>NC_142044.1:52787249-54147249 GCF_982192425.1 Myodes glareolus
TGCAAGGACAAGAAAGCCTACATACAGTACAGGAACTAAAAAATATTTGTTTTCATTCTTTGAAAATTTCATACAATGTACTTGGAACATATTCACTGCCATCCCCAAATTCTTCCTCTTACCTGCTCCCCACCCTTTGTATTCTAAAGGGAACGGCAGTGGCAAAGGACAGAGAAAACAATATTATACAAAACTTAGGGGCAAGCCAATAAAATATTTTTTAAACTACTGATTAAAAAATGCTATAAATACTTCACATTTGGCATTATCTTATCTTTCTGGGAGCGCTGAGTGAAAAGAGATATGCATTAAACAGCCTGTATTTGATAAGATAATGCCAAACGTGAAGTAGCTTAACATTTTTATCATCCACCAGGAAATACCTTGCATTTTTATGAATCATAAAACTATCATGAATCAAAAACTATAGCAGAACTATTTTTTTCTTGAAGTGACAGCAGCGCTCAGAGAGAGAACTGCACAAGTTGCCCTATTTCTAGTGACAGCTATTCTCAAACTTCGTTGTTACCCAACATGCGTGCGCACAAGCCCACGTGCTCCGTTTCCATGCTGATTGCAAGGAGATAATGGTTGTAACCGCTATTCTTAGAATAAATAGGGGCAAGAGCAGGATGGGAGCTCTGAGTGGGAAGGGGCAGGGAGAGAGTTAGTCACTGTGTGATAGAAAACACTGTGTTAAGTAAATGTCAGGTGTTAGTCACCCCAAAGCAGGAGGCAATGCCTGTGTTCCTTAGAGAAATAATAAGTAGACAATTGTAAAGATTTTTAGTGAATTCTAAATATACAACTAATTCAGATCTGGGGACAGATTAGAGAGTCTTTCTATTGTCTATATTTTACGAATACACATGAACATCACTGTAAAAATAGCCACAGAGAGTACGCTAAGCACTGCCATATTCACAAGACTGTGGCTATGGTTGTATGTTATTGCTTTTATGCCTGTGATTTTTACAAGGCAGGCAAGGTTTTATATTCTTACTTCGTTTAGTGATACAACATGTACGTGCTGTGTTTTTCTGAAAACAGCTTCACTCTGTTAAATCATCATAACAATTGTTGATAAATCATAATCCATTGAAATATTTAGAAAAAACATCTCTGGGATTTCATTTTATTTTTAAAATTAGGACTAATACTATTTGCAACTATTTGTTTCAGTTGTAACTTAATTTTTATCTTGAAAATATTCAGCATTGTTGTTATTGAGAAAATATTTTAATTTCTCCATTCAATAAATGATGAGACATTTTCTGGAAGAACAATGGTAGTGTAATTAAAATACAAAGAGTAAATATTTCAGATGTAAAGAGAAGAGTAAATTAGCATCACTGTTTTCTACATAGGCCTAAGGATTTGGGATAAAACAAAACATGGGTATAAAACAGGAGAGTTGGATGGAAGTATTAGGTGAGAATTCATGAGGGACTTAGCGTGTGCTAGGCACGAGTTCTATGCTGAGGTTCATCCCCTTCCTCTTCTCTTATATCTTATTAGAAATGTTTCTTTCAGTCTTTTATGGGAATATCACAAATTGACACACTGAATATGTCTCATCATTACTAAGTCACCTTTTCTATCGGAGTGAAGATTGCTTGAGGTACCAGATACTTAATAATTCTCTACTTTTAAGTGATGGGATTATTAATGAATGCCCTAGTGAAGTCTCAGAATTGAAATGAAGTAGTATTTTATATTCTATGGTAAGTGAGTATTCCCATCATGACTTTTCAAAGAAATTTCATTTCCGGACTTGAGAGAATCGTCAGTAAAATTAAGTTGCGTTAGGATTTATACTGCTTGTGTGCACATCCTGTAACTTAGTGGTGCTCAGATGCATGCCTTTTACTTTTAATTGAAGTCAGTAATAATCTGAGTTCTGTTTTCAACTGGGAACAAAGGCTATTTAGTTGTTTTCTGAATAGGTTTCTAGTTTTCTTGCTACATGGTTTGGGGAGTAGACTCTTTTGCTCTGTCAGCTGGCATAAGGAACCTTGAAACAGATAATGATGACCCCTGGAGTGTTTCTCATGTTGTCTCTCCTTGTCAAGAGTGTGCTTCAATGTTTAAGGTAGCATCTGTGATTTCTTGGAGCCCAAGAGAAGACAGTATGCATCTTGTTTATATGGTGGTTACTAAAATTATACAGGGCTTATATAAAATTACGTGGGCTCAGAATGAAGCTGAGTAGAAAACCGAACCCATAGCGTGTGCACAGTACTGGGTTCAAACTCCAGAACTTCAGAAAGTTCATAATAATTACCTGTCAATTCCAATTTATACTTTCATATATGTATATATTTTAGAGCGTGTCTACTGTAGTAGGTTTTCATATGGCCTTTCAAAAGACCGTTTCCATTGGTTGTCTCTCCCAGCTTCCTTGTCTCCTATTCCACTCCCTTTTTAAACCTCCAGTTCTAGTTTCCCTTCTGTCTGTCAATAACATTATATTCTATTTCCCCTTCTAGGGAGATCTCCTTCTCCTAGTTGTTCCCTTACCAGTCACCTAACCTCTGTGGTTATTCAGATTGTAGCACACATATTGAAAGCCTAAAAACTAACATCAACGTATAATAGAAAACATGTTACATATTTTTTGAGTTTGGGTTACCACACCAAGGATTATTGTTTCAAGCTCCACTCATTTACCTGGATTTTAATTTAGTCATTTTATTTTTCATAACAGCTGAGTAAAATTTACTGTATAAATGTACCAGATTTTTATATTCATTCATCAGTTGATTGACATCTAGGCTACTTACAATTTCTGAATGTTACGATTAGAGTAGCAATGAGCATAGGTTCGCATATGTGTATCTATATATTACAGAATGCGTAGAATCCTTTGGATATGTGCCCAAAAGTGGTATGACTGAATCTTGAGCTAAATTTATTTCCAGCTTTTTGGGGAACTTCCGCAATTACTTTTGTAGAGGTTGTACCCATTTGCACTCACACCAGCAATAAACAAGTGTTTCCTTTCATCTGCATCCTCACCTGCATGTGCTACCATTTGTTTTCATAGTCTTGATCATTCTGACTTGAGTAAAATGCCAATGGAATTTTAATTTGTGTTTTCCTGATGGCTAAGGATGTTGAAAATTTAAGTATTTCTCACCATTAGTGTTTCCTCTTTTGAGAACTCTCTTTTACTTCTGTACCCTATTTTTTGTTTGGTTATTAGTTTCTTTGATGTTCACTTTTAGTCCTTTAGTTTTCTTTTTTTTTGTATCTCGAATATTATTCTAGATATTTTACCTCTGTCAGGTGCATAACTGGTGTAAAGATTTTTCCCACTGTGTAAACAGCCATTTTGCTAAAATACTGCTGCCTTAAGTTGCATAGAGGCTTTTTCAACTTCATGAGGGTTTGTTTATCAGTTGTTAATGCCTGTGTTTTCATTGTCCTATTCAGGGAGTCCTTTCCTGTGTCAATAAGTTCAAGCCTATTTATTATTTTCACTTCTATCAGATTCAGGATTTTTAATCATATGTTAAGGTCCTTAGTTCATTTAAAGTTAAGTTTTCACAGGATAATATAAATCTATTTTCATTCTTTTACATGTAGCCATCCAGTTTGACTAGTATCATGTCTTGTAGATGCTATATTTTCTTCAGTACTCATATTTTTGCTTCTTTGTCAAAAATCGGGTGTCTATATGTGTGTAAACTTATGTTTGTGTCTTCAACTCAATATCACTGATTAATGGGTCTGTTTTTAATGCCAATACTATATTGTCTTGATTATTGTAGCTCTGTAGTGAAACTTCAAATCTAGAATTGAACATCAAGAGGTTCTTTTATTATTAAGAATTGTTTTGGCTATGCTGGATTTCTTGTGTTTTCATAAGAACTTGGATATTGTTCTTTCAAGTCTGTGGAGAATTTTGTAGGGATTTTGATGGGTATTGCATTTAATATTCAGTTTTTTGGCAGGATGCTATTTTCACATTATTAATACTATCAATCCATAACTGTGAGAAAATTTTCCATCTCCTGGTATCTTCTTCAATGTCTTGAAGTTTTTATTATACATTTTTTTTCACTTGCTTGGGTAGAGTTATCCCAAGATATTTGATTTTATTTATTATGAAAGCTACAGTTTCCCTTATTCCTTTCTCATTATTTTTGTCATTTGTATATAGGAGGGGTACTGATTTGGGGGTGTTAATTTTATATCCTGCTACTTTGCTGAAAGTGTATATCAGCTGTAGAAGTTTCCTGATGGTATTTGGTTGACAGAGGTTTCTGTCCCACCTAGTCCCACAGCTTTTCAGTTCGAAAGAAACACATAGAGGTCTACATTAGTTATAAGCTGGTTGACCTATTAGCTCAGGCTACTTATTAACTCTTACATCTTAAATTAACCCACAATTCTTGTCTGTGTTAGCTATGTGACTTGGTACCTTTTATCAGTGAGACATTCTCATCTTACTTCCTTAGTGCCTGGATGACAACTGTAGACTGAGTCTTTCCTCTTCCCAGAGTTCTCCTGTTCTTTTGCTCCACCTATACTTCCTGCCTGGTCACCTTGCCTATAATTCCTGCCTGGTTACTGGTCAATCAGCATTTTATTAAACCAATACAAATGGCAAATCTTTACAAGGTACAAGACCATTGTCCCATAACACTTCCTTTTTATTTTTTTCCAAAGCAAAAACTTTGAATCTAGTCTTCTTCATTTAGCTTTCTTCCTGGCCATTATCCATGACAACTTGCAACCAACATTCTAAATAAAGAAAAACATCAATAATCCATTTTTAGGAATGTGGGCATAATTTTCCAGGTTACTTCCTGCTGATTGGGTGCAAAGATAATCTTAAGGGGACCTAAAAAAATTTAGAATTATGGTCAAGTCCTGACTGGAATATTCTGTGAGACTTGATCATCTCAGCCAGCAGTCTTGAGGTTGTTCTGGACATAGAACTCAGACATCTGGACCATCTGCTCCTATCAGAGATTTCTTAGTGGGGGTCTTCCTTGATCAAACATGGTTTTTCTTAACCCAGAATGAATCCACAGCCACTCATTTCCTGTGGAAATAAAAGAACAAATCTCTTCTCCAAAGTAACATATCTTTTGACTTAAATTTTGAAGTCAAGGCATTTTCAAATTATATATGTTGGATTAATTCAGCAGAATTTTTAATCAGATGTCTTTTAACAACTGTTGCTCCTTCCTCAGCTGTCAAACAATTCAAAGAAAACACAATAACATGCAGTATCCAGATTCTCTGTGTACTTTTCATATTTATGAGTATTTATTTTAAACTCTTTTATTTTTATTTTTAATATTTTGGTTTTTTGAGGCAGGGTTTCTTTGGTTGTCCTGGAACTCACTCTTTAGACCAGGCTATACTTGAACTCACAGAGATCCACCTGCCTCTGCCTCCCAAGTGCTAGGATTAAAGGTGTTTGCCAACACACCCAACAATTCACTTTATTTCATTGTATGTGCTTGCCTCTAGCAAACAGAACTCACCTGAGAAAATGTTGCTACCAAGAAGCTGTGCTTAACTCTGTTTTTTTGTGTCTAGAATTACTTCCCAAGCTCTCAGGTTTAATGTGGGTGTAGTTGTCCACATTATTGTGTTTCTTTGAATTTTTTTGACTGTGAATGAGCTAAGTACAGAGAAACATTTCGTTGTATGGGCTGCTAAGTTAAACCAGCATAGATATTTTAAAGGGTCAGAGCTTCATGGCATCGGCCTGACTCTGCTTCTTTCTCCCAGCATTCTGTTTGGTCTACTCCACCTATCTAAATCCTGCCCTAGCAAAAAGCCAATGCAGTTTCTTTATTTAACCAATGAAAGTAACACATAAACAGATGACCCTCCTACATCAAGGCAGAGTAGAGAGAAGCCATGTAATGATACACAGGATCCAGACACCTTCACTGGAGCCCAATGGAACCTTTCCAGTAAGCCACAGCAACATGGTTATACATAGATTAATAGAAATGGGTTAAATTAAGATATAAGAGTTAGCCAGAAATATGCTTAAACTATTGGCCAAACATTATTGCAATTGATACAGATTTCTGTGTGATTATTGTGGATCAGGTGGGACAGAAACCTCCATCAACAGTATTTTAGAGTTTTTATGTATATCATATCATCTGCAAATAAAGATACTTTGAGTTTTCCTTTTTTATTTGTATCCCCTTGATCTGAAAATAAAGATACTTAGACTTTTTTTTTCTATTTGTTGATAGAAAAAATCTTGTTTGAAGATCCCGTTGATCTTCTCCAGTTGTCTTATTGCTCTAGTTAAGATTTAAAGTACTGTATTGAATAGTTATGGAGAAAGTGGACAACCTTGTCTTATTCTTGATTTTAGTGGAAGTGTTTTACGTTTCTTCCCATGTAAGATAATGTTGACTGTGAGCTTGTTCTCAATTGCATTTATTATACTGACTTATGTCCCTTTTATCTCTAGTCTCTTTTATTATGAAGGCATATTGGATTTTGTGAAAGGTTTTTCTTCTTCACCTAATGAGATGATCATACAGTTTTTTTTTTTTTACTTTATCTGTTTATGTGGTGGATGACATTTACCTATCTATGTATGTTTAAACATACTGAATCTTTAGGATAAAGCCAACCTGATTGTGGTGGATAATATTTGTGATGTGTTCTTGAAATCCGTTTGCAAGTACTTTTTTTAAAAAAAAATCTAAATTGAGAATTTTTGTATCTATTTTCACAAGGGATAGTGCCTCCAAGTCAAACTTCCTGTGTTGTAAATGGGTTGCATATTGATTCATTGGCCAAATGAATCCCATGAATTCCCTAAATAGTAAAGGCTATTACCAAGGTTATTGGTTCTGCTCTGCAGTCTAATGGTGTGTCTCTATTGCTGACTTACTTATATCATCAAACACAGAGAAATTGAACTGGTGCCCAGCTAGAAGCTTTACTCTGACCAACTAGCATTCGTGAAGCTGGAGTGTATGCAGCTTGCCACCAAAGGAGAAAAATCATCAATATCACCTAAGTATAAACCCTGAAACAATGACTTGCCTGCAAGATATCCCCATGCAATAAAGATTAAGGTAGTAACCAACCAACCACTTTTTATCTTTTTCTTCTTCTTTAAGGTCCACTGCATAAGATGGAACCCATATCTGATATTGCTTAAGTGGCTAAGAACCTGATATGAGATAGTTCTTGGGCCTACGCAAAACATAGTCCTATTGTTCCACTAAAAGAAGATGGCAGTTAAATACTCCTAATGCCATATTGGTATTCCTGTAAATCACTGCCTCACTGAACCCACATCAGGGAAATTTCTTCTTGCAGTAAATGGTAATTGACACAGAGAACCATAGCTGGACAAAATGTAGAGAATGGGAGATTTTGGAATACTCAGCCCTAAATGGTATGTTTTTCTTACCCTCTCCTAAAATTCAGGGCACTATGCAGAAGAAGAGGTAGAAAGATGCAAGTCAAAGGTATTTGATGATTCTGAGTAAACAGAGGCTTCCAGACAAACTTGGCTGACGCACATATGAACTCACAGAGACTGACAATATACACAAGATCTACACATGTTCAAGCCAGATGAGATGAGGTCCCAGCTCTCAGAGGTGGAAATAAAAGACCCACCACTAACCAAGAAGCTATCTGCCATTGATAGATGATGTGAAAGGGAAAATCATCTTCTCTAAGTGTCACTGGGATCTGTCTATCAGCCACACTCCAGAGCATGCCCCTTGCCCAGGAGTAGTTGGTAAACACAGAAAGGACTCCATGTTTTGTTTTTGTCTCCTTTTATTTCATTTTGTTTTGTTTATTCATTTTTTCATTATCCATTTTCTCTTTGTTTTGATTTTCTTTCTTTCTTTTCTTTGTATTTTATATAGAAAGAGAGAGATAAAAAACATGAAGGTGGGTAAAAGGGGAGGTGGAGAGGACCTGAAAGGAGTTGTAGAAGGGAAAAAGCATGGTCAAAATGTATGGAAAACAAATAAAAAAATTACTAAACAGATAGTAATCATTTAGAATGAACACAGCTCTGATGGAGTAGGCTACTAAGACGCAGAATAGTAGACATGTGGATTCACAACATGTGTATAGGCTGCTCATGATAAGGTAGATCAGCTCTTACCTATTCTTAGACAACTGAGTGGACATCTGTGGTTTGAGGAGGTATGCCACAATAGCATTAAAAACAACAACAATAACAACAGCAACAACAATCTAAATTGACATGGACTATACTGGGGATATAGTGTAAATCCACTCAACAGAAGAAATTTCCAAACCGCGAACAAAAAAGGGATCAGAGATATTATGTCAGTAAGCAAAAGTATAAGAAAGAATATGGTCATCATCAAGCTGGATGAAATGGGCAGTAGTTGCCTAGCAAAGCCAGCAGGGATAGGAGAAAAGGCAACAGCAGATAAAGTGGTCTGCATTCGTGAGCATGCCTACAAACCCAGTACCTCTGACCTGTATCTCTGACTGATTATTTTCTGGAGAATTAACACCTTTATCTGAGACACTTTAACCGAGGGATAATAGATACATTTCTAACCTCATTGGCCTTTCAAGTAATGATGGAAGTAGACAAATACAGTAACATATTGACATTCCTGCTTATTAAGTCAAATAAGCAACCATCAGAGGGTTTGGAATCAAATATGCTTTGTTGCATAAGTTCTGACATAATGTTTTGATTGATTTTTGAGGCTGAGCATGGAGAGCAGCTTCATTTCTGTTGCCCTGAGGACTCTGGGACTTAGGTAGGATTGATATTCACATTCTCTAAATGGAAGAAAATAATCACTGTCCAGAGATGTTCACAGGGTTCCACCCAGATCATATCTCAGGATCTTATTGTTTTAATTCTACGTACTCTGGATCTCTAAAAAAAATTTATACTTGCATTAGTTAAAATATCTAAATCTATATGGTCTATCTTGTCCTATGTTGGTACAAGCTTCTTTGGTTTACACTTCTCTCTTTAATTAAAAAACTGACAAAACTCACTAGTAAAAATTTCCATACACTATTAAAATTGTCTGCAATAAAAATTTTATAATTCAATTTTTTGGTTTTATTAATTTTTTGTTGTCTTAGAGGGTAAGGGAGATCAAGATCCATAAAATCATATGGTGGATACTTTTTTTTAATAATTAAAGTTCCTAGGCAACAAGGCCAAAATTGTAGATTGACAGCTTCACTGAATTCTTAAGTCATTCCTAGACAATTGCTATTCAATTTGCATATAAGAAAACTCAATTGCAGAGATGAAATAATTTAGCTAAAGTCATACTAACAGGATTTGGACTGGAATATATTTGTTAGCTTTCTGCCACTACCACACAAACATATGAGCTAAATGACTTATCAGGAGGGAAGGTTACCAGATGAGAAAATAGGAAAGGGAGGTTCCTTAAAGAGGGAGAGAGAGCGAAGGTGGCAAGAAAGTTAGGGGGAAGATATAGAGGAAGTCAAGGCAGGACCTCAAGGCAGAAATCTTGAGACAGGATCTGCAGTAGAAGACACAGAAGATTGCTGCTTACTGGTTCTCTCTTCATGAATTGCTCAAATAACCCAGGACCATGGATGGCACCACCCACAGTAGTCTGGGCATGCCCACATCAATTGTCAAAAAGATGCCCCACAGACTTGGGAGCTGTTCACAGGATAATCTGATGGAGGCTTTTCCTCAATTGAAATAACCCCTTCCCAGACCCTTGCCTGTGTCAAGTTGAGAAAAATTAAGTAGCATACTACTTTCAGTGAGAATTAAAATGTTCTAATTGAGCATTATATTAGGGATAAAACATGCACGTAGTTCACATGTTAATGATTAAATCTTCAAGTCATTTTTTCAACACTTTCATTGACTATAAAAAAATTCACTCTTCAGTCTGTCAAAACTTTGTGTTGTAATAGTCATCATGTTTTCATGGTTGAAAGAACTTACTCTAGGTTTAAATTTTAAATTCACTTCATGCTTTTCTATGTTTTCTCTTTTACAAACTAGAAATAATTACTAGACATGGTGGTACATGTCTTTAATCCCAGCAGCCAGAAGACAGAGACAGGAAGATTTCTGTAAGTTTGAGGTCTGCATGGAGAGCTCCAGGTCAACTAAAGTTACACAGTGAAACTCTTTAAAAGACAAAAAGAAAAAAAGATCGAATCAGAGCTGCTACTTTGGATAAATTTGAGTGTTAAAATTAAAAATAAATCTCAAGAAAATAAACTAATTTAATTAAGCTGGGCACAAAGTGACTACTCTACACATTTATATTCCAGCTCACTATTGCTATTTTTGTCCTCCCTCAGTTTCACCAGCAACATGAATTCCTTCTAGTTTATTTTACCTTCTGATTGACAACTACAAGCAGACTTCCAGAAGTCTTCCTTATCTTGGTACCTTACCTTTGCTGTGGCATCGGGTCCTTCCCGAGAAAATTCAACTGAGGCTTTGGGCATGGGTTAGTAGCCAGGACTTTTAATTGATGAGTAGACCATTAGTTCTCTGAACTCCTAACCAAATAAGGCTCTTACAGAGGAGTTCACATGATGTTCACTTTCATTCTACTTTTGTCCTTGTGCTATATGAATGTACAGGAAGAAGAATCTTTGAGATGCCACAGCCTTGTCCTTGAACATCCCAGCATCTAAAACTATACTAAATAAAATTCCTGTCTTAATAAACTACCTACTCATTGATCTTCTGTTAAAACAGTCCAGGATAGACTAAGCTATCATTTACCTTTTAGTAATTCATAGTCTACATTTTAAGACTTGGTTGGAAAACCATGTAAACATCCTAATATAATCATTTCTGTTCTGACCTTTTTGTTTCATGCATTCACCATATTGAATCACTAGATCTCAGGAGGACAGAAACACTCATGATTTCTAGCTTCTGCCCTTTGGTATGGCAAACTTGGAGTTGCCTAGATGTACATCTAATTAAAGATTAGATACAAACTATGTATCTAAAGTGTTGGGCAAGTCTGGGGAGGCCCAATAATGTGAGCCTATTTTCACCTTGTCTAATGGTCAGAGAATTTGGAAGTTGCTCAGAACTGATGACAATAATCAGGGCTACACATCCTGACTCGGGATGTGGTTACTTAGTTCTTTTGACTAGATCCACGCGACCCTGACAGATGGTCAGGATATGCAAGTGCACTTCTGCTCCTTCTTTTGTAATAGGAGGTTTAACCTAGGGAGTGGCTGCCGTCAGGATACTCAGTCTAGGGTGGCTTCACTGCCTAAACAACAGAATGCTAATGACTTGATGTCTCAAAGTTTTGAAGCAATTAACTGTTCAAGTTGTCCTTTATACCGTGTTAAAGAAGTCTTTTGTTGACTTCTTCCCCTTTTGTATTGAAGTATAAAAGTGTATGGAAAATTAAGTTCAACAGGGGCGATTTCAGTATTCCCTGGAACTTCCTCCCAATAATATCCTATGTTTTCTGTTTTATTATTTTATTCACGTCTTCATTCTCATTACTAATTTTCTGATCTCCATGGCCCTAATCTGGCAAGTGGTATTTTTGTTACAACTGTTTCCTGACACAAGTCCAGTCACCAAGACAGCATGTCCAAAATCTTTCTTTTCTTTCATTGATTTTGGAAACTGAAGTTGCAAGCGTAGTAATTACAAGTGGTAATCCTTTGTCTCACAGATTTGGCATACGTGGTTTACACATTCTACCCCAAGATCTGTGGAGGACCTAGTATTTCCCGTTAATGGTCAATCTGTTGGTATACTTTCACCTGCCTCGGAGAGAATTTCCTGGATTGATTAAAGGTAATATAATATGCTTTCCCTGTATTGAGTTTGGCACTAAGAAAGGAACACACATACACTGCTGGACTGTGCTCTGGCATTATCCTAGGAACCAAAAATGAGCAACTGCACAGCCCAGTTGACATGTGTCTCTCTGTTGTATGTGTTTATTCCTAGGAAAAACATAGAAAAACAACTCTTAGCTCCCACTTTTTTGTCCTTCCTAATTCATGTGTCTATGCATACTCATTAATATTAATTGCCAAAATAAAATATGTCACATGAGAATTTTTAGCAAAATGCAGTTAATATTTGAGCCCAAGTTCCTGAAATCCTCTCTACCAAACTGCAACATTGTCATCTGAGATGATTAAATTACTTTTCTGTGAGTTATTACTGGTTGCTACATTTTGAAAGTGAAGATAACGATACTGACATGTAAGATTGTAGTCAAGATTAAACAGTGATTATCTGTAGCGTGGCCCTATTAGTGAGGTCCTTCATGATATTATTTTTAGTCATCTTCCTTCCCAAGAGGAACCAAAAATCTCCGTTCTCTCTCCTAGTGGCTTACATGGGCGAGGACCTCTGCCATTCTGGCTGTCCTTTAATTCCACTCAGTAAGAAACTACTTATCAATACTTATCCAGTGATGACAGCATACAGTACACTCTGAGGACCAAGTCACGATTTGACTCTCATTTCCAACCACTGCGTCTGCTACCATGTTTACCAAAGCAGTCCTTTTAAGTTTCCAGAGAGGAGGAGTACAGCTTAAGATGTTTATCATTTTGGATTTTGGTGGTATTGAGTCATTTTTCTTACTTTTGATCTTCTCTTTTGGCTGGAGAACAATCCCTGGGAAGTTGGACCAAAAAATAAGCATTAATCAGAACAAGAAAGAAATTTCTTTCTTAATAAATAAATAATCAGAATAAACTTCCAAGGAAGTGACTTATAAATCTTATCTCTTGTTCTATTTAAATCATCTACATGAACTTCCTTTCCAGAGGATGATTTTAGAACAAGGATCTTGACTAATTCACATGTTTGGCGTAGCGAAGAGCTGAGCAGATAACATTTAGCTAATGATTAATTTGTGTTTAACAATCGATTCCCTCTGCTTGCTACTTTATACAAACACTGATGTGAGCAAATATGTTTCTATTTTTTCTGTTATCTTTCTCTCACAGCAACAACCCACAGTTCTTAAAAACTCTCCAGGATTGTGGCAGACATTAGCATCTGAGAAACCGTGACAGACACAGATATAGCAGGCAACTCTCTAGACTGTAGACATAAAGTTTGACAGGGAGACTGTCTTTGTGCGGGGCTATGGGACTTCCTCAAGGAAGTGCATTGAGGGAGCATGTGCATCTGTCCAGTCTTGAATTTTCCATGCAAACAAAAATTCCTGAAAAGACACTGTGGCTACCGAGACTGAATGACTGGCTAGAACTCCAGTCCTGTAGGGAGACTGGAATGGTGACAGTCCAGAGACTAGCTACCCTATCTTGGGCTAGTTCTAGCTCACCAGTACAACCATTGCCTGCCTACCTCTATGTCCAAACTATTATTTTATGATTAATAGATAAAAAAAAACTTCTGGAATCTATTATCTGACAACTAACTTCTCTTAGCCATCTATTAAGATAATTTGCACCAATCCAAAGTCTAAAAATGTCATCAGATAGCCTCTTGAGCCTATAGAAAAGTTTCCCCATCTCAGTGTACCTGCCTCTCTGATGTATTCACCAATGATTTTTAAACTTGTCTTCGTTTATGACTTTCTTTGTTATGTAAAACTATTTTCATGAAACCATTTCCACATTGGAATATAGAATATGTGGCAATGTAAATCTGTGTTTCCAGGCCATGGTCACTCAAAATGCCTCAAAATAAACCATCTCTTATTTCCTTCTAGATGAGAACTCTGTTTCTTGTTTGGAGGTCCTAAATATTTTCCTTCATTGTTTTTCAAAAAAAATTATAACTTACTATCTTTTTCATCTAAAATAACTCTTAGCATTTTTGCAAATAAACTATGCATGTACTTAATCCTTTTTATGACTTGGTGAAACAGAAACATAAAACACTGATTTTGCCCTTTGGTATTTGAGAACTGACAGCTTTAATCATAGCCCTCATAATGCATGGGCTGCATTTATTCTGACATCAAAATTACTCCAGAGAGTTATAATTAAAATACAGTGACCAGCAGGTTGCCTTGGATTGCAGCAGGCAATCACCCCAACCTTCGCAGTGTGACATCTGAAGGGTAGAGCTTATAGTGGTGTCAGAGTTCCCTCCAAGTATCTGAATTAATCAGATTGGTGTTCTGACAATCACTACCAGTTCTCTGGTTATGGAAATAAAACAGCAGTGTAAGTTCCAAAAGGAATGAACACAAGATAAAAGAAAGGAAGGAAGGAAGGATGGAAAGAAGGAAGGAATGAGGAAAGAAAGAAAATTTCCATTAAGTCTCACATTGCTCTACTCTGCACCAGCTTCAGGAAGACCAAATCAAAAACGAAACAAAAATGTCCAAAAAACAAAACAAAACAAAAACAAAAACAAAAGCAAAAAAATCCACATGTCTACTTGGGAAAAGGATAGTGTGCATCTACTTGTGTTTAAAGCCAATCCTGTTTGTTACACTTAAGATAGTAACATGAATTCTTTGGATATATAATATATAAAGAGAATTTCTGACTTGCAAACATATTATAAAAGTGTGCTATTTGTATGTACTACCATAGCGTAGTATTTTGAAATATAAAGTATACTGAAACTTTTGTAATATAAATATAAAGTATATTGAAAAGTGAGTGCATTATGCATTCTTCTGTGCTCAGCTTAGCTATTTCACCGGGGTGTGGTGGTGGTTGAGAAGAGGCAGAGGCAGATATCTCTTCCATCTCAATGGGAGTCCAGAATGTTAATCTAGGTTTTTTCTTTCTCTTCTTAAACACATCAATGTCAACAAAGTTGAAAACTCCAGCTGCTATCTTCAATTCTTTGAGAAAAAAAAATGTCTTTCATGCAGGTGGCTCAAGTTTTAATTGACCCTCCGTTATGGCAAGAGAAGTCTAAGACATCAGGAGAAAAATAAGAGGGTTCTAAGTACAATTCCCAGCCTTGAGCAGCCACAGGGACAGGTGCCTGCCGTGGGAGCTGCTGAAGAGAACTTTCGCTGTTGTCAGACCCTCTCTATTTCATTTCTGCTGCCAGCTCCGGCTGCTGGCTCGCAGCTTCTGTCTCAAGCTCTTAAACTGTGGTCTCTTCATTGCTCCTGTTTTAGTAATAACTTAGCGGCAACACACACTTGCTTCGATCTAGCCGTTTGTTTGAGAACATTCTGGTCTGCCTGCGACCTTGTTTGGTTTCCAAGTCGTGTTTATCTAGCTGGAGCCACCTGTGTCATTTTCGAGCACAGTGTTCCTTCTCAAGTTACTCAGGGTGAGCTTTTCTTTCGCAAGGCTCTCTAGCCCTGCCTCTCCCGGGAGTCGGACCCCCAGTGCATCTTTATTCTATAAAGTAGGATTGAAAACAACATAGATATTCTCAAAACAAAGGTGGGACTCTGAGAGGCTGTGTCAGTGGTACGAAAACGTGAGTTGGCCTTTTATCGGGTCATTTATATTCTCAGAATTCAGTCTTTTTAAAACTTCATGTCATGACCCTCTCAGTGTTTTTTGTCCAAGTGAAAAGCTACATGGCGTCTCCTAGAAGCTTTTTAATTCAGCAAGTCATGTCAGGACTGTCTCTCCGTGCTATGTCCGCTCACTGTCCCCCTTCATCCTTTGTGAGGATGACGGCAGTCTGTTCAGACAAGCAAGCTGGGAGCTCTGATCTGCTAAGTGCCCGCACTTCCTGTCGAAAGTGACTGCGCTTTGCAGGAGCCTTGCCATGAAGTCCCTGAAGTAGCAAAGCCTTTTCCACTCCGCAGCTGTCTTTCTAGGTCATATGGTAGGTTTGTTCTGCTTCAGAAGCTGTTTTCAAGCCAGAGTACATATGAAAATAACAAACTTACCCTAAAGACACATGTGCAGCAAAGCAAACATCTTTTTTTTTTTAAACCTTATCAAGTTTATACATGGACGCTCTAACTTCCAATGTGACTGTGTTTTGACAGAGGATCTATAAGCAGGTAGTTAAGGTAAAATAAGGGCGTAGGTACGACTGTGTGTCCTTTCCAGAGAGCTTACTGGGGTTCAGTTGCCGCGGAGCCACGCTATTCAGCTTCAGAAGTTGGGTTGCTTTTCTAACTTTCCTGTCCTCACATCTCTTTCCCAAGCATGCTTCCCTCAGGCTCTGGGATTCTGCACTCTTTCCCTACTCTCCCAACTCTTTGTGCTGTGGAGTTGCTTGTCTGCCAAGTGGCCGCCTGTTCATCAAACCTTCTTGCCTAACTCAAAAGAGCGTTGCTTCCTTTCTTCCTTCTCAGCTCCCTCTTCCCAGGTAGCCGCTGACATTTACATCTGGCTTGACTTAGGGTTTTTCTTTTAAACCGTAATAGTTGTCTAGCTTCTTCTGATTCTCTTCTGAAATTATTGCACCTAACGAGATTGGGGCACCAAGAGTGAGACCCAGTTTCTTCAGTAACATGTGGTACCCAAGGTGGAATTCCACAAAAATTTGAGGTAATATTAGTCTTTGTGTACCCTGAACAACAGAGGAAGAAGCAGAATGGTCAAACACCTTGACCTTGGACATACTATCTAAAACTTGGAGAAAATACACCTCTGCTGGTTAAGACACCCTGTCTACAGAATTTTATGATAGTGATGTACACAGCTGACATCAGTCCCCTGTTATAGTTGCAGACAATGTCTCCCAACATTTGCTCATGTTTTTTTTCACATGCACACCATCCACAGTAGCTTCAGGTGGTCAGAGATGGATTGTTTACCATTCATTCCTTTAACATAGACCTAGAAATATGAAGCATCCCTATTTCTTGACTAATGTGTCTTTTTCCTTTAAATAAAATTTCTCCCTGGGTGTGTGTCTGTTCATCTGTCTGCCTGCCTTTTCTTGGCATATTAAATGATATATTCTTTATCATTTTTATCTGTGGAAAAACAAGTGGCGCTGCCTCAGCATTATGAAAACTGCCGTTGGCCTTCCCCGTTCCTAGCTGCTTTCCTCATCCCTAATTCTCTAGAAGGAGTAAGCACTGTGCATTGCTCAGGACACAGGTTTCAGGTAATGCTCTTAACAATTTTAGGGTCACAGTCCCTTTGAAGTCTCCATTAAAACATCACCATATGGAAGTGATCATGGGCAAATGCACCTGAAGTTGCAGGTGTTGATGAAGCCCGTGGAGCCCATTTAGACTTTCTTAGGTGCACTTGAATTAGATGATGGGCCCAGTTATGTGATGGGATTCAATCATCACAGTGTGGGAGTTTACCTGAGCCATCTCTAAAGCTGTGACAGTGAAAGTCATTCCTAACTTAGTGTAAAACAGGCTTTTACATCCACAGATAGTCATCCTTCTTGCAGGGCCTCTGAGGTGGAGCTGTGTCACCTCAGATATTGGGAAATGTACAGAGCTGAGTCAACCCAGAATTCCCGAAAGCTCAACAAAGTGCCTGCTACTTTCCTGCTAGAGCCAGCGCTGTAGATGGCTTGTGATGTTTTTTAAAATACTGTGGGGGAAGTTTCCCCGGCTGAGCAAACTATGAATTAATATGAGTCTTGAGGCTGACCTATGTGGAGGACCGCAACCATATATTTCATTATAAGATGGCGCTGGCATCCGGTTTCACCGCCAGGTGAACGCACATGTGCTTAGTAACTTTCCATTGCTGTCCCTGCCTACTTCCGAGGCATCATCTGGGATAATGGGCAGCGGACCAATCCAAGAGTGACACGTCCGAAGCAAGGACTATTTCCTATATAAGGGCTGGGTTCCCCTCATTCTGGGTCTCCGCCATGTAAGCTTATGCTCTCTCTCTCTCAAGAAGCATTAAAAGCTTTTCTGCAGAAGGATCCTAGTGTCCCTCATGGTTCTTGCGGGCGAGACGGTAGCGCGGGACACCTAGTGCCAAAACCCGAGACGCCGAGAGATCCTGACCACTGCTCGCACCACCGGAGACCCCTTGGATACAGGGAGGATTCAGAACTGCAGGTCTGCATGCTCAGAGAGGTATGACTATTCCTGGATTTTTCGGTTTTGGGCTTGACTTGTTTCCGCATTGGGAAGGTTTCGTAGAGGCCTTGGTACTTCTTTTAGCAGTTCTCTTATTTTTCACCAAAAATTGCTTAAAAGATGAATCCTGCCAGGCGGTTGTTGCAAAAGCGGAGAAAGTCCAGGATAACATATCAGAAACTGAATGCAATGAGAGGTTAGGCACGCGTAAGAAAAGGACAGTCCTAGATAAGGAAAAAGGACCCCCCAATGGTTCTAAGAAAATAAGAATGGGGGAGAAGACTGACCTACAAGGTCAAAAGCTTTCTGATACCAACAATAAAAAAAAAAGGAAAAAACAGTAGTTTATATCCTCTGCAGGGGCTCAAAGTTCTACAAATTGAAAGTGACCATGAAAATGAGCACAAAAGTTCTGGCTCAGGAGAAGAGGTAGAAGAACTAGATACAAAAGAGGAGACAGAATTAGCCAGCGGTAGGGCCATGAGGTCATCCCAAATGGCCCATCTGCCTCCTTACAAGCTGCGCCCTCCCCCAACTGCCCCTTTGGCACCTCCTTATGAGGAACGCCTTGGGCCAAAGACCTTTTCATTTATCCCTGACAAAGTCAAGAGAAAGTTGCACCTGGCCTTTCCCGTTTACGAAGGGGAAAACGGGCAGGTGCATGTGCCTGTGGAGTACAACCAAATAAAAAAGTTAGCAGAGTCAGTCAAAAAATATGGAATGACTGCTAATTTTACCTTAGCCCAATTGGACAGATTGGCCTTGACTGCCATGACTCCGGCGGACTGGGAGACAGTTGCAAAAGCGTCGCTCGTCAGCATGGGTCAATATTTGGAGTGGAAAGCCCTGTGGCATGAGGCAGCCCAAGAACAGGCCAGAGCTAACGCTCAGGCCTTAACTCCAGAACAACAACAATGGACCTTTGACCTCCTGACCGGGCGAGGGAGCTTCGCCGCTGCCCAGACAAACTATCCTTATGGCGCCTACCGCCAGGTAGCCGATACAGCTATAAGAGCATGAAAAGCCTTGTCAAAAAAGGGAGAAGGGAGCACTCTGCTCACCAAGATTATACAAGGGACTCAGGAGCCTTTTTCAGATTTCATGACAAGAATGACTGAGGCAGCAGGATGCATTTTTGGCGATACTGATATGGCCACGCCACTCATTGAGCAGCTCATTTTTGAGCAAGCTATTCAGGAGTGCCATGCGGCCATAGCCCCCAGAAAAAATAAAGGGTTACAGGACTGGCTCAGGGTCTATAGAGAACTAGGAGGACCCCTGACGAATGCAGGTTTGGCTGCAGCCATCATACAGTCACAAAAACGCCCTTTTAAAGGGCCAGACAAAAGAGTTTGCTTTAAATGTGGAAAGCCAGGACATTTTAAAAAGGATTGTAGGTCATCAGAAAAGGAGAGAGCGCCTCCTACCCTTTGCTCACGCTATGGCAAAGATTATCATAGGGCTGAGCTCTGCCGCTCCGTTAGGGATGTCCATGGCAAGATCCTCCCACCATTAGGAAACCCACAGACTGATGGTTCAAAAAACGGAATGATGGGCCCTCGGTCCCAGGGCCCCCAAAAATATGGAAACAAGTTCGTCAGGGCAACGACCGAGGGACCCTCGGAGGCAAAACAAAAATGGACTTATGTGCCTCCACCGACTTCCTATTGATGCCCCAAATGGGGGTACAGCCCGTCCCTATGCAGCTGCCTGATCCCCATCCCCTGGAAGCATGGACCTGCTTTTAGGGCATGGCTCGCTTACCCTACAGAGACTGATTGTCCACCCAGGCCTTGTTGATAGTCAGCACACTGCTAAAATACAAGCCCTATGCTCTTGCCCTAATGGAGTTTTTTCCATCAGTAAAGGAGACAGGATAGCTCAATTACTGTTTCTCCCGACAGACATCCACCAGAGGCCGGAAAATAAATTAATGGGGTCAACAGGACAGGATTTGGCCTACTTGGTTGTTAGCCTTCAAAATCGACCCAAACTGCCCCTTTGGGTCAATGGTAAATGCTTCAAAGGCATTTTGGACACCGGCGCGGACAAAAGTATTATCTCATTGCGCTGATGGCCACAGTCCTGGCCCGTTACCGAGTCGTCTCATGCCCTACAGGGCTTGGGCTACAATGCAAACCCCACCATTAGCTCCACCAGATTAACCTGGGAAACAGATGAAGGGCAGTCAGGATATTTTACACCATATGTCCTCCCCCTGCCAGTCAACTTATGGGAAAGAGACGTGATGCAGGGTATGGGATTGACCTTATCTGATACATATTCATCTAAGGCCCAAGATATAATGATAAGAATGGGTCATAGACCATAAAAGGGCTTGGGTCGCTCCAAGCAAGGAATACGGGAGCCAATAAATCCTAAACCTAGTATCAACAAACAGGGCCTGGGTTTTTCCTAGGTGCCACTGGTGCAACACGGCCCATACCATGAAAAACAGAGACCCCAATATGGGTTCCCCAGTGGCCACTTACCTCTAAAAAACTGAAAGCAATGAATCAGCTAGTTAATGAGCAATTGGTTCTGGGACACATAGAACCATCCACCTCTCCGTGGAATACACCCATTTTTGTCATTAAAAAGAAATCAGAAAGATGGCGCTTGCTGCATGACTTGAGAGCCATTAATAAACAAATGCACCTTTTTGGGCCTATGCAACGAGGACTCCCAATGCTTTCAGCTTTGCCCAAAAATTGGAATCTGGTAATAATAGATATTAAGGATTGTTTTTTTTTCTATTCCATTGCATCCTGCTGATAGGCCTCGCTTTGCTTTTACTGTTCCTTCAATTAATCATATAGAGCCTGATAAACGCTTTCAATGAAAAACTTTGCCTCAGGGTATGGCCAATAGTCCAACAATCTGTCAGATGTTTATGCAGGAGGCTCTTGAACCGCTTTGTGAACGTTTTCCACGTTTGCTTATGGTTCATTATATGGATGATGTACGCATATGTCATGAGGACTTACAGATCCTAAAGGAAGCCTACCCGTTGCTCATTAAAAGTTTACAGCTATGGGGTCTTCAAATAGCCACTGAAAAGGTCCAGATTGCAGATACTGGCCAATTTTTAGGTTCTGTTATTCTTCCTAAAAAGATCCTACCGCAAAAAATAAAAATTTATAGGGATGATTTACGAATGTTAAATGATTTCCAAAAATTGTTATGAGATATTAATTGACTGTGACCATTTTTAAAAATCCCCTCCGCTGATTTAAAGCCATTGTTTGATATTTTGGAAGGGGACACTCATATTACCTCCCCTCGGGCCTTGACGCCGACAGCAGAAGCAGCCTTATTACTAATGGAAGAATCCATTAAGGAGGCACAGCTGTGCCATATTGATAAAACTCAACCATTTGTTCTATATATATTTAAAACAAGAAAGCTACCACTGCTATGTTATGGCAGGATGGACCGTTACTATGGATCCATTCGCATGCTTCTCCTAACAAAAGTGTTAATTGGTATCCAGCCGCTATAGCTCAAATTGCCCTTAAAGGCCTTAAAATGTCTGTTAGTCATTTTGGTAAGCATCCAGCGGTTATGATAGTTCCCTATACCTCCTTTCAGATACAAATTTTGGCCGCCGCCTCTGACGATTGGGCCATTTTGGTTACCACCTTTTCAGAAAAAATTGATAATCATTATCCCAAACACCCTCTGCTGCAGTTCGCTACATGTCATCCCATTATGTTTCCCCAAATTATGTATTCTACCCCACTAAAAGACAGGATGATGGTATATACAGATGGCTCCAAAAATGGTATGGGAGCCTATATTATGGGTTCTAAAATATATACAAAGAACTTTTCTGCCACCTCACCCCAGGTGATGGAATGTATGATGGTTTTAGAGGTTCTTCAAAGATTTCATTGTCCCCTTAATATTGTTTCTAATTCTGCCTATATGGTTAACGCTGTTAAATTATTAAAGACCGCTGAAATTATAAAACCTACTAATACAATGGCAGCTCTTTTCCAGAGAACACAGGACTGTTTACTAAATAGGAGAACTCCATTTCTTATCACACACATAAGAGCACATTCGGGACTCCCGGGCCCCATGAGCTTGGATAATGACCTGGCTGATCGTGCTACGCAGCTTGCTGCGGTAGCTCTTGCCTCCCCATTACAGACTGCTAAAACCTTTCATGATAATTTTCATGTAACAGCTAAAACCCTGCGCAAACGTTTTTCACTTACCAAAAAAGCGGCTCGCGATATTATAACCCAATGTCACCATTGTTGCCAGTTTCTCCCTATCAGACACATTGGCGTGAACCCCAGAGGGATTACGCCTTTGCAAATATGGCAGATGGACGTGACTCATATCACTGCCTTTGGAAAACTTCAGTATGTGCATGTGTCAATTGACACATGCTCTGGCGTTATTCATGCCACACCGCTTACAGGAGAAAAAACCTCTTATGTCATTCAACATTGCCTTGAGGCGTGGAGTGCTTGGGTCAAGCCCGCATCTTTAAAAACGGATAATGGGCCTGCCTATACTTCTCAAAAGTTTAAACAATTTTATGCACAGATGCAAGTCACACACATTACAGGCCTGCCTTATAACCCCCAGGGACAAGGTATTATAGAGCGAGCACATCTCACACTCAAATCTTATCTACTTAAACAAAAAGGGGGAATATTGAAGGAGTTGCCCCCGATGCCAAGAGTGGCCATTGCATGGCCCTGTTCACTGTAAATTTTTTAAATTTGGATGATAATGGCCAAAATGCTGAAACACGACGTTGTTCAGATCCACAGCGGCCCAAGGATTTGGTTAAATGGAAAGATAAGTTTTCTACTGAATGGAAAGGCCCAGATCCCATTCTATTGAGATCCAGGGGAGCTGTTTGTGTGTTCCCACAGGATCAGGAAAACCCATTCTCGGTGCCAGAAAGACTGACCCAAATGGTGAAAAGTGACCCACAACACGCGGACTCGCCTGAAGATTTGGCTTCTGTTCCTCCTGCCATTTTGTGGATGGATGACAACGGTTGTGATGGAGCAGCGATGGGGGATACTCTCAGCCTTCCCAAAGCCAGCACCAGTCAGCCATAGAATGGCGATGTTTCCTCGGTTTTTTACAACCAATAAGACTCTGGGGCTCCCCTACCTTCCTAGAGATGATTTATAAGCTTAGCCGAAGGATTCCAGTCCTGGGTCATGTCCTTCATCTCCTACTTTAAAGAATGGGTGGAGGTGGGAATGTTTGGAGCAGCCCTATGCTGTGGAATAGTGTTTCTCCTCTGGATGGTCTGCTGACTCAAATCCCAAAGTCGTAGGGACAAAATGGTTATTGCACAGGCGCTGGCTGCCCTGGAACAGGGAACCTTTACTGATGTGTGGCCATCTATGTTGAAGCAGTAAGGTTTATGCCAACCAGCTCCTGCACCCCTAGGACAGTGGTCCATTGCTCAGGATGGAATGCTTGGCTTAGCTAGCCCTGAAGGTTGTCAAGCTGAAGAGCATCGCACAGAGAATGGCCCTCTCTGAGAGATATGTCGCCCTACATAAGGGTTTCCTGCCACATATTCCCTTTCCCAGAAAAATGGCAGAGGGCAGGCCAGATAAGTTCCAGGTGTCATGAACCTAGGGGCAGATTCCGTGCAAGCCCATTATAATGTTTCCACTTTGGTAAGTGTGACCTCTATCTTTGCCTTCTGAGGGAGTTGCCTTTCTGCAAAGAAGTAAAAAAGGGGGAGATGTGGAGGGCCGCAACCACATACTCCATTACAAGATGGCACTGGCATCTGGTTTCACCGCCAGGTGAACGCACATGTGCTTAGTAACTTCCCACTGCTGTCCCTGCCTACTTCCGAGGCATCATCTGGGATAATGGGCAGCGGACCAATCCAAGAGTGACACGTCCGAAGCAAGGACTGTTTCCTATATAAGGGCTGGGTTCCCCTCATTCTGGGTCTCCTCCATGTAAGCTTATGCTCTCTCTCTCTCAAGAAGCATTAAAAGCTTTTCTGCAGAAGGATCCTAGTGTCCCGTGTGGTTCTTGCAGGCGAGACGGTAGCGCGGGAGAGACCTATACTTTAAGTCACAGATAAGAGCAACATTAATGCAAATAGTTCTGGAATGTAGTACATATGTTCTGAGGGATGTCACATTATGCTTTCAGAAGTGAAGGGCCAGGAAGGATGCGCTTGGCTCCCTGAGCCCTCACTCTTACAATCCAGAGTTCTGTTCATGTAAAAACGGCCCCAGATACTGAAGGTGAGGGGTAAACTTAAGAACTGGGCACCCCTTTCCCATAGGCCTTGCCCACTAGCTCCCCAAAGAAAGAAAACGGGATGCATTAAGCATTTGTTTTTACTGGGAAAAAATAATAAATTATATAATGTCAGACTTCCAATGACTTCAACTTCATATAACGAACCAACCCACAAAACATAGCACACAAGGGAAAAAGGCATTTAAAATGATACTTTAATTATAATAAAAGAATATACAAGTGTTCACCCATAGAGGCATTCATTAACATTAAATGTTTAAAAGAAAAGAAACCACACAAAATAATATTGTTCTGTTGTTCCCAGGCAGATCATCTGATAAAAGGAAAGATGCCAGATTCATAACAGGGATAACAATGTCATATCTTCGGTTATTAATATCTGCCTCCTTTTCATAAGTCTTTATCCTGTTACTGATTTGTATGTGAGTTTGCTGTCTGTGGTATGAAAACGTGATAAAGATATCTTAGTAATATGAGGCAAAAATTAAACTGCTTTCCAGATTCAGAAGAAACAGTTTTTTATTTATTATATTTTGTTTATTAACAGAAAACAAGAATTCAGGGGCATTGACTCTGGTGCTGCTCTGGCAGAAGTTTCATATGTGGTTACAGCAGACATTCTTTTCTCTGGAGCCCTGTACTGCTTATGAATGTGAGGAGCAAACTTGCTTCCCTCCATAACTGTACCTGGAAGACAGTCAGAATGATGGTGGACATTCTAGGTAAATTCCGTTGAGTCAAATACCCTTATACACTCAACACTACAACTGTACTTCTGCCTCCTATAGTCACAACACCCTGGATGTTATTCCTAGCAACACTGAGAAACGTTCCTTCTCTCCAGGCAGAGGGCTTCACTTCTTAGCTGCATCCTACCTATTTACCCATATGCATACACTGGGGCTTTAAGTACATGAAAGTTTCATTTGCTAGTTCATCTTTTAGACATTTGTGCAGTTGTGTTTGATGATATCTTCCAGGTTTTGGTGTGGCAGGTTCTATGAATTGGATTCTAATTTGAATTCAGTTGTCTGACCTTGGGAAACCAGCTTAAGCTTTTTGAGCTTGTATGCTTGTATCTGTGAATAGGCGTGAAAATCCTTATAACCCATAAAGTTACTGTAAAATATGACCATATGAATGAAGTTATTGCTAAACCAAGTGTTTTCAAACATTAAAGTTGTCAGTGGTTATTTCTCTAGTTTATAACTCTTTACTAACAGGTCAACTGAAAGGCATAGTTTATACTTGCAGTTCACAGTATCATTTACTTGTGATAAAATACAAAATAAAATTCCCTCATGTCCATGTCCATGTATTTTTATAAATTCATGTCAGTTATTTTAGAGGATTAAAGCAGGCTGTCCAGGTCTAGGTAGAGATGATGAAATACCACTAAATATGGTGATTTATAAACAATGGAGATATATTTTTCACCTATATGGATTTTGGGAAGCCCAAGGTCGGTCTTCGGCAGATTCATATGTGGTGATCACTAGCCAGTGATCACAACCTTGCTCAGTGGAATGACCAATGAGATCTCTCATATTCTTTTGCAACTGTGCTCTCATTATCCAATTTTCTCAAAGACAATCCCAAAACATCCAAAATGCTGCCACATTGTGTGAAGAAATTGGACTTAAAATTAAGGAGACTGTGGACCAACATAGATAAGATGGCAACAGAGCAAGCCGGTAATAAGAATGAGGAGACAGTACATATCTCCAGAGAGTAAAGTCTACTGGGAGAAAACAAACAGTTCACAGAAATTTGTTATCTATGCACAAAGTTGGCAGAACTCTTCAAGTAGAGGGAACAGTGTGCACAAAGCCCCTGGTGTAGGAGGATGCCTACCATGTGTAAGGACACCTGAGAATTCAGTGAAACTGGATTCGAGTACAGTGGAGGTCGACAGAAAGTCAGAAGAAAATATCTCATGAGTTCCTGGAAAGCTGCAGGTAGAAGCGACTAGAAGGTTAGCAGAGCATGATGCAGCAGCTTGAGCAGCTTTATGTCAAAATACTCAGCATGCTGTATTGGTGGTATGATCTGGAACTGTGAGGGCAGCACAAACAGCCAGGATCTCAGAACAAGATCTGCGTTCCTGCGGTTAGTGGTGATGGAAGTTTACACCAGGGACCGTGATGGGGAGAGTAATAAATGTTTGAGTTGGTGGTGTATTTTGAAGGTAGAACTGATAGGATCACTTCATAACTTGGTTATCAGATGGGAAAGGAGTCTGTGAATAATTTTTTACAACATCTTAATTCAACTTCTGGTCACTAACACCTTCCCAAGGAAATTATTTAACCTTTAAACATTTAGGAGCTTATAGAAGGAAGGTGAAGATTAGCTGTACTTATTATATTGTCTTTGTAAATGGAAGTTTCTTTCCTGCCCACCAGTTCTTGAATAACCACTCAGAGGCTTACATTAATTACAAATATTTGGCTAATGGTTCAGGATTACTAGTTAGCTCTTATATTTAAATTAACCCACTTTTCTTATCTATGCTTTGCCACATGGTTCGTGGCTTGTTACCTCATTTTCAACATGTCTTGCTTCCTCAGTTGTTGGTTGGCATCTCCTACACTCAACCCTACTCCTGAATCTCTGCTTGTGTTTCTTGCCTGGGTCTATCCTGTTTTGCCATAGGCTGAAGCAGCTTTGATCATTAATCAATGAGAGCAATACATATTCACAGCCTACAAAAAGACCATCCCACAGCATTCCCCCTTTTTGCATAGTCAAAAAGGAAGCTTTACATTTTAACAGAGTAAAATCACTCATAACAAAGCAGTTAGCAAGCAATAATCAGTTACAGTATCCAGACTGTTTATATTTGGCAAAATTAAATAAAATACTCTATCATCTATCCTATCTTTGTGAGTTTAAAGTTTCATATGTAATTTGTCTTTTATCATAGCTAAGGAAAACTATAAATATAACTTTTTAGTCTTCAATTCCATCAAAGACCCCAGAAGAACATAATACTACCTGAGTAAACAGGAAGCACATTGAAAGCAACTTCCAAAACTCTACAAATGACAGACATATGGTTGCCTGGATAGTCACCCAAAGTCTTCTATAATGTTGGGGCATCTGTCTTTAGCCTGTGGATTGAGAGTATCTGACAGACTTTTCAGTAAAGCTGGAAATTTGAAAGACTGTCCCAAATGTATTGACAAAGTTCGTCAGTCACTTTCCTCTGTGTAATGCAGAACGTTTGGCAGTTTCTTCTGTGAAGAAGGAAACTGAAGGACAATCTTGCTTTGTTTTGGCAAAATTTAGCAGTTATTTTGTTGTGAGTCCTGAATATCCAGTTTATATAGCGTACTGTCAAACAGTCCAGGCAAGAGCAGTTTCTTGTCTAAATAGCTAACCTTGCCACATAGAAAGCAATTTTCAAAAGGAGTTTCTTTGATGACCATCATTCTCTTTGAAGTAATTGATGTCACCAGGAGCAGACATGTCTCACTGTTGAAAAAAGTCTAAGTTCTTAAAACATTTTAATGCCATATTCTATAAGTCTTTGAAGTGCTTGAATAGTATTTATCCAGTTGATATATATCTTTGCATATCTAAAAAACTAACTAATATGGCTATAAGTTTGATTATTATAGATTACTATTACAAATAACTATATTTTTCTAATTATATATTAATTTTTAATTGAGTTTCCTAAACATAATACCTTAAGCAAGAGTAGAAATACACACACAGTACAACAAAATTGACCTAAATTTATATCAATAAACTAAAATCCATGCCACTGTAAAATATTTTGAGATTAACAGTTGTTTTTTGAATAAAAGTAGATTAAATAATCTACCATTTTCTCCCATTGTTTCAATATCATATATTTCTACATCCTATCCCCCTTTATTCTTTTAGGAAAGGATTGACTATGGCCAATAACAATTTATAAACAATCCCCTTAAATGAAAACCAATATTCATAAATAATATTTTGGTAATTTGGGCATAATTCTATAGACTACTTCTTGCTTATTGGGGGCACTGATAATGTTATGAAAAAACTTGATAAAATGTCAAGTTCTACGAAAACCAATTAAAACTTTTGTTGATAGATATCACCTATCAAAGTTCAGAAGGTGTTCCTTGGTCAAATCTGCTTTATCTTAATGTGTAATGAATCCACAGCCTCTTGTTTTGTGTGGAAACAAAAGCAAAACTGCTTCTCCAAAGCAATATATCTTTTAAGTTTTATTTTACAAATCTAGTTTTCACTTCTGTTGTAAATTTAAGGCATTTTTAAAATATTTTGGTTGGTATATTTTATCAGTATCTCTTCCAATCCCATGTCTCCCTGCAGCTGTCTTTTGTCATCAGCCACCAAAAATTTCAAAATCAACACAATAATGTACAAGATCCAAACACTCTGTGTATTTTCCATTTTATGTGACTTTTTCTTTTATATTATTTTTCTCTTTAAAGATTTTATTTTATTTTTAAACTATTTATTTGTTTCTATAACTGTTTTTTAAGTAATTTTATTAAATTATAAAAGTTTCCATTTACGCCCCTCTTCCCAACACCCTCCCACTCACCCCCCTCCCTCTCCTCCTCCCTCTTTGTCCCTAAGGTCAGTCAGGGTTTCAAGCCCTGTGGGAAGTTCAAGATCGTCCCCCCTCCCTCCAGGTCCAGGAAGGTGAGTATCCAAAGAGACTGGATCCCAAAAATCCAGTATATGCAGAGGAAACTAGTCCCAGTGACATTGTCAGTGGCTTCTCAGAAAGACTCCGGGCCAGCCACATTCAGAAAATCCGGTGACATTCAGAGAATCTGGTTGGATCACGTGCTCATTCAGTCGCAGTCCAACTGCCCTTGGTAAACTCTCATTAGATCCGACCCCTTGTATCAGTGGGTGATAGCATCCCTCGCAGTCCTTCGTCATTTTCTTCATCCTTCTGCTCCTCATTTGGACCTTGGGGGACTCAGTCCGGTGCTCCAATGTGGGTCTCCATCTGTATCACCATCCATCGCCAGATGAAGGATCTATGGTGATAAGTAAAATATTCATCAGTATGGTTATGGGCCAAGGCCGGTTCAGGCACCCTCTCCTCTGTCCAGAGAACAATCTGGGGATCTCTCCTTGGACCTGGGATCCCATATATAATCAAGTTTCCTATAAACCCTAAAATGACTCCCTTAGTTGAAATATAATCTTCCCTGATCCCATATTCATCCTTCCTCCCTTCACCCCATCCCGGTCAACCAAGCTTTCTCCATTCCTCCCCTACTCCCTTCTCTCTAACCCTCTCCCCTTCCAACAACCCCCCCCCCCATGCACCCAAGGTTACCTGGGACTCTTGACTATTTCCTACCTCCTGGCGGATAGCTAAATAATCTTCATCAGGTTCATCTTCTTATTTAGCTTCTCTAGGATCACGAATAATAGGCTCAAAGACCTTTAAATTATGGTTAGAATCCACTTATGAGTGAATACATACCGTGTTCCTCTTTTTGGGTCTGGCTTACCTCACTCAGTAAAGCGTTTTCTATGTCCATCCATTTGCATGCAAAATTCAAGATGTCATTATTTTTTACCGCTGAGTAAAACTCTAATGTGTATATGTTCCACACCTTTTTTAACCATTCTTCTATTGAGGGGCACCTAGGCTGTTTCCAGGTTCTGGCTATTACAAATAGTGCTGCTATGAACATAGTTGAACAAATGCTTTTGTAGTATGCTAGGGAATCTCTAGGGAATATTCCCAAGAGTGGAATTGTTGGGTCCTGAGGGAGATTGACTCCCAGTTTCCTGAGAAACCGCCACACTGATTTCCACAGTGGCTGCACAAGTTTGCATTCCCACCAACAATGGATGAGTGTTCCCCTCATTCCACATCCTCTCCAGCATAGGGTATCATTGGTGTTTTTGACATTAGCTATTCTGACAGGTGTAAGATGGTATCTCAAAGTGGTTTTAATTTGCATTTCCCTGATCGCTAAGGAGGTTGAGCATGACCTTAAGTGTCTTCTGGCCATTCGAGTTCATCTGTTGTGAATTCTCTGTTCAGTTCAGTACCCCATTTTTTAATTGGGTTAATTAGAGTTTTAGTGCCTAGTTTCTTGAGTTCTTTGTATATTTTGGAGATCAGACCTTTGTCTGATGAGGGGTTTGTGAAGATCTTCTCCCAGTCAGAAGGCAGCCTTTTTGTCTTACTGACAGTGTCCTTTGCTTTACAGAAGCTTCTCAGTTTCAGTAGATCCCATTTATTCATTGTTTCTCTTCTTCTCTGTGCAGCTGGGGTCCTGCTTAGGAAGAGGCCTCCCGTGCCTATATCTTGTAGACTACTTCCCACTTTCTCTTCTATCAGGTTCAAAGTGGACGGATTAATGTTGATGTCTTTAATCCATTTGGACCTGAGTTTTGTGCATGGTGATAGGTATGGATCTACTTTCATCCTTCTACAGGTTGACATCCAGTTATGCCAGCACCATTTGTTAAAGATGCTTTCCTTCTTCCATTGTATACCTTTAGCTCCCTTGTCAAAAATTAGGTGCTCATAGGTTTGTGGGTTAATACCCGGGTCTTCTATTCGATTCCAAAGGTCGATTTCTCTGTTCTTATGCCAATACCAAGCTGTTTTCAATACTGTAGCTCTGTAATAGAGTTTGAAGTCAGGGATGGTAATGCCTCCTGAAGTTCCTTTATTGTATAAGATTGTTTTGGCTATCCTGGGTTTTTTGTTTTGCCATATAAACTTGATTATTGTTTTCTCAAGGTCTGTGAAGAAGTTTGATGGGATTTTGATGGGGATTGCATTGAATCTATAGATTGCTTTTGGTAGAATAGCCATTTTTATTATGTTGATCCTCCCAATCCAAGAACAAGGGAGATCTTTCCATTTTCTGGTATCCTCCTCAATTTCTTTCTTCAAAGACTTAAAGTTCTTGTCAAATAGGTCTTTCACTTCCTTGGTTAGAGTAACCCCAAGATATTTTATGCTATTTGTGGCTATCGTGAAAGGTGATGTTTCTCTGATTTCCCTCTCAGCTTCTTTATCCTTTGTGTATAGGAGGGCCACTGATTTTTTGGAGTTGATCTTGTATCCTGCCACGTTACTAAAGGTGTTTATCAGCTGTAGGAGTTCTTTGGTAGAGTTTTTGGGGTCACTTATGTACACTATCATATCGTCAGCAAATAACGAAAGTTTAACTTCATCCTTTCCAATTCGAATCCCCTTGATCCCCTTCTGTTGTCTTATTGCTATTGCTAGAACTTCAAGCACTATATTGAAGAGGTATGGAGAGAGTGGACAGCCTTGTCGTGTTCCTGATTTTAGTGGAAAGGTTTTGAGTTTCTCTCCATTCAATTTGATGTTAGCTGTCGGCTTGCTGTATATTGCTTTTATTATATTTAGGTATGATTCTTGTATCCCCAGTCTCTCCAACACCTTTATCATAAATGGGTGTTGAATTTTGTCAAATGCTTTTTCAGCATCCAATGAAATGATCATATGGTTTTTTCTTTCAGTTTATTTATATGATGGATTACATTGATAGATTTGCGTATGTTGAACCAGCCCTGCATCTCTGGGATGAAGCGTACTTGATCATAATGAATAATTTTTCTAATGTGTTCCTGGATTCGGTTTGCCAGGATTTTATTGAGAATTTTCGCGTCGATGTTCATGAGTGAGATTGACCTGTAATTCTCTTTCTTGGTTGTGTCTTTATGTGGTTTTGGTATTAAGGTAACTGTAGCTTCATAAAAGGAGTTTGGCAATGACTCTTCTGTTTCTATATTATGGAATACATTAAGGAGTATAGGAATTAGCTCTTCCTGGAAGTTCTGGTAGAATTCTGCATTGAAACCATCTGGTCCTGGGCTTTTTTTGGCAGGGAGATTTCTGATAACACCTTCTAATTCTTCGCGACTAACAGGTCTATTTAGATTGTTCACCTGTTCTTGGTTCAACTTTGGTATATGGTACTTATCTAAAAAAATGTCCATTTCTTTTACATTTTCCAACTTTGTGGCATATAAACTTTCGTAGTAAGATCTAATGATTCTCTGAATTTCCTCTGTGTCTGTGGTTATATCCCCCTTTTCATTTCTGAGCTTATTAATTTGCAAGTTCTCTCTCTGCCGTTTGATTAGTTTGGATAGGGGTTTGTCAATCTTGTTGATTTTCTCCAAGAACCAGCTTTTTGATTCATTGATTCTTTGGATTGTTTTCTCTATTTCTATTTTGTTGATTTCAGCCCTCAGTTTGATTATTTCCAGTCTTCTACTCCTCCTGGGTGAATCAGCTTCTTTTTTTTTCTAGAGCTTTCAAGTGTGCTGTTAGGTCTCCAATGTGTGCATTCTCCGTTTTCTTTAGTTGGGCACCTATTGCTATGAACTTTCCTCTTAGCACTGCTTTCATAGTGTCCCATAGGTTTGAGTATGTTGTGTCTTTGTTTTCATTAAATTCAAGGAAGACTTTAATTTCTTTCTTAATTTCGTCCCTGACCCAGGGGTGATTTAGTAGTTGACTGTTCAACTTCCATGAGTTTGTTGACTTCCTGGGGGTAGTGTTGTTGTTGAATTCTAATTTTAATCCATGGTGGTCTGACAAGACACAGGTGGTTACTAATATTTTTTTGTATCTGTGGGAGTTTGCTTTGTTACCGAGTATGTGGCCAATCTTTGAGAAGGTTCCATGAACTGCAGAGAAGAAGGTATATTCTTTCCTATTTGGGTGGAGTGTTCTATAGATGTCTGTTAAGTCCATTTGATTCAATACCTCCAATAAATCTCTTAATTCTCTGTTTGGTTTCTGTCTGATTGACCTGTCCATTGGTGAGAGAGGAGTGTTGAAGTCTCCTACTATTAGCATGTGTGGTTTGATGACTGCCTTGAGTTCTAGAAGAGTTTCTTTTACATATGTGGGTGCCTTTACATTAGGGGCATAGATATTCAGGATTGAGACTTCTTCCTGATGAGTTGTTCCTGTTATGAGTATGAAATGTCCATCTCCATCTCTTCTGATTGATTTTAGTTTGAAGTCGATTTTGTTAGATATTAGAATGGCCACACCCGCTTGTTTCTTAGGTCCATTTGCATGGAAAACCTTTTCCCAACCCTTTATTCTGAGTAGGTGTCTGTCTTTGTGGTTGAGGTGTGTTTCTTGTAAACAGCAGAATGTTGGATCCTGTTTTCGTAACCAATCTCTAAGTCTGTGCCTCTTTATAGGTGAATTGAGTCCATTGATATTAAGAGATATTAATGACCATTGGTTGTTGACTCCAGTCATTTTTTGGGGGGTAATAGAGTGTATGTGTTTTCCTTCTTTGAATTGTGCTAGTGAAGGGTCGCTAGATGTCTGAATTATTGTAGTCAGTGTTGGCAATGTTGGATTCCTTGGGATGTAATTTTCCTTCTAGTATTCTCTGAAAGGCTGGATTAGTAGTTACGTATTGTTTAAATTTGTTTTTATCCTGAAATATTTTGTTTTCTCCGTTGATAGTGAACGAAAGCTTAGCTGGGTAAAGTAGTCTGGGCTTGCATCCATGGTCCCTTAATTTCTGCAGTACCTCTATCCAGGACCTTCTGGCTTTCAGGGTTTCTATAGAGAAGTCTGGTGTAAGTCTGATAGGTTTACCTTTATAGGTTACTTGACCTTTTTCCTTTGCAGCTCTTAATATCCTTTCTTTAATCTGACTGCTTTGTGTTTTGATTATTATATGGCGAGGGGATGTTTTTTTCTGATCCAATCTCTTCGGTGTTCTGTATGCTTCTTGCACCTTCATAGGAATATCCCTCTTTAGGATGGGAAAGTTTTCTTCTATAATTTTGTTGAATATATCTTCTGGACCTTTGATCTGCAATTCTTCTCCTTCTTCTACTCCTATTATTCTTAGATTTGGTTTTTTTATTATGTCCCATATTTCCTGAATGTTTTGTGATGAGAATTTGTTGGATTTGCTGTTTTCTTTGGTCAGGGCGTTTATTTTCTCTATGGTGTCTTCATAATCTGAGATTCGTTCTTCTATCTCTTGTATTCTATTGGTTAAGCTTGATTCTGTAGTCTCCGTTCGTTTACCTAGGTTTTCCATATCCAGCTGGCCCTCGGATTGTGTTTTCCTCACTGCCTCCATTTCAGTTTTCAATTCTTGAACTGATTCCATTACCTGTTTGATTGCTTTTTCTTGGTTTCCCAGGGTATCATTTACGAATTTACTCATTTCTTCAACCTTTTTGTTATATTTGTCTTCCATTTCTTTACTCATTTCTTCCATTTTTTTGTTATATTTGTCTTCTATTTCTTTAAGTGAGTTATTCATACCCTGTTTAAGAGACTCTATTGCTTTCATAATGACACTGTTTTCCACTTCTTCCGGAATAGGGCGTTCAAGTCCTTCTGTCGTAAGATCACTGGGATCTGGTGTTTTCATGTTGTTTTTCAGATTGTTGGAGGAATTTTTGCCTTGGCGCCTGCCCATCTCTTCCTTCAGATGCCCTCCAATGGCTCTTTCCTCCGCTGGGTCTTCTTCTACTGGATTAGTGTCCCTTGCTAACCCGGAATCACTTTGCCTGCAGTCTTAGCTCTCTGCAGGCAGGCTATTAGAACAAAGGGACTTCCTTCCCTTTGCACTCACCACCTGTCCCGAACCGCGGTGCCCACCCCGGCTGAGATGGAGGAATTTAAGCCCCGAAAAAGGGAGAGAGGACGGGAGGGGTTCCAGGCCAAAAGCTGGGATGGCGTAGCAGGAGAGAGGGATTAGCTGGGGGAAGCTGCCCCTGTGGAGCAGCCAGGGAGATAAGGATGGCGGGAATACCGTGTGTACCTAAGCGGAGTTGTATGGCGGTCAACACACTCACTCCTCCACAGGATCAGAGCCCCTCGCTGGTCAGAAGACTCGCTGCCTGCGGTCTTAGCTTGCTGCAGGCCGGCTATCCGAACAAAGGGACTCCCGTCCCTTTGCACTCACCGCCTGCCCCGGGCTGCGGTGCCCACCCCGGCTGAGATGAAGGAATTTAAGCCCCGAAAAAGGGAGTGAGGACGGGAGGGGTTCCAGGCCAAAAGCTGGGATGGCGTTGTTTCTATAACTGTTGATACCTCTTTTTTTTTCTTAAGCCTATGAACATTGTAATATACATTGGAACCTGTTGAGATGTTTCTTTTTGGTCTGGACCTCTTTTTACTGCATATCTTTTAGCCTTTTTTTGTCTGTATGAGCATAAACTAAATCCACCACACAGTGTGCGGCTGAGTAGCATCTCTGTACCAAGGCCTGGGTGAGCTGTGGAAACCACACAGCTTCACTCATGGCGGTTGGCAGTCAGCTTCATCTTTCAGGCAGCTGTTAGGAGACACATCTCTGTGTTGCTGCTGGCATGAGACTGTAAGACAAGAAGCCCAGTGTGGCTCCATTTCTATGCATTCAGATTTTTTTAAAACTTTCTCAGGTCTTATGTGTATCCATGCCAGATGTTGGGTGCCATATGTAAATGGAGCTTTTTCTCCCACCTGCCAGCTCCTGAGTAACCATTCAGAGGCTTATATTAATTATAAATGTTTGGCTGATGTCTCAGGTTATTATTAGCTAGCTCTTGCACTTAAATTAACCATATTTCTTATCTAAACTTTGCCATGTGGTTGATGGCTTGTTACCTCATTTTCTACATGTCTTGCTTCATCACAGTTGATTGGTGTCTCCCAGAGTCAGTCCTTCCTCTCCTGTATTTTTGCTTGGATTTTCTACCTGGCTCTATCCTACTTGTTATAGGCCAAAGTAGCTTTATTTATCAACCAATGAGAGCAACACATATTCACAGCATCAGAAAGACCATTCCACAGCAGGTCTTTCCAAACACTTATTGCTTTTAGAGACGATTACAAAGACAAGAATTTTGTGAAGACTAAAGGGACTAATCCTATTTATTTTATCCAGTGACGTATGACTTACAAAGAGCGGAAACAGAAGGCAGCTATGTACCTAGCAGAAATGTGGTCTCTCTAAAGGAGGGAAGCAGTGCAGTGACTGGCATGGTTCAAAATGCAGAGGTGAGCCACTTAGGCATCAGTTCTACCCAACTATTTACTATCCTCATTTTCTTCATGTGTAAAATGAGTGCTAAAACTACAAGGTGTTATAAAGATCAGCAAAATTTGTTTATGAAAAAGAACAGTACTGGGAAGTCAAGAGAGATATAGAGGTGTGTGTATGTGTGTGTGTGTGTGTGTGTGTGTGTGCGCGCACGCACGCGCTCACAAACAGTGTGTGAGAGAGAGTTGGAGAGAGAGAAAGAAAGAGAGAAAGATGAGAGATGTGTTTGTGTGGCTATGCATGATTATGTATGTGAGTGACTATGTGGTATATATGTACAAGGTATGTGTGCCTGTTTCATTTGTGATACTTGTTTCTCTGTGTCTCTGTGTTTGTGGTTTATGTGTGTGAATGTGTGTGTGTACCTGTGTGTAAAAGAGATGTGTATGAGTAGACTTTCTCTTTCTCTGTGTGTGTGTGCTGGGGAGGTTGTCCATACTGTATTATTCTTTCATTACTGATTTACATGGCCATTACTCAGCCAGTTTAAATTAAGTAGCAATTTAGTAATATATAAGTTGAGAAATAGCTGTTCAATAAGCCCAAGTGAATTTTCTTCATGAACTGAAATAATAGCTTAATTATTTTCTCTGAAATCAATACTAGCAAAAAGGACTAAGGGTATATTTCAACATGTATGAAATTCTCCTATAAAACATTCTCCCACAGGAAAGTTAAATACCCTGAAATTAACACTAGAGATGCAACTCAGACATAGTGTACTCCTAGCACATGTAAGAAGCCAGGTTCAGCCCCCACTACCACAATATCAATAAAAAAAACATCATAAAGTATAGTGCAGTTATACATCCCTTGGCCATTTCCACAACCAGAGACTTAGCTCTGGATCCATGGTCCATGAACTGGTGAATCTCTACTTCTTACTCACTTCCACCTCCACTATCATTTCCATAGTCACAGGCCTAACCCCAGGCCCTGGCTCAGGTAGCAGATTTGCCTGGACTAAATCTAATTAAGAAGTTCATCCAAAAACTTTACTTGGCCAAACTCCAATAATGCAGCTCTTGAACTGGCATAATTCAAGGTAGGTTAGAATTTCATATCAGGCACATAACCAAAGCAGGAAGTCTGAAAGCCCAGATCATGTCACAATAAACAAACCAGTATGAAAGACCAAAACAGCATTGTCTGTTTTGATGTCTGCAATCAAGCTCATTAGTCTTAAAATAAATTTTTCTAATGAGAGAAAAAGAACAAGAAAGGGAGTGGATTTGAGTGGGTGGGATGTGGGAAGGATCTTGGAGGAACTGAGGGAGGTAAATCCATAATCAGAACATATTGTACAGGAAAAAAAAATCCATTTTCAATTAAAAAAGAATTTCCTATATGAACATAGGACATAGAATTTAAGAGAGCAATCCTAAGCTTTATCAAAGAATTCAGGGAATTTAAAGAAGACATAAATACACTATTGAATTTCAAGAGGATAACAATAAACACCAGAATGATTTTTAAAATTACAAATGTTTGACTGAATGATATAATGAAGAGAATTCAAGATTTGAAAACTGAATTTAGTTAATGGAGAGCAGCGATGAGGAGAAATTGGAGTTGAATTGAAGATGGAATTGAAATACCCCAAAACACAATCAAAACTGATAGAATCCTCTTAGAATTGAATGAGTCAAGTAGAAGACAAAATATCAGGAGTTTGAGACAAAATAGAGAATTGGACTACCTAAATAAGGAGCATAAAAAATGTTAACATCACACATGGAAGAAACATACAATATTGTGGAATATCATGAAAAGGCCAAATCTTCAAATTGTAGGCATGGGTGAAGGAGAAGAAACCAAGGTCAAAAGCATAGAGCAGATCATCAGCAAGATCATAGAAGACTTCCCCGGTTTAAGAAAAGACACACCCATACAGATACAGGAAGTACACAGAAGGTCGAATAGGATCAAAAAAGGAAATTTCCAAGGCTTATCATTGTGAAAATTATTAGATATACATAATAAAGGGAGATGTTGAGAGCATCAAGAGTAAAACCACGTCTACTTATAAAGAAAAGGCCATCAGGAAAGCAGCTGATTTCACAATGGAATTTTTCAGAGGCAGAGGAGCTTGCAGCAATGTACTTCAAGTCCTAAAATACCAATTCCAACCACTAGAGTGTCCAGAAAAACTATCTACCATAGTTGAAGGAGAAGGAAAAGAACTTCCATTGCTATCAACAAGCTAAGAGAATTTATTTCCAATAAACTAGCTGAACAGAGAGTAGCAATATATCTGATGAAGAGAGGGATAAATACAGCCAAGTGACTGTAGCAAGGCAATGAATGAAGCTATAATTACTAAAACACAAACTACAATTGAGAACACAAACAGCTAAAAAGCAAAAGGACTGCAATCAACACACACTGATGGTTGTTGCTTTTCAAGATGGGGTCTGGTCATATAGCTCTGACTGTCTTGAACTCCCTATCTAGACCAGACTGGCCTTGAACTTATAGAGATCTGCCTGCTTCTGCCTCCCGAGTGCTGGGATTAAAGGCTTGTGCCACTACGCTCAGTTTGCACACACACTGTTCAATAACAACTTTAAATTATCAATGGCTTCAAATGCCCAATCAAAAGGCTGGTTAAGTAAAAAGAGAAAAGAATCCAACCTTTTGTTATTTACAAGAAGCTCATCTCAACTTCAAAGGTAGGAGTAACTTTGAAAGAATAGCACAGAAGTAAAATTTTGAAGTTGTTTTGACTTACATTTCCATAGTTGCTAAGGAGAATTCAACACTTTTTGTGATATCTTTTAACCATTTTTATTATTTCTTTTTTTTCTGGTTTTTCAAGACAGGGTTTCCCTGTAGCTTTTGGAGCCTGTCCTAGACTTGCTCTTGTAGACCAGGCTGGCCTCAAACTCACAGAGATCCTCCTGCCTCTGCCTCCCGAGTGTTGGGATTAAAGGTGTGTGCCACCACTGCCAACCTCCCATTTTTATTATTTCTATAGGAACAAAGTTTATATGATTTAGATAATTTATAAATAAAATATGTACTTATTGTACTAATCAAATTGTAAATAGTACTACAAAATGTTATAAAACTAAATACTCGAAATAAAATATTAGATTATATTACTAGAACTATCTGTAACAATGTTCATAGGGTGTAGCACCCTAATTTCATAAGTTTCAGATCTACGTGATGTTTTCTATAAAGGCACCCCATTCAGACCTTGCTGTATGTTGGGAAAATAGAAAGATACTGACCACAAAGCACCAATAAATCCTTCCATGCCAATACAAAAGTCTCCCCTTATTATTGCCAAGGTTTATCTAATTTACATGCATGTAACTTATCCTAAGGTCACTGTGAGGCTGTGTGCAGAATTTCACACAGTGGAAAGTGAAAGAAATAAAGAAAAACAATGACGACATCTATATCATCTTTGTTAAAGACAAAAAATGTACCCTGAAATGTCCATTTAAATCTAATAATAAATCATAATTTAATTTCAGAGATGTATGTTTAAAGTTCCTCAGAGGGAAAAGCCCAGAGTCTTATATTCCTAAGTCACCTGTTCAGGCCTGTTAGTAGGATTAGTATGTTTCTACAGAGACATTTTTTGGAGGAGAATAGAAAGATGGTTGCTTCAATTCTTTCTGATAACCAAAAATTCTCATGCAGTTGAAAAAAAGTGATTTAAATAAATGGAACCCATAAGACTACATAAATATATATGTATATGTGTGTATTTTAAGCACATAAGTACATATATGTTTATGTCCCTTCTGTCTAAATGTTGACTTTACTAAATCAGGTGTAAAAAGTGGAATTCATTTCTCAGAGTTCTAACATCAGCAGTCAACAGATTAAACGCCCTCAGTGTTAGTTACTTTTCTATTCCATTCCTGTGACTTTTCTATTGCACACCATGACCAAGGCAACTCTTATGAAGGAAAATGTTTAATTGGAGGCTTGCTCTTGCAGTTTTAGAAGGCTAGTTCATGATCATCATAGTAGGAATCAAATAGGCAAGATACGGGAACAATAGCTGAGAGCATTACATCCTGATCAGAGAGACAGAGAGAGAGAGAGGAAGAGAGAGAGAGGAGACTGGGCCTGCTATGAGCTTTTGAAACATCAAAACCCACCCCCAGTGACACACCTCCTCCAACAAAGACATACCTCCTGCGAAAAGATTGCACTCCTAATCCTTCCCAAACAGTTACAATACCTGCAGATTATGCATTCAAACATGGGGTCCATTCTGGTTCAAACCACCATACTTTCTGTATAAACTCTGAAATCTTTTGATTCAACTAAGCTTAAATAAGAATATGTATTTGAAACCATATGTAAGAATGTTTAATATTGAGACCCGCAAGAGGCTCATTAAACATCAAGCAGAATTTTAGTGTAAACTATAAAAGATGGAACTTAAATAAGAAAATAATTCACTCAGTGAATGTGAATTATGCCATGATATCTACATGCTTTGTGTAAAACGTTCTTAAGCTCTATTAAGGGGCATATATATTTCTATAGAGACCTATAATTTATTATTGGCAAGGAAAACTCAGTACCATAATTCATGACTTTTTTGATCTTTCAGCAAAGTAAAAATTTTACAGAAATAACAAAATGATTTTTCCCCCTGTTAGACAATGTCCCTTAAGAATTCCCAGAGACATGCTTCTGGTGAAGTAAAGTCTTTGCTCTTTTCCTCTGGTTTATAAAATACACTGTGTAGTCTCCCCAGTTAAAAAGGTGCATTACTGCATCAAACATAGATAGACTGAGTTGATTTCCACAAAACAAGTTTTAATGGTTTTGAAAGTAGTGGGACCAGACTTTAGCGTAAATATTAAAGTGAAAATTGCAGGAGAGAACAGCAAGAAGAAACCAAAGGCACATTCTGCTCGACTGGTGAAACGATAAGTTTAATAAAGAGCTACTTATTAGGAATTGTGAGTTGAATACGAACTGCTTGCAGGAACACGAGCAACCGAAGCAATGCTTCCTGTCTTGTAGCAACGTTACCCTGCCTACAGATCCTCAGGTAGGGGCAGCCCTGTGAGCCCCTTCTCCACCCATGACGGACTGCTAATGGGGCCACTCTTGTGCAGGTCTCACAGCCAGTCTCGTAAAGAGAAGCAGCCATTAGCTTTGACACAAATGAAGTTGTCAATCACCACCACCTCAGCTGCACAAGCTGCACCTCTACAGCACCTTGGTCCAAGGCTAAAAGAGTTTGCTTTCCTTTGTATTTAAACTGACACTGAGTTTTTATTTCTTTGGGTAGAATTTCTTCCTGATGGCTCTTGAAAAGTTGAGACTTCGCAGTGGGACCAAATTTACCTGTTAAACTTCTAAACTATACATCCGTAGAATATACATGCAAATGATGAAAATTTGTAAGCTATAGATATGTAGGATATGTATGTATACAGTTCACCTATTTCATTAATTTTTTACAATCTGACCTTTAATGGTGTAGTTTCTCAACTAAGGTATGTTGGTTACTGCATTTTCAGACGTTTGAATGAGTGTCTCTGAGTTTCTAGTGTTGGAGATGCTGGGCTCAGGGATACGGCATTGGAAGATGCTGTGGAAATATCCACATGCAAAGCCTAGTGGAAGAGGCTTAGTTCACAGAAGATATGCCTTCAGAAGGGCTTATGACACCCTTTCCTTGTCTGCCTTCCTGTTTAGTGACGTAATCTGTACTTCCCACATATACTCAGAAGGCTGCTATCTGCCCTAACATTATCACAGCTAAGTAGGCCTCTCATAGGAGTCTGCATTATGCCTTTTGGACTTCTAGCTTTCAAATCTACGAATTAATTATGCCATTCTCATCATAAATGTTCTATGCCTCAGGTTTTTGTTACATCAATGAAGAAACAGATTAATAAACCAGTGAACCGAAGATATAATAATCCAAACCCAGGACATCTACAAAACTCAGATACATCATGCTTTTGTCTAGAATGTCTATTTTTTTCCATTTGTGATTCTTCCATGATGCCAAGTCCTGGAACCCCATCTTGTCTAGTGATTTTAACATATAAAACTGCTTAAAGCAAATGCCTTTGCTGTTTGGTCCTTTAAATAATAAAAGAAGGTATGCATGGGTTGAGTTCTTCATTGGAAACTTCAGTTTACCAAATGTTTGACTTTTGTGTGAAGAGAAAGTTTCCGAGTTCTTTTTCCTACCTCTTATTTTTCTAATCGCTTCTAATTTGCTATAACACAGGAGCTTTGAGTGGAGAATAATCTCAACTCAATCTTATCAGGAAAACGTTCAGTCTACCGCTGCCTTTCCCTCAGCTATGTGTTTCAAGCCGGGGGTTTCTTTCCAAGTAGCAACAAAGCTGGGTTTATATTGGAAATCTGTCAAATTGTATAAAACCTTCTTGATTGGATTAGCCATTTACCAGATCCCTTGGGGTACTGGACTAGAACTGCTAAAGCTGCCCAGCTGGTTCAGGTGCAGGTGTGTCATCTTAAAACAGACTCTCTTTACACCATCATGTTTAGAGATCAAACTTTTCTTAGGAAGACTATGATGAAAAAAATCGATGAGAGCAACTTTACATTTTAAGAATGGGTTAGCTTTTACTCAGGTGGATTACTCACTGAATGGCTAGGCAAACCTGAAAACATGGTTGTGGAATCCCAGGGTACAGGAAGGGAGCTAAACTCATTTCAAAATAACAAAAGCAAAAATAACAACAACAAAACCCAGATATTTTTAAGGAAATTTAAAGCGTGCAAACAGCAGCAGTGCCTAATATTTACCTGGCACCCATTGCTGTGAGATGGTATAAAATTCTTCAGGTCTGATGACAATTATAAAGGAGCTAAGCATGGCTCATAGCGGCTCAGAGAGGCTGAAACAGCAAGCACAGAACCTGTGTGGGTCTGTTAGGTCCTATTCATATATGTGATGGTTGTTAGCTTTGTGTTTTCATGGGAATCATAATAGTGGAAGTAAGTGTATTGCTACTCTTCCTCTTGCTTGCTCTTAGGACCCTTCCTTTCCTATTGGGTTGCATCATCCAGTTCTTGATATGACAGTATGAGCCCAGTCTTATTGGACCTTGCTGTATCAAGATTTAGCTTGATATCCCTGGGAGTCTTGCTTTTTTTCTGAAGGGAAATGAAAGAGGTGTGGATCTCAGGCAGAGGGGAGGTGGGAAGAGAACTGGGAGGAGTGGAGGGAGGGGAAACTGTGTTGAGATGTATTGTATGAGAGAAGAGTAAAATGAAGGTATTTGGATAATAATCTTGTATTGAAGGGTTGAAAAAAATTACAAGTAGATCCTGAAAGAAAAATAGTTTATTATAATAAAAAACTAGAAAAACAAGATGAGGGATACACAGACAGACAGACATTGTTTAACTATAGAGCATGAGAAAAATGGTCCCATGTAACCAAGTGAGAAAACTGATCTCATGTACTAAGACAACATTTAAATGAGTTATTATTTAAAGTGTAAAACACATGTCTCTGGAAGTGTAACTTTAAAATGGGGCCAATGGGTATCTGCCCCAGTTGTACTGGGTCATTACTTCATTAATTTGACACAAACAGGAATGATTTAGGAAGAGGGAAACTCAATTGAGAAAAGGCCTCTATCAGATTGACCTACAGTCAAATCTGTGGAAGTATTGCTCTTGATTAACGATTGATATGGGAGGTACCAGGAGGGCCTAGCTCACTATGGGTACATCTGGGCACATGGGCTAAGGTTGTACCAAAAAAACCCAAAAACTGAGCAAGTCATGGGGAGCAAGCCAGTAGGCAGCACTCCTCCATGGCCCCCATGCCTCATATTCCTGCCCTGATTCCCTTCATGATAGCTATCAGTTATAAACTGATATGAACCCTTCTTTCCCACAAGTAGCTTTGGGTCATACTGTGTTATCATAATAGTAGAAACCTAACAAAGACATCCCTGCACACCACAGAGATTCCACATGGACAAAGACCCAGACTCAGACACCCACCACACTTAATCCAACATCCAATATCACCTGAGACAACAGGCTTTTTCTAGATTTATAACCCTAGTGCTAATTAGCTAATCAACAGACCAGAAAGTATTCCCCAACACAACAATCAAGGAAAGCATAACAGCCCATTCGAAACAAGGGGAAATTCAGTAACTTTAAAAAGATGTGCACAGGGAATGAAAATGACCATTAATTACAGATGATATAAGGAACATCATACAATTCGCACTGAGAAGCAGTTTTTGTGAGACTTGGGTGACTTTGAATGCAATGAGTCTCAGATGCTATCATCTGTGGACTGTGACAGTCTAGGACCGTGGTTCTCAGCCTTCCTAATGTTGTGACCCTTTGGTACAGTTCCTCATGTTGTGGTGACCCCCAACCACAACATTATTTTGTTGCTATTTCAGAGCTGTGATTTTGCTATTGTTATGGATAATAATATAATGTGGTACATTTACACAATGGAGTACTACAGAGTGGAAAAAATAATGACATCTTGAATTTTGCAGGAAAATGAATAGAGCTAGAAAACATCATTTTGAGTGAGGTAATCCAGATCCAGAAAGACAATTATCACATGTACTCACTCATAAATGGTTTTTAAACATAAAGCAAAGAAAACCAGCCTACAATCACAATCCCAGAGAATTTAGACAACAATGAGGACACTAAGAGAGCCATACATAGATCTAATCTACATGGGAAGTAGAAAAAGACAAGATCTCCTGAGTAAATTGGAAGTATGGGGACCTTAGGGGAGGTTTGAAGGGGAGGGAGACACAGGAAGGGGAGCAGAGAAAATGTAGAGCTCAATAAAAATCAATAAAATAGGAAAAAAAGAATAAAATAAATCATATTTGCATAGGGAAAAATAATATAAATATCTGATATATGACCCCAAAGGAATTGTGATCACATGTTGAGAACCATTAGGAAGATGTAAAACTTAGTGGAAAACATGGGACAAATCCAAAGGGGAAAAAAAATCCTTACATCAGAGCCTCCATTTAGCAGGTGATTTAAAAAAGTCTTCAAGTGAAGTTTTTTTTGTGTGTTGTTGTTATTCGTTTGCTTGCTTCCTTGCTTGTTTATTTTGCTTTAATTATGCCCTGACATAACGACATCCAGTCTGGTGAACAGACAGTATAAAGAGAATCCTTTCAGGAATAGTTTCTTTAGAAGTAATGGGAAGATGTAGCAGCATCAAAAAGTCTCTGTTACACAGTGAGTTCTTGCCACCAAAGTGGAAGTCTTGAAGCAGAGTTCTCTTCTGGGAAGTCAATTCATCAGGAGCCTGAGAATAAAAAGCTATGGCCTCAAAAAGAGACCAACGTCCCAGGCAGGAAAGTGAGAAGCACTGGTTTTGCACACAATCTTGAGCACATGGAGGGCATTAGGATTGTGAAGACATTGGTGGGCTATTGCTCATTCATCCTGAAGAGATCTAATGAATGATCTTTAAATTTTGGTGCAACCTGCTGCAGTCAATTATAAAACACCACAAGTGGCCCCTGGCGTAGAAAGATCTCCAATAAGCACTGGGGATATTAATGTTGAAGAAACTTCATGGTACTCTTAACATATCACATAGTAGGAAATGAGAAAAGCTTTCCACTTATTTTCTAAATGAGCTAAGTTGTGCAATTTACTATGCAAGTTACATAAAATATATTCTATCTGTCTGTCATCTACCTAATCTGTCTTGCTTTGCTTGCCATTTGAAAACACTCTAGTCTTTCAACATGCCATTTGCATATCTGTGAGAACTGCTTTGCCTTCCTGGGTTGCTACACTCTTCCACCTTCTTCAGCATGCTACGCTGTCTGCTCCCTGATTTACTCACATTGCTTTTTTTATATTTACTTTTATAAATAATCTTTCCTCAATCTACATACCAATCTCAGTTCCTCTCCCTCCCCTCTTCCTGGCCCCCTTACCTTCTACCCATCCCACTCCTCCATCCACTCCTTAGAGAGGGTAAGGCTTCCCATAGGGAGTCAACAAAGTATGGCACACACCTTTAAGGCAGGACCAAGCCCCTCCCCCTATATCTAGACTGAGCAAGATATCCCTCCAAAGAGAGTGGGCTCCAAAAGTCAGTTAAAGCACTAGAGATGAATCCTGGACCCACTGCCAGTGACCCCACAGACTTCTCCAGCTCCACAACTGTCACCTTCATTCGGAGGGCCTAGTTTGGGCCCATGTAGTTTCTCCTACTGTCAGTCTAGAGTCAGTGAGCTCCCCTAGCTCAGGTCAACTGTCTCTGTAGGTATCCCCATCATGGTCTTGACCTTTTTGCTATATTATCACTCCTCCCTCTCTTCAACTAGATTATGGGATCGTAGCCAAGTGCTTAGCTAGCTGTGGATCTCGGCATCTGCTTCCTTCAGTTGCTGGATGAAGGTTCTATGATGACAATTAAGGGAGTCATCAATCTGATTACAGGGGAAGGCCAGTTCAGGCACCCTCTCCAGTATTGCTTAGAGTCTTAGCTGGGGTTATCCTTGCGGATTCCTGGGAATTTCTCTAGTGCCAGGTTTCCTACTGGCCCCTCCCTCGATCAAGATATCTCTTTCCTTGTTATCCCTCTCTGTCCTTCTTCCATCTTGGCCATCCTATTCCCCCATGTTCTCCTCCCCATTCCCTTTTCTTCACTCCCTCTCCTTCTAGCCTCCCTTCTCCACCCCCCACACTCCCAATATTTCCAGGAGTTCTTATCTTTTTCGCCTTCTCAGGTGATCTATGTGTGCCTCTCTTTCCGTTCTCCTTGTTACCTAGCTTCTCTGGGGACACGAATTATAAGCTAGTTATTCTTTACCCACTTTTAGTATCCATTTATGAGTGAGTACATACCATGTTTGTCTCTCTGGGTCTGGGTAACTTTGCTCAAGATGTTTTTTTCTAGCTCCATCCATTTGCAAGCAAATTTCAAGATATCATTGCTTTTTGTTTTCCCGCTGAGTAGTACTCCATTGTGTAAAGGTACCACATTTTTTTTTATCCATTCTTCAGATGACGAGCATCTAGGTTGTTTCCAGGTCCTGGCTGTTACAAATAATGCTGCTCTGAACATAGTTGAGCAAATGTCCTTCTGGTATGGGTCTGTATCCTTTGGGTATATATAGTAGAAGACTACTCCTTTCATTTCCTGACCACTCCGACCTGAATAATTGCACAGAAACTGTATTAAATACAACACTGTTTGGTCAATGACTCAAGCTTCTTATTAGCTCTTAAATAAACCCATTTCTATTAATCTGTGTATTGCCACAAGGCTGTAGCTTACTGGAAAGGTTCTGGGCTCTTTTCCTTTGGCAGCTACATGACATCTTCTTGACTCTGCCTACTCTCTCTCTCTCTCTCTCTCTCTCTCTCTCTCTCTATATATATATATATATATATATATATATATATATATATATATATATGTTCAGATTTCACACCTGGCTTTGCTCTGCTAAACCACTGGCTAAAATAGCTTTATTCATCAACCAATAAAAGCAACAAATATATAGAAGGACATCCCACATTGGGTATATGCCCAAGTAGTATTGCTGGGTCTTGAGATAGATTGATTCTGAATTTTCTAATGAACCAGCATACTAATTTCCAAAGTAGCTATACAAGTTTGCACTCCCACCAGCAATAGAGGAGTGTTCCCCTTACTCTGCATCCTTTCCAGCATAAGCCATCATTAGTGTTTCTGATGTTAGCCATTTTGATTGGTGTAAGATGGTATCTCAGAGTTGTTTTGATTTGCATTTCTCTGATGGTAAGGATGTTGAGCAATTCCTTAATTTGGCCATTTGAGATTCTTCTGTTGAGAATTCTCTGTTTAGACCTATCCCCATTTTTTAATTGAATTGTTTGGCATTTTGATGTCTAGCTTCTTGAGTTCCTTACATTTTGGAGATCAGTTCTCTGTGTGATGTGGTGTTGGTAAAGATTTTCCCATTTAGTTGGTTGCTGTTTTGTCTTATTGACTGACTCACTGCTCCTTATGTCCCATATAGAGAATATAGTTCTGTATTCTCTAATTATCCTTCAAAAGTTATCTCATGCTATTTCTTCTCAACACTTTCCCAGCTTCCCATCACTGGGAGTCTGACTTATCCTTGCAACTTCCCACTGATAACCAAGTCTGTGGTATAAGACATTGCAGTCCTATAATAGTATTCCTAAAGCTGAGCTTGGTCCAATCACTTAGCCATCTTCTCTGTGTTTAAAAATCTCTTCATCTTTTTCACTGTGGGGTGGGCATAGCAACTGGAGAGAGAATGCCTGCTCTTAGTGTGATTTGAGTATAATTAGATCCCATGTGAAACATGTACACACAGATCTGTACTAGTTTGTAACAAGGTATGGCTTTTACTTGACAGTGCCAATATACAGCCAAAAATAGCCCCTCCCCTAAACTCCTGCTCTGTAGTCTCTACCTGTGCTCTCTCCAGGTTCAGGGGACAGCCTCCAGGCTTTTTTGGCAGTATCACAAGAACCTGTTATACATTTTAAAGTCCACATTAGCACCCTTACCCTTCTTGCATCCTTTCACCTCCCTAGTCTTCCCACCTACCAGATTACCCATTTATTCCCTTTATAATGATATTCTCTTCCCTCTGCCCCTGCAATTCTCACTCTGCTTTCTCTATTCTCTTTCCCCTGTTATTTCTCTTCTTGCAGGTACCTCTGCAATTGTAAGGTTCAGTCATAATTTCTTTCTGTGTTTTGAACTCTTCCAGATGTCTTTGAACATTTTCTCTCTTTTACTTACAATGAAAACCTCCTTTTAAGTACACAATTGAGCAACCATGTCAGTTCTTGTGAGCATGAATGATGCTGGCGGCTCTCTGCTCAGATGTCTCCATGGAGAATTTTCCTCACTTCCATTTGCGTTAGATGTAGGAAAAAACAAATATATCATTAGAGGAGACACTAAAGGCCACATGTTCTTACAAAGTTTGTCTTATTAGTTCCAAACAGTTGTAAATGCCTCAGACAAACACTAAACCTTTACTTCCACAATAAGTAATGCATTTTAGATTACAGCTTACTTGGCAGGAGAGGGGGACAATTTGGAATGATGGATTGATCTCTTCCCTACATGAAGTTAAGCTCTGATAGAACTAGCATGGGTGTGCCCAGGAAATATGTTTCGTGGCCAGACTTATACTCATTGGGAGAGATACCACAATGAAAGTACAGAGAAATTGGAAAAGAATGTTCATTGCACCCTTAAAATCTTTAACATCCTCATTTGAGAAAGAATAACAGAATGTCAGGAGTATCAGGGTTTATCTTTTTGTTTGTTTTTTAATGACAGGATTTCTCTGTGTAACAACTGTGACTGTCCTGGAACTCATTCTGTAGACCAGGTTGGCCTTAAACTCACAGAGATCATTTGCCTCTGCCTCCCAAATGCTAGGATTAGAGGTGTGCACCATCACCACCTAGCCTGCGTTTGTCTTTTGAGGCCTGAATTACCTGATTGAGTATAATTCTTTCCTATTCTATCCAATAAATGCAAATATCATAATTTTATTTATTACATGCGAATAATATTTCATTACATACATGTACCACGTTTTTATTGTACATTAGTCAACTGATGGGAAACTAGTCTGATTCCATTTCTAAGCTGTCTAGAATAGAGTAGTGTCTTAATTACTATTCTATTGGTGTGACAAAACACCATGACCAAGACAACATATAAAAGAAAGTGGAGCATGAATAATAAAAACCTAGAGAGAAAAATTTGGGTTCAACATGAAAACCAAAAAAGTAAAGCAGTTAAGTCACTAGGGAAATCTTACGTCTACCAAGGCTGGGCTTCCACAGACTAAGCAGACTAAGCCTCTCTCTCCTCTCATATTATATTCCCTCTAGAGTTGGAATTAAAGGTGCATAACTCCCTAGTACTGGAATTAGGTGTGAGCCACCACCACCTGTATTTGTTTCTGCATTGATCTTGTGTAGCCCAGGATGGCCATTAACTCACAGAGAACCTTCTGCCTCTGTCTTACAAATCCTGGGTTTAAAGGTGTGTGTCACTACTATCTGACCTCTAGTGGCTTATCTTTACTCTTCTGATATTCAGGCAAGCTTTATTTAATAAAACATAAATAAAATATCATTCTAAGAAAGCACTAAATTGGACACTTGCTTATAGTTTCAGAGGGTTATTTCACTGATCATAATTGTGGGGAATGTGGTATCAGGCAGCAGGCATGGCATTGGAAAAGAAACTAAGAGCTAATTTGTGATACACAGGGAGCAGGTAGAAAGAAAGATAGGCTGGGTTTAGTGTGGAGCTTTCAAATCTCAAAAGCCACCCCCAGTGATATACTTCCTCTGACAAGACCATACTTTCTTATTCTTCCTATATAGTTTACCACCTGGGAGTCATATTGATGTGAGATGTCCTTCTGTATATGTGTTGTTTTTACTGGTTGATGAATAAAGAAACCACTTCAGCCTAAGGAAGGGCAGAATAAAGTCAGGTGGGAAATCTGAACACACACACACACACACACACACACACACACACACACACACATATGGGGAGAGAGAGAGAGAGAGAGAGAGAGAGAGAGAGAGAGAGAGAGAGAGAGAGAGAGAGAGAGAGTTTGCAGAGTCAGGGAGATGTCATCCATGTAGCTGCCGAAGGAGAATGACGCCGCCAGAACCTTTCTGGCAGGTCACAGCCTCATGGCAATACACAGATTAGTAGAAATAGGTTAATTGAAGATGTAAGAGCTAGCTAGAAATATGCCTGACCCACTGACCAATGTTTTAATTAATATAGTTTCTGTGTGATTCTTTGGGTCAGGGAAGCTGGGAGTGAATGATCAGTCTTCTTTAACAAATAGTGACTAAATGTTTGGCAAAAGTATGCACATAAAGCCTAATAAAGTTTTTATTTTTTAAAAAGCAACTAGACCTGCAAAAATATGTGGCAATTGAAGCTTTTTGGTAGCCGTATATTTTTAAATAGGCCCTGTTTGCTGTTGGCAAGCAGAGACGTGACTCCTTTACAAAAAGGCTTCCTGATGCAGCATTAGCAACAAAAACTGCATGGTTTCTTTGAGAGATGGCTTCCTGGTCTGTGTTGGCATCCGGGATAGTTCTTGCTCTTTCAGGTGGCCAAGCACTTAAATGGGGTTTGTGAGCAGTGTGCTACCAGTTCTTTAATAGCAACATAGTCCCATTACATCACTAGAGCTGGAACTGTGAGCATGGCTCACAAAGGTGGTGAACATACCTCCGCCATGTTGGATACCTCCACCATGTTGGACAGGGTGGAGCCAACAGACAGGGCCACAGAACTGGTCCTAGTCATGCCCACTTAGCATTTCTTTAAAAAGGCACTTCTGATCAGAAAATGATTACAGATACACAACAAAAACAGATTCAGGCAAAAATAAACCTTTGAACGGATCACAGTGTGTTTTAAAAAAATACATAGGCTCAAAGACCTTTAATTATGGTTAGAATCCACTTATGAGTGAATACATACCGTGTTCCTCTTTTTGGGTCTGGCTTACCTCACTCAGTAAAGCATTTTCTATTTCCATCCATTTGCATGCAAAATTCAAGATGTCATTGTTTTTTACCGCTGAGTAAAACTCTAATGTGTATATGTTCCACACCTTTTTAAACCATTCTTCTATTGAGGGGCACCTAGGTTGTTTCCAGGTTCTGGCTATTACAAATAGTGCTGCTATGAACATAGTTGAACAAATGCTTTTGTAGTATGTTAGGGAATCTCTTGGGTATATTCCCAAGAGTGGAATTGCTGGGTCCTGAGGGAGGTTGACTCCCAGTTTCCTGAGAAACCGCCACACTGATTTCCACAGTGGTTGCACAAGTTTGCATTCCCACCAACAATGGATGAGTGTTCCCCTCATTCCACATCCTCTCCAGCATAGGCTATCATTGGTGTTTTTGAGTTTGGCTATTTTAACAGGTGTAAGATGATATCTCAAAGTTGTTTTGATTTGCATTTCCCTGATTGCTAAGGAGGTTGAGCATGACCTTAAGTGTCTTTTGGCCATTCGAAGTTCATCTGTTGTGAATTCTCTGTTCAGATCAGTACCCCATTTTTTAATTGGGTTAATTAGAGGTTTAGTGTCTAGTTTCTTAAGTTCTTTGTATATTTTGGAGATCAGACCTTTGTCTGATGAGGGGTTTGTGAAGATCTTCTCCCAGTCGGAAGGAAGCCTTTTTGTCTTACTGACAATGTCCTTTGCTTTACAATTTCAGTAGGTCCCATTTATTCATTGTTTCTCTTATTGTCTGCACTCCTGGGGTTCTGCTTAGGAACTGGTCTCCTGTGCCTATATCTTGCAGACTACTTCCCACTTTCTCTTCTATCAGGTTCAAAGTGGTCGGATTAATGTTGATGTCTTTAATCCATTTGGACCTGAGTTTTGTGCATGGTGATAGATATGGATCTATTTTCATTCTTCTACAGGTTGACATCCAGTTATGCCAGCACCATTTGTTAAAGATGCTATCCTTCTTCCATTGTATACCTTTAGCTCCCTTGTCAAAAATCAGGTGTTCATAAGTTTGTGGGTTAATACCCGGGTCTTAGAGAAGCTAAATAAGAAGGTGAACCTGATGAAGATTATTTAGCTATCCGCCAGGAGATAGGAAATAGACAAGAGTCCCAGATCCTTCATCTGGCGATGGATGGAGATAGAGACAGAGACCCACGTTGGAACACTGGACTTAACTCCCTAGGTCCAAACGAGAAGCAGAAGGAAAGAGAACGCGAGCAAAGAAGGCAAGACCAGAGGGAACCTTCATCCTATGATGGATGGCAATACAGATGGAGACCCACATTGGAGCACCGGACTGAGCCCCCCAAGGTCCAAATGAGGAGCAGAAGGACGAAGAAAATGAAAAAGTAAATTAAGACTGCGAGGGATGCGATCACCCACTGATACAAGGGGACTGATCTAATGAGAGTTCACCAAGGCCAGTTGGACTGGGACTGAACGAGGATGTGATCCAACCAGATTCTCTGAATGTGGCCGGATTCTCTGAATGTGGCTGACCCGGAGTCTTTCTGAAAAGCCATTGACAATGACACTGGGACTTGTTTCCTCTGCATATACTGGATTTTGGGGATCCAGTCTGTTTGGATACTCACCTTCCTGGACCTGGAGGGAGGGGGGAGGAACTTGAACTTCCCACAGGGCTGGAAACCCTGACTGCTCTTAGGGATGGAGAGGGAGGAGGAGAGGGAGTGGGGGGAGTGGGAGGGTGTTGGGAGGAGGGGCGGAAATGGAAACCTTTATAATTTAATAAAATTATTTTCTCAAAAAAATGTACATAGGCTTGGGAGAGAGAGAAAAAAATATAGATTGTTATAAAAAGATAGACAATCATAGATTAAAGGAATAAAGATAATAAAATAAATATTTAAAAGTAATAAAGTAAAAAAATAAGTCATGTAAAGATGGAATACACACAGAAAATTTAGATTATGTATATTATTGTATTTTCTTTTAATTTTTTGACTGCAGAGAGACACTTGATTCTTGGGGCTGCTAAGTTAAACCAACATATAGGTATCTTGACTTCAGATGGAAAAGAGGTTCTGTTTTTGTTTCCACAGAAGATGAGAACCTGTGTTTTCCTTCCAGGCTAATGTAATTTGATGGGACAAGATCCCCTGAGAGATCTCCATGAACCCTAAAAATACTCACCCAACAAATGGCAGGAGGTAGTTTGAAGAAAACTATGTCTAAATTTCCAAAATGATTGTTTATAAATGTTTGTTTTCATTTAAAGAGAGATATGATATAAAGATAAATACTTTGCATTGGTATGGATCTTGGTCTATTGACAAAAATTTAAGATTGATTTGTTAGACTGTGTATATGTATTTCTACTCTTATTTAAAATATCATGTTTATATAGCTCATTTAAATATAAGTATAATTAAAAATTATGGATTAATAGATAGTCATCTATAATAGTCAAACTGTAGTCATATTAGTTAGGTTTTCAAGATGTACAGAGAAATGTTGCAAATGGATAGCTATTCTTCAAACTTTTCAAAGACCTAAAGAATCTGGCATATAAAATGTTTTAAGAATTTATACTTTTCTCAACAGTGAGACATGTCTGCTTCTGGCAGTACCATCTACTTCAGAGAGGTTGATGGGCATTGAAGAAGCTCATTATGGAATTTGCTTTCAATGTGACAAGACTAGTCATTTGGGCAAGAAACTTCTGTTGCCTGGACTGCTTGATGCTATGCTGTGTGAACTGGACATAAAGGATCCACAGAAAAGTGACTCTTGAAGTTTCCAAGAGATGTGATGGTCTTTCAGGGTTCTTGCTTCACAGAAAAAATTGCCAGACATTCTGCAGGATACAGAAGAAAGCAACTGCCAAACTTTACCAGTACAAGGCAGAGAAGATCTTCAAATTTCCTACTTTACTGAAAAGTCTGACAGATATTATGGGACCATAGGGTGAATATGGATGCCCCAACATTACAAAGGAACTTTGGGTGATTGTCTAGGCAGTGAGAAGTCTCTGTCATTTCTAGAACTTTGGAAGTTGATAACATTGCACTTCCTCTTTGCTTACGAAATACTATATCCTTCTGGGGTCTTTGATGAAGCTGAATAACAGTTATAGTTACACTTTTACTTAGTTATGATAAAAGATAAATTAGATATGAAACTTTAGATTCACAAAGATAAAATATATGATAGAATATTTTCTTTAATTTTTCCAGATACAGATAGACTGAATATTGTAACCATAATTCTTGCTTGATACTTGCTTTGTATATGCAATTTTAAAGCCAAAAACTTCCTTTTTATTTAGATAGAAAAAGGGAGATGATATAGGTTGTCCTTATGTATATGTTTTCCTTTTATTGGTAGATGAATAAAGAAGCTGCTTCATGCTACGGCAGGGCAGAATGAAGCCAGGCTGGAAATACAGACAGAGTTATAGAGAGAAAGTAGACAGAGTCAAGGAGATGCTATGTAGCTGCCGAAGGAGGAAGATGCTGCCAGAGCCTTTCCAACAGGTCAAAGCTTCGTGGAAATTCACAGATCAATAGAAATGGGTTAATTTAAGATGTAAGAGCTAACTAGAAATATGCCTAACCCATCAACCAAACAGTGTTATAATTGAAACAGTTTCTATATGATTATTTGGGCCAGGGCAGCCGGGAATGAATGAGCAATCTCCTTTTACACCATACATTCAAAATATGAGCCCTTGGGGGGGCATTATTATGTAAACAACTGAAAACAGCAACTATGGATGTACAGGTATCTCTGTAATGTTATTCTTTGAGTATCTATCAGAAGTGGTATAGCTGGACCATTATAGTAATTCTATTTCTACTTCTTTTAGAAACCTCCCGGTTTGTTTCCAAAGTGGCTGTTGTAGTTTTTATACTTAATACTGGTGTACAGGGCTTCCCGTTTCCCATACCCTTGTCAGCATTTATTGTCATCTGTCTTCCTGATAATGGTCATTGTTACTGGAGTGAGATGGAATCTTAAGGCAGTTTTAATTTATATTTACCTTGTGGTAAAAGGCACTGAGTGCTCTTAAAATGTTTACTATTTGTTTATATTTCATCTTTGGAGAATTTTCCTTTCTGATCTGTAGCCTACTATTTATTTTATGTTGGATTGTTTGTTTTCTTGATGTTTAGCTTTTTTAGTTCTTTCTATTTTCTAGACACTAGGCCTCTGTCAGATGACTAGCTGGCAAAGCCTCTTCACCAATTAACAATTTTTATTGCAATGCCAAAGCATTTTAGTTTTGTGGGATCCCATCTGTCAGTGACTGCTGCATTTCTGTGTGATTAGTGTCCCATCTGAAATTATGTTTCTATTGTGATGTAAGTTGAAGTGTACTCCACCTTTGCTCCTCTGGGAGTGCTGTGGAGGTCAGTGGGCCAGTGTTTTGGGAAATCTATGCTAAGAGGGGGGTTAGTAGTCTAAGAGTAGATGAAAGTAGAGAGGGGCCACGCTAGGTCCAGAAAGAATTAAACAGATAGCAGAGTGTCTTAGTTAGAGTTTCTATTGATGTGAAGAGACACCATGATAGTAGCAATACTTATAAAATAAAACATAGAACTTAGCTTTATTCCACTTCCTGGTGCCCATTTTCTTCTCAATCTTTATATTTTTACTTTCTCTGCTTTCTATTTTTCATTTTAAATCTTCCTAAGAGTAAACACTAGTAGCCACATGACAGAGTCTATTCTAGGCTGTTGTGAGATTTCCTTTGTCATTGCAACTAATTCAAAACTCTACTTTGGCCTCGGGCAGGGTTTTCAGGTAAGGGCAAAAATCAGTTATATTCTTCACCAAACTATCACAAGAGCAGTCTCTAGGCCACATAGTAAAATTCTTTTCCTCTGTAACCTCTTGAACAAGGCTTCCACAGTTCAAATCATCCTCAGTACTACTGTCTTCTATGTTCCTACTGTTAAGCCCTGCTTAAAGTATTCCACTACTTTCCTAATCAAAAGTCCTCAAACCTATATTCCTCCAAACAAAATCATGATTAAGACTATCACAACAACACTTCAATCTCCAATGCCAACTTCTGTCCTAGTTATAGTTTCTATTGTTGTGAAGAGACACCATGACCACAGCAAATCTCATAAGGAAGCTACTGAATTGGGATTGGCCTACAGTTTCAGAGACTTAATTCATTATCATCATGGCAATAAGCTTGGCAACATTCAGGCAGATGTGAGGCTGGAGAAGAAGCTGAGATCTTGATCTTTAGGCACCAGAAGACTACGTGCTATACTGGGAAGAGCTTGAGCATACGAGACATGAAAGCCTACCTCCATTCACAATGACACACTTTCTTCAACAAGACCACAGCTACTCCAAACATAGGAGTCTATGGGTGCTGTGGGACAATGGTTTGTACTTTGTCTCTTGGATTTTAAATAAACACTGATTGGCCAGTAGCCAGGCAGGAAGAAGAGGCAGGGAGACAAGGCAGGAGGTAGAGGCGGGGCAATGAGAACAAGAGAATTCTGGAAAGAGAGGACAGAGTCAGTCTGCAGTCACCACCCAGACATGGGAGAAGCCAGACATAGAGCAAGCAATATGTGGCTGCCTCACCGAAAAAGGTACCAAGCCATGTGGCTAACACAGACAAGAATTACGAGCTAATATAAGTTATAAGAGTTAATAAGAAGCCTGATATAATAGGCAATCAGTTTATAATTAATGTAGGCCTCTATGTGTTTATTTGAGACTAAATGGTTGTGGAACCAGGTGGGACAGAAACATTGGTCAACATATGGGGGCATTCTTATTCAAACCACTATAACTACTGTAATATTTTGATTAAGAATGGCCCCCACAGGTTCATGTACTAGAATGCTTAGACACCACCAAGAGTGAAACTATTTGAAAGGATTAGAAAGATTAGAAGTTGTGTCCTTGTTGGAGTAATTGTTTCACTGGAGATGGCCTTTGAACTTTTAAAAGCCCATGCAAAACCCAAATGTCTCTCAGCCCAAGGATCACTATGTGGCTCAGCCTGTGCTCCAGCACCATGCATAAAACTGCAAGCAAGCCTTTAGTTAATGCTTTCTTTTATAAGAGTTGCCTTGGCCATGATATCTCTTCACAGCAATAGAACAGTAACCAGTACACCCACCTTCACACAATATAGGACATTTGAGGAAAGTTCTGGATAACAATGCTCATTAAATAATCAAATCCCAAAGCACAAAGCAGGAAAGAACAGAAGTAGCCAGTGTCATAACAAATTTTACCTTGTATATATGCCATTGCCTTCATTATAAAAAAAGAAGAAGGTGTGTAGAAAAAAAGTCGGAAACAAATTGGAAGAAAGTTCTTGGATTAAAATAGTTTGGGCAATTTTTTTAAAACTCAAAAGATTGTAACTTAAATTTGAGTGATATATAAAATAATAGATGTACAAGACTACATATGAAGCTCCAGATCACTGTAAGAAGAATTTTGCAACCAGATAAATAAATAATATAAAGGTCACCAATGAAATATTAGCTAGGTATGGTTTAAGGTACACACTTTAATCCTAGCATTCAGTAAGCAGAGGCAGGTGGATCGCTGTGAATTCAGGGCCAGACTAGTCTACATAGTGAGTCCTAGGCCAGCAAGGGCTATGTAGAGACCCTATTTCAAAAAAAAGAAGGAGGGAGCTGGAGAGATGGCTCAGTGGTTAAGAGCACTGACTGTTCTTCCAAAGGTCCTGAGTTCAATTCCCAGCAACCACGTGGTGGCTCACAACCATCTGTAATGAGATCTGGTGCCTTCTTCTGACCTACAGGCAGGATACTGCATAAATATATAAATAAATAATAAATCTTTAAAAAAGAAGGAGAAGAGGAGGAGAAGAAGGAAGAAGGAGAGTAGGAGGTAGTTAAGGAAGAAATACTCCAAAATTATTTATTTTATGGGCATACATTCACAAAATAAAGGAACCCACTATGTTCCTTAGACAATGAAAAGATAAAGGATTCATTCCAAGGAACAACCCAGTAAACACTTAAACTAATTAACTTGGTTTTTAAAATATTTATTTATTTATGCATATGTGTGTTTTATCTGTATGTGTGTGTATGAGTACCTGTAACTTGAGTGCCTGCTATCAGTGGATGTCAGAGTGTGTTAGATTCTCTGGAACCAGAGTCACAGATAGCTGCAAACAACCAGGTGTATACTGGGAACCAAAACCAGGTCCTCTGCAAGAGTAGGAATCGTTAACTGTTGAGTCATTTTCTAGCCCCCAATTAACATTAAACAAATACTTCCAGAAGAAAAATCAAGTCATAAGAAAAAAGACAGAATAGGAATGGAACCAGTTGGACCATGTCAGCTAAAAGCAGCCAATTTAAAATTAGCCTACATTCTTCAGAGACCCAGTCTCAGGATTTTACCTCCCACTCTCCCTGCTTATAAAGCTAGTGTTGATGGGCTCCATGAAATCAGAGGAGTAAACCAATTTAGAGGAAGACATAGGAAGCAAATAGAAAACACCCACAGAGAAACCCCAGAATAGCTTCCCATAGAACCATCTGCCTACATTTGGCAAGAATTTGATTATTGTTGAAGGCCGAGAAAAGAACTGGTGAATAATGATGTATCAGTGGTTCTTTGTTTCTGTGAACAGCAGTCATTAACTGGCATCTAAACTTGACAGCCTGCGGAACCATTGGACACACATTGTTAGGCTTTATGACATGACACCTGGAAGGAAGGACATGAGAAGCAAAGGTGGTCTCTGCCCTCTCCCCTGCTATCTCTCTTCTCTCCTTCTCTAAGCTGAGTTATAAAGCAAAAGAATGATTTCTACTTTTTAAAACAATTTCTTATTGACACACATGATATCATATGTGTTTCCAGTATTTTCGATTTGTATCAGATGTATAGAAAATTTGGTTGCCTCACTTTTGGTATAATTTAAAATTGTTCTAAAACAGTGGTTCTCAACCTTCCTAATGCTGCAATCCTTCAGTACAGCCTCTCAAGTTATGGTGACCCCCAAATATAAAATTATATTTATTGCTACTTCATAACTGTAATTTTGCTATTAGCAGAGTCTCAGTTCCTAAGACTATGAGAAATATGTGTTTTCTGATGGTCATGAACCAGAGGTTGAGAATCACAGATCTGAAAAAAATTAAAAAGAACATTTTTCTAGGGTCTAGATTTTTTGTTTCATTTCAGTTTTTTCTCCTCTAAATTTGCATAAATTTGCATGAAGACATTTTCATCATGAATACTCTGTAATAAAGTGATGCCAATTAATAAAACTGTATTTCTCTTTAAACACACACACACACACACCACACAAAAAATTCTTTCCGAAAGCATATCATACCTTAGAAACTCAACGAAATTTTGTTACCATGGAAATTTCAATTCCTTTTTTTAGTTTTTTAGTCTCCCTAACAAAATTATTTAGTAACAGACTCAGAAGGAAAGGAAGATCGAGGACTATTTTTTGTCTGTCAGAGAGGAAAACAGCAGGATAGACAAGATGTAAAGCTCAGCAGATGCTGGGGAAAGGACAGGGAGAAGAGGAAGAGAGAAATCACACCAATAAGGAAGCAGGCAGAGGTGGGCATGGTGGCCCTTGCCTTTAATCCAAGCTCTCAGGAAGCAGAAGAAAGAGAATATCTGCTAGTTCAAGACCAAATCAGTCTACATAGCAAAGTTCCAGGCCAGCCAGAGTTACATAGTGAGATCTGTCATGGAAAGGGGAGGGGAGCAAGAAGGAATGAAGGAAAGAAAGCAGCAACCATCCCACCATTTACAAGGGAGAAAAGCAGAAGGGGTGACAGACAGAACATGTCACAGAAATGTACTGGATAAGCCTTGGGGATTCAGGAAAGCTTTGGCCATTTCCTTTGTTTATTGTTTTGCTTTGCTTTTGCTTTTTTAAGATAAACAAGGAGGAGGAGGAAAGATAAAAAGAAAGAAAGGGGCTGGAGGCTAGAAATTATTGGGATTGGACTCGTGTGGCTAGTAAATTCTGTTTTGTTCAAAATAAGAAATGAAAGAAAGAAAGAAGAGAGAGAAAGAAAAAGAAAGGGGAAAAAGGGAATAAATAAATAAATATTGGTGGATTTTTTTCCTGTCCTGACCTCCTACCCAAATAACCAGCAGTTGCTTCCCAAATAACTAACTTCTGCTTCTTCTGGGTTAGGATAATCAAGTAAGTCTTCCTGTTGTGTGACCACTGGATTCTGGTGTTATCATGTTGCTTTTTAGGTTTTTGAATGAATTCTTGCATTGGCACCTACCTATCTTTTCCTTCAATTGGTGCTGACAGCATGCTTACCTCTTGGTACCTAGGCTGAGCAAGGTATTCCTCCATAGTGGATGGGCTCCAAAGAGTTAGCAAGCACTAGGGATAAATACTGGTCCCACATGATAGTGACCCCATACACTGCCTGAGTCACAAAAATGTCACCCACTTTCAGAGGGCCTAGATCAGTCTTATGCAGCTTTCCCAGCTGTCAGTCTAGAGCCAGTGAGCTCCTGATTGCTTGAGTCAGCTGTTTCTTTGGGTTTTCCCATCATGGCTTTGGCCCCTTTACTCATAATATCACTCTTCCCTCTCAATGACTAAACTCTGGGAGTTAAGGCCAGTGCTTAGCTGTGAATCTATGCATCTGCTTAGAACAGTTGCTGGGTGAAGGTTCTATGATGATAATTAAACCATTCTGATTACAAGGGAAGGGCAGTTAAAGTACCCTCTTTACTATTGTTTAGATTCTTAGCTTGGGTTATCCTTGTAGATTCCTGGGAATTTCCTTAGTTTCTCTTAGTTTTCTTAGTTAGCCTGGTTTCTCGCTAACCCCATAATGGCTTCCTTCACTTGCTCTCCCTCTCTGTCCTTTACCCAACTCATCCTTCCTGATCTTCCATGTTATCCTACCTTCATCAGAAAGTCTTTTCCTATGCCAGTGAGTTCAAGACTATCTCACATTTTCTCTTCCATGTTGAGGTCCTTGATCCATATGGAGTTAACTTTTGTGTAGGGTCAAAAGTATCGATCTCTGCATTCTTCTACATACACCCATATAGTTAAAACAGAAATACTTATTGAAGAAACTGCCTTTATTTCCAGTATGTATTTCTCACTTCTTCGTAAAAAATCAGGTTGACATCAAGAGTTATGTGAATTTACATCTGGGTTTTCAATTCAATATCATTGGTCAGCATATTTATTTTTATGATAATACCATGCTATTTTCATTACCATACCTCTGACTGTAGTACAACTTAAAATTGGGAATGGTGATATGTATAGCACTTCTTTTATTATTCAGGATTGTTTTAGTTTTTTTGTGTGTGTGTGTGCTTATGTGCATGTGTGTGTGAGAGTATCTCCATATGAAGCTTAAAGTAGTTTTTTTTAATTTCTGTGAAAAAAATGTGTTGGAATTTTGATGGTATTTAATCTGTTGATTGATTTTGGTGAGATAGCCGTTTTTACTAATCCTACCCATCAATGACCTTGGTAGGCCTTCCCATCTTCTGTTGTCTTCTTCAATTTCTTCCTTCAGGGTATTAAAGTTTTTATTATTCGAGTCTTTCACTTGCTTGCCTAAAGTTATTCAAAGATTTTTTTTTTGAGGTCATTGGGAAAGGCAGTGTTTCCCTGATTTCCATTTCAGTCTGTCATTTCTGTGTAAGAAGGCTATTGATTTTCATGTGTTCATTTTGTATGCTTGTACTTTATTGGAAGTGCTTATCAACTCTAGAAGTTTCCTGGTGGATTGCTTAGGGTCTTTTATGTATAAAATTATGTCATCTTCAAATAATGATACTTTGACTTTTTTCTTTTCTATTTGTATTGCTCTTTATCTTTTTGAGTTGTCTTTGGGCCCTAGATAAGTCTTCAGGTACTATATTAGATAGGTGTGGAGAGAGTGGGCATCCTTGTTTTGTTTTTGGTTTTAGTGGAAATTGTTTGAGTTTCTCTCTGTTTAGGTTGATGCTACTGTGAGCTTGCTATAAATCACCTTTATTATGTTGAGATATGTCCCTGTACACTACTTTCTACAAGAGTTTTATCATGAAGGGATGATAGATTTTGTCAAATTTGTACATATTTTCTGTATATAATGTCATTATCATGTGTTTTTTGTCTTTCACTCTGTTTATGTGGTGTATTACATGTATTGATTTTTGTATGTTGAACCATCCCTGCATCTTTGGGATGAAGTCTACTTTATCATGGTGTGTAATCTTTTTGATGTGTTCTTGGGTTCAGTTTGCAAGTATTGAGAATTTTTTGCATCAGTATTTATAAGGAACATTGATTTGTAATTTTTATTTTTATTAATTCTTTGTATGGTTTAGATATCAGAGTAATCCTGGTCTTGGAAAAAAATAGGAAATGTTCCTTTAAATCTATTTTGAAGAAAAATTTAAAGAGTATTAGCATTAAGTGTTCATTCAAGGTCTGGTAGAATTCTAAACTAAATCTGTCTTCACTTTTTTTGTTTACTTGTGGGGGTTGGGAGATTTAATTAATGCATCTGTTTCACTAGGGTTTACAGGCATGTTAAAACTGCTTATCTGACCTTGATTTTACTTCAGTAGAGTGTACATATCAAGAAATCTATTCCTTTCTTTTATGTTTTCTGGTTTAGTATAGTACAGATTTTTAAAATATTTCTTCAGTGTCAATTGTAATGTCCCTACTATAATCTCTAGTTATATTAATTTGCATCTTCTCTATCTTTTAGTTAATTTAGCCAAGGGCTTATCAATATTATTGATTTTTCTGAAAGATCCAACTCTTATTTCCATTGATTATCTGTATATATTATTTTTTTCTTTGTTTTGAAACCAGCCCCATGTTTGTTTATTTCCTGCTCTCTACTCTTTATCTATGCTATTCTTTCTTTTATTGTAGAACTTTTGGGGATGCTACTAAATTTCTAATATGAGTTCTCCCTACTTTTTAAATACAGGCACTTGCCTTTTAGAACAGTATTCATTGACTCCCACAGGTTTAGGTATATATTTTTTTATTTATTTTAAAAATTTCACTTACTTTAATAAAGTTTGAAATCCCCTTTGTAATGTTTACTTAATACACTTTTCATTCAGTAATGAGTTGCTCAGTTTCCATAAGTTTGTGTATGTTCTTTTGTTGATGATAAGCATCATTAATCTGTGGTGGTCAGATAGGATGCCTGGTATTATTTCAGATTTCTCATATCTGTTTAGGCTTTGATGGAGGAGGGTTATCTGTCTATTGTGTTATTTTCATTGGTCAATAAAGAGACTGCCTTGGCCCCTTGATAGGACAGAAAATTAGGTAGGCGGAGTAAACAGAATAGAATGCTGGGAAGAGGGCTATGAGCCAGACGCCATGGAGCCAGGGACCAGGTCAGACATGCTGAATCTTTCCCGGTAAGCCACACCTTGTGGTGTGATACAGATTATTAGAAATGGGTTAATCAAGATGTGAGAGTTAGCCAGTAACTAACTCTGTAGAGATAATGGGCCAGGCAGTATTTAAACGAATACAACTTATGTGTTATTATTTCTGGGGCTAAGCTGGCCGTGCGGGAGCCGGGCAGGACGAAAAGCAGGTCTGCCCGCAGCTCCTCACTACAAGGCTTGTCCAAGTATGTGATCAATTTTGGAGAAAGTTCCATGAGTTGCTGAGAGGAGGGTATAATTTTTTTGTATTTGGGTGAAATGTTCTATAAATATTTGTTATGTCTATTTGTTTTATGATGTTACTTAACTCTGACATTTCTCAACTTCTATCTTTGTCTGAATGAGATGCTCAGATATTATCCAGAAAAGATGGGGTATTGAAGTCACACACTATCACTATGTGAAGGCCAATATATGATCTAAGTTGTAGTAGTGTTTCTTTTATGACCTTGTTGTTCTGTGTTTTGTGCACAGATGTGGCATTTGGTATAACCCAGTTTGAAGACATCCAGGTTCACAGGCTGAGTGTGTACTACACTGGATGTGCTCCAATGCCTGGTCAACCATCATTCCATTCTCCTCAGAAGTACCTAGTGTGTCCTCAACTAATGAAAGGAAGAAAATGATCATAAACTTCAATCTCAATAAAGAAGAGAAGTTACTAATATCAGACATTGGATTACAGCTTTTGACAAATGCTACTAAAAATGCAAGTCAAACATTTTTTTTCTGTGTAAAGTAGACAATGCTTTAGAGAATCTTTCAAAAGAAATTTGTTTATCTGACACATTTGCCCAAGCCCAGTTAAAAATACGCATTTCACGTTCCCTTCTGGTGACATCAAGAGATCAACTTTTTTTTCTCATGCTTGGTGGCATTCACTTCAGTGCTCAGTATTTTCCATTCCAGATAAGCCAGAGAGAGAGCCGTGAAGGAGGTCAGTCTCTACTTGCAGTTCTGTTTACACTCAACAAAGAGCCCAGTGAGGATATTTTATGTGGCAATCAGCTGAGTTCAAGTTTTTCCAACAGCCTGACTTCATCTAACGTTACCCACAGTGCATCCTCTGGGAAGAGTGGAAGACTACTGCACAGGACACTGAAGTAGGATGGGCTGGTACTTGTTCAGAGGCTAAAACTGTGTCCCAAAACAAAAGGTTTCTAACTGCACACCCTGCTGCTATTCTCCTACAAAAGCCTGTCTGGGTGCAGAAAAATCTCCCTTAATGCTTCCTACCAAAAGAAATAACTTTTGCACTGTGCTCTATTCTTTAAGCACCTTTGTATCTACTTTTCCAGTTACTGAATGGGAAATGTAATATTTGGCCCAGAAGTTTGTGCTGAGAAGTCAGTGAGCTCTAGTACAATAAGATATTTATGCCTGATAAATATTCTATAAATGTTGACCATAATAGCAATAATTGCAGTTGTTGAGATAAATTCACTCAATAAATAATGTAGTTATAAATATTCAAGTTTCAAGTAGTAGGTATATGGAGATACATGCAGAATATTATTATTAAGTTAGACCATGTTTTATATAATTAAGAAGGTTTATTATGAGCCCCCTTTTAAAAATAATAATTTGTTGCTAAAATTGGGAAAATATTAAAGTAAGCAAGAAAGATAAATATAAAGGAAGCCTACAAATTAAGAAGTGAGAACACCAGATTACCATTAAATCAAATTTGCAAGAGGAAATAACAATAATAGTAATAAGGCTAGATGTCATAGTTAAGAGAATAAATACAACTAAAAAGCAAGGTAATAGTTAAAACTACTAAAACATATTTTAACAATATAGGCATGGATGTTAATGGCACTATCAAGCCTGGGCACTGCATCGCAAAAGATAGAAGTGAAGCGTCCACTGTCAGATCACAAACACTTGAATGACTGCTTCTCTCTCTCTCTTTCTCTCTCTCTCTCTCTCTCTCTCTCTCTCTCTCTCTCCTTCTCCTTCTCCTTCTCCTTCTCCTTCTCCTTCTCCTTCTCCTTCTCCTTCTCCTTCTCCTTCTCCTTCTCCTTCTCCTTCTCCTTCTCCTTCTTCTTCTTCTTCTTCTTCTTCTTCTTCTTCTTCTTCTTTCTCTCCCTCACTTTCTCTCTCACTCTCCCTCTCTCTCCCCATATCCTAAACACCACATTCTATTAATTCTGTGTATAAAGTATTTCCAGAGCTTGGTGGGTTCTCACTAACTATTCCAGGATCCCTGTGGTGTGAGTCACCATACACTCCTTTGACTGTGGCCATCTCCCTCTCTCTGTGTGTATATATTGGTCCAGTAAGCAGTGTGAAGCTTTATGGTTTTAGTAAGTGAAATGCAAAGACAAGAGAATGTTTTGATTGAGTATTTGTGCTTGTCACCTTGCTATCATATCTCTAATCACTTATTCTGTGTATATCATTAAGCATTTCTCACTTCCTAAACACTGAACTATTTTCTGGTGATTTTATCCATTCTTTTATAAATATTTTGGGAATATTTCTCTGATTGTTGAAGAGTATTGTTTTAAAGTATTTATTTTAATTTAAACAAATTAATTTACTATAAGTTATTAAATTTTATTTTTATTTAATAAAATTAAATTTAATTAATTTAAAGATTTAAATTAAATTATAAAACCACAATATTTTATTAGTCTAAATTATTTATTCTAAAAATAAATAATAAAATTATATATTTTAAATTACTTTATTATTTTAAACTAATATAAATTAAATTAGATCAATTTAAATCATGTGTGTGATCTGTGTGTGAGTGTGTGCACATGAAAGAAGATGCTCACAAAGGTCAGAAGGTTTGGAGTTCTGTGGAACTGAAGTTTCAGGAAGTTGTGAACCTCTTGATGTGGGTGCTGGGATTGAAACTTAGGTCCTCTGGAAGAAGTTAGACCTGAGCTTAACTTCTGAGCTATTTCTCTAGTGCTGTTATTTTTTTTGTTTATTTTTAATTTACTGTAACACTTTAAATAATATCAATCATTTCTTAGGATCATTATATATCCAGACAGTAATAAAATTTTCTCTGCTCATATGTGTGTGAGTGTATGTGTGTCTGCATGCTCAGGTAAAAACATCCTACACGACTGCACACACAAGTGTGTGTGAACCCTGACTCCAGTCAGGAATGCAGGGATGCCCTCACGTCACCTTGTCTTGATGTGCCCTGAGTTTCTGTTATTAGGCTTCCCAGTCTACCTTAAAGTGCCTGGGTCCTCTGTGTGCTACAGTTGGCCACACTCTGGAGATTTGCACCTGCATTGCTGTGACAGCGTGGAACCAGTCTCTCCCTCGACCTAGAATTTCCCTTGACTTTGGAGTTAGATGCAGAAGTTTAAAATAATAAAACTTTTTCATTTAAGTGAGAATGGTTCATAGATGGGGCTTTTCCTTTGAGGAACCACAAAACAGCCACTTGTCTATTTTTCTGTAGCATTATAAATCAGCTTCCACTCACGTTTTACTACAGGCCACTTCATCATCCATGTTCATTTATCAATCGGCATGCTCATACAGAGGGAAATTTTGTCTCATTCTCTAGTCGGTACTAGGTGTGATACATTGCAAAGTTAGAATGAGCAATGCATTCTTCACTTATTCAAGTTTTTGTTACAGTCTTTATGTAACCAATAAATTTTCCAAAAATCTCTAGGCTCCTAACAAAATTTAAATTTCTCGTGATTTAAAAACTATTATGAATTCATGAGTTATAACATATTAGCTGTTATTGGAGTCATTATTCTTATTGATGTTCCAGCTATCACAGAGCCAGTCAGGAAGACCTCGCAGAATTGTCTCTTTAAGTCAACTTGACATAAGACTAATGTACTTTAATTTTCTCAAGTTTCTGGTCTGAAAAAGTTTTCAGATTTCTTTACCTCCCACAGACCTAGAATAAATATTTCTTCAGTAGCTCCTGCTCCCTCATAGGTGGAAACATGCTGTGGACATCTATATTGGGTATTTTGCAACACTCTCCATTATTTTCAGTGAGCCATACTAACTGGAGACAGAACTTTCCAGTCTAAGAAAGTCAGACCCTTCTCTCTCTGAACCATGTTATGTTTTCATGCATCCCCCCCTTAAGAGAACACGAGCCTTCATTCTATGCAAAGAGTAGGCAGGATAGCACTTAAGCCTCATGGATGTCTCTTCAGTTATCATGAAGAGACTGAAAATGTCTTGGAAGCTCTGTCCTTCTCTGCTTCTTATGTCTGTCCCTTTTTCACTGACCCTGTTTGCTTTCCAATGACAAAGAGCATGATCTTAGGTATGCAATTCCTCAGATGAGCTCAAACTCCAAAGAATTTTTCCTACCAGATGCATACTTACCCTTGAGTTGGAGCCAAATGAAGCTGTAGTTGTCGTGTGTGTGTGTGTGTGTGCATGTATTCATGTGTCGTGTGTGTATGTGTGTGTGTGTGTGTGCATGTATTCATGTGTCGTGTGTGTGTGTGTGATGTGAGGGAGTCCTTCGGGATTCACATAGAGTTGTGGTTACTCTCTACATAGGCCAACTCATTTAAAATAGAAGCTAAAACAATTCATTTTTTTTTTATTAGAACTTCTCTCTTAACCTTCCCATCTTGCTGCGGGAGCTCCTTTCGCTCCTTCAGCCAATAGCCACTGAGATACCAGCCCATTGGGGTGTGGTCTCTCTCTCTCTTTAAAAAAGCAGCGGCAGTCCTCCATTCTCTCTCTGGCTTCCGGCTCCGCTTCCGGCTCCGCTTCTGGCTCCTAGACTCCTTTCCAGATCGGGCAGAGGGGCTGTTGTCTGGGACGGTAATCTGTAAGTTTTTCCCCCTTTGAATAAATAACCATTCTATTAATCATAATTCCAAACTGGTGTGGGATTGTTTGTGACTTACGCCTTCACCATCTCATCAATACAGAATTCTTAATTGGCATACATATATGATCTACAGAGCCTCTTACACAATCTCACACTAACTGTATGATACATTTTCTTTGTGACCCTAAAGGTGGTCATCTTGTAATCAGATGTTGGTCAGAAAGCCTCAGAGTTGGCCCTGTTGAGTTTCCTTCCACTAAATGTGTGTGTGGATGTTCCCCTTCCATTTCAAGACTGGGTACTGATGCCTTCTTAACAGTGAGAACTTTCCTTTGAAGTTTGTACTTCCCTTGCCCATAGAATGTATTTGATCATTTGTATGTTTGTCCTATACTCTCCAGAAAGAAACCTTTTTGGTTTTGCTTTCCTTTCATGACTGTCCTTCTATTGTATCTGACACTCTGGCTCATAGTGATGGTTAGTTATTTTTATGAGACACCACTGGATTCTATCATTTTTAATAAAGGAGAATTAGCCCTGAATATTGAGAAAATGTCCAGCTTGAAATAAAAATGAACTATGCAAACAAATCGTTGTTCTGTGTTTACATTAAACATGATGGATGCTAATGTCAAGATTCTCTAACCACCACAATATAAAGTAGTTAATAAGAAATGACATGATTCCATTGTAGAGTTTCTAAGAATGGTCCCCACTGTGTTCTGACGTCTTTTATTAAGAGAAATAATTTTCTCTTTTGCTGTTCATGCATCATTTTATGGCTTTTTCTATTTTGCTAGCAATTTCCCTACTACCTATTAGTCAAAAACTAAAATATTATACTCTTTAAGAACTAAGAGTGTGTTTGTGGTATAGACAGTGGCGAGCATATTTGCCCTCCAAGCAGATGACTCAGGTTCAAATCCCAGTCAATGCATTGGATTTTCTTTAGCCAGGCATCGAGCACACACCTTTAATCCCAGCATTCAGGAAGCAGAGGCAGGATATCCTTAAGAATTCAAAGTCAGCCTTGTCTTTATAGATTTCCAGACAATCCAGTGTTACAGAGTGAGATCCTGTAATCAATGAAATGTATCTTTGCAGCAGACAGAGACCTTTACAGAAACCCACAGCTGGTCAAAATCCAAAGAATAACTATCATGAGGTGTTCAGCCCCAGAGGACAGATCTACAACACAGCCTCTGACACCTAAGGCTGAAGAAGTGACAGAAAGTTTGTGAGAGCCAGAAGATCTGGTAGAAATGAATGAATGGGAAGTTTCACCTATGGATACCTCAACAATTTGGTTACCTACACAAGACATACTATTAGTGACACTAATAGACACGCGAACATGGAAGAGTCAAATCTCATGGGTCCCTATGCCTAGGCAAAGAACTACAGGCAACTCAGTTCAACTGAGCAGAGGAGAATTGGTCATCCCTAGTATGAGCCCTAAATGATAAACCCTGAAATCATATACCTAAAACAATGCTAAATGAACTCAACAGGCTGTATTTACATATTAACATGTTCATATATATGTGTATGTATAACAGTAACAGTCATAGAAAAAGAAACCATGACTTTGAAAGGGAGTGGGGGAATGATATAGGTTGGAAGGAGAAATGGAAATACCTTAATCTTTGGATGTTTTAAATTTGTTTTTGTTTTGCTATTTTCCAGCTAGAAGAAACATTTGTTGCTTGGAATCAGACACCAACTTTCTGAAATTTTTATTGCAATTTCAGGAGCTCTGTCAGTAGAGTGCTTGCCTGGTGTACACAAAGCCTTGGGTTTGAAAGTCAGCATCACGTAAACCAGTCCCAGCACTTGGGAAGTAGAGACAGGAGGATGGGAGGTACAAACAGCCTCAACTACATGGTGAGGTTTTGGCCAACCTTGAGTGCATGGAATATCTCTCTCTCTCTCTCTCTCTCTCTCTCTCTCTCTCTCTCTCTCTCTCTCTCTCTATCCTGCAGTATATGGAATGCAATATATGTATATATATATGAAATATATTATATGTATAATATAAATGAAGAAATATATAGATATAAAGTTTAAATTTTTCATTTTAAACTTTCAATCTAAGAATGAGAAAATGAAAGGTGAATATGGAAAATACGACTCTTTTCTTAAGTACCCTGCCATCCAGGTGTACATTTAACTCTGTTACCAAAGTAAAATAAGATGTAATTCTTTAATGATTTTATAAGTTAATGTACAGTAGGAAAATATACCCATTTTTTTCTGAGAAGAGCAAAGGAAAGTCATATTTAATGAAAAATATATGAATGTACTATTACAACTTGGTTATAGAATGCTCCTAGAGGCTAGTTTGTGAAAGAAAGGCTTAGGAGGTGATGAAAGTTTTAGAAGTTTGGACCAAATGTGATCACATGACTCTACGTTCATGACCGCTTTCTCTTCTCTCCTATCCCCTCCCTCTGCTTCTCCTTCTACACTCTCTTTCCCATGCTTATCCCTCTACCTCTCTCTGCAGCTCTTCTTCCTCTCTCCATCCTTCCATCTTGCCATGAGCAGTTTTGCTCCACCACACAATCCCCTCCTTGATGGTTTGCCTCACTGTGGGCCCAGAAGCAGAAGAATCACATAACCATTGACAAAAACCATGAAATGAGATGAAACAGTTTTTTTGTCTTTCAGTTGACTTTTACAGACATTTATTGTAATAAAGAAACAATCACACACACACTCACACACACACACTGAGAAAAGAGAGAGAGAGAGAGAGAGAGAGAGAGAGAGAGAGAGAGAGAGAGAGAGAGAGGCATAGTTTCCATTCACCAAGGTGAAATAGAAAAATGAAAGGGAGATGGGGAACATTTTGAAGTGAAAAATCCCCTGTTATCAATAGCCATGCTGTCAGCAACTAGATTTGGTTTCAGTTTGTCACTCATGAGACCAAAGTCATTCATGAAAATCTGAGACCCAGTTTAGTCTCTTACTCAGGCCATCTCTGCGAACTGGACACTCAGAGTTCATTGGTTGCCAGGGGTCAGTACAAGGGAACTGTGTGCACGTGTGTACTGTGGTAGCTCTGGAGTTAATGTACTGGAAAGTGGAATATTTTCAATTGTTTTGAAGTAATCACCAATTTCCTGGGCAGATACCTGGAAGGAAAATCTGATCAGAGTCTTTGTGGATGCCATAGCCCTCCCACTGTCTTCAGGAACATTTAGACCTCACTTGAGATTGCACGTGAATCTAAAGTAGCTCTACCCTTTCCATTATTTGCTTTTGTTCAAAGCCTGAAGCAATTTTTACTTGAAATGTGGTCAAATATAATATTGAAAAGTCCTCCAGAGTCTAGTGTCTGCCTTAATTTATGTTTTTAATATTGTTTCATCGTTTTTTTGAAAGAGATATAGACATTGAAGACAGGAAATAGATCTCATGCCCTGCGAGCATGGGTAATATGAGGAGTCTGGAGTTCCGTGGATGACTAGAGTGGATTCTGAAGAACAGGCAACTAAGATTTCTTATGAAAATTACAGCAGCATGCCAAGTCTTGATTCATCTAGAACAATGAGCAAAGTTCATCATCATTCAGAAGCGCGCATCTTAATTATTGGGACTACAGGTTGGAACAAAGAACTTAGCAGAGGACAACAGTATTGGGCTGATGTAACCTTTATTTGATCTTTGTGGTGACATTCTTAAAAGAGTGAAACTTCTGCTACCTAGAAATATCTGCCTGTAATCAATTTATGGAACACAATCATCAAGAAAAATGGTATAGACAGGTTTATACAAATGCCAGGTCATCATCTATAGACATTTAGTTTGCTCTAATATATACACACATATCATACCTTTGTAATTATTTTACCCTTTGCAAGCATTTGGAATGCTTGAACATTTAGTAATTACAAAGACTAGTGCAATATAAATGCTCTTACAGGTCCTTCTGCAGAATTTACATGTGCTGTATGATCACAATAAGACTCGGAAATATAATGCTTGAGCAAAAGACAGAGGCTTCAGAAATGGGTGAATCTATCTATGATCAAGAGTAGTTGAACTTTGTTTCAATGGTGATAGTAACTCTATCACACCCTGCATCATCCACCCACACCCCCATGCATTCTAAAACTTACTACTTTCTTTCTAGTAAGTTCTCTTGAATTTTAATGGAATAATATTATAAAAGTACAATAAAGGTATAAGAATTTTTGAGTTATTTGTCTTTGTGGTGCAGTAGGTTTCTTTCACCTGCATGCAGACTGGATTGTCAGCCACTTATGTTGCTTAAATCTAGGCTTTATTTTACTTTGCAGGTACTGCTGTGTTTGGTTAGGAATGACATCTTCTGTTTGTTCTCCATCTGAGCTCATCATATGTGACTTCCTGCTTTAAATGGACATTTTATTCAGTACTTCTAAGGTTCTGTGTTATGTCACCTGACCACAGAATGCTAATTGTATTTATTATCTTATTGCATCTTACTTGTCACCAAGCATTTATATGGTCTTGGGGTAGAGTAGGCACTTATAAACTGACTTCGTTTCCATGGAGAATAAGATACATGTTTTCATCTTTAAATTCCATTTGCATTTCCCCCAAGGAAAGCTTGCTCCTTCTGGAACTAACCAACCACTTTGTTCAGACAAACACAACACCCATCTATTTATGAAATCCTTTGTTTGACTGTAAGGAAAGGACGGCAAATTTAGTCCCAGGAAGCAAATTGAATATACATATATATTATCTTGGAAGTAAACAATATGAACTTCCCCAAAGTGCTCTTCATTCACCTACTTATTATGAACTGGATAATTAAAGTGTGGGCTCACGAATAAAAGCATGCCACCCTACACAAGTTAAAGGTTTTGAATTATAAAAAAGAGAGGTAGATTTCAAGAGTTGATAGTCCACGAATATGCATATAAGTTTTAAAAAAATCCTGGCTTTTCTGAAAACCAGTGTGGCTACCTATTAAAATTTTCACTGGTGTAAGGTTTTTTATTTTGAGTTTGTATTTATCTGTATCCTGCATTCCATCTTCTATGTGCTGTGAAACAGGCACTCTGAAAGGACTTTCTCCATTTGTTTTAAAAATATAGGGTCATTGGAAGGTAGACAAAAGCATGCAAGAGTAACGATAGTGGAGGGACCTAAGAGTAAGCCGAGCAAAGTGCGGGTACTGTCCATCACGGAAGAAAACACAGCTTTGAGCTCAGCAGCGTGGCCGAAAAACTCCATCACTAAATTAATGAACACCGACTGGTGATTGAGGAAGGCCACTGGGCATCTTGACTTCCTTATTGCTAAGCAGAAAACACTATCCTTGAGAAGAAAATTTATTCAGTAAAAGTATTGGTTTGATGAATTTTGTCACTGTAGAAACTTAGATTCTGTTATAAATGCTGTCTGTATTTTTTTATTCAGTATATTCATTTAATATAGGAAACAATGAAATTTTTCAATGACATTTTTGATTGACCATGCTTTTCTCTTTTTAATTCCATAGGGTTTTCTTTTTTCTTGTTTTTAAACAAAAATTCTTCATGTAACATATTTTAATTGTATTTCTTCACTCCTGAAATTCATCCTAGATCCTCCCAACATCCCTACACATACAACTTTGTTCCCCCACTTCCCTAAAAGAAGCAAAACCCCAAGAAATATGTGAAAAACATAAATACACAAAACAGAAGTCAAAATAAAAATTAAACAAGCAAAAGATCAATAAGACAAAAAAGGTGCCCAAACAAAGCAAAATGAGTCACAATGACTACAGAATGTCATTGATTTCATTTCGTATTGTCCAACTACTCCTAGGCATAAGGCCTGCCTGGAAGTGAGACACCTTAGAAGATAACTGATTTTTCCTTTACAATAGTGTACCAATTACAAATAGCTTCTTGGTCAAAGGTAGCAGCCTGTGTCTCATTCCCCATCTTAGTCCTGGGGCCCGCCCGGTTTGAACTTGTGCAGGCCTTGTGTGCCACCACAGTCTCTGTGAGTTCATATGTGCATCATTCCTGTTGCATCTGGAAGACAGTGTTTCCCTGGAGTCATCCATCACCTCTGACTCTTCAGACTTTCTTCCTCTTCTTTCACATAGCTTCTCAAGCCTTGAGGAGAGGGCTTTGGTGAAGGCATCCCATTTAGAATTGAGTACTCCAAAGTCTTTCACTGTCTACATTTGCCTAGGTGTAGGTCTGTCTCTATGTTAATTCTCATCTACTACAGGAAGAAGCTTCACTAATGTGGATTGAACAAGACATTGATCTATGGGTATAGCGGTACGTCATTAGGAGTCATTTTATCGCTATGTTCTTTAGCAGAAAAATACCAGTAGGTCTTCCCCTAAGCCCATGACCTATCTAGTCTCAGAGTTTTTGGTCACTTTGGCAGTGTTAGGTATAGGTTTCATGTCATGTAGTGAACATTAAGTCCAATGAAAAAAAAGTTGTTACCATAACTTTAGTGCCAATATTGCACCAATATATCTTACAGGTAACTCATTGTTACAGGTGACTAGGGTTTGTAGCTGGAAAATATTGATGATTACCTTTCTCCTCTGGCAGCATGCAGTCAGTAGGAATAAAGCTTCTAATTAGTACCAGCTCTTCTTTGTGTTTGATGACACATGAAAGTATTCCTTCAACAATAGGGTCAACATTCCTTCAACATTAGGTTGAAAGTATTCCTTCAAAATTAGGTTGCAGAGAGTAATGGATAGCTTTGGCAATTACATGTGATATTTGGGAGTTTCCATGGTACAAAAGACCCCACAAGATGAAAGTCAAATTTGGCACTGGAGGTTTATTTAACTTAGTAACATAAGATGTCTAGTTAGCATATTCTCTCTCCTATTATTTGGTGGTTCCATTTAGATTTCTTTTACACACACACACACACACACACACACACACACTAGGGTGTTTCTATATTAGTAGGTTTTCATATTGTTTTTAAAAATCCTTTAGTGTTAGTTGTGTGTTGCAGGGAGTGCGGTCCCTGGTTACAGCTGCCTCGTTAGCTTATACCTGAAATAATCACACAGGAACTGTATTCATTTAAACACTGCCTGGCCCATTATCTCTAGCCTCTTATTGGCTAACTAACCCATTTCTGTTAATCTGTGTTCACCATGAGGTTGTGGCTTACCGAAAAATATTTAGCATGTATGACCTGGCGTCTCCATGGTGGCTCCTCTGACTCTGCTTTCTTCCTCCCAGAATTCAGTTCTGTATTCTCCACCTAAGTTCTGCCCTATTAGGCCATGCATTTTTTTTATTGATTAACCAATGAAAGCAACACATAAACAGAAGGAACTCCTACACCAGTTGTGCCTCTCCATAGTCCCTCCTTTGCTTCCACCCCTCTCTTTACTTAGTCCTCCTGTTCTTCTTTTCCTTTGTCCCTCCATAACTATATATCCTATTTTTCCCTCTTTGGGAGAATCTCTGCTCTCTTCTAGGCTTTTACTTAATACTTAACCTCTGTGGTTTTTCAGATAGTAGCACACGTATTGAAGGCTTAAAAGCAAACATTTTCATGTAAGAGTAAACAAACAACATTAGTCTCCCATGGAGTGAACTGTGTGTCTCATCATCTGCTTTGTTGTTATTCAATGGATATTTACAGTTATCTGTATTTATAAGCAGGAGTCACCAGAGTATACCAAGCTCCAACTTCATAATGTAATGTGTCAGACTATACAGCAGGAGTGACCTGTCTTCAATAATTTAAGGATTAATTCAAAAATCCATTTTCTATGTTATATTAGCTTGTATTTCCTGATATTCCTTTATTTTAATTTTTATATATACACCTCCATAGTTATTAATTTTATATTAAAATACTCGTAGCAAACTCAAAGTACTAATGTGTTACTACAATTTTTGTTAAACTGATGATCTCCTCTTCTTGTTTACTTTCTGTGTGGTACATGTTATTAGGTTATGCCTTGGGCACTTTGTTTTCAGTTAACAAAAACAAAATCAAAGTTGTAAGTAGTGGCATATGTCAGTGACCTTAGGGATCGGATTAGCCTGGTCTAAATAACAAGATCCTGTTTTAAAAAGAAAGTAAAACAAAAATCGAATGTGCTCAGGGGAAAACTCAGCAAAACAAAAAAACAAAGCAATATTTGATTTTTAGAAATTTCTGGGTCACAGAGAAGTTTATTTGAAATGTTTTCTTTGAAGCATTAATAGAAATTTTAGTAATGTTAATAAATAAAGAATTGATGTCTGAACTCTTAGGCCTGCATTTGTGGTCAAAGGTTATAGAATATGGTTGATTTATTTTTTAGTGGATTTGTCCTAAGGTTAAGCATCTCTAAACTTAATACTCTTATTCCTTTCTATCACTGTTTGGCCAATGTATTCAGTTAGGTAATCAACACATATTTATTCACAGAGGAAAATCTTTTCCATAAGCTGATGTGTTCAATATTCTGTTAACTCAATTCTTGTTTTAAAACACATTTTTATGGTTGCTCTTCTAAAAATTCTTACTGAGTTTATGGCTTCAGCAAATTGTTGCATTAATTTTCCAGAAACTGTAGAACAAGCACAGAGAAAAATTGTGGAGCCTCTTGGTTGAGTATCAGATTGTTTCTCTAAATCTCTCCAGCCAATTTCCTTTTGCTGTTACTGAAAAAATTAGAGGAAAAGATTATCAAGGACATATTTATTAATCAAGCTTCCAAAGGACTTTACAATATCTGTTATGTGTTTAGTCAGTTGGAAGAAACAAATCATCAGAAGTAATTCTTAAAACGTCTTTTAGAAAAGGATTTATATGCTCTATGGGTGTGGGTGTGTCTGTCTGTCTGTGTCTTTGTCTTTATGTGTGTGTCTGTGGTCTGTGCATGGCTAAGGGTGGTTGCCTGAGGAATCCAGAAAAGGGCAGCAGATCCCCTGCTCCTGTGTCCCCTGTTGTGGGTTCTGGGCATTAAGTATCAGTCTACTGCAAAGAAGCTCAGCTGTCAGTCACAGCTCACATCCTCTGCATGTGGTGAATTAGTTGTCATCCCTAACTAATGTGTTTCCTGTATCACAACATTCAGTCTTTCAGGAGAAATTCACTCTGGCAAGATGCAACTTCTAGAATTATCAGGTCTTTTTTCTTCCTTCACTAATTTCAGTGGCTTTGACAACACCATTCATACAACATAAATTTTCTTTTTGATCGACCCTGAGTTGTTAACATGTGTGACCTGCTACAGTTCAGGATATGGTATATGCTTTCTCTGAAAGAAGAAATCAATATTGGAAAGACAGTTTTTATGATACAAACAGAAAGAAACTCCCCTGCCCCCCCCACACAAAAAAATCTCTTTGACTTCAGTTTCCTAAATATTAAAAAACAGCACATAGCAAAGAAACACACCCTAATAGTTATATTATGAACATGCCATAGCATGTTCACATATGCATCTAACTCTCCATAAGAAGTCTCGCTAAGCCCTGTCATTCTGCCTACTGATTATCTCTTTTCTTGACCTACTTTGACAAGGTTCTTTTGGGCTCTCCTTTTAACTAGAGCTTGCTTTGCTTTGGACTGTGCAGGTACTCAAGTGTTCTCCATCAGTTTTCTCACAATCCCCCAACCTTCCCATCACTTTGAGAGTCACTCACCTTCCAAGGGTGTCTGCTCAGCCTGGAGCATCTCAAGCAAGAATCCTGGAGCTAGTTAGCCAGAATCCCTCTGATCTAGGAACCCAAGGACATTTCACCATGGACATCTACTCCATTCTTTGGCTATAAATTCTCCTCCTTCTGTTGCTGTAGCTGAGTAGAACCCATTCTCTCTCCCTGCCTCAGAGCCCCACCATGGTAGATTGTCCCCCTCACAGTGATTTCTCTGAGCATAAAGTTTGCCTTGCTCTTCCTTCACAAGTGTCATTAAAAATTTTTGTCTTTTATTATTAACTGTTGAAATTATAATATTAACTTACTTATCATCAATTAAAAGGCTTTTTATAGGCGATATATGCCTTCAAAGATTATAAATACTTGATAAAGTGAGAGGAGGAATTAGAATTGTATATGCTAAGAGATAAACAAAGGTGTAGAAAATTTATTGTAAAAAGTAGCAGATATGAGGTTACATATTAACTACAACTCATGACATTCGCTTGAAAATCAGTACACAAGTCAGGCATAGTGGCTCAGGACTTTAATCCTAGTACTTGGGAGCAGAACCAGGCAGACCTATGTGATTTCAAGGCCAGCCTGTTCTACACAGAGAATTCTAGGAGAGCCAGGGATACATAGAGAGACTCAATCTCAAAAAATAAAATAAAATAGATTGCATACTATGAAATAAAGTCTCAACTGAAATCTAAGATAAAATACCTAACTGTATTCTATCTGGTCAAAATAAAACAAAGCTTGAAACTTACACCAGGAAAATGTATAGAAAACTCACAAAGAAGCAATAAAACGGGTTAATTCTCTGAAAATATAAACAAGGTTGACAAGCCTGTAGCTGAATTAACAAACAAAAAAAGAGCAAGAAAACCCAAATTAACAAAATTAATGCTTAAAGTTGAAAATAGAGGGCAGGGAAAGATGGCTCAGTAGGTAAGAGCATGGGTGGCTCTTCCAGGGGACCCACAGATGCTTCCAACTGTCTGTAACTCCAGTCCCAGGAGGTCTGACATTATCTTATAGCCTCTGAAGATAGCAACTAAAATGCAAGAATCTGTATTCCATCAAATTGGAAAATGGAAAGGAAATGGATGAAAGTTCAAAATGCATGTAACCTACCAAGATGAGATAAATATTTTAACAGACCTATACCAAACAACAAGATGGATGTGGTCACAAAACTCTTCCAACTAAGAAAGCCCTTATCCGTATGACTCACTACGGAATTCTAACAGATGTGTAAATAATTAAAAGCAATGCTTCTCAGATTATGATATAAAATAGCCAAGGAAGGAAAGCTTTCAAACTCTTCCTATAAAGCATGCATTACACTGGTCACAGATTCAGATCCAGACACAACAGAAAGAGACAGGAATTAACTAATCACACTAGTTAATAATTAGCAATTAGTTAATAATTAAGATCACAGATACACAAAATCCCAGTTAAAAATTGGTAAACCAAATTTGTGGTCACAAAAGATTATCTGTAATCATTAGGTTGGCTTTATTCTAGAGATGCAGGCATGGTTCAACATATATAAATCAAAATGTACTTCATCTCACCCCCTTGAGGTCAGCAGAAATCATATGATCATCTCAATAGATGAAGAAAGAGACTTTGGCAAAATATAATAGTTCATCATGGTAGGGACTTCAGAGAGACTAGGGCTAGAGAGAATATATTACATCACACACAGTAAAGGATGTAAATTAAAAACTGGCCAATGAACAGACACTAAATGGAGATTCAGTCACAGTGTTCCCATCAAAATTAGAAACACGACAAGTGGGTCCATCTTGTTTATTATAGCACTCAAAGTATTATAATCTTGTTTATTATAGCACTCAAAGTATTACCTAGAGCTACAAGACAAGAGAATGAAACAATTGGAATACCAATAGGAAAGCAAGAAGTCAATTTATCCATATTTTTAGAATATGATTCTATACACAAAGTGACACTAAAGACTTCCTCATAAATCTCCTAATAACTAATTTTAGTAGGGTACCAGGATAATAAAAGTCAATAGCCTACCAGTGATGGATATGTTGGGAAAGAAGTTAAAGAACAATATTACTTCCAAGAGTCTCAAAAATATCTTAGCGTAAATGTAAATGGAAGAAATTAAAGTTTTTATAGTGAGAACTTCATAATTTTCTTTCAAAACTCTGCAAAAATATTTGAGGAAGACACTACAAGATGGAAAGACCTCCCACATTTACAGGTTGGAAGAATTGGGATTATACAAATGACCATCATGCCTCTCTCTCTCCCTCTCTCTCTCTCTCTTTCTCTCTCTCTCTCTCTCTCTCTCTCTCTCTATATATATATATATATATATATATATATATATATATCAGTCAAAGTAAACTTCAGCAAAAAGGAGTATTGCTAATATATTTCCACATCTAATTTTCTAATTTCAAGTTTTCTTTCAGAGCCACAATAAATAAAAAATACTTAGTGCTCACATAAAACCTGTTCTGTAACTTGTTAGAATAAAATAGAAGATGCAGATGCAATTCCCTGCAATTTCAGCCTCTTGATTTTTGACAGAGATGCCAAAAATACACAGTGGAGTAAACACAACATCTTCAACAAAAACTATTGGGGAAACTAAATCTCTACACATAAAGAAATGAAACAAGGTCTTTGTTTCTTCCCCTGAACAGAGTTCAACTGTAAATGGAGCAGGTACTGAAACAGAATACCTGAAACTTCTTGAAGCAAAGGTAGAGTACAAGCTCCAAGATGTAGCAGAGATAATGGCTGTGTAAATGAACATGGGCCCCTCAGAAAATAAAATCAACAACTGACCAGTGGGAGCTCATGAAATTAAAATCTGTATAACAAATGAAAGTGTTAATTGAGTGAAGAACCAGCCTACAAATTTGAGAAAACTCAAGAGCAAGAATCGAAACAATCAATCCCAAAATAGGTTATAGAGCTTAAGAGACTTCTGAAAAGAAGAAATATAAGTGACTAGTAGATATTTTCTTTTTAATGCCCCAAATCATCACCATTCAGCTAAATGCCAACTAAAACTTTGAATTCCATCTCACCCTAGTCAGGAGGCCCATCATCAGAATTCAAATGATAATAAATGTTGGCCAAGATGTAGGGAAAGGGGAAGAATCCTTATTCACTGTTGTTGGGACCACTGTAGCAACTATGAAAATCAATGGGAGGAGTCTCAAAAAGTTGTAAATGAGACTTCCATATGATCCGGCTATAACCACTCTAGGAATCTACCCACAGATATCATCAATACACTTGGTCGACCATGTTCATCACTGCCCTTTGCACAATAGCTATGAAATAGAACAGGCCTAGATGTCTTAGTCTCGTTTCCTGTAGTGGTGACAAGATGCCCTGATAAATGCAGCCTGAGGGGAGAGAAGCTTTGCTTTAGTTCATGATTCCTGGTCACAGTCTCCCTCCAGAGGAAATCAAGGTGGCAGGCACGTGGAGCAGCTTGTTACAGTACCTCCGCAGGAACAGAAAGCCATTAATTAAGAAACACTTCCATTCAGCCTTCTTTCTCGACTGTCAGACAACTTAGAGTCTTCTGCCTGGGTAACGGTGCCACCCAAAGTGGGTGGAATTTCTGTCCTCAGTGAACACAATCTAGATAATCCCTTAGAGCCTTGTCTGTCCACAGGCCGATTTGTCCACAGATAAACATTTTATTGAGACATACTTGCAGGCGACTCTAGATTGTGTTAAGCTGGCAATCAAAACTAGCCGTCCTACTGTATGTCTGCTCCTGGTGAGAGGGCAATGAAAATGTAATGCATATATAGAGATATCTGTTTTGGAATATATTGGAATCTTATTTCACTGTAAGGAAAAATTAAATCCTGCAATTTTCAGGTAAATTTTTGAAAACTGGAAACTGTTATACTAAGTGAAGTAACTTAGGCCCAGAAAGACAAACACTGCATGTTCTTACAATCTTTAGCTTTGGATTGAATGGTTGCATGTTTAATTCAGAGGACCTGTGACAACCAGGAAGCTAGAAAGGTACTGTTGAGGGGATGCCATAATGGAAAGGGTATAGTACAATATAGACGGTAGGAAGAAACAAGGAGAGAATGGTAGGAGTATAATTATTCAGAATGAGATGGAGAGTGGGGAGAGTAGAGAGTGGGGAAAGAGCTAACCCAGAGGGCATATGAGAAAGTTTTTTTAAGAATCTACTATTCTGTAAGTCAATTTAAAGATAACGTTTAAAAAGCTTTTGAATAGAGATATTCCTCTGGTTCAATAATGCTGCTCTTAGAAGGCCCGGGTTATTAACCAAAACTCCCAATGCCATGTGTTAATACTTCCTTATAAGCTGCTGGTCAACAAGGACCCCAAAACAAGCCAGACTCTTACCACTCCTCTCGATTGCCATCACGAGATGAGAAGACCCTGTTACTGTGGATATCATACACATTGACTGCAAGATATAGAGAAATCAAGCTAGAAAGGAGCTGGGCTCTTCCGCCCTGGTTTCTAGATTCCAAGACACTAGAAACTCATATGCAGTCGGTTAAAGGTCACTTGTGGTCTTACTCAGCAGGGGACCTACATGCTGCAATAATAACCTGCATTTCATGTCGTGCCTGCTACAGCAATAGTGGTATGACTGTCACTCAAATACTTTCCAGTTGGATGTAAAACTCAGCCCACAGATAGAATCCATGCCTGGTTATTTAACCCTGGTTGAAACTCAAGACTGGGGATGTCCTAGGTCTCCTGCTGTTGTTTTGTACAAGTCCATGGTGTTAAATAGTCTTTCAGATTTATGAATTTATGCTCATAGATTAGTGCCGCTCTCAGCCTTTGTCAGAGATGCTTCTGCTTGTAGTGGGCAAAACTGACGCAGAGACTCACAACTGGCCCAAAGTGCTAAGAAAAGTGATTATTAGCGTCGAGCCCTAAATGTGACATCTATATCACCCCTTCCGAGGTTCACGTCACTTAAGGGGTGGTGCAAAGGATGTAAGCAGAGAGTTGACGGCAGAAAAATCTCTATCAAATGCACAAACTCATGGAGCTTTATTAGTTCTCTGCCGAATGCTAAATGTACCGAAGAATCAATCAAGAAAGAAGAAGGAAATCCTGGGACTGAATGAAAATGAAAACTGAACAAAAACGCGTGGAACACATTAAAAGCAGTTCTGCAAGGGAAATTCATAGCACGAAGTTCCATACTTTTTTTTTCAGAAAAAGAATTTATTTAAGGTTATTGTTGTTCCAGAGGCATAAAAATTCATCACAGTGAGACATCATGGCAGCATATGTCAGGTATGTCAGCAGCAGAAGGAAGCTAATAAATACTTTTAAAATATTTCAGTGCAAGTAGAGGAAAAAATGAGAGGAACAAGATATTAAACTCTCAAAGCATCCATAAACAATGCCATTGACATGCAAAAACACATTTAAATGTTTATTATTGATGACATACATACTTTTTTTTTTGAAGTTCCATACTTTAAAAAAATCAGAAAGAACAACAAATAAGTGTTTTAATGATATGGCTCAAAATGTTGAAAATAAGAGCAAACCAAATCCAAACCCAGTTGATGGCAAGACATCGTGAAAATTAGAGCAAAACTGAATGAAATAGAAACAAAAAGAATGAAAAATGTCAATGACTCTAAGAGCTGATTCTCGAGGAGATGAAGCAGGTTAACAGAGCCTTGGGCCAATTACCAAGAAAGAAAGAGAGTGTTGAGGTTGACAGCATCGTAAAAAAAGAGAAGGGCACCATGGTAGACACCAAATAAGTTCAGAATATTTTAAATATTTCTCTAGAAACCTCCCTATCACTCCCAGACAGGCCTACATCCAAGGGACACATCTTAAATCCACATCTCGGAGAGATTGCCTTCCTAAGGCGGGAAAGGTAAGCAATAAGTCTACAAAGACAGAAAATCAGAGCAGCTAAGTTGTGATGTGTGGAGGAATTCCAGTAACTATGAAGAACACGGTAAGGAAACAGCAGCCAGCCACTCCATCAACTCCACGGCTGTCAAGGGCTCAACAGGGTGCTAGCCACTGGGTGGCAGGTGACTCCCGCCTTCTCACCTGGGAACTTGACCCCATTTTAGGACATGGTGCTCTATTTTTCTCTCCTTTGCTTGCTGACCTGACAGGGCACATGCTGGAGGAAGAGGAGGGGCGGGGGGGGGGCTTCCATGTAACCATGGAAACGGAAGTGTAGCCCTTGTGGCCCATCCAGCTGCCTTTGCTTTGCTTACTGGGCAATAAGTACTTCAACTACTTCACTTTCCCAGTCTCTGAGAAGCGAAATGTTGTAAAAAAAGACAAGGCTTCTTTCTGCCTCCATTTCTCTCCTGTGGAAAAAGTAATGGCCATGTAAATTCATCCTAGAAGACTGTTCAGCACCCATCCTTTCCTTATCAAGGTCGACATAGTTATGGCTGAGCCCTTGCTCGCTGTCAGCCCTTTTCCAGACACAGCAGCAGAATAGGGAAAGAAGCCTGATGCCCTGTTCTCCAGAAACTTACAATGTGATCGCAGGACCAGGATGCGATTCCTTTCAAGGCTTTTCTTTTATTGCCTTTGCTATTAGTCATTTCTGTGAACCCAATGTCAAAGAAATGCATTTCTTTCCTCCAAAGAGCTGAGCTGGCAGTATCTTCAAAGAAACTGTAAGGCTTTTATAATCCCTTTGTTCTTCCATGGTGGTAATTTCCATTCCACTCAGAACCTTAGCAACATCAGGTTTCTGCCCAATGTCAACCTGCACAAATGGAATCTTTTATTCATTTCCTCTGTCTCCTTCAGTGGATTCACCTCATTAAAACAAGTGACTGGCACCAAATCCTTAACATTTCTGGCCTTCTGGGAGTAACGGGGCCTTCACAAATGTTTATTAATGATCGTTTCAACTGAAAGGGAAGAATACTTAAGTTTTTGTTTGTTTTTCTCAGTCCTAGGTTCCCTGCATGTAGTTGGCTGTAGCCAATTGAATAAACGAAGCTTATTAATATTTATTACTTTTCTAAAATTAGCCAGGGTCTGAGAGAGTTGAACCTTCACTTTAAGACAACATGGTTCTGTGATGGATTGTTCCCTGGGCTCTTCCCACTCTGCTTTTTGCTGTTTTCTTCACTGGCCCATTGCATGTAGATTCTCATCTCAAAAAGTATCTGATGCTTAAAGACTGAGATAAAGCTTTTAATGCAGATAGAGCTTAGGAGGTTAAAAAAAAAACAAGCAAGCAAGCAAACAAACAGACAGACAAAACCAGCTTAAATAACTTGGCTACGGATTTGTGCCAGATACAGGACCTGTACTGCCCCAGACCGTCCCCATAACAATCACATGAAGTAGGCACTTTATAGTGAAGGAGCTGGGCTGGCGGGATGACTCGAGCCTGTTATAGCTACATGGACAACATACATGGACAACATACATGGACAACATACAACATACAACAAGACAACATACAACAAGAGCCCAGTTGAGCCCAAATGACTCTGGGGTGCTTGTCTGTGCATGGCATTCCCTGCAAGCTGCTAAAACCTTTCTCAGCCCTTGCTGCAGTTACTTGTCATTGCCTTTTTATTTTTCTTTCTCACAACTGAGCTCCAGACCCTGAAAGTGTCGCAGCTGCTGACTCGGGCATACCATCAAGTGTTCCATGGCTGTGGGGAGAGTGACTGAGCAAATACGTACTTGTTCTCTTCAGATCAATGTTTGGATTTATCAGTTTGAATCATACAAAGTATAGTGGTTTGAGTGACAACGCCCCTCATAGGTGTATATATTTGAAGGCTTAGTCATCAAGGGTGGCACTGTTTGAAGGGATTAGAAGGATTAGGAGGTGTGACCTTGTTGGAAGAAGTGTGTCACTGGGGGTGGACTTTGAAGTTTCAAAAGCCCAGAGTCTTCTCTCTCTATCTGTGAATCATGTTCTCAACTACTTTTCCCGAGTCTATCTGTATGCTGCCTTGCTTCAGGTCATGATGGTGATGGACTAACACACTGAAACTGTAAGCAAGCCCCCAATTAAATGTTTTCTCTTATAATAGCTACTTTGGTCATAGTGTCTCTTCACAGAAATAGAACACTGACTAAGACAAAAGAAAACATTTTTAATATTGAATTATCACAGAATGTAAAAGTTGATGAATATCTGCTTTACTCTCATTACTAATCTGCAACATTTAAAAGAATATGCTATATTCTATTAATACATATGCGCACATACACAAGTAGCACCCCCGACATGCACAAATGCATGCATCTCCCCCACATGTACAGTTATGCATGTGTGCATGCATGTGCACGTGCACACATGTGCCCACACACACACCTAGCTGTAGTGTCTAGCCAGACACAAATAGTTGGGGAGATCTAATAAATATTAGTTAATTAGATACCTTTGTGATAGCTTCACTAACTTTCTTTTAAAAGACCAAGCTAAGGAAAGCTATTTGGAAGGAGGGAGATAAAATAACGGGTAGATCAGGTCAGAAGATATACAGAGGATGCATTATCACCACTTGGACCCAAAGATGCCAAAAGGTACCCATTAAAATACTGTTCTCTTTATGTATCTAATATCCCAAAGCATAGGAGAAAAATGTATAGGAATGTAAATGATTACCAATATCTGGTACTACTTAATGCTTTCCCTTGGTAATAAATATATTTAGTAACATTTTTGAAAGAAATAATCTATAAAAGACAGGGTAGCAATTTCCTTTGAAAAAGAATTTTTGTTTTTGAAGATTTTGCCCAAGGTAATCAGTCCTAATTAGCACTTAGTTCTGAAGCAGTAAGCAGGGCTGGCTGACTCTACCTTTTCCTGCAGGCAGGGTTTCCTTGGGGGCATGGCCATCTCTTTATTTCTCATCATCAGGAGGTACTTTCTCTATTTCAGCCCACGTAGGGGTTCCACATTCATTTCATGTTTCACTTGCCATTCATACAGAGAAGACACTCAGTTGGCAAGCGGAGGAAAGAGTTGCTGTGTGGCCTGCTTCTTGGGCTCCACGGGCTTCTCAGAACTGAAGGTAAAATGCTAATGTTGCTGTGAATGAAGTTCCCAGGAGCTTCTAGAGGACTCTGCAGCTGCCAACCTGACCTACCACTTACGGCTTCATTGCTAACTACAGAAGTGACCCAAGCGTGTTCTTAAATACAGAAGGGCTAGCCTGCTAGAGAGTAGTATATACCTGGATCTACAGAAGGGCTATGTGCACGCAAGTATGCTAGTTTTCCCTTACAATTCAGGAAACTTGCCTTCCAGTCTTAAATAAGACTTACCTCCATGATTATCATTTAAAACCCTTGAACATACACATACAAGTAGAATCATGTGTGCATGCAGGAAATGTGTGTAAGGGTTTGTCTAACCATAAGGCTATGTCTGACATGCACAAATACATATTTACATGCCTTCATATAAAAAATATCAAACTCAAGTCTCGCACATGGGTGCGCGATATGATTTGATAGTTTCATTTTGTTTTGTTCTCACTATTTTTCTAGTCATCTACTCAGCCGGGAGGGGCTATCTGTAATTAGTAAGCTAATCAAAGAGAATCAGATTCTTCCCTTTCAGTATAGGTTGTGGAAGCATTCTCATTGTATTGGCTAAACACTTATGCTCAGATCACTTGAGGTGGTTGCTGAGACTCACATTACTGGAGCTGAGGATTCAGTACATTCTGTTTGCCACTTTGTTCATGAGTCCTAACCAATGACTGCCGTCTTGTGAAGAGAGGTGGGGTGGCACAGCACGGAAACAGTCCATTGAGAGCTTTAAATAAAGTGAAACAACCTGGTTTTCATCTTAGTATTCTCCCTGACAGCATTGACAGGCATGAGAAAGCCATTTGAAATGTAGGACCTCCACCTCCTTGGTAGAGTAGAACGCCTTCTGCAGCCATGAGCTGGAAGGAATGGAAGATCATTGTGATAGTCAATATTGTCAGACTGATAGGACCTAGAGTGATCTAGGGGACAAGCCTCATGTCAGAGGTTATATAGATCAGATTGCCTAAGATGGGAAGACTCAATTTACCTGTGTGCATATCCGTTTCATAGACTTGGGTCCTGGACTAAACAAAAAGGAGAAAGCATGAACGCCTGTGGCTCCCGCTTCCTGACTGTGGTGTGATGTGAGCAACTGCTTTAGATGCCTACCTCCTTAACTGTCCTGCCATGAAGGACCACACCCCTAAACTCAGAGCCAAAATAAAGCCTTTCTCATAAAATTGTTTTGTTGAGTATTTTGTAGTACTTATTTCAAGAGACAAACAAAGGATACGTCTATTTTCAAAGGTGACTTATTAACAAAAAGAACTTTAAAAATTTAAAACTACAAACTCTGCAATGCTATGCCCCATTTATTTTCACACTCTGTTGTTCTAAACTCTTTCTTCACTTTTATAGAAATTCTAATTGGGAATCCACAGCACCTCAGTGTTACCCAATGCAACATTGCTACCCATATGGCAATGGGTTTCTTCTCTTCCTATTGATATCTAAATGTGTTTTGAGATACTCTAAGAAACATTTCCATTTTTATTTTTCATCTTGCACTTCCCAAGTCTATTTCTCCAACAACAAAAATCAACTTCAAAGACTAGAGAAGTAGCTCAAAGGTTAGGAGCAGTCACTGACCTTGGGTTCGATTTGCAGTACCCCACCAGGTGACTCAAAACTGCCTATAACTACAGTTCCAGAAAATCAGCACCATGAACCTATGGAATGCACATGCGTACACACTTGTGTGCATGTGCACACACAGGCGAGAGAGAGAGAGAAACAGAGAGAGAGAGAGAGAGAGAGAGAGAGAGAGAGAGAGAGAGAGAGAAAGCTTGTGGTAGAAGAAAAGTTAGCCTGACTTGTTTATCTATAAAAATCATGTCAATATCTTTAAATGTTCTGTCTTAAAATGATCATATCAAACAACACTTTCTATGTTTTGTCTGACCAATGAAATCATGGCTTCCATTATTGTGGTACAGGAGAAATTTGTAGTTATCAGAATCTTGTCTCCTTATTCTGTGTAAACCAAATAACCAAAATGTGTCTGATGTCAATGAATCCAAATGTAAGCAGCAAGAAGCTGCCACTTTCTGCCAGGAAGAATCTTCAGTGTCCTAGGCTGTGGAGAATCCATCTATAGGCTTTGAGAGGTCAGAGGAAGAATCCTACCAAGTGATTATTTCATAACTCTGTTAACCAATACATTATGTTTACTCTATCCCTTCAAGTCTTCTTTCAGTAGAACATGGAATAACTATATTTTTAATATTTAGAGAATTCTTAAACCACAATGTGTGAGTACCCAGTGTTCTACATCTATCTTAGAAGATCTTTTCTTTTTTATAATTATTTTTATTTAGATATATATATATTTCTCTGCTCTGCTCCCTTCCTCTCCCCTTCCCTTATATCTTCTTCCATGATTCCCATGCTCCAAATTTACTCAGGAGATCTTGTCTTTTTCTACTTCCCATGTAGATTAGATCCATGTATGTCTCTCTTAGTGTCCTCATTGTTGTCTAGGTTCTCTGGGATTGTGAATTGTAGGCTGGTTTTTCATTGCTTTATGTCTAAAAGTCACTTATGAGTGAGTACATATGATATTTGTCTTTCTGGGTCTGGGTTACGTCACTCAGTGTGATGTTTTCTAGATTCATCCACTTGCCAGCAAATTTCAAGATGTCATTATTTTTTTCCCGCTGTTTAGTCCTGCATAGTGTAAATGTACCATGTTTTCATTATCCATTCTTCAGTCAAGGGACGTTAAAGTTGTTTTCAGGTTTTGGCTGTGACAAATAATACTGCTATGAACACAGCTGAGCACATGCCCTTGCAATATGAACATCTTTTGTATATATATCAAAAAGTGGTATGCTGGGTCTTAGGGTAGGTTGTTTCCTAGTTTTCTGAGAAATTGCCACACTGATTTCCAAAGGGGCTGTACCAGTTTGCACTATCACCAGCAATGGAGGAGGGTAATGAAGATCCACCCACTGCAGTGCTTGGAACTGAAGCCAGGTCCTCTGCAAGGGCAGCATGTGGTCTTCACCACTGAGCAATCTTGCCTAACGGTTAAAATTACTTTAAAGTAGTCAGAAATCCACATATGTATTTAGACTTTGTAAGTATCTTAATAATCTTACTATTAAGAGAAACAGTAATCCCACTGGCTGGATAGTTAGCATCCTTTTCTTTCTCTAAGTAGGAAAGTTTGTTTTAGGATGTCAGAATTTGGGTTAAACTAAACTAGAGGTGCCCTGTTTTTGAAGAATTACAAATATGTTTTCATCAGTTTAAAACCTAGATTTTGTAAAATTCAAATAATAATAAAAGATGAGATCTTTTTTAAGATAGTAAAAGTGCTTGAATTTTTTTTAAACATGAAATTTGGTCCAAATGAGGCAGCGGTTTGGCTAAGCAGTCATAGCATAAACATAATTAAAGTAAATAATATCATTTTTATTTATAGTTTCACTGAAACAAGATTAGAATTACTTAGTTATATACCAAAATATTAAATACATCAAGCAATTTAAAAAATATCTATTTGTAAATGGATTCAAGAAACAAAACTCGAAAATATTGAAAAAAGAATATTGTTCAGAATTTCTGAAATCCATGTGGATTTGTTTTTAAAAATGGTACAAGTTTGATGTGAGGACTGTGAATCTAAAAGATCATTTCCTGAAGTTTGCAGAAAGTAGTTGGGTTAGAAGTACGTGGTAGAGCCCTTTTACTCTGGGCAGAAGCAAGTCTTCATTGTTCTAAGTCTTTCTCCAATTGATCAAACCACCTGCTTTTCTGGAGAGACAATAACCAACCATGGTAAGGTACTTAAAAGTCCCTTATGATAGGATATTTCTCCTTTTTACAAATATGACTCAAGGTATTTAATTTTTAGAGAATGTTCAATATTTATTTTATAAGGATATAATGGTTAATTTTCAAAAGGAGTAAATCTTAGATTTAGAAGCAATAATAAAAGTGTATTAGAATAAAATTGTAAAAAATCTTTAATTTTGTCAGTGTTTTTTCTTTTATTGTCATTCATTCCCTCAACAAATGCAGGTTGGGCAATGCAGTGAAAGGATAATGGGTTAAAGTTCACCCATAGCTTTATACATTTGTCCAGGAAAATGAGCTCTATGCTCACTTTGGAATCCACCAGGAGGGTTCCAAGCAGGAAAATTTCTTTCTAACAGAAATCTCCCTCCTGCTGTGGGAGCCTCCATTACCCAGCAGTGGAGGCTTTATTCTCTGGGAAAACAAACTTAGCTGTATATAATCTGGTCATGCCTTTTAAGTGTCCTATTTTATAAAGGGATAAAGCAAATCACTTTTCTAAGCCACCTTTTCTTTTTGGTAAACACTGCTAAAAGCAGATCACCATATAAGAAAACATTGTTATCTCAGGATATTGAATTGTGACTTTTGAATTTTTAGTAACCGTTAACGTTATCCAATTGAATTTTAACTACATCATCTTTCCTCAAGTCTTAATTCTCAACCATTTTAAAACAATATTCTTTAACCTAATTTTGTTCTCAATTATCTTTCCACTTCGGAACAGTATTTTCTTAACATATGAATTTATTTTCCTCATCCCAAAGCATTTCCCTTTTCTTCAACCTCATTATTAAAAATACTGGGACTGATCAAGGTGACAGGAAGATAAAATAAAAGGGAGACCTCAGTAGAAGGGGATCATTTTTAATAGGATCCGAAAAGGGCAAAGGCGTCTGCAGGAGGAGAGACTGTGCACTGAGGTTTGGGGCAGAAGTGGGCTGGGGGTTTTATAGGACAGAAAGGGAAACTTGTGGGTTGGAAGAGTCTATCTGTACTCTGTTCTCCAGCGATCTCAAAGTCATTGTCAATAGCAACAAGGGAGGTTTGGACTCTGACCTTGGCGGGATCTACCTCCACTCCTAGAACCACTGCAGATGTTCATAGTTCATCCTCTTTCCTGCTGGGAGTTTTTCAGGCCACCTGAGGCTGTTTGGTCTTTAACTCTTCAATGCCTATAACCCTTTCATCCTTTCTCCTTACTTGATGATCCCTGTCTGTTTGCCAGTGTTATCTCTGTTAAAGCATTTCTTTCTTAATATGAAAATTGTATTTGAAATGAAAACCCAGAAGTCTCTATTTGGAACATAGAACATGTATCTGTAAAAACAAAACAAAAAATATAACAGTCATTAAAACAGATGAAATATATCAATAGTGCTATGCTTTCTTAAGAAATTAAAAATGATTGTTTTTTAAAGATTTAAGTAATTATAATAGGCACTTTAAAACTTTCTTGTTGAAAATCACAGGGAGAGAACATTTCCAGCCATGGGGATAGCAAGTCCAGCAAATGTATTCCCTGCGTAACAATAAGTCAATAAGTATCCATTAAGAAAAAAAAAAAACAAAACACCACAGGAGAAATCAATCTTGAAACACAGTCTATTTCTTCAATCAATAGACATATCTCTGATTATCATACATAACAGGAAATGAGACAGGAATCAGGAATTGGCTCTAGACAGTCAGATGGTGCCTAGCATAGAAATCTGTACCTTTTATCTTTCTACTTTTCCTTTCCTTTCTTCTTTTCCAGACGATCACAGGCAATACTGTTTAACTTCATTATGAATGACTAAATACCAAGCTTTGGCCTAAAGTGCTGTTGAGGACTGGACCTCCATCAGTAGAGACATCGTTTCCTCCTCTGGCTAGCTCGTGAAACGAAAGATAATGGTTTAAGTGTGCATGGGTAGCTTGATATCAGGGTTTGACCTTATTTGAATCTGTCAGTAATCAGGTTCAATTCTGTCTGTCAACTTGGTTTCGATCTTCAATATTTCTCAAACACAACGTGTATCTCTGGTCAGAAAACAGAAGCAAAGAAATCCAGACAACTTACAAACCATGCTACGTGGCAGGGTGGCTCAGGCAAGCAAACGCAGGCAAAGTGCTTCATATGGATCCCAGCGTGAGCTCATAGATATCAGGTGTGAGAGGCCATACACACAGCTCTGTACTACCAATACCAGCAGCCTGATGTGTTCCCCTAATCACTGATCGGTCGTGGCTCAGGCCAAATAGAGATTTGGCTTTGACACAGAAATGAATAGTAGGCTTAGCCAGTTTGAAGCAGAGTGAGAGATTTCATTACAGATATTTTAATATAAGCTTAAGCACAAGGTGTAGGAGACAGGGTGGGGGTGGGGTAGAGGCAGCATTCATAAGTTAGGCATATACATCTGCAAGTGTGGGAGCTGCTTCAGGAGAGTCTCCTTTGGTAATAGGAATGTTTAATATAGTTTGAGATATCTTTTTTCTCTAAATTTCATGCTAAAACAGGTCATTAGCAATGTTTTTCTTTGATATAGAACTTGTTCAGTAAGGATAAAAAATGAAAAAAAAATGCAAAGTTAGAGGATAGGTAAGGGTAAAGAAGAAGGAACGGTTTAGATCGCTCAGAATTGGTCTTCAATTAGTACATAATAGCTAAAATTTTCTCTCCAATTTTCTATTTATTTTTAACAACCTATTTTCACTTAGATGTGGCTTCTGTAGCCTTTTATAGTCATTTTTAGATGTTTTCATTCAGTTAAGGCAGGCTGTCTATTTATGGTTAAATTTTATTGTTTAATAGTTCTAGTTAAGCATGCAAAATAAACCAATTAAGAGATATGAAATGAAGGTAACTGTAAAACAAAGTTATTTTTAGTTAGAATTTCCCATTTTTCCCTAAAATTTGCAAGTTGAATTAACACATCCAAGAAAAAACATCCCGTAGTGTTAAATACTTGTGTATGCTTTTCCTGATATTTTCTCCTTCCTTGAACTAGACATTGAAGAGTGTCCAGGGGAAGATGGAATGCTAGCAAACGAATAAGATGAATATTCAGAAACCTAAGGGTTTAAGGGGCCAGAGAGCAAAGAAAACAGAAACTGAAGCAGGAGACAGGGGCGCTTTCAGAGCAAATGCGTAAAGTGGACTAGCAAATCCGAATGGAAAGCATCTGTCTGTGGATAAGTTTGGAATGTTGAAGGTCCAGAGGCCCATCATCAATCTTGGGCTGGTTTAAGCCCTACAATAGACATCTTTGTCTACCTATCTCTGTTAGGAACTAACGTCTTGTGACTACTAGATAAAAACTGTTTAGAATCCACTAAGTCAGAAGACCATTCATTGGCTTCTGCCTACACAAAAGCTAGGACTCTTGTAACTGTCTCTCTGATGTGTCCACCAGTGGATTTTTAAACTTCCCTTGACGTATGCCTTTCTCTGTTCTTTAAAACTACATATATAAAAAAAACTTTGTTAAACTGCCTTCGTGTTGGAATATGGAGTTTGGGGTGACCTAAATCTGTGCTCCTGGATCACCGCTCACTCAAAATGGCTCAGAATAAATTATCGTTTTACCTCTATTGAGTGTTATAATTTTGTGTCAACAGAAGCAAACAAATGAATGAAACTATCCCATGAATACAATTCTAAATACCCAGAATAAATCACCAACCACAAGGGAGCCCCGAGCCCCGGAAAGCACCATCATCACTCCCTGAAGAGACAGTGCTGGACAGTTGGGACAAGCGTCTGTACTAACCTGGTTCCTGAATCCAAACACGGAAATTCTTCTGCTAAAATGTGGATTGTTCATGGGGTCTCATATAGACACTAAATGAGTTGATGTTAAATAACGGTAAATCTCAATATTCATCTCAATGGATAAAAGATAGTTCATGCTGGAGTCAGTTATGAGTAACCACACCTAGAACACAGATTTAAGGTTACCCTGAATTCCCATATTCCAATGTGGTAATAGTATTATAGATATTTTATAGTAATAGAATAAAAATGTCATAAATGAACACAATTGGAAGGCACATTGTTTGATTAAAGCACGGTGACCTGGTTAGTTTTGTTGTTGACTTGATATATCTGGGAAGAAGAAACCTTAATTGGAGAAATGCCCTCATCAGACTAATCTATGGGCATGTCTATGGGGTAGGATCATTGTGGATAGAGTCATAATGCACAGGTAGGTTTGGGCTTTCTCAGAAAGGCAGCTGACCCTGAGTGGTGGTGGCACACACCTTTAAACCCAGCCCTTGGAAAGCAGAGTCAGGCAGATCTCTCTGAGTTCCAGGCTAGCCTGGTATACATAGTGAGTTCCAGGATATTCTGGGCAACACAGGGAAAACCTGTCTCAAATCTCTGTCTCAAAATTAAAAAAAAAAAAAAGGACAACTGACAGCCAGCTGACCCTAAGCCTGGGAGCAAGTTAGAAAGCACTATTTCTCCATGGTTTCTGTTTCAGTTCCTGCCTTCAGGCTCCTGTCCTGGCTTTTCTTAGTAGTAGACTCTAATCTAAAAGATGCAATGAACCCTTTCCTCCTTACCTTGTCTCTGTTATGGCTATCCTAGCAACAGAGAAGACAACTAATACACACAGATCCCCCTGCTATAGTCTCAGATGCTATCTGATGACTTTCCTAGTGACTTGTGGAAACTAGGAGTGTCTTTATATTCCCCCAGAGATTCACCTAAGAGTCACAAGGACACCGGGTCATACAGAGTAGTGAGCAATAAATATCTCTTTAAATGGGGCCAAGAAGTTTCCAAATAGCTCTGGACTTGCCACATTCCAACTCTGCACAGTACCCAAAGTTCCAATCAGTGGGTCAGCTGAATGTTTAGTATAAGCCATGGTTTCTTTTCAGGACTTTTGGTGCAAACTCCTGCACTGTTCAGTCATAGCCACAATCTGTGTCTACATGTAAACACAGCTTAAAGTCTCGTGAGAGAGTGTTCAAGTAAACACAAAAGCATGCTGGTATATAATGGCCATGCTATATATTACATTTGCAGAACTTATTTGCTCTATTGAATTTGTCACCATTTCCCATTTCCATCATCCAGAATTCTCTCTGTACCAAACTGAACATTCTAGATTCCTCAGTTTAAGAGGGAATCTGCAGAATGTCTTTCTTTTCCTCTTTTTTTATTAAGACTTTTTAAAAATACATCATTCTTATTTTGCATAGCTATACCCATTTCCAGTCCCTCCCCTCCTCCTGCTTCCTACACCTTCCCCCAATCCACCTCCCAATCCACTCCTCAGAAAGGGTAAGGCTTCCATGGGGAGTCAACAAAGTCTGACACTTCACTTTGAGGTAAGACCAAGCCCCATCCTTACTCCCATATCTGGACTGAGCAAGGTATTCCTCCAAAAAGAATGTGCTAGATACTAGTTTAGCAGTAAGGATATATGTGGGTCCCACTTCCAGTGGCCCCACAGACTGTTCAAGCCTCACAACTGTCCCCCACATTCAGAGGGCCTAATTTGGTCCTATGCAAGTTTACCTGCTATTAGTCCAGTCAGTGAGCCCTCACTAGCTCAGGTCATATGTTTCTGTAGATATCACCATCATGATTCTGACCACTTTGCTCCTCCCTCTCTTGGGCTGGTCTCAGGTAGCCCAGTGCTTCACTGTAGATCTCTGTATCTGCTTCCATCAGTTGCTGTTTGAAGGTTCTATGATGACAATTAAGGTAGTCATCAATCTGATTACAGGGGAAGGTCAGTTTAGGTGTCCTCTCCACTGTTGCTTAGAGTCATAGTTGGGGTCATCCTTGAGGGTTCCTGGCAATTTCCCTAGTGTTATATTTTAATTGCTTTAAAAATTATTTTTCATTTTATATACCAAACCCAGTTCCCCCTCATTCCCATTCTCTCTCCCCTTCTCCCACACCCAAACCTGCCTACAGCCTTCCCACCCCCATTCACTCTTCTCAGTAGGTAAGGGCTCCCATGGGAAGTCAACAAAGTCTTGCATACCAAGTTGAGGCAGGACCAAGACCTTCTCCCTGAATCAAGGCTAAGCAAGGTATCCTACCATAAGGGATACCTTATGGAATGGGCTCCAAGGAATGGGCTCCAAGAAGCCAGTTCATGAACCTGGGATAGGTTCTGGTGATACTGCCAGCTCCCACGTCCCAGTAGATCAAGTCACAAATCTGTCGCCCATATTCAGAGGATCTAGTTTGGACCCATGCAAGTTCCCAGCTACTAGTCCATAGTCCATGAGCTCCCTCTAGCTTGGATCAGCTGTCTAGCTGGGTGGTAATGTCATATGCTTTTAATTCCAGCACTCAGGGTAGAGAGAAGCAGATCTCTGAGTTCAAGGCTAGTCTGGTCTACAAAATGAGTCCCAGGACAACCAGGGCTGTTAAACAGAGAAACCCTGTCTCAAAACAAAATAAAATAAAGCAAAACAAAACATCCCAAATAAACAGAATGCAATGCCCCTAGGTCCTTCATGTAACTCTCACTAGTACATCTATGTCATATATGTGCATATGCACACATGTGCATCTATAGCCTTTGTCCGGTGTGCAATACACTCCCTTCTCACTCTGACACTCAACTACATTTAGCTATCATCATTGTGTCTCAGCAATTTGATTAGAATTTACCCTAAAAGAGAGACAACATGACCCCAAACAAAAGGACAAACGACAACAAAGCAAAGCCATCCACTCTCTCACAGTCACGCTCCGATTGCTTAGTTCCGACCCAGCGACTTGCCGTGTCTTGTACAAACCACTTTAGCCTAACTCCCATTGGCCTCTTGGGTCTCACCCAAATTGCTGGTGTAGGAGACAAACGATGGTTATAAAATTCACCACATCAAGACAGTGAACTGCCTTCTAAAATGCCATGACCCCCAAATACATGGTGCAGCAAGCAAGGGCAGCTAACGTCCCTACAGTGCTATGGAAAAACCCTGTTTCCCTCGCGAGTGTGGCTATTCAAACTCTGAGAATTTCCTTGCTGCATCAGTCCACAGTCTGATTAATCCTTCCTTGGCTAATACCTTCACACACACATCCTGTAGGCATGGCATTTGAGTGTCTGGCTGGGAACTTTATCTGTACCTCCCTTAGACCATCTATATTTCGGTGTTAATCGTATGCCCAAGGGAGAGTGGACAGCTAAAGATTTATGACTGAGTAGTAGGGTAACTCTCCAGTGAGTCTGAAGGCCTCTGCACTGCGATGGACCCATTTCCTGTCAGGGTACGAGCTAATAAAGTTCTTTTCATCCTCTCCATAGAAGCAAGACACTATGTTTCTTTCTTCCTGGGAGCCCTACTCACTGTCAGTCTGTGGTACTTAGACAGTATCTGTGAGCAAGCACTTCTCCCTCCTGCTTCACTCATCCTTAAATGGTACTTGCTATTACTCTTTAGAAGTGGAGAGACTAGAGCATGCAGCTGATGGTGGTCATTACTGTGGTTTTCATCCCCAGTCGGACTTCCTGGGCTGAGAGAACTGTAGACAAGCAGGTTTTTTACTTTCTCTAGGGCAGAGAGGTTCCTATTATCTCACAGTTGGTCTATATTCAATTTCAATTTGTAAGCATCCTTTTCAGGTTAGCCTGGCTCAACAAATGGAGCTGCTTTGACTCCGAAGTGAAGCTCGGTTTGGTCTCCTTAAGTTGGGAGAGATATTACTGAGAGATACCCCACTCCCAGCACATCTATGTCAAGTCATTCCTGACACAGCAGGGACCAGTCCGTAGAAAAGAAACTTTTGGGATAACTGTACATGTCTTCTATGTCTTATAATGGACCCCATGTTCTTTATCGCATCCTGCCCTGTCAAGAATACATTTATTTTTTTAAAAAAATACCTCATTTAAGTCTGAGTCTTAGACTCTCAAAAATAAGAAAAAGTGTATTTTGCTTTGTAATAAAATGAGGCTTCATACCAGCTCTCAGACTGTAGCTACCTAATGGCACATTGAAACTATAACTGTATCCTATAATAAGGCCTCTTTGGCTGTAATTCAGGAAAAAATGTCAAGATTCTTTATGTCTAAGCCTTCATGTCCCTGTCATGGGACCCTCAGCTGTGGGAGAAATGTGACACTAGTTACATACTCCATGCTCGGTTTCAGGAGTCTTCCTTGCGCACACAGGGCCCTGTCCCACCAGCGGCTGCACAACCACCAGCAGCCACATCACTAACCGTGCCTTAGCATAATAATGCTGCCCCTGCTTTTCTTTCTCAGGCCGTTCTTTTCTTTCAACTCTTCTCCTTTCACTCTAGCCACAGAGATTTCTCGAACCTCTCAAATTATACACAGAAGCTGCTTCCTCTTCACCTCACACCTTGTTTGAGAATTTTGTACAAGGAAATCATACAAAGAGCTCTCTGCAGATAACACAGAAAGCCACTAAAAGTTATTCCTCTCCTTCACAAGATGGAAAGTACTCGACACTTACCAACTAAGTACCCATTCTTTTTCTTTCTTTCTTTTTTCATGTCTTGCCTGTCCAAATATAATCTAGGTGTGTTGTTTAACCAGAATCCCTCTACCTTTATTAGAAATTTCTAAGGGCTCATTGTGACCTTTGACCTATCCCAACAGAGTATCTTTGCCATCTTCACATCTGCTGTACACATGAGGAAAGGCACCGGTGCAGATGAAAGTGACAGTCACAATATGACAGCCATATCGGGCTGTAATGTAGATAATGATACAGTTACTCGTCTATTAGAGAGAATGAGAAGGGACATTATCAAACTGGGAAATATGCAGGGGCTCCCCAAAAGCCTGCCCTCTTTCCATCTAAGCCAGCTGTAGCCATAGGCAATTATACTTGTCTACACTCCCAGAGTTCAGAGGACTGAAATTCTGTGTGCACAAGCCTTTGCAGATATTGGATGGAAGCTCAAAACACATGACCTTCAAGGTCTTTGGTAACTGGGATGATGAGACCTTCAGAGTCAAAGGACCACAGAAGAGGAAGAATGAAACTAGAGATGGATGACAATAAGAAAAAGCAATAGCCTCTTTCCTGCCTTTGTCAGGATATCTTGTAGCTCATCTGGTAGCCACTCCGTTCAGTCTAAGGGAACCAACCAAACCCCGTTGAATAGAGTCTTTCCTATTGTGGAGCAGTTCCCACGACTGCTTGCTCTATGTCTCCTCCAAGAACCACATCCAATCTGCAAGGTGGGGTTGACTGGGAGAAAAGCCCTCTGTCCATGATAAGGGAAGGCCAGCAACTATCCAAGGACATCAAATTTAGGTCAAACACCAAAAAAGGCAAATGCACCAGATTTTATTTCTGGACTTTTGCAGATTAAGAGGGCCTTGTGAGTATACAAGCTTCTGAGTTATCTACCTTAGCAGACAAGTCTTGGACAGCTCTACATGTGACAGGAAACAAAATTCTTTTTCTTTTAGACAGTGGGCATAATTTTTCAGCACTTACCATCTTCGCCAGTTTGAACTTTCAGTCCCTGATCCTCCTCCCTGGTACTGACAGTAAACCAAATTAGGCTCATTTACATCCTTTTCACTGTGTATGCTAGACTAAAATCATTTCACTTATTCTTTTCTTATTCTATCTAGTTTCCCCATTCTGATTCCAGGTAGAGATGTCATATTTACATTTCAGCCCCATGCATTTAATTTTCTTTGAGATCCTAGAAACTATAATAGCCTTCTTAACACCAAGTCCTTGGTCACACTATGGTCCAGAGATATCTGGAACCTCACAGACCCCAAATCACCCTACATGTGTCTCCTGAGGTATAGGTACTGCTATCTCTGGGTAGTCACTGGTCATCTGTCACAATTCTTCCTACAGACTCCAAAAATGTTCCTTGAGACACCTATATTCTTTAAAACTTAAGGTATTGAACATTTTCAAACTTTCATTGTTAAATTTCTGGTTACTGGATTACTATATCATTGTATATCTCTTCTATCTTTTCAGAAGATAACACATAGATCCCAGAGTGGTCCTAGACTTGGGCTATGGTCACCATCCATCTCATCCGTCTCACCTTAGTTATGTTTCTAGTGCTATAATAAAATACTCAGACAAAAACCAACTTAGGAATGAAACGTTTGTTTTGGTTCACAGTTCAATGGCTCAGTGCAGCATGTTAGTCAAATTCCTATGTCACAGGCTCAGGGGAGCTGGGCATGTCACATCTATTATCAAGTCGCAGAGAGCAATAGATGCTAATGCTCAGCTCTCTTTCCCTTTTTACACAGTCTAGAATTCCAGCCTAGAGCTTGCTGGTACCCACAGTTGGTCAGTGCTCCCATTTCAAATAATGTAATCAAGATTATGCCCACAAGTTTGCCTAGAGATCTAACTCTATGGTCATTATAGATCTTACAGAGTTAAAATTTAGATTAACCTCACAACCAACTCTATCCCTTGTCAACCTGATTCTTAAATATACCACTTTGAATCATAGCCTTCCAAACTTTGTCAACTACACAGTCATCTCAGAAGAAGGAACCTGTGGGCGGAGACAGCTTGTTTACCTCCCAGCCACCCAGACCTAAAATAGTCACACAGAAACTATATTAATTACCACACTCGGCCAATAGCTTAGAAGTCTTTCTAGCTAGCTCTTATATCTTAAATTAACCCATTTTTATTACTCTATGTAATAAGTTGTGGTAGACCAGTAAGTTCTGACTGGCAGTGTGCATTTTTCTTCTTCAGCAGCTACATGGCATCTCTTTGACTCTTCCTACTTTTTATATCTCTGTTCAAATTTCCCACATGGCTTTGCTCTGCTAAATCATTGGCTGAAACATCTTTAATCATCGACCAATGATAATAAAACATATTCATAGTATACAGAGAGGAATCCCTCATCAAAAACTCAATTGAGGAAATGCCCACTGGCTTCTGGGACTTTCTTAACTGGTTATTGATGTGGGAGGGCACTGCCCATTGGTGATACCACTGCTGGAATGGTTGTCCTGGGTGCTATTAGAAAAGCAGGATGAGTAAGACATGAAGGAGCAAGCCAGGGAGCATTCCACAGCCCCTGCATCAGTCCCTTTCTCTAGGGTCCTGGCCTCTTTGAGGTCCTGTTCTGACTTCCCTCAGTGATGGCTCATGCTGTGTGCAGACTTGCAAACCAAAATAAACCCTTTCCTCCCCAACATGCTTTTGGTCTGATTGTTTTATCACACCAATATAAACCCTAACTAAGACAATAGCTGTGTACCACCACATCTGGTATTCTCAGTGCTGAAGACTGAACTGTGGGCCTTATTCCTGTTAAGCAAGTGCTCTGCCAACTGAGGAACATCACCACTACTTAACTCTGTTGGAAAAAATGGCTTTAATATCTGTATTTGAACAGGGATTATGTATGTCTTCCTCTGACTTTATAATCCCCTAAAATGAATGCCATGGGAGATCTCCCATATACCCTATATTGCTCCACTCTGTTTCTCCATCTCACTTACTTTAGCCTCCTTCATTTTCTACACTCATGGAATTTAGCTGCTTCAGTTGGTTTTTCTTATCTTGCAATTTATCAGGAAATACTTTCCCAAATCTGACCGTTTGCTAAATTTGCCCTTGAGACTTTTAGACAAACAAATTCTTCAGAACCTCTGCAAAGTTGCTGACCCAGGCTTTGCAAAAATAACTATTTAGGCTTTTAAAATTGTATACATATATATATATATATATATATATATATATATATATATGTTTAAGAAATTCCTTTTTAAATATTTTACTTCCTGCATGCATTTATTTGAGTGGGGTAGGGTGTGTTTGTCTGTGTACCATAGTGTGCATATTGAGTTCAGAGGAGGACTTGTGAGTGTTGGTTCTCCTCTTCCATCTTGTGGGTTGTAGGCATTGAACTCAGGTCCTTGAACTTACCTGCAGAGCCCTTCTGCCCCCTGGTTAAGAAACCCCAAGGTTGCTGCAAGTATAGAATCCAAATCTTTCAAAATACTTTCGGTTGAACACTACTGGTTTTTACACGTTTTAATAGAACTTCATATCTTATATCACAAAGACTTTAATTATACTAGTCTATCTAACTTGATTACACAATGGTAGATGTTTTACCAGGACTAAACTTGAAGGTAAGTAAGCAACTACGGGTAATTTAAATGGAGTCACTGTATAATAGTGGAAAAAATGCAGTCCAACAACTTGACATCTTATGCCACAAAGATAATTCTCCAGTGTCAAAAAATAGGCTATTTCTTGCTGAGTCATTGACCAAAGGGATCCCATAGACTCCTCTAAATATCACAGGCTATTGTCAAAGCTTTTGTTAACTCTCAGTACACTGATGGCAAAGCCTACTGCAAAGAACACTATTTATTTACATCATGAAATATGAAGAAATCAAGCTAATCCCCAAACAGAAGCTTCACTACTACTAAGTAGTGCTCTTGGCTCTGGCAGGTACATTGCATGTGACTGGAGGAAAAAAACCAATGTCAGTATCACCCATCTATAAACTCTGTGACCTACAACAGTGACCGGCTTGCAAGATATGCTGGTGCAATAGTGGCACAAAGGTTATGGGAGTAACCAAGCACATTTTTATTAGAGTTAGGGCCCATTCCATGATATAGAACCTGTTAGCCATCAGGCACACCCTGGCTCAGTTTGTCATGCCCTGCACCTGCCTGCACAGCAGATGGTACCTTGTCCCTGTAAGAAACAAGCTCTGCCCACTCCCTGTAACATGAAGGGCTGACTTGTTGGGGTTTCTGTCCTGCTCGGTACCCCACAGCCAACAAGTCCCATAGAAAATCACAGAGTCCACATTAGGTTATAAACTGATTGGCCCATTAACTCAGTCTTCTTATTAACTAATTCTTACATCTTACGCTAACCCATAATTCTTGTCTATGTTAGCCATGTGGCTCAGTACCTTTTCCAGCTATCAGTTCACATGTTGTTTCTTCGGTGATCCGGGCAGGAATGGTGGAGGGAGCTTCCTGCTTCCCAGAACTCTCCTGTTCTCATTGCATCACCTCTACTTTCTGTCTGGTTTTCCCGCCTGTACTTTCTGCCTGGCCAATCAGCATTTATTTAAAATATGATTGACAGATTACAGATAATTCTCCGACACCAACTCCCAATCTCTCTTCCTGCAGAGGTAAGCTCGTCTCTGATCTTTCTATTTTCTCTCTCTCTCTCTCTCTCTCTCTCTCTCTCTCTCTCTCTCACACACACACACACACACACACACACACACACACACACACACATCTCTGGGTCTCTCTCCAATACTGTCTTCCTAAATAAAACTCTATACTCAAGTTCTCTTTGCATGGCATATTCTGTTACCTGCCATGATCCCCCACTTGCATGGGACCTGCCAGGGTCACTCTCATTGAATCTTGCAGAACCAATATCTGGCCAAGAACCTGAGATTAGATAGGTCATGGACCCTAAGGGCAAACCTATAACTATTATTCTGATAAAGGAACATAGCAACAAAATGACACCTAATGACATATGCCATACTCAAGAACATTGATTAACCTTCATCAGAGAAGCTTCTTCTTGCAGTAGATGATAATTAGCATAGAGACTCACAAATGGATAAGGTGAAGAGAGTGAGAGCCCTGAGTCCCAAATGGCAAGTTTTTGGAATTTAGGAATCTATGAAAAAAAGGAGGCAGAAAGATTGTAGGAACCAGGCTTTTTTTTAATGACAACAAAGACTGATAAATTAAGGAACTCTCAGAAACTGATCCAGCATACATAAGACCTTGTATTGGTTCAAACCAGCACTGAGAAAAGGAAGTGGACATAAAGTTCCACCCCTAATCAAAAGCTATTTGAAATTGGTACCTACTAGGAAATTGACAACAATCAGTTTTCTTCAATGGAATGTCCCTGGATATATAAGCCATATTCCAGGGCAGACTCCATGCCTAGAAGTAGCTGGCCAACACAAACAAACTCCATGACTTTGGCTAGAAAGTGGTACATGTACATGTGCGTGTGCGTGTGCGTATGCGTGTGTGTGTGTGTACATGGTTGTTGCTTTGCTTTCAAATATATTTTCATTTTTATTTGGGTGAATCAGTATTTTTGGAGAGAGAGAAAACATGATATTGGGTTGAAAGGGAAGTAGGGAGGAGCGGGAGTCAGGAAAATAATTTGATCAAATATATTATATAAAATTTAATTAATAGATAAATAAATGAAGAATATAACTTTCAAAATCATATATGTGATAATCCTCATATTTGTAGAAAGAAGTCAATCTATACTAGATTCTAAAAATTCAGTTAGTGGCTTCAGTGACTGAAGGTTGAGTTTCATTTTGACTAAATTTCTTATTCTTTTCTAATTGTGGAGTTCCTTACCAGTTTTCATAAGGAAATTGATAGAGTAATAATAGTTTTGTTTTTGTGGAGATGATCCTATTTCACACCACCAGCTGCTTTTGCTTCCCAGGTGGTGTGTGGGAAAGCCTGCCAATCTCTAAACAGACGACTAACAGCCTTTGATAGAAAACTAAGTAACTTTCCACTGGGTATTTTGGAGAAAATAGAATATAATTGGGAACTTCTATTCCCAAAATCAGTTTTAGAATATAAATTGCTGCTAGTTCTATTGCAGAAAATTTCACTTACATTTCTTTCTTCGAGTTTAAGTGATAATTTACCCTTCCTAACAAAAAGCCCCTATGCATCTCGTTCTTTAAGTCACAGGATGCTAGAGATGCCCCAGGATTCTGGTGTCCAGTCCTTATTTCTTCACCATTTCATGGGTTCTTTCTGAGAAATAAGAGTGCCTGGGCCCACTGCCCATGTTCCTCTACCTACTTCTGGATAATATATCAGCTTACATGTATCTGTTACTTGAATGGAGATTCCCACTAGGACTGTTTTAAAAGCCTCATTCCTCACTAAATGGGAAGTGGGGGAAAGTTAATGGTGGGGCAATGCTCATCTACTCAATACAGAGCTGCATCCACAACATACAAGGCATGCCCAGTCTTGACATCATGGAGATGAGCTCATCTACAAAGCTCATGTTGAAGAACCATGTGTTCCAGGTGCAAAAAAAAAAATGCAGAGAGAGAAAAAGAAGAATAAATGATGATGTAAGTAATTTTATGGTGTTGAGTTGGGTCACATTCCCAGTTGTGTAGGGGGACTGGCGGGTCACAGGCTGCAAACTAAACATGTCTGGCATTTCTTCCTTCCTCTTACAGAACTGCCCACTACCACACACTGTCTAAATGCCTATAATGTCATGTATTGGGGCCACTTTTGCCTTTTCCACAATTTGTCTCAGAGTGATGAAAAGAAACTGTCAGAAAACTTGTAATTCTATGCATATTGAATTAAATTAATAAGGAATTAATTAATATCACCATGTAATTATTTTTTATTGTTTAGTCATTGTTATTGTCTTCTAAAACATGAACTTTGATCTTCAGAAAAGTTTGTGTACAGCCCTGGGAACACACTCACTCAATTTTGAAGTTTGAGGTTGAGCAGTTATATTTAACTTCACACCAAATTTGCATGTGAAGTTGAGTATACCTCACACTAGGTTTTGTGTGAACATGATCAATTCAGAGCATATTATTGTTTTCCAAATTAAATAAATACTTTACTTTAGTTAGCAAAGTAACATGCTTCCTTATGACATGTTTTACACACTTAGTTTTTGTTTATTCTACTCATGGCTACTCACTCCTCTCTCCCATATTTGCCCCCCCCCCGCCTGCATTTATACAATTCCACCACCCCAATATTTCCCACATCAGCATTCAGATCACATATGTTACAGTATCTTCCTGCCTTTCTCCCTTAAGGCCTCATTTTCCTTTTTCATAATCAAATGTATAGTTTCCTATCTCTAAACTGGGATTCATATAAATAAACATATATACATACTGTAATCAGTGCTCTAAGCTGCCTTTAGAGACTCCTCTTATTCCAGCAAGCAGAAGTTAATGCTGATCAAAGTGTGAAGACAGATAAAAAGTGATGGGTTGTTCAGCAATGTGTCATCCTGTGCAAGATGCAGGGAATATCACGGAAGAGAGAGCAGAGAGAGCGGAAGAGCCTCGAGAAGGGAAGTGTGTCACTAAAAGGCATCTTCCAGACATAACATGGACATTTGCACACATGAATTCACAGGAGCTGTGATTACCTGAGCATGAGCTGCAGTACCCACCAGCATTTTATCATGGAAGGAGGAAGGACTTATCAGGATCCCACTCTTTGCTGGCTGCTGCATTTGGATTTGGCTCCTTTTTGATTTTATACATCCTTCAAGGGCATCTGATGATTTGTTTGAGTTCTCCATTTTTTGGTGCTGTTACTGATATCAAATTTTTCAGTGCAACTACTACCCCAGTTAGGTTTTATTGCTGTGATAAAGATCATGACCAAAAGAAAATTGGGGAAGAAATGATTCATTTGGGTTATAGGTTACTGTCCACTGATGTGTATGATAGTAATGAGGATGTGTTATGGAAACCTTCTGCATTGGAGAGTCCATCTCGATCTACTAACATATCCATATGAAGAACATCCTGATCACAGTCTACCCAATGGGAAGAGGAAGCCTACTGCTAACAGAAATTGTTCAAAAATGTTCCCTGTTTCTCACCACTTTCTTAGAGCTCTCCTGAAGTATGATCTACTTTCTTTCTTTCCTTTCCTTCCCCTCTTCACCAATAAAATTCACCTTTCAGTGCAAAGCCTGTTCTCCTGAATAAAGTTTTTGCAAGCCAATTCCTCTTGTCACCTGCTTCTCAGAGAACCTGACTTACACAATTTTTTGTGTAACTTACTATGTACTAGGAATGGTCCAAAAATACCAGAGTAAGATGGTATTTGCGCTCTGGTTTTCTCCCACTTGACGATCAGAGGGAGTCATCTTGTTTCATAAGTTGAAGGTGGCAAATGTTTGCCTCAGGGCTGCAATTTTTTTGCTGTAGATTCCCATGGATGGCAATGTAAAAAAAAATTACAGAGGAAGGGAAAAGAAAATTTAGTTGGGAAGCTCAATAGGGGTTTTATACCAGTACAGATTACCAACCTTTTTAGCCAAGACAGAGATAGCAAGTCTGACATCACGGGAGTCAGACATGGACACATCCATGCATTCCAAGCTGCCCATTGTGAATTGGTTTCTGTTGGACCCACTGAACCAGAAGTTTAGACCATTCTAGTAGCAGTCTGGTATAATATAAAAAGCCATCTTTTTTTTTTTTTAATAAAGCCAAACTAGACTAGAAGGGACAAATAAAATGCCCAGCAGGTATTTAAGAGTCCTCAATAGTAATCAGCATGTTTTCATCAGCACTTGACTCTTCATTAACACTGTAGTATGTGAAGGATAACAAAATGAAAGAAAAGTAGGTAGGTCTTGGTATATGTTTACAATGAAGATTTAATTGCACTATATTTTTGTCACATTTAGAAGAGCCATTAAAACAGTGGAGAGAGAATCTACCCAAAGAGTTGGGTTTTGAGTTATATTCTTGGACATCGTATTTGCATAAACAGTTAAGTAAATCTTTGTCTTTAGGAGAAGCAGCCATTGCTATAACTCAATGATCTGTACACCTCACCCATGTGTACATAGGAAACACTAAATGGACTTAACTTATTTTTTTGTTAAAAAATATATAAAAAGAGGAAAGTTAGGAAAAGGTTGCGGGAGAGAGTTGGGAAAGTGGGAGGAAAGAGGTGGATCTAATTAAGGTACTGTGTGTGTGTGTGTGTGTGTGTAGTTTTCAAAGAATAGAAACTGTTAGAAAATGGCGGGTTAAGTGACTCCCAGTGACAAACTAGAGAGTCCTGTACAACAGATAAATCTTCTGCCACTTGGATGAAAGGCCTGGTAGGAAGAGGACTAGAAAGAGGAGGCATGGAGGACAGAGACATTTGGTAGGAGAGACATGGATGACTGTGGGCTTACAACTGTGGTGTGGTGATGCTCCACTGAGCCACCTCTGCAATAATGCTCTTGTGCATGACTTAAGGACAAATTCTATTCATACTGTTTAGGCTGCCCGAACTATTGATCTCAATTTTTCATTTGGTATCAGACTCCCAGATTTTTTTGTCCTCAGGTATGTGACATCATGCCCAGCTGGCCATGGTATTCTCCGTCTAACATTTCTTTTTCTTGTACCACATAGATCCCGCTTTTTGAAACATTGTGGTTCATGCAGAGAAGTTTGTTTCACTTTTTCCAGATTATCTATCTCGATAAATGTAATTTAATTTAATCCGATGGCCACAATTTACCTGTGTTTTTTATCTTTTGCCATTACTTTTTCATAGCGACAAGAAGTTTCCATGCCTCTTCCTCCCTTGTTCTTAATGTGAGCACACTTCACTCTTACACTCCAGTGTCTGCTCTTCAGCTTCAAGACAGGTTTCTTTCCTGATTGTTGCTAGATTATATAGCTGATCCTTCCCTGCCAACTGAGTCTTCTTCCCTTCTTCCCTTTCATGAGCTCACCTGCTCTATCTCTGTCTGTGGAACATCACGACGGTTATTTGAGAATGATAATTTTACTTCACATCTTCTTGTCAGTTATGAGTGATTTCCAACAAGAGAAGGAGAGAGATCAACTCCAGTTACAGCACTGAAGCTGGAAGGCCAAGGATCACTATCATCTGTCTATAGCTTTTTGCTCATGGCTTGGCCAATGAGCCTATCTCTTTATCTAGTTGTCTAGTGTCTTTTTCCACTCATAACTCTAAGCTATCAATTCTGGTGATTTACTAAGTATCCCATATTATCTATTGAAATTACACAGTTGAACTCATTAAGAGAAGGCCTCTCAGTTTTGGAGCTAACTTGGCCTCAATTTCCGTTTTATAGTATTTATTCTTTTAAATTGTTAAATTGTATTCTACTTTTCCTGTTTTATTCTCATCTCTTTGTCAGGGGGGGAAAGGCAGAAGCAAAGCAAGAAAGGAGAAATTTATCTTTCTTTGTCTTCTACTAACACTGTTATCTTCCCTCACCCCCTCCTACTCCCCAGAGAAAATGGAACAACAATCATACAATTGAGGAGGCTTAAAAAGCCTTCATTGTTTATAGGAAATTCAGAGTTGAGTTTCAGGCTTGGACCCAGCTACTCTTCGTATGCAGAAATTTATTTTTAACATCTGCCTGGTTAAATACGCTGATCAAATCACAGAATTCCTTTCTTTTCCCTGGAGTTCTTCGTCTGAACTTTTATCCCATGGTCAATATTTTTATCCTTCTCACTGCCCTCCAGGCTCTGATGTTTGTCCCGACTCTCAAGGTCTTGAAAGCCTATCTGAAACTATTTGTTGCTGACTGTGTTTATGTTTCTCTCTGTTTTTCATTTTTGTTATTTTTAGTCTGTGATTTGTTTTATATTCATTTCATTACTATGCATTCATTTCATACCTTGAGAGCCTTCACGGAGACACTATTTCAAGTGTGCGGCATTTGCCTCTGCATTTTGAATTGGACTTCCACAACCGCCAAAGTCTGATTCATTCATTTGTGACTGAACTTTTGTTCCTAAAATTATTTTATATTTTCCTTTACAACTTTCTAAATGTATTTACCCTTCTCCACAAAAGTTTTAAATAAAAAAATATCAAAACTCATGTCCTCGTGTTTACATAGCAAGCGTTCTTACCCATTGACCATTGCCCCAGTCTGGAAAGTATCCTGGTTTTTGGAGGTGGGGACTGTGGGGGGCTATAATAGCAGTACTGGTGAATGACCACAGTTCTCATTCATGCTAAGCAGTTGCTCTGCTGCTGGGCTGTTTTGTGCTTTTAAGTCTTATTTCTATGCCTTAGCAGCAGCCACCCTCTTCTGCAAAACCCCATTGTGAGAGAATGTCACCTATTTTATTGAGGTAAAAGTCCATATTTACTGTGGAATTTTTATTTATCTGAGAACTAAGATGTGATGTGGGATTCCCCTTTGGATGTTGTGAATACCACTGAATAATAAAGAAGCTGTTTTGGACCTGTTATAGGGTAGAGCAGAACTAGGTGGGGAAAACTAAACTGAATGCTGGGAGAAAGAAGGTAGAATCAGAGAGAAGCCATGGAGCCACTACCAGAGACAGACAAGCCGAAACTTTGCCAGTAAGTCACAGCCATGTAGTGATACACATATTAATAAAGATGGGTTAAATAAAGATGTAAAAGTTAGCCAGAAATACGCTTAAGCTATTTACCAAACAGTATTGTAAATAATGTGGTTTCTGTGTGGTTATTTTGGGGCTGAACAGTCGGGAACAAACAAGTAGTCTCCTACAACAAATTTGGGCTCTAACATGTGTTAGCTAAATCCACATAAAACCTGAGAGGGCTTGGGAAGGAATTCTAGACACTAAAAAACCAGGTTTAGCCACATTATTTTTTTTATGGATAAGCTCTGCTTACTGATGGCATGCTGAAACTCCTTTAAGAGAGATCTTCCTGATTCAGCTACCCATAGTATCAAAAGAAAAAAACACGTGGTTTCAAGGTGGCAGCACAAACCACTCTGGCTCTTTCAGGAGGCTGAGCATTTGAATGGTGTTTGTGGGCCCAGGTGCTTGTGTACCCACTCGGGGTCAGGAGCAAAGTCGCTGAGACCATGACCATGGCTCAGTACACCCTGCCTGGGCAGGCAGCAGAATCAGGCCTACTAGACGTGCACAACAGGAAAGCATGGTAGTAGATTCCTGCCGCCATACACAGAGATATTTCCAGGCCACGCATTGTGCTGCATGGCAAATTTAGCAATTATTCAGATAAAAAGGGTTTATGTGCTGCATGCTTCTTCTCAGAGTTAAAGTGGTGAGCATGGCTTTTACCTGGTGGTCCCAGAGTTGGCAGTAATGGTATGTCCGCCATTTTGAAAAGCAGAGAGAGGCAGAGCCAGCATCCAGGGCCACTGTGACCAAGCTGCTTACCATTTTAAAAGCTCTCTAGGACAGAAATGGATTACACATACACAAAGGACAGATTTAGACATAAAAGACCTCTAAATAAGACAATCTATTTAAAAATAGTACATAGGACTTGGAGAAGAAGAAAAAGAATATAGAGAGTTGTAAAAGAAGAAGAAAATGTTTATAAAAAATAAAATATAGTTTTTAAAGAGACAGAGTGCAGGCAGCCATAGATTAAAGGAATAAAGATAATGAAATAAATTTTAAACATGTAGAAAAAGTAATAAAGTAAAAACAAATAAGCCACATAAAGATGCAATATGCATAGAGAGTCTGGATTATATTATTGTGTTTTCTTTGAAATTTTTGATGTGAAGAAGCTAAGTACAGAGAGACATTTCGTTGTATGGACTGCTAAGCTAAGCCAGCATATGTTTTGTAATGGTCTCATGACTTCCAAATTTGTGTCTAAAAATTTGTTGCTTTGGAAAAGAGGTTCTGTTTTTCTCCACAGAGGATGAGAACCTGTGGAATCCTTCCAGACTAATGTAGTTTAATAAACCAAGGGCCCCAGAAAGGTCACCTTGAACACCCCTCAAAAATTACTTTGCCCAATAAACAGCAAGAAGCAGTTTGGAGAGAACTATGCCCAAATTTCTTAAATGATTGTTTATAAATGTTTCTTTACATTTAAAGGGCGATATGCTATGGAGATTTGCATGGGTATGGATCTTGGTTTATTAATACAAATTTAAGGTCAATTTCATTATACTGTGTTTGTGTGTATGTATATGTATTGTATATGTATGTGTATGTATATGTATATGTAAATTATATATGTGTAATATATATGTATATATATACATACACACACACATATAATTTCTGCTCTTGATTAAGGTATTGTGATTGTGCAGCTCATTTTAAAATGTAATGTATAATTAAGGAATATAGGTAAATAGAGAGTCATCTATAATAGTCAAACTTGTAGTCATATTAGTTAGATTTTCTAGATGTACAGAGATGTATTTCAAATGGATAGGCATTTTTTAAACCTTTCAAAAACTACAGAATATGACGCTTAAATATTTAAGAACTTAGGACTTTTCATGACAACGAGACACATCTGTTCCTGGCAGCACCAATAACTGAAGAGGATGACAGGCATTGAAGAGGCTCCTCATGGAGCATGTTAGACATTTGGGCAAAAAACTGCTCTTGCCTAGACTGCTTGATGCTATGCTGTGTGAACTGGACATACACGACCCACAGAGAAATGACTGCTGAACTTATCTAAAGGTGAGATGATCTTTCAGGGTTCCTGCTTCATGAAAGAGTCTTCTAGGCATTCTGCAGGATACAGAAGAAAGTGACTGGCAAACTGCCAATGTAGATGGAACTGTCTTTGAAATTTTCTGCTGGATACTATAGACTTCTGGGCTGAAGATGGATAACCCAACAGTACAGAAGAACTTTGAGTGACTGTCCAGGCAGTGAGATGTCTCTGTCAACTCTATAAAGTTTTGGAAGTTGTTTACAATACACTTCCTGTTAACTTAGGTAATATTCTATCCTTCTGGAGTCTGGTGGTATTGTAGAATAGATAGCTATAGTTATAGCTTTCCTTAATTATGATAAAAGAAAAAGTAGATATGAGTGTAAAACTGTAATTCTTACTTGATACCTGTTTTGTTATGTGTAATTTTACTATGTTAAAGATAAAGTTTTTCTTTTTATTTAAATAGAAAGGGGGAGGTGATGTGGGTTTTCCCCTCTGCATGCTGTAAATATCATTGGTTAATAAAAAAAACTGTGTTAGGACTGTGATAGGGTGGAGTAGAGCTAGGTGGGGAAAACTAAACTGATTGCTGGGAGAAAGAAAGGTGGAGTCTGAAGGAGCCATGAAGCTGCCACCAGAGATAGACACACTGAAACCTTTTCAGTAGGTCATGAGCATCATGGTAAAATATAAGATAATGGAGATGGGTTAATTCTAGATGTAAGAGCTAGCTAGCAATATGCTTAAGTAATGGGTCAAGCAGTGATTTAAATAATTCTGTGTGATTATTTCAGGAGTATGGGCAGCTGGGAAATGAACAAGCAGCTCCTATAATAGGGCAGTGCTTTCACAAAGGCTTATTCACCAGTCTCTGCTGTTGACCTTGAAGTCTACTCCAATCCTTTTGTTCATTCTTCTTTGAGTTTCCTTCAAACTTTTCTAAATATACAATTCAAGTCCTCTTGTCATCTGCTTCAAAGCTAGATAGCTATTACTGTGTACATTTTTAATGTACATAAAAATTACCAGAGTTCTCTACTCTTAGAGGATGAATCAACAATTAGGTGAACTCTATAATCATGTTTTCAGTGATTGACACTTTAAACTCCCTGGAGGATGCACAAGATCTTCATCTTCTTCTAGGTACCTAGACAGATTTCATTTAAGAAATGATAGACACACTGAGGAAATTTTCACTTGGTATGCTTTCTGTGAGTGAAATTATTAAACTATTTAAAATAGTTTAGTGGATTAATTATTTTTAATCCTGAGTAAGCAAAATTTTAAACAAGAGCCAAAACTTCATGCTTTTCTCATAATTGAAGTGTCTTATTCCACAGACTGGTGTGGTTTGGTGGTGATAGTAAAGAGAACACCTTCATGCTCACAGAAGGCACCTGGTCCAGTCAGCAGCAGGGGAAAGCACCACAGCATAACAAGGTCTCCCATTCTCTTACACAACACATGGAGAGATACATAAAACATGTATAGATATGCAGGGCACATATAGAGATAAGCAGGACATATGTAAGGTGCAGGGCACACGTAGAGATGCAGGACACATATGGAGATGTAGGGCACATATACAGATGCAACACACATGTACAGATGCATGAAGAGGTGCAATTCACAAATGGAGATGCAGGGCAATGCAGAGATACAGGAGACATGTAGAGATGTAGGACACAAATAGAGATATGTAGGTCACATATAGAGATGCAGGATACATGTAGAGATATGCAGGAAACATGTAGAGATATGCAGGAAACATGTAGAGATATGCAGGACACACACAGAGAGGCAATACACATGTAGAGATGCAGGACACATGTACAAATATGCAGGACACATGTACAAATATGCAGGACACATGTACAGATGCAGGACACAATAAGAGATAGACACTTGCTTAACATAATTCAGTAAAATTTTTCATTTAACCACACAATAACTGAAGCAAACAAACAATAAAAATCTTTTTAAAAAAAGTATTCTGGGCAACCATGAGTCCATACAAAACTTGAGAAATCTATTATTAAGAGTCAAAGGGATGTTCTGGCTATTACAAATAGTGCTGCTATGAACATAGTTGAACAAATGCTTTTGTGGTATGTTAGGGAATCTCTAGGGCATATTCCCAAGAGTGGAATTGCTGGGTCCTGAGGAAGGTTGACTCCCAGTTTCCTGAGAAACCACCACACTGATTTCCACAGTGGCTGTACAAGTTTGCATTCCCACCAACAATGGATGAGAGTTCCCCTCTCTCCACATCCTCTCCAGCATAGGCTATCATTGGTGTTTTTGACTTTAGCTAATCTGACCGGTGTAAAATGGTATCTCATAGTTGTTTTGATTTGCATTTCCCTGATCGCTAAGGATGTTGAGCATGACCTTAAGTGTCTTTTGGCCATTCGGAGTTCATCTGTTGAGAATTCTCTGTTCAGATCAGCACCCCATTTTTTAATTGGGTTAATTAGAGTTTTATTGTCTAGTTTCTTGAGTTCTTTGTATATTTTGGAGATCAGGCCTTTATCTGATGAGGGGTTGGTGAAGATGTTCTCCCAGTCAGAAGGTAGCCTTTTTGTCTTACTGACAGTGTCCTTTGCTTTACAGAAGCTTCTCAGTTTCAGGAGGTCCCATTTATTCATTGATTCTCTTATTGTCTGTGCTACGGGGGTTCTACCTAGGAAGTGGTCTCCTGTGCCTATGTCTTGTAGACTACTTCCCTCTTTCTCTTCTATCTGGTTCAAAGTGGTCAGATTAATGTTGAGGTCTTTAATCCATTTGGACTTGATTTTTGTGCATGGTGATAGATATGGATCTACTTTCATTCTTCTACAGGTTGACATCCAGTTATGCCAGCACCATTTGTTAAAGATGCTTTCCTTCTTCCATTGCATACCTTTAGCCCCCTTGTCGAAAATCAAGTGTTCATAGGTTTGTGGGTTAATATCTGGGTCTTCTATTTGATTCCATAGGTCGACTTCTCTGTTCTTATGCCAGTACCAAGCTGTTTTCAATACTGTAGCTGTGTAATAGAGTTTGAAGTCAGGGATGGTTATACCTCCAGAAGTTCCGTTATTATATAAGATTGTTTTGACTATCCTGGGTTTTTTGTTTTTCCATATAAAATTAATTATTATTCTCTCAAGGTCTGTGAAGAAGTTTGATGGGATTTTTATGGGGATTGCATTGAATCTATAGATTGCTTTTGGTAGAATTGCTATTTTTACTCTGTTGATCCTCCCAATCCAAGAGCAAGGGAGATCTTTCCATTTTCTGGTATCCTCCTCAGTTTCTTTCTTCAAAGACTTAAAGTTCTTGTCAAATAGGTCTTTCACTTCCTTGGTCAGAGTTATCCCAAGATATCTTATGCTATTTGTGGCTATCGTGAAAGGTGAAGTTTCTCTGATTTTTCTCCCTGCTTCTTTATCCTTTGTGTATAGGAGGGCAACTGATTTTTTGGAGTTGCTCTTGTATCCTGCCACATTACTAAAGGTGTTTATCAGCTGTAGGAGTTCTTTGGTAGAGTTTTTGGGGTCACTCATGTATATGTTCATAGCAGCACTATTTGTAATAGCCAGAACCTGGAAACAACCTAGGTGCCCCTCTATAGAAGAATGGTTAAAGAAGGTGTGGAACATATATACACTAGAGTTTTACTCAGCGGTAAAAAAACAATGACATCTTGAATTTTGCATGCAAATGGATGGACATAGAAAACGCTTTACTGAGTGAGGTAAGCCAGACCCAAAAAGAGGAATATGGTATGTATTCACTCATAAGTGGATTCTAGCCATAATTAAAGGTCTTTGAGCCTATTATTTGAGATCTTAGAGAAGCTAAATAAGAAGGTGAACCTGAAGAAAATCATGTACTTATCCTCCTGGAGATTGGAAATAGACAAGATTCCCAGGTAACCTCGGGTGCATGGGGTGTGGGAGGGAGGGTTGTTGGAAGGGGAGAGGGTTAGAGAGAAGGGAGTAGAGGAGGAATGGGGAAAACTCGGTGAACTGAGATGGGGGGAGGGAGGAAGGATGGATATGGGGTCAGGGAAGAATATATCTCAAATAAGGGAGTCATTTTAGGGTTTACAAGAGACTTGATTATAAATGGGATCCCAGGTCCAAGGAGAGATCCCCAGATTGTTCTCTAGACAGAGGAGAGGGTGCCCGAACCGGCCTTGGCCTATAACCATACTGATGAAGATTTTGCTTATCACCTTAGATCCTTCATCCGACGATGGATGGCGATACAGATGGAGACCCACATTGGAGCACGGGACTGAGCCCCCCATGGTCCAAATGAGGGGCAGAAGGAGGAAGAACTTTAAAAAAACTCAGGACCGCGAGGGGTGCGATCACCCACTGATACAAGGGGACTGATCTAATGAGAGTTCACCAAGGCCAGTTGGACTGGGACTGAACGAGCATGTGATCCAACAAGATTTTCTGAATGTGGCCGGATTCTCTGAATGTGGCTGGCCCGGAGCCTTTCTGAAAAGCCACTGACAATGACACTGGGACTTGTTTCCTCTGCATATACTGGATTTTGGGGATCCAGTCTGTTTGGATACTCACCTTCCTGGACCTGGAGGGAGGGGGGAGGAACTTGAACTTCCCACAGGGCTGGAAGCCCTGACTGCTCTTAGGGATGGAGAGGGAGGAGGAGGGGGAGGGGGGGGAATGAGAGGGTGTTGGGAGGAGGGGCGGAAATGGAAACTTTCATAATTTAATAAACTTTGAAAACAAAAAGAATCAAAGGGAGGAGCAAGAGAGATGGCATGACAGCAAACAGCTCTTGCTTCTCTTGCAAAGGATTCAAGTTTGACTTCTGGTATCCATGTAGCAGCACAAACCTGGCTGTAACTCTACTTATAGAGAATTCACCATCCTCTTGTGACATCCTCAAGCACTAGGCACATATGTGCCACACACATACACACACACACACACACATACGTATGTATGTGTGTGTGTGTGTGTGTAGAAAGAACACGCATATACTAAAATAAATATTTTTTCATATAACTTGTGACTGTTTTTCTTAAGGTAATCTAATAGTTCATCCACATAAATTATGCTAAGTTAAAATTTATACAGTCTACTTATTAATGTATCTACTTATTCACATATATATCCATCTAAGGATAATTTTAGTCAAATGTGTCTTCATTTTTAACCACATCATTACATTTTGCTTTCTCTGATCTAACCTATCTCTAAGACTTGAAAAAATTATCAACAGCTGGTAAGGTTGCATCGCTTGAAGATAAGGGCAGTATAAGCAATGGAGAGATATTATGATGTGCCATGTATGGTCAATCAATAGAGCTTTGAGTGGTGTCATGAAAGTCACAGTTTCTGCTACTACATAATGCGCTCAGCACTGTGCACATAAAGGCTGTTAATAATGTCAAATCAGTGCAGTGATCTAATAGGGAAGTGAAAGAATATCTCATCAGTACCAGAATAGTTCCTTGATGAGAGTCATTAGTCTATAATATTTCCTATTTTTGAGATGTGTGAAGAAATTGATTGATTGCCATTATTACTTGTAAAATTCACATCTCTTTATTTGCAACAAATTTGGAGTAATTGGAGCTAGGGATCATAGTTTCAGTTCTTGATTCTTTTTTCAGAAGTCAGCAAGCAAGAATTGAATGCTGTTTCCTACTATGTATCTGTATGTGTATATATATATATATATATATATATATATATATATATATATATATATGGTTTCTAATAAATAATGATTATATTATTATGTCCAGATACTACAGGTGCCTACCCAAAAAGCATCTGTCTGGGTATGAAAGAATGAAGACATGATACTACATGTCTCCAGTGGTAGTGACATGCTTCTGCAGCCACTGAAATTGTTAACCACAAGACAAATGTGTCTGCTTTGGGAAGGTATTGATAACTCTTCAACAAAATTTCACTAGCAAAGAAATACCTCACTCCTCTGGGTTTTTGTATCATTTTCACATCAGATGACCAATTTAATACATCCCAAAGGAAATAGAAAACTGGAGGATCAGTTTATGTTTGAATAATACGGCACCAATGTGAATATCCAACATAGCCAAGATGGGTTATCTGTTGACCCAATGGTCTCTATGGTGGTCTTCCCTCACAGTGCATAAAGTATGTATCTTCTTCGTGTAGAAATTCCTGAAGTCCTCGTCAACCTCCTTGTCTCTTTGGCTGCTCTCCTTTCTTAGTATGGAAACTTGAACCTCTTAACAGTAGCCAAGGAAACCAATTGCCTTTGCTTTTACCCCTCTGGGCCTCCACCAGGAGAGTTATTCTATGTCATGAATATGTTACCAGGCTGGAAGTCCACGTGCACAACTTCAGAATTGTACCTGTTGTTGAGCCCCAAGCAAATTTGTAGATGTGTGTCTGTGAACTTCCTGGAATGATTAACACTCATTTTTTCAGATCCAGTAATTTGCAAACTCCCACCAATGCAGTCTCTGTTCTGAATGATCATGGGATCACCTGATCTCAAGCAGTAGTAACATACCAGATGGAGCTGAGGCCGAAGTACTCTAAGTTATAACTTCTTGCAAATCTAAATTTTCATTTGCTAAGCCTTTGGAAGTCTCCACAGGGTACTTTATTACATATACACACCCATACACCGATCTAGACAATTAACGCCTTTGAGACCATACCAAATTTCTCTATCCCAACTTTTGCTCTAAAAATAATTTTTCACAGAATGACACTATGTTTATTTCTCACATAATGTGTCCCCCCCACCCCAAGCAACCATTTGTTCATATTTGTCTTCCTTCATTTATCATTTTCACAAGCTACCCCTGGATTTTCATCTCATTTTTAAACTGATGGGTTCATTTTCTGTCAGCCGTGGAGGTGACTCTAGTGTGGGAGAATTGTCTGTATTCTGTCAATCATGTTTTAAATAAACGCTGATTGGCCAGGAGGAAGTATTGATGAGTCAACCAGACAGAAAGTAGAGGTGGGGCAATGAGAACAGGAGTATTCTGGGAAGCAGGAAGCTCCCTCTGCAGTTCTACCCAGACCACCAGAAAGGCAAGATGTAAGCTGCCCTGCTGAGAAAGGTACTGAGCCTGTGGCTAACATAGATAAAAATAATGGGCTAATGTAAGTTATAAGAGCTAATAAGTAGCCTGAGCTAATGGGTCAATCAGTTTATTACCACATCCACGGCTGTCACACCAGTGTAGCAGAAATGCTGACTGGATGGACTGTTGCCATAGGATTGGGGTCTGCGCTCCATGGAGTTGTGCCTCAGACTGTCCCTTGGCAATCAGCTGTGGTCATGATGCCACCTGAGTTGCCACCTGCACTGACTCGACCTCGCTGCCACTGGCGCCGCTGAAGCTGTTTCTTTCTTGTTCTTTTGTTCTATGTGATTCTTGTATTTTGCCAACAGACCATGCTGTTCCAATGAATGAAACTGCTGAGGACATTTTGAGCTCTGCCCCACCATTCATTAAAGCCTTTAAGGAAGTAGCCAGTTCTGGGAATTGGGGGCCATTGTTAGGACAATTCCTTGATGATATGGAGCAAAAGGAGTTGCTCTTATCAGGAGAAACCTTAGAAGCCTTCTGCAGAAAAACAGTTGCAGCAATCCCCACTAGGCATCTGCCTGGGGGATACGTGCAGTTGCAAACAGGAGGCCTATGAAGCCTTTCTTGTGGGCAGAAAAAGACCTAGGCTGATAACAACATCTGAGCCTGAGAATCAGAAAGGGAGGAGAGTTGAGGTCAATGGTGTGAGACGAGTTTCAGAGAAGTTTGAGATCATGTCTTTGAAATTTCCTAGCAGAATGTTTTCCCAGGAAGATAGTGGCCTTCCCCTCTCCCACCCAGGATATTCTGAGCACAAGGTCATTTAGCTCAACCCAACCAGCCACCTGGTACAGGCTGATAAAGATGGCCTAACTCAAGAACAGTGGCCTCTCTAAAAACAAGAAAAAAAGCTACTTAACAAAATGTGAGGGAGCAAAAGTCCTTGTACCCATGCCAAAGCATCTTCAAAGATTCTCTTTGTAAACTGTTTTATGCTGTTCTTTTCTATTTTATGATCTGATGATGTATGCCTTTGCCAAGTTCTTTGATTGTAAAAGAATATAAACCTTACGCTGATTGAAGTAAAGTTGCAGCAGCATATTCAACCACATTGAATGAGTCTGTGTGTCATTTCCTCACCGATTTCTGAATTCTCCTGAGCCTTCGCCCTGATTCTCCCATGGTCTGAGTGGCTCCCCTCAGCCGGTCCGTGGCAGTTTATAATCTTATGGAGTCCTCTGTGTGATATTCTTTGGGACTTGCCAGCTGTGGGGTACCAAGTGGGACAGATACCCCAACAAGCTGGCCCCCCATGTTACATAACTCAATCAATACTGACTAGAGTCAAAATAGCTTTCCATTCATGATGGGAGCAGATATACCTCAAAAGTGATGGTATCTGGAGGTGTGATTCTTAGTTGAGGAAAACTCTTTGGATGTCTTGGTAGTTTGGGAGAAGAGAGCTGTTAAATGTTCTGCAGAGGTCCTGGTTTTGCAGAGTATTTTAAGCTGGAGTCCACAAAACTACTAGGTTTGTGCAAAACCTGTCTCCCTAAGGTGGTGGTTCTCAACCTGTAGGTCATGACCCCTTTGGGGGAGTGTACAAATTAGATATGAAGTAGCAATGAAAATAATTTCATAATTGGGGAGTTACCACAACATGAGGATTATACACAATGTATTTAATACACAAATGTATTAAATGTGGCAGTATCAGGAAGGCTGAGAACCACTGTCCTTAGGCATCAAGTTCTTATTTGGAGGGAGTCTTAGAACCCACCAAACCCTCCCTCTTACCTTTCTGAGTATTGCCTCTGGACTTATCCATTGTTATCAGTTTCTTGAAAAAAGATAATGCTTAATTTCTCATACAGCTCTTTCTTAATCCCTCTATCTCCATCTGAATGAAGAAGGTTGCAAGGTAGGCAAAGAGGTCACTGTGATTCTATGTAGGTAAGGAGGAAAACTGATACCAGCAAATCTCATTTACTTGCCTTTCAATTACCCACTAGTCACAAGCAGCACAATATGAATATTCCTGAAGAATTAAAATTGTGAATAGTATATGATCCAGAAACCCTGTTTCAGGATGATAATAAAAACTTGAAATCAGAATTTTGATTTTACTCCCATTTTAGTTACATCATCATTCACAGTATCCAAGATATCCAACTTCTCTAAAGGATGAGCATTTTTAAACATATAGCATATGCATATAGCAGAATAGTTTTTAGCCTCAAAAAGAAAACAAGTCACTGGTAAATTCAAGTAAAGTAAATAATCTTAAGAGTTACCACTATTTTAACTTCCTCCAATTGATTTCTCCAAGATTTAAGAGGCAGATGTGGTTGGAAGTTTTCTCTGTCCCCTGTTCCCCTGGACTGATTTCTCTTTTGCTTACTAGTTCCTGCAGTCACTTATGAAATAAACACTCAGAGACTAATACATCAAATATAATTGTCTCACCAATGGCTTAGGCCTCTTACTAACTAGTTCTAATGATAAATTAATTTATTTTAAATATTTATGTCTTACCATGAGGCTTGTGACTTGTTGGCAATGTTTGAACCTCTTTCTTCTTTGGCAACTTCATGGAATCTCCTTGACTCTACCTATTCTCTCTCTCTCCCTCTCTCTCTCTCTCTCTCTCTCTCTCTCTCTCTCTCTGTGTGTGTGTGTGTGTGTGTGTGTCTTTGTTTAAACTTTACTAGTTTTACTCTGATAAGCCATTGGCTGAAACAGATTTATTCATCACCAATAAAAGCAACACATATACAGAAGGACATCCCACATCATCTCTCCTTTTCTGTCTAAATAAAAAGGAAGGTTTTAATTTTAGCACAGTAAAATTACATATAACAAAGCAGTTATTAAACAAGTATTATTATTACAATATTTAGTTTATTTGTATTAGGCAAAATTAGAAAAACATTCTATCATCTATCTTTTTTTAATCTAAAATTTCATGTCTAATTTATCTTTTATCATAACTAAGAAAAACTGTAATTATAGCAATCTAGTTTTCAACTCTATGAAAGACCCCAGAAGGGTATAATATTACCTATATAAATAGGAAATGCATTGTAAGCAACTTCAAAAACATGAGATCTGACAGAGACATCTTGTTGCTTGGACAGATGTCTTTTGTAATGTTGGGGTATCCATCTTTAGCCTATTGGCCCATAGTATTTGCCAGAATTTTCCATGAAATAGAAATTTTGAAAGACTGTCTTGCCTATATTGGCAGTTTGTCAGTAATTTTTCTTTGTATCCTGTAGAATGTCTGACTGACTGTTTCATGAAGCAGGTACCCTGAAGGACTGTCCTAACTTCTTTTGGCAAGTTTAGCACTCATTTTGCTGTGTGCTCTGAATTTTCAGTTTATACAGCATACTGCCAAGCAGCCCAGGAAAGAGCAGTTTCTTGTCTAAATAGCTAACAAACTTCACAAGGAATCTCTTCAATGCTCATCATCCTCTTGAAGGATAGTTTTTGTGTATTATGTTTTTATTTTTACATCTCTCCAGGTATTTTCTAATATGCCTTGTGACTTCTGTGATTAATAAGTGGATAACAGAATATATGACTTTAATTTCCACAAATCTGTTAATTTTCTGTTTTTTCTCTCAACAGTTTCTAAGTTGAACCTGTTGTGATCAGTAACACTTTATATAACATCTTGCTTTTAAATATGTTAGGCATCTGTTTGTGTTTTAACACATATTCTGTCCTGGGAAATATCCCATATGTCTTTGTATTCTGCTTTGATTAGTCAGGGTGTTCTGTATGTCTGTTGAGCCTGTGTTGTGTGAGTTTTCTGCTTTGGTAACCACCTTCCATTTAGTTTTTCTGTCCATATTTGTGAGGGGGCATTGATGCTTCAATATCATTGTAATTGTTTACTTTTACTTTAGAATCTATCCAGTTTTATTTCATACATAATTATAATTGAGCATATAGATGGTTATAATTATTTTATCTCCTTGTGTTTAACCTTTTATTAAGATTTTGAACTCATCATTTTGTTTAATATCAAAATAGTTACTCCTACCCAACTTTGGTTGCTATTTGTCCAGAACATCTTTTTTATCCATTTTGTTTCCAACCAATTGTGACTTTTGTTTCAAAATAAAGTTCTTATACTTTAAAATTGTTTTTCTGATCCTTGCCTTCAATTGGGGAGGTTAATCCATTTACATTTAAATGCATTGCACATACTTCTCAATGTATGGTGAGGCTCAAACTCAATATGTTTAAAAACGTAAAGGGGAAAATTCATTTGGTCCACCAGAAAAGTATCATAACTCTGTGACAGAGAACACTGTTTTTTGAGGTGTGGCTTTCTACCAGAGGCCAGTATTCTTAAAATACTGTAATATATAATGACACCCTAGGAAATAGTTAAAATCAAAGAAAGATGTCACCAAACAACCTACTAAATAAGTATAATTTCCACAATTGCATAGTGTAAAAGCAATGTGAGGAATATCTATATCAATACAAATGGACTTAGACTATTGTTTTTATTTTTCATATGCCTTATACCTTTATGTAATCTGTATGCTAGTATTGTTGTATTGTGTTTATTCTTTTATAGTGAGCAGTTTTAATTACTTCTGTCTTAGTTATTGTTCTAGTAGAGTGAATAGACACCATGACCAAGATAATTAGGTGTTTGCTTACAGTTTCAGGGAATTAGTAGTAATCATAAAAGTGGGAAGCAGACAGAAATGATGGGAGGAGCAGCTGAGAGCTTTACATTCTGACCTGAAAGCAGAGAGAGGTATATTGGACTTGGCATAGGCTTTTGAAACCTCAGTGCCTACCCCCAGTGACACACTTCCTCCAATAAGGCCACACACATTTCAACAAGGCCACACCTCCTAATCTTTTCCAAACAGTTCCACTAATAGGGGACCAAGGCTTCAAACGTATGAACTTATGAGAGTCAAGGTGGTGCTGCCAGGAGCAGATGTATCTCATTGTCATGAAAAGTCATACGTTAGCTAAACATTTTAGCTGCCATATTCTCTAGGTCTTTGAAAGGTTTGAAGACTATCTATCCATTTGAAATATATCTTTATATATGTAGAAAACCTAACTAACACAACTACAAGTTTGACTTTATGGCTAACTATTAGTCTGTATTCAGGAAGATATGTTTCTGTTACTGTAAAGGGAAATCATAACCGAGGAAACTCTTATAAAGAAAAACATTTAATGGCAGCTGACTTACAGTTCAAAGGTTTAATTCATTATCATCATGTCAGGAAGAATGGAGGTGTATAGGCAGACATGGTGCTGGAGAAGGAGCCGAGAGCTCTACATCTGGATCTGCAGGCAGCAGGAAGATGTTAAATATGTTAGCAGATGCCTAACATATTTAAAAGCAAGATGTTATATAAAGTGTTACTGATCACAACAGGTTCAACTTAGAAACTGTTGAGAGAAAAAACAGAAAATTAACAGATTTGTGGAAATTGAAGTCATATATTCTGTTATCCACTTATTAATCACAGAAGTCACAAGGCATATTAGAAAATACCTGGAGAGATGTAAAAATAAAAACATAATACACAAAAACTATGCTGAAGGGAAAATTTATAGCTTGGAGGGACAGAAGGGAAGGGTTAACATAGATGTAATTTAATCATCAGAATAGCAAAGTAAATAATAAATGAGCAACTCTTAGCTGTACATGGTGATGCATGCCTGTCATTACAGTGTCAAGAAGTCCAAGCAGAAGGCTGCAAAGACATGATGATCCTTGACTACGTACTAAATGGGAGGTCACCTGTGACTACTGGAGACCCTGTCCTAAAACAAAATAAAAATCTCAAATCAACAATCAAAGTTTATAACCTTAAGGAATTAATATTTAAAGCAGATACCAAGGACATAAAAACAGAAAAAAAAATCACTGAAGCAGAAAGTTGGTTTTTCATAGACACTTACAAAGCTAAGAAAACTTTATCTGTTTTTACAAAAGACAAATGGGATAAAGTTCAAATCAAGGATGAAAGTGGAGACATAGCTACCAAATACACAAATATAAAAATAATTATCAGATGACTAATCAACAACTCATATGGCATTGTAAAGTGACCAAACCCCTGATACACAAAGCCTACTGAGTACATCAAAAAGGAACAAAATACCTGAGTAGATTGGTGGCTAATAAGGATGTTGACTTGGTTATCGAAAGTCAAACAGAAAAGCCTGGACCAGAATAGTTTCATTAACATAGCTTCCTTGAAGATTCTACTGTCTATCTTTTATTGGCTGCTATAACAGAATGCTGGAGACTAATTTAAAAAAATAAATATTTTTTTTTGTAATTTATGGGAAACCAAGAACTCAGAGGGCAGAGGCAAGAGGATCTTTGTGAACTGTAGGTGAACCCAAGTTCTTGATATAAGAAGCAAGGCTTGCCAGGTCTACATAAAACAGTCTCTCTCTGTCTCTGTCTCTGTCTCTGTCTCTCTCTCTCTCTCTCTCTCTCTCTCTCTCTTCATCCCTCCTTCCCTTCCTCCCAGTTCTGGAGGTTGAGAAGTCAAATCATGTTTCTTTCACTTTGTGAGGGCTCCATGGAGAAATGGCACCACATGGGTAAAAACTGTCAAGTAGTGATTATTGTCAAACCACTACCCCAGTAATGACATTGATCAACTAATGAGGGTGAAAACCTTGAAGCCTATATATTTCCTAAAAGACCTCATCTCAGAGAGGATGGATAAAAACCCATGAGGTCTCTACACAAAGTACTACTGGCAACTGATGAAAGATGGGCTTCCTTAGGAAAGAGCACAACAATCTATTATCCAGAGACAAACAGTCATCCATGAAAATGTAAAGGTAGTATTATATGGACTAAGCCAACTGTACTTAGAAATTTGGATGCATATGCATACACTTTAATGCATGCAACAATTATTTAAAAATAAAATAGGTACCATGAATTTGTAGGAGAGTGTGAAGGAGTGTATGGGAGGGTTTGGAGAAAGGTAAAGAAGAGAGAAACATTGTAATCAAATTATAATCTAAAAAGTAAAAAAAAAACAAGACATTTAAATATAAAAAATTTAAAGACCTTATCTCCTATACTATTACAATGGAGATCAAGTTTGCACTGTATGAGCCTTGGAGAGCATATTCAAACTGCCACAGCTGCAGAACATTTATACACTGACATTTGTCCTTCTCAAACTTTCACGGAGTTTGAAAAGGGGGAAAAACTTCTGAATGAATTCTTTGACACCTAAAGCCTGTGTTGCCTGGATACCAAGCCAGACAAAGTATGACAGTGGGAGAAAATGTTCTGTATAGCTAATGAACATTGATAAAAACTCCTCAACCGAAGACTAACAAAGACTCAGTTCCACAGGATGTTGAAGGACTAAGCGTAGGTGAGAAGAATCCATTACTGGAGTGAACTCCTGTAAAGTGCTAGATTATATCAAGAGGCTGTCCAGGGAAGGGAACTACAGTGATGTAGCCTTTCCTGGGTCACTCGTTCATTCTGAGATGGAACTTTATAGTGGGACTGCTTCCAGAATCACTGGTGCTCCTGGATTAAATCCTCACAGGTTCTTCTAGAAGTGACCAGGCTTAGCTTGTTCACTCACCAAAGCTTAGATTCAAATGGAATGCTTCCTTTAGCTTGTCGTTGTTCTACCCCACCCATGTCTCTAATTGAGTAATAATTCTACCTAGGAAAAGTCAGGCCACAATGTTGTGTATAAAATGAGCCCAGCTGGTGGTGCACATCTTTAATTCCAGCACTTGGGAATCAGAGCAGGAGGATCTCTGAGTTTGAGGCCAGACTGGTCTACATAGTGCATTCCAGGATAGCCAGGGCTACACAGAAACCCTGTATTGAAAAACAAAACAAAACCAAAGACTTCCAGAAAAGAAAAAAGAAAGAAAGAAAGAAAAAAGGGTAAAAATAATATGATCGTATCAAATCAGAAAATGTATTTGATAAAAGTCAATAACCTTTCATGCTGAAAATGCGCATAAATTAGGAATAAGAGAAAAAATACCTGAAACTACTGAAGTCAAACTGAGATCATATGGGAGTTAGAGGTTCCTCTAAGGAGCCCATATGAAATCCTAACCAATTAGCTACACATAAAAAAGAAATGGCAACACACCAAAACTAGAAAGTTTCAAACACCACCTTTCACAATAGCCACAACAACATAAACTATCTTGACCTAAACTAATCAAAAACTGAAAGACCTATTTGACAAGAACTTTAAGTCTTTGAACTGAAAGACCTATTTGACAAGAACTTTAAGTCTTTGAAGAAAGAAACTAAAGAAGATACCAAAAAATGAAAGTATCTCCCATGTTCTTGGATAGGTAGGATCAACATAATAAAAATAGCAATCCTATCAAAAGCAATCTATAAATTCAATGCAATCCCCATCAAAATCCCACACAGTTTTTCACAGACTCTGAAAGGACAATAATCAACTTCATATGAAAAAACAAAAAGCCCAGGATAGCCAAAACAATCCTGAATAATAAAGGAACTTCCAGAAGCATCACTATCCCTGACATCAAGCTCTATTACAGAGTTACAGTACTGAAAACAGCTTGATATTGGCATAAAAGGAGAGAGGTTGATCAATGGAATCAAATCAAAGACCCAGATATTAATCCACACACCTATGAACACCTGATTTTTGACAAAGAAGCTAAAAATTATACAATGGAAAAATAGAAAGCATCATCAACAAATAGTGCTGGCATAACTGGATGTCAACCTGTAGAAGAATGAAAATAGATCCTTATCTATCACCATGCACAAAACTCAAATCCACATGGATTACAGGCCTCAATATAACTCCGAACACATTTAACCTGATAGAAGAGAAAGTGGAAAGTATCTTTTAATTCAAGGCCACAAAAGACAACTTCCTAAATATAACCCCAGTAGTACAGACACTGAGAGCAACAATAAACAAATGGGACCTCCTGAAACTGAGAAACTTCTGTAAAGCAAAGGACACAGTCAATACGACAAAACAGTAGCATGCTGAATGGGAAAAGATCTTCACCAACCCCACATCAGACAAAGGACTGATCTCCAAAATATATAAAGAACTAAAGAAATTAGACATCAAAATTCCAAATAACCCAATTAAAAATGGGATACAGGGCTAAACAGAATATTCTCAACAGAAGAATCTCAAATGGCCAAAAGACACTTAAGGAAATATTCAACATCCTTAGCTATCAGAGAAATTCAAATCAAAATGACTCTGAGATACCATCTTACACTAATCAGAATGGCTAAGATTAAAACCCCAATGATAGCCTATACTGGAGAGGATGTGGAGTAAGGGGAACACTCATCCATTACTGGAATGCAATCTTGTACCACCACTTTGGAAATCAGTATGGTAGTTTCTCAGAAAATTAGGAGTCAACTTACCTCAGGATTCAGTAAAACCACTCTTGGGCATATACCCCAAAGATGCTCAATCATACTACAAAGACATTTTTTTTTCAACTGTGTTCATAGCAGCATTATTTGTAATAGGCAGAACCTGGTAACAACCTAGATGCCCCTCAATGGAAGAATGGATAAAGAAAGTGTGGAACATATACATATTAGAATACTACTCAGTGATAAAATACAATGACGTTTTGATTTTGCATGCAAATGGATGGAACTAGAAAAAACATTCTGAATGAGATAACCCAGACTAAAAAAGATGAATTGGGTATGTACTCACTTATAAGTGGATACTAGTTGTAAATAAAGGATATTAGCCTTTAGGTAATTATCCTAGAGAAACTAAGAGACAGGGTGAACCCTAAGAAAAACATATATAGATCCATCTAGAAATTTGAAACAGACAAGATTGCCTGACAAAAATGGGAGCATGGGGGAGGGAAAAGGAAAGGTGGAAGGGGAAGGGGAAAGTGGAGGGGAGAAAAGAACTTGAGGAGACAAGATAGTTGAGATGGAGGAAGGACAGAGATGAGAACAAGAAAAGAGATATCTTGACTAAGGGAGCCATTATGGGACTAGCAAGAAGCCTGGCTCTAGAGAAATTCTTAGGAATCCACAAGCATGACTCTAGCTAAGACCTTAAGAAATAGAGAAGTGGATACCCAAACTGGTTTTTCCCTGTAGCCAAACTGATGAATATCTTAAATGTCACCATAGAACCTTCATCCAGAAACTTGTGGAAACAGAAGTAGAGACATGTATCAGAACATTGGACTGAATTATAGTACTGACCTGATAATATCTGTAACTGCATATAAGATGTTGAGAAAAGCTGATATTGATCAATAATCCTGAGAATTAAGGTATTGACTTGATAATGTTTGTAACCACTTATGAGATGTTGAGAAAAGTTTGACACACCCTGTAAATGATGGGACTTAATGCCTATGTTAAGAAGTTTAGATTTTTATACAACATAAAAGATTTAAGAGATGTTCTAAACTAACTGAAGAAACATCTTCAACTCAGGCAATTCTTTCTCCATTGAATAGGAGACTATAACCTTTGGGAGCATGATTATTCATAAAGCAATATAATTTACCTTGACAAAAAAAGCATGGTGCTAAGATACAGAGCCCCAAAAGTATCTCTCTCCCATAATCTCTTCTTCGCAGAGATCAGCATTCAATGATGGATTTGAAGCTTCTTCTCCCCAGACACCTAAGACAGGAGCTCGCCTATGTGAATGCCTGTTTCAGAGATAACAAAATTTGGGTAAATGGAGAAGTCTTTGCCCAAGCCAGGAGTGATTATCTGTCCTGTTGCAGAAGCACAGGTTTTATTAAAATTAATAAGAAATTGTGGGTTGTAGGCGTATATTTCTATATGGTATGGAAGCCAGGCTCAAAAGTCATAGGCCACACCTGAGATGGTCATGTAACCTTCTAGACAGGCTATCGCTAACCTAACAAAAGGTCAGGATGTTGTTTTGCTCCTTTTTTTGTAATTTGGAGGATGACCGAAAAGAAGTACTAATTCAGCCTATGTGACAGAGCTAGCATACATACCAGCAAGATGTGACAGAGCAGCAAGCACAGGTAGATGTGGATGTGACTGAAAACCATTCATCTGGTTACCTTGGAAACAGAATGCTAATGATTTTCCCCCTCAGTTTATGTTTTGATATGTAAGGCTGTTTGGAGAATAAATCAGAAGAATTCTTCAGGATGTGAACTCAGGATTTCATGAGAGATAATGGAGAATCTCCCTCCTGATCAAGTCATGTGAGTTGTGTCTTTATTCCTACACCTCCACGCTAGTCGAGAGAGATAGTTTATGTTGGGGTCTGGTCAAGAGAAATAATTTATGGTCTGGGCTAGCACCGGGCCCCAACAAAATTCCTTAGATGTTATTCTTAGGAGTTGCATGTTTGGGGATCCATTGGTGGAATTGGATACTTGAAGAATTTTATTTTTAATAATGCAAAGCAAAACGTCATCGAAGAAAATCAAGGCAGAGAAGACCAATTATTAGATTCTGGTGTGTTGGTTTATTTAAAACACTACTTGTACTGCTCATTGACAGATATCATTTCTGCTTGCTACCTGAAACAGAATGACCTGGACAGGGACAATGTATTGAAAAGTTTCAGCCTTAAGCAGCCATTGCCCTTAGCAATTTGACCACCAAAGCTCACAGCTGCCAACTGTCATGTATGCCTTTGGAAAACAAAAGGTTAACTGTCACGGATGATTCTGAACAAAGTCCTGCTTGTTTGCTTGCTCCTCCTACCTCGTGGTTTTAGAGTATACAATAAGAACACAAACAAGACCTAGACTTGAAGTCTTTCAGGAGATATCCTGGCTTCATTCTGCTGGTGAATAGACCACTTTTCTTCCACTTTCATCATCAGAATGTTTATCCTAGAGAGAGTCCTACATTTCAAGCATAAATGAGACTTCAAGCATTTCTTCAGCAAAACAACTGCCTCAATAATATTCTAGTCATCATGGTCCTCCCCTGAGCACATTGCATGATGACTGTCATTGGAGACACAACCTCACAGTAAACTTCTTGATCCTCTGACGCTTACAGTCTTTCTGCCCCCTCTTTTTGTGAAATGTTCCCTGAGCTTTATGAGCTGTGAAGGACTAGACACAACTTAGCATTTTCACTGGTTTTGGTTTTCTGTAATGGTCTCTGTTGCAATGGGAAGTTTGCTTGATGAGAGCTGAAGACTGCACTTAACCTAGTGGGAGAAACAGTCTTCCCCAAGGAAGTGCACACCAATCAGTTATCCAACACCATAAGATCAGCCCTGGAAAACATCCATAGAAGTAACATTACACAGACTGAGCAAATTGTATCTAGCAATATTTATGTTATGCATATATGCATGTAACAACAATTAATGAACAAAGAGACGATGAATTTAACAGAGGGCACAGGGTACATAGGAGTATTTGAAGGTAGGACAGGGAAGGAGGAATGATGTAAGTAAATTATAATCTCAAAAATAGAAGAAGTAATACAAATAAAATAAAATTATATTAAAAATATAGTATGTAACTGATTTCTCTTCTGACCAGTTCCATGTGTGAGCAAACAAACCCAAACACGTCAGACAGAGCTGGCCAACCTTGATCAGGCTATCTACTTTTTAACTCTGGACCCTGCCTGTTGTCTCCACACTCATTGAAACTGAGACTATATTAAAGCCATCTGAGACCACAGACTTATGTAGAATGGCAAATTTGAACTTGGTTTTTTGGCTTCTACTTTTTTTCTTTTTCTTTAATTGATTTTTATTGAGCTCTACATTTTTCTCTACTTCCCTCCCTGCGTCTCCCCTCCCCTTCAACCCAATCCCAAGGTACCCATGCTCCCAATTTTACTGAGGAGATCTTGTCTTTTTCTACTTCCCATATAGATTAAATCTATGTATATCTCTCTTAGGGTCCTCATTATTGTGTAAGTTCTCTGGGATTGTGATTTGTGAACTGGTTTTCTTTGTTTTATGTTTAAAAACCACTTATGAGTAAGTACATGTGATAATTGTCTTTCTGGGTCTGGGTTACCTCACTCAAAATGATGTTTTCTAACTTCATCTATTTGTCCACAAAATTCAATATGTCATTTTTTTCTGCTGTGTAGTACTCCATTGTGTAAATATACCACATTTTCCTTATCCATTCTTTGGTTGAGGGACATTTAGGTTGTTTCCAGGTTCTGGCTATGAGAAATTATGCTGCTATGAACATAGTTGAGCACATGTCCTTGTGACACAATTGAGCATCCTTGGATTTATACCCAAAAGTAGTATTACTGGGTTTTGAGGAAGGTTGTTTCCTAATTTTCTGAGAAATCGCCACACTGACATCCAAAGTGACTGTACCAGCTTGCATTTCCACCAGCAATACAGAAGTGTTCCCTTTACCCTACAACCTCTTTAGCATAAGTTGTCATCAGTGTTTTTGATCTTGGCAATTCTTACAGGTATAAGATGGAATCTCAGAGTTGTTTTGATTTGCATTTCTCTGATGACTAAGGATGTTGAGCATTTCCTTAAGTATCTTTTATTGACTTTTATTTTTAGCTTTAGGTTTATCACCTGGTAAAGTGTTTGTAGCCATCAGAATGCCAGTTTGTATTTGTGTACTTAAATATTTGGTCCTCCAAAACTAACCTTGAAATATAATTGCCGTTGCAACAACATTGTAATGTTGGACCTTTGAGATGTGCATAGACTCTTGCTGGCATCCAGCCTTGGCATGATTCAGGTCCTGAGATAGGGAAGGAGCATCAGCATGAAGAAATTAATTGTCTGACTACCACATGGGTTTCGTACAAGTGAGCCAACCCCATATATTTCCAGCCATCTTTGCTTATACATCAAAAACAAGCACGTTTTCCCTGACTAACAAACAGGTCTTCCCCATCTGCCAGCATTAATCTCCAGAAAAAGCAAATATGTCAAATATGTTTTTGTCCCCCTGAACTCACTGGGCAGTCAACCCTGAATTGCAGGCTTCTATCATCATTGAAGACTTTGTTGAAGAGGTACAACCAAACCTTACTCATAAAGGTTGGCCAGTGTTCAGGTGAAAAACAATGAAAAGCAGGGTAGAGCGTGGACTTTGCAGACCCGAACCAGAAGTGTATCTGTTATCATCATCCACCATCAATGCTACAATTCTGTGCTTATCTTCCACCCTTCTTGACTTCTGTGGAGACTCTTGATACAGATGCTGACCCTCTTAACAAGGATCTCTCAATGGAGCTGTCGCCTGGAATTCTACTTGACTTCTTTCCAAGCTTCTGCATCAACTGCTCATGTGTCCATTATGTACCTACTAAACATAACCAACCGATACCCTTCAAGTGTCCATGATGCTCAGTCACCATCACCGCTCCACCCCTCATGTCAAGGTAAACACAGTGGCCCAGAAAACGCCTCAGCAAAAGTAAGAATCAATCAACACTCAAAGCATGACTCTCTTAGATTCATTTTTGTACATAAGATTTATTAAAATCCAGAATGCTTCCAGTTTGTTTTCCTATTTGTCCTGAGTCATTTCTATTTATCATTGTCCTTATTACCAATTGCTATACGTCTCCTTCAAGAATTGGCTTCAAATGTCAGTTAAGTAGTTCATTGCATATAGAGCACACTTGGATATTGCTCAAGCTGGCAGAGCAGCAGTGTAGGCGCATGCTTTATGTCCCCATGCGTTTGAATACATAATTTGAATATATACCCTTACTTTGTAGTCTCTATGCTCAAAATGAACCCATTACAACATCTATTTTCTAGGAGCATTTGGAATTTAGTTAATACTTATTTCAAGTAGTTTGTTCTCAGAATTACCTTTCTTGTAAATTTAAGTGTATTTTATGTTTATTCTTTCTCAAATATGTTCTGCATCAACTCTTAAATTTTTCCTCCAGAGCTTGGTCGTATAATTATGTTGATTGCATTCCCACTTCCTTCTTTCCAAGTGCACCAGGTAATTGCAGAGGTTCGACTGAGTCTATGCTAGGCTCAGATTCATTTACTGTGCTAATAAAAGGTTTAACCCTTTGGTGTTGGCAGCTTAGCAGCTCCCTCTGCTCATGGTCCTACATTTACATTTTGAAGCTTAAAGAAATTTTCTATCATATCTACAGACTAAAGTTATAGTAAAAACAGAAGTATTGCTGGTATTTCTTAAAGATTAAAATATTTAGATATATTGCTATCAGAGATACTGTCCTCAACGCATTTATAAACAGTTTACATAGCATTTAACACGCATTCACATACACACACATCACATCAGTCAAACACAAAATCTCTACTCCTCTGCCTCATCTATCTTTGCTGATTATCCCATAGTTCCGGCATCTACCATATACTAGAGTCTCCACAGGCTGCACCTTTACCAAGAGCACCCTGGCCTCTCTTTAGGGGTTCTGATCCTGTGACATGATGCCAAGTCTAGGCCCTTTCCTGTGATACCTTCATTCCTGGTGCTTCCACTGCAGCTGGAGCCTTACCTTTATCAATGGCCTCTCCTATTTTCTCATGCTGCCAAACCTCAGTTGTTCCCCGTGATTTTTCCATTGTGGAGTCTCCCTGCAACTGTGGTTGTACCTTTACCAGTGGCCTCTACTGTCCTCACATAGGAGCAACCCTCAACTGCTCTCCATGATCCCTCCAGACCTTCAGAACGAGTACCACAGAAGAAATTCTTATGTGTTCAGCTACCAACATGAGACCCCCTCATGACCACAGTTTCTGTGTGCTAACCCTGAGAAAATACTCTTAGATTTTACCTCCATAATTCTGGTCTCTTCTTAGATAATGCTGATTTCTCAAAATTAACCAGCATCAATTGTCCATGTTAGTGGAACAACTGATTCTTTAGCTAAGCAGAAGCCATAGATTCTTTTTTCTTTTTTTTGTGTAACTCTTTTTTCCCTATTTTTATTTTATCAAAAAACAACAAAAAATCTTTTTTTTTCATTTCACATACCAATCCCAGTTCCCACTCCCTCCCTTCCTCCCATTTCCTCCTCCTTCTTCCCTACTCCCATCCACTCCTCAGAGAGGGTAAAGCACATTGCTCTGCAGAAGGATCAAGGCCCTCCCTACTATTTCTAAGCTGAACAAGGTATGCCTCCAAAGAGAATGGGTTCTAACAAGCCAGTACAAGCACAGTCTGCTCCAGGCATACAACTGTCACCCATATTCAGAGGGCCTAGTTTGGTCCTATGCTGGTTCCTTCCCTGTCCAGTCAGAGATCCCATTAGCTTAGGTAAGATATTTCACTGGGTATCCCCATCATGGTCTTGACCTCTTTGCTCATATTCTCACTCCTCCCACTCTTTCTCTGGACTTTGGGAGCTCAGCCCAGTGCTCCTCTGTGGCTCTCTGCCTCTGCTTCCATCAGTTGCTTGATCAAGGTTCTATCATGACATTTAAGATAATCATTAATCTGACTACAGGGCAAGGCCAGTTCAGACACCCTCTCCACTATGGCTTAGGGTCTTAGTTGGGGTCATCCTTGTGGATTTCTGGGAATTTCTCTAGTGCCAGATTTCTTGCTAGCCCCATAATGGCTCCCTCAATTAAGATATCTCTTTCCTTGTTCTCTGTCTCTGTCCTTCCCCCATCTTGACTATCCTGACACCACAGATTCTTAATTCAAATTTATCCATGAATATCCTGATAGAGTCTTTCAGGAGCCATCAAACTTCTCTATGAACTTCATAAGCCAGGCTTTCATTATCTTCATTTCCAACAGCATTCTTATCTTCCAAGATCTCACAGAACAGCCCATTAAATTCTGAACATTTACAAGCCTTTCCAGCCCTAACTTCTTCCACAATCCTCCCCCTAACAGCATGTTTAAATCTGTCACAGCAGTATTCCATAAACCCGATACCAATTTCTATTTTAGTTTGCTTTCTGTTGCTGTGAGCAAAACATCATAACAAAAGCTACTTAGGGAAGAAAGCGTCTATTGCTAACATGTCTGGATCACAGTCTTTCACTGTGGGAAGCCAATGCAAGAGCACATGGTAGGAACCCAGAAACAGGAAGTGAAGTAGAAGCCATGGGAGAAAATTGCTTTTAGCCTTGCTCCTCTTGATTTTCTCCTGTACCTTCCTTCCTATACAATCCAGAGCCACCTGCCATCTGGCTCTTACATTATATTTATCTCCTCTTTTGCAATGTTCCTTGAGCCTTTGTTATGGTGAGGATGATATAGATACCCAGCTTATTGTTGAATGCTTAGTCTCTTATTGTTATTTTGACAAACTATGCATCTCTTATCCACTGCAAAAAAAAAAAGAGAAATAAAATGCAAACTTTTCTGACCAAGATAGAGAAGAATAGAACAGCACATGTCTATGGATACAAATAAATAGTTAGAACAAAATTTGACAAAACTACTTAGAAAAACAACAATAACAGACTCTATCAGAAAAGCTCCCAGCTATCAGCTTGTGACTGAGATTGCAATACCAGGCATGGAATTCCCTCCTGTGATAGAAAAGCTCCCAGCTATCGGCTTGTGACTGAGATTGCAATACCAGGCATGGAATTCCCTCCTGTGATGCAAGTTCAAATCCAACCACCAGGTAGTTACCCCATAACAGCCATGCCACTATTGCACCACTACTGATAGGCACATTTTGCCTGGGCACTTAATTTTATAGTACGTAGGGTCCAGTGCTCAGTAAGAATACAAATATCTTTTCTCCACCAGCAGCTTATAGCCACCTTCCAGTGTTATAACAAAAACAACAATTATCCATCAGGGAGGAACTTTCTTAGTTAATGTCTTTTATATTCTGTAGCCAAGAAATAGGACTAGTCATCTAATTTTGGTGAGTAAACATGAGGATGACAATAGCTTATGATTTTTTTTTAAGTGGTGGATCTCTGGAGGCTTTTTAACTGGTGACACTTAGAAGGTATCTTGTGTCTTGTACTGTAATTCTCATTTAATATCTTAGATATTCTTGGAACAACATGATCCACTCATGCAGGGTAATCATGTTCAAACTCTTTTTAAAGATATTGTATTGGTTACTTTATCCTTGTTGCAATAAAATACCAAAAAGAAAAGTGAGTTATGAAAGAAGTTTACTTTGGTTTATGGTTCTAGATGAAGAGTCCATAGCGAAGGATGATATGGTAACAGGCTTCCAGTGCAGAAAGATGACTGACAGCATTTCCTCAGTACATCAAGAATGGGAAGGCAGAAATAGGCAGAGACAGAGAGACAGAGAGAGATCTGAAAGCAGGGTGAGGCTGTGAACTTTCAGAACTCCCCTCCTCAAGTGGCATACTTCTTCCAGCAAGATGACAGCTCCTAAAGCTGGGACAAAATGCTCAAATATCTGATTCCATTGGGAGGCCATTTTTCATTCAAGCCACTGCAGCTGTAAAATGAGTGGGCTTCATAAGTTTTTTTTTTTTTCCTACACTCTTAGTTTTGGCCAACCCTCTTACTACATTCTTCTCTCTTCTGGTACCCTGTCCCAGTCCCTGCTTTACCCTTAACCCTTTGTTAACCTCTCTTCTTTCTTTTCTCATGTGTTCTACCACCTTTAAACTTACTTTCATTTTTAAAGTTGTGTTGTGAACTAATGCTGGGTCAACCAAGAAGATCTAGGTTGGGTCATGAATAACCTTTACCTACTAGTGGCTGGAGCAGGAAAGAATGCACCATATAGTTTTCTATGCATAACATCATGTCATAAACAAATAGTGACAATTTTCAGTCCTTTCTGTTTAGAAGTCTAATATCTCCTTTCTCTTGTCTAATTGCTCTAGCTAAGACTCCTGATCTTATGTGTAATGCCCCGTCTTCCCTGTTCCTCCAGACCAAAGCACAGGATGCAAGAAATGTTTACATTAACCAGTTTAGCTTCCTCTGCTCCATTCTGCTAGCTGGAGGGGATTAGCATAGAGCCTTGTTTCTGTCTTTGCTATGGTAATTTCAACTGCTAAGGAGGGTTCTCACAGGTGCCCTGAATCTCCTCCTATCTGTCTGTCAGAGTTCCCAGCTCGGTACCCCCTGCCTGGAAGCTCCTGCCAGCTCTGGAAGCACCAGGTGCTGGAAGCACCAGGTGCTGGAAGCACCAGGCGCTCAACACCATGATCTCACACCTGACTGGGAGAGGGCTCTCCACTTCTGGGGCAAAAGTATTTAACCCTGGATTAAGTTTAAATAAGCGGGTATTCTCCTCCTCTGGGGAATGACTCAAACTCTGTATCTGTGTGTGCGTCTTGTGTTTTAACCCCTAGGACATTATAGAGCTCGTGGTAGGTATGGAGTTGCAGTCCATACTGGCTGGGTGGTGATGCAGACCCCGTGGCGTGGAATGTTCGCCACACTTATGTTCGATAGAAAGCAAGAAAATGCATACTTATCTCTCCTGTGTCTTCAAGGGCTTTCAGCTTTCACCACTGAATACAAATATACAGTGGGTTTAATATTGATAACTTTTATTCCATTGGAAAACTTTACTACAATATTTCTATTGGTCTATAGTCATACCATCCTAAATATATCAAATATCATATACATATAACATATATATTATATATGTATGTATAATTTGCAGAGAATATTATCACAATGTAATATTGAACATGTTCAAATACTATTTCTGTATCAATTTAGATGATCATATAGTTTTGTCTTACAATTTTCTAATGTAATACACCATATTCATCGAACCATCCTTGTATCCTAGGGATAAATCCAATTTGATGGATGCATAAAAATTTATTATGATAGATACCCCTTTTAATGTGTTGGTGATTCAGTTTGATAGTGTTTTCTTGGCACTTCATTAAGTATTTTCTTTTTTTTAAGTTTATTAAATTATGAAAGTTTTCATTTCCGCCCCTCCTCCCAACACCCTCCCACTCCCCCCTCCCCCTCCTCCTCCCTCTTCATCCCTAAGAGTAGTCAGGGCTTCCAGCCCTGTGGGAAGTTCAAGTTCCTCCCCACTCCTTCCAGGTCCCTGAAGGTGAGTATCCGAACAGACTGGTTCCCAAAAATCCAACATATGCAGAGGAAACAAGTCCCAGTGTCATTGTCAGTGGCTTTTCAGAAAGGCTCCGGACCAGCCACATTCAGAGATCCGGCCACATTCAGAAAATCTGGTTGGATCACATGCTCGTTCAGTCCCAGTCCAACTGGCCTTGGTGAACTCTCATTAGATCAGTCCCCTTGTATCAGTGGGTGATCGCACCCCTCGCGGTCCTGAGTTTTTTTAAAGTTCTTCCTCCTTCTGCCCCTCATTTGGACCATGGGGGGCTCAGTCCCGTGCTCCAATGTGGGTCTCCATCTGTATCGCCATCCATCGTCAGATGAAGGATCTATGGTGATAAGCAAAATCTTCATCAATATGGTTATAGGCCAAGGCCGGTTCAGGCACCTTCTCCTCTGTCTAGAGAACAGTCTGGGGATCTCTCCTTGGACCTGGGATCCCATTTATAATCAAGTCTCCTGTAAACCCTAAAATGACTTCCTTAGTTGAGATATATTCCTCCCTGATCTCATATCCATCCTTCCTCCCTCCCCCCATCCCAGTCCACCTAACTTTCCCCATTCCTCCACTACTCCCTTCTCTCTAACCCTTCCAACAACCCTCCCACCCCCCCATGCACCCGAGGTTACCTGGGACTCTTATCTATTTCCAATCTCCAGGCAGATAGCTACATGATTTTCAACAGGTTCACCTTCTTATTTAGCTTCTCTAGGATCACGAATACTGGCTCAAAAACCTTTAATTATGGTTAGAATCCACATATGAGTGAATACATACCATATTCCTCTTTTTGGGTCTGGCTTACCTCACTCAGTAAGGCGTTTTCTATTTCCATCCATTTGCATGCAAAATTCAAGATGTCATTGTTTTTTACCGCTGAGTAAAACTCTAATGTGTATATGTTCCACACCTTTATTGACCATTCTTCTATTGAGGGGCACCTAGGTTGTTTCCAGGTTCTGGCTATTACAAATAGTGCTGCTATGGACATAGTTGAACAAATGCTTTTGTGGTATGATAGGGCATCTCTTGGGTATATTCCCAAGAGTGGAATTGCTGGGTCCTGAGGGAGGTTAACTCCCAGTTTCCTGAGAAACCGCCACACTGATTTCCACAGTGGCTGCACAAGTTTGCATTCCCACCAACAATGGATGAGTGTTCCCCTCATTCCACATCCTCTCCAGCATAGGCTATCATTGGTGTTTTTGAGTTTGGCTATTCTGACAGGTGTAAGATGATATCTCAAAGTTGTTTTGATTTGCATTTCCCTGATCACTAAGGAGGTTGAGCATGACCTTAAGTGCCTTTTGGCCATTCGGAGTTCATCTGTTGTGAATTCTCTGTTCAGTTCAGTACCCCATTTTTTAATTGGGTTAGTTAGAGTTTTAGTGTCTAGTTTCTTGAGTTCTTTGTATATTTTGGAGATCAGACCTTTGTCTGATGAGGGATTTGTGAAGATCTTCTCCCAGTAGGAAGGTAACCTTTTGGTCTTACTGGCAGTGTCCTTTGCTTTACAGAAGCTTCTCAGTTTCAGGAGGTCCCATTTATTCATTGCTTCTCTTATTGTCGGAGCTCCTGGGGTTCTGCTTAGGAACTGGTCTCCTGTGCCTATATCTTGTAGACTACTTCCCACTTTCTCTTCTATCTGGTTCAAAGTGGTCAGATTAATGTTGAGGTCTTTAATCCATTTGGACTTGAGTTTTGTGCATGGTGATAGATATGGATCTACTTTCATTCTTCTACAGGTTGACATCCAGTTATGCCAGCACCATTTGTTAAAGATGCTTTCCTTCTTCCATTGTATGCCTTTAGCTCCCTTGTCAAATATCAGGTGTTCATATGTTTGTGGGTTAATACCCGGGTCTTCTATTCGATTCCATAGGTTGACTTCCCTGTTGTTATGCCAATACCAAGCTGTTTTCAATACTGTTGCTCTGTAATAGAGTTTGAAGTCAGGGATGGTAATGCCTCCTGAAGTTCCTTTATTGTATAAGATTGTTTTGGCTATCCTGGGTTTTTTGTTTTTCCATATAAACTTGATTATTGTTCTCTCAAGGTCTGTGAAGAAGTTTGATGGGATTTTGATGGGAATTGCATTGAATCTATAGATTGCTTTTGGTAGAATTGCCATTCTTACTATGTTGATTCTCCCAATCCAAGAACAGGGGAGATCTTTCCATTTTCTGGTATCCTCCTCAATTTCTTTCTTCAAGGACTTAAAGTTCTTGTCAAATAGGTCTTTCACTTCCTTGGTTAGAGTTACCCCAAGATATTTTATGCTATTTGTGGCTATCATGAAAGGTGATGTTTCACTGATTTCCCTCTCTGCTTCTTTATCCTTTGTGTATAGGAGGGCAACCGAGTTTTTGGAGTTGATCTTGTATCCTGCCACATTACTAAAGGTGTTTATCAGCTGTAGGAGTTCTTTGGTAGAGTTTTGGGGTCGCTTATGTACACTATCATATCGTCTGCAAATAACGAAAGTTTAACTTCATCCTTTCCAATTCGAATCCCCTTGATCCCCTTATGTTGTCTTATTGCTATTGCTAGGACTTCAAGCACTATATTGAAGAGGTATGGAGAGAGTGGACAGCCTTGTCGTGTTCCTGATTTTAGTGGAATGGCTTTGAGTTTCTCTCCGTTCAATTTGATGTTAGCTGTCGGCTTACTATATATTGCTTTTATTATATTTAGGTATGATCCTTGTATCCCCAGTCTCTCCAACACCTTTATCATAAATGGGTGTTGAATTTTGCCAAATGCTTTTTCAGCATCCAATGAAATGATCATATGGTTTTTTTCTTTCAATTTATTTATATGATGGATTACATTGATAGATTTGCGTATGTTGAACCAGCCCTGCATCTCTGGGATGAAGCCCACTTGATCATAATGGATAATTTTTCTAATGTATTCTTGGATTCTGTTTGCCAGTATTTTATTGAGTATTTTGGCGTCAATGTTCATGAGTGAGATTGGTCTGTAATTCTCTTTCTTGGTTGTGTCTTTGTGTGGTTTTGGTATCAGGGTAACTGTAGCTTCATAAAAAGAGTTTGGCAATGATTCTTCTGTTTCTATATTGTGAAATACATTAAGGAGTATAGGTATTAGCTCTTCCTGGAAGTTCTGGTAGAATTCTGCATTCTACCATCTGGACCTGGGCTTTTTTTGGTGGAGAGGTTTTTGATAACAGCTTCTAATTCTTCGCGACTAACAGGTCTATTTAGATTGTTCACTTGCTCTTGATTTAACTTTGGTATATGGTACTTATCTAAAAACCAATCCATTTCTTGTACATTTTCCAACTTTATGGCATATAAACTCGTAGTAAGATCTAATGATTCTCTGAACTTCCACTGTGTCTGTTGTTATGTCCCCCTTTTCATTTCTGATCTTCTTAATTTGAGTGTTCTCTCACTGCCGTTTGATTAGTTTGGCTAGGGGTTTGTCAATCTTGTTGATTCTCTCCAAGAACCAACTTTTTGTTTCGTTGATTTTTTGGATTGTTTTCTGTGTTTCTATTTTGTTGATTTCAGCCCTCAGTTTGATTATTTCCAATCTTCTACTCCTCCTGGGAGAGTCTGCTTCTTTTTTTTCCAGAGCTTTCAGGTGTGCTGTTAAGTCTCCAATATATGCTTTCTCCGTTTTCTTTAATTGGGCACTTAGCGCTATGAACTTTCCTCTTAGAACTGCTTTCATTGTGTCCCATAGGTTTGAGTATGTTGTGTCTTTATTTTCATTAAATTCAAGGAAGACTTTAATTTCTTTTTTTATTTCTTCTTTGACCCAAGGATGATTCAGTAGTTGACTGTTCAACTTCTACACATTTGTAGGCTTTCTGGAATTCGAATTGTTATTGAGTTCTAACTTTATTCCGTGGTGATCCGACAAGACACAGGTGATTACTAATATTTTTTTGTATCTGTGTAAGTTTGCTTTGTTACCGAGTATGTGATCAATTTTCGAGAAGGTTCCATGAGCTGCAGAGAAGAAGGTATATTCTTTCCTTTTTGGGTAGAATGTTCTATAGATATCTGTTAAGTCCATTTGATTCATTACCTCTAGCAATTCTCTTATTTCTCTGTTGAGTTTCTGTTTGATTGATCTGTCCATTGGTGAGAGAGGTGTGTTGAAGTCTCCTACTATTAGTGTGTGTGGTTTGATGACTGCCTTGAGTTCTAAAAGTTTTTCTTTTACATAAGTAGGTGCTTTTATATTAGGGGCGTAGATATTCAGGATTGAGACTTTCTCCTGATTAATTGTTCCTGTTAAGAGTATGAAATGTCCATCTCCATCTCTTCTGATTGATTTTAGTTTCAAGTCAATTTTGTTAGGTATTAGAATGGCCACACCAGCTTGTTTCTTAGGTCCGTTTGCTTGGAAAACCTTTTCCCAACCCTTTACTCTGAGTAGATGTCTATCTCTGTGGTTGAGGTGTGTTTCTTGTAAACAGCAGAATGTTGGATCCTGTTTTCTTATCCAGTATCTAAGTCTGTGCCTTTTTATAGGTGAGTTGAGTCCATTGATATTAAGTGATATTAATGACCAGTGGTTGTTGATTCCGTTTATTATTTGTGTGTGTGTGTGTGTAGTAGAGTTTGTGTGTTTCTCTTCTTTGAGTTGTGGTTGTGAAGGGTCACTAGATGTCTGGGTTATTGTAGGCAGTGATGGCAATGTTGGATTCCTTGGGTTGCGATTTTCCTTCTATTACTTTCTGTAGGGATGGATTTGTGGCTACGAATTGTTTAAATTTATTTTTATCCTGGAATATTTTGTTTTCTCCGTTGATAGTGAATGATAGCTTGGCTGGGTATAGTAGTCTGGGTTTGCATCCATGGTCTCTTAGTTTCTGCAGTACCTCTATCCAGGATCTTCTGGCTTTCATGTTTTCCATAGAGAAGTCTGGTGTAAGCCTGATAGGTTTACCTTTATAAGTCACTTGACCTTTTTCCTTTGCAGCTCTTAATATTCTTTCTTTAATCTGGATGTTTTGTGTTTTGATTATTATATGGCGAGGGGACTTTTTTTTTGATCCAGTCTATTCGGCGTTCTGTATGCTTCTTGAACCTTCATAGGAATATCGTTCTTTAGATTGGGAAAGTTTTCTTCTATAATTTTGTTAAATATATTTTCTGGGCCTTTGATCTGCAGTTCTTCTCCTTCTTCAATCCCTATTATTCTTAGATTTGGTTTTTTTATTGTGTCCCAGATTTCCTGAATGTTTTGTGAAGAGAATTTGTTGAATTTGCTGTTTTCTTTGACCAGAGCATTTATTTTCTCTATGGTATCTTCAGAATCTGAGATTCGTTCTTCTATCTCTTGTATTCTATTGGTTATGCTTGATTCTGTAGTCTCTGCTCGTTTTCCTAGGTTTTCCATATCCAGCCGGTTCTCGTTTTGTGTTTTCTTCATTGCCTCCATTTCAGTTTTCAATTCTTGGACTGTTTCCTTTACTTGTTTGATTGTTTTTTCTTGGTTTCTCAGGGTATCATTCACGGATTTACTTATTTCTTCAAACTTTTTGTTATATTTCTCATCCATTTCTATACTCATTTCTTCAAACTTTTTGTTATACTTTTCGACCAGTTCCTTAAGGGAGTTATTCATATCCTGTTTAAGGGACTCTATTGCTTTCATAATGGCACTTTTTTCCACTTCATCTGGGTTAGAGTGTTCAAATCCTTCTGTTGTAGGGTCGTTGGGATCTGCTGTTTTCATGTTGTTTTTCAGATTGTTGGAGGAGGTCTTGCTTTGGCGTCTGCCCATCTCTTCGTTCAAATGCTCTCTTTTGGAACTTCTGGTAGCGGGTCAGGTTCCCTTGTTGGGCAGGGAGTTCACTGATAGAATGCCTACCTTTCCTCAGGCAGGCTATTGAAGCACAGGCACTCCCTCTTTCCGGGATGCGCCTATAGAGCAGGCCCAGTGTGCAAGGCAGCTGAGCTGGGGAAATTTTATGGCCCCAGTGGGAGGGGAGAAATATAGAAATTTGTACCTGGATGGAAGCTGGGATGGCAGGCGGGAGAGCTTAGCAGGGTGGAACCAGCACTGCAGGTTGACCTGGGAGTCTATGGGGTTGAGGAAAGTCCGAGCTCCTCCTCGCCGGGCCCCTGCTGCTGGCCTGAAGCAAACTCACCCCTCCGATGGCCCACTGGCTGGAGGCTGGGATGGCTGGCGGGGGCGCTAGCAGGGTGGAGCCAGCAGAGCAGGCTGACCTGGGAGTCTATGGGGTCAGGGAAGGACCGAGCTCCTCTTTGCAGGGCCCCTGCCGCAGGCCCAAAGCAAACTCACCCCTCCGATGGCCCTCTGGATGGAAGCTGGGATGGCTGGCGGGGACGCTAGCAGGGTGGAGCCAGCAGTGCATGCTGGTCTGGGAGCCAATGGGGTCGGGGAAAGTCCAAGCTCCTCCTCACCGGGCCCCTGCCACAGGCCCGAAGCAAACTCACCCCTCTGATGGCCCTCTGGATGGAAGCTGGGATGGCTGGCCGAGGCGCTAGCAGGGTGGAGCCTCATTAAGTATTTTCATCAAGAATATTGACCTTAAACTTTATTTTCTTGTATTATCCTGCTCTGGCATTAAGATAGTATTAACTTTGCCAAAGTTGTATGGAAATATCCATTAAACACTTTTGTAGAGAATTTGAAATGGATTGGTGTTTGTGTTTTAATTATTTGGTAGATATCATCAGGTCTAGGGACTTTCTTTTAATGGGAAATGTGGGCCTTTCTTTTAATGGGAAATGTTTTACTACAGATGTAATCTTTTTTGTTTTGGTTTGGTTGTTCAGACCTCTGTGTCTTTGGTACTATGTCTTTATACAATTTGTCTAGAATTGTATTTTATCTAGGTTATCCATTTTGTTCAGACTAGTCTCTTTCCTTACGTATAGGCAGTCAATGGATGCAGACATCTTTGATGTAAGTTGATCAAGTGAAGCCTTTTGGAGACGCAGGACCACTGAAGACACAGAACCTTTAAGAGGAAACCATCAAGAGAACTGATGGCTTCAGTAAAGCATCACTTGTGTTGTAAATGGATGGTCACAGCCTTCAGGAGCCTTTTATATGTATTTGAAAATAAAATCGCTTTCCATTAAAAGAAAGGCCCGCATTTCCCATAAATATTTGTTGAGCAACTACTATCCTCCAGCCAGAGCCCTGAGACACACAGGACAGAACACTTGCTTGTCCTCTATACCTCCTTTTACAAAGCTTTGTGCTAAGTTTTGTCACTTCCTTTTCTTCACTTACACTGAAGAAGCAATCACTTACCATTTGTCATTTAGCTATCACATCAAGGTGACGTGGGGCAGTTTAAGTGAGTCGAAAGTTTTACAAATTTCGATCTCTATAATCAGGACATCATTTAGATGGGTCTTTCCTCCTTGGAACACTGTCAAACCACATACGGCGTTGATGTGGGAGTCCCCTCTGTGTGCTGTGGTTATCATTAATGAATAAAGAAACTGTTTTAGCCTTATAGCAAGGCAGAACTTAGGTAGGCGGGAAAGATGGAACTGATTGCTGAGAGGAAGAAGGCAGAGACAGAGAGACGCCATGAAGCCACCGCTGGAGACAGATGTGCAGAAACTTTGTTGGTATACCACGACCTCATGCTGATATACAGCTTAATAAAAATGGGTTAAATTAATATGTAATAGTTAGTCAATAAGAAGCTAGAGCTTCCATTGTACTGCCAGAAGAAGAAAGAAAAGCTAGAGCTAATGGGCCAAGCAGTGATTTAGTTAATAAAGTTTCTATGTGATATTTTCGATCTGAGCTAGCCAGGCAGCCAGGAAGAGTAAACACCCTCTCCCAACACTGCATGACACATATAAAACAGAAAGAAATGAAACTTTAAATTAAAATTCTGAGAGCAGAAGCCTTTTCACATTGCTGGATGAGAATCTTATAATAGTCTTTTGATATCCCCCTCTCCTTTGTGTGTGTTGTCCTGTGCCTGCTGATGAAAAACCAATGCCTTATCACTACAGAAGAAATAAAGTCAAATGAACAACTTAAAGGCAAGCTAGCACATAAAGCACATTATATTACAACCAGCCAGCCAATCAGGATAGATTCTGAATCCTGATCAAGCTTTTAAAAACTCTGTGAGTGCTTGAATCCAGAGTCAGAAGTAGGCCTTCCACAGCTTTGTGGGTCAACTCATTAAAGTAAAACCTCTAACTTTGTAATACAATGTAGAAATACATTGTTCTCTGAGTACATCTAGCATTGTCCTGCTAGAGACTCTGATGGTGTGTGAGTCAGAAAGGTTTTTCCAAGACCAAACACTGTATTAAAAGAAGAAGCCTGTCAAAGACAGGGAACAAAAAGCAAGTCACATCTAAGGAACTTAGAAAAGATGGGTTCATCGAAAGAGTAGCGTGGCTCTGGGAATTAAAAGAGTGACCATGAATCTGTATCAAAACTGCATGTTATATGTGAAACCCACAGAGAAATGAAGGTTTCCTAAAATTGTATGTGGTGGTGCACACCTTTAATCCCAGCATCCAAGAGACAGAGGTAGCTGGATCTCTACGTGTTTGAGGCTAGCCTGGTCTATATGGATTTTCAGGCCAGATAAATCTATATAGTGAGGCCCTGTTTCAAAATCAGAACAAAAGTTCAGCAGAAGATGGTAACTGTACTATTTTACCAAACTGTCTTGGTTCTCTTTGATATTTTTATATGATGATCTCAATATTGTTCTGACTTTGTTGAAATGTATGTATCATCAATATATAAAACACAGCATTAAAACTGGTGTGGCAGTACGTCTGTCTGTCTGTCTGTCTGTCTGTCTGTCTCTCTCTCTCTCTCTGAAAATGCCTTTAGGAAAGATAGATAGGACAATAACCTACAGCTATGTCAGGACTCATAGTCCATGATAACAGACTTTTTCCGAAGGGCAATAGGGTACTCTTGACAGGTTTAGAGTAAGAGAACGGCATCTTCTGACTGATAAAGGTCACTCGCTGTAGTGGTAAAAGGGTCGTAACAGCTGAGACAGAAGACAGGTGAGTAAGATAGACAACTGTCACCATTTGAGTCAGAAATACTGGTGGACTCATGTTGGAGAGAATGAGTTGGAAGATTCAGAAGACATTTAAGACAAAGAATAGTTAGGGTAGATAAGGTGACAGGATGTAGGAAAGAAGTAAGTTTAAAAGTGGGTGGACGTTGAGATGACACATACAAATAGCACTATAGTGCGTGTATGTGTGTGTCTCTCTGTGTGTGTGCTACATGTATGTGTGTGTCTGTGTGTGTCCTTAAGGGCCCCTACAAATACTCTTTGATTTAAATCCCAGGATGCATGTCCTTTAAGTAAACAGTAATGAAGTTGTACTTAGTCCTTGAGGCAAGCAGATTTCCCCATAGTCTTGTTAATCTCCGATATCTGGGAAAGAAAAACTGAAGGTATAGGGAAGTTTTATTCGGTCATTCAAAGTTATTTGCCTATGTGACACATTTACATGTGCTACTTTCTCCAGTTTCTGTCTTGTAATACAAACACCTAAACAGCTACGCTTTATTTAGTAAGGCTTCAGGCAAGCAATAACTGAGAGATGAGGAAATTCTTTAATATTCATGGAGACACTTCCATTCCCCAGTCAGCTTACTCCCCTTTAACACAGGCTGTTGATTGTTCAGTCAAAGCTTTCTAGTAATTCAATCCATTTATTCAAGGAAGATATGAATCTAAGAATTCAAAATGTTGTCAAAACATTCCTGAAGAAATATATCAGAGAAGATTGACTTTAAGTGAATTACTTTGAGTCAAAAAATACATTGAAAATTTTGACAAAAATTGAAAATCTCACATGCTTTCTTTCCATCATTATATGTATGTGCTGGTCTTGAGGAAACACTTCCCAGAAGACTTCCTCTTCTTAATCACAGTTGAGTCTTCAGCTTCAGCTGACCAGCATCCATTGTCTCAACAAAGCAAAACCACCTTAGAGGTTTTGGTCTCTTGTTAATCCCAGCCAAACCTTCAGCTCCAGCTAACCAGACATTACAGATTCTTCATACAAAGGACATGATAGAGTATTTGCTTCTATCTGAAACCTGACAAGCCAGGTCGCCATTGTCTGCACTGCTTTCAATGTTCTTATCTCCTAAGCTTCTTCAGACCAGCCCACTGAGCTCTCAACACTCATTGACTTTTCTAGTCCAAAGTTCCAAAGTCTTTCCACAGTTTACCCCCAAAACGATACGGTCAGGTCTGTCTGTCATAGCAATAACCTGCAATCGTAGTACCAATTCTGTCTTAGGGTTTCTATTTCTATGATGAAACACCATGGCCAAAGAAACTTGTGGAGGAAAGTGTTTCGTTGGCTTACAATTCCATATCACTGTTCATCATTGAAGGAAGTCAGGGTAGGATCTCAAACCGGGCAGGAACCTGAAGGTAGAAGCTGATGCAGAGGCCATGGAGGAAAGATGCTCATTGACTTGCTCCGCATGGCTTACTCAGTCTGCTTTCTTATAGAACCCAGGACCACTAACTGAAGGGATGAAAGCACCCAAAATTGGCCAAGTCCTCCCCCATCAATCACTAGTTAAGATAATGCCCTACAGCCAGATATTACGGAAGTATTTTTTCAGCTGGGAGTCCAATCTTTCAGATGACTCTAGCTTGTGTCAAGTTGATGTGGAACTAGCCAGCACAGGAAGATAATCAAATTTGCAGAGGGTGAAAAAAAGGAGGAATGGTAGAACTCTAAATTAAAATGCTGTGTGAGAAAATTTCAAAATTAATGAAAATACTAAGCTGTGCCATCCAAATAAGCGTAAATTAAAACAAATACAAAGGAACCCACAACCAGATACAGCGTAGTCCTTGGTCGAAAACCAAATCAAATAAGCATTTGTTGGAGGAGTATATAAACTTTAGGGATACAATGTCATGTCCTGAGTATTGCATGTGTAACAGTGGGAGTGGGAAGGAAATGAAATGACATCTCCCCGTGGCTGCTCTCCTTGTTTCTGGGACAAACTATGTGACAAAAACAATTTAGAGCAAAAGGGCTTATTTCGTCTCACAGTCTGAGTTATCTACCAGCAGGGACATCACAGCCATGGGAGCATGACACCCTCACAGTCTAAGATACGTAACGACAGGGATGTTACAGCCATGGGAGCATGAGTGCCATCATGGTGCAGTGCAACCAGGAAGCAGAGAGACATTAATCCTGACGTTCAGTTCTCAGTCTCCTTTTTATTCCAGGCAGACCTTAGCTCCTGGGGCAGTGCCACTCCGTTCAGTTGAGTGCTATCTGATCTCTTTAGCTTTTCTAGAAACATCCTCACAAAGACCCTCAGAAGTTGTGTGATACTTAGAAATCTCACCAAGCTGGAACGGAGATTAACTGTCACGCTAGCGAGCAAAAATAAAAGCTAACTTAAAATATTTGCACAGAGCAATTCTCCTCCAAAAGTATAGGCAGGTTGAAGAATGGTAAGCACATTTGCAATCTCAGGACTTGGGAGGGGGAAGCAGGAGGATCATTAGCTATAGACAGCCAGCCTGAAATACAACAGCAAACCTGTCTCAAGGTGGGTGGGGATGGCACAATGCTGAAGTTCTTACCTGCAGATTCTTCACAGGAAAGGAGTAAGAGAGAGGAGGGAGAACGGAAGGAGGGAGGGAGGGACGAAGGGAGAAAGAGAAAGAAAGAAAAGCCTAAGTAAGCTAAAAGAAAAATTATTCCACATGTAAACACAGAAATTCAGGAAGTAATAAAAACAATAGAAAAAATATATGGGTGAATAATAATTACCATTAATTTCACAAAAATGAGAATCTTATCATAAGGAGTTTGATGCATATATGGAATTGAAATATATCCCAACATAAACACAAGGTCTGCCTGTGATCTTGGCATTTCCTGAGAAATATTGTATGTAGTAAAATATAATAAATTACATATACAATTATAATGTCTACTATGGTAAAGCAATAGGCAATAATAGGCTAATAGATTGACAATCATAGTAATTAAAATACTAATTAATAACAGTGCCAACTAAGAAAAAAGATGAGTGAGGTAATGAATTTCAAAACTGATTGATACGGTAGATATTACCTTATATATTAGTAATTATGTCGGCTTATTTGGACAAAAACATACATTTTATTGTACAAAGATAAAGATATCTGACTTAGCAAGAAAAATATCACTCTTTGCTAAATTTAGATCTCAAATTTAAAAAAAAAACCCATAAGGTTCAATGTTCTTAATTATGCACTGTGTATTTGGAATGGAAACAATCAAATTTGTATTTTGTTTGGCAAACCTTGATTATTTGGGCATATTTTTATTGCTTACAAAGTTGTCAGACCTTCAAGAACATAATTTTGGCAGCAGGCTTTCTGAGTTGCTTCAAAATGGGCAGGTTGAACCAGAGCCCAGCACTAGCTGAGCTGTGTCTGGAGAAGCAGAAGTACCAAGTCTCATAAGCTCTGCACCCAATAAGGATGAGGTTGTGCCCTTCTCCAGGTTAAACATGGTTTGTCAAGTGTGCCTTACCCAGAAAGACTCCGGTTTGCATTGTGAGGACAAAGAAAGACTCTGCCCCTAGACTGACATATGAACATTGTGGCATCACCTATCCAACATGGATTGATAAATTACTTATTCCTAGGAGTAAAGGAGTGTCACCCTATACATTTATTTGGGTTAATTGAAAGTCTAGGGGCTTATTAAGATCCTATCAGGGAAATCATGCCCAAGAACTTATAGGGCATACTAGTCTGATTAAGGGATATAACTCCCATATCTGGACCCTGTGAAATGCAAAGGTGACGACCCCACCAGGTTGTCTTCTGACCATTTAGTGTAGGTGTTCAGTGATCACCAGGCAGAGAAATTCTGACTATTGCAGGGACTTCAGCTTGACTTGAAATCACTGCTGATGAGGTCTCTTAGAATTGATATCTGTCCATCCTTCCTCCCATCTAGATGTACAGTTCATCCAGCCTTTAGTCCACCAGTACCTGCCTGCCATTCAGTTTCTTAGATTTAGTCCTGTCTTGCACTTGACCTTGTTCCTTCATCTTAACTTTGACCCTACAGCCTGAATCTACAACCTGTAGCCAACAGCCCGAATAGGTTCTCCAGCCTGGCTTGATTTTGCATCTCACCCCCCACAGAGAACATATTTTATTCCTGTAAGTTTTCTAGCTCGTTTTCATATGCTTTTTTGGAACTCCTTGCATTCTTAACCCTTTTCATCATTCTATAACCTACCTATTTAAATAGTAAAATTTAATATAGATATAGAGATTGTCTTAGTTATGGCTTCTATTGATATAATGAACTACTCTGACCAAAAACAACTTGATGAAGAAAGGTTTATTTCATCTTATATTTGTAGACAATAATCCATCATGAATGAAAGTCAGGGAAGGAAGTGCTGAAGGAACCTGGAGGCAGAAGTTGATGCAGAAGCTATGGAGGGGAGTGGGTTACTGGTCTGTGTCTCACGGCCTGATCAGCCTGCTTTCTTATACTCCTCAGGACATGCCCAGGGTGGCAACTCTCACAATGGGCTGAGCCCTCCCAACTTAATCACTAATTAATAAAATGTCCAACAGACCTCCCTTAGGCCAATCTTATGATGGCAAATTCTCAATTAAATTTCCCTCTTCTCATACATGTTTAAGTTTATGTCAAGTTGACCAAAACAAACTATCACAGGTATGTTTACTGTGTGCTATATAATGTGTGATGGGAGAATTATATTAGTAACTACGTTTGGAACAAAAGAGCCTGTGTTTGCCTGGCCATGTCTGTCAAGGAAGTTGGGAAGATCTGACAAATTGCTGCCAATGAAACACATACTCAGGCAGATGGACTTTTTGTTAATGAATGTTAGTTGGATATTGGCTCCCAGTATCAAAACCACCCAGTGAAAACCCAGAGGCTGCCCAGAAAAACAGCTGAGGATATCTCTTCGGGATTAGAAAAAAGAAGAATTGAATCCTCGCAATACGGGCTGGCAAAAAAAGAAGTTGCATTTAAAAGAAGTATTTGACCTGAGGAATTAAAAACGTGATAGTTTAGAGGTTCCCTGTGCAGCAACTTTTCCTAAGTGATTAAATACTAACAGGCATGATTATACTATTGCTTAGAGAAAATTGGTCACATAATGATGGATGTTGGTATGATTTAGGGTATCTATTCACCCCCTCTTAGAAGGTTTAATGGGATTCAGTCTTGACAGTGGGTGGGTGGGTGGGTGGAATACTGAGGTAAAATGCCAATGTAAAACCTAGAGTCCTCTACACTAGAGTCCAATCCACAGGCATTAAACACTTCACCATTGTTGCTAAGCAAAAGATGCAAGAATACATTAAAAAATAATACATTTTTGACACAGTACAATTTGAGAATGATCACGACCTGCAGAGGCCGCAAATACTTCCTTTAGGATAGAGAAATAAAGAAATGTAGGAAGGAAATAGTTGCAAAAAGCTTTCCTTCCTTCAAGATCCATGTCTTGTTTACTGGGGCCATTTTTACTATTATCAGTACTCTCTCTGTCTCTGTCTCTGTCTCTCTCTCTCTCTCTCTCACCCACACACACACACACACACACACACACACCAGTGAGACATGGATCCACTAATAAATACATCAGGAAGACAGAGATGAAACATAGAGGTGAGGATTTAATATATCTTTTCAGAATAAAACATGAATTCATGCTATTTTTCAATTTTAAGAGCAAATCAGGGTATTTGCTGAATATAGCCTCCCACTTCATTTATCACAACTGTGTGTGTGTGTTGTGTGTTGTCTCTCTCTCTGCGTGTGTGTGTCTGTTGTTGTGTTCAACATTTTGATCAAAAAAATTTCAGAAAAGAGGTGATAGAATGGCCAGCATTTTGTTATGGCCTCTATCCAGTCTGTACTAACTTAGGTTCAAGAGGCCATCAGATTGTGTCAAAGTGTCCAGAATTCCAACTCTCCTGCTCTCTACCTGGATTTTGACCATTTCACTGCAAATTAGTTCCAAAGAATCAGGGTGAAAGGAAAACACTTGAAAAGTGAAAAATGGGATGCTTTAACTTTCTTGTTGCCTGTTTGATCTTTAGTTCGCTTTGATCCATTTTAACAGGACAGTTTTACCCACCATTGGCTTGAGTGTCAAGTTCACAAAGGAGAACAGCTGTAAAGAGCAAGACCAACACTCTGTCCTTCCCTTTTACCCACCATTGGTCTTCCATGAAGCCAACAGAGGATGGTGGCTGCTGTTAAGAATAAGGCTGACATTCTCGCCTTCATTTTTAGAAAATTTGCTTACTTTGTAACTAGATATTGTTGCTTTATTTACGTTTTTAATTTTTGAGAATTTTATATGTAAGTTCTCTATTTACTTCACTTCCACCCCTCTCTTTCCATGCCTACCACTCCCTCACAAATTGATGACCTTTTCTTCTTTTTTTATTATTGCTACATATGTGTACATACATACGTACATACATACAACACACTGAGACCATTTAGTTTTGCTTGTACTTGAATTTACCACTTACCACTTGGGATTGGCTTTCCCAGCATTCAATGGCTGAGTGCCATTCTTCATCTCCAGGTAGTGTCTTGTGAGATTTCCCCTATCCATGCTGGCATGCCAACTGGTCCTGCCATTAAGCAAGTCTTGCTTGGGAAACTATATTGTTGTGACTTCTTGAGTGCAGCTTTCCTGTCCTGTCTAGAAGACACTGTGTCACAGCAGGTGTCCCAGTTCTCTGGCTCTCACAGTTTTTCCCCTCTCTTTTCTGAAATGTTCTCTTAGCGCAGGACTTGCATTGAACAGATGGACTAAGTGGGGTTGTGCACCCACCATCACTTATCCTTTATATTTTGACCAGCTGGAGATCTCTGCCACAGTCCTTCTGATTAAAAAAAAAGAGCCTCTTCAGTAAGGAATCAAACAATACTTATCCGTGAGTATAAAAATAAGTTTTTAGCATATAGTTAAATGGTATTGGCTTTGGAAAAAGACAGCAGCCATTTCCCTTCTAGGGTCTATGATATTTCCAGCCATGGACAGTTGACTAGATTGATAGTACTAAATGTGAATTCCCTCCCAGTTTGCAGGCCTTCCATTCAATTAGACTTTACGGATCTTCACTCTCAGTCTGAAGACATTGAACTCTGACTCACTTTATGAAAACTAATTAGTAATCTAAGAGTTCTAGTAACCAGTCTTTGTATTCAGCTTACTTTTAGAATTCGACCACCATCTACATAACAGTGAGGCCACGTGTTATGTATTAGAGATAGACGAGTGAATGAGTTTCCCTTGCCCCTTTTTTTCACGCAGTTTGAAAAGGAAACTGGGATATAGACAGTAAAAGAAGGAGAAGAAGAGCAGGGTGTGACAAAGTGATTGTACCATCTGTCACCAGAGAAGTTAGTGAGAGGATGAGGCTCACTGTGGTGGAACATTACTTTAACTATGTAAAGGTATGTCATATTGGCTTATGCTGCAGAATATTACTTTAACTATGTGAAGGTATGTTACATTTGTTTATGCTGCATTTGTTTAATGATGCAAAATTATTTTGCATGCCTTAGGAACCTGATTGGTCTAATATAAAGCTGAATGGCCAATATCTAGGCAAGTAGAAGGATAGGCAGGGCTGGTGGACAGAGAGAATAAATGGGAAAAGGAATCTAGGCTTCTCCATCAACCAGTCAGACATGGAGGAAGCAATGAAAACAGGACTTACAGAATGAAAGAAAAGTAGAAAGCCCTGAGGCAAGACATATATGAAGAAAAACAAGTTATGAGAGCTAGTGGTTCTTATAGCTAAGCTTTCTTAGTTAATAATAAGTCTCTGTGTCTTTATTTGGGAGCTGGCCGGTGGTCCAAGAGAAAGCCTGCTACAGCTGGATGGAGGCAAGAAGTCAATGGAATGATTACTAAATTACAAGGGTTAGATGAAGGGATTGTTAGATGCGTGTGTGCAGGGCCCTGTGCAGGAACTGTAAATCTGCTCACAAGGGCTTTGGGTAAGAGTTAATGATCATTTGGGGAAGGGAAGATGTAAGAGTCTGCATTTTCCAGTGGATACCCACACCCGGCTCAGGCTGCGCGCTTTCCCGAACTCGAGCCCATGAGAATGGACGATTGTCCTGAGGGTTGAAAGATATGACACACACCGGGCTCATCTACCAAGGAGCAAGTGGCAAATGGCAACTTTATTAAACTCAAGTCAGGTATTTATACCAGTGGGCTACCGGGATCAAAAGGGCAAAGCCTCCTCCCATCCAGGAACAGGGAGGAGGGGATCACAGGCCCCAGTAAAGGAAAACTCCTCCCACCCAGAGGGGGCTGGGGAAACTGACCTCTGTGGGAGTTTTTCCCCAGGCAGGTGGTTGAGGGTACAAGGCAATGTCAGACAGGTTAGATGGGCCTTGGCGCCTGAGCTTCTTTCAGGCAGGTTGAGAAATTACCATTTTAAAGTAAAATAGATCCCTCAGGCTAATGTACTAGGCTGTAGCAGAACCAAGGACAGAACTAGCAGGAAGCTTAGCTGGTTAGCGTAAACATTATTTGCATCCAGTATTTTGGCCTCAAGGATCAGGGAGGACAGGTTCCCACAGGAAGATATATAACCCACTAATCTGACTTGTTTTCAGAAGCCTGTTTTTTCAGTTCTTGAGTCTTGAGAAAGCGCCTTGTAAATTATCCACAAGATCACTAGGAATGTGTGTCCAGTATCCCTCTTTGTGAAGATCACAGTTATGAGGACACACACACATATACTCAAAGACCTTTCCCCATCTGTCGCATAGCCTCTGAGTTTAGGCCTGAAAGAATGGTGATGATATATGGCTTCTTTTGTAAAGGAGAAGTCAAGACTTTCCACTTGTATAAACCTCCCAGAGGGTGCTTTTCATAGCTAAGTACCCAAGTTCATCCAGCAACCCCACCTATCTAAAAGGAGTCACTCTTCAGGGAGTGCAAAACCTGTGCTTGAGAGCCCAGCAGAATACTCCGAGAACCTTTGAAAATATCACATCATTTCTAGATAACGGAGATGAAAATCCAGGTCCCTTGACTCTCCATGCTTGCATGGTATGCTGGCATACCACAGTCTCTTACTAAGCCTTATAGCAATTTTGTGATCAGCCAAACACAATAAGCAATTCTTTGGATTTGGATTTCAAATCATTGATATAAAATACCAAATTGTCCTCATGAAATGAATGAAAAATTCAAATCACCGAGAGTTAATCATCTTTCAAACTTCCATCTGCTGACCAATGTCAAGAACCTGTAGTTAAAATAGATCTAAGAATGTATATGCTGGCTCTGGATGAAGCAAAAGAAGGCTCTTCTAGGATGGTTGCTGTGTCTTCTCAGAACCACACCCAGAACTCTAGGTGATCTAAAGTTTGCCAAACCTCAAACAAAGTACAGATTTATTTCTTCCCAGCACTGACAGTAATAGGGATGTAATTTTATTAATTTTAAGTATACTAAAATGTAAATGGCTTGTAAAGATTAGAAAGATGTACTCAATGATTTCTACTATATGGTGTCCTGTGAGTGGAATCACCAGATAATGGAAGGGACAGAGCCCCAATTAGACATCTCTCACCACCAAATGAAAACCCCAGTGCTAGGAATGGATTACATCTAATTAAGTTGTTGGTGAAAGAGGCCCCATGAAACCCCCAAACAACCCATGCTATTTCCAAAGCTTTTGATTGCTCTCCACAAAGTGATGGTAAGACCCTATTGCTGAAGACAATCTTTTTGAACATGGAGAAGTCAAGGAATCCTCACCCCTACAGACCAGCGTTCATGGTGTTGTAAGGTATTGTGCATGCTTTCAAAGTATAAAGGTAAACATCAACTCAGCTACAAAACCTCCTATTTATATTGGTGACCTGTAACATGAGGGGTCCTGCTTGTTGGGGTTTCTGTCCCCCTGTTACCCCAACAAGTAGGCAAGCCCCAAAGAAAATCACACAGAGGACTCAGTAAGTTATAAGACTGATTGGCCTATTAGTTCAGTCTTCTTATTTGCTCTTGTAGCTTATATTAACCCATTATTCTTATCTAGGTTAGTCACATGGCTCCATACCTTTCACAGCCAGGCAGATTGCATCCTGCCTCTTCGGTGGTCTGCGCAGGAATGAGGGAGGAAGCTTCCTGCTTCCCAGAATACTCCTGCTCTCTTTGCTCCACCTCTACTTTCTGTCTGGTTTTCCAGCCTATACTTCCTGCCTGGTCAATCAGCATTTATTTAAAATATGATTGACAAAATACAGACAATTCTCCCATACCATTTTTATCTATAATATTCATTGATTCAATAGTGGCTTAAAAATTGTTGGAGTAACAAGCCAGTACCTGATTGGATTTAAGGCCCACTGCATGAGATGGAACCCATGCCTGCTACTGTTTGGGTGACCAAGAGTCCAAAACTAGATAGTCCATGAATCTGTGGGAAAACCAAATACTGCTATTCTGCTAAAGGAATGAAGCAATAAAATGACTCCTAAAAACATTCTGCTGTACTCATAGATCACTGCCTTGCTCAGCCATCATCCGAGATACTTCCTGCTGTGGTAGATGGGAACAAATATAGAGACACACAACTGGACAAAAGGCAGAGAGGAAAAGACCTTAGCACATTCATTTCTTAATGCAATGTGTCCATCGAATCCCTCCTTTAAGGGTACAGGGAACTATGTGGAAGAGGAGGCAGGAAGATTAAAGAGTCAATGAGGATGAGAGAAACCAAAGAAGCACAGCTTTCTAGATGTAACAGGACAAATGCTCATATAAACCATAGAGACTGTAGAAGCATGCACAGGGCCTACACAGGTCTAAGCCAGGTGGGTGAAATGCACACACATCCCCACCTGGCATAACCATATCCACCAGAAATGGCGAGAGTCATGAAGCCAGCACAGCTTTTTGGCACAGAGATATTTGATCAAGATGTTTCTAATATCATCTCTTATAGTACAGAACAACTAACTCATCTTCTTTTGCATGATGAATCATGGCACACATGCTTGATTAATTTTACAGCATGAATACTGCATCACCTTCCATCACACCCACTTTTACAGTTTCTAAAATTACATAAAATAATTTCTTATAATTTCTTCCCCCCCCATGGAGTCTCAGGAGCCTCTGCCTCAACTGGCTGCTTTGTTTTTTGCAGACACCTCTTCTAATGGGACAGCTGTAAAAATAATAGACTGAACAAAATTCATTCACAGATAATATAGGAAACCTCAGCTCAGAGGGTTGAGTTAGTTGCTGTAATTTCAGCTTTTTCTGATTTAATTGATAGACCTTTCAATTTGTCTTCTGATTCACATTATATTGTTAGATTATATCCTCATATTGAAACAGCTACTTTATCTTCCCGAAAAACCACAATATTTTTACAACTACAAAAATTACAAGATCTTATCCTTAAAAGAACTTTGTCCCTTTGTTGTGGTTCATACCCATCTATCTGGCCATATTCATGAGGGAAATAGACCCACAGACCTTCAGACCAGGATGATTATGCTTTCTGCTATTGAACAAGCAGCCCAATGTCATTCCTTACATCACCAAAATGCCTCTGCTTTGAGATATCAATTTCATCTCTCCCAAGAGACTGTTAGAACTATAATAAGGGATTGCTCTGTCTCTTCCACATTCACTATCTGTAGGGGCACATCCTTGAGGGCTTAGACCTGGTGACTTACAGCAGGTGGATGTTGCTCATGCACCTTCTTTTGGAAAGTTATCTTATGTTCATATATTTGTAGACACTTATTCACATGTCATTATGGCCTCTGCCTGAGGAGGAGACGCCTTTAAAGAATGTTGCTCAAGCACTGTTTTCTTGCTTTACCATCTTGCAACAGCCTAAGGCTTTGAAGACAGATAATGTTCTCTCTTATACCTCTGAACCTTTTCAAAAATTTTGTATTCAAATGAGAATAAGTGACTCTACAGAGATTCCATATAAACCACATTGTGAAGAGAACTCGTCAAACATTAAAGGGACAGATTACTAAATTACCAGAAGGAAAATTTATAGTTCTCCACATTTATTTATAATTGCTTGGGTGTAGAATCTATTGTCTTCTAAAACCTTGATGTAGTTAGACTGTCAGTTATTACTGTGTCTTTAATAAGTTTTACCATTAAAAGGGTCATCATCCTAGCAAAGTCACAATTTGGCTAAAATGGTTGTGGGCACACACTATGCAATATAACAATTGAATATCAGATAAAATTGCAGATGGGAATGAAGCTTGTGTACCATCCATTGTTATATGTAGTCAATAAATAGATTTAATTCTCTTAAAAATACAGAGTTCTCCATATCATATTCTCCCACATGCTCTTGTGGTGATCAATCGTTTATATAGTAATGAACATCTTTAGTGAGATGGAAAGACCTTTTAACAGGTCACTAGAGAGGCCCCGATGTGCTTTTAACGACAGGACTCAGATTTGCTTGTGTCTTTCCGCAGGATGCTGATTCTCAGCTCTGGGAGCCTGATCCCTTGATTCAAGCTTGTGGCAAGCCCTCCTCTTCAGTCCCTGAGTCAGTATTTGAGCTTGACTATGTCCCCGCCTTGTGAAGAGGCTGTGACTGACCATAAAGCATCACCAGTAGACATTAGCTCTTTCAATGAGTGTCAAAAACTAGTCACAGAGCTTGTGCCCTCGTCTCAACTTCCTCTGAGAAAGAGGACCGAGAAACTCCCCCCCTTGCAAGATCCACCCTCAATAGCTTGATTCCAACCTGAGATCAAGTCATGAATCTTTCACAGCAATAACAAATCATGGTTCTGTGACAAGGTCATTCACTCTCTACCGATGATCTATTTGTTGCTATGGTCACTCTTATTTCTGCTCAGGTACTTTTGTTTTCTTGTGTTCTTGCTGAGGACGGTGGTACCTACTGGACATATATACCTGTTCTTCAACTTTTTCAAGTTTCTCCTTGGGATGCCTCAAAAGCCAAAGTGGCAACTAAAAACACTGCCTTTATGGGAGGGTTAAAATTCTTACATTTTACATAAAACTAGTATTAATGTCTCTTTTTTGGACATAGGGATATTGCTCCCATGTGTTTTTATACTAATGAATTAAAAGGTTGTATGTGTTACACCTTGGTATTTAGATTATTGATTCTCATAAGTTACCTAGTGGACCAGATGTATGTGGGTCCTTAAATTTAATTCAGTTGGCTCATCTTATGTTACACCTATTATACCCAAATAGTCACCACCCTCTAATTTTCTTCCTGGTGAGTGCCATAAGAACATAAAGGGACTTTGGGAACATGTTAGTAGGACCACTGGCTATCTCTTTGATCTGTTTGCACCTTTTTTAATAAAGGAGTTTCTATTCCTATTCCTCATACAAATTGATTGGTCAATGTCTTATCTTGAAAATGATAGCAGGAATTACCTTAAATTCAATATAGTTTATACGTGAGATGAATCTTGCATTTATATTTCCAAATAATTTCTATTAATAGGTGTTATTCTCCTGTATGGGCCTCCCCCATGTTTATAGGTTCCAATACAGAAAAACCATGACCTTAAAGGGAGCTCTCTCATTTATTAGCTGCCTAGGGATTTGTAGAATTAAAAAGACCTTAAATTAAGGATCCTGAAAAAGAATACAGGCTTGTGTTTCTTCTCTTTATGCTATACTGTTAGAAAATATAAAAACATACTTTAGTGATAATTCTATTTTCACTATAAACTGTTCATCTTGTACTATCACCAATTATATTACTTCTACCAATGATGAAAGAACCTTTCATAAAATAAATCAACCTTCTTATATTCTACTACCCATAAATCTGAGCCAGCCCTGGTTTGATGATCCAAGATTTTATGCTTTGGATATAATCACTAACACTCTTACTAGACTTTATATTGGTAATTACTGCTTTAATTGGAATTCTAAGAATTTATGTGTACCTCTCTTCAATACAATTCATCTAAGATTACACCCTTCCTCATAAGGTATAAACGCAACCATATGCTTGCTTTCAACAGTGAATCCTATCTGTAAGGAATCCACTCTTCTAAATACATTATGAATTCCCAGAAGACCCTTTTCATGGAAATTAAATCAGTGAGCAACTTCCTGATGATAAATCATAAATTCCTGGCCACTGTTGCTTTAGATTTAAATAAGCAAAATTTAAATGATTTTTTTTCATTTTCCATGGTAAAATGCAGAATATCTCCAAAGCCTAGAAAATAAGTTCATGGTCACATGTTGGGTTTGGCGGTGGGTTGATGAGTGTGAGGTAAAGAGACCATTCTGTGTATTATATCAACTACTGTGTACAACTACAAATAAGATTTCCTGATCTGGGTCCAGGTACAGACCCTCAGAGCCAGTCTGCTTGTCTGCCTCTCTATTCTTCACATTACCTGCAGATCAATTGTCATCCTATGAGGAACACCCATAACACGAAGCCCCAGAGCCAGTTTTCCTGCCATCTTACCAGTGTGTTGTTTGGCAAACACTTGACACCCTGTGAACCTCACTACAAATGGGGACCACCAGAGACAGACTATCTGATCAGAGTGACCAGCCACCCTGATCACCACAGTTCCTGAGGAATGTGGCATTTTATGACTTCCAAACTCATGTCTGGATGGTCAACCTGCCATCCACATACCCACCTCCTCCATAGGATAGCTCGGCATCCTGTACCCTAAATCCAGAGAGCACCACCCATTCCCAAAGTGACTGCAACCCTTGCCACCTAAGGATCACCTGTAGCAGCTAGTGAACCTGTGACATACTTGTGAAAAACCAGCAGTGAGAAAAATCTAGCTACAGAGAATTTGCTTTAGGGTTTAGAAGTTGCATTTGTTTTTAGCTGAGCCGGAACTACCTCTTGCACCACTTTGATTCATCAACACAGAGTTGACCCAAGACTAAGCTCTAAGCACCATTCATTTAGACAACCTGACCAATGGGGACAACAGCACAAAATCCAAACACCCACTCATTAAAGGTGGAACCATTTATCCATCCCAAGGGACACCAACAACTCACTCCAGATGCCTATGTCTCCTCCAAATATTAGTTCCCTGATCATAATATTCTCTGAGAAAAGCAATTTAGTTGTAGTGCATGAAGCAGTGATTTCAAAATGCTAATTATAAACTTGTTAAGGAATCTAAGGGAGATATGCATAAATTTCAAATTGAAGACCACAAATGCTTAGTTAAATGGGATAAAGAAAAGCCTTTTAGATGTGAAAAGAGAGTTTAACAACGAGATAGAATCTCTGAAGATAAGCTAAGCTGAAATAAAAGTCAAAATGAAAAATTCAAGATGTCAAATAAAAAGCCCAACCTCAAAAATAAAGTGAATTAAGTGGAAGAGAGACTATCAAGTCTTGAAATCAAGGTCAGTTAAAAAAAAAAGATTAATCTAAAACAAAACAAAAACAGGCAGCATCCAAACAAATGAACAACCAAGACTGGCAAGTGCAGAAATTCTGGAATATTACAAAAAGACTAATCCTGTGAACAGCTGTAGAAAGAAAAGAAATTGTTGGACAGCAATTTCTTCAGAGACAAAACTTTTCATCTTGTAAAGAAATACTTTAAGGCAAAAGATGGTCTGCCGGGAAGTAAAGCTTTCCACCCTGCAGGGAAACTTGTCAAACTCAAGAAATAAGCACCTGGAAAGCTTCAGGAAGTCCCTGAAACCAATCAGATTCACTAAGAGCCTTCGTTCCCAAGCAGATAGGAGCAGAAAGGATTGCTGAGATGGATGCAAGTCCAGACAAGCTGAGCTGCTGAGAAGGGGTTCAGATCAGACCAGCAGCCTGTAAGATAGAGATCAACCAAGTTGCTTGAAAGGATCAGAGACCAGATAAATTTCATGGGAGAGACTCAGACCAGCTGAGTTATCTGAAATAGATACTTTTCAATATGTTAGCAGCTTCCTGTAGGTTATGTGATATGTCTCAGCTTTGTAGTTTTTGTGAGGTCCAGTCCACACTGGGGTGGGCTTTTGTTAGTGGTGCCTCCTTTTGAGTGTTTTCTGCTCCTGTAAGTAACCACAATAGATCTCATTGATTTTCAAAGTCGACTTAGGTACTATTCTCTCATAAGTACTCTATCTGGAGTGAGTAGACATGTGTTCTACTCCACAGAAATAATGTCCCACAACTGAGACTCAGGGCTAAGACATATAAAATATTTTCAATAAATCATAAAAGCAAACTTACCCAATCTAATAAAAGAGATGCCTGTCAAAGTGCAAGAGGCATCAGAACATGAAATACACACCATGAAAAAGGCATTCTCATGTCATATAATAATATAATAATAACCAGAGCACTAAATATACAAAGCAAAGGAAGAGTACTAAAAGTGTAAGAGGGAAAGGCCAAACTTGCCAAACATATAAAACAACAACATCAAAGCAATATCCAACTTTCAGAGGCATCTTTGAAAGCCAGTAGAATCAGAATGGTTGTTCTACAAGTTCTGAATGACCACAGGCTCACAGCAAAAGTATCATTTGTCATTGAAAAATAAAGAGAAACTTACCTTGATGAAAACAGGTTGAAGAAATTTATGACCACTAAGATAAGGGGATAATGAAAGAAATACCTTAGTTTGAAGACATCACTAAACTCATGCAGGAGAATAAAAGAGCAAGTAATTCCAGAATAATTAATCAAAGAATGTCTCAGAACATAGCACACTACAAAAAAATAATAGCAGGAAATAATAGCAGGTAATACACATTTTTCACAAACTGCTCTAGACATTAATGTTCTCAATTCCCCCAATAAAGAGGTATGGGTTAACAAATTGGATTAGAACATAAGATCTATCTTTTTGCAAAGAAAACAAAAATAGATAATACATTAAGACGAAAAGCATATATGAAAAGGTTCCTATGAGAGAAAAAGTATTTCAAGCACATACAGATGTGCTGATATCTGACTTCAAACCAGAACTAGTTCGAAAAGATTAAGGGCATTCATATTCATTAGAGGAAAATTTCACCTAGAGGATATTACAATTTGAAACATCTATGTATCAAACACAGGGGCACTCAAATTCCTTAATGAAGTTTTACAGACTAACCCCAAATAATGATAGAGAATAGCTTCAATACTTCTCTGTTACAAATAGATAAATCACTTAGACAAAAATTAAAAAGGGAAATTCTAGAGTTAAATAAGATTATAGTTCAGAAGGATCTAACAGACATCTACAAAACATTTTATGCAAACACTAAAGAACACATCCTTTTCTCAGTAGTTTATGACACCTTGAAAAAAGAAAGAGATAAAGGACTTAATAGTATCAGAGATGAAAGGGAACACATTACAACAGACACCGAGGAAATTCAGTGAGTCATAAAAGCATACTCTAAACATCTATGTTCTGGGCCGAGAGAGATGGTTTGGCAGTTAAGAGCATGGGCTTTTCTTCAGAGGACACGCATTTGATTACCAGAACCCACATGGTAGGTCACAACTATTTGTAACTCTAGTCCCAGAAAATAAAATGCCTTCTTCTGGTCACCTTGGTGCATAAGTATACATGCAGACCAAACACTCATTCACATAAAGTAAACAAATAAATTCAGTCACCAAACATCTCTCTTTCACACACACACACACACACACATACACACACACACACACACACACGTTTAGTAACTGAATATATTTACATTTGGTAATTGTATCTATCTATCTGTCTGTCTGTCTGTTTATCTCTCTCTGTGTGTAACTATTAAAGAACAATCAACATGAGTTTAATAACCTAATAGACCCATAAGATTAAAGGAATACTTAAAATATTCCAACTATAAAAGTTCAAGTACCAGATGGATATAGCACAAAATTCTACCACTTTTTCTTCAAACAAGAACTATTATCAATCATCTTCAAATTATTCTCTAAAACAGAAGAGGAAGAAACACTCCTAATTTCTTTTCACCAAGCTAGTATGATTTTAATATCTTACTACCAGAGAAATATCCAAAAGCAACAATAAAATTTTCAGCCAATCTCTCTGATGAACATACATGCAAGAATTATCAGTAAAATACTTTCAAACTTAATCCATCATGATCAAGTCAGCTCCATCTTAGAGATCCAGGGAAAGATATATATATATATATATATATATATATATATATATATATATATATATATATATATATATATATGTGTGTGTGTGTGTGTGTGTGTGTGTGTACCAATAAACATAATATATCCCATAAAAGACTCAAAAATAGAAACCATGTGATCATGTGATCATCTTATTATATGCATAAAAAGCTCTTTGATAAAATCCAATGTCCCATCATGATCAAATTCCTTGAGAATCTAGAGATTCTGGGGACACACCTTAACATAATAAAGACAATGTACAGACAAGCCAGCAACCAACTGTTGGAGGAGGCCACTTGTTCATCCCAGATGCCCAGGGCCAAAATAATCACACAAAAACTGTATTAATTAAATCACTGTTTGGCCCATTAGTCCTAGTATCTTATTGGCTAACTCTTACATATCAATTTAACACATTTCTGTTAATCTGTGTATTTTTTAACTGAACTCTACATTTTTCTCTGCTCCCCTCCCTGCCTCTCCCCTCCGCCCTTCAACCATTTCCCAAGGTCCCCATGCTCCCAACTTAGTCAAGATATCTTGCCTTTTTTTACTTTCTACTTCCCATGTAGATTAGATCTATGTAAGTCTCTCTTAATGTCCTCATTGTATTGCCACATGGCAGTGGCTTACCAGGTAAAGTTCTGCCCAACTCTGGCAGGGCTACATGGCATCTCTCTAACTCCACCCTTCTTTCTCCCAGCATACAACCTAGCTTTCCCTGCCTAGTTCTGTTGTTCCCTGCCATAGGTTCAAAGCAGTTCTTTATTCATTAACCAGTAAAAGTAACACATAGACAGAAGGACCTCCCACACCAACCAACATCTTACGAAATGGAGAATTTGAAAACATCCACTGAAGTCAAGATCAAAGCAAGGTTGTCCTTTTTCTCTATTCTTGTTCAATAGTGCATGAAGTCTTAACCAGAGCAGTAAGACAAATGAAGGCAATAAAAGAATACATATAGGAAATAAGTCACAGTATCCATATTTGCTGAGGAGAATATGGGAATGATATCCTGAATTTACTCAGTGAAAACGCTGGAGGTCCAATTACTCTAGATGCCACATTACCCAACGTGATTCTAAGGTGCATTTCTGCAAGTTGCAGGTCACACACCAACGAGAAGCTTTGCAGGTCACACACTAATGAGAAGTCTCCATGTAGAGCTCTCTCTTCCAAGCTTCTTATTTTCATTAAGCCACATACACTAACACTGACAGGAAACAAGTTTGGTTTTCGACTCAAGTGTTAGGAAAGAGTTTTTATTTTTTATTAATTCTCTTGCCTTTTTTATCAGATGGAAATGACACAGGGGCAAAAATGAAAAGATCACAAGCCAATAGGCAGATGCAGGCTCTTCAACAGCTGGATTGGCAGTGCATGTCTTTTGAGAAATAGATTCACTTTTGAGAAGAGCCTTTTTGTGGCTAAGCTGATGATAGGTTCCAGGGATTCTGAAGAAAAAGACTCATGACTTTGAATTGAACTCCCTCAGAAGCTGGCGTCATCAGACAAACACTACATGTTACTCTCATTCAAGGCTGCACAATTAAACTGAAAAAAAAAGTCATCAAGGTAGATGACTTTTCGAGACTGTGAGAGTCAAGACTCCCTGAACCAAAATCAGGTGATTCTCTTTTAGGAAATTGCTGTTATATAATTGGTCATTTTTGTTGTTGGTGGTGGTGATCATGGTGGTGGTACTGATTTTTTTCTCTTTTTCTTTCTGTCTTTTTGCCTTCCTTCCTTCCATTTTCTTTCTTTCTTTTTTCTTCCTGTTTTTCTTTCTTTCTTTCTTTCTTTCTTTCTTTCTTTCTTTCTTTCTTTCTTTCTTTCTTTCTTTTTTTTGGTTGTTCTGCTTTCTTGTTCCCAGTATCAAAAAATGCATGAGTCAGGTGTTGGTAGTGCATGCCTTTCATCCCAGCACTTGGAGGCAGAAACAGGTGGATCTCTGTGAGTTTGAGGCTAACCTGGTCTACAAAGTGAGATCCAGGGCAGCCAGTATTGTTATACAGAGAAACCCTGACTCAAAAACAAACAAACAAACAAAAACAAACCAAAACAACAACAAAAAAAGCATTGGTATGGAAAGTCCTTCTGTAGGTATGTTCCTTTTATTGGTTAATGAATAAAGCTGCTTTGACCTACAGAAGAGCAGAATAGAGTAAGTTGGGAATTCCAAGCAGATAAAGGAGAAAAGAAGGCGAAAAGAGAGAAAAGAAGAAAAGGAGAAAAGAAGCTACATGGATCAGAGAGATCCATGTAGCTGCCGATGGAGAAAGATATGAGCCACCAGCCAGAACCTTACTGGTAAACTGTGTGCCTCATGGTAAAATACAAAATAATAGAAATGGGTTAATTTAAGATGTTAGAGCTAGTTAAGAATACTCTAGAGTCATTGGCCAAGCAGTGCTGCAATTAATATAGTTTCTGTGTGATTATTCTGGGTCTGGGAGGCCAGGAAATGAACGTGCAAGCTCTGCCTACAAAGCATGATCCAACTAGTAATCCCAACTATGTGTAAGAACAAATATCTGTGAACCAAGATTGTTTCCAAAGTCCTTCCCTCTCTGCACCTACCTCTTTTATCTTTTGTATTACATACTGGAAGGGAGGGTTGAAAATGGCAATTAAGACCTCCAATAATTTCTCGTTTTCTAGCAGCTACACAATAAACTTGGAATCCTTTAAACTTCATTTCTACTCAGGTGCCATTCATGCCATATTCTCTAAGAAAAGGGGAACAAGATATTCTAGAAAGTAGTTTAGCAATGATATAAGTTAATGACTAAGCACATTCCTAAGGCTGAGACCCCAAACAGACTGGATGGGTAAGAGAGGAGGGAACCATGGGTCTGCATAGCTTTAATATTCCTTTAGGAAGCAATAGACACTGATGACACATGACTCCCTAAGCCTGGATGGTAGGAATAATTGGACAGAAGCTGAAGAGTGCATTGTAGAGATAAAATGGTAATTTTAGGCATCCATTAGGGAGTGAGGGGCCAGAATAAGGATGAGACAGCACTGTGGATCATGGGAATTCCCACGGCATTCACTTCAGGTCTGGAACAGGTCTCCGCAACAGATCTGGTGACTTGGTCCAGTCACTCCTTTCTCAGCGCACACCCTGTAAAGTTTCTTGTCTAAGGTCTGTGTGGCCTTGATGTGCAGTTTGTCAGTGTAGCTGTCCACATGTATGTGATCCATGCAGCCCACTCCCGGGATTTGCCACTGTACCATACCTCCTAGCAACTGGAAAAATCAAGTCGATACAACAGAGTTTTCACAAAGGTCGTGAGCATGAGCCAACTTCGTGTGAGCCACGACATCCTATTATTTACGCAATCTTTGTTCCCTGAGGAGAGAAGGTTTTTCCCAGTCTTAGACAGAGACCTAAAGCTAAATATTGTCCAAACTATTCTTCTCAGCCATAAGGATGATACATCACTGAGATTGTTTCATGCCTGGATCCAGTCCTACTCTATGCGAGCACACTATCATTCAGACAGGAGTGTGTTGCCTGTCAGTACAAGGAAAATAACTGGTGTTTGACACAAGGGGATTATTATTGGTCATATTTTCTTTTTTCTTTTGGACTGAAGAATGAGGTTTTTTTTTAAATGTAGGGTAATAAAAATAAAGAAAGTGGCATAAATGTTTAAGATCAACAAAGAAAATGATGAGACTCCACCCCTACCACAATGTATACAGAACACAGTTATCCTTTTAAAGATTTTAATGTGTACTTAAAAATGGACAATTCATAACACAGTTATGAGACTGTGATTCTGTTATCTGTGAGGATTATGCATTTTTCCAGTAAAACGGTTTCATGCTTATAAAAGTCACTATTAGTCCAGTCGTGACAAGAGAACACATGGAAGGAATAATCCAAGTAGCAAAGAGGGGAAGGCAGAGAGGTTATAAAGCAGTCACACCATTGACACAAAAAGAACAATAAATAAATACACATTTCTGTATGTTGAAGGCAATTCACAATCATTTCCAGGAATTCTGTGAGAATTTAAGGCCATTTGTTCTAAAGAAGTTTATACATAACTTCACAAAACTTGTAATTCGTATAAAAACTGTACAAGGAAAACTATTTAGAATTGATTGTGAGCAGGCAGGTCAGGGCACAGGGATGGGCTGTTGGGTTATTTTACAAACAGGCAGGTCAGGGAATGAGAACAAGTTTCTTTCACAAATGTGTCATGTGCTAAGTCACAGGGTTGTGAATGTTGAACTGAGAACTCACAAGAGACTCCAACCTGTGCAACCCATATGGCAAAGTGGAATGGTGAGAACAAGAAACCCCAAGCAAGAGAGCGAGTATCCCTTTGAATTAAAATATCTAGACAGGATACAACTGAATACAAAGTTCAAAACCCCTGCTACATGGTTCGGAGTTACAGTCTTGGTTTTACTTGTTAAATAGCATTATAATGATGGTAGTTTTTATATAAAGTATATTCTGTGCATTTGCCGTTCATTATGTTTGCCTTTTCATGGTTTCTACTTTAGCCTTGCAAAACACAAGTCGACTGCAGTCCATGCAAAATGCATTTTCTTACAGGGTCACATCTGTTTATAAGTTTAAATTCCCACTATTTGGCCAAAACTGAGGACAGATTTTACTCACTAAATAAATTTTTCTTCCTCTACTATTCCCTATTAATACCATGAATGTCCAGACAGTCATTCAAAGAGATATTGCTCTTGTGATTATAGCTATTGCAATTTAGAAGACAAAGGATTCGATATTCAAAACTTACTCTTAAGAACAGTTATAAAAGTATTGAAATTTAAAAAGTAGTAACATGTAAACATTGATACAGAGACTGCCATCCCATATATGTTTATAGCAGTCGAGGACAATATTTGTGTTAAAAACATAGCTTGTGCTTTTTCCCAATAATACATTGGAAATTTGCTATTCTGTCAAGAACAAAACAAAAATATCTGAAAATTAGAGACGACATCTCTACTTTGCGTTCAAGCATTTTAAACAATTTTCCTGTTGCTCATGCAACCACCATATTTACAGTTTTGGTTTAGGAAGAGAATTGGTTTTGGATCCAAGAAAGCACATTATCGAGTACTGCTGAAACCAAACTGAGAAAGTGTCTCCTTCCCTGGTTCATAGCAGAGCACCAGGTGCAAAGCACAGGCTCAGCAGTTGACCGACGTGTGGTGGACATCAGCATCTGGACACGCGTGATGGACATCAGTATCTGGACGTAGTCATATCTGCGTCTGCAGCACGTGTGTAGGCGGGGTGTATGGCGGAGGTGCAGGCGATGGCTTGATTCCTCTGGCTCTCATGTAGGAGAGGAACTGCTCGGGTATCTCTGCTAAGACATCTTTGGCCAGTCTAGCCATGCTTAATATGTGGTTTCCACTTCTGTCCATATAATCCCTGAATGGTACAAACTAGAACAGAGGAAAAAAATTACTTTATGGTGTCCAGCTATTCACTTAGCAGACACAAAATCAGAACATACAAGTAGGTTTTTAACCTTCCACTTTCATGGATGGTTTTGGATACAGAACCTCACTATATAGGGTAAGATGGCCTCAAACTCATGATACTCCTGTCTCAAACAGGAAGAGCTTCCAGGTGTGCATTACTGTGCCTGGCTTATGTTCAAACAACTGATTTTAGGAGTGTCCTAGTTAACTTCTTCTGTCAGCTTGACTCAACCTAGCACCATCTGAGGGAGACTCAAATGAGGGATTGCCCAAATAAGACTGGCTTTTGGACCATCTTTAAAGGAATGTCTTGATTGATATTTGATGTGGGAGGAGCCATCCCAGTATTGGTACTAGGCTGTCTCAGGAAACTAGCTAGGTGAGTCAGACACTGAGCAGTATCCTACTGTGTGATGGAAGTGATCTGAAAGTATAAGCCAAATAAACCCCTTCCTTTCCCAAATTTGCTTGTTGTCTGGGTAGTTTGTCATATCAATAAGGAGAATCGTAAGTGCCCAGAGTGCCATGTATACCAATCCTATCTTTAAAATGTATTTTTCACTACAGTTGATTCTGAAGTGGTCAGATTATAATGTGTGTTTAACAAAAGAGATGGAACTCTCTTCCTTGTTGTTCTGTATTGTCTTTTGTTGCATTACCTAGCTGATACCAAATACCGGTGGCATTTAACCTTTATGGATCTTGTTTCCTTGTCAAATTGAGTCAGTACATGTTTAATTCTGCTTTGTTATAAAAGTTAGCTAATACAGACCAAGGAACAAATTTTATACCATTCAGCAAAGAAAATAGCACACATGATTAGTGAGAACTAAACATATTATTTTTAACTGTTACTAGGACATCAAATCATGGCTACTGAATAGGAAAAACACACAGTTCCTCGGGTGGGAGCCTGAACTATAGTATGCAGAGGCAGTGCGCTCCTACGTAGATGTTATGTATGTGCTATTTGTGAAAGCAAAAGATCTCAGCGTGAGATGTTAGAACCGTTTTTACTGAAATGTCATAATTATTTTGGCATCTAAACATAGTTGCTTTGCCTTTATCTAGTAATTACACAGCAGCCCTTATCACATCTACACCATGCACTCTGCCAAGAGACTGTCTGGGTCCATTTTCATTTGGAACGGTTACTTAGTAAATAAACACTGTCCTGCTGAGTTTGCCAGTTCAGTTTCTCTGTAAGGGACGAGTCTTGAAATAACTTGGAAATGATTGAAATTTTTAGTGCTGTAGATAGTTTGTAAGCACATTAACATTTGGTCTTGAGGGAAAAAAAGAAGAGAGAAGACATTAATTTAGGATGTAGAATAATTTCTGCATTAGGATTTGAAAGTTTTATTAATGTTTTTCTTTCAGAGAGACCAAGAACATTCCCTCTTCAGATTCTGTCATAAAATTCTTCTGAAAATCTACTTTTGATGGAAGCAATTATTCAAAATGAACTTTTAGAAACCATCTGTTTTGGGGACATTTAAAACTATCCAGTTGCCACAGGAAAAATGAGTTAAAAATATGGGAAACTAAATAGAAGGTGTAATTTTGATGCGGTAAAGGTCATCTGTTTTGCTCCATTCTTCCAAAGTCTCTTCCTCTATAATTCCAACCTGTACCTGTTTACCATAGAGACGAGAGTAGCATTCAGAGGTGTGACGGGCAGGTAAAAGAACCATTCACCCCTGAAGACAGCTAAGCCAGGGTAGGAGAAGGCTCACAGTGTGTCCAGTCTCCAGGTGGGGAGAGAATAGGGAGGGTGTGAACTTTGCAAAGTCACTAGAGGCAAGATGGAATTGTAAACAAATACACAGAGGTATAAAGAAACAAGTTAGGTTCTGTTTTTCTCTCATTTAATCTAAATTACTAAATTAGTTCTAAGAATTTACTGTGTTTTTTAACTACTTAAACCTTTTTAGTGAGCACTGTATAGGCATATGATTTCTTTATTGCATTCTTTCTGTTTTTAAAATAAAAATACAATTTAGTTAGCAAGGGCCTATTTGTGAATGCTCTGTTTGCTACATAACTGAAGACCTCCATGCAACACAATGTACGCCACACTTCATTGGCATTGCTTTTAATTTTTACTTTATGGAAAGTTAATTTTTTCTCATATCATGTATCCTGATTACTATTTCCCTGTCCCTCTACTCCTCCAAGTTCTTCCCCACTCCTCCTCCTATGAACTCACAGAGGCTGAGGCAGCGTGCACCAGGGCTTGCAAGGGTCTGCACCAGGGGGTGTCGCACCAGGTGGTGTCCCAGAGCACAAGGAGAAGAGGACAGATGCTTCCATCCCTAACCTAGAAGCCACCCTCAATTTATAACCACTTGTGAATGAGATTTTCATTTTTTCCGATGGAGTCTCACTGGGGAAACAAACGAGTCTTCAGGGAAGGCTGCACACCCGGCAGTAGATGGGCAACAGAAAACAGCTTCAAAGACATCTTTGCTGTTTTTTTGTCTCATTATGTCGGATCAGGACATTTTTCTTTTAATTTTATCTTTTAATATTTATTGATTTATCTCGTTTTAGCCCTCCAAGTCCTTTCCATATATATTATGGTTCCCAGTTTTGTATTTTTATGGGATTCTTGAGTGTGCAAACAAAGGGTCTCTGGATCTGTATCTGCTTCTTGTGCCTTTTTTGAATTATTTTCCTCTTGTTTGTTTTAGCCTATTCTGATGTGCTTGGTTTTGTTTTAGCATAGTATAATCTAGTCTAGTTTCGTATATTTTATTATTATCTGCCAGAAGCCTATTTACTTTTTAATGACAGACAGAAAAACAGATCTGGATTATACTTTCTTAATTGAAATAAATTATAATTAACTTTTGAGAATTTTATTGTACTCTATAAGTATTGAATACCCAGAGTTCTTCTCATCTCCTGAGCCTCTTTATAAATAATGGACAGAACGAACACAAAACAAACCCTATCAGAGAAAGTTGTTGTTACCAACAGGGTTTTACTTATCACAGAAATAGTTTGGAAGTAGAAAAAGTTGAGAATTTTCACTTTGCTATTCCTGAATTATCTAGCAAAATTTTCTTGAGGGACATTTAGTCTTCAGTCCTGCCACTGGGTGTCAATGAGGGGGAAAGGCCAATGCCTCCTCGCTGCCATTCCCTCTTGTTACATCAGCTTGACATTTTTCTGGACAAAATATCCTCTAATCACTCCTCACAGATCCTCTGACTCTGACACTTTATCCTTCAGATCATCCTCTACTTTCTCATTTATCTTTCATTTCTGGATGCTGCAGCTAGGGGTACTCAGCTTAAAGAAAATCAACAAAACTAATCCCCACATATGGTGAGGGCATCCTATCATCACTAAATTCAAACTCTTAAATAGTTACATTAGGAAGAAAGCAATATCCACAGTGCACTAATTTAACATAGCCACGTAACTGTACTGCAGAAAACATGGTATGTGTGGTGTTCCACATCTTTTCTCATCTCTTCCCCCAAACTCCTGTGCAAAGGGACATTGTTCATGGCTGCTCTGATGGAGGGTTTGCCTTTTCATGAAAACAAATTTGAATGTGTTTGGGCAAATTGGCTTTTAGTTGCTGTTCACGCGATCGTGTTTGATTGTTCCTACTGTGCCGAACTCCATTAGTGAGTTTTCAAGTCTAAGGCTTCAAGGCTATTATTCCCCTTTTAATGGAAAATATAATTTAAATGTAATTTTAAAGGAAATGATAGGGCGGCCTGCGGCTGCATGCAGCCAGGAAGAATGGCCCTGCATTAAGCACAATGGCCAATCCATAGTACAACAGGGACACACATTGTAGGTACTGACCTAAGAAAATAAGCAACAGAAGGATTCATCCTGATTACTGCACATGGGTCATTTCATACATGAGACGATCAGATCAAAATACGGCTAATATAAAATAAAGACATGCAAAATGCTTTCCCATCAGATGGTTTCAGGAAGGTAATTAACAGCTATCAACACTTAATTAATGGGCTGTTGCTGAACAATGGGAGGTTTTTTTGCTAAGGGATTAAATATAGCATCGTGTTTAATTTCATAGGCATCTTATCTGTATTTTGATCTGATTTAAGAAGAAACTGAAGCACAGAAAGTTTAACTTAGAAAAAAAGTGATAGTGGCCAGCGCCAGGAATTATTGGGTTTGACTCTGATATGCCAGATTTTATAGTAATTTGGCTAGAGTTTGATAATCTTTAGAATTTTAGATTAAGTAGAGAGATTTACTGTAATAGAAGGCAACTTTTGGAATCAGAACTTGGTTTATACTCAAAATGCTTACTTAACCCTCCATCTCGGGCCACAGTTCTTTTATATGGCAAGGGAACAGAGTAAAAGAAAGGGGAAGGGGCACAAGTCAAGGCTGAGGACTTCTGCCTGCACCAACAAAGTGTGACCCGGGTAAAGGCAACGTAAACTAGAAGTAAGCATCATGAACACATGTGTGGGAATGATAGAATGAATGTATATTTGAGTGTATTTAGCAAAAGAGGAAAACTGAAGTCGGGCTGTAGAGATGTTTACGGGACACAGATGTCCTGTAAAGAGTTTTCTCTGGCATTTTAGAGTTGCATCTAGCTTCTGGCTTCTACTTTTCATAGCTGGGGATTGTGGGCAAGAGGAACCAAAATGAGAATTACTTTTTAAGAGTATGGCAATCAAGTGTCTGTCCTAATGTTAGGGAAGGGGTCATAGCTTGCCTAGCACAGAGACCATAGGACAGAGTCACATTTCATCAAGTGCACATGCAGAAGCTGCGTAATACTGAGAACCAAAGAAAAACTCAGCCTACTGCTCCCAACTTCCGACTGAACCTCAGCTATGTTCTACAAACTACAGCTCTGATTTTTCCAACCTGAGAAATTTAGGGATTCTTTAGTAACATATTTAATAACTTGATTAGCTTCAAAATGAAATGGAGTGCAAGAAAACCAGAGCCCACACAGCTTCTATTCTGTTTTCTAATGTGATTTTGCTGGCTTGCTCAGACATATTTTCTGAACACTGGAAGATATACAATATTATCCTACTGTCTGCAACACTTAAAGCTTCCAGTCTTTAAAATGAACAATCTAAGAATATTTCAGCAGAACATGGAGAACTTTGATGGCAGGCTCCTACTGAGGTTCAAGGTGATAAGGGAGAGGTGGACATAACTGGGATGTCAATGGCCAAGTAGCTCACATAGTTCAAGGGTGAATTTAGGAACTTCTCTGTGAAATTAGAAAACTATGTCAGATCCCCTCCCCGAATGCAGGGATTAAAGACAGGATGTTATCATTCAGGGGCTATTCATTCTCAAGTACATGTCAATTTCCTGTTTAGTGCCTATAAGACAACTTCATCCTTTCATTTTGGGGTTATGTGGCAGAGCCTCCAGTGTTTCCCTGTATCTCTAGGTGTGTTGGAATTCTCTGGGGATCCCAATGCCAAAGTCAAGATAGACTTGGCTCAGAGACTAGCAGTTCAAGAAGAAGAAATGTCCCTACGTATATCACCTTGTATCTATAAACTTAGGCTCATGGGTAACAAAGAGTTTTCTCTGTAACATCAGAGAAAAGCAGAGGTGAAAGAGATGAACTCTACAAATGATCACATAGGCTCAGACAGCATACTGACTTGTTCAAGACTGGAGTGAGAAGACTGTGCATTCATGAACATTCTGGGTCCCATCTCAGTATACTTCCCTATGCTGTCAATCCATTGAGAAACGAAATGGCTCTTATTTCCACAAATGTCAGTATGCAAGCTTTTGTGGTGACAGTATAGCGTCATGGTCCTCTCAAAAGAAGCCTTGGCGATGTGAGCAACCTCGATTCCCCAGGGATAATGCTATGCTGCTTCCCTTAACATCCATTAGGATGGAACAAGCTATGAGATTCCCCTGTTGTTTTTATAAAGAAGCATTGTCATAGCAACAGAGCACATTCTGAAGTCCTTTGCATTCAAATTTCCTTTCAGTAATCTGATTTTCGCAAAGTGTGGGCTGGACATTATGTGGAGCTCTTTGATAAAGTGAAATTACTTGGACCCATAATTATGATGATGAGGTTAAGGTGAATAATTATGTGTCTAATTATGGAAATGAGCGCCATGATACATGCAAATAGATGGCACCACCATGTTCTCTTTCTCAGCTACGTTGAGTCAAATCATTTACTGTATGTGTTTTGTGTTTTCTTCATCATGCCTTGTACAGAAGCTTAAATCATTTTATTTATATTTTCAAATAATTCTTATGATATTGTTTCTGTGTTAAAAGATACTTTCATTAATTTTGGAAGAGTAATATATGGTCCTTTTTAATATTATTATTTCTGTATTGCAGTGCTGGAGAGCTCACTCAACACTACCACGGAGCTACACTGTGATCCTTTTATGTATGAACTTAGGACATTTGTCCCCTCCCCCAACAATTATTCTAATCATTTTGCTGGCCTCTACTTAGCTGTACTTCTGGGACATATTTTATACTATGTAAGTGGCCTCACTTTACTTCCCAAGACTGTTTATCTCTCCCAACATGGAAAGTAAGAAAGTTTGTCCAAGTTGCCACCTGTTAAAATTTGAATTCAATTCTGTAGGATTCCAAATTATATTCTTACAGTACTTACATTACAAGTAACTAGACATGAGATTATTTGGAAGTAATATTGATGTCCATTCTTTATGCTCTTAAAATATGCATATCATATCCTTGAGTGGTACTGAATCCTTTGACTTTTCCTACTTGGAAAAGTATGAATAATAAGCCTTTTCCTTCTTTTATGCATCTTAAAAGGTACACACGCTAAGTAAAGCATGCATAGACATGGTTGAATTAATGCCCTGCTTTCAGTGACAACTTTTAACTGATTCTTTTCTTCTTATTTCTCCTCAAATAGCAGGTAGCTCCACAAATTTAGCCAAGCATTTTTCCCAAACATTTTCTACATGCAAAATGTATGGGTAATATATAATTTATATACAATGTATCATAATAAAATGTATATATAGATTACTTATTATGTATACTTTTAACACACATGTTTTCATTTTTCCAACCACAGTCTGGGTAAATTCTGACAATAACAATAATCTTTTTATATAATCCTTTTTGTAATTGTATTACACTGTATTATTTTTGTATGTATCAGCTGTTTTAGAAAATGCTTAGTTTACACGAAGACTAAACACTGAACTGATTAAAAAGTCCACTATATTTCTAGCTTCCAGTTTTATAAGGATCACAATATAATTTCTCATGGGAGTAAGTTAGAAAACGACAGTTGTTGACACTTGCACTTTACAGGTCGTGAATCTGAGACAAAGGGAAAAGCAAGTTCACGCAGATTCCAATCCCTGTTACTTAAGTTACCCACATGGAGAAGGAATTAACTAAATGAACAGAACCCAGCACTGCTGGTTGCACTTTAAGCTGTCCCTTTATACATCAGGTAGACATGGGGTCATCACAAAGAAGGAGACAGATAATGTTTATTTAAATCCTTACCTGTACAATGTCCCTTTCAGCATATTTCCCTCGGGAAGAAACTCTTACATCATCTCCATCCAATTCAACCATTGCTTGAAAAGGAAACACAGTTATTAATTGAATACAATGTGCTGAAATAAAACCGTGTGAACTAAGAAATCACTATGCATGCATGCAGCAATGCACCCGCTGGAGTTACAGCAAGGCAGCTGCAATCTTCATATTTTTTTTTAAATCATTTTCTCCAAACAGCCATGGAGTACAAAATCTACAGCTAAAGGAAGCCAGGAGTATGAATGGCCCTCTTGAAGTCGGGCAGGGTCAAGTACTGTGGAGCATTCTCTGAGCCATCTTTCCATCCTATTTACCATTCTGTAGGATCTAAATCTTGGTTATATGCTTAGATGACTGGCTGGGCATGTGATATTCACCCATCTGTTTTAATGGGTTTTTTTCTAATATAAGAAACAGCAGCCATTGTCATCTTCAAGTTGAACCTTATTCTTACTGACATTACAAGGTCGAGACTGTCCAAGTTTTCCTTTACTGACCACTGAAAAACAAGGCAGTATTTATTCAGTCCTTAATAAAATATGATTTTTTTGTGAAGCATGGTAATTGTGTTTGTTGAGAAATAATTTCAGCATTGGCTGCAACAGCTGGTCCTCAGAAATGCTGTCCCGACAGAGCAGCTGGGGATGTGTGGTGCTGCAATTAGAAACATTTCCCAGAGTTTATTAAGTTTTCTGTGAGAATTCCCTAAATAATTAATTGTATGAGGGAGCTGGTTTGTGCTTAAAGTGTAATTCTGTTACTGAAAATTCATTTTGCATACACAGGACAATCAACAGACTCGGAAGAGGCCCCAGAAAGTGCAGCACTGCTTGGCTGGAACACAATCCTCACCCTGCACTGCTTTCTTCAGTCCCTGCAACGTATTTGCCTTAGAAAACGTTGTTTTCAAATTTATCTTCCTACATATGTTCATGAGTCAACGTTTTGGCTGGAGCATTGCTGGTAAATATGGTTAACAGATCTGCCTGCATATACAATATATGCCGTAATTTTATGAAATGTATGTTCGACTGATAATAAGGCCACTGCTGTATTCCTGAGACTGTAAATGGTATGTGTGCTCACATATGTGAAGTGAATAGCTCCTGTTATCTCCTAGGTTGGCTTTTACGATTTTCATCTTATTTCAAGATATAGCTGTGCATTGCTAGTGATGTGTTCCCCTCCCTGCTATGCTCATAGATGGCGACGATTCCCCTGCACTCGCTCTAAAATGGGAACAAGGCTCCGGTAGCAACGGAGACACTGTCATTATTATCTCCTACAACGTCTATTGCCTCATTAACATCAAGGAAGAAGATGAATAACCTTGCATACTAGAGAGGTTCTAGACATTACCTCCCACTCTTCAGCATGCTTAAAGTTTAAAGGTTGCAGACGGCAGGAAGTGGGAGGCAAGCTTTTGAGAGCAACAGAAACAAGTTGATAATGACGGAGGAGTCATCTCCACACTTCAGGTTTTCTGAGCGTCTGATCCCAGGAGCAGAGACTGTGGCCCAGAGGGACACTCCTGTGCTTCTCTCCAGCCATCGGAGACAGGGTGAAGGATAAACTTACATCCCTTCTCCTCAGCCTGCGTCAGAGCAGCTGCTGTATCAATTCAACTTTTTTTTTGTTTTGTTTTGAAAGTACTAAAGGAGGACTTTTGACAAAAGAATAGCAATTTGTATGCCAGAGATTTTTCTATCTTGTCTTTTTTGCTTCTTAGTCATGGAGTTAAAGGGAGAAACAGAATTGACAGGAAAGGAAAGGGGGGAAAAAACTGTGTTAGAGAAGCATGTATTGTACCCTAGCCAGATAATTAGTTTTCTAAAGCCAGGAAACATATCTATCTCATTGAAACTTCTGCAGTGGTAAAAGAGAAACTAGGTGTTGCAGGACCCTAACTCCATGCTGACAGCCGGACCCTAACTCCATAGTGACATTTTTTTCCATAGACTAATGTCACTCTGATAATTAGGAGTTGGGGAGGCCATGGCAAAACCAAGTCCCCTGTCTGTCTACACTCTTCCCTCACACTTCCTTACCGCACCATGGCTGCTCCAGAAAATGTGCTGAGCTACAGAAGGAGTCTGGTATTCATCTCCAAGTGAATACCATGCCTTAGGGCAGTTTATGCTTCAACAAAACCTATCAGGGAAGCCTAGGAAGATGGTGGGAGCCTTCAAGGAATGGGGAATCTGGCTCCACCCATGGGTTCTCACTCTTCCCAATGCTGCAACCCTTTAACAGTTGCTCAGGTTGTGGTGACCCCACCATAAAATTATTTTTTTTGTTGCTACTTCATAACTGTAATTTTACTTCTGTTATGAATCATAATGTAAACATATAAATGCAGAAAATCTAATATACAACCCTAGTGAAAGGGACATTCAACTCCCAAAAGGGCCATGACCCATAGGTGAGAATCACTGGGTTGAAATGCATTTTGTTTTTGTTTTGTCTTTTCAAAACAGGGTTTCACTTTTAGCTTTGGAGCCTGTCCTGGAACTAGCTCTTGTAGATCATGCTGGCCTTGAACTCACAGAGATCTACCTGTTTCTCCCTCCCAATGACTAAGATTAAGGGTGGGGCTAAAATGTATCTCAGATGTATCTTGGTCTGACAGATTTCTGCATGTTTTTCTTCAGTTAGTTCTGGGTATCTGGTGGAGAAATGATGGATTATCATTTCTCAGCTCCCTACAAATTCACTGGGGGAAGAAAGAAATAGAGAGAATAAGTAGCCTTGGATTTGGAGTGAGGCTAGGATCCAACTAGCAGTTTGCTGATCTGCATAGAAGGATGCAGGCAGAAATTCACAACAACAAGAGTCAGTGGCTTCGCGCTCCTGTATCATGGACGGGCTCTTACAGACCAAAAACTGACCAGTGTGACTTTCAGGGGACCTGGCAGACTGTAACATATTCCTGAGTGGTAAAGAAGAAAAAACAAGTACCAAAGGAGAATGTATGAGCTATTTTAGCTTGCAACGGATGGATTTGGAGAAGCACAGTCTGTCACCACTAGCCAAAGCCGGTGATCATGAGTCAGAGCATGAAGAAGATGTTTTAGTCTTTGCAGCTCTAAAGAAGTAGCCCACGTCCACAGCTGAACAGATGCGAACAGCCAGAGAAAACAGCACAGAAGCTGTGGCAGTCAGAATTAAGAGACTTTGTAGCAACAGGACAGCCAGGTCTCATGCTAAATACATGGCCACTGTTAGTAAAAATAACTACCCATGTGGAAGTTAAAGTTGCCACTCAATCGCAGTTCAGTGGCCTTCGTGAAAAGAAATTAGCCAGGTGACCAGTAACAAACCACCTTGAAAGAGCTTCACTCAGGTCACTAGTAACCTAAAAAGCTGTCCTGTAACTGGCATTTGAGAACGCTGAGCCTACGTCAGCTCAGTCCAGGATCATCTACACAGCCAGCTCAGTCCCAATGTTACTGGACTTCATTCTTTCACCTGATGGACCTCTTTGTTTCTAAAGCTAATTCTATTAACTAGCCAGAAGCTGGAATCACATCAAATTAGCATATCGTGCTTCTGTTAATATTTCTGCTCACCATTTAATGATTCATTAATTTAACACTGTTCTTTAAAGGCTGTGGCACTCTTCCCCCACACAGCGAGCTCCCCTGGAGTGTTCTTTGCCTTAGGAACCAAATCTCAATTTAGCACTCTGTCAGTCTCACAGACTGTTTCAAGATCCAAATTCTAACAACAGGCAAAGGTGCTCACTCAATAAATGTATAAATTGGAGGGAGGGTGTCTTAGCCAATGAATGGGAACTGTATTTATGCCTATGATGATGTTCTATATATCTACAAGCTCAATTACATTCTTTTACCCAGTTGAGGCTGACGAAAAGGTAACAAGACCATAAGACCACTGAACTCTTGTTACTTACCATCAAATTCTGCAGGTCCAACACCTACTATAATTATTGACATTGGAAGCTTCGAGGCCTTTAGGAAGAATAGCACAATGAGATCTCAATAAAGACATTTAATTCTTAAGTAAAATGAAAGCACATATAAACATTGTATAGACTTTGGATTTGGCTATTTTTTGCAGACAGTCCTAGAAATTTTAATAATTTAATAATTAATTTAAAATTTTATTTTTACAACTTAAAGACAAAAAGAAAACGATTTCTTGATTTTCTCTGACATTTTCACAGATGCTCACTAAGATAACTTTGAATAACATGTTCAAAATTGTCATCATCACAGGGGATTATTATCAGGAATTATTCTCACAGCAAATTAGCAAGTACAAACCAATGGCTACTCAGATAACTTTAACCTTACTTATTCGTGCATTAAATATTTGTGAACTGCTGAGACTGAATATTTAATGTTGCAACATGGCTTTCATCACATGAAGTATTTGAGTCATATTCTATTTAAGGTTACCAAATGGGGCTAGGAGGACAACCCAGCAGGTAAAGGCTCTTAGGATCAAGCATGAGGGACTGCATAGGCCAAGGAGCCATACAATAGAAGGAGAGAACTGATTCCTGTAAATTGCCCTCTAACTTTCACATGTGAATCAAAAATACCTGTTACGCACATGCACATATGTAAAATAAATTAATGTAATTTTTTCTTTTGAAAAGTCAACAGTTAGAATCAGCAACAGATGCACAGCACACATAGTGAGAACATCTTGCGCTGGGAAGTCGGTGAACTACAAAAAGCTCCGTCTTAGTGCACTGTTTTCCTTTTAGCTAATTGTGAATTATTAAGTCGGCATGCTAATTGCAAACAGCATAACTAGAAAGGGAACAGAAATTCAAGGGTCTAGGTAGAAATAAAATCTATAAAGACATTGGGTTGTTCCAAAAAGAAAATTAATCGATGAATCACTTGAATATTCCCTACTTGCATTTGTTTTTTTTCGCATACTAAATAACTAACAATATTTTTCTGTTACTAAAATTTTGAGGCTTGACACACAACTCATCCATTCTACTTATTCTTAATTAAATATGACTCTCTGCCAAGCAATGCCAAGCTTAGGCATAGAAAAGTTTGGTAAAACAGGTATAATTTAGCAAACCTCCATCTGGTAAACATAGATTTTAGAGTAAATTATCAAAAGAAGATAATAAAATCGTGAGCAAACAAAACATACATCTGGGATTGTAATGCATAATAGCAAGGCTTTAAGTCAACTACCGAAGCAGAGACTGGCTAGATTGTCCTCATGGAGCTGGAATGTCAGGGCATGATAGGTCCTAGTCATCAGAGTACAGGAGTACAAATCAGTCTACTGTTTGAAAACCAAACAAACCTTGTATACATGAAGGTAGTTCCCACCTCCCCAGTCCTTATGCAGCAAACGTGTGAAGATTGCTGGATGAACTAAGAATGAGATCAACTGCAATGGTGTGGTCATTCTGTTTCTCCACGTAGTCACCTAAAATAGAATTTGTTCTCAACCTAAGGGGCACTGTGGTGTCACTGAGACCCTGGTCTTACTTACATTAACTATGGATTCTTTAGTTTGAGCCATATCTGAGATCACACCGTCTGTCACAATCAGGAGCACAAAATACTGGGAGCCATCTTTTACGGAAGATGCATACCTGAAAAACAATAGGAAGGTAAGAATAGCAGGAACAGGAGGAGCTTCAGATGAGGGCTGCAGAGTGTTAAGTTTCAAATCTGGGACAAATGCCTGAGATGACTACTTAACACATTAAAACAGACCTGGCTGCCAGGTTCTCCCAGCATCCCAAAGTTCCTACCTGTTACAGGGCATGGCTGGGGTATCCCTGGTCAGGATACCCTGAACTCTCGGGCCAGGATCTGGGCTGTTCTTCTTCCCTATAAAATCCAGACATTTTGGTTGCCCTTCACCTTTCGTACCTTTGACTTCCTGACTTCTGCCTCTGGTTCCATTCTCCATGGAACCCTCTCTCCAACATGGCCCAGCTCAGTGTGGTCATGTCCACTGTGGACTCTCCCAGATGTCCTTGCCTCTGACCATGCTCTCACACATATCTACAGTAGCCATGTCCTTTCCTTTTTCCTCTTTTTTCCTTCACAGAGTAGCCATGAGGCATGGCCAGCAATCCTTCTAATATTGAGAAAATATTTACACATATGTCAGAAGCCTCATTAAGTACGAATTTTTCTGAAACAACCAGGCAGATTAGCTGCACTGCTAGTGCCTGCCAGGACACAGAAATGCTTAGCTTTCTTAGAAGTGTTTTCACTAACAAAATTTGCCAGGATGGAGATTTCTTTCATAAAAAGGAAAGACTGGATATAGATTTTAAAAAGACCTATTCTGGCTGCAATTTATTATGTGCAAGCTATTCAAAAATTGTTGAAGTCATCAGAACTCAGTTTTCTTATCTTGAAAATTGAGACAGTAATATTTATGTCTTTGAATATTAAATGAATAAATTATATGTATAATTATATTCATGGTACTCAATATAAAACAGGGCTCTGTAAATTAAATAATGACTAAATGATTCTTGTTTTTGAACTGGACTAAAGCAATGATGTATATCACTGTGAATATACTAAACACCACTGGCATGTATCCAAAGAAACAATCCTTTTATTATAATTATAGAGATTTTACCTCAATAAAAAAGTCAAATAGAGGGTATATTCACAGTTCTAAGTGTGTGTATGAGGTTAAATGAGCATTTGTGTATATGTGCATGTGTGTGTACGTGTGTATGTATGTATGTGTGTGTGCACACATGTTTATATGTATGTGTGTAAGTGTGCATCCTGACACAAATGTGCTGGGTGTTTCACTGATCTAGAGATGGTCACATAGGCGAGTTCATGTTCAGTGACAAGTGAGTCTCACACAACTCTTAGGACACAGGACTGGAAACAAGAAGACCTTGTTATATCAAAAACTATCAACCAGACCACGGGGGGTGGGTGGGTGGGGAAATTGTTTAAATGTATTAAATTGACAGGCTAAAGAACTTGATCCAACTTGAAAAATCCTAACTGATCCTGCTTGAACATGTTGGGTGCAAGCAATATATCATTTTGAAGTAGACTTACAAATCACATGATTACAAATATTTGCAACTTTCTGGGGTACAAAAGAAATTAGCATGTACTCGTGCTAATGATAAGATGGCTGTTGACATGGCTCATTCACTTATACTTGCAGAGACACTTGGATTAGTCCCACAATGACACCACAGAACAAGTGACCCTGAACACCAAGGAATCCATATGAATGTGACAGCAATACAATCATCGGGGAACAACCCCAAGCAGGGAAACCCATTATCCTTTTCACTTTCAAAAGAAGAAACCTTGTAGTTTCCAGCTGTTCAATTTTTAATATCTGAACAGTCATTTTTCAAAAAAAAGAAAATGAAAAGGCATGTATTACTGACTACAATTCAATGTGAAGTTTTATATTTTGCGTGATTAATGTAAGACTGGAAATTGCAATAGGAACACATCTAGACGTGCAATGGTATTACCTTTGTGCTAGTTTAGACCAGTCAAAGCTGCTAAAAATGGAAGATTCCTAGCTCATTCCAGAAGTCAGGTTTTATAATGTAAGCCTCCACCTTGAGTGACTTAGCAGGCTCGATCCCAGTCCTAAGAGGAGAGGCTGTGTTCACAGGATGGAGAGGTGGGGGTAGAGGCTGAAGCTGACCAAAATAAACCTACATTCCTCTGTAGTTCTTATTCATCTTAAAATTCATAGAAACCTAGCTTATTCATCTTAAAACTCATAGAAACCTAGCAGTTTATAATCTTAGACATTTTTAATAGTGCTTCATAGTTAATGTATAAAAGTATGTTTGTAAGGATTCATATACTTAAAATTATTGTAAATTCCACAATTTGCATAATAGCTGACCAATCTATTCTTGTGCTTAATTACTATCTGCACTGAAAACTAGGGATTTGAAACTATTTCATTCCTGTAGCAGTTGCTCTATAATTGATCATTTATTTGGAGAGTAAATCTAAATTTCAGACAAACCAATCTCATGCTACTATTTCTTTTAGTTTAGCTTCTTCTTAAAAGTAGTAATAATACTTATGATCAAAAGAATTAATATGTTACAGGAGGTATGAAGTAGGATGTATCTGGCAGGCCACACTCCAAGTGCCTTTCAGAAAGTGACAACGAGACACAGGCTTGTAGATTAAATTATATTACAGAAGTGTCCTTCTTAATGGAGTCTTCAATGAATTGCATAATTAAACCTCTTATTAATAGCCTTATCACTACCTATTCTGGAATATAGCCAATCTATAATTTATATGTTACTATTACCATGAAAAATGTGAGAGAAACATTACCTTTCTAAAGGCCTCAGAATTCAAATCTATCTGCCTGGAGTTTCTAAAACAGTTCCAAGCATATTTTTCATAAAAACTTCAGAAATGGTTTTCTCCGATTTGTGAAGTATTCTTCTAGCTTTTCATTGGCTCGTAGGAACACAGAAGGCATGAGAATGAGCTAAGAAACCAATTTAGGCATGTGCCACCTAAATAGTTAGGTTATCATTATACAGTGGATTGTGCATATTAATATTAAGTAAAGGGACACACACAGTTAAACATTTCATCATAGATATAAAAAAATTTGTGTACCGAAGCTGCCACCTCAAACTACATTTTTAACTCTGTAATGTGGTGAACAAGAGACCCTGCAGAGGTGTGGAGCGTGGTTTTGCTGCCTACTGTGTTTACATTTTTGTTGTCCTTTTTCAATTATTTATTTTATATGTAGGGATGAGTTGTCTACATGTATATCTGTACATTGAGAAGGTGAGCCCAGGACATCAGATATCCTGGGACTAGAGTTAGATATGGCTGGGAGCTACCATGTGGATTCTAGGAATCAAACCCATGTCCTCTGGAAGAGCCGCCAGTGCTCTAACCCCTGAGCAATCTCTCCAGCCTTCTGCATGTCTTAACCTCTGTAGTAGAGATTAAAGACAATGGTACAAGGTACAGCAACACAATGACTTTGTGTTTGGTTATAGTGGTTTGAATTTTAGTCCATACAATGGTCACTTTATACACGCATGTTGCATCCACCAGAAAAGTAGGAATGATGGCAGTGCTGGCACCTCATGAACTACTGTGAAGGACAAAAATTAATCCATGCTACAGCACAGAGATTCTGCCAGAGATGCCACAGCCTCAAAAATGATTGCTGTTATGATTTCGCTGGCTGATCACACAGAGGGAAGAGATCAAACAATGTGCTCTTCTTATTATTTTGAAATCAATTATAGCAACTCCAAAATAAAAATGTCAGTTTCTAAGCAATTAAAACTAATGTTAACTGGCTATCCAGATCCCGGAATGTTCTCAGTGCTAAACAAACAAACAAACAAAAGGAGAAATGCCAAGTTGACAACGGAGCAGGGTTAAACTGGTATTCACTATAAGTAAGTGCTGAGAAGGAAATGGCAGACTCGAAGCAACACCAACAGTTCTCTGCGATGGAAGCAGGGCTAGATTGGTGAGGTGGTAGCTAGACACTGGAGATCCTGGGGTCAGGCTATTGGCTTGTACTTAGATATGCATAAGGCACCAGCCGATGTTGAGAAGCATTTTTATAGTGTTTGAAAAAGTCCTTAAATCACACTGAGCAAATACCATTGGGAATTCAAGAAATTGGAAGCAAGGTGTATGCTACAAGTCTGATACTTTGTGTTTTATCTATTTTATATTTTTGCCAACCCATTATTATTATTATTTCAAAGTCAAGTTAACACTGAGAAATTAGTGAAAAAATGAAGGTGTGCACAAAATTGCTATTCCTAAAAAAGAATCCAAAATGCCAGTAGGTATATACTAAACAGTCTACATTTCACTCATGGAGAAAACACCCTTGAAGGACAAAACAAACAAACATAAAAATACGAATATGTACTTGCTCTGACTTAGGGACAAATAGGTTTCAATGGTAACATCTGATATAAGCATATCAGAATTCAGCTAGTAGACACTTTTACTTTGTTTTGTTTTTGAGATATGGGGTTACGTATTTCAGGTGGCCTCAAACTTGCTATGCAGCTGAGGTTGGCCTTAACCTTTGAACCTATTGCTTCACCTCTTGGGTGCTGAGATTACATGCATGTACCCCATGTTAAGTTTATGGGGAGCTGGGAATGTACCTAGGACTGGTGTATGCTAGACAAGCACTCTAGCAGCTGAGTCCATCCCAGTCCCAAGCCAGAACTTGTCCACATGTCTAGTGTTTATTTTCTAAATGGGAGACTGGTGCTGTCTACTACTGAAACGCGTTCATGAGAGATGACATAGTCAAGAAACTATATAAACAGAGTGAGTGCGTGTGTTAATTATGCTGCTACTTTCGGTAAAGAAACAAATAGAATATCATCTTCCAGCAGATGAAGTTTTCAGATGATGATTTTAGATGAGCCAGAAATTGTCTGTCCTAATAAAATATTAGCAATAAAATTAAATATAATTTTCAGATAAAGAAAATGGGAAAGAGCGTTTATTTTAGAGATTTTTGTTAAAAGGTCATCAGAGAGAACACTTTAATTTCCTGGGAAGAAAAGATAAGTAATACAAATCCAGCTTTGGCTGTTTTCTCCCATTTTAAGTATAATAATAAATAGTTTTTAGATCATGGCTTATTTCAAAGGATCTTGAAGCTTTAGTCAACAGTGACTTCTATATCTGAGATTTAGAGAGCGTTGAGTGACACACAGGAATAGCAGTAGGGATGTAGTTTACTATTTTATCGTCCTTGGCTTCCATTCATCGATTTCTTTTGTTTTTGTGTGTGTGTGTCATGTGTGAAGGTGTGCTCAAGAGTGGAAGTGAACTGGAGGCCAGGAATTGAGGTCAGGGGTTATCTTCAAGCCTTTTCCACATTTATTTTTTAAGGCAGGATCTCTCACTGAGCCTAGAGTTCACTGGTTTGGTTAGGATACTGGGTAATGAACCCCAAGCATCTGCTTGTCCTTCCACCCCACCCCAGCGCTGGGGCAGAAGACATGAATTAGAAAGTCTGGGTTCTAGAGATGAGAACTCAAGTCTACATATGTGTATAGCAAGCACTTTACATCTCCCCAGTCCAAAACTATGGTTTAAACAGAAATAAAAAAGCATATAGAAGAATTCTATATAAATTTAGCTTTTTATAGTAATACCAAGAAAACAAACACAGAACTGATTCATAAGTATTGATTAGCATATTTAAAACAATGGGCATGAATCCATATAAAATGGGTTTTGGCATTTTTCTTTTATCTTTCTTTTATGAAAAAGTGATGTGTATGGTAGTGTTAGGGAATCGATTAAAATTATTTTGCATTAATATGGTTTCGATACTATTTTTTGGCAGCTATCAATAACCTAGAATGGTTTAAAAGGAAACATATTTTCTATAGGAAACTTATTAAGTCAATACGATTTTCAAATTATGACTAATGATCAAATAGTTGATTGTGGAATGAATGCCTGGGGAACAGGAAAGAATAGCCCACTATAGAGAAACAGAGAGGAAAGAAGGCAAAATTAAGTGTCATTTCATCAAAAATCAATGCTTGTTCTTATGAAAAAATAATGTTGAGATTAAGAATTCACACATTAGTATAAATTACAGAAGAAAGTATTTGAGAAATCCAGAACCAAGAGTCACTATTGAGGAGTGGCTTCTTAGATTTTTGTCACCCTGAGGTCAACCCTGAATGCTGAGGCACTGTCACATCCCATGGAATTCAAAGTAGAACACATTGGACTTCTGGTCACATCCAGAGAGATGATGGCAAACCCCAAGAATGTTCTGAGAACTGCGGTCTTACACTTCTGTTTAATATTGGATGCAGACTAATTTCAATATCTAGCCGTACATTCAAAAGGATTGGACCTTCTTAGCTAATTTCAAACTATGACAGAGTTTTATAGGATTTTCCAGCAACATTAAGCCAGATTTTCTTTCAGGGATCTGCAAAGTGATATCGAATCCACTTATGTATAAATGAAGCATCGTTAATGTATAAATAGAGTTTCTGTTTTAACATTTTCTCTGGAACATGTAGTCTGAACCATAAGCAAATTCTCCTCTCTGTACCGTGTGCTATATACCAGCAGACGTCTGGGAATTAATAAAATTAGCTTTCATATTAACCTCAGAGAGGTTGAAAGAGTGTGCCCTATATATCGCAGAAAAAAAAGCACCTGACTTAATGGGACTGCCTCATTACTTTTATGCCACCTCAGGACATGACATTGATATGAATGACTCAGCCATTTTAAGATGGCCATCACTCTTATTTGCTCTCACATATTCTTTTTATAGAAAAGGCTTTCATTGGTTGGAAAGGAAAGGCCTAACATAACCTGGTGCAAGCTTCTCCATTTGAATCTGATGCAAAGTCCTCCGTAAAGCAGTGTTCACTTGTTGGTGGGGACCACCCTGCCCCTACCGACTTCCTAACCTTCTCGGAGTCAGTGAGAAGAAAACTCCTTGCCTGTGGAATTAAGGTGCAGCGATGGGCAGTTTTAAGCCTGATCCAGGACATTAGCCTGGAGCAGAACAAGCCTCTTGCCTGCTCCCTACTTACCTCGCTACGTGGTTTATCACAGGAGCAAAGTTGGTTGGCCCATACAGCTGCACAGATTTCAGGCTTCTATAATAAGCTTCCATGACCCCTTCGATGCCATCACAATAAGGATTCTGAGGGTTGCCGTTCTTGTAAAAAATGATGGGCAAAGAGAGTAAAAAGAAAAGTTAGTCTCCATGAAAATCAGTTAAGGAGAAATTAATACGCACTAACATGTTTAAAGATAATTTAAACTTAAAGTTTTTTAGTAGCACCCACCCAACACTGATGAATTAACTGGTCCACAAAAGATATTATATAGATCATAATATAAAGATAGTACATTTGAAAAAGAGAGAGTGCAAAAATTTAAAATAATCTGAGATGCACAGCAGACATTTTCAAATCAGAGATAACTCCAAATAGATTTCTGCACATTTAGAGATTTTTATTTAAAATCCATAAAGAAGAAACCTAACTCTGAGTGGTTAGATATTTAGTGGTTTTAACTCCATATCCTTAACATAGTCTACATTTTCCCAGTTTAATATCAGTAGCAAGCATGTATTACGACCCGCAAAAAGTAAATGTTTTCAATTCAGTTTTACTGGAAAAAAGCAAAATATTTGCTATGTCCACACTTTGAAGTGACCAAGAAACGGGGAGAAAAAAAATCAGAGGATATCCATGTAATCGAGTGAATGGAGCTGGTTAGTAATGAATACTTGTTTTGGGAACAGTGCCCACACGGACATCACACCCTTCCTTTCTCACACTGCCCATGTCCTGGTACTGTTGAGGTTAACCCTCCAGGTCCAGATTTTACAAGTTATTCAAGTGAGACATTGCTAACTGTTGATTTCTTATCTATCTAATTGTCCCTAATGTTTTAACACTTTCTATCTTCGCATCAAACAGTAATCTATATTGTCCCAATATGTTGGGAAATCCAGGATACCTAAGGTGGGTTGTTCTGGACAGAGCAGGCTAGCTCATGAGATTGTGACAGGTTAAGATGCTGATGTGAGCTGCAGTCACGCAGAAGCCTGACAGGAGCTCGAGTAGGAAGCCAGTGGGTGTGTCACAGCTTTGTTTCTAATGACGCGGCCGCTAACTTCTCAGAATGAGGAGTCAGAGAGAAGGATAAACCCGCAGCAACTTCGTGTGAGACTTTCAGCAGTTTCTCACCACTGTGTCTCCTTTACCCTATCTGCCAAGACTGGACCACAAAGAGCCGCCTTCACCAGCTAAGGACAATTAGGCTCTGTCTCTGGAAGTGGGGGCGTGCAAAAATTGTAGACATATTTAAAGAAATAATAACCATAGCTATACTTAAGCAGCAATAATGCTAGCGTGCATATTTATCCCCAAATCATCATAATAACGGATCATTTACAGCTGAGGTTTGTTGAAGTCTAGGTAGCAAGTTTTGTACTGAATAGTTCATGCATGTAAATGTTAGTAGCTGAAAGGCTCAGTAAAGTGTTGTTAGAGCTAACACATAAAGAAATGGAAACACTGAGTGGTTAGCTCATTCAAGGCCACACAATGCAGAGAGAGGAACTGTGACTCTAGGAAATCTGACTTCAGAACTGGACCCTTTCATCCTTTCCTGTCACCACGTAGGACACACCTGATGCTTTGCAAAGCTGGGGATCTTAGGAACTAAGCCAGAGGGATCAACACCTTCAGTCTTGTTAATTATAAACAAGGGATTTATACTGCACTCTTCACTTTCATTTTTAAATTTTTTTCAGATATTTTCATTAGCTAACACTCATACAGTGCTTTTTAACTGTGATGGTTTGAACGAAAATGTCACCCACGTAGACTCAGATATTTGAATTCTTGGTCCACAGTTAGTGCTGTCTGGGTAAGCTTAGGAGGTGTGGCCTTGCTGATGGAAGTATGTCACTAGAGTAGGGTTTGGCATTTAAAAGCCATGTTTTCCCCCAGTTTTCTATCTCACTGGATTCCTGCTTACAGTTTAAAATGTGAGCTGTCTACTGTCATGCTTCCCCGTTGTGACAGTGATGAGCCACTATCCCTCCAGTACTGCAAACCCCCAAAAAGCCTTCCATTCTCTCGAGTGCCTTGGTCCTGGTGTCTTAGCACAGAAACAGAAGAGTAACTAATACAAAACTAAAAACAAACAAACAAACAAAACAAAACAGCATAAAATGCCACCCGGAAAACAAATGCTCTCCAATAGGGGGATTCTGGTGTTGGCTCTTTAGATTTTTGTGTCTGTTTCTTATAAGGGAGATCACAAACACTGTCCGACACTACCACCAATTATGCAGTTGAGTTTCTCGTGTTGGTGGAAACCACAGGGGTCAGCACCCATCCGGAGTGCAGTGGATAAGCCTCACTCTGGGAAAAATTACCTTTGCGATCATGGTATCTTGCCTGCCAGGTAATTATAGGTATTTAGCTTGATGTGTCTATAGATACCAGAAAAGTCTAGAAAGAATAGGGCCATTGGTGGGGGCTAATCTTAAGGAAGTAAGGATGAAACACAGGAGGTAAGCACTGGGGAATGGGAAAAACGGAAGGAGGATGAATAAGTGTGAAGGGATGGAGGAGAGTAGGGACAAAGGGATGGGAGGAAGAAAAACTTACATTAACGATGTTTGAAAAAGTCATATGAAAACTTACGATTTTATAAGGTTCCATATATATGCAGAGATAGATAGATAGATAGGTAGATAGATAGATAGATAGATAGATAGATAGATAGATAGATAGACAGATAGATAGGGAGCGTATATAAATGGAGTTACCTTACATGTGGGATAATGCTACTCCCACAAACCATAGGTTATCAAACAAACAAACAAAAAACCCAGTGCCAGAAGTGGATACTTCCCACTGAGTTGTTGACAACAGGAGTCCCAGAGACCCCCCAAATAATGCAGGCAGTTCTCATTGCTCTTAGTTGCCAATCTGACTTGATGGTAAGACCCTATTAATGAAAACACCACACACAGGGGTCATTCATTGGCCATGGAGAAATGAAGCTGGTACTGACCTGGAAACTAACTCCCCGATGGCTTGCTTTCATAGACAAGAAGGTGCTATAGACATTGCAGGGGAATAAGTTATCAACAGTCTTATCTGGCTGTGAGCTTTGCAGTCTATAGTAACAAGGGTCTGACAGGATATATCCCTTGATGTGACTGGGGTGTCACTCTTATGGAAATAACCAACTATTTTTTGTGATTGGTTGTAAGGCCTGCTCCACAGGAAGGAACTTTATACCTGCTACTACAAACCTAGCCCATAACCTGGGGAGGACACAAGTCCTTGAAAAGAGTTTACTACTATAAACTCTTAAATAGACAAAGTGTTAAATTGCCTTCTAAATGTTTATCTTCATATCTACAAACCAGTGCAACTCACATTCTCATTCCACAGAACAGGTCATCAGAAAAGCCTCATGTTTCAGTTGACAGCGGTAGATATGGGGATTGACCACTGGCCAAAGTGTAGAGAATAAATAACTAGAGAGTCCTGGGTTCTAAGTGATACGTTTATATCACACATCATCCTACAAACTATGCAGAGGAGGGATTGAAAGAGTACAAGAGCAAGAGGCTGGGGGAGGCAGGGCCATCTGAGAAGTAGTGATGTGACAGAACCGTAGACTCAGGAGCTTACACCAACTGTGAGTTGTCAGCACAAGACCTATGCAAAAACAAGCCAATCCACGTTCCAGCATGGATGAGGTAGAGGCCACCTAGCTGAGGAGCTATTGGAAGTTGATGGCTGTTGAAGGAGACACAGTCAATTTTCTTCAGTGTTGAAAATGGTATATTGATGTGGGGGAGCTGGAGAGGGAAGTGCATGTGGACACGATAAAAATATATTGCATATATGTGTATAAATATCAAAGAACAAATGAAAATATATTAAGAAAATAAAAACCTCATTATAAAATGGATATACAAAGAATCTAAAATCTAAAATATAGAAATTAACATTTAACACAAAAATGTTGGTTTTGATGTTAATTGGAGGTCACCTTGAGTATGTATGTATGTATATATACATGTATGTTGGCTTGTATGTGTGTGGGGGCAGATAGCAGCATTGGGTGACTTCTACAGTAGCAATTCACCTTATTTTTTGAGACAGGGTCTTGAAATGAACCTGGAGATCACCATTTTTGCTAGCCTGGCTTGCTGTAATATCTCAGGAAACCTCCTGTCTCCACTCACAGAATGCTGGGGTTGTGGCAGTACCACCATGCCCAGATTTCTACTGATGCTTTTACGTGCAAGCTAGGGATTTGAACTTAGGTCTTCACGTGGGACCTAAGGATTTGAGCTCAGGTATTCATGTAGGACCTAGGGATTTGAACTCAGGTCTTCATATGGAACCTAAGGATTTGAACTCAGGTCTTCACATGGGACCTAGGGATTTGAACTCAGGTCTTCACATGGGACCTTGGTGCGGGAGAATTATCTGTATTCTGTCAATCATGTATTTTACTAAAACGCTGATTGGTCAGGCAGGAAGTATAGGCGGGTCAACCAGACAGAAAGCAGAGGCGGGGTGATGAGAACAGGAGAAGGCTGGGAAGGAAGAAGCGCATTCTTCCATTCCTGCCCAGACCACTGAAGAGGCAACATGTGAGCTGTCACACTGAGAAAGGTACTGAGCCGTGTGGCTAACATAGATAATGATAATGGATTATTATAAGTTACAAGGACTAATAAGAAGCCTGACCTAATGGGCCAATCAGTTTTATAACTTATAGAGATCTCTGTGTGATTGATTCTCTGGGACTTGCCGGTTGTGGGGTACCGGGCTGGACGGAAACCCCAATAAGCCGGCCCTCATGTTACAGGACCTAGGGATTTGAACTCAGGTCTTCACATGAGACCTAGGAATTTGAACTCAGGTCTTCATGCTTCCACAGCAAACCCCTTTCTAACTCTGCCATCTCTCCAGTTCATAGCTGACCTATTTCATCTTCTTTTAAATAAGATTTTATGATAGTCTTTTCCCTTAAAAGGTGCAAGCTAATTGAAACTGAAGTTCATTAATGATTTCAGACATAAAAAAAAATATAACAACCTTAGGGGAACAGTTACAAAATAGGATAGTCATAAACTACTTTTCTGATGAGCATTTGAATATTTTCACTGTGGGCTGTATTTCTATGGAGCTCCTTCTCCCTCTCCTCTGGAAGTGAAATTATGAGGTCACTGTCTTCCCTCTTGGCAGTGGAAAGAAAGGCACTGTCTGCTCTGCTTATCGCCATGGACTGCTGAAAGCCTGGTCTCTGAATTAGTCCTCCTAAGTGGCACTAAGATTTCCTCACAGCCAGGGATGATAAGAATGCTTTTTAATGTGAAGTCTTATCTCTTTAAGAATATCTTGTCTATATTAGATCAGATTATTTAAAATATTTTGTATTACCAAAATTAGACTTCTCCTTTCATGACAAAGTTGTATTAAGTTATAAAAAAGGTTTTTTAAAACTAATTCCTTCAACAAATTATGCAAAAAAGCAAATTTTGTCTTTTAAAACAATTAGAATGGCACTGTATGTATGCCAACATTATCTCAGAGTAGTATTTATCTTAGTCAGGAAAACAAAGTACTCTGAAAACAGAATATAATCACCAGGCAATACTAAATTTGGTTTATTACCATCAGAATCAACCTAATCCTGTTTCCTTAACAACACAGGAACATTTTCCACAGATTTCACAGGCTGTAACAGCTTTCTTAGCAGTTCTGAATTGGGTTTCAAGAAGATCTTATAGGTTAAGTAATAAATAGTTCATTCTTATCAGTAGACACTTTTATGAATTTGACTACAAGAGTGAATTAGAATAAAAAAAAAGCAGAAAAGGAGATAGGCAAAATTTATACACAAAAGGTGAGAACTATGCAGAAAGAAATTACTAACCTCATTGCTTAACCACAATCATTCCTTCTGGGGGCTTGAAAATAGATCCAGACCCTCCTGAGGTTCGCACAAGTGATTTCCATGGCTTTTTAAGTTTGGAAGGATTTAATTCTCTGAGAGGCATGACATTCCCAACAGATACATCTTTTATCTGACTTAGGAGTACAACGTGTGGACTATTTTGTGGAAAGAAACAATGATCCCCTCCCCCACAGCATCTTTTCCTAAATTGTGTGGATGATGGAATGGACAAACAAGGATAAATATAGAAACAACAAGTCTCAAAATTCTCATCAAAATATGTGAAAAAAGACTAAAACTGTTCATATAAAAGTTTCTCTGTTATATATATATATATATATGTGTGTGTGTGTGTGTGTGTGTGTGCATGTGCACATGCATATATTGATGTGTACATTTAGGCATCTGTGAGTCTACATGTGTGTGTGTGTATATATATATATGTCCATGTGCATGTACACATGTGTCTCTACACATGTACTTATGTATATGTGTACATACGTGTATACACATGTGTATATGTGTGTATTTAACATCCATGTATGTGTGTGTGCACACACAAGCACATGTATGTGTGTGTTTTGAGAAAGCACATATTTACAGAGATATATGGGCTGCTCTTGTAAGCTATAGTTTAATAATGTTTAAGAGCAGAGGTATTGAGAAGATAGGGTTTGGTGCTGTCCTTTGGAACTGTCACACAGCACCTAGAGAAATTCCCATGACACCTAGTATAAGCAGTACAGTGAGTGTGTCTGTCATGTTGAATCTACCACACATGGATTTTTTGGACATCATATAAGATGATGAGCATCAGTGGTGAGTTTTGATTCTAGTAATTCAAATGTTCAGAACATTGGTGTGTCTTTCTACCCAAGGAAACTGAAGCTGTGGAAAAGCAGCAGTAAGGCCGAGACAGCGCTGCCATCTTTGGCATCATGGCTTCCATCATCAGTTGGGAGATGATGTCTTGCTGGTTGAGGAGACATCATTTTTTGGTTCAGTGCTGTACAACAGCATACTTGGGTGGTGTCATTTCTAATCCATAGAAGTGAATTTTCAAGGCTCTGGCGATTAGAAAGTCTATGATCCAAGAGCAGGATGGATGCTTGCTCCCGGATGGAGGACTGTTGGTTCCTCATATGGTGGAAGGTGAAAAGCATGAGAAAGCAAACGTTGTGTAAATTCTCTTCTAAAAAGGTCTTATTCCCATGTCTTCTTCCCGACCTAATCACTTCGTGTGTGTGTGTGCATGTGTGTGTGTGTGTATGAATGTGTGTGTGCTGCGTGTGAAGTCCAGAGGTTGGCAGCAGGGGTTTGTCAGTCGCTTTCCACCTTACTAATTGAACAAGTTCCCTCCTCCCTTGAAGTTAGAGTTCACCAATTTAGCATGACCTGCCACCAAATCTTGGGAACCCTCACCTCTTTGCTTCCCCAGCACTGAAGTCATAGACACATACCCTATACCCAGCCTTTTATGTGGATGGTAGAGACCTGTAATCTAATTCTTGTACAGGATGCATGTGACCCACTGAGTCACAACACCAATATTTTAGTCTCGTCACCTCTTAGTTGGTTTACCTCTTAGTTCTGCTAGTGCTGGCGACACCAGAACTTTAGACAAGATAGATCCAGATAACAGCTATCTATATACGAAAAAACTAGATTTTTAAAGATCTGATTTAGTTTGCAATTTTTATATCTATCCCTAACAGTATACAACAACACTGGTTTGATTACATGAAATAAATGTAAAGATTGGAGAGCCAAGAAGTCATGAATGAAGGGGAAGAGAAATGAGTAACAACACACAAAAGGAGACGGGATGTTTTCAGGGTAAATTACTAATTTCATTTGGTTTAATAAATCATTCTTTTTATCAGGCAAAATGAAGGACGGTCAGTTAAAGATAGCCATACATTCCTTGATAGTCTTCCCACTGAGAAGTCAAAATTCATTCCTCTGCTTTGAAACTATGCTGATCCTAGTAACTCACATAGTAAAAATAATGTCACAGTTCAGAAGTTCTAAGCCTGCGATCTAACGGATTTGGCATTTCTGTCCCAGACTTCAGAACACCTAAGAAAAGTGACCACGGGTGGGGACTCTAAAGACTAGGAGTCTACCAGACTAGGACAAAGTCAATTAGAACCTGTGTCTAAGAGGACACTCCAGCGACTCCAGACATCTCGTCCCAGGCATTAGATAATGAGCAGAGGCAAGGAAACTACCATAGTGTGCACACTACACAAAACCCATGGTGGAGACCTGAGAAACTAAGCCAGTGTCCAGAGGGGGGCTCTGAAATATCGCCTTAGTCAAATTATTCTCCAACCATTAAAAATGTCCGAGCTGAAGCTGAAGCCCACAGATTGTCAATATGACACATCTATCTGTAATATTTTACATCTCTTAACTTTAGGGATATTTATTCTGCAATGGCTGATACCTAGAATAGACTAGACCTACTGTGTATAAATGGGGGTTCTTTAAGCAGATTTACTGAAAGGCTGTCATTTTGATATGAAGTTCACTCTCCTAAGTGAACTATTATGAAACTAAAATGAGTGCCTGGTCACCAAGAACTGCTACCAAAACAAGGTAGAAATAGAAAGCCCAAACTGAAAAACCTGACACATTACCTTTTTCAAACAAATCAAATACTTTTAATGGATCATTACCAAAGCAAACTCATGAGATATCCTTCCATCTGGAGGCAGTTTCGCACCAAAACCAAGAGCTGGGAACATCTTATCGCTGTCGTAATCTTGAACGATTTCTCCTACAGCCTTCAGGGCCATGCCATAGGCATTCAGTTGGTAAGGGTTCATGTAGTGGAGAGAAGTAGGCTGGGCAGGATTTCCTAATGACAGAAAATGGATCAAAACATAAGCAGTCAGGCCACAGGTAGCAATACTGTAGGCTTTCTTTATTTCAGTTTCAAATACTCAAAATTATCATTTTCTGCCTATTCTTACCCAGGATCTTTGTTTAGACCTAGATTAGTAGTCTACACCAATGGTTCTTTCCCTTCTGCATGTCTCAAGCTGTTGCTGTGTCCTGAATTCACTCTCTCCCTTTAGTTATGTATCACACACAGCAAACAGCACTTCTTATTTCTTTGGACTCTTCTTGTCTTTCTTTTCCCTGCCCTTGTGTTTCTTTTGTTCTGTTTCATAAAACTGGCAACAAAAAAAATCAACTCCCAACTTCTTGAGTCTGTGACCATGTCTTAATCTCCCTCGTGCCTTTGATAATGTCAACAGAGACTTAAGTGGTAGTTGGTGGGTGACATTGAACTTAACTAGTAGCAGTAATGGTTAAAATACCAAGGAATCTATCATAGATTGAACAGCTGACATTGTATCTCACAAAGCCTTAATAATAAGTTTATTCTGAAACATTTTGACTCTTGGCAACTATGCTTCTCAGAACATTCACATACACGTTTTCTTTCTACATGTCTTCATTTCTCTCAGATATACAACTTAGAGTGAAGTTGCTGGCTTATATGGTGACTCTGAATATTACCATTTGAGTAACTGCCAATTTGTTTTCAAAAGCACCTACATTATCAACATCCACAGTATTACCAAGGTTCTGATTACTCTAGTTCTCCACGACACTACTCAACAGACTGGTTCTATCTAGCCATGTTCACGGGTGCGGAATGGCAACTGTCCATAGTTCTGGTTAAGTTTCCTGGAGTCTGTATGTTAAGAATATGTTTTTAGAATTATTTGCTCTCTGTATATCTTATATGGAGAAAGATTCTCTTTAGATCATTTGCCTACTCTTATTTATTTTATCTTAAAAATTTATTTATTTATTTGTGTGTATGTGAACGTGTGCATGTGAGTGTGCATTGCCATGGTGTGTGTGTGTATGTGTGGAACGGGGCTTGAGGGACAGCTTCTGAGAGTTGCTTCTCTTCTTATACCATACAGGTCTTAAGGACTGAACTCAAATTTAAGGCTTGGAAGTAAGCACCTTTATCTGCTGAGCCATCTGACTGTATCCTCTTTAAATTGAGAATATTTTTCCATTGAGTTGTTAAAGTTCTTTGTGTATTCTAGATACAAGTTTCTCATAACCTGTAGGCTGTGGGCATATTTGCTATATTTAGGGCGTGTCTTCTGTTTTGATAGGTATCATTTGAAACATGAAATGTAATTTTGCTAGCATTCATTTTATTTTCTTTACATTGCTAATGCCCTTGTTGTCACATTTAAGAATCAGATGCCACAACCACAGCCATCAAAGCCTTTTCTGTTTTTCTTTTTCTGAACTCTTTACAGCTTAACATTTTGAAGCATGTCTGTATTAGTGGAGTTTTTTCACATGACCTGAGACAAAAGTCTTAATTTCATCTTTGGCATGTGGCTGAGTACTTGATCCAGCTCTCTTGCTAAAAAGACCATTTTTTTTCCCCATGAAATAAAGTTTGGTATCTTTCTTTCTCATTTGCTTTGGCTTTTCTTGATCCTTTGCAACAACACATAAATTTTAAGTGAATTTCTCCTTTTCTAAAATAAATCTACCAGATTTTGACATTGTATCAACTCTGTCAGTCACTTAGAGGAAGATGGTTATTTTAACGATGTTTGCTCTTAAATTCCAAAACAAAACTTTTAGATTTTATTATGTAATTTCTCTTAACATTCTTATCAGAACATAATCTTTAGTTTGCAAAATATAGTCTTCATATTATATGTTTTGTGTTAAATGCAATCCTAACGTTTTCATTTAAAAAAATATTTTCTTTGTGAATATATTTCTTCTTATTTTCTTTGTGAATATTTTCCCTTGCAAGGGTAGAGGAAAGAATTGAGGCCTTTATCTTCTTTCCTGCAGACTTACTCAGCTTGTGATTAGTTGTAAGGCATTTTAGATGATTTCTCAGAATTTTGCATATTACAGGATGTATTCAAAAGTAGTTTTATTTCACTTTTATTTACAGTATCAATATTTAGTTCTTTTATCTACCTTTCATAGCAACAACACCTGGTGCAGTGTTGACTAGAAATAATCAGAGCATTCTTGTCCTGTTTTCCATCTCAGGAGAAACCATCCTGCCTCTCATTCCTAAAGATGCTGCTTAGTAGGTTTTATACAGTTTCCCTCTACAAGGTCTTGAAAGCATACACCACAAGCACATGCAGAACTTTGTCAAATGGTTTCTCAGCATCATGTGGGATATTATTCATTTTCAAAATTTTAATATCCAAAAATCAAGTAATGTAATATAGTCCTATGGATACCAGAAAATCAGAAAAATGAACAAGCAGATGATAAACCATTATATGCTGTTGGTCTGGGTTATTTTATCCAGTATTTTTATACACACATGTACATGAAAGGTAATTTTTAAGTTTCTCATTGTGATATCTTGGCCTCACCTTTGAATCAAACTATTAACGGCCTCACCTTTTCTCTTTGGTTTTTAGAACAGTTTGTCCTAAAGTCTGGCAATTAAAAAATTTGGTAGATTTCATAAATGAAGCCACCTAGAACTAAGGCCCAGTAGATGAACTTTGAAGGTCGTTTTCTCATTGCTAATTCAGTTTCTTGTTACACATTGTCCAGATTGTCAAAATTTTAGACGAGTTTCAGTCATTATGTCTTTCTATTGAATAGACAGTTGATTCTCTTAGTTGGCCTAAAATTCATCAATAGAACAATGAAAAGTTATTTCAACCAGTTGGACTTAAGTTGAGTTACTTATTATGGGTCATATTTCATAGACATGGATCAAGAATTTCTATCTCTAGACATAATGCTAATGAAAGCATTTTAACACCCAGGAAAAAAGTAAACGAATAGAATTTGGTCTCATTAAGTATAGCTCTAGCTCTTCAAGGCATAAGTCAACATATCTCATTAATAAACTGTTTTCTAGAACTAGGTTTGTGCAGCTGTGTAAGAGGTCGGATTTAACGGCTTTTGGGATGGTGATTTGGGAAATGAGGACCAGTGTAAGAGAAATGTAAGGAGATAACACGAGAGCTGTAGACACAATGGGTGATTCGGAAGGGAAGATCAGCATGGGCTCCTCAACGTGCACTAGGGGCATTGTGCTGGCTAGTTTTGTGTCATCTTGACCCAAGTTAGAGTCATCTGAAAACAGGGAACCACAACTGTAAAAAAAATGCTTCTATGAGATCAGACTGAAGGCAAGCCTGTAGGGCATTTTCTTAATTAGTGATTGATGTGGGAGGCCTCAGTCCCTTGTGTATGGTGCCATCCCTGGACTTGTTGTTCTGGATTCTATAAGAATGTAGGCTAAGCAACCCACAAAGAACAAACCTATATGTAAACAGACATTTCTTTCTCAGGCCTATTACTAACTAGCTCTTACATTTAAATTAACCCATTTCTATTAATCAAGGTATTGCCATGTGGCTATGACTTTTACTGGTCTACTGGCATCTTGTTTCTTGGGCAGCTGGCTTGTGTCTCCCTCAACTCCTTCACTTCTTTCTTCCTATATTTTGTTTGGCTTTTCTGCCTAGCTATATTCTGCCTTGTGATAGGACAAAGTAGCCTTTCTTATTAACCAATGTGAGCAATACATATTCACAGCATATAGAAGGGTGATCCCAAAGCACAAACCAGAAAGCAGCACTCCCCTACGGCCTCTGTACCAGCTCCTGTCTCTAGGTTCCTGCCTTGTTTGAGTGCTGATCCTGACTTCCTCCAACTATGAACAGTGATGTGGAAGATTAAGTCAAATAAGCCCTTTACTCCCACGTTTGCTTTGGTCATGGCATTTTGTCACAGCAATAGTAACCCTACAACAGGCATCATCCTCATAAATACAGTGGAGGCTGAAGAAACTGTCAATCTTAAGTGTACTCAACACTCCTGGTGTGGGAGGTCCTTCTGCCTATGTGTTGCTTTTATTGATCAATGAATAAAAAGATTTGTTTTGGCCTGTGATAGGGCAAAAGAAAAGAGCTAGGCAGAGAAAACTAAAGTGAATGCTGGGAGAGAAGAGGCAGGGACAGAGAGATGCCATGGAGCTGCCAGAGAAAGTCATGGCAAAACATTGCCGGTAAGCCACTGCCACGTGGTGATACACAGATTAATGAAGATGAGTTAAACTAAGATGTAAGAATTACTTGATAAGATGCTGGAGCTAAGAGTCCAAGCAGTGTTTTAATTAGTATGGTTTCTGTGTGATTATTTCAGGCCTAAGTTAGCTGGGCGGCCAAGATCAAACAAGCGGCTCCTTGCAACACACTCTAAACCCTCTAACACATCTCAGGAACACCAGATCCCACGCAGCAGCCTCAGTTTTTGTTGTTATTGTATAACGTGGATGCTGTGGTTTGCTGCTGCTGCTGCAACTGTTTGATATCAGCTGGGAATATCACACAGTACCACAAGTTCAGGAGGAAGACGAAATGAAAAATTCCAAATGTAGCTTCTAACAAAGCTCTACTGCTTTCTTGCCTCATAAAGTTGAATCTTTCTAAGGAAACTGTCGTCATTTGGGAATTACATGGGAAAAACTCATGGCAACTTTTGGCAAAAGCAAATAACAAAGGCTTGCAAGCACAGGTGGTTAGCTGTGCTTGGTGCCTAAGCCCAAAACCCACAGCAGAATGATAGAACTGACCCCTGAAATTTTTCAACATGGGCTGTGACACATGCCCCATCACACTCATACATGTACACCAGAAACACGCACACACACAGAGCAACAAACAAATTAAGAGATAAAGTGAGGTCATGTTCTTAGGATACAATACAACCAGTTCAAATGGTCATTCCATTCCAAATAAACTTGGTTCAAAATAAAATTAAATTTCCATTATTTTACCTTTTTAAAATATTTTATACGAATTACTAATGTCTGTACCAAAATATCACATAGCAATCCTATTTAATGAACCAGATGTCAAGATGTTAGTGAGTAAACTTATGGCTGAACCCCATTATAATTAAACACACTTCAGAAATAGCTAACTACATCTAAAATCGGTATTCCTTGGGAAGAAACAAGAAACAGCAAAATGGTTCAACATGTAGTCAGTCTGTTGTATATTTTTGTTATATTTCTTCTACATTTTGCATATCTAAATAGTCACATAATGTTAGAGACAAAATTTTAAGATTTTTGATGAAAACAAAAGTTTATCACTTAATGGGCAGCAGTTCTTACTGGGGACAGTGGTAGCACTCACCGTTTGATGCTGTGAAGTCAATAGCCACTGTGAAGTTGATCTGTGTTCTAGAACAGAAGCAAATAAAAATCGCTAAGTAAGCAGCAGCACCCAGGAGGTCATTGTCCATTCTTGTTACATTTTTAGTGTAACAAATTTTCTAAGTGTTGAATTTGAACAAATATAGCATATGCTAGACGGCATTAAATAGGAAGATTTACTAGGCATGTGTGTTAAAAAAATATCTTTGTTATCATAATACTGTGAAACAAAAAAAAAGTCATTTGAACAAGTTTGGATTGCTTTTTGGGGTCAGTAACCATGCACATGGCTGAGCGAAGGGTCTAAACAAACAGCCATGACGTTCATGTCCAGCACTCACAGCTAATTGCCGCTTTTGAAAACATCAGTAAAACTGTCACACACCTCTACAGCATCAGTCCTTAAACTAACTTTCAAAAGTCCTGAAGATAGAACCCTCCTCTGCATTTCTGAAAACTGAAATAGCTCAAGAGACAATCTACAACAAGTTTGCATGGTAACCTCCACCTATTTATCAGTTTTTGGTAAATATAGTGGCAAGAAATGTGTATATATTTTAATTTTCAGCTCTTAGACAATACATACCTTGGTTAGTTTATGTCTCTTTTAAGTAAGTTAGCTGTTTTCTTTCCTTCCTCCCTCCCTCCCTCCCTCCCTCCCTCCCTCCCTCCCTCCCTCTCTCTTTTTCTTTCTTGCTTTTCCTTCAATTCTTTTGTTCTATTACAAGTGGCATTTGTAAATGAGTGGCATTTCACTTTTTGCTACACTCATAACTATTTATAAATATATATGATACCATTCCTTTCTTTCCAAAGACAAAGTCATAGTAAGTGGCAATGCCATTACGCCAATGGTAGTGCAGCCCTATCTGTGAATCTCCCCTTCTCAGGTTACTTAAATAGCACTTCTACGGTGTGAGAAGTCCTTCTGTATATATGTTGCTTTTATTGGTTAATGAATAAATAAAGAAGTTGTTTAGACCTGTGATGGTGTAGAATAGAGCTAGGTGAGGAAGACTGAACTGAACAGTGGGAGGAAGAACGCAAATTCAGGGAGACACCAGAGGGAAAGACGCAAATCACCAGTTGGAACCTTGCCGGTAGGCCATGAACCTCATGGTAAAATATAACATAATAGAAATGGGTTAATTTAAGAGATAAGACTGAGCTAGAAATATGCATAAGATAATAGGCCAAGCAGTGTTGTAATTAACACAGTTTCTGTGTGATTATTTTGGTTCTGGGCAGCCAGGAACAAATAAGCAGCCTTCCTACAACACTTCATTAAAGGAAAATAAGCATTTCCTTGAAGAACACACTTAGCATATTTTAAAAACTTGAATTATTTCTTGTAAAAAAAGTACCCTTGACAAACTGAACTATTCAAAGTCTGAATGATGACGATGATAACAAGGTCGTCTACCTTGTCCATCCGGGCCTGGACAGGACTTAGATATGAAAGGTTTCTGACTCTAGAACGAAATCATCCAGCCCCATCATACTTCACTAACAAGCAGTCCTTTCCTTTTTCAGATTCAGCCTCAAAAATCCTGCATGCGATTCTGAGACTGACTCAAATGCACACTCCTCCCCGAGGAATGATCAACTTCACATATTTATATATAACAAAGTCAATGGAGATTCCTTTTATAGCCACTCGGTTAACATTTTGCTTAGAGTAGAAATCAGGTTTACAGGCTAGGAATCCAGGCTCACAGGGAGCTTCATTCTAATCAGCATGAATCGAAATGAGCACAGCTTTGAGAGAAGTAACACAGTGAGCCTTTGGGGAGAACATTCTAGATACCTAACTCCCTTTGAGGTGCTAAAAGGAACAACTGCCCACAGCCGACTGGTATGTCATGGTAACCGACAGTAACACAGGGTGACAGTGAAACAGAAAGAGCCAAGCTGAGTCTGCAAGAGCTGGATTTGAGTCTCAGCAGCTCACTTGTGTCCTTGGCCAAATTCCAATATTCTTAGAGGGCAGTCTCACAGTAAGAGCAAATAACAGAAAGAGACAAGGGAAGTGCTGTATACATAAAACATATTCCATGTAAATAACTTACACATTAAATATACATATAAATATGCATGTTATGATGCATAGTTACATAGGTTATATCCATTAGTCTAGCAATATTTTGATAAGAACACAATCCCTTCTTAAAAAAAATATTTCACATTTAAGGAAACTGAGCTCAAAAAACTCAGTCATTTTCTATACCACCATCAAATGCCAGCATTAGAAGGTCAATTAACATCTTTCCAAAAACAGATGTCCTTAATAATAGATAACTAAGACATTATCACAGGCGTGATATAAATTTGCCTTCTACTGAGTATGCTATCAATACTAATCTCAGAAGCACCTGCGTGTCTGTTATTCCAGTGGAGACTGCTTAGGCATAAAAGTAACCCAAAGCCTTGAGAACACATTATTCTAGCATATTTTTAATACCAAATTTGGCACAATCTTCCCTAGATTGTAGAAACAAACACCTCTTCCTCCCCCCTTCTCCTCTTCCTCTTCCTCTCTCTCTCTCTCTCTCTCTCTCTCTCTCTCTATCTCTCTCTCTCTCTCTGAGCGTGGTATAAGTGTGAGTGTGTGTATATGTATCCATATACATGGTTTTGTGTGGTTGACAATGACTGAGTTCATTCATTGCCCTCCACTTTATTTTCTCAGATAAATTCTCTCAGTGAACTTCCAGCTTACCATTGTAGCTAAGTCAGAGGCCAGAACCCCCCAGGCATCCACCTGCCTGTCTCATTCCCCCAGTGCTGGAGCTATAGGAGTATGCTGCCATACCTTTATACCTGGCAGAGAAAGCGAACTCAAGTTCTCGTGCGTCTGCAGCAAACGCTTTTCCCATGAGCCGTCTCACCAGCCCTCCAACTCTCTCTGTGCACTGGAACCTCGCTTTGCTTCCACATTCATGAGTAATTTTATTCTATGGTTGTTTCTCATTCTTTCATTAAGATAACACCCAACATATCACAAAACAGTCTCTTATGGGATCGGGGAAAGTCCTAGCTCCTCCTCGCCGGGCCCACGATGGATGGCGATACAGATGGAGACCCACATTGGAGCACCGGACTGAGCCCCCCAAGGTCCAAATGAGGAACAGAAGGAGGAAGAAAATGAAAAAGGAAATAAGGACTGCGAGGGATGTGATCACCCACTGATACAAGGGGACGGATCTAATGAGAGTTTACCAAGGCCAGTTGGACTGGGACTGAACGAGGACGCAATCCAACCAGATTCTCTGAATGCGGCCGGATTCTCTGAATGTGGCTGGCCGGAGTCTTTCTGAAAAGCCATTGACAATGGCACTGGGACTCGTTTCCTCTGCATATACTGGATTTTGCGGATCCAGTCTGTCTGGACACTCACCTTCCTGGACCTGGAGGGAGGGGGGAGGAATTTGAACTTCCCACAGGGCAGGAAACCCTGACTACTCTTAGGGATGGAGAGAGAGGAGGAGAGGGAGTGGGGGGAGTGGGAGGGTGGTGGGAGGAGGAGGGGTGGAAATGGAAACTTTTATAATTTAATAAAATTACCAAAAAAAAAGCTGTTGCTTATTGAAACCATCAAAAAAAAAAAAAAAACAGTCTCTTAAACCGTGATTCTCAGAACAAACCCGGCAACAGTCACAGCAACCAAGGTCCTCCCAAGGCAGTGGCATCTATCAAAGCAAAGAGGAAAGCTGTGACCACTAGCTACAGAGCTATAGAAAAAAGGAATATTTAGAACTAAAATAAAATACCCAAACACAGACCAGCTTAATTTTTAAAATTAATAAATTGCTAAAATAATTTAAAAGACTGAAAAGAAAAAAGCAAGGAGATTAAAAGGGAGAAAGAGAAAGGAAAAGACACATGAAGAGTTAGAGAGGGAGGGAGAGATAGAGGTAGATAGATAGCGAGGGATGGAGCGAGCAGGACAGAGAGGGACACATGGGGCAAGGGTTAAAACCTTATAGACTAATCATTTAACCCAAAGATTAAAGGACCAGGATCCTCTAAGACAGAGGAGAAAAGCCTGATGCCCTTAGCACTGAATGGTAGCTAATAATCATGGAGTAACAGAGACAGTCAAGGACCACAGAGGAATCCTCGATGTATATTGCTTAGCTGACTGATGATAAGATTTGACTAATTCCCGCTTTCTGTGCACTCCCTCCCACTGTTTGCTCTGCCTCGGTGTGCTCATATCGGGATGGAAACGTTATGTCTTACTATACAGGCACCTGTTGGGAAGGATGCCTGCCATCATCTCAAAAACAGAGCAAAGCAAAACAAAGCAACAGCAGCAACAAAAACGAAAGTTCAGAAATCATCTTCCAATTGCCAAGAGCTGTGCCAAGTGATGGAAAGTCCTGGAAGCAAAGGAAACACCAGCTTTGAACTCCGCATGCTTAGCATTTCAATGTTGGTTTACGGCGTTCAACAGCGAGAACAGTCCAGCAATTTTATCAGTCAATTCATTCTTCTGAGTGCTGCGTATATCTATACATAACATGTTTATGAAATATTAGTGAAACAATTTCCTAAAGAAAGACAGTGGAAATTAGACTGTTAAGATTTCTTGAAGACTTTGTTAAATTGCTTCTTTTTCTATCAAGTAAGCCGAACCTCACCAGTAACTGCATTTTTATCTCCGTTATTTATCAGTGTTTGGAGCTTAGAGCCAAAGACAAAGAATCAAACACATAAGACGACTCCTGATAAAATAGCCATACAAGGATCAGGTAGGAATGCCTGAAATATTGCACTTAGAAGTCTTGCTTAAGAAACAGACAAGAGAAAGTGGGATTTCAAGAGCCATGGTCAACGGAATACCTGTTCTATTCCGTTCTGGAATACCCAAGCTGTTCTGGACTACCCAAGCGAGGTCTCCCGGCAAAGGGTGCCCATTAGTATCAACATCGCACATGCTGAGGTCTGTGAAGTCATGCACTTAACAGGTGTCCCCATCTTATGTCACCACCTTCCTGAAGTTGTGAACGTCAGGAAAATCCCCGGGCACAATGGACAGAGGGTATCACACAGCACTGAGAGGTCTGCACGCCAGCGCGCCTCCCAGATGTTTACGGTAGTTACCGTGAACTAGCTATCATGAGTGAACACGGGCATGTGCAGGACTGTTCACACTTATTCCCCAACTCAAGTCCCGTCCAGTTGCACAAATTAAACACTATGAACCCTTAAGGTGGCGCCTCCCATCCCTGTTTAAGTTAATTTTGATAAACACAGATTGTCATTCTGTAGCTGTCTGGATCCACACCCACCCACCTCTAGAGCACCCTCCAGGCATGGAGTCATCAGGTCCAGGCTTCTGCCCTGCTTTACTAACATGCAGTCTAGTTTATACTTCGGTTTGGTCACCTGCTCTGACCCCCTGAGTTATTGCCTTAAGCACTGGTACCCAGACTTGTCCTCCGTGATCCTATTGCAGTACGAGCTAAACCTTGAAGCCTTTTCTGCTTCAGTTTTTCCGTTTTCTTTAAAAAGTAACCAACTATTAACTGACAAACAGAAAACTCCCTGACCCAATCAATGCTTTTTCTTTAAAACTCCCAGTTTCCTTTGGAGGCTGGAAAGATGTAAAGTGACTAGGAACACACACTGCTCTTCCAGAGGACCCGGATTCAGGTCTCAGCACCCATGTGGCAGCATGCCTCATTCACACACTTAAAATAAAATTGAGACCTCCTGTTTCCCAAGTACTGGCCCTGATCGCCCAGAGGAAAGCATGTTTTCATACAAATGCATACTCTAATGGACCTTGGGAAGGCCGCATTACTTCAGGATACCCTGCTTGTAAGAGCACAGTATTGTCATTGTACCCACACTTGAAAGGACTTTAAGTATTTCATTCCTTAGTAACCCTGTCACGGATGTTCAGCGTCTGGATGTAAGACACTTCTGTGAACATCAGAGTGTGCCACGCTGATCAAGTTTCTGGTTTTACCTGAGATTTAGAGGTTGCCCCTCAAAATTCGACTTCCCACCCAAGATTTCCTTTCCTTCATGTCAGCTACTAAGTCTGAACCTGCTCAACCCAGGGCAGCACCCCAAATGGTCTGGAGCACACTTAGGAGCTGCCTCCCTCAAATGGAAAAGGAACAACCCCTGAGGGATGACGTCATTCTCTGTCTAAAAGATGCAGTTTCATAAATCAACAGCTGTTCTGCTTTTTCTGGATTTTGCGGATTAAGCTCTTTTTATTAAAATTTGTTTTAATTAAAATATAATTACATTAATGTCCCCCTTCCCTGTTCTCTTCTAACCTCTCCCATTCTCCTTCCTGCTCCCTCTCAAATCGATAGCCTCTTTTCAATTATTGTTATTACATGTATGTGTGCATACATATCTAAACACAATTTGTCGACTCCCTTGAGTAAGTCTTGTGTGTATATGATTTCAGGGCTGGCAACTAAGAACTTAGCAGGTTCATCCCTGGGAGAGGTTATTTTCCCTTCCCTCAGCAGTCATTAGATACTTGGAGTTCTTTTTCTAGGGAGAGAGACCCCCTGAGATGTCTCCCTCCAGTGTTATTGAGGTCTTGCTTAAGGAGCCATATTGTTAGGATGCCATGGCCATAGCTTCCCTGCTGTTGGTAGGAGAGAGTAAGTGACCTGGTTCTCTGGCTCTTTCAGTCTATCTAGTGCCTCTTTGATGATGTCATACAGGAGCCATAACGGTCAGGCCTGTGCTGCAGAGTTTAGGGTTTTAAACACACCACAGAGGCTACAAAGTATAATTTCAGAAGACATTGAAAATATCTCACCTTCTTTGTAAATGATAGTTTTAAAAGTATCTCATAAGTAATATCAAAATAAACAACAATGAACCCCTGGTTCAAAACTCAAGCACTGCTGAAAAAAAAAATTCTATTTGAAATGAAATGAGTGATTTCCTAGTATAAAAACATTGGGCTGTTCATCATAGAGCAGAGCCTGAGTCCCAGAATCACAGCAAGCTAGGGGACTGTGAACACAAATCCTTGCCCAAACTACCAAGTCTCCAAGACATGACTTTCTAATATATCAATTAGGTTCCAGTCTTTTAGAAACAGTGGTTCTCAACCTGTGTGCCTAGACCCCTTTGTGGGTCAAATATCAAATATCCTGCATGCTACAGGCCACAACATTATGCAGTAATTGCTCAGTCATCTATTCATGAGCGACATATCAGAACCAAAGGATCTGGTAAAGGTTAAACCAAAAGGCAAGGCTTTTTGGTGTTATCGCTTTGTGAATAAGTGTTTGTTCTTGCTGTAGATTTTTCGCTGTAGCTAACTCCCTTTCTGCTACATATTTGGGAATTAATTCCCAAGTTCAGAACAGTTTCCCAGTGCTAGGCCTTGTTCCTCTCTCCTAGGTAAACACAGGGATCTGCCTTCCTGCAATTATCTTTAACAGCAGGCATCTGGTCAGAGTTTAGGGTCCAGGCAAAGAGCACCCATCTAAGATATTCACAGATCTCCAAGGACATAGAATTACTACTTGCCCAAGCTGCTGCTCTGGTTTTACCCCGCAACCAAATGGCTGATAACAGCATAGTCTGGACCTGATAATTTAGAGGCTTGAGTCTCTCCTTTGCTTAGAGAAGTAAGTCTAACTCGAGACCTAGGCCTGTAGAAACTGCAACGTCTGGTTTATATGTTATCTGATTAAGGACTATCAACTTCTCCCTGACTGTTTACAAAGGTTGCCTAGTTACCTGGTATCCTCTATGCAGACTGGGAGAAAAGAAGTGGTGCTCTGATTTAAACAATGTGTAGCCTCTTCATAATTTTATTAGAAATAAACCCTTTAGCCCTTTACTAACCACCTAAAAATGTACTGTAGTGTACTAGCATTCCCCTCTAGAATTTCCTGATGATTTAATCCCTTTCCTAACTAACTTTCCCCATTAAGGGGTTCACTAGACGTATACTAGCCACTCCCATGGATCTCTCTCTCTCTCTTCCTCTCTCTGTCTCTGTCTCTCAGTATCTGTCTCTGTCTCTGTCTCTCTCTCTGTATGTGTGTGTATGTGTGAAAACCCTTATCTGTTTTTCTACGAGGCAAAAGAATTCCAACCCTGGAACCTGCTAGGGCTGGAGAATTTCTGGTTTTAAGGGTATATATGACTGGGAACATTTGTAATGGATAGAACTAGGGATGATGTACAAGAGAGAGCAAGGCAGAACTGTTAGAAATGAGAAAGAAGAGAAGGAAGAAGAATAAAGAAACATGGATGGATGCTTCCTGTTGTGAGTAGATTTCTCACCCCTCGGATCTTCACCCTTAGATTGCTAGCCCCCTTTTAGCCATTTGTGGTATCTTTAATTGAACCTTGTAATGGAATTTTAAAGGCTAAAACTTTTAGACTCCCATTACCTGTATACCAGATATTATTACTATTATTATTATTATTATTATTATTACATTACTATTCATATCAGTAGCAAAATTACAGTTACAAAGCAGCAATTTATGGTAGGGGTCACCACAACAGGAGGATCTGTATTAAGGGGCTGAATCATTAGGAAGGTGAAGAAGCACTGCTTTAAAGGTCACAGAATACTGAGTATCCGTGTGTAATAAATAGATCTACAAGCTGCAGAAGGCACTCCGAGAAGCAAGCCAGGGCTTTTCCAGGCTCATGCTAATTCTTTCCTCTCATGAGACCCAGCTCTCTTTATTCTGCCTTAAGATTTGTTTTTTCTTTAATCCTCTCCATGCTTGCTGGCTAGTGTTCAGGGTCAAGCGATGAATGACAACCACTGCATTCAGCAGGGGATGAACCGCTGGAGAGAGCTTCAAAAGACATCCTGCGACCTTCCAACACACAGTCTGCATGGTGGTGTCAACCGGAGCAGGGATGGATTTTCCACCTGCTTTTGCCTCCTGTTCTTGATTAGCCCCTTTTTTCCTCTCAGTTTTCCGGCCCCAACCTCTAATTGCTTCCCAGAGTGGAAGCCTTTTTCAAATAGGAGCAGGCTCTCCACAGCTGTTCTTTCAAATGGATGGTTATAATCCCTGTACAGAAGCTCACATATTCAGAGAGAATTCCCCTTTAGAGAGATGATTGACCCCCAGTTAGCAACAGAGGGTTTACAGTGCATTGAGAGCCCTCTGACGCATCCCCCCACCTCCCTTCCCTCTTCAGTTCACTTGGCTATTTGCACGCTCACCATGCACCATGGCTGAGAAACTGCCTAACACAAACACTGTTAGCATCCTTTCTTATGATGACACATCTCCACTATTCCCCTGAGTAAGAAACAGACGGTGCAGAGCATGCTCTCTGCAGAAAAACAAGCCAAGGGTGGAGGACAATGTCAACCACGAGGCTAGACATCCCTTGACTTCCAAGCCCCACGTCATATTTACTTTGTTAACTTTAAATATTTTACTTTTGCTGTTTCAGATGACATGCAGAGAAATGGGTTTCCATATGGGATTTTCATTCATATAGCATATTGTTTGACCCTTTCCCAACTTCTCCCTTTAAACATACAAATTTAGAATCAAACGTTAACCAAAACAAGTTTTGAGACATCTTTTAATGTGCGTAAAGGTCTCTTTTCTAACTGTTGGTTTAGATGAGCTACGGAAGCATTCCCTGTTAGTTTATAGGAGGAAGGCAGTTTTCATTAGATTTATCTCCATCGCTGCTGCAGGGTTTAGCTTTCTGCTGCTTTGATGAGAACAAAGCACTTGGATGTCCCTACAAGGAAACCTAATAAAAAAAAGTCCTAGGTTTGCATATTCAAACAAGAAATGAGATTAGAAAAACTTATAGTATCGCCTGCTCCGGCAAAGCATGCTCCCCGAGGCAACCTTCGAAGTAATGCCATATATTTTATAAAACCAGGGAAACGTTTTATTGCATTTCTGAAACAGCTTTAAGTATTTTTAAAGAAAACTATCATGGGACTTATTTGTAAATTCTCTTATACTCAGCTAGCCTTTCAGACAAGTAAAGTCAAGGTGTTCGCTCTGGCCTTTAAAAGGAGCTGATTTAGCCGGGCAGTGGTGGCGCATGCCTTTAAATCCAGCACTCCGGAGGCAGAGGCAGGTAGATCTCTGTGAGTTCAAGGCCAGCCTGATCTATAGAGCGAGTTCTAGGACAGTCAGGGCTATACAGAGAAACCCTGTCTTGAAAACAACAACAACAACAAAACAAAACAAGAAAGAAACTGATTAATACATGGATAGCCCTTTCTCTCCCTCTCTCTTCTCCCATAAAGACTTTTATTTCTTGTGACTGGGACAAATAACACTTTGTCTATAATCTTTACAAGGCTTAGAATCAGAATCAAGATGCGGGCAGGATGAACAGTACTGTCTGAAAGCAATGGTTACTTAGTTGAGGATGAACTTCACTGACTTTGTTCATTTAGATTTCTCTTTTCTCTCCATGTCTTTGAGAGCTGAAATTGCCACCACTAAAATTATGGAAAGCAAATGTAAAAAAAAAGTATTTTGGTATTTTAAACCCATTGACAGTTCGGGAAACAATGACTAGTATTACTAAGGATTAGAACTACACAGAATTCAATCGCACAGTTACTTTGAAGCAGGCATCATTATTTTTATTCCTACTTATTGGAAACAGAAGCAGGTTCTGGTGGGAAGAGGTAGGCCTGTTGTTTGAAACATGCAGTCAAGTTGAGACTCATGGCCACAATTATGCACTACTGGAAGCCCCAGCAACCCCCTCTTAACTCTGCTGAATTATTCGAATTCTGTCCCAGAATTTCTCCACACAGTATCTTTCCAAGGCCACTCCGTCCCACTCTTTCTTTCATGACAAAAAGAAAACCAGCAGTTCATGCCTCAATCTCAGTATTCTGTCCTCCACATAGAGTTAGAATAAAAGTCCAGTAGCAATAATTTCTGGGAGAGACAGAAGAATTTTCATACTTCAATACCTTTTTTTTTTTTTGAAATAGGGCTTCTCTGTAGCTTTGGTGCCTGTCCTGGAACTAGCTCTTGAAGACCAGGCTGGTCTCGAACTCATAGAGATCCAGCTGCCTCTGCTTCCTGAGTGCTGGGATTAAAGGTATGTGCCACCACCCCTGGCTTTAATTTAACAAGTTTTATTATCATTTAGAATATATATACTTCAATATCAAGTATGCATAAAGCAAACTTTCTGGGCGTTTTAATGCGAACAACAGTAATACACAGTCTGAAATGCATTTTACTTTAAAGTACTAGAGAACTTTAAAGTATGAGAACACTTCCCTCTTCCATCACTCACGGGTTCATATTGGTAAGTAACGTAGTCTCTGACAATTAACTTTCTGTGCCCCGGCTGTATTATAAGGTATACTTCCTGAAGAATCAGTAGCCAGCCAGTACACAGTCAGGTGTTATATTGCTTTGAGGTCCTGTAAATGTTTTACATTTTAAAAGACATGCTTAGATTTCCTTGATTCGTTTTCACTATCCTACAAACCTTGCATACAACCCAGCTATTTTTTTATCTTCTCTTTCTTTATTTTTTAATTAATTTTCAATGAATGAATGGTGTTGGTGATGTTCTAAGACAAGAGGGGAAAGGTGGATACTGGAGTTTCTAACTTGACCAGCGGTCATCTCACTGTATTTAGAATCTGATCATAGCCTTGAGTGTTGGGTTATTGTTCTTAGTGTTACCGAGTGAACAAAGGCCAGGCCATGTGGATTAACTATAGAGGAACCTCTTCTGACATGTGCTGAAGAGGGTTCGGACCAGGGTGGAAAGTCTGGGAAGGGTAGCAATGTGTCGCTGTGAAGTCTCTGCTCCAAGCCACCCTCTTAGACCATCTTCAGTGAAAATCCCAACCCTTCAATGAACCTAGAAGAAGAGTGGAAGGAAGGAGCCTACAAACCTTCTTTTTTTAAGTCTTCTCAACAAAGGCTTCTGCAGAGACAGAGAACCGACTAAAATGACAGTGGATAGGTGCTGGGGAAGAAGAAGGACTCATTTTTGAGGGCATGACTATTGATCGGTTGCCCATGTTCCAGTGGATGGCCCCACATACATACAGTACCAATTGTACATCTGAGGGTATTAAATTTCCTTAATAAAGAAGAAGGCATGATGTCAGAAGGGGACATGTTATGAGGGCGGTTCAAGCGAGGCTTGGGATTAGGGGGACCGGAATTGGATATTATAATGGAATTAGATATGATCATATGTCATTGTATGCATGCATGGAATTCTAAAAGAATACATTTTGAATAAAAGTAAGTTAAAAAGAACAGTGACCTATTTAATTAGCAATTTTTTTCAAAAAGGGACACTATTCAGTTTGGCAAACATTCACACACAGATGTTAGCAGTGTGAGCCAGAACATCTTTTTACCAATATAATCAATACAAAATGAATGGTAAAAGCATATTCCAGGCGATCTTGTAGCATCTCCTCTCTGCAGTGAAATAAAGACATTCTTGTTGCAGTATAGGAAAAACTGTAAACCATGGATTTCTATAGTAGCCGTATTCTTATTTTTTTTTCAAATAGATTTATTTGAAGTAAGTATCTGTCCTTGGTAGTTTTATGTCAACTTGACAAAAGCTAGAGTCCTTTGTGAGGAGAAAACCTCAAATGACTCCATAATACCAGGCTATAGGCAGACTTGTAGTGTATTTCCTTAGTGATTGATGAGGGAGGGCCCAGTTCATTGTAGGTGGTGCCACTGCTGGGTAGGTAGTCCTGGGTTCTATAAGAAAGCAGGCTGAACAAGTCATGAAGAGCAAGCCAGTAAGCAGGAGCCCTCCATGGCCTCTGCATCAGCTCCTGTCTCCAAGTTAAAGCTACTACCTGACTTCCTTCGGAAATTTTTTCCCCTACAGGCTGCTCTTGGTCGTGGCATTCTATGATAGCAATAGAAGCCCCCAACTGAGAAAAAAAATGCAAAGGCTTGTGTTTCTGTGAAGATCTGAAATAAAAATGCATCAATGTAGTCAAAAACAGAGCCCAGGATAATGGCTTAGCAGGTAAATGTGTCTGCTGCTAAGTCTAAGGCCCTGAATTCTATCCCTGGAGTCCCCAGTGGGAAAAGACAAAACCAATTCTAACAAGTTGTCCCCTGAGTTCCCCCACGCAGTTTCTGTGGCATATGTACACTGCCTTAGCACACACGCTAGCATTAAATAAATTACATATGCATTCAGATTATATATACATATGTGTGTATATATAACGTTCAAAGGTGGTTATCAACTTGCTCCTGTGGTCATGATGACGATTTAAACAGAAAGAAATGCTGTGTGGGTTTTAGAAGATGACTTACCCTCCTTTAATATAGTCTAGGAAGGACACTTCTGTTTCCACCAAGAAAGACAGTAAGGTTACCTAGAGAGGGATGGGGGAGGGGAAGAGAAAGGGGAAGGGAGAGCAAAAGGGAGGGAGGGAGGAAGGGAGGGAGGGAAGGAGCGAGAGAGAAAGAGAGTCTGAATTACTTGTCAGTATTGACTGCAATCCCAGCATGGACGTGGACAGTATTCTACGAAAGAGAATATATTATTCCCTAGCATTTTAAAATAACAAAAGACATTATTATTTATTAAAGTCTGCCAGGACACACATTTGAGGTTATCAGAAGGAAAGGGATGAAAGGCAGCGTTCACTATCTGACTCTGACTCTTCTCCGTGACTGTGAAGAACAGCGTGGAAGTCACCTGTAGGGACACTGTGCCGTTTCCCACTGTAGATTAGGTTAGGAAAGACAGAAAAGCTGGCGAGCAGTTACAGCCACATGTGGACTCGCCAAGGTGAGCTGTGCAAGAAATGGCCATTTCTGCCACTGGACTCTAACAAGGTCATCTCGTATTTGAACCATTACATTATGATTAATACAAAACATTAAAAGAAAATGAAAAAAAACTTAAGGCTTTGTTTCTTCTGAGTAAAGTTAATTTTAGGAAAAATTGCTTAGTCCTCTTTTTCAATCTGAAAGTAGCATGCTCTTGATTTTTTCCATCTTTTGATGGCCCTTGCCCTATGACCCAGACCTGATCTTCTCCAGCATCCCAAGGACTGATATTTGAGATTCCATCAGTGAGCGTACTGGCCTCCTAGGTCAGGCCTAGGAATCATTGAGGAATGCAGTCCTGAGCTTGGCCTTGGCTGGATTCACCACAGTGAATGCCACTGAATAGAGAGGTCAGCACAGCCCCTCATCCTCCTTCGGCAGAAAGTAGCAGAGCCCAGGCAAGGCCTCCGACATCCATTCTCCAGAACCACCCTCCTAGGAAGATACTGCTTCCAGCCCATGCCTTTGTTGTGAGTTGCTAAGAGACATAAAGCTCTTTCTGAGGTTATCTCAGTACCATCCAAACAGTTAAGTCTGTTATGTCGTTTCTGATCTGTGCCTTTAACCAATACCGTTCAAAACGACTTACGGTTCCTGAATTGGTGTATTTTTTCTTTTTTCCTTTCTTTTTGGGGTTCACCACCTTGAAAAGCAAAAAAAAAAAAAACAACAATTAAAATGTTAGGTTCCCCAGATTAAAAACACACGTGTTACAGCTTGCTACGTTCATTTCTTGCACAATCTCAGGACAGCGCCTTTACGGTAACTCTTGGGTAATCACTTGGCCAAGTTCCTGCTAAAATCTCCAGTGGACACCTTTCAAACAAGTCTCTTGTTCCTGACAGCTTTCATTCACTTTGTTTTGATTACGTAGGATCACGCATATGCTTTATGAAGATCTGTTTTGTGTGTATGTTTGTGTTTATGCACGTATGTGAGAGGATGGGAAAGATTGTGTGTGTATGTGTTTGTGTGTGCGAGTGTGTGTGTGACCATCTGCCACATGCATGGAGGTGCTGTGGGCAAAGCTGCCCCGACATGCTGAACTGCATGCCTGATCAGAACTTCACTGAGAGTGGAGAGGTGGTATGACAGGCCAGACGGTGCAGAGGTTCCTCATCTTGTATTCTTGCTGAGGCCTTTTCAGGTTGAACTGGAATTCAAACTCCTTGATGGAAAATCCTGAGGAAAATTACCCCATTGTATTCTAAGACCCAAGGCCAAGATGCCCCAGCTAACTTGACTTCTGGTAAACTGCTTGCTTCTTTGAAGATCCCTGTTGCTGCCGAGTAAGACAGCAGGCATTTGTAGGCAAGATGTAGTCTTTGTCTTAAAAAATCTTTTCCTCTGGACACTTGTGGCTACCCCTGGACTCTGAATGTGTAAGTGTAGTCCAAGTTGGCTGGAATAAGAATGTTCAATTGGCTATACACTGTGTCTGAGTGGTCATCTTTGGTGCGCTCCCCGTAACAGTTGAAATGTTACAAGTCCAGAGTCAAATTGTCTTGAGCCATCTTTAATCCTCTGAATAGATGTTGATTGGCCTCCAGTGAACCTGACCTAACAGCTTTGTGGACATTAGGTGAATCAGTTTGGTATGCGTAAACAAAGCACTACTTATCCTTTGGAATCTGTTAACGTCTTAGATCTCTACCTTCCAACAACCACAAAACGAAGCATCCCGCCACCAGTGTCTGAGGCTTACTATAAAGATGTTTTCCACTTGCCTGTATCTCACATCTCTGATGCTGCCACCAACATATTTTCTCTATACTGTGTCCTCAAACTTTATTTTTTGTAATAACATATTGTTTTGGGGAAACTGAATTTATTACTTTCACTGAGCCAACCTGCAACACTGGGTTTTTAGCATGTTGTGGGAGATCCAATTCAATGCAAATAATAAAAAAAAAAAACTTTTATTTACAGAATTTTATACAAACATTATTTAACATTTCACATTAACATCAGGCCTACCAACGCATTCTTTTTTAAGTCTTTATTCATGTCTTTCTCTGTTATTATAAAATCTTCATGAAACGTCATCCACTTTAGAACACAGAACATGGCGAAAGCTGAATCTGTGTTCCCAGGCCACAGTCACTTAGCTCTGGCTCCAGAATAAATGACCTTTTTTCATTTTGAGGTGAGAAAAGTGCCTCTGCAATGAGAGTGCTCGAGAGACAGGAAGAAGGCAAGGGATCCTGTGGAGTTGGAGTTATAGGCAGTTGTGGGTGCAGAGAATGAAACTCAGTTCCTTTGGAGGAGCAGCAAGTGCTCTGGACCACCAAGTCCTCTCGCCAGTGTCAGACATGTCGTCTGCATTAAACGAGGCCTTCAAGATCAAAGTATCTAAACAATAATAAATTCCTTGAAAAGAATCATCAACTGCAACCCGGCGGTGGTAGCAGATACTTGAAAAAGATGACGCAGGAGGATTGTGAAATTGAGGTCAGTCTGGGTTACAAAAGAGGAGAGCTACCACTGTCCCCACTAAGAGGGAAGAAAGGGAGAGAGGGAAGAAGGAAGGAAGGAAAACGTTATAGGTTGCTAAAGAAAATACCTAACTTATCCTTTATTAAAACTTAACAGCAAAAATCACCTAATGAGACATACCAACACAGCTACTGTTTATAACGTTATAATCACACATACAGGCACGACACAGTAGCTGGTAGGGATAGACTTGGGGACATACTATGGAGGGCAATAGGTAGGGCTGAACACTGCAGCAAAATCACAGTAAAGAAGGAATGGAAGAAAAGAAGCCCTTCCCCATCTGGCTTCAAACAACTAAGAGATGACTCTCAGGCCAGGTTGCAGAAAAAGATCCGAAACCTCCCCTCACCTGGGATTCATCCTAGAAACGCATCATATGTGAGAAAAGCCTCAATGTACAAACAGGGGTGACTGGAGCTGAGAAAAAATAAATGTCCTGTAAAGGGTCACAGTCTCGGCAGCAACACTTGGGGCTTTTCTCTCGCCTCACTAGTTCAGTCTAACAAAATGTTTACTAAAATCCTCTGTCAAGTTTCAAATGAAAAGGTATATAAATATGATTGCAACAAGCAATAATATTCAAAATCTAGTCTGTATGATTATAAAATGTCCTCGTGTATACTGAGTAAAGTCCTTCAGTGTGACTCCTTCTGGGCCACTCACAGTTCCATCAATGACCCCTAACCAATTCTCTGTAAGTAAGCACAATAACTCCTTGATTCTGCTGCTGAACCCCGATGAAATTGAACTTCGGTTTGTGATTAGAACCAGATAAAGTTTACTCTTCCTTCCTGTGGGGAGATAACTCCGAAAGCAGAGAGTAAATTCATTTGTCAAAGCTATTATGTCTCATTGTGTTAAGAACAAAAAATATCAAAAGATGTAAAGATGGAAGTTGTTTAAGTAAAGAAGAATTTATATATTAAGGTTAAGATGAATGGATATTTACAGAGTGTAAAAAATGAAAAGGTTTTGCAAGTTATTAAGGTCTAAGTAAGTTATTTAAAGTATGTAAAGGATGAGACATAGAGATAATACATGGGACATGAAAGTTTTTAAGGTCTATGATCAACAATTATAAAAACTGGTGAAAATATATGTCAGATCAAAGATAATTTAGAAATATTTGACTATCAAAATATTATACAGTAGTGAAAAGTACAGGACTGGTGGACTGATCTTCTGAGTGTTCAATAACCATACTTGGAGGCTATTCCAATGTGGTCAGAGGGACTGAATGGGAGAGTACTTTTCCCTTTGCCCTCAACGGTCATTGAGGTCACAGAGGGACTGTAGGCCATCTCTAGAAATGTCTACAACTGTGGAGAGTCAACTGTTCGATTGTTCAGAGAGGCCTTGAAGTCCCACTCAATGAATGCTAACCCGGTGCTCAGTCTATAAAAAGAAGGGTAAACACACAGGAGAAGTTTTTTCAGAGCTTCTAGTGGAAGCCACAGTCAGGCCAATCTAAGACTTTGATTTATCCTTGCATAGATGGAAAACTGTTAAGAGAGAGATTGGAGGTGTCAGAAACTCCTCATGAGTCCATTTGACTCCTGAGGACCGGACCCTCAACTGGCCTTAGCATCTACATAGTCTTAAACATCCAGCAGGAGAGTATAGCAAAGATTAAAATGTTCAGTGTGTTTCTCTGGCAATTCAAAGGATAACAGTTCTCAGACATTATTCCTAGCCGTATGAATCTGAACAACTACTTCTTATTAATGATTCTATCACACACACACACACACACACACACACACACCAGATATAAAACAGGACCTTGGCTTACATCAGTAACTACAGTATCTACGTATACCTGAGAAAAACAAGCCTGCCTATCTTCTTAAACACAGAGGTCAAACCTAACAGCTGTATTCTCCAACTATAGAACACTACCTCTTTCTGGAAGAGCACTTTTCAGTTATTATGTGTCAACCTATGCCCCAATTACATGTTCCCTGATCAAAAAAGGTTGTCAGATAGCCTGACATCAAACTCACAGAATTAGGAAATAATTCAGGATACCCAAGTTGCATCCTTGGACCTTTTCTGGACAAGTCTATAGAAATTCTAGTTCTCTTTCATTTTAACTGAGTTCTCTTACAAAGCCTCCAGATGTTTGTTCCTTATGCAGAAGTCTGATGTGACAGAAACATAATCACAGCTGTCCTATCTACAGAGCTCTGGTGTATGGTCCAAGCAGCTGTCTAGATATATTTCACCATACTACACAAAACTCATGTTAATCACGATGATAAACTCTTAATGTTCTCCACAAGGCTGTAATAGAGGAGGTCCAAATGGCAATTCTGAATTTATGGTGATTAATGAAAAATATTTCAAGCTCTTCCACTAAACCAATGCTGTTATTTATAATGCACAGTGGTGACGACGATCAACCATTTTAGCCTATAACACCTATGACAAAGAGAGTTTTCTTGCCTGTTCTCCAATGACAGCAAAACTGCTCCAACTATTTTCTTAACTACACTCTTAGTGGGAGTTATAGTCGTCCCATAAGTCTGAATTGTACGTATTACAGATGCTACCTCACTCGAATAACACAGTCCATGCATGCATACTGTTGTCACAGGGTTGTATTACGCTCTGCGTCTTTGCCAACTGTTCTGCCACGACCCCTTAGATGAACCCTCCTCTGAGGAAGTTTAACTTCTGTGCTTTCCACATCTCCCCTTTGAAAGCTTGAAGCACTTAAGTGAGATCTGTGTCCCAAGTTCCTAAAAGAAGTTTGGGTGACCCCAGAAATAGTGGCTAATGAGTAGTCCATCTCATTCCTCTTCTTGCCACTCTGGGACTTCTTTTTCAGGATTCAGAACTACAAGAGATGGATTGAAGGCCTCTTTGCATCTAACCACTCTGTCTTACAAGCTCTCTGGAAAGCTTAAAGAAACCTCAGATCAGCTTAACATCCTTCAGTAACAACTTGCTTCTTTGGCTACTGCAATGCTCCAGCGTTAAAGAGGACTAGACAGCCTGACTACTGCTGAGGATGTGATTTGTGCCCTCCTCCAGCAACAGTGCTGCTCCCACACCAACTAATCCTATCTGGTTCAAGATGGTCTCAAAAATGCAGAGACCAGACAAAAATTCAATGACAACCTTCTTCTACGAATGGCCTTTGGTGCCCTCCCACTTTGGCTCTTCCCCTTGAACACTCGATTCCCATTATCCTCAAACTTACTGTTGTACCATCTTTTAAATGTTTTAATTACTGGAACCACCTCCTTTAAAATAACCCGACTCTGGATATACCTGAACAGGAAAATTCCACATAAGCCTCCTAGTGACTTGCAACTCTATGAGAGCTCTATTACTCCCTGATACATCTGCAGGATGACCTTTTGGATGCAGTGGAGGAGCTCTGGCTGCAAGGAACCTTCAGCCTTCAGACACAGTTCTTTATATTGGTCTTCTATTTTTTCTGCTCCTTCCCTTCAGTGCTCTAGATCCCTTGCTGTTTCGGCTAGCTTGCATCAGTACAGCACTCCTGGGCACTGGGAGTTGTCACTGTTCACCTGAATGACTTGAAAGGAAAGCTTTCTCCTGGCAGCATTCCGTTACCTCACCTGTACTACAGTCCTTGGCTTCAAACACTGCCACCCTTACTCTGCTCCTGTTAGGGTGCTGCTTCATCTCTAAGAGAAGGTGAAATATTCTCTTCATTGGCCACAAACCCCAACGTGATCATTCTCTGCGTTCTGCTCTTCCCTGTCCTCTTAATCTCCACACAGGAGAGTTGAGTGCCCATCTTTAACAGAACTGGTCAGCTCTTGGGGGAGGCCAGTTCTGCTAACTCATCCAACAGCTGGGCCTGAATGACCACTAAGGCTCAGCATTCCCTGATGGCTTCATCCCTGGTAGGGAATATTATTTTTAAGGTGTGTTATGTTTTGTTCATGTTGCATGTGTTTAACTCTGTGAAGCTGTGTTTCTGTGCCTGATTGGTCTAATAAAGAACTGAATGGCCAATAGTGAGGCAGGAGAGAGAAATAGGTGGGTCTGGCAGGCAGAGAGTATAAACAGGAGAAATGAGGAAGAGGAGAAGCAATGACAGAACAAGAGGAGTAGGACATCAGGAGCTACCACCCAGCCACCACGCCACCAAGTCATCCAGCCACCCAGCCACCCAGCCACCAAGTCATCCAGCCACCCAGCCACCCAGCCACCAAGTCATCCAGCCACCCAGCCACCCAGCCACCCAGCCACCAAGTCATCCAGCCACCCAGCCACCCAGTCACCAAGTCATCCAGCCACCCAGCCACCAAGCCACCCAGCCACCAAGTCATCCAGCCACCCAGCCACCCAGCTACCCAGCCAGTCATGGAGTAAAAGTGAAAGTAAGATATACAGAAGTAAGAAAAAGCAAAAGCCTAGAGGCAAAAGGTAGTAAGGATAATTTAAGTTAAGAAAAACTGGCTAGACACAAGTCAAGCTAAGGCCAGGTATCCATAACTAAGAATAAGCCTCCATGTGTGATTTACTTGAGAGCTGGATGGTGGCCTTCTCCACCAAAAAGAGAAAAGAGTGAATAGCAAAGACAACCAGCAACACATCCCCTCAATGCTATGGATCCATATTCCTCTCAGGCTACATCCTTACACAATGCCCCACCCCTTCCCAGGTCCTATATCCATACAGACCTCCCAAGACGACCCAGCCTTTTAACATCATCTACTATTTCCACAATCCTAAGTGGTGAGCTATTGCTCTCCTCCAGCTTAACAACTCTATTATCCTCCTTCCCATTCTGGCCCTGCTCACCCCTGCCAAACACCTCCAGCCCCTTGAGACACAATACGAATCTTTCACTTGTCCCATCCATGGACACCCAAACCCTCTCACCAGCTCCTCTCTGTCTCTCCCACTTCTACTCTTCTTGCTCGGCTTTCACCTTCCTGAGTAATCTCTGCTTCACTCTGTAACCAAACTTTCTGTCTCAGTTTTTTATCTCCTTAGATGCATCTCTAGGAGGACATGGTGGCATTACCATGACTCACTGCAGCTGATCAAGTTAGAGTTCTCCTACTGTGATACGAAGTCAACTCAACCTATGCCTATTAGATCCCGGGGACAGAACCTATCTGCCCCTCATTGGAGTCCCCCTTTTGTAGGAAGTGGCTAATGACAAAAAGAGTTGCCCCCCCCCTTTTTTTTTTATCTGTTCTCGGGTCTGGAATGAAGAGTTCCAGACCTACCAACTTGCTGGGATCAACCACTTTGAGACTTTGGGGAAATTGACCTGCAGATGAACTTTTGAATCCCAAAGTCCCAGCTTCTACATCCTCTAGTATCCAAGATACCCCACCAAGTGTACGCAGTCTTACTTCTCACCACAATTAGCTGCTCTAGAATTCTTGCTTTTCATCTGCCTATAGGTGTCAATCAGATTCAGTAGTGTGGAAATCATTTCTTTTCTCAGGGCTCCATCACTGTCTTTCTATCCTGGTTCTGTCTATAGGATAGAACTTTAGAGAAAGAAGTGCAAGCAGCAATAGGTATTCTATTTTAAGATAACAAGGCAAGAATCAAGAAAGTGTTGAATGAGTTGTTGCATTGTGGAGGCTCACAATGAAACCAAGAACACACTAGATTGGGCAGAAATCATAAAATGGAAATTGGCTCATTTATTTTTTGATCTGCTTTTATGTTTTTGTTATGTATTTCATAAATCCCTTGATTAATCAGATTTTACATGAACAAACATGCATTGACCAGGACCCAGACCACCAATACAAACTCAAGAGTTCTCAAATCTGAGGAGGCTGTTGAGGAGTCAAAGTCAAGACCAATCTACGTATTCTGCAGTGCCTCAGAGTTATTTAGAGTACATAGTACTGTGCAGTGATTGGGAACGCAGGACAACAGGAAATCAGAAGTTGGTTGAAATTGAACAGAAATCAATAATTTCAACATTTTGAAAATGTATATGTCAGCACTGTTGTGTCTAAAACCAAGCATCTTACATTTAGCATTAGGAGAAAAGCATTTTCTTAGGTTTTAGGAAATAGATGAGAACCCCAATTAACCTTAATGAAATTTTTCCTAGGTTTTAGGAAATAAATGTGAACCCCAGTTAACCTTAGTGGAAATTTTCCTAGGTTTGAGGAAAAAGATGAGCACCCCAGTTAACCTTAGAAGGATTTCAGTCGCATTCATCTCTTTGACTCCTGGGACTTCATAATCAGTGGTAGTTACAGCAGGATTAGTTCAGGCAATGTGATTTACGACTGAGTTACAAGATTTGTCATGTAGTCACATATGGCAGGCTCAACAACCAAGAAAATACCTGGTATTGCATGCAAGTATCATCACATTTATTACTTCAGAAACTAAAATGAACTAGAGAAGCTTATTTAAAATGTGAAATAAGAAGTCAAGAAAAAATCAGAAACTTTCTTTCTTTCTTTTTTTTTAATGAGAATCTGGAAAAACAAAGAGTTGGTCCAAAATTCAGGCTCATTCATTCAAGAACAAACACTGAATCTCATGGCATAGCCCGACTCAAGTTCCTACACAGCCCAGTAACAAATAAGTGTAGTAGAGAAAAACCGAAGTCTAAAAGCCATTGACTGGACAGACACTGGTTCCTGAAAAGGTGTTACTTACAAAGAATTAGTATTAACTGATTTGCCTGAAAGCTCTCTACAAAAGCTTCATTAAACAGTGTCGGACTTGTCTTCATTTGACCTAATTCAAAGCTTGAGAGCTGGGAAAAGATTTATCTCCAGGACCTTTATTGAAAATAGGCAGTGGTAGAGAGAGCTGACCTGAGCTCCTGGGAGCTCAGGGACTCCGGAACCACTGCTTGGGAGCCTGCATGGGGCCAACCTAAGTCCTTTGCATGTGTGTGATCGTTCTGTAGTTTGGTCTGTTGTGGGGCTCCTTGAAGTGTGATCAGGACCTGTCCCTGACACTTAAGCTGTTTTTTGGGAACCTATTCCTGATGCTGGGTTACCTCACCCAGTCTTGATGCCAGGGGAGGAGTCTGATCCTGCCTCACCTTAATGTGCCATGCTTTGTTGACACCTATTGAAGGCCTGCCCCTTTCTGAATGGAAAAAGAGGAGGAATTAATTGTGGGGGGCAGGAGATAGAAAGTGGGGAGGGAGAGGAGAGGAAGGAGGATGAACTGCATTTGGGATGTAAAATAAATTTTTAAAAATTTAATTAATAATAAAAAGGAAAATAGTAAGTGGTAAGAACAGAGGAACGTGACAGGGACTGGGAGAAGAGGAGGGAGGGGAAACTGGAGCTGGGATGTAAAAAAATTAATAAAGTAATCAGTTAATTTTAAAAACAGAAAAGAGACTAGTCAGTTACAGTAACTGTTAGTACCTGGATGTCTCTCAAAGGTGAAAAGGAAAGGCTGATGTGGAAAGCAAAAGGGAAATTCAGGGATATGAGATGGTGTGAGAACATTGTTTTGGGTCAAGACTCCTTTGGGGGTCAAATGACCCTTTCACAGAAGCCATAGAAGACCATCTGCATATCAGGTATTTACATTACAATTCATAACAGTAGCAAAATTACCGTTATAAAGTAACAACAAAATAATTTTATGGTTGGGGTCACCACAAGCTGAGGAACTGGATTAAAGTGTCCCAGCATTAGGAAGGTTGAGAACCATTGATCTAGACAGATTTTCTAAAGTTTGAAAAGTTACTAATCTTACCCTGTGCACTCAAGCATGTCTATGTGTGTTTGTGCACATGTGAATGTTGGGGCCTTCGACGTTCAACCCTGGAGCTGGAGTCGAAAGCAGCTATGTGCTGCATGATGCGGATGCTGGGACCTGAACTTGGATCCTCTGCAAAAGCAAACTCTGCTTTTACCTGCCAAGTTATCTCTCCAGTCCCAGAAGGTTTTAAAAAGCTCCAACTAGAGCAGGTCAAGAGACAGTCAGGCACTGTGACCTGCTGGGTGTCACATGCACCTCCCAGTGTGCCAGCCAGGATGCTGAAGAGGAAGGGCAGGGAAAGAGGATCCCAAGTAGGCCAAGGTAGAGGCAGAGCATTATAAGGCCATGGGGAAGGAGAAATCATTAGACAAAAAGGAGGAGAGGAGCCCAGGGCAAATAGGCTGAAGCATCTGACCTACAGATCTGCCTGCAGAAGACAGAAAGATGGAAAACAGAGTCCTGCCTCTGAAGTAAATGCAAAAGAGGCCACATACGACTAATCATGCATGGTGTCTGTAAGTGGTCATTGTCTTCCTCCTTGTATCCAGAGGAAAAAAATATGTTTTAATCAATTATTCAGTAAATGGATTTTTTTGTAACTCTAAAAACATTTTTAAATTGGAGGTGATCCCATTTTTTAAAGTGTAAATGACTTTTTTAAGAGGTGAAATCATTCGCTTTCTGATACAACCCGAAGACAGGGCAATTAGGAAAGACTGTGACTATCTAGGGGGTCAGTGTAACAATCCACATAGGAGTTAGTTTTATATCCTACAATACAAAGCATACTTAACTGCAGTTTGGAGTTTCAGTTGTGCATTTATGTTTGAAATATTTTCAGTTACTTCTGGTCTCACATTTCTATTAGGTCAGTTTCTTACAAACTCACTCCCTGGTCTTTGCCTTGTCTGGACTGTAACATGGCAGTCCGTACTCCTAACAATTGTGATAATGAGCTGTGAATGGCAGGAGAACTGAGTGTGTGCTGCTGTATATGGTATAAAATCTGGGAATCAGTGGAGATCATGAGGGTTTGACCCTGCTGTGTGAGGGCTTCTTAAGCAAACTTACTACCAAGTTTGAGGCTGAAAGATCACCAGAATAACTTCAAAAATAAACCAGCACGTGGCTCTTCAGGAGAGTTTTGATGCCTCAGCACAATGCATGACTTCAGAATTTTGGCACATGTGTTAATACTGTGTATGAATTGAACATCTGTGTATCAATGTTAAACCAAGAACATCTCAAAGATCCAAAGCTGGGTGAGATAGAACACTTATAATCCTAGCTCTTGGAAGGCTGAGGCAGGAGGATTGCCAAAATGCCAGACCAGACTAGGCAACAAACTGAGACCTTAGTTGAATGGAAAGACAGATAGATAAGATGGATGGAAAGAGAGAGAGACAGAGACAGAGAGAGAAAGAGAGAGAGAGAGAGAGAGAGAGAGAGAGAGAGAGAGAGAGAGAGAGAACAACAAACCATCAACTAACCCCCAAAGGAAAATAATATACTATTATCAAGTATATGTGCTGGAGGGATGTGTGGATATTCACATGTACCAGAATGATCAGAAAGGAATGTTAGAAGTCTCTACTGAAAAAGCAAGAGAAAGCTAAAACAGGATTTTACACACTATTGGATCATATAATTTGTGAACTGATGTACATAAAACCATCTGTTGATCAATATGCTAGCAAAACAAAGATGTTCATAGCCCACACAAAGAATTTATTCTTCACAAATCTAACTCATTAGTCACTAAGTAAAAAACAACAACCTCTGGGATCTTTCCTTTCCGTGTGTGTGTGTGTGTGTGTGTGTGTGTGTGTGTGTGTTGTACAAGGAACTTAGGTTTTAGGTTTTTGATTTGTTTGTTTGCTTGCTTGCTTGGTTTTGTTTTGTTTCAAGACAGGGTTTCTCTGTTTAATAGTCGTGACTATCTTGGAACTTGCTCTGTAGGCTAGGCTGGTCTCGAACTCACAGAGATCCACCTGTCTCTTCCTAAAGGCATGAGTCATCACCGCCTGGCAGAACTCAGGGTTTTTACATGCTAGGCCAGTCCTTAACAACTGAGAACATCTCAAGGACTTGCTTTATTGATATAGTCTCACTATACAGCACACGTTGGACTTGAACTTATGATTTGCTTCTGTCAGTCTCTTGAGTGCTGGGATTACAGCTGTGTGTCACTATGTCCAGATATCCACTGGTATCTTAAAACTTTGCACAATGCATTGTTTTTAGCTTCCTTCAGCCTGATTTCTATTGATAATGCTTATTAAAAAGAAAATATTTACATTAAACTAATGACACCAACATCCCTCCGGGACATTTAATAAGAACAATCCCTATTTAGCTTCGTTGTCAGCTCATCAAATGTCACACACGTTTACATGTGCACAGACTATCTGATGATACTTTCATTGCCCATATAGTCTTAATATCCTTTCTTTGAAAGATTAAAGTAGAAAAGATTATGACTCCACCTTTGCCTGTGACTTGAATCTTTCTTGAGCTGAGTTTAGCATCTATAATTTCATAGGTCAGTCTGCACACTACCTGTTCAGAGCACAAATGACCATTGCAAACACTATGCCTGTCTTGCTATGACACACTGAATTCTTCATTCATCTCTGTATGCCCAGATGGATGCAGAGCCTAGTACGAGCATGGAATGCAGAACAATGAAAGTATTAGTCAAGGAGTGATTGAATAAATAGACACAGTATGAGTGGAATACAATCGATTTGAATCCTACACTCCCAAAAGAAGCCTGCTTTAATGGTAGCTTGTGGAGAAGAGGTGCCACGATCCATTAAATACTGAGATACACTCTTTTGATACAATATACATTAAAGTTTTGAAAACGTATAGAAAATGTACAGATGATGGCAATCAAGGGTCAGTAGTGCTTATCCCAGACTTGGTGTCTGAGGACAGATGCAGTTGTAGTATGTGTAGTTAATTGGGTCTCTGTACAGACTGTGCGGTACCCTGGCATTCCCTTCAGAGTCTACCTAAATGAAAGTGAAGGTTCTTAGGAACACTATGCCAACTGTAGCTCACTGATATAATGCTATGCCAATAGTAGAAAAATGAATAATTTTCCTTCTCTAATTACTAACCAATTGATTAGTGATGGATAGGAAGCAAAGCATAGCAACTCAGGTACACATAACAAGTTAGGATTTGAATATAAAATAAGAAAACATTTCCCATGCCTGGTGGTGGTGGAGCACACCTTTAATCCCAGCACTCGGGAGGCAGCGACAGGCAGATCTCTGTGAGTTTGAGGCCATCTTGATCTATAAGAGCTAGTTCCATGACAGACTGAGAAGCGTCAGAGAAACTTTATCTCGAAAAACCAAGAAAATAAAAGAAGGAAAGAGAAGAAAACATTTCTCAAGACCTAAGCATGGATGGCACCAGTGGACATGTGAACACAAAGTGGGGAAATCTTCCAAAGCCCCAAACCTACAGAAAACACTACTGGCAACGAAGCAATGCAGAGAGCAGGAGAAATAGTCTTCCAAGGAGAGAGGACATCAATGGGTTATGCAATACCACACAGTAAACTCTGAACATATCTACTTGATTTAGCATTATACAGATTATGAAAATTACATTTATATATTCAGGAGCACAAACACACACACACACACACACACACACACACACACACACACACACACACACACCAAAAATTAAAGAAAAAGGGGCAAGACATTACAAATTTGGGAGAGAGTAAAACTGAAAGGAATTAGAGAGAGGACTCAGAAAGTGGAAAATTATGTTAATTATATTTTAACTTCGAAAAAGGAAAAGAAAAATGTTTCCAAGGATGGTGAGGTGACTTAGTGGTCCAGAGCATTACTGCTCTTCCAGAGGATCCCGGTTTTGGTCCAAGCACTCACACCAGGCAGCTCACAACAACCTGCAATCACAATTCCTGGACATTAACAGCCCTTTCTGACCTCTCTTCAGGTACATGCATACACAAACTCACAGACATATGCTTAAATATGAATAAAAAGAAGTAAAATGAATTGGAAAAGAAAGCTTCTTAGGCAAATCTTAAAAGCTCAAAATAAATAGACCATGTGACTTAAGAGCAAGAATAAAACAGAACCAACTGTCTGCAGCACTCCAGGGCTTTGGGAATTAACCTAACTGGAGCAATGAGGGAATGAAGAAAGGACAGACACACAGACAGGCACAAAGAAAGGCCAGAGTGACAGGAGTTGTGCTTCCTTTGATGGAGTACACCAACCTCGGCAGCAACCCAGAAACCTCAGCAAGTTTATTTTACACATCAGAATTGAGGAGACAGATTCCTGGTATAAACAATGTAGGTTTAGCTAATCTCGGTAGGAGTTCTCTGTAGGGGAGCTGTCTCAGGCTGCAGTTATGTTGGAGAAAGGAAGCCATGGTTGAAAGTTTCTGCTTACACTGTCAACATTTGTACTGGGACAAGAGGAAGGCTTTGCCACCACTCAACAATACACAGTCACTCATGGCTTAATCTGTTCTCCACAAATACCTTCATTTAACAGGTCATCTAAACCAACCAATTAATTAAAGAAACAAGTAAAATAATATGAATTAAAGAAACAAATAGATTCCATGAATTTAAAGATTATAAATGTATGTGTGCATATGCTCTCTCATACACACAGACACATGTATGTTCTCATTTAATCTTTGGCAATTACCTTTAGAAAACAGTGCAAATCAAAAACTGCGTACCACAGGAGGTCAGCAGGAAAGCCAAACACTTCTTACCTCATAGACGTTGAATTGTGACTGTCCTCTGGAAAGTTCCCGATAGCTTGTTGTAAATTCTCCAATGAAATCATGACTGAAAGAGAGAGGAGAAAGAAGTATGTGGCACCAGGCTTGCTCAATTCTCATTCATATTTCAAAACATTTTACATAGGAACTGTTTATTGAGTTTGAAAATGTTTAATAGCTCTATGAATACAACTTTATAATTTGGACAATCTCTTGAGAGACTGATAAATAATTTCATTGTCCCTTAATCTAAAATTTAAAATCAATGATATTTCATTAATATTCAATTATTCAAGTTACACACCAAAATTAGTACTTGAAACAGGAATAACAGTTTTAATGATATTCACCTCTAAAGCAAATAATAATCCTGTGTTATCCAAATGATTAACTATTTCACTAAGTTTCAACCATACTGCTGAGAAATTCGTGACTGACGATGGGTCCTCAGGCAATTGTAATTCACTAAAAGAAGAACGTGTCCACTAGAGGAACTAGAGAGTACGGTCAGTTTGACAGAATTTGGAAACACCTGAAGATGGCCCTCTGAGCATGCCTGAGGAGGAGCACCTTGATTGTGCAGGTTGCAGCGGGAAGACTCACCCACTGTGGGTGGAACAATTCCCTAGGTGTGTCCTGGAGTGAATGCAGGGAGGAGCTCTACAGCAGCTTCCCTTCACTGCTCAACACCTCTGGCTGACGAGGTCATATGACCAGGTGTTGGCTGATAAGGTCATATAACCAGCTGCTTCAATCCCCTGTCACCAGGATTCCCCAGCCATGATGCGTTGTCCCTTAAGCTGTGAGTGAGAATCAGCCCTTCTCCCTTACGTGGCTTTTCACAGTAACTGGAAAGGAATCTAAGACAGGAGCTAAAGGATTATAATAAACAAAAGTAGTTTTTGTTTTGTGTCACAGAACTTGCAAGCTGTTTATTGTCATAAATGAATGCCCCCATAAGCCCTATGTGAATTTACTGTTTAGCTGTGAACCTCTTAAAAAGTCGTGGCCCTTTCCCAGTGACCAGTAATAAGTTATGAATAGCTGTATTTAACCAACCAAAAAAATTTTAATTATTTTTATTGAACTGTATGTTTTTCTCTGCTCCCCCTCCTTCCTCCCTCTTCCTCTTCTACCCTCTCCCATGATCCCCACACACCCAATTTACTCAGGAGATCTTGTCTTTTACTACTTTCCATGTAGAGTAGCTCCATGTATGTTTCCTTTAGGGTCCTCTTTGTTATCTAGGTTCTCTGGGATTGCGCATAGCCATTTTGGAAATCAGTTTGGCGATATCTCAGAAAATTAGGAAACAACCTACCTTAAGACCTAACAGTATCACTTTTGGGTATATACCCAAAGGAGCATCAATCTTACAAGGACATGTGCTCAACTATGTTCATAGCAGCATTGTTTGTCATAGCCAGATCCTGGAAACAACCTAAATGCTCCTCAATCAATGAATGGATAAAGAAGATGTGGTACATTTACACAATGGAAAAAAATAATGACATCTTGAAATTTTCAGGCAAATGGATGGATCTAGGAAACATCATATTGAGTGAGATTACCCAGACCCAGAAAGACAAATATCATATGTACTCACTCAAAAACAACTTTTAGACATAAAGCAAAGAAAAATGAGTCTATATTTCACAATCCCAGAGAACCTAGACAAAAAATTCTTTTCTGAAGGTAATACATTAAAGAGAAAAAAAAAGCTAACTGCAGTCACTTACATAAAATTTTATCACAAGAGAATGCTTTTTTTATTTTATTTAAATATTTTTTTCATTTATTTTACCTACCAATCACAGTTTCCCCTCCCTCCTCTCCTTCCAGTACCCCCCCCCACACACACACAGGTCACATCTACCCCCGTCCTCTTCCACTCCTCCTCCTCCTTCTCCATCCAGAAAGGGGCAGGCCTCCCATGAACTTGAACAAAGCATGGCAAGTTGAGGCAGGACTGTGCTCCTTCCTTTTGTCGAGGTAATCCAGCATGGACAACAGGTTACCAAAAGCCAGCTAAGTATTGGGGACAGGTTGTGATCTCACTGCTAGGAACCTTATATATCATTTGAGGTGTAACTCATTTTGATATCTAGCATCCCGATTCCCCTTATGTGAAAGATCCTCCACTTACAACCCATTGTTTTACATGGGGTCTCCGTTTTAGAGCAGCCTAATCTTGACTTCTGTAATTGACCTTCAGATTTGGATTCACATACATACAGATATCAGAGGAGGGTGTTGAAGTTAGTAGTTTGTTATGATGAAATCCCTAGAATGCAGTCTTTCAACTCACACATTGAAAGCACGCAATAGGACTTTAGTACTGGTACTTCGTTTTTCTACATTTCTTATGAAATTTGGATAAATGAAACAATTCTTTTGACCACAGGAAATACAACTTCATACCCACAATGTCTTTTTTAAAATTCTTGCAATTCTCTTGAGTCCTAGTGATTCTATTTAGAACCCCATGCACCTTTCAGGTATCTGAAACAGTAACCATGGAGATGAAAGCGTGGAAGCACCTCAAAGGCTGTGATGCTGCTAAGTGTGAGCCGACCTGTAACACTGAGCTCGCACTAAACATCGGTGGGAAAAGGGAATAGAGACCTGACACACGCTGCGTGGGTCTATCTGCATTTGGCCAATTTTTTCAAATTCAGTATTCATATCCTGATTGCTAGCACGTCACTTCTGCCACTCGACACTTATCACACATTTGACATAGTGAAGCAATGATTACTAGTCTCAAGCAAATGGAATTGGGTAATCCAGACTCAAATTCGGGAACATCTGCCTACAAAAAGCCATTCTGATAGAGTGGAACATCTGTAGCCAATCACACTCTGATACAGCTATACTGACCTCACTGTAGAACTCACTTGTCAAGAAGGGGTCTTTAATACTTGGGTGTTTTGAGCCACATATATTTGTTACTTCTTACGAAGCTGAGAAATGTTTGATAGGTGACAACCTGTTTGTTATCAGTGGTAGAGGAGAGAAGGACAAAGTGGGAGAGCAAGAAAGAGAGATCTTGACAGAGGGAGCCACACTGGGGTTAAGGGGGAAACCTGGTTCTAGGGAAATTCCTAAGAATCCACATAATGACTCCAGTTAAAACTCCTAGCTATAGTGAAGAGGGGCCTGAACTGGCCTTACCCTGGCACCAGAACAGTGAACATCCCAACTACCATCATAGAACCTTTATTCAGAAACTAATGGAGCCAAATGCAGAGATCCACAACCAAGCACCAGGCCAAGCTCTGGGAATCCAATCCAAGAGAGGGAGGAGGAAATACATGAGCAATGGAGGTCAAGATCATGAGAGAGAAATCTATAGGGACAGCTAAACCAAGCTCACAGAAACTTGGGAATTCTAGACCAACAGCTGTGTAGCCTCCATGGGACTGAACTAGGCCCTTCGTACGTGCTAGACAGTGGTGAAGCTCAGCCTAGCAATATTTAGAACAAGTTGATCACTACATCACTAGCAATGTCACTGAATAAACTAGTTTGGAGTCGCGTGCTGAATGCAGCCTATGTAATACAATCATATCTCCATTCCGATGACAGTGGAGAGTGGCAACTGCAAATGTAATTTATGTTTACACTTGACCATGAATACACACATCACCTCCCCACATGTGTTTTAGGATATATCCATCTTGACGTCACTTATCGACTTAGCTATTGTTTCCTCCAAGGGCCTTTGCTGTTTCACACCCTCCCACTCAGCTCTCTGGAACAAAAAGAAGGCACCCAGGGTCACTCTGTCGTTGCATCTCCCAACACATAGTATGCACATTTGTTTTTATGCTTCCTCTCTGAGCTTGTATTAGTCTAGAAAACAACAAGGCTAAAATCTCACCTCAGTATTCCATATGTCTACATCAATGCCTGGCACACAGTGGGTACCGTGAATGGCACAGCGTATTCGGATTGCATCTCTGCCAGTGCCTGGCACACAGTGGGTACTGTGAATGGCACAGCGTATTCGGATTGCATCTCTGCCAGTGCCTGGTACACAGTGGGTACCGTGAATGGCACAGCGTATTCGGATTGCATCTCTGTCAGTGCCTGGCACACAGTGGGTACCGTGAATGGCACAGCATATTCGGATTGCATCTCTGTCAGTGCCTGGCACACAGTGGGTACTGTGAATGGCACAGTGTACTCGGATTGTATCTCTGTAAATGTCTGGCACACAGTGGGTACCGTGAATGGCAAAGAGTACTTGGATTACATCTGACAGTGCCTGGCACACAGTAGGTACCAGGGATAGCACAGTGTTCAAATTAGCTGTTCTATGATATATTGCCTAGACTATTGGCATTATTTTCCCTCATAGTGATTATATGAAGTTCAGCACAACAGCAAATGCATGAATTATGTCAATTTTCAAAGCCCTAAAATCTAAACACAACTCTGACTGTTGTTGCCCACACATTTTGTGCCGACTAGATCACACTGATGTGCTTTCTTTGGCTGGCAGTTTGGATGTTTTTCATGCTAATTTTCACAACTGTCTCTTAAAAATTTTGTACAGATATAGCTGTAACAGATACATTTTGTAACAGCTGACAGATACATCCCAAAACGCCCATTCATTTTTTTCTACCATACTGTGGTCCTGAGTTATTGTCAACTTTAGGTTTCTTATATGTGGTGTGTGTTTGTGTGTGTGTGTGTGTGTCTTTACCTAAATGTTGGAAGGAATGACTATTTCTTACTTCAAGATTAAATTCAGGTAATTAATTTAATTCTTTTTATCAAAGATGTTTGTATTTTTAAAGACCCTAATACAATGCATTCTACATTTTAGCAAACTAGCTCAAAACAACTATTCATGCAGCCAGTGAAAAAGGTTCCCACATAACCTTAATAACCGATATAGCTTTCTATATAAATAAAATTTATAGAGCTATATTAAGATTATGAATTTGAAATACTCTATAATACAGCATAATATTTCGAAGTTATATATGCAAATGAACCCTGGATGAATTCCAGGATGCTTACTTCGGGAGTCTTTCTCTTTGGTGTATATCACAATATGATGGCTTCAATGTGTGTTGAAGGAAATTTATTTCAAATGAAGACTTGCATGTGAACTTAATATTAAAAAATAACATTTCTACATGTTGAACTCAGCACGAAAATTGTTGCCACTTCCTGCAGTTTGAATATAAAAGATCCCCCCACAGACTCATGCTTGCTTTTCCATACTGGTCACTCTAATTTTGGGTGCTGTGGAACTTTTAGCTATGGTTTGGTTGACAGAGGTAAGTCACAATTCAGTTCCCAGTTTCAGAAGCCTTGTGAGCTGGTCCTTTAGGATGTGAAGAATTGTATCCTCATATCCTCCTGTGAGAAGAGAGCGGTTTCTCCGCACTGTCCCTGACAAATAGGTGGAAATTCCCCCACACTCTGAGCCAAAATAAATGCATCCTTTCTTGTTTCTGTCTGGTATTTTGGTCACTAATTTGTCTTTCCTCTGAGGGAAGACAGCGTCTATCTTTATTTCCTCTTCTTCATTTACGTTTCCCATGTTTTTCTGTCTTCTTCCATTTCTACCAGTGTCAGCAAGCATAGTAGAGTGTTTGAATATAACAAGGTCTTGAAAAGTGAGCATCCACAGCAATGGCGGATGTTTTCCACTCATGGTGGGGGAAGCAGATGCACAGCTGCGTACATTCCTCCTCCTGGGTAAACCCCTATTTACTGCATGGCAGGAGCCTTTGTTCCCAGGTGAATGAAATCAACAACCAGTTCCACGACGGCAAGTCACATGCACATTGGACTCTTGGCTGGCAATGACCGCAGCAAAGAGCCGTCTTAGGAAGTTCAGAGAATAACCTCTCCCATCTTGCTCCCCATTTTGCTGATTCTGTCTGTCCTATAGTCACACGTCATCTACTTTAACGCTCCTTTGAGCATTTAAGAATGTTTTTAAATGAGATAACTCCCGCTTTTCACTGACCGTTGGTAATTTAGGTAGCACCAACAGCTGATACGTTTTGGGTAGGTTTAGGAGGAGTGGCCTTGATGGAGAAAGTTTGTCACTGGGGGCAGGCTTTGACATTTCAAAACCTCATGGCATCTCCAGTGCAGTCTTTGCTTTATGCCTTAGGTTCCAGATGCAAGCTCTCTGCTTGTTGCTACAGCTGCCATGCCTTTGCTCTATCATCACGGACTCTCGCCATCTAGAACCATAGGTCACATGAACGCTATTCTATAAGTTGACTTGGCCATGGTGTTTTATCACAGCAATAAAAACACTGACTTTTTAAAAGGTTCAATCTAAGATCCAATGTTTTCTGTTTGTTTGATATTTTTGTGACCTTCTGAAGTTCTGGTAGAGAATGTCTAAAACCCCAAAGGAGTATGACTTTTGAGAGCTCCCAGGTGATGTGCTGTGTTATAGTCTGCTGAATAAGCATTATTATTTTTCTTGGAGATGCCAGAGATCATATCCAAATCTGGGTACTTGTCAAGTACTCCGCCACAGAGCCCCATCTTAGCCCACAATGAAGCTCCTTCATTATCAGCATATTCTGACAGAAGTAGAATTTCTTATTGGTTATATTTTATCTTGTAAATACAATTATAAATAATACATAATTACTATATATCCATATAGTATGTGTATGTACATACTACATATATGCACATATAGTATTGTATACTATATTAAATATGCATGTATAATGTACATCTGCATATAAATACTGTATATGTGTATATTAAGGATATAAACCACCCTGGGCAAACATTATATAATCCTAGTACACCTCTTATCCTTGTTCCTCTGTGGATTACAGTTGTGCTTCTCAGTATCCATGAGAACTGGATGAATGTTATCACTCTCATACACTACTAGTTCAGCAGCTGTAGGCTAATTTTATTAATCTTATTCATATCTGCCATTCTATCCATTTCTAATACAGACATAAGTTATAAAGTTATATTTTATACATATGTGGCGTAACCAATATATAAGTATAAGTAATATGTAGCTGTGTTTTGGAGTTTATATATAACTGCATGTAACATATTTAAGCAATCATAACTTATAATTTTATTAATTTACTTTTATGCTTATTGACTATTTTGTTCATAAACTTGATTTTCACTTTATTGTGTCCACTCAAAGTTTTGGATACAATATTTTTCTAAGATGAAAACAATAATCCTTAACATAGTTTATAACGACATGTAAATGACACATTCACACCTAAGGATAAGTTATAATTGGTTTTGTCAAACTTAGGTGAAAATTACATCCCTATAAAGTCTCAACTAATTTTTTAAAGAGAAAATGCATAGAAATGTTCATGTATTTATGCTTCATTATTCAAACTTCATGTATACTAGATATAATTAAAGCAATGCATGCAAATCTAACTTTTAAAAATATAATTACATTTAATTCTTTGCCAGCAAACTTTATCTTAAACCATTTAATCAAACAAACACATCACACATTAAAACTTCCTTTCTCAATACTATATTTTAGGATCAAAATATCTTTGATAAATAGATTTTACCCAGTCTTTCACGTTCCTCATTGTTATTGACAAAATAGCTAAAAGAACACCAAAAAGGAACATTTATTTTGGACTCCCCACTTACATGGTTAGTTTACTAAGGTGAGGAAGACATTTGCTCCTCAGCTCACATCACAGAGGAGCAGGAAGTAGGGAGAAGAGGGTGCTGTCAATCCTCAGGCTTGCTCCTTTCCCCCATTGTATGCAGACTAAGTACCTAGTCTATGGATTCTGTCAACCATGTCCTCATTGAAACCTATGAAATACCCTCACATTCCTACAGAGCTAGTGTCCAACCAACGTGACAGTGACACAGACCTAGCAATACCCTCTGTTAGAATGCAGAATAGAGAGGTTTGGTTTTGTTTCCATTCCACCTGGGAATCTTGATATTCATCTAGTACTGCATGGATTAGAAAATTACTGAGCTAATATCTGAACCTAAAATCTCGACCAAATTCAGGGCATTAAAATATTCATACTGTTTATTTCACCTACTTTTCACTATAATTTGAAAGTAACTGAATTTTAGGTTTAAGTTTAAGCATTCATACATAGAAAGGTAAATGTGTGTGATTCAATACACAGTCCGAAAAGTTGAAAATACCAACCAGTGGTAATTACTGTTGTTATAAAGGGCAAAACAAAATGCTATGAGCAGCTTTAGTATACAATGATAATTTTAATGTTAACCAAAGGACTAAAATAACAATAGAAACCAAAAACAAACAAATCCAGCTATGGAGCCCCTGCTCACATCTTTTTCTGTTGGCCATTAGTGGATAGCTACAGAAATTCAATTCTAGGACATCAATTACTTTCTTAAATAGTCACAAGTAATATATTTGTTCAAGAATAAACAAATATTCTTTTATCATGAAAGGATAAATATGATTCAATATTTAATCATTTTACCTTAGTTCTGCCTTATGCATTTTACACAGCAGAATATTTCTGAGCCACTGTAGAATACAGATTCATACACCTCCTTTTATTTTGTGTCACCAAATTTATTCAACTTCATAAAGCATTATGTAATAATCTATATGAATGTGACATTATATTTCTAGTGTTGTCTTTTTCTGTCAAAATTCACTACCAGTAAGACATTAAAAAATTATATTGTTTAAATTGATTTTTGTTTTTATTATGATTGAACACAGAATCAAGTAGTCCAAAACTTCTCAAACAAATGTTTATATTTTTGTAAGAAAACTAACAGGAAAGGTTGAAAATGTAGCAAGAATAGCATACACTGTGGTCAAATTCCTACTCCAAAGCTTCCAAAGCTATACAACACAGCATTCCCAGCCTAAAGCAAAAAAAAAAAAAAAAAAAAAAAAAAAAAAAAAAAAAGGAACTGGACTATTTACACAATGAATATGAAAAAAATTCAAAATATAATAAACAAATATGCAGGAAATTTGCAATAGTGTTAAAATATCAAATCAATGAATTCTAGTCATAGAAGAATAATCCCAGATCAGTGTCATAGATCAGATCTTAAATGGGATCATAGATGAAAACTTTCTTGTAGTAAGGAAAACATACCTGTACAGACACAAGAAGCACAATGAATACAATGTTAAAACAGAAAATTAATTCCAAGTATCACATTACAGTGGAAACCCTCAATATTCATAACAAAAAGAATAATAATGTAAGTTGCAAGAGAAAAAACACAAGTCACATAAGAAGGACAACCTATCTGAGTATTAGCTGACTTCTTGATCAAAACTTTAAAAGTCCAAAGAAACTTCGGCATAGTACTACAAGTTCTAGAAGACCATAGATGCTGCTTAAAACTTTGAAAGCCCAAAGAAACTGGGACAATACTACAAGTTCTATATGACCATAGATGGGAACCCAGACTACTGTACCCAGCTAAACTACTTGCCATAGTAGAAGGAAAAATAAAATCTCTCTATGAGATAAACAAGCGGAAAGAATTCATGTCCATTGAGCCAGTCTTGCTGAAACTACTGGGGGCAATAAATAGAATGAGAGAGGAATGGGCACAACCAAGAGAGGAAAAAGAAAGAAAATGAAACTGTAAATTCTGAAACACAAACTAGGAATAAAAACACAACTACAGTGACAGCAGTCAGCACACGCCTTTCCATGATGACTTTAAATAGTGGCCTCAAGCCATCCATCAAAAGACATGGGTCACTTAAATGGTTTAAAAAAATGAAAGCCATCATTTTATTGTCTACAAGAAACTTATCTTATTGACAAGGACCCATAGAGAAAAGTATCCAAAGAAAGAAGACCAGGTAAGAAGCAGGTGCACTATCTTATGATCTGACTCTAAACCTAAATTAATTAGAAGAGATAAAGGACACTGTGTTCCAATCAAGACAACAGTTAACCGAGAAGTTATTGCATTTGGAGACAGATGAGCAATAAAATCTCGACCACACTGTTTTATAAAAAGCATATTTCCGGACTTCAAGACACAGATGAAAAGAACTCAGTCATAGTAGGCGACTTCAATTCCACCCTTTCTCCAATAGACAGATCATTAGGACAAAAAATAAACAGAGAAGCCTCCAGATAAATGACATCGTGTATCCAATGCATTTAACTACAGATATCTGTAGAACATTCCACCCAAGCACCAAAGAATGTCCACTCTGCTCCAAAACCCACAGTAGAGTCTTTAGAACAGACTTCATATCGAATACTAAACAAAGCTCAACAAGTACAGAAAAACTTAACTAACTCTATGTATCCAATCTGACCACAATGAAACAAAGATGGAAAGAATCTCCAGAAATTAATTAAATTCACAAGGATTAAACAACATAGCACAGAATAATGAATGGTTGGAGAAGATATTAAGAGAGAAATGTTTACAAAATTCCTGAATAAGGAAGCGACAGCTAAATTAATCACAACAGAAGCTTCCCCAGAGATAAAACTCCAATGTGCTAAAGATAATTGTGATAATGTCACTATCTGAAGTGGAGGGGAGAATGGGGAGATTCACAAACATCCACGAGGGTTGAATGAGTTTCAGAAAGGTCTCAGCTGATTCAGATGTTCCTTTCAGGTGTGAAACCGACACAACCACTGGGTGCAAGCAGAGGCCCCTTACCTTAAAGTCCTGCATGAACAGTAAGAGGAAACAGTACCCTAAACCCTTGCAATTAGCATGGAAGACCCAGCAGGAAGAATTCACTAAGTGTGTGAATAAGCGGAGGATTGTGTGACTCTAGATACCCAAGGAAAGCTTGCCTGTAGTTAATGACATTTCAACAGGGTCTAAACAGAAAACCTATGCATGACCTGAGCAAGCCTGTTTTGATAGGGAAGACACTAGGAAAGATCTGTCAGCAAGGCATAGCAGACCAGCGCACTGTGTAGTTGAAAATGACTGAGGAATTTGCTGATATCTTATCAGAACCCCAGTGTGAAATGCTTATGCAATTTTCTAAAAAAAAAATATTAAAATTTAAGGACTCCAAAGCCTATTGAGGTAGACAGAAAGATTGAAAAGCAAATTAAACATAATTAGAAGATTTTACATAAAGATTAAATTCTTTAGTTAAGTTACTATACCAGGTCAACTGTTTAACATGTAACTACTCAATGGCAATTTATTCCAAAATTAATTGAACAGATTTTGCATTGACTCATTTAAATAAGTAAAGATGTTCCAGAGTTAAAAATTGATTAAGAACCTAATGCACACATAATTAAAGCAACCCATTTTGAGTATGATAATTACAAATTAAAAGGTCAGGGAACAGAATGTCACATACTACATTTGAAAGAAAAATAAAAAGACCTAAGTAGATGGAATAAAAAGTAGATATGCCTCAATAACATTCAGTTTATGAAATTCGGTTTATTGATGTTGGAAAAAAATACCTCAAAGCTTGTGGCCTGCATACACAGGACAGTAGGATTAACTGCAAGTGAATAATGGGCTAATTTTAGGGGAAGATTAAAGACAGAGTGAGGAAATTGAAAATAAAAGAGGAAAACATGAAAGGTGTATAAAATAATCTCCTAAGTGAGGTCTCACATCTCATGTTAAGCACAAGTAAAGTTCTTAAACCCTGATCTTAAGATGACAGAATCCCAGAACAGCAACTTTCAACAAACAGGCTTAGCAAAACCCACTAAAGGAAACAGACCAGCAGACCTACCATTGTGTAGCATTTCACAGATAAAGTTTGTACTTATAATAAATGCCATTATTGGATAGAAGGCAGTGGTCACAATGACACTTAACACTCCCTATGTAACAGTTGGAAGCTGGGATGGGATGATTGGCAGATCACTGGCTCTGTCTTTTCATCAAATCACTATGCTGCGGTAGCAACTGCCTACTTAGTCACCTCCGGCAATCAGTCACACATTACAGCCGCGTGGATTTTATGCAGAACTGTCCCATTAATGGGCCCCAATTTTGAATCAAACTGAATTCAGCTGAAAAAATAATAGGAAAGTGGGGCTTCTCAAGGACGTCCCCATTGATGGGTTTTATCACCCAGACAACCCTGTTCCTTAGCATTTTAACTTTCGCTTTTCAAAATGAAGTTTAAATATTCTGCCACATCCATGAAAGAGATAACAGGCAGGAGACGAAAAGAAGCACCACACGGAGGTGGTTTGACTTGTTGAAAATCAAGTATATCTGAGCTGATTCTTCATAATGAGGTGGCATAATACCATTGCACTCTCAGGGCACTGTCATTGTGTTTTAAAAAAAAAAAAACCCAGGTAACTACATTTCTCCTATTCCAGACTGGATCTGGACAGTAAATTCAATGTGAACTATTTAGCAATATTCTTTCATACACTTCCTACCCACAATGCTTTCCTCACAGAAGGAAATCCCAGGTCACAGGTGTACTTTAAGTTCCCATTCTGGGGACATTATCATGATATAGTCACCTGTGGTTCCCTTATGAGTAATTGTGGGCAACCAATTGATCAAGTGTCTTCCTTGAAAGTTTTTAATTCAAGTATTCCCTCTAGACCATACGCACTAGTTTTGAATGGCTAAATGTCCACACAAAGTAATACACAGAGTTCTCACGTTCTCCGTTTGTCCTGGGGATTAGACTCAGGGTTTTAGAGGTAGCCTATTGCTCGATATTTAGGCAATTTATTTACTTTTATTTCTTATTTTGAGACATGATCTCATTAATTGCCTGAGGGCTTTGAAGTAACTGTATAGCCCAGACAGGCCTCGAACTTGGCATCTTCCTGTCTCTGCCTCCTGAATAGTTAGAATTACAGAAATGGAAACCATGCCCAAGTGATATAATGTTTCATATAATTCATGTCCTATAGATTATGTCATAGCCAAAACAATGCTATTCAGTGAAGCAGCCCCAGCATGTGGATGCTGTCTTTAAGGATCTTGAAACACGATGAGTCTCAACTGAGCTGCACTCTAAGCATAAGACACACGTCGGATTTTAAAGAATGTGTTAAGAGTGCACTTTCTAATTTAATTATTTAACCATTGCTACAGTAACTCTGTTACTAAAAGGTAACATTTTATGTACCTAAGATTAAATCATTATTACATTGAAGCTGCTGATTTACATTTACATTCTAGTTTTGCCAAAAGAAAATTGAAAATTATCCATGTGATTTGGTGTGGTGGTTTGAATAGGTCTGGCCACCATAGACTCATGTGTTTAAAACGCTTGGTCCATAGGAAGTGGTACTATTAGGAGGTATGGCCTTGTTGGAGTAGGAATGGGAAGTGTGTCACCATAGAGGGGGACTTTACGGTCTTATGTGCTCAAGCTATACCCAGTGTGGCACACAGTCTCCTCTGCTGTCTGCTAATCAAAATGTAGAACACCCAGCTACCTCTCCAGCACTGTCTGCATGCAAACCACCATGTCCTTTCATGACAATAAAGGACTAAACCTCTGAAGCTAAAAAGCTAGTCCCAATTTAACGTTTTCCTTTATAGACCATGCTTCATAACAATGGAAACCCAAACTAAGATACTTGAATTATTTTCTTGGAACTGTTCAAAATAAAAGATGGTCCACTGGGCTGAGCATGGTGGTACAAACTTTTAATCTTCATACTCAAGAGGCAGAGGCAAAGAGAGTTCTCAGAGCTTGAGGCCAGTCTGATCTAAATAGCAAGTTCAAGGTTAACCAGAACTATGTAGTAGCTCAAAAACAAAGAAAAACAAAATAAAACAAAAACAACTCATAATGCTTTTGGTAAAAGAAACATCAAAATATCTGGGCATTACAGGAAACACAAAATGAGAGGGGTACAGAAGAATTTCAGACATTAAAGAGAGCAGAAAGGAAACATAGCAGGGTCCTTTTGATCATTAATTACAGTGTTATAAAGCATGTATGTCATATTTGGAAACTGTTGGATAAATAAACATTTTTGTAGTACGACTGTCATTACCCCACACAGAACAAAGGCTATCAACTGGCATAAAGACCTGTATGATGATCATTATTTAATCATAAAATTAACATCTGAGTTTCATTATCTGTATTATTTTCTGTTATAACCTAACATGTTTTCAAATCTCATTAGTTATTTAATTGAGAGTATTAGTGAGAATTTAATAAATAATTTATTTTAGCCTTTTATAATTCATTCATAAATTGAATATTCAGTTAAAATTTAAGCAGCTACTTCTGGGTACATGTATGATATAAAAATATGCAGTAACATTTTATTTCAAAATGCTGATCTGTATTTTAAATGAAGGTAAAGACACTTTGTCCTAGAACTAAAAGGAATTATTAAAAGATTGCAACATCTTTCACCAATCTGTTCACATAATTTATTCCCAAGGAATATTTAACTTTCTCCCTAAAGATCTTTTCTTCTAACCTCATCATTTGTATTTTCAGTCTTCTTGGGTTCCAATATTTTCTTTGATTCTAAATCTGATCTCTCAAAAATCAATAATCATGGGGATGTACCTCAACAGTCCTTGTCATGTGTAAGGTTCAGGTTTTATTGCCACCATCATAAAAATAAATAGTGTGGGTTTTTTTTTGATATTTTTTAGTGTGTGTGTGTGTGTGTGTGTGTGTGTGTGTGTGTGTGTGTGTTTGCTTACATTCCCTTGAGTGGCATGTCAAACACTTCATAGGATCCTTCACAGAACCTCTGAGCTGGAACAATGGCAATCTCTCTTCTGGAGCTCTGAAAATAGATGCCTGTGTGCTGAACACATTATCAAAGCATCAAGGCCAATCATGAAATCCTTATTGTAAGTGAAGAAAGACTTCACTGTAGTCTCAAAGTTGAACAAAATATATTGCTTTTAAAATCACGTGTAAACCCATCAGTATTGTACTTTTAAGCAGAAAAACATGCGCTTAAGGAAAACATCAGCGTCCTCTGCACACAGTCTGCTCAGGTCGCACTAAAGTCTCAGAAACAGGACGCGCGCGAAGCCTCATCTGCACACAGTCTGCTCGCTCAGGCTGCGCTAAAGTCTCAGAAACAGGACGCACGTGAAGCCTTACCTCCCATCTCGGTCCCAGTCATACACTTCTACTTTGATCGTTCTGTCAGGAGGAAAACACACACAAAAAAAGTGGTTTACATAAAATAATATGATCCAATAACATAACATTCAAACAATATGATCAGAATCTATGAAATAAAATCCATCCAGTTGTCCTTAGAGAATATGGGCTTACAAATTTCACAAAGTAAATTGAAGTTGATTTAGCTAATTTCATTACTACCATATAATATACATCGTGAAATCAGTTTCAAGAATCTCTATTAATTCTTCAATGCACAGAGAAAGCAAGGTGGACAACATAACTTCTCAGTGGAAGATAGACCCACTTCTTCCCTCTTGGAGACCACTGTCATGGCACATATTCCTCAAATCCACACGGATTAGCGTCACCTGGAGACCTCATCACAATGAGGCTTACTAGACGTCTTTCCCAGAGCTTTTGGTTCAACAGGTCTGAGGTGAGTCTGGAAACCTTAATTTTTAACAAGGTGACGTGGTAGCACCGACAATACTCATCGGAAAACATATAAGAAATGCTTTCTTAGGGTAAGAATGAACCAGTTCAATAAAGTTAGTCTCACCTACCAATGATGATATCAAATGTTTAAAAGTAAACATGATAAATTGCTACCAATTCTCAGCATGATATTTATTAATAGAATCAACCACCCTTGAATGATGCACTTGGCAGTGAGTCATTGGAAGCAGGCATTTATGGCCAGGTTGAGCTACACAGCAAGGCCCTGTTTCAACATTACATAAAAGACAATGGTTTATATTTTACTAACATATAAGTAGTAAGACTAGTAAAACAATAAAAAATAGAAATTGTATTTATTTATATACTTTTAGTTTTGATTCTATAGAGATTTTTATATAATGGTTTCCAAAAAATGGAAAACTTCACTATTATGAATCTTCAAGGGTGCTGGAAGGATTAGAGTGCTTGGGTAGACCTTATTAAAATGTCTTCCTTGTATATGTAGGGCCTGTATGAGCCCATGAGCACAGTTATACCCGAGTGACAGTACTCTGGCCAATGTCCTGTCCACGGAAAGCACCTCTGTGCCACACTCTAGCAGCGTGGGCCACTGAGGCAATGGGCAGCCTGGGGCAATGAGAATTTAGAAACCATATTTAAATAGTAAGCTACAAGTTCACTAATCTTCCATTTATTTTTAGCACTTAGCACAAGCTTATCTTGAGAAAAACAATCCAATTAAGCAAGCTTTAATTAGTAAAAATTTTATCTATTCCCCAACTCATTATGGATTAAGGCCACGTTGCTTGAATTTTTTTTAAAAAATAACTCCGTGCTTTGGTAGAAAAAATGATATGTTTACTAAGATGAAGAAACCACTTTCAGAAAAATATGACGGGATTAGATTCCAGTTCCACAGACCGTGAACAATTTGCATCCTCAGCTTGAACGTCTCGGCTGTCTTACCTGTCGTAATCCCCATTGCACAAGGCTCTGACTGAGATCTTGAAGGCTTGCCACACAGGATTTAGAGTGTTTTTGACAACTTCTGTCTTGTGACAAATAGTAAAACTGTGAAAAGAGTTTTCAATTATGAAGTTATAGATAAATATGTGTAATGCCTTAAAATTATATATATATATATATAAATCAATAATTCATTTTTGATTTTATTAGCCATGCCTGTCTGTCATCATTTTATTAGCCATGCCTGTCTGTGGGCAGAGTTAGTGTTGTGAATCCCTGGCTGCTACTGCTGCCTGACTTCAAATACAAACATAGATTTATAAACTTGTGACATCTACTCTTTAGAATACTAAAAATAAGATGTGGCAATATTTACCCCAAACAATTTTCTGTAAAGCCAATAAATTCTAAAGCTATTTTATAAAAACCTAAGGTACTCAACTAAGGTCAATGGCTTTTGGCAAATTTGCTTAAAGTAAGGTCAACGTTTATGTTACGATCCTGGAGTCACCAGATGTGAAATTTAATGATTTCACATTGGGAATATTTCCTCCTAAGATAATGACTTCTTCTGCTCAAGGAGATTTTCATAAACCAGGAATTGTTTTTATTTGTTTAATCATTCTTATTTCTAGCACACTGTATGAAGCTATAGACATAAAACGCTGCCTAGTAGGCATTCCATTGCCGGAGTAATGACCGAACATCTTCACTGGATTCAGATGCGACCTCCCTAGTAGCCAGGAGCCTTGTTGTGTAAATATCAGGCTGTGTGTACATGTTTACAACTGACAAAGTCACACAAAAACGTTCTAAATAAGTAACCTGTCAGGAAGTTTTATATGAAGCTCTCAACCAAACATACTACTTGCATAGGAAAATTGTTACTTAGTTATGAACATAGTGTGATAAAATCAAGGAAATCAAGGAAATCAAGAAAACAGAAATTTATAATTATATACTAGAAAGAGTTTTAATTATTGCTTCCAGTACAGATTGTTTTAACCTATTGTCTGGAAGGCAAATTTAGAAATAGCTTCACATTTAAATAATGTAAAAACAAAGAACAGATCTTGCACTTAAAAATATATGTAAGTAAGCAGTATTAAAATTATTTTTCAGTCAAGTATCATTAAAATATCTATAAATGTTTTAATGTATCCATTGATTCATGTGTTGACACAGATGGTAAAATAGTTTTCAATAAATGGGAAAATATGTCTGAAATAAGATATATCAATTTTAAGAATTAATTTTCAATGACTTGAAGGTCTGAAACAGTTTTACTTTAGAAGAACTATATTTCACTTGATTTAAAATACCATTTGTATAAGCAGAATCTATTTTCACAACAAAAGCATCATTAAATGTGTGATAAGCTGAAATCATACAAGTGTACAACTCTTAGAGATATCAGTAGCAGAACTTGTGAAACAGGCAGTTCAATCAGAAGGAGACAGAACATAGAACTGAAGAAATTCTGTCCTCCTGCTGTGTCCACAGACACAGTGTGGACAGCACCGACATCTACCACAGTCTCAGAAGCACCCCAATAGCAGCTAAGCCTTGAGCTCCATTTCCTCCACTTTCAATTTCTAAGCGACATTTTCTCTTTAGATAATATTTCACTATGCATTTTCCAGACAAACAAACAATACATAAAACAATATTAACAATAGAGAAGCGTTAAGCTCTGATGTGTTGGAGAGTTTGACACGAGTTTGTATAGTAATTCATTCCTTCCTTCCCTAGTGAGGAGGATCACCCCATTGATAGGTCAGGAAACTGTATCTAAGTACATGTTATCAGAGTCATTAAGTATCAGACATGAGCTACTTCTTGGCAACATACTCTCAGCCATATTTCTAGCTACTAAACTTTCTCATAAATGTGAACAGTAAAATATGAACCACAGGAATGAATAATCAGAAAAGAGGGTCATACACAGCGAACTCAGCACACACTCAACTAGTCATGACTGGCAAACACTACACAACACTGAAAAACTTCCCTGAGCTTTCCACCCCAAGGTTTCTTGGAAAATCATGGTAGGCCACCATAATACATGTCCCCCCACTCTCTTCCACAACAAATGGCTGCCACTCAATTCTATAGAAAATATAATTAGCAGTTCAGGTTTTTAAAAATTGCCATTATTCTACATTGTTAGAAGAGAGAAAATTTTTATAGAAAAACAAAGAGAAATCATAAACTAATTTATATGTTAGACATAACATGTATATGCTTATGAGATTAGTTTGAAATAAAAAGCACATCCATCTTTAGAATATCATATATTTTATTCCATTTACTAACTTGAAGATATCTGAAAAAAATAATAGCACACACATTAGCATTACCCTGGCACTGGGTGGAGCAGAATACAAACCCACCTTCCATCCTCATTACTTCGATAAAATACAAGAAAAGGATCCGACTTCCCGAAAAAATCCTTCTTGTCCAATTTGTTCGCACAAAACTGCATCAAGACAGCATCCTGAAAGCAAAATTAATAACACAGCTCAAAATCTGGGACAGGAATAGCTACAGATCACAAACACGATTTGACAAGAAAAACACATTTGTTATTTTGATGCCGCAGGCCAAGTGTTGGGAACTGTAGACAAAAAGCCATTGCTTACTGCAGGATTATGAGGGTTTAAAATATCCTGGAAATTTTCATTCAAATGCCAGACGTCTAGTATTCAGAAGCTGAGCCTGCTCCTACCCTCCAATTGGCAATGAGTGAGACAACTTCAAGGCTTTAATGTCATACAACAGTCACTGTCTCTCATTACACACATTATTGCAATTCCTGATCACTCGGGATAGGTTTAATGATCATCTATTACACGGGATGCTTTTAGTAAGCCCTTGTTACAATATAGTTGGGAGAAATTGGCTATTATAAAGCAGCAGAGCACAATGTCTGAAAACTAAAATCATTTCTTTGGTGTTTGGGTTCAAGAGAAATGAAGCACCTTCCTTTGTGTGTGCAGCATAATTGACATCTGTGACAATTGCAGACTAATCATTATAATCGATTGGTTTATCCAGGCACTTATACTCTGAGTAATTTCAAAGTACTATCTGGCTATCATACTAAGGAAGTTAAACACTATTAAATTGAGCAGACTAAGTGTTTTTAGTGGTAGAAAATGTACAGTTATTTAAACTTCAAATCAATACTCTGAGAATTTATGGTGTGTTTGTGTGTGTGTGAACTTCATTCATGAGCACTAAATCTATACTACTCCTGTCCTTCCTCTTCTAACCTCTCCTTGTCACTCATCTCCCTCTCAAATTCATGACCTCTTCTTCAATTATTGTTACAAGTAAATGCATGTGTGTGTATGTATAAGTACATATGCCCCTGTGCATATATAACTTACTGAAACTATTTAGCATTATTCATATGCACATATGTCCAGGGCTGACCACTTGAGAATAGAGAACTATGTGGGAGCTTATCCCAAGGTGAAAATGATTCTCCCTCTCTTGGCAGCCCTTGAGAGCCTCTAGCTCTCATCTAGCAGGGGACTACATGGAATTTCCACCACCCATACTGGCAAGCCAAAAGATTTTATCAGTATACCAGACCTGTTAAAGCCACCATACTGTTGGAATTTCATGTTAACATTTTCTCTGTCACATCTAAGAGACAATATTTAGAAGCAGGTGACCAACATCGCTCCCTCCTACAATATTTCCGCCCACTCTTCTCCAATTCTTCTTGAGCTTAATTATGTGTAGTGGTTGTGTTTCTGATGTATCATTTGGGGTTCAGTACCACATAGTCTCTTATTCTCTGCATCTGGTCTTTCAGCTGTGTATTTCTTTAACAGTCTCTGCTGCAAAAACAAAGCTTCTCTGATGAGACTTAAGAGTTACTGTTATCCAGAAGCATAAGGATAAGTATTTAGAATATAACTAGACCTCATATTACTTTTAAAAAACGGCAGAAGTAGGTTGTTTAGGTCCTATGACCTCTCCAGTCATGAAAAATTGGAAAGGGTTCAGAATTGCAATTCCTTCATATCAAGATAGTCTGAAGTGCAATTAGACAGCTCTTGGTTAACCCCAAGATAAAAGTGACACTCTTGCAATATTATGGATATGTTGCTTGTTTAGTTATTGCTGTGGATTCTAGGTTTACAGCTGGGTAGGATGATTGTTTTCTACTTTGGCGGCTTAATAGTACCTCTGAATACTATGGGATGGGAGCTAACTTTCGAGAGACTTATAGGACAATTCCCGCTCAAATCCTCCAAGATCTGTGTCCGAAGTTTGTAGGATCTTTTACCTTCATGTCCTGGGAGGCAAGTAAGGACAGTGACAATGTCCTATATTGTTTTGGGAGATTCTCCTACTTCCCAAACAAACAGCTCAAGGGGAGGTTTTACGTGCCTGGCACTAGGGGTCTTGTCACAGTACAAGGGTCTTGGGGAAAGCGTCACTCCACATGGCATAAATAAGTCAAACATACATATATGCATATGAATAGATACATATGCAAGCTTGTATAATAATGTGACTCCCTATGATTTTTTCATGCTTATGTAAACTTGCAAAATAATGATTCCCTATGGCTTTTTCAAACATTCTTGGTGTTATTTCCTTCCTTCCTCCCTCAAGCCTTGAATTAAGCTTCCTTCCCATTTGCTACTGAAAATCCTCATCTTTTTACATTAGCCTGCTAATAGGCCTGTCTGCTACTATTCTCTTTCCCAGAGCTACATTTCACCTCCCCTCTCTTTTATCCCATGCTCCCTTTCTATTTTTCTGGCTTCTTCAGTTACTTCAGGTTATACAGGCAAGCACACCCGAAGATTTGGAGCGAGGATCTACAAATGAGACACAGCAGCTGACCTTTGTCTTTCAGGATCTGGGTTATGCAACTCAATATTTTTCAATTGTACCCATTTACCTGAAAATTCCATGGCTTATTATTTATGGATGAATCTAGTTCAAGTATGCATATGTATCACATTTTCATTATACATTTGTGGGTTGAATGGCATTGGGCTTTTTCTATTCCCTTGGTATTGTGGATAAAGCAGCAATGAATATGACTGTACAAGTATCTGGGGCATAGGGTGTGTAGTCCTTAATGATCATTCTGCTTTTAGTTTTTGAGAATGCGCTATGTTGATTCTCAGCCCATTTTGGGTGGTGTCATCCCTGGTCTGCTATGTATTTGGGATGGTTGTAGTTATGTGCACTCATGTTTGGGTCTTCAATTTTGTTTCATTGGTCTACATGTACTTTCCTGTGCCAATGTCATTTGTTTTATTACAGTCAGTAATACGACTTGAGATTTGGTATGGCAATGGCCATTCCTCCAGCACTGTTCTGTTGGCTCAGGATTGCTTTGGATTTTATGATATTTTTTCTACTTATGTGAAGAATGTCATGGGGATTTTGATTGGGATTGCATTGAATCTATATGATGCTTTTGGTAGGATGCTCTTTTTTACAAAAATTAATCTTATCAATCCATAAGCATGAGGGAGGTCTTTCTATCTTCTAGTGTCTTTCTGAATCCCTTTCTTCAGATATTTAAGGCTTTTATTACAAAGCTCTGTTACCTCAATGGTTAGGATTATTCCTAGCTATCTCTTTGTTGAGGCTATTGTGAATGGGAGTGTTCCTGTGATCTCAGGGAGCTGGTTATCAGCATAAGGAAAGGATACTGAGCTTGTATCCAGTTACTTTGCTGGAAGTATTGTAAATAGTATCTGATGTAAATTTGGAGTTCTTATATGTACTATCATCTAAAAATATGGATAATATGATTTCTTTTCCTATTTGTATCCATTTAATTCCCTTCTCTTGTCATATTGCTCTAGCCAGGGGTTTAAGCATTATATTCAAAATGAGTAAGGATTGTGTACATTCCTTACTTCAGTGGTGGTGCTTACCATGTTGAGTTTGTTCCTCCCAGTCCTGTTCAAGGAACATTTACCATGAAAGCATGTTGTATTTTGTTAAAGACTTTTTCTGCATCTATTGATGGGATCATGTGATTTTTTGGTCTTTAAGTCCATTTATATGATGTACTACATTTTTTGATTTATATATGGTGAATTTTCCTGATACCTTTGCAATAAAGCTGATCTGATTATGGTGGATGATCTTTTTCAGTGGCTCTCAACCTGTGGGTCCGGATTCCTTTAGGGGTCACATATCAGATATCCTGCATTTCAGATATTTACATTATGATTCATAACAGAAGCAAAATTTCAGTTATGAAGTAGAAGCAAAATAATTTTATGGTTGGGTCATCACAACATGAGGAACTCTATTAAAATGTGGCATGCAAAATTAGGAAGACTGAGAAGCACTGTTAAATGTTTGACTGTATTTGGTTTTCAAGTATTTTATTGAAAAGTTTTGCATCTAAGGCTTATAGTTTTGTAGCTATAGGCCTGTAGCTTTCTTTTTTTCTTATGTCTTTACCTGGTCTTTTTATTAGAGTAATACTTCATAGAAGGAGTTTAGAAATGTTCCCTGTCCTTGAAAACAAAGGTGGGCATCTTTGGGGTAATAAAATGATAGATTTTTTTTTAGAACCTGGAGTATAAATTACTTCAGGTTCTTCTAGCCATTAAAGTTTCCATTGAGAAGTCTGAGAAGTCATTTGTTACCACATTCTAGGTGGAATCAATGTTGTGGGGTCCTTATTCAAATAATTTTTCCAATGTATGTGACATGTGTCCTTTATAGCTTGTAGTCTTTACTGTTTTTTTCCCTGTATATCTGACATTTTAACTATAATATTACATGGGAAATTTCTTATTTGGTACTCTTTGACTTGTATTCTGGATGTTTCTTGCATCGTTTCTAAATTGGAGGAAGTTTAATTCTACGATTCTACCGAAGATCTGGTCTAGTCGATTATCCCGTGGTATTTTCTTTATGTATTCTTGCAATTCATAGATCTTTTCATGGTATCCCAAAGTTCTTGAATATTCTTTTCAGTGCTTTTTCATGATCTTTTCTTGAGTGGTCCAATTTCTCTGTTCCATCTTCAAGTCTTGATTCAAAAAGAGGGGCTCTATTTCCAAAAACAGTGTTTCACTAGACTATAGCCAAAAGAACTGAGTACGTTGGAAAATCTGTGGAAAGATGCTTGGAGAGCAGAGCCATTGCATTAAATTTTGTACTTTTGTGTTGGACAGAGGTCTGATGCTACAAATATGACTAATTTTGCTAATTCTATTAGAGTATTGATGGTGAATATGATGTCACTGAAGAAATAACTTCTTTAGTATTGTTAGAAGATACAACTAAATCAAAGGATTTACATGAAGTGGTAAAAACATGTTAAAGCAATTTATTTTTCCATTGTCAGTATATCTGATGCTGCTCCAGTGATACCAGATAAAGGAGAGGGGCTTGTAAAATTGGTAGAAGGTGATGCAATTGCTGCACAGTACTCAAGCTTAATTGAGTATCTTTGCATAGTACAACAAAAACGTTCAGGCAGAAAAGTCTTAAAAATGTACAGAAGCATGCAAATCATCATCAATCCTGAATTTCATAAGAACCAATGGGTCAAACTCTCACCAACTCCAGAAATTCCTTACAAGTGTTGATGCTGACAATGATAGCATCATATATTTGGGGGTTGTAAGATACCTAGGTAGGGACCAAATATAGAAAATACTTAAGATTATAACAAATTAATAAATCATTTGAGGTTTGAGAACCAAAATTTACTTTGTTGCCAGAACTTGAGAATGAAAATTAATTTACGGTGGCGTGAATTTTTAGTAGAGTAACCACTTATTTAAATGAATTAAACACAAGTCTTTTGCCGTCTTTTTTTCTTTTTTGTTTATTTGTTTGTTTTTATTTTTTGTTTTTTCGAGACGAGGTTTCTCTGTATCTTTGGTGCCTGAGTCTTTTAAAGGTAAAAAAAATTGTTGAAGAAAATTTTCATATCATATCAGTGTATAGATGAGAAAGAAATTATGACAAGTTCAAAATAAGGCAAGCAATTTTAGGCATTTCAGTATGTTGACTAAACACAGTCCCATGAACTGCAGAAAACATACGACTATCATTGATTCCCTTAGCTTCCCTTCTAGGCTATTGCCTTTCCTTTGTACTAGCTGTCAATATCCAGGAACACTTTCTACAGGGTGCCCAATGGTCATACTTTATGCGGACACAGGTAGGTAATATTCCTTATTCTTCCTGTCATTCATTACTATTTCTCCAGGCTCACCCTCAGCTGTGTAACAATCTGTTGTCAGGTGTCCCTCCCCACACACTACCTTCATTCCCCAGGAATTCCACCTTTGGTGTAGATACAACTTAGCTCTTTCCTGCTGACCCTCACAGCTTTCCCTTCTCTTTCATTTCCATTCTGTTATATCAATCACCAATACTCAGAAACACATTCTACCAAGGACTCACAGAAGCCACACTGGACTGGGACTTAGGTAGGTGATTGTCACTGTCCTTCGGTTTCTACATTACACTATGACCAGACTTACTCTTAGCTCTACAGCAGCCTGATTTCTGCAGCCCCAACAGCATTCCCTGGAGACTCCAGCTCTTACTGGAGATCTAGAATCTCCCTAGCCCTTTCATTCCTGTCTCACCAAATTTATTTTTTGTCTTAGTGTACCCTGCATGCAGGAGTCCCTCCTCCTACCACACCTCTACTCCCTGGGGAATCGACCACTTGGAACATGGACCCATTACCTCCAGCTCATTCCCATAGCCCATCTCCTCTTTTCCTCCATTCCATCTCCATCATATTATACCATCGACAGACCTGTGAAAGTAGTCTCTATAGAGATGCCATAGCCATCTCATTAACCTGGGATCCAGAAAGGGCATCAAATACCCACCCAATAAGACAGGAACAGCTATCAACAACTAGAAACACCTCAGTACTAAAAACTACAGAAGCCTAGACTCCATCACAAAAACATATACATGGACACGCAAGACAATATGCCTCGCAAGAACCCAGATACCTACACAGTACATCCTGAGAAATGTAGTATCGGTGAAGCACAAGACAAGGACTTCAAAGCAGCAATTAAGATAGATCCAAAGACCTTAGCAAGTATATGAACGAACCCCATAGTGAGGACCATGGAAACACAAAAGAAATAGCTGAAGGAAATAATGAATGCAATTCAAGACATGAAGGATGGATTTAGCAAAGAAAAATAATCACTAAAAAAAACTCAAACTGAAATTAAACCTGAAATAAAAAATTTATAAAGTCATACGAATACCCCAGAAGTAGGCCTTGCCAACTACAAGACACAGAAGAGATAATCTCAGGTGTTAAAGACAGGATAGAATAAATGAAAGCCTCAGTCAAAAGAGGGTGAAATCTAAAAATATCCAGGCACAAACAATCTAGTAAATCCAGGGAATTAAGTAAAGACCAAGTCTAAGGATAATAAAAACAATGAGAAGAAACCCAGGTCAAAGACATTTTCAACAAAAAATCACAGGATAAAATTTTCCCAATTCAAATAAGGAGGTGACTATCATGGAATATTGAGCAGACAGAACATCAAATAGACAGGACTAGAAAAGAAATTCCTCATTACACATAATAATCAAAATATTAATTGTATAGAACAAAGAAAAGATATTAAAAATTGCAAGGGGAAAGGACCAAATAATATATAAAGGCAAGTCAAATAAGATAACAGTTGATATCTCAATGAAGACTCTGATATCCAGAAGGATCTAGTTGGATATTCTACAATCTCTGAGAGACAAAAAATGTCAGCACAGACTAGTAAATCTAATAAAACTATCAATCAGAATAGACTGAGAAAGATAAACATTCCAAAATAAAACCAGAGCAATGTTTATCTACCAATACAGCTCTACTGAAGGTACTAGAAACAAAACTTTGTGGAGATGTTAAGTGCATGCAAGATGATACAAGAAAGAAATAATGTCAGAACAGTAAAACAAAAAAGGGAGGAAATTCCATGAGAAAAAATAACAGGAATCAATAAATACTGCTTATTTAAAACACCAAATATTAATTAATTTCAATTACTCAATAAAAAAGCTACAAACTAACAGATTGAATTAAAAATCAGAATCTAGTTTTCTGTTGCATCTAAAAAAGATAGTTTAACATCAAGGATAGACATCACCTTGAGGTAAAAGGTTGGAAAAGGTATTAAAGCTAACTAACCCAAGAAACAAGCAGGTGAAACTATTTTAATATTTGATAAAGTAGACTTAAAGCCAAAACAAGTCAAAATCAAATGAAAACCAACAAAGAGGATACTGCAGTCCTAAACATGTATGCACCAAACACAGGACACTCAGTTCATAAAAGGAACATTACTATAGCTAAAACCACATATGGGCCCACACACAATAATAGTAGGTGACTTAATACCCTACTCTTGCCAACATTCAGGTCACCTAGACAGAAAATAATAGAGAAATGCTGGAAGAATATGTAGTAATAAATCAAATGGACTTAGCAGATAATTATAGGCCACTTCACTAAAACACGATAGATTTTACCTTCTTCTTGGCACCTCATGGAACTTTCTCTAAAACTGACCACATACTGAGAAATAAAGTGAGTCTCAAGAGAGGTAAGAAAATTGAAATAATGCCCTGTATCCTATCTGACCACCACACATTATATCTGGATATCAACAGCAGAAACAACAAAACAACTTACAAATTCAGAGAAACTGAATACCTCACTACTGGGTGAAGAATGGGTCAAAGCAAAGATCAAGTAGAAAACTTAAAACATTTTAGAATTGAAAACACAACATATCCAAACCTATGGGGCGTGGTTAAGGCAGTTCAAAGAGGAGAGTTCATAGCAATTAAGTGTCTATGTCAAAAAATATTGGGAGATCTCATAATGGTAATTTAGCAGTGCACCTGAAAGCTCTAGAATAACAAGAAGAAATAACACCCCAAAGAAGTAGATGGCAACTTAGGGGCTAAAATCAATCAAATATAAATAAAACAAGCAAACAAACCAACAACAGAAACATAAGGGATCAATGAAAAGTTGGTTCTTTGAGAAAATCAAGAAAATTGTCAAACCCTTAGGCAAATTAACTAAAAGACACAGAGAGAAGATTTAAGTTAGTAAAATTAGAGACGATAGGTAAGACATTACTTTACAGTAGATACTGAAGAAATCCAGAGAATCATGAGGACGTTTAAAAATCTGTGTTCCACCTAATTGAAAAATCTAATAGAAACAGATCAGTTTCTTGATATATAAAACCTGCCATAGTCAATCAAGATCAAATAAACAATTTAAACACACCCATAACTGTTAGTGAAATAGAAGCAGTTATTGATAGTTTCACAACAAAATCCCAGGGTCAGATGGATTGAGTATAGAATTCTACTGGACCATCTTAGAAGAATTCACACATAAATAGAAAAATTCTCAATACACATTGGCAAACCAAATCTAGGAACACATCAAAAAGATTATTAACCAGAGTGAAGTTGGCTAAATCCCAGAGTTGCAGGGATGATTCAACATATGCAAATCATTACACATACCTGCCAATTAAACAGACTGAAAGATGAAAACAAAAAGGACCATAAATGTACAGAGCAAAAAAAAAAAAAAAAAAAGACTTAAAAAATCCAAGTTCCCTTCTTAATAAAAGTCCTGAAAAGACTAGGGATACAAACAAGCAACATACCACAACCTAATAAAGACAACTTATAGTAAGTCCACAGCCAACATCGACATAAAACAATTCTTTTGAATTGAATAGAAGCAATTTGCCAAATCAGGAACAAGATAAGGATGTCCACTCTCTTCATGCATATTCAGCATAGTACTTGAAGTCTTAGCTAGAGTATAAAGACAACTGAAGGAGATTGAAGGGATGCAAACAGGAAAGGAAGAAGTCAAAGTATCTTTACTTGCAGATGATTTGATAGTATAAAGTGAACTTAAAACTGCAGCAGGAAACTTCTATGGCTGGTAAAAACTTTCAGCAAAGAAACAATGCCTTCCACAATTGTCTCAAAAAATTCCAATATTTTCAGATAATTCTAACCAAGCAAGTAAATGACATACATACACATATGTGTGTATATCAACAACAACAAAAAACTTTATGATCTTAAAAAAAAATTGAAGGAGTCATCAGAATATGCAAAGATACTCATGCTCAAGGATCAGTGGGATAAATATTGTGAAAACGTGAAAAAGGCCATCCTAGCAAAAACAAATACAGGTTCAATGCAGTCTCCATTGAAATTCTAACAAAATTCTTCACAGAAATTGAAAGGATGATTTAAAACTTCATATGAAAACCACACACCTTAAATAAATATGTATCCCAGGACAGCTAACACAATTCTGATTGATAAAAGTACTCTCGGAAGTATAATAATGAAAACAACATGGTGCTGGCATAAAAATAGATATGCTGATCAATGAAATTGAACTAAGATCCAGGCATAAATCCACAAGCCTTTGAATACCTGATTTTTTGATAAAGAACCTGGCAAAACTGAATGACTGAATGTAGAAGAAAGTAAAAGATCCTTACTTATCACCCAACATAAAATTCAACTCCAAAATGGATCAAAGGTCTCAAAATAAGGATATACCGAATCTGATAGAAAAGAACATGGGAAGTAGCCTTGAACTCATTTGCACGAAAGATTTTCTGAACAGGACAATTAATGGGACTTCACGAAGCTAAAAAAAACCTTCTGTATGGCAAACAACACTATCATTCAGACAAACTAGCAGGCTAGAAAATGGAAAAAGATCTTGACAAATTTTGTATCTGCTAGAGGCTTAGTATCTAAAATACAAAAAGAACCAAATAAACTGAATGTCATGAAAACATATGACCAAATTAAATACGGGGTACAGAACTAAGCAGAGATTTCTCTAAAGATAAAACAGATGGAGCAGCATTTTAAATGTTAAACATTTCTTAGTTATCATGGAAACACAAAATAAAATTACTGTGAGATGCCATATTATCTTTTTCAGAATGGCCTGGATAAAACAAATGGCAGCTCTTGTGGCAAGGATGTGGGGGAAGGGTGGCACTTACCCACTGCTACTGGGGCTGCAAACTTGTATAGCCACATGGGAATCAGTGTAGCAGTTACTCAGTAATCTGGAAAAACATCTACCTCCAGACCAAGCTATACTATCACTGGACAAACACACCAAAGATTTTTATATCCAACTACAGACATACTTGCTCACAAATGTTTATTGTTATTTTATTCATAATTGCAGTTCAGAAATTCAGTCTAGATGTCCACCAACTGATACGTGGGTAATGACAACGTGTTATATTTATACAATGGAATGTTAATTAGCTATTTAAAATAAAATTATAGAATCTGTAGGTAGATGGATGGAGCCAGAAAATGTCATCCTGGGTGAAGTAACACAGATTCAAAAAGAAAAATACTATTGTGTTTTCTCTCACCAACAGATGTTAGCTTCTAAATCTTCAATATGTGTGCTACAATCCATATGACCATGATGTTAGGTACATATTAGGGGACTATGAGGGAAGAGATCTCCTATTGAAGGAGAAATAGATACATTATTATTAAGAGACAGGCAAGAAACTGGAGTGGGAGAATTTAAAAGGGGATTGAAGAGAGGAATAAGGGAGAAGAGAATATGAGAAAAAACAACTAACAGCAAAACCTACTTGAGGGGGTCATATGGAAATCTGCTTCTGAAGAACATAACATACATACCTACATATGTGTGTGTGTGTTCACATATATAGTCACATGAATGTAGAAGAAACATAAATGAAATCACCAAATAATGGGAGAGAGAATGCCTAAACTCAACATCTTATGCCACCAAGTAAAATATCCACTGCAAGGAATGAATTACATCTCATTGAGTTGCTGGCCAATGGGGCCCCATGGAAACTCCCAAACATCATAGACTATTGCCAAGGCTATTGGTTGCTCTCCAGAACTGACGATAATGCCCTATTACCAAAAATAAAATTTGAACATGGAGAAACTGAGCTGGCATCTGATTAGAGGCTTGACCCTCACTGACTAGGTTTCATAATACTGAAATACACAATGCTGTGGGATTAACAAAGCACACTCAGACTGGATTTAAGGCCCATTCATATAGAACCCATCCCTAATACTGCCAGGGTAAACAAGAACCTGAGACAGGTTGGGCCATAACCCTAGGGGAAAACAAATACTATTGTTCTACTACAGGAACATAGTGATAAAATGACTCTCAGTGATATTCTGCTATACCCATAATTCAGTGCCTTGCTCGGTCATCATCAGAGACACTCCCCCTGCAGAAGATGGAAACTAATACAGAAAGAGACTCACAAGTGGACAATGTGCAATTCGTACTCTCTCGTAATGGAAAAATTAGGCTTCCTCAGTGTAGTCCCTGCTGGGTATACTAACTATACTTAAGGCCAGGCATTATGCCCAGCAGTGGATAGTCAACAAAAAATGAACCCAGTGGTAATTTTGTAGACTTTTTGTTTTTATTTCTTTATTTGGGACAATTTTTGTCCTTCTAGTCATTGCTTGTACATTTGGTTTCCAATTTTGTGGTTTTGTGGGTTTAGGTTTGTGTGTGTGTGTGTGTGTGTGTATGCACATGTATTTGAGTTTCTTATTTTGTTTGTTTATTTTTGCTTTTTAGAGAAAAAGAGAGAGAGAGAGAAAGGGCATGGAGTTTTCTATTTACATTAACCAAGAAATGGAAATGGAAATGTCCTAAATGACCATCAGATATTGAATGGACAATGGGAATGCAGTATACTTACAACATGAATTATTATTATTATTATTATTATTCCTTTTGGTTTTTTGAGACATGATTTCTCTGTAGATTTGGAGCCCGTCCTGGAACTAGTTCTCATAGACCAGGCTGGCCTCAAACTCACAGAGATCTGCCTGCCTATGCCTCCCAAGTGCTGGGATTAAAGGCATGTGCCACCACTGCCCAGCTAAAACATGAAATATTATTCAGCTGCTAGGAAAAATGAAACTATTACACCTGTAGGCAAATTGAATGTAACTTAAAATATTCATTCTGAGTGAGGTAACAGACACCCCAAAAGGCAAATGTCATGTACTTTCTCTCATCTGAGGATGTTAACATTGACTCTTTAGATATATGTGTTTCATTTGCAATACTCATCTCGGTCAGGAAATTAATAAGAGGCCATGAGGAGGAGCTTTCAAGGGATGAGAGCTAGAATATGCTGTGAAGAGCTGTAGCAGTGAATACTGGGACAGGAAAAGTTAATGGGGTGGAGGTAGCAGAGGGAATATGGAAGAGGGCCTCCAACCCTGAAGATCTTTCATAACAATTATACTTCAACTTTCCTAAAAGGTACAACATACACCTGTATAAAAAGGTGGAGCATCTATGTCATGCTCTTCCTTCCCGCAGGTTCAGGTATCAGTGTGGAAGATAAGACAAAACATTCTAAGAGCCAGAGGTGGTAGAAGACTACAAGGAAGCCATTTTCTGGACACAACAGGCCAGTTTCCCGTGTCACCTCACAGTAGTGTGACAGCAGGCACAGGACTTAGTCAAGCTCAAAGCAAATAAAATCTCAGCTTAGAGTCGGGAAATTGGCACAAAGTCTCAACCCTTGGCCGAGGGGCTAGAGCAACGATAGCTGCGGGGACAGTGACAGCCATTGTGTGGCGGTGTGACTGCTGGGATGTCCAGCACCCTCCAGGGGATGGCCACATAACTGAAAGGATACGGGCAGCACAAACTGGACTGGGTGCTTTTTAGGTTTGACTTTTGATTTTTGCTTTTAAAGTGGACATAGCACTGGATGCGGAAAGTAGAGGATGTGGATCAGGAACACTTGGGGCTAGGGAGTGAATAGGATATTGTACAGGATTCTCACAAACCAGTAAAATATTCTTAAACACAAATAAGTTTTCAAAAGAAAATATTTACTTACCCTGCAGCAATTTAGCTCCTCTGCCGTTAGTATGATTGTGCCACATTTCCTGCCTGGGATTCCTCTACAACAATAAGGTCACAATTAGCCCATTTAGATCTATTTGAAGGAATTCTATTAATGAATATAGGTTTATTTTATATAATCACATAAAGAGCCTACTACTATTATTGAGGTCTTCCCCTGCAGAGTGCATTCTTAGCCTTGCCATTTACCTTGTCCTTAGATCCACATTCCCAAATTTAGGAAATCTCTTAACATCGTGAACAATATGTCAGGCCTCTGTCTGAGAAACTTCAGGTCCCTCTTGTCGTCTAACATACAAATAACATAATGTAATACAGCAAAGTTTTTTTTTCTCACAGACATCAGAAGACCCAATTTCCAGCATCTCTCCCCTCATTCATCAAACAGTGATTCACTCGTCCTTGTCTCCTCTGCCTGTGTATTCCCAGGACAGCACGTCCCAGCTGGTGTGTTGCAACTCTTGCTTCAAACTGCCTAGACCCTTCAGCGAAGTTCCACTTATTGGAAGATCATCATCACTCTGTTATGTCCTATTAAAGTCTGAACCATAAGAATTAGCATATAATTATTCTGAATTTGTTTTATGAAGCGATTTTTATGCTTTTTCTTTCAAACTGTTAAGCATTATAAGAGCGATGCTCGACCATGTCAACTCATAGTTTATATGTACCCGGTACTCAAGACATACAAGGAAAATCTCTATTCAAACTATCTCTCGTTTTATTTATGCTCGTATACTTTTAAAGGACACTGAGAGCAAAGCCAACTAGGAATATACGGGATGTATACATAGCTCCTGCTATGGTCTGGAGAAATGTTCCTCCACAGTCCAATTGCTATAGGTTTGATCCACACACTACTAGGAGGTGCGCTTAGGGCTGGGAGGTGGGAAGAGTCCTTGAGAATTCATTCTCAAAAAGAATAGTGGAACCAACATCTCTCCAGCCTCCCTTGTCTCCTAGCTGGAGAGGTACAGGTTGGAGGTGGAGGCTGCCTTCATACGACAACCCACCTCCATTGTCTCTTGTTGCCAGAAGCCCTGTACCAAGATCTTAGATTGGAATCTCCAGAGCTGCAAGCCAAAAGAAACCTTGTCTTTTTATAAAGTAATTGCATCAGCTATTTTGAGATGCAGCTGATCTACACAGTTCTCCGCCTGCAAGGAAAGAGAGAGGAATCCTTGCTAATCCTCCAGAAGGCATGGCAGGGCTCTATCGGTGTGATCTATATCAAACCATACAGCCAGGATCCTTCTGTGCATCCTTAGAATGACACAGGGAGACTCAGCCCAAGCATGGTTTATGCCCTGGAAGGTACAAGTCATTTCTAACAATCATGATATATGTGCAACCAACTGAAGTATTATTATCTTTATGGGGAAAATGCAAGGAAATGGGCAGTTAAAAATCTCAGGATTTGTGAAAATATTGATATAGGTTATATTCACTCTGAATCTGTGTCTTCTTCCTATTGGCCAAAGTGGGGCGGAAAAGAACTTAAGGAGTTGACCTCTCTAGTATCTTCCAACAAAGGTATCTCAGTGCACAAGACTTAGAAGGATACCACTCTCTCCCTTGTGGGCCATATCTTCTCACCAGCAGTGTTTCTAGTTACTGAAAACCTTAGTGGCTCTCCTGCTATGTCACAGGCACAGGCTCCTGCCCAGATCCTCCCTGGATGAGGCACGTTTATAGTTTGGCTCCAGCTGAGATAACTGAGCAACCTGGCAGTCACAGACTGTTGTTCAGAAGCCTTTGGCGTGGTGGCAAGTGGAGAAGATGCACAACAAAAGGATATTTTAACATTATGGTGAAATGTGTTCATGAGAGTCACAGCCCTCTGACTGGACACCAGGAGTCAATGGTGACTTTGAAATGTATTCTTGGTTTTAAATGTGTTATTCAAAATTCCCCCATTCTTCATGTGCTCCTAGAGTTAAGGGTTACTTTCAGACAACTAACTTAAAATAGTAACACCCACTTCCAGCTAGCAAAATATGCTTTAGTTTCCTCATGCTTTTAAAATGAATTCCCATCAACATAAATCGTTAAAATAACATTCACTGTTGATTAGCTTTGTAGATCAAACTCTCAGTGGGGTTGGGTAGGCACTCGGCCTACAGTTCCTCATAGCAGAAGCACCATGTCAGGCTAGCAGGCTGCACATTACTCTCAAGCCTGGAATGGCTGACCTCCATGACTGTGTATCTGTGCTTTCATCTTCTGCCTTTTTCAAGGGTCCGTGTGATGACATTCAATGCAGTCAGTTCATAACCTGCACTCAGCAATGTATTGTGATTTTGACTTCCTACGCAGATGCCCCCCTCACCATATGTAAAGTAGACTCACTATGGATGTGATACCATACCAAAAAAGTCACAGGAGACAAGATCCTCCATTCCATATGATCCATGTACTACACTCACGGCAAACACACAAATATGTGCTACATGCATAGTATTTGCATACTAGACAGTTATAGCACTCATGCTACAGCCATACTACAATTATTCTCCATATATAGTATACACAAAGCTCTGCATATACAAAGGTCACAAGACAAAATTCTCCATTCTATACTGCATACTCTATGACTCCATAACTTTATTCACATGCATTTTATTATTGCTATTTATTGGTTTTTATTGAGCACTACAGTTTCTCTGCTCCCCTCCCTGCCTCTGCCCTCCTCTTTAACCCTCTCCCAACGTCCCCAAGCTCCCAATTTACTCAGGATATCTTGTCTTTTTCTACTACACATGTAGATTAGATCTATGTACGTCTCTCTTAGGGTCCTCATTATTATTGTTATTTTAGCAGCTCATTTTAAACCAACTGACAGTTACCTTTAGCAAGCTACCTAATCACTTTGAAACTCAGAGTCTTCACTTGACAGCTCAAAGCAATTATGTAATTTTAAATATCATATGTCTACTAATAATGGTGCAGAATAGGCTGTACAGCTCAGGTAAGTGCTTGCCTCTCGTGTGCAAGGGCCTGAGTTCAGCCCCCACTCAGTACTGTCAAACAATAAAAGCCAAACCAAATCAAAGCACAGGCCAAACGTTCAATACATTATAGTTCTAGTATAGAATTAGTATTTATCATTATTATACTTTTGTTTTATTATGTATTATTTTAAATTGCCTGTTAATTCCAAATGTGGGATTGATGTAAGAAATGTTAAGTCCAGATAATGTAAGATCGCAGTGGGAAACTCACTTCTTTTTAATTTAGGGCATGGCACTGAATTATCTATGGCCTCACGCCATCTGGAGAATATTTGCATTGTGAAGAAGAAAGACATACTCAATGGACATACTTATAATGAAGTATCTTTCTGCAACAGAATGGTAAGTACAGTGAATACGTGTAATGGATTTGTAAAGGAGTTGCTACATACTAAAGTCTGCCCTATGCTAGAGTGAAGGAAGGTTGAGTGATTTTAGAGCGTGAGAAGCAACGCTAAGTATTAAGGCGTAGTAGGAGAGAATGCTTGTTACAGAGTTATTTTCACCAAGGCTAAGAATGAGTGAGAAGTGAAAAAGATACGCAGCGAAGGAATATTTATGATAGAACTGTCAAACATGCTCATGCTAGTCAGAGCCCTATGGTTAGACACCAGGGGTCAGTCGTGGCCTTGAGACCTAAAGATCCTACAAGGGCCGTGAACTGATTAGAACTGCAGTGATTACAAAGCCCTCAGTTATTTCAGGCCTGGAGCCAAATTACCTCCAGCTCTCATTAGGTCCCTTTAGAGCCATTCCATTCCTTACTCACCTCAGAGTCTTACCTAACAGCCTGATTATCAGATAAATCCTTTGGAAATGGACTTCCACCAACCCTAAGGCTAAGGATGTGTCATCAGATTACATTTGGGGCTTCTAACAGATCTCCCCGCCTAACTGATGCTCCCAACAAAGTATTTTTAAAGGGCCTTGATATTCTTCAATTTTTTTTTTAATTTTGAAACATTCTTATTTTACATACCAAACCCAACTCCCTCTCCCTCCCATCCTCCCACTCTTCTGCCTTCCCCTGGCCCTGTCTCCCATTCACTCCTCAGAGAGGGTAAGGCCTCCTATAGGGAGTCAACAAGTCTGTCATTGTCACTGGAGGTAGGAACAAGGCCCTTCCTTCTGTATCTTGGCTGAGCAAGGTATCCCTCCAAAAATCCTGTTCATGTAGTAGGGATAAATACTGGTTCCACTGCTAGTGGCCCCACGGACTGCCCTAGCCACACAACTGTCACTCACATTCAACAGGCCTATTTCAATCCTATGCAGGTTCCCCCACTGTCAGACCGGAGTCAGTGAGTTCCCACTAGCTCAGGCCAGTTGTTTCCATGGATATCTCCATCATAGTCTTGGCCCCTTTGTTCACATTATCGTTCATCCCTCTCTATAACTGGACTTGAGGAGCTCGGCCCAGTGCTTAGTTAGCTGTGGATCTCTGCATCTGCTCCCATCCGTTGCTGGAGGAAGATTCTATGATGACAGGTTAGTCACCAATCTGATTACAGGGGAAGGGCAGTTTAGGCACCCTCTCCACTATTGCTTAGCTTCTTAGCTAGGGTCATCCTTGTGGGTTGCTGGGAATTTCCTTAGTGTCAGGTTTCTCAGTAACCGCTTAATGATTCCTTCTATCAAGATATCTCTTTTCTTGTTCTCCCTGTTTCTTTCCTACAGCTAGGCCTTCCAGATCGCTCATGTTCCCTACCCCTCCTTTGTGCCCTTCCTTCTTTCCTTCCACCCTTTCCCTCCCCACTACACTCCCAGTTTACTCAGGAGATCTTGTCTCTTTCTGCTTCCCAGGGGGATCCATGTATGTCTCTCTTAGGGATTCTACAGCTTTATTTTGTTACTATAAAAACTGAACAAAACTGTTACCGTGTTGGAACATGGAGTCTGGGGCACTGGAGTGACATGAATCTGTATTTCTGTATCACAATTATCCATACATGACTCCAGAATAAATTGACTTATTCTTTTTGAGGTAAGGGTGTGATTTGATGTAGGCAAAAGCTGTTTGGATTTGCCCCAGGGATACACTCTGGCCAGATTACATGCTGTAGGAACAGAGAACGTAACTAGATGGAGGCTCATGGTACCCCATGGAAGATGGAGCCAGGCGTAAAAGACAAACGAAGTGTGAGATTCTAAGTAGACTGAAGATAAAAAGGCGTGGCAGAGTGAGTCACAGGCTTGGTAAACCTCACACTGTCACTTTGACCTTCTGCTGAGGTCCTGGAAGGGGTTGTGACATTCTAGACAGCTACTTCAGCCCTTTTCAGTCATGTGGCTGTGATTCCCTGGCTGTCAGATTACCAGGACAGTAAAACCAAGAAGCCCAGAGGAGTAAAACTCTCCAGGCTGGAGAGATGGCTCAGTAGGTCAGGGCACTTTCAGCATGAGCATGAGAACCTCAGTTCAAATGTCAGCACCCACGTTAAAAAGCAGAGTTTGGCCTCTTGTCCCTGCTCTGGAGATGGGAGGATTGCTGGTTTCCAACCGAACTCAAATTTCAGTAAGAGACCCTTTCTCAAGCGAATAAGGCAAAGATAGAACAAAACACTGGCCTTCCCTGGTTTCCAAACGTGCGCACACACATCAGTACCTGCAGATGCTTGCACACTCATCACATCACACACACAACACACACACACACACACACACACACACACACACACACGTGCATGACCACTTATACGGGCACACATGCACACACAGCATTAGTCTATTATTAAATAAATCTTTCTCCAGGAGGCCCAGGTATGGAGAAAGGACTAAGAGCCCATAGCATCAGGTCACTAGCTAGAAGACTGGCCTGCTTCATAGTAAAGGAGTCCCACCGTTCAAGAGCTTATGACTGATCACCCAGCCAGGCATATTTTCTGTCTCTGTCTCCTGTCTTCTAGAAAACTGTAGCACTGCTACAAGCAAAATGGAAGGGTGACTCAGCTTGGAAAAACCGTAATAAATCCGATTTCTATTTCATTCCTATTTCCTATTTTGTTTTAGACTACACGGAAGCTAAGTGGCATCCAACTTAGCTTGACACCAGTGTGCCTAAAGAGATGTGAAAATTACTGGTAAAACCAGATTGCCTTATTGAGCTCAGGGGTGAATGTGCAGAGGTTTACAAAGGACACTGTGTAAGAAATTGCTGCGGCTGCTGCTGCTGCTGCTGCTGCTGCTGCTGCTGCTGCTGCTGCTACTACTATACTCAGTGCACCTGCACTTTAAGACAGAACATAGAGTATACAAAATATGTAAACTCACTGTGAATAGTTTCTTATGAGATATGCCAGACTAATCAACAGCACAAGCTTTTCCTGGCCCAGAGACCTCTGACATCCTTCTAAACAAACCCAAAAGCACATCTACATAAAAGTGTCACGGATGAAAACACTCAAACAAAAAGAAACTTCCTTATTGTGTATTGGAGTATTCTCTCCAAGTGTAATTATAGGATAAGGTACACCATTTCCCAAAATAAAAGAACTGCCCAAGTGCAACTTTTTAAAACTAGTGGTGGATTTAATTTGTGATATATTTATCCTCCTCTGCAATATGCTATATACTAACAAAATTTCATTTCTAAAATTATGGTAAATTGGTTATCAAAGTGAACAATTTGTACTCTTAAAATATCTCATATGCCAGACAACTGAAAGTAAAAACTTTGTTTAAAATTTGAACCATTGTCTTCATCAAGAAGTTCATCTGTCACCCGGAAAATTTAGTATTGGAACTAAATGGGGTCTTGCTTTATAGGCATGGTGTGTCAGTGTTAACACTGAAAAAAAGAAGGCAGCCATTGCAGTAGTAAAGAATGGCAATTCTTTTTATGCTTAATAACTATTTATAATCTATAATTTATAGCCAATATTTATAACATAATCTATATTGATGGCAGGCTGAGAACTAGTCTAAACACCTTGTGGATTACAATGAATCCCAGAATATCACTGACCCCTAAAGGGCAGAGGAGTAACATAAAAATCTATAATAGTTAATGCAATATGATGTTGTTGAGTGTGTCTCAATATTTTGAATCTTACCATAAAAAGATAACTTTTTCTAGAACACTAACTTCATCTCCTAATCTTGGGTTTCTTTCTTTTAGAGTGGCCAGTTGTGATGAAATCTATCTAGATAAAGAGTTGACTTGAACAGTGGTGTTCATTTGCTGAATCAATCAAGGCTGTGATTGAAGCTGGTGCAGATCGGGTTTCCACTGCATTCCAGTCTTCAGGACCCCTAGCTTTGCCCCCACATCAGCAGGCAGCAGCCATGAGCGATTTCTACACTCCTTTGCCACTTGTCCTTTCTTCTGTACTGAGCTCTCCAGACCAGGGGCTGGACAACCCTTACAAAGGGTTCTATTACTAATTGTGTAAATTCTGTCCATCATCCTGATATGTATTCTGTCTCACACAACCTTGTATTATACTTCTGACAATTGTTCTGTTATGAAAATCTTGCTGTGTATGCTTTGAGACAGATTCGCACTGCTCTCTCATAGCCAAATTGGTTTATTAGTTGCTTTGATTACCAGAATGACTTTTTTTTTTTGAGGCAGAGTCTCTATGTAGCTTTGGTTCCTGTCCTGGAACTAGCTCTTGTAGACCAGGCTAGCCTCGTACTCACAGAGATCCTCCTGTCTCTGCCTCCCAAGTGCTGGATTAAAGGCGTGTGCCACCACCACCTCCTGGCTTCAGAATCGCGATTCTTAAACATCTCATATGTCAAAAGTATTTAAGATGTTATTTATCTTGGCTTTGATGAGCTAGATTACCTATGTATCTATAGAAATATTAAGCTACTATTACTGAACTTACTCTCTGCCTTTATATTATAGTGATTCCATTTATAGCAAGGGTTTTATAATCTAAAACTTTCATCCCAACTCCTAAGAAATAAATTTAAGGCTTTTACATGCAGAACAAACATAAGAGGTGTGTTTCACCAGAATAGAGGTTTCCCAGCATACTTTAGGTCCTGAGTTTGATTTCCAGCACCAGAGAATGTAAAACAGAATAAAATGCTTAGCAAGAAATGCATAGAAATCTATTACTCCACAATAGTTACTTTCATAAACACATATTCAATTATTATTCTTCATAAGACACAGCAAATATGTATAATAACAGGGGTGTGATGTTTCTCTTTTTAAGGTTTTTGACAATTGTTATTTGGGGATGGAACAGGAAAGATCTTGGCCTCCAGCCTGTCCTAAAAGAATGCTCTCGGTTTGCCCCAGCGAGCTACCTGTGTCTGGCTTCATGAAAGAATGGACCATAACCATTTCTCTGTTGTCCTATTTTATTCAGGATTTGAGCTTTTGTGCTTAAGAAAAACAACAGAGAATTTAGAAACAAACAAACAAGTAATCAAAGATGGTTACGAGGCAAGGAATGGACTTTAACATGAGGCTCAGAAAAATCGATGTCGCCAAGTGTGAACTGCAAACTTATTTTTAAAACCACAACGGAATCCATTTGCCCAAAGGACTGAAAGCCTACATGAGAAGGGACTTTATTTAGAAATGCCAGTTGCCTGAGCAGCTATCTGTGTTTGGAATCCTGCCTCAGACTGACTCAGTCTGAATTAAGATCCGATTGCACAGCTTCTGGGATTACAGAGCGTGTGATTGACAGTATTCTCAAGGCAGAGATGAGGCATTCAGGCACACTGAAGGTTTTCCACTCACTGGGGTGTATTCTCAGAGACTGAGGTCCCTTGACTGTACCTAGTTCTAGAATGACAGACACTGTGCCCCAGTGAAGGCTGAATACACAGGGGCCACGAAACAAATACACAAAAACTAACACTGTATCTACGTCTCTTCCTCCAAGGACAATATGAGCCTTGTAGTGGGAACTCTGCACAAAGCTCCTGAGGGATGAGGTTGAGATCAGGAATTCCCTACTAGAAGTTACTCAATACTGTATTAAATGTGGATTTTCAGGTTTTAAAATGCCTTGCCCTAGGACACTCTCTCCATTTCATAAGCAGTTTGACTCCATTTTAGGCATTGAAGATGACTGTAGCCCCTAGGTGAACCCACAAGCTACAAATAACTTATTTTGGGGGACTGGAAAAGGAGCCACCCTATCAGTTTATTGGGGTGAATTGAGACTATGACGGCCATGGGCATATTAAAATCAAATCAGAAAAAAACCAAAAGCCAGAATTTACAAGCTACACAGACCCAGGAATGGTACAACTCCACTGCATGGACCTCGTAAAATATACATGCCTAACTCTGTGACAATCCGGCTGCACACCAAACCGTCATCTGATACCTGGTGTGGGCACCAAGCACTGGCAAACAGAAGGGTCCCTGCCAGTCCTCAAAGATTCAACTCCACTCAGGCCCGTGCTATTGATGCAGCGTATTGGATCTTTTCCCTTTTCTGGACTTGAACCCAGTGCTTCCTGTTCTCAGACCCTAGTTCAGCCTTCCCCTGTGGCTAGACTTCAGAGATTTGCTGTCTGGTGTCACCTCAGCAGCTCCAGCAACAGCTCCTCCAGACACTGGGCTGCTTCCTTCTTACCCATAAGGCTCTGTCTCAGCCCAGCTCTGAAGCCTTTGGAACTCGACAGCTGCCCCCTTTCATTTGTTTTCATTCCACAAAAGGCATCTATGCACGTAGGGACATAGACATGTCTATGGTGTGCCGTGAGCTAATATCCATTATTAGCATTACAGTTAATATTAGCCATTAAGGGTGGAATAAAAGAATCTACATCTGCCTCAGCTGGGATATTGGAGTAGGTGGAATTAGCTGACAAATTGCTTCCCTTGAAACCACTGAACTCAGGGAATTTGTTATTGGATACATTTTGACACTGTGAAGAGCCACGGATTTCAGCTGTTTCCGGGACAGAAGGCTCACAAAAGAAAGACAAAAACAAAACATTTAAGCAAGGAAGCCTACAGTACCAGAATGGAGACAGCGATGAGGGGACACTAGGCGCTCTTGGGTCACCACACTGAAGATCGAAAGCGATGATTCTTCAGACAAGAACTGCGTCCTTGTCTGATTCATTCCCAAAGTGGAAGGACTTTTTATTTTTATTTTTGTACATGTTTTGTCTTCCATAATCATGCTGTGGTGTCTCCACATACCACAGGTCAGCCCAGTTCACTTTAAGGAAAGATGGGGCAGTGGGCTGCGCTTGAAGCAGGGAGGGGAGACATATGGAAAGGGAGGTTCATTCTTGAGAGTTGGAATTCTTGAATTCCTAATGGAATCTTTTATGTTACCAGCATAAAATGGGCTTTGTAACTTCCTTCAAAGCTGTAAATAAACACAGTGTGTTGATGGCAATATGGTGTTATGGCTAAGCATATGAGCTCAGAAGTCAAAGGCATCCATTTCCATTTTGAGTGTCTGGAATCCCCCTGTTGGCTGTTTCCTGGTAAACAAGAATGATGACAATTGTTACCTGGCCCACAGGGTGTTGGCAGGTAAAGGTAAGAGCAGACACTGTAAGAACATTTTCCACTCAACTGAGGTAGAAATACTCGTGGGTCTCTTTCACTCGCACTGATGACCACATCAGAGGAGCGAGAGGGAGGTGATTTTTGCTGCCTCTTGCAAAAGTTCCCTCTTTTAGGTACTTATGTATGGCTCAGACTTGGCTATAGGAATCACTGCTGGAAAGGAGAAACTTTTGCCTCTCCCTTCTCCTCAGATTCCTAAAACAACAGACTGCAAATAATTACACTGTCCCCCTGGAATTCTACACTAGAAGAACAGGAAGGCAGAAGATCTGATGCTAGGGGCAGAATTCACAAGGTTCTGACAAATTAACTCCAGTATATTTCCTGGTGTCAAGTCCAAATTCTGGTAGTTAGATAACCAGAATTCCTCAGAAGCCTGTGAAACCTGTTTTCCTCTACTAAAGGAGCCCTTTCCTCCTCTCTGGGGGAAGGAACAAATGGCTGTAGGTAGTGACTATTGGATACCAAACATGCTGGCATCCAGGCTCCCTCAGTATCAGAATACCTGCTATACATTTAAGAATCCATGTTCTTCTCAGACCACACTCCTTACCCTAAACTCTTTCCAGACCATGGGTTTCCCTACTCCCAGCTTCTCATGGTCTCATTAGAACCCTGCTGTTTCGGTTATGCATTCCCTTGGTCTCCTTTGTCCACACTCCCTTTCGTCTTTCCTCTTGTTCCCTTCCTCTCTCCTCTCATGACCTGGTCCAGACTGCTGGCCATGTTCAGTCTACTACTTTCTCTCCCTGTTCTGGAATCTTCTAGATGCCTCTGACTGTTCTCCATAATATCTATAATAAAAAACCTTCCCGTCAACCATACCTTGATGCATTCATATTGTCAGTTTATATACTTGATATTTGTCTTGCTCATATAAAATTGTGCCACTGCCACAGAAGAGGAGACTTAGAGTCTTTCTCTCAGGGACATTTTGCTTCCAAACATACTTACAAAGTGACATTTTTTTTAAAAATTTTTTTTTAAATCTGTGTCAGAATGGTTTATGTTCCAAGGTTGTTTTATAAAGATCTTTCCTCACTACTGAACAGTCAGTGGTGGTGCATGCCATTTATCCCAGAACTCAGGAGGCAGAGGAAGGAGGATCTCTGAGTTTGAGGCCAGCCTGGTCTGCAGAGTGAGTTCCAAGACAGCCAAGGATACAAAGAGAAACCATGTCTCAAAAAATAATAAAAACAAACAAACAAAAGCTTTCCTCAACACAGTGCTAAGTTGATTACACTCATAAATTGAATTTAAAATCTTCAAGTTCTGTCCTACACAAGAGGGGAAGGCTGAGATAAGGAGCTGTGGGTGTCTTTGTGAAGGAAACTCGAGTATCTATGAAATGTTTCTCTGCTTAGGTTACCAAACACTGGAGAAGGAGCATCCTTTAAGACAGTCAGGATATTTAAGTCAGTTGACACCTGGGATATTTATTCAGTGCACAAAGTTATGTAGTAATTTAGTCATTATTTGTCTTCCAAAGTACTAGATCATGTCTTATTTGTTATCTTCAGTCATGACATTGGCAGGAAGATTTCAGAAGCAAGAAGGTTAGGCTAACACAGAAAGCCCCACCTGCCTTCACAGCTTGAGGAGTTGTATGGCAAGCCCAAAGGGACACCTTCCTCTTATCTGAACTCCCTGCGTTTACACTGGCCCTATCCAGCTATTTACAGACATTTGAAGGCCATTTTCAAAATCATCTTCAACTCCCATTATCCATCTACCATTGTGATACCAACCTCGGGAGCACAAGATTAAATATTCCTCTTTTTTTCCCTGGTTTGAACTATGCTTTTGCTGACAACCTGTAATCAGTTTCTAAACCAAAGTGAATGAATCTCTTTGAGGGGAAAAAAAACCTCCTGATTTCTTTTCCACATTCATGATAAAATTCATCATAATAAAAATGGCCTACAAACACCAGTCTAAGCCGCCCTAATTCCACTCACATAAGCAGAGAATTATAGTTGTTCATTTGACGGGGGACTGGGAAACTTAGCAAGATCAGGAATAACTAGGCCTTTTCAGCTTTCACACTCGAGTCTAGCAGTTTCCTGATCATAATCACTTTCCAGTAAAGACATTTTTATGAAAGGCATGTATTAAGCCCATATTTTATCTGACAGAGAAATAAGAACTCTCTCCACTTTATTATTTGCTCAGTTATAGTGAACATTACTTCATTTTTCTCATATGAGAATGTCTATAGGAGTTACATGCACGTCTCATCTGGATGAAGGAAATGTCAAATCTCCACAGAATAACAGACTGAGATTTGCCTCTCTTGGTGACATTCAAAGACGGTTTTTGATGAACATAAATACATTTTGTGCAAATTTTCATGACTCGCTATGTCTTTCTATACCTTCCCATCCAGAAGAGTTCGTCTCCATGACACTGACTGTGGCTGCCAGAATTTCTCAATAGCACAGAGTCAAATGCCGCTGTGAATATCCTACTGTGGACACCTTCCTTTTTGGGAATAAACACTAATATTTCTGGAGCTCTTCCCAGAGTTTATACACAAAAACAAGCAGAAAAACTGCTTCAACTAAGTACTAAACTCCCATCATACATAAAGTTCGCAAGCTAGTGGTAGACATACAAAGGATTAGTATTAGAATTTACTACCCTTGGCCTTTACAGAACATGTAGTTTTGTGGATACTGTTCCCCCACCCCACAGAAAGAGACAAGTTTTCTGTTTATCCTGTGTTGCTCAAGCATCTAACATCCCTATGAAATGCATTAATTTTTGAAATATTGAATAACATTGTCTTAGTTCTTTCTGTTGCCATGATAAAGTATACCAACGAAAGCAACCGAAGGGAAGAAGCGTCTATTTGGCTCACAGAGAGGATGACAGCCTACCATTTCACAGAAGTCAAAGTAGCAAGAAGTGGAAGCCACTAGTACATCCACTAAACAACAAATTAATGCATGCCTGTGAGTATTTCTCAGCCTCTTCCTGTACTTATGCAGCCCAAGACCCAAAGCACAAGGATTGGGGCTGTCCAGAGTATACAAGCCCTTCCATATAACTACCACGAAGAAAATAACTTCTCAGTCATTCTCAGAAGCCCTTCTCCCCGGTGACCTCAAACTGTGTCACCCATGAATGTTACTGATACGTATTTGCATTCACAGGCTGTTTACACACACCAAGGTTTTTAACTGACACTGAACTTGAGATTGGTTTCTTTGCATTTGTGTAAGAACATGCATACATCTGACCCTACAGAAATTTAGGACACTTAGCAGTAACCACATCTTTACATACAACACATGTAATAAAAAGTGGAACTCATCTCAGTAATCCAATTTGGTATTCAGGTACATACTCAAACAGACAAAATAACTGTAATATTTATACTTAGATAAAAATTTACATAATAAAATCAAACTTGATTTTTGATTGTCCTTTCCCTAAATTTGCTGAATATCTATCTTAACTCACAGAAATGGCCACAAACCAAGGAAGAGCGAAGAGTGAGGAGGGAGGAAGTCAGAGGGAGATTAAGGGATTGGTTTAAGAGGTTTCTCCTAGAAGTTACTGGATACTTTAGACATCAGTATTAACAGTTGCCACTATTTCCATGTTTATTAAAGCCCGAGTTCTTCAAGACAAATTTATCATATAAAGCATTGCTATTTCTTACAACTCTGTTAGAAGTGTTATTAGGGTGCTTCTAAAGAGGAATTGGAGCTGAGGAATTTAAAGCAATTTTGCTTCAATTACAAACCTGAAAAATGGAGAAACCAAGTTCTGTTTACCTCCAAATCTTAGGCAAATCCGCTTCGTTTCAACAGCTGTATATGTTTCTTTGGTCCAGTTAATTGTTCATGCCAGTAGTGTAACCCGCAGTTGTACAGATATAATACGTCACAGTTGAGATCTTGTCTCCTGGAAGTCTACTAATTTAAAAGACTTAGTTTCTAGGAACACTATTTAGAACGTGGGGCCTACTTAGTGTCTTTAGGCTATTGTGTGCCTGACTGAAAGGGACAAAATCAGAAAGCCTATTGTTTTAGGAACATAATCCTAATTTCCCTCCAGATGATAAGAGCAATCATTCTTAAACTGGAGCTGACTCCCTCCTGAGTCCACCACTAAACTCCTTAAAGACAGGCAGGGGAAGGCTCGGGGAACATGACAAAGCAAGTCCGTTCTGATCTCACAGCATGAGAAAACAGAGGGCCCACTGGGAGCAAGGCTAAATAATGATGGGACCTCTAAAAGGAGGGGCCTGAAGCCACAGGGGTCCAGCCAAAGCCACAGACAAAGTAAGCAGCAGGACACCAAAAAATGTTTGGTAATAAAGATTTGGTAAATATATTGTATCCAACAAAATGGACTTTCAGGAAACTGCAAAAAAAAAATGTTGAAATGTTATTACAATGAAAGAAACACTTTTGGATAACATTTCAAATCATTTTGTGTTAGTTCTTAGAGACTATTTTATTAATCACTTTTTGAAAGAAAACAAAAATCTAAATCTTCAAAGACAGCCATCACTGAAGCCCAGAAATACACTAGTTAAGTTTAAATTCAAATTATGATTATTTAACAAGACATGAGGCTACATACAAGAAGCATTTCTTTTTGCCTTTATGTAAAACCTGCCTTAGTTGTCGAAGATTTGATTAATGAATAATTTAGGATGCTACTTTGTCTTCTCTAAATCACCAAAATTTACAATTACTATTCATTTAAAAGCCTGTGTTTGATGAGGTGTGATAACTCAGCTGCAATTAGGAAGCTGAGAAAGAGGCCTCTGAACATCTTATCAGAATATGAACCAGGACATTTAAAGGAAAGAGAACAAGGGGGTGCTCTGAGTAACGTGGAATGTAAAGGGAAAACTAATTAGAAAATAAGTCTGTGACCTAAATGAATTAGTAAATAAATATCAAATCACTTGAATAATGTTATTTAAGATAAATAACATATAGGACACAGGAAGAGTTTTAAAATTCAAGATGAGTCAATTTTGTTTATTGTGGGTGTATTTCCTACTTTGGGAGGTACCTTATGCTGCATTTCAGAAGTGTGTGCTCAGCAGGGTGGGGAAGATTGCCAGAGTCCTTAACAGGATTGTAAAGGTACTGCCTCCAAGCAGGAAAATGGGCAGCTCTCATCTCTATCCCAAGCCTTGGGAAACAGCCTGAAAATGTCTGATTTTGAGTGGCTGCCTAGTCAGCTGGTAGGAAGGTACTCCGCGAGAGGGCACTTTGAGAACAGAGACACACATCTTCGCTTCTAAGGAGTCTCTGTGTGCCGCTGAACTTCCTATCAGAGAAGCATCTTTCTGATTTTGTATTATTAATATTTTCTTTGTCCTTTTATCCACAGTCATTCTCTCTTCTACTGAAATAAGCATGTCCACATTCCCCAACCTTGTCCTTCTTCCCTCCATTTTCCTCTTAGATGGAATCATGGGAAATGGTAAACTAGGAGGAAATGATGTCAGTGGATCCACAAGAATGGGCCGGCAGCTGGGAGAATCTATGGGAGGGTCAGCTTCTTTGGAGAACTGCCTTGGCAATGCAGACAACCCAACAGAGTTGTAGGGAAAGTGTTTCCCTGGATTTCTAAACACAACTGCAAGTTTTCAAACAACAACAGCAAAAAATTCATTAGAGGCTCAGGTAATGGAGTAAAGTGCTTTTTGCCTAAAAACTGCATCGTCACCGGAAGACCCTGAACTTCCATCTTAGCCCGTGGGCCTTATTTTTCAGACCTTTTATGTCTTCTAGAAACATGCCTCTCTCAAAGATGGAGTTTTTGGACAGTGGGATTGGGGACTACATGTGATTGTTTCAATCTCCTCTTCACCTGAGTGGAAGGGAGCTCACAGAATGTCATTCCACGAGCAAGCTAATCATATTTGGCTTTGTTCTCTTTTTTTTTAAAAGATTTATTTATTTATTATGTATACAACATTCCTTCCATGTATGCCTGCAGGCCAGAAGAGGGCACCAGATCTCATTATAGATGGCTGTGAGCTACCATGTGGTTGCTGGGAATTGAACTCAGGACCTTTGGAAGAGCAGTCAGTGCTCTTAACCTCTGAGCCATCTCTCCAGCCCATGGCTTTGCTCTCTTAAGCATCAGTGTGTCTCAACTTCCCTTGCCTTTCTTCTGCTCCACTTGTCTAAAGTACTCAACATCCTCACCTCAGATACAACCTTCCTGCAATTTCTATAGCTGCTGTCTTCTTTCTTTTGTGACCAGTCTCTATGATATTCAAATCTGCAATTCATTACCCACTTCTACTAGTGAGTGTTACCTAGTGCACATCCTCGGGAATCTCTCAAAATCTCACTCTCAAATAAAGAAGCCTATCATACAACATTGACTTAGTGTTTATTTTCCTGAGAAAACAGTTCAGTCAGGACACATGTATACTTAGACATCTAAGGGGAGTGCATCATATGTCATTCTATGACATACATACAATGTCAAAACAAACAAAAATCTGCTATAGATGAAACACAATAATTGGAATCCACACTTATCATGTCGGGGTATTAAGGCTCTCTCTCATGACTGCCCAGTCTCAGCACCACTTAGCAAACCCAAAGGACAGTCGTGCAAAACCAGCTCAACTCAGTAACTACTAAATTCTCCTGAGGTTAGTAAGTCTTCCAATCATTACCCTAGGTACTGTTACCTCTTAGCTTCAGTTCACATTTGTTTGCCTCTTCCAATGGAAATTTAGTGTTAGCTGAATCAAGGGTACACTCTCATGCTATACTATAGCCATCACACAATCCCAATGAAAATAATAATTTCGACTTTTAAAAGATGTTTAAAATTAATAAAGGAATTTTTTTGCTAGAGAAAAAAATAGAGCAGTTATAATTTTTCAATAAAGCCACCAATTTAAAAATATGATTGCCAGTTGTCTCTTCCATTTCTCTGATTTGAAATGAAAATTTGGTGCTCTACTGTGTATGCTTTCTCTTGAAAAATATTAAAGGTACCATTAAGATAGTAGAAGATATAATGTGATATTTTTTTCTTAGAAAACGCTCAAGTTAGATTCATTCATGCTATACCAGGAATCCTTGTGAACACTCGTCACTTGACTAGAAAAATGCCATGAAAATTAAAAGCACTTAATGGTGTTTACTTAGACGGTTACTTTGCCACTTATTTTTTAAGACATTGTTGGTGGTATTGTTTTGTTTTGCTTTTATTTTTGAGACAGGATCTTACATTACAACCCAGGCTAGTCTGGAACACTCTACTATGTACCCCAGGCTAGTCTGGAACACTCTCACAATGTACCCCAGGCTAGTCTGGAACACTCTACTATGTACCCCAGGCTAGTCTGGAACGCTCTACTATGGACCCCAGGCTAGTCTGGAACACTCTCACAATGTACCCCAGGCTAGTCTGGAACACTCTCACAATGTACCCCCAGGCTAGTCTGGAACACTCTCACAATGTACCCCAGGCTAGTCTGGAACACTCTCACAATGTACCCCAGGCTAGTCTTAATCTCTTGGCAATCCTCTTCCTTTATTCTCCACAGGTGGCTTTATTACTTAATAAACTGAGCATAAATACATTTTACTAATGAACATTTAAGTTTTATAACTAGATGGAAATAAATTATTCTTAACAAGAATATTTAAAAGAGAATAGATACAATGAAGACCTCAAACGGATATTTGGTAATAATTTTGTAAGGAAATCGGAGAATCAAGGTAAATAAAAGAAGTCAAAATGAATAGTTTGTGAGCTAAGATGTTTTGTATACCGTTGATACACACATGAAGTTAAATGTTATACAGAATATGAGCGAGATAACATAACAGTCTCACTTACATGGGGCTAAAGAGGAATAGATCACTTTGACATATTTATTTTGTAATGTGGTGAAGGCAGGGCTTAAAATTTTCCTAAAGTTTGGACATTGTGCTTAGTTCTCAGTTGTTGATTGGGATTTCCTGGATCTCCTGATTTTTATAAATAAATAAATCGAAGTCATCAGAATCCCACACTGCTTCCTCCACCAACGCATCTGGTAAAAACAATTAGGGAATTGTGCACTTTGCTCCCTGGGTGGGGATGCCAGGGGGCGCTCTGCCACCTCAAATCAGAGTAGCCTCTGGCACATGTCCTGTTGATCTTCCCTTCCAGAAGGAGGGAATCACTGTGAACAATCACACACCAGCCACACACAGGGCTGCTTCAGCTGCAGGCAGTCCCAGAGGGTACCGGACACAGGAGGCAGTACAGTGTTTGGTAGGCTATCACTCCTGCTGAGGTGGAACTTCTTGGTGGTGCAGCTGACTGCTAGTCTGTAAGGAACCACGGACCCATGTTTCTATGCACTCAGTGAACTCACTGGTTCCCCACACTGCCTGTGGATGCAATCACTTATTTCGTTCGTCACTGTTGCTTTATTGTAGCGAACATAGTTGCATGCATCTCTGCCCACGGAAAGCAAGGTCGCAATTAACTATTAACATTTCAATCATCAAAGGTACAATTATTGAACAAAGGATGTGAAAGTAGAGCTACACATATGTCCTGACTTAAAGAAGTAAATTTATTTTCCATAAAGTATTAAATCTAACAGCATAAACAAAAAGAATATAGTACATTTCCTTTCAAATCTGATCAATTTGGTTTTGAACACTTTTTTTGTAGAGCATATGACAGCTGAAATATATTCTTTATTAAAATGCCAAAATTAGTTACTGGAAGACAAAATTCTAGTAAAAAATTTAAAAACTCATTTTCCAAACGGCTAACACAGAAACGCCAGAGTTGACATGTCACTGTCTGAATTAAAAAGTACTTACACTATTGGCTTTTCCAGACGACTTCCCTGTGAACCAACAATCTCCCCCCAATGTACAAAACACTTGGCCCAGAAAGTCCTAAAATAGATAAAAGGATTAAAGCTCATAAGTTCCCAGACTATTGCACAATAGATATCTCGTGCATCACGTTTGCATTTTTTTGTTACCGAAATACAGAATTCTCAGTTCCAAAAATAATAAGCCCAATATGAATGAATTTTACCATGCTGCTTTCCTCCCAGTCCGCATGTAATTTCACACTTTAGTCACAGAACCAGTTTGTTATTTTGAGCTTCCAGGTACTGCCGTGTCACTAGACCATAAGACAAGGGCTCTGCTACCGTCTGGATCCATGCCCCTGCGAAAGCAGACTGGCAATCAGGAAGAAGCCCGGTGCTCCAGGGTAGCCCCAGATGCTTCAGACATCTCGACTATCCTCAAAACTCTGCAGGGAGGAGCTCTGGGCATTGAATAACCCAAGGGATACCCTATGGATCGAGGGCAGACATTAAATATGATGTTTCGTTTTTACGAAGAGCTGATAAATCTGCTTGTCAAATGTGCAAGGTGTGCCACTGAGTTCACCAGAGTTTCAGAAAAATGACTTCGCAAATTAAAATTCATGTCTGGGAGCTACTATGGGGCCGCTTTATAGAGAAGAGAACTGAAGATTGAATAAAGCAACTTGCTCAGAGCCATAATGAAAACCCAGAAGACGAATCCGAGGCTCACTAGGTCCAGTTGCCTGCCTCTTCTTCCAGTCAGCGAGAGGAACTGCACTCAGATACACATAAAGCCAACAAGCCGAGAAATAAAATCCCTCGTTACTTGGTGCAGGGAAAACGATGTGGATAGTGAGTGTCCTAAGTCCAAATAGGAGAAAAAGTCCCATGTAGACTAGTAAGTGAGCCTTGGGTGGGTCTTTGGGGGGGGGGGGGATCAGTCCTAGGGAAAACCATCAGCATGAACCTACCGGCATCCTCCCAGTTTCCCTATCCTGCCCCATCTTCACACTATCTCTGGGTTTGCCCTGCATTTCTGGGCATGGACAGTCTGTGCCAAGCAACACATTCACTACCTACAGCACAAAAGTCAGCACATGGTATTTACCAGGCCGTCATGAGGTGGGAAACTTCTATTCAGTGTGTGTGTTAGCTGGCTTAAAGGCTCACATCTGCTCTGCATTTTACACTCATGTGTAAATACTTAGTGTCTTTCAGTGGGTATTTTTAGGTATTTTTGGCTGTACGTAGACATGGAAATAAAAACAAACCGCACCATAAACTGTCTCACTGCTTCTTAGGCTGGTGCTGTGACCCAGTTGTGGAATCATTATAATTAGGTTGTGATGGTATTTCCAAGAATAAACGCAGTCCCTTCTTTAACTCGAAGCCCTTGCAGAACGAATCCAGCCTAGAGAATCTTGGGCAGCTGAGAAATACTTCAGTGTATAATATAATAACAGTTATGGCTTTCTCCTCAAAATGGCCATGAAAACATTAAATGTTTGTTAAATTCATTCTTTATAGTTTAAATAAGAGTCTCATAATGTACGAAAAACGTTTTGTTCATATCTAAGAATCATTGGAACTTGAAGTGTATCCGACTATTACACTCAATATGGCTGGTGCCAAAGCTAAAAGAGCGATCAAAAGAGGAGGGGGGAGCAGGAGGGATTGAATAACGATGAGAATGAAAAGCAGCAGATAGCCAGTGGGCATGCTCAGATCATACTCACAGCAATCTGAGTCTAGATTTGTTACAACTAACGGACTCCACGTCCCTGCAGCCAAGGTCCTGCTGATTATACACATGCATATTAGCATCTCTCTTCTTTGCTAGGTCTACACAGAGCGTAACATTCCTAATTCTTCAGATCTATTATTTTGGCTATTTCTGAAGTATAAATATTTACTAATCTGTTTGCCTGAATTTTATTCTATACTGTAGCTTCATAATCTTCTACATTCTCTGCATGCATTATGCTTCTGCTCCGAGCTTTAGAAATTCTACAAATAAGTTAAGGAAGTTCTGTAAGCAGTGAGATGGCTCAAAGGGCACTTGCTGCCAATAAACTCCTGAGATCCATAGGAGGGAAACGACTCTTCTCAGCTATCCTCCAACCTCAACACAAACACTATGCCACATGCACACGCACATGCGTGTGTGCGCGCACATACACACACACACAATAAATAAGTTTTTAAATGCTAAAGCGAAACTCACTTTGCAGTAAATTTTGTCTTTTTTTGCAGTAAGATTTTGTCTTTTGAGGTACAAATGCTCATGGTTCCTATATGTGACTTATTCAAATCTCTCCTCTCTCACTGTGGACTGTTTGTACACTGTATGAAAATCTATTGCTGCGATTGTTGTAATAAAAAGCTGTACAGTCAATAGCTAGACAGGAAGTATAGAAGAAATGGGGGGGGGAGGGAGAGAGGGAGGAGCAGGAGGAGAAAGGAGGAGGAGAAGAATCTAGGCACCCATCAGACGCCTAAAAGACTTGGAGAGATTCAGACATACAGAATGAAAGAAAGGTAAAAGGGCACACGAGGCAAAACATAAGTACATAGAAATGGGTTAAGTTTAAGAACTAGTGGGGCAAGTCTACTTAGACTGAGCTTGCATAATTAATAAGATGTCTCAGCATTATTTGTGAGCTAGCGGCTGACAACAAACCTGGTTTCTCTTTCTCTCTCTCTCTCTCTACACACACACACACACACACACACACACACACACACACACACACACACACCGAGTCTATAGTAGATAACATATTACCATTGAATACGGTCATGAATGTCTTGGTGGTCTGCACCCATGCACCCATGCCCAAGCTCAACCACATACCAGTGTCCCTGTACCTCAGCAGTCTAATCTACACAGTGACATAATAATTCTGACTACATGGATTCCTGGGAGGATTATTTAAGAAAGTATCTGTAGACAATATTTGAAAAACACTTAGAATAGTTGTCTGAAACATAACCCTCTTATCCCCTGGAACAAAACATTATTACACACTCATAATGTATTAATTGCTACGAGAATCCAACACTGGGATACTATAACTATCTAAGTAAAATAGCTTCACCTTCAGCTCCATTCTGAAGACATCGAAGGTCACAGTAAGTGCTATAATGTAATGGAGATGTGTCTTACATACCAACTTATCATACATAGTGTACATATTGACACACATGTAAGAAAGGACATTTTGAACACAGTGGTACAGCAAACCTAGAACTATTACCTGAAAGCAAAGTTTCTGATTTTCACTCTACTAACATATCGCAAACCTAATAATAACTTTATAAGCATATCACCGGATGATCTCTTTCTCTCAACAGTTCTTCTGAAGATAATTTTGAAATGATTTTCCTACTTTAGCAATGACTGATGCCTGTCTGAATACATAATTTCCCTGACTAGTAGGTAATTTAGGTTAAAAGACATTCCATTGTTATGTTGACAGTTCACTTTAATTCAGCAAAGTAAAGGGGAATAGTCAAGGTTAAGTTCATGACTTAACCATTAGATTTCATCACATGATTTGCTTTTCTCCATTTTTAACTCATTTAGCTAATTTTTAATGCATCTATACAAAAGTAGTCAAAAAGAGATAAAAACGAATGATAGAAATGACTCTCATTCATATTATTTTAACTTAATGTGGTAAAATTGAGGAAACACAAACTCCTGTCCATAAAGATCACATCACTGTCATTACCTGCTAGCGTCTATTGCTTACTTACTAATCTCACTAATATTTCAGACTTCTTTTCTATTTATTTAACTTCTAGAAATTACATCAATCAGTATGAAGAATAAGGTGTTAGTTATATCATACACTGCATTCAGCATGGCAATCACTTTTAAACACCAAAAACAGTATTACAACATTTAAGTAGTGGTTCTTGATTTTTAAATGATTATTGGCACAGTCATATCATTTGGGAGATGCGAAAACTCAACACTAAACAAAAAGAGTTGATATTTCAGTAGAAATAATTTGTCATAGCTTAGCAATAGAGAAAAACAGCACTTTTCCCCTTTAAACCCTGGGTTTTTACATTTAGTAGAAGAACATTAATGAACCACAGAAGTTAATCTTCTTTGCAACACGCTAATAAAAACTTCTAAACTAACTTACAAAGAGACGTTTGGAAAATTTCTCAACTAACTTCATCTATTTTCCTTTAGGACTACTGGTGATTTTCAACATATTTTTGTCATTCTAAAGGTGCAAATTAAGGTAATTAATTAAGCCTCTGAACGAAAATTAAGGTTTCTACAAATTGGCATCCACTGATTAAAGCCAATTTATTTTAAAAATGATCACACACATATAATATGCATTTAAAAAACAATACAATTCACAAATAGAAGCTGCTTCATGTGTAACATAGCACCTCCAGGAAACACGTTATCTTCAGTGGAACACTAGTTCTTAAAGCTGTTTAAAATGCAACATGCAAAGAGCTGGCATGCAAATAACTAGAAGACTAAGAAATCATGCAAATCTAGTCAGTATTGCATACTGTAGTGTTACTAAGTAATAACATTAATTATGTAATGCTATCCGTTGTACCTCTACTGATACTAAGTCCTGATTAAGAGCCAATTTTCCACATAAACCATCCCATTTCATGCAAATTAAAGAGTAATCATGTAACAATCATCCAGCTGAGACCAGGTAGGAAGTAATTCTAGGTATGATTCAAGAGTCCAAGGCAGATTCTGGATTTTACTAGCATGGAGATAGGAAACCTGACCCACATATCAACTGTAAATACTTGATGTTTATAAGGCTAGAAATCATCATTTGACATGGAACCGAAAACTTTTCATCCTCCAGACATCAGAGGATCACAGGGGGGACAGTTAGACAAGGACTCCTAAAAGTGAACATAAGGTATCTGAGAGCTACATTCATCTGTGGGTATAAGGAAAGAAATTAAAATGAAGTTGGGAGTCACTCTGGTTTAGGAAAGGGGCAGTCAGTATATTTGCTCTCAAGTCTCAGAGAAGGTCCTTCTTCCCACCCCAAGCAGATTGAGATCGTTAGAGAAAGCCACAACTGATCCAAGTGCAGAGGACAACTGGCCAGGGAGTGACCATCCAATTGTTAGTGCCACAACTTCTACACCTAAGACTCAGGGAACACTGTAGAAGAGGAGAGAGAAAGGTTATAAGAGCCAAAAGAACAAGAAGCCTGCTGTGATAGTGTGTCTTTTATACATGAGAGTGAAGCTCTACCTATGAAATCTCAACAGTACAGCTACCTATACAATAGCAAACCTGAAAAGTAAAAACATGGGATGGCATGCCAACTTGAATTTGGGAAATCTGACCATGTCTTACCCATAAATGAAGAACTACAGGCATCTCTCAATTACTGAGAGAAAGAGAGATAGTCATCTTCAGAACAAACCTTCTTAGTGGCTATCAAACACGAAGTGATAAAGTGCTAAAAATATATGCATATGAACAATGCTAAACCGACTCTATATATTCATTCACATATATGTATGTGCATATACATGCATTCATATGCACACACATATGTGCAGGTTCATGTGTAACAATAGTAGTTAAAAAAAAAGAGGCCATGAATTTGAGAGGGAGTAGAGACAGGGACATGGGAGGGGTTGGAGGGAGGAGAAGAAGAAGGAGAAATGATTTAATAAAGACATTTTAAGTATATGAAAGGTTGGGGGACCAGAAGAAATTAAAGAAGCAGAATGGGTGGAAAAGATGCAAATACTGTGTGCTCTTGGATAAAAGCCTCAAAAAATGACCAATCAATGTGAGGGAGAAAAACCATGTAACTATTTGAGCCAGAAAAGCCCCAAGAGCAACATTGTTCCTAAGACAACAATGTATGCGGGACAACAGTGTATAAGGGACAACAATGCATATGGTTACTCAAGGAAAGGGAAGCAAGGATGAGGAAGGGAGGGTTAGAGCAGAGCAAACAAGGAAGTGGACCCATCACCAGCCTGAGTGCAGGGTAAAGCATTGCCTGGGCTGGAGCCAGCAGTGGCATGTAGTAACAGGCTTAGAAAATGATGATTCTGGTTATGTTTTCCCAACAGGATCTCTGAAGCCGTCAGTTCCCTCAAGAACCTGTCATCTTATTTTCTCTACTTTTATTCTCTTTAAAGTATTCAAAGTCCTAAGTCTTTTGATTGGTGCTTTCCAAACCCCTGCCTGTAGTCTTTGAACATCATCTAGCCAACGTCTGCATTTGAAAGTTTACTAGGGTAGAGGGGGAACATCTCAACTCAAAATCTCTTTCCCAAGTGTCCCTAAATCTTCATCCTTTGACTCAGTCACTTTGTAGTTGATTTCACTGTCTACCCAGGTACTCTCACCAGTACTCAAGAGAGCCATGCAATGTCTCTCATTTTACATCTAACAGAGAAGTCATCTGTAATCAAACAGCCATAATACATTCCAGATGGGACGGCTTTATCACTTCAGTGGCTTTAATTGTCAAATGTGACTCATGCAGTCAAATTACAACAGATTCATAACTGTTATCCTTTACTGCAATCTTGCTTCTCTGACCTCATTCTTCACTTCAGCAGGCACACTTCATTAAGATGCATAAATCAAATCACATCACCCTCCAGCAGCATACAACAACAAATCTCAAAACCTTTAGAAGCATGGCCTATAAAACTGCAGCATCCCGTATTTATATGCCCCTTTCTCATGGAATCTTCAGGCTCGCATCAACATTTACAGACGGCCACAGCAGTGCACTCCAACCCTTCCTGCCTCAACGACTTTGTATTGCTGGTCCTTTTTGAACTAGAATGTCTTACTAAAATTTTCAGTACCTCCTCTCTCCTCTTATAAACTCTATATTCAGTAAATACATACTCTTGAGAACGACAGTACAGCCATATTGCACAGAAAGGAATCTCAGATTGCTGTTTCTCTCTCTCTCTCTCTCTCTCTCTCTCTCTCTCTCTCTCTCTCTCTCGTAAACTCTATATTCAGAAAATACATACTCTTGAGAATGACAGTATAGACATATTGCACGGAAAGGAATCTCAGATTGCTGTTTCTCTCTCTCTCTCTCCCCCCCCGTGTGTGTGTGTGTGTGTGTGTGTGTGTGTGTGCGTGTGTGTGTGTGTATTATGCCATCAGTATCCATCAGTATACATGCTATAAGGAAAAGAACTCACTTTGCGTCTGTGTTCACTGGATAAATTGGCTCACTCTAGCTACCTCTACAGTGACAAAGTGTCAGGTTTGGAGATGAGGTACTCTTTGCACTGTTCATGGCTCTCTCTGCTCTCATAATGCAAGAGTTAACTCAAACACAAATTCTCCTATACAGATACACACATCAAATTCGGTTAAGTTGTACGTAGATTAATGGGTGTTATGGTTTTAATATGAAATGTTCCCCAAGGTCTCACATATCTGAACACTGGTCCCCACATAGTGACTCTGTCTTTCAAGACTATCGAAATTTGCATGGGAAGGGGGGGTCCCTAAAGTTTCCTTGGGAATGAGCTGTGGAGAGGAATAGCCTGGACTGAGTCCAGGTCAGTTGCCATGACATAACTAACTGACTTCCTACCAAACATGAGCCCCTAAAAACTTTCCTTCCTTATGTTAATTCCTTCAGATATTTTGTTAATGTTTAAAAGGTGTTTAGTCTCGGAGATGAGAAAAGTAACCACTGCACTGAGTGTTACAGCCTAACAAAAGAACCAGGTTCCATATGTGATCCTGCTCCTATGAGAAAGCACATTTAATGGTCCAAGTATTTAATTTTCAAATAAAATTATAAAATAAAATTAACTTACAGGAAGGAGTTTATATGCATAGTAGTTAGGGAATGCAATAAAGACCAAAGATGCTTGCAATGAAGGTTAGTGATGGAAGGTCAAAGGAAACCAGTGAACTGTCACCACATTTGAAACAAGAATTTCAGTGGCATCTTCTGAAGTCCAGCAGGAGACCAAATCATTGTGGCTTGCCTCTTGACTATGCATTGCCATTCACTGTGTAGTTTTAATGCCAAACAGTATGGAACACCAACAGGAACCCTAGACACACCTGTAGTGGTGTAACATTTTCATTTTAATAAATAAAGTTTGCCTGAAAATCAGTGCAAAACAACCATACTAATCAGCAATACAGACCAGATAGTGGTTGCACACACCTTTAATCCCAGCAGCCACAATAGTTAGCCATAGAGGCCAGGCAGTGGTGGTGCATGCCTTTAATCCCAGTAGTAGAGAGAAATATAAAACAGGAGGAGACAGGTCTCTCTCAGTCTCAATCTAAGGATTCATGGAGGGAGGATCACCTATTTTTAGTTTGAGGAAGAGGTAAGAGCCAGTGGATCTTCAGGTTGAACCCCATATCTGTCCCTGAATTTTTATTGTTCATGCTACATTTAGCACACAATATTTGGGGTACAAATTGAAGAAGTCTTTACCTGTGTCTTTATCTGCAGAGACTGGAGCTACACAGAGTCACTGCCCTACCAACTAGTTTTTTTTTTTCTGTCCTAGTGGGCTCTCCCTGAACCCCCTTTTTGGGCTGCTACCAAACTAGATAGCTGGATTGAAATCCAGTCATGCAGCTACGGTTCTACAGAGCAGCAATAAGCCTCACATCCTTGTCAACATTGGCAGCAGATTTGGTAAGGCAATGGGAAACTCTCAAAGGCAATAATTAGTTTAAAGAGAGAGTTTTTTACATGCTTAAAAATGGAAAACCACATCACAATGGGGGGATTTGGATTGCTGTATGATAATATGCTAGGCAGTTTGAAAATGGAATGAGTAAATGAGAGAATATCTAATTTAGATGTCATTTATATAATGTCAGTTGTAAACATTATCAGCTTTACCATTTCTAATGTATCACTAAAAAAGTTGATTAATCTGAGTGCTAAATATAAGCCTTAGAAAAACTAAATAAAATATATCACAGAGATACTTAAATTCAGACACAGAAATTTAATGGAGAACCAATTTTAACATTGCATTATATGTGTAGAGAGGAACAGCCTAGGGTTTTCAAACAACCAACCTTAATATACCCAGTAACCATACAGGAATTGCCAAATAACGAGAAAGAACTGAATGGACTCCTGTACCAGTGTTAGATTTAAGGAGATTCAAGGAAGCAATAGTCTCATATGGCATTCATTTAGCTTTTGTGGAGAAAATGTTAAATTCATGGCCAGTTGGTAGTAGAATTATCCCTAACGACGAGAAAAAGTTGATTAAAGCTCTTTTAGAGCCTGGTCCACTATTACAATGGAATACCTGGTTCAGAGAAGAGGCTAAGATTATTGAAAAAAATGCAGTAAAGCGAGAGGTTTGGATATCTACCAAGATCAAAATCCTGGAGAAGGAAATTATGCTATGGTAGAAAGACAATCTGTATATGATGACCACATGCTGGATTTATGCCACGCAGCAGCTTTGAATGCTTGGGACGGAATTGGAGAAATAGGAAAGAAAATTGAGCTATTTACTAAAGTTATACAGGACCAAAAGGAAGCCTTTACAGATTTATTACAAAGATTGACTTCATCATGACCTATTTGACAAAAACTTTAAGTCTTTGAAGAAAGACATTGAGGAGGATACCAGAAAATGGAAAGACCTTCCCTGCTCTTGGATAGGGAGAATCAACATAGTAAAAATGGCAATTCTACCAAAAGCAATCTATAGATTCAATGCAATTCCCATCAAAATCCCATCAAACTTCTTTACAGACCTTGAGAGAACAATAATCAAGTTTATATGGCAAAACAAAAAACCCAGGATAGCCAAAACAATCTTATACAATAAAGGAACCTCTGGAGGCATTACCATCCCTGACTTCAAACTGTATTACAGAGCAACAGTATTGAAAACAGCTTGGTATTGGCATAACAACAGAGAAGTCGACCTATGGAATCGAATAGAAGACCCGGGTATTAACCCACAAACTTATGAACACCTGATTTTTGACAAGGGAGCTAAAGCTATACAATGGAAGAAAGATAGCATCTTTAACAAATGGTGCTGGCATAACTGGATGTCAACCTGTAGAAGAATGAAAATAGATCCATATCTATCACCATGCACAAAACTCAGGTCCAAATGGATAAAAGACATCAACATTAATCAGACCACTTTGAACCTGATAGAAGAGAAAGTGGGAAGTAGTCTACAAGATATAGGCACAGGAGACCACTTCCTAAGCAGAACCCCAGGAGCGCAGACAATAAGAGAAACAATAAATAAATGGGACCTACTGAAACTGAGAAGCTTCTGTAAAGCAAAGGACACTGTCAGTAAGACAAAAAGGCTACCTTCTGACTGGGAAAAGATCTTCACAAACCCTGCAACAGATAAAGGTCTGATCTCCAAAATATACAAAGAACTCAAGAAACTAGACACTAAAACTCTAATTAACCCAATTAAAAAATGGGGTACTGAACTGAACAGAGAATTCACTACAGATGAACTTCGAAGGGCTAAAAAGCACTTAAGGTCATGCTCAACCTCCTTAGCAATCAGGGAAATGCAAATCAAAACCACTTTGAGATATCATCTTACACCTGTCAGAATAGCCAAACTCAAAAACACTAATGATAGCCTATGCTGGAGAGGATGTGGAATGAGGGGAACACTCATCCATTGTTGGTGGGAATGCAAACTTGTGCAGCCACTGTGGAAATCAGTGTGGCGGTTTCTCAGGAAACTGGGAGTCAACCTCCCTCAGGACCCAGCAATTCCACTCTTGGGAATATACCCTAGAGATTCCTTAACATACTACAAAAGCATTTGTTCTATGTTCATAGCAGCACTATTTGTAATAGCCAGAACCTGGAAACAGCCTAGGTGCCCCTCAATAGAAGAATGGTTAAAAAAGGTGTGGAACATATACACATTAGAGTTTTACTCAGCGGTAAAAAACAATGACATCTTGAATTTTGCATGCAAATGGATGGAAATAGAAAATGCTTTACTGAGTGAGGTAAGCCAGACCCAAAAAGAGGACCATGGTATGTATTCACTCATAAGTGGATTCTAACCATAATTAAAGGTTTTTGAGCCTATTATTCGTGATCCTAGAGAAGCTAAATAAGAAGATGAACCTGATGAAGATTATTTAGCTATCCGCCAGGAGGTAGGAAATAGACAAGAGTCCCAGGTAACCTCGGGTGCATGGCGGGGTGGGAGGGTTGTCGGAAAGGGAGAGGGTTAGAGAGAAGGGAGTAGGGGAGGATTGGGGAAAGGTCGGGGGACTGGGATGGGGGGGAGGGAGGAAGGATGGATATGGGATCAGGCAAGTATAAATTTAAAATAATAAAGAAATCAAAAAAAAAAGATTGACTTCATCAGTAAATAAAACGACACCAATTCAGAAGCTGGACAAATAATAATTGAATCTCTTGCTTTTGAAAACACCAATTTTCTGTGTAAAAGGATAATTAGGGTATTAAAGGCAAGGTCATCACTTTTGGAGGAATGGATTTGAGATATAATTAATATTGAATCTCATGACCATGTTGATGCATGGGTAAGAGAGGTGATTTTCAGAGGTGTGAGAAAAAATTAAAATGTCAAGTGTTATAATTGTGGCATACAATGTCACCTTAAAAGGAATTGTAGAAAAGGCATTCATAGAAACAATATTTTTTTTCTAAGAATAATCCATTCAGAATGCCCCTCCCTTCTGGATTATGTAGAAGGTGTGGCAAAGGCAGGCATTGGACTAGTAAATATAGGTCGATGAGCAATATTCAAGGAAATCCTTTGTTGTCAGGAAACTGTGAGGGGCCTCTTGCAGGTCCCTATGTGAATCCTGGTTCTGTCATATCCTGCCATCTTAGAGGAAACTCCTTCCCAGAGCAACTAAAGAACCTAATACCTATTGTGAAAAACCATACTGCTCTGCATAATAGAACAGACAGAGAAGAGAGAGCGAAAACTTCAAGAGAAACCATAAAGCAAGTATTGTGGCAAACGTCTATAAAGGAATAAAGATCAAATTAAAATTATGAATAAATGACATTGTCATTAAAGATCTGGTAGACACAAGTGCAGATGTAACAAGAACTTTACCAGAATTTTGGCATCCAAATTGGCTTCTTCACAATGTAAATGTTCAGTTTTTAGGAATCAGAACTTTATCTCATGTAAAACAAAGTATGAGATGAGTCAAATGTATAGGACCAGAAGGACAGAGAGGGATATTAAATTGTATGTGGCTAAAATAGCAATGAATTAGTGGAGATGTGATTTGTTACAACAATGGAATACTCAGGCTAACATTCCCTCAGTCTTAGAAACAAACCATAAATTAACGTATGTTTCTGGAAAAAAGTACTACAAGATATTATAAAATATAGTCACTGACCATTTGGGTTGTACAAGAACAGGGCACAACAACTGCTGATCTTTCAAAGGCACCAGTAGCCCTACCTTCAAAATGGTAGACAACTAAACCTATATGAGTTAAGCAATGGTTTTTAACAACAAAGAAACTGCAGGCTTTAGAACAGATGGTACAGTAGCAAATAAAGTCTCAGCATATTGAAGAAACAACCAGTCCTTGGAATACTGTACTGTTGTTAAAAGGAAATATGGAAGGTGGATCTATTGAGTTTAAGGCCAGCCTAATCTATAAGAGACAGCCCTTCAGAATATCCTTCTTTACAGAAAAGTCTGTCAGATATGATAAACCTTTAGGCTGAAGATGGATGCCCCAATATTGCAGAAAAACTTTGAGTGACTGTCCAGAAATACCAGCCAACTGCTCAGCCAGTCTCTGAGAGAGTTGAAGACTAGATAGTTATAGTTTCCTTGTCTACCAGACACAGAAAACAAGTTATGAAGAAAATAAATTACATACAAGACATGGAACTCAAAGGATAGACAATGAAGTGTTTTCTCTGAATTTGTCAAACAAATGGACTAGACATTGTTGATGTACTTATTGCCTAGATATATTACAATTATTTTACTTATTGTATTTAATTTTTCTTATGTTAGTTATACCACTTTTATTTTGGACAAAAAGGAGAAATATAGTGGTATATTGTTTGTGTTTTATTAAACAATGCTTGCCTGAAAATCAATGCGAAGCAGCCACACTAGCTAGCCATAGAGACTGGGCAGTGATGGTGCATGCCTTTAATTTCAGAACTCGAAAGGAATAGAACATGGGAGTAGACAGGTCTCTCTCAGTCTTAATCTGAGGATTCATGGAGGTAGGATCAGCCATTTTTGGTCTGAGGAAAAGGCAAGAGCCAATGGCTGCCTGCTTTGCTTTTCTGATCTTCAGGTTGAACCCCACTATCTGCCTCTGAGTTTTTATTATTTGTGCTACATATACCAACTATGAGCTTATCATTAACCCTTCTGTGAATTGCTGAGCTGATTGAATTAAATTATGCAAATTAAAATATGGAATGTTGTTCTACAAACAATATTAAGATGACTGGGCTCACAAGTGCCTTAAAGAATGTTATATTTTACTCTCACTACCTAACATCTGTGGAAGAAAATACTTTAACAAAATATCAATCCATAGAACCATAATGAGAATCAATCACATGATGAAATAAGACCTGGATTTCATCACCCTTCACATAGAACCAGTTATTTCCCCTCTGGAAGTGTTCCAACTGCCAGATAGACTTATTAAAATTCTGTTGGAGTTTCTTATAATAATATTCCAAACCAAAGCTACAGGTTTACTTTCTATCTCTATTTCCCCTGATATTATTATGACTTTTGTTTGTTTGTTTGTTTGTTAGAATCTCACTGTGTGTCCCTGGCTAGTCTGGAACTTGCTACGTAGAACAACCTGGCCTTAAAGTCAGATAGATCTACCCATTTCTACTTCGTGAGGGATGGAATTAAAGGTATGTGCCACCACAATCTGCTATAACAGATATATAACCCAAGATCCTTAACTATCAGAGGTCAGACAAAATCATCCTAAAAGGGAGGTTCTTCCAAAATTATCAATAATTAAAATTTAAAAACAAAAGATTTTAAAATCTGTTTCTAAGAAATGATTTGTTACCAAGTCTCTTTTGCAAAAACAAATAAGTGAGTCCACTCCACATGGGGATTGTGCACTTAGATGTGCTTTCTAAAGGACTCTGATTTGTACTGATTTGTATTTCACTCTGCACAGCTGGCAGGTAGACAACTCTGCTATTAAGGAATCATCTCTCTGGGGATAGACCTAGCTTACTGATTGGCTCCTCTTCGAAATGTGTCATAAATTGCTTAGAGTTGGAGGCCCTATGTGCTTTTTACCTAAAATCTGTACTTCAAAGCTTTCAAATAAGAAAGAGTTTTTGTTATTATTAATTTCTAAGAAATCCAAGGCAATCATCTTAGCAATTTTGATAATAATTCAAACCCACTTATCTTTCTGCTTTGGGCATGCCTTACCCACTCAGAAGCTCAGGCATTTATTGACTCATTTGCGGTGTCTACTGAACATACACTTTTTAAATTTCTAATTGGACTTATTCTGTGTGTGTGCACATGCATGCACATGCATTTGCATTTGTTTTGTGTGATGTGCAAACATGTGTATGTGCTTGGGTGTGCATGTGTGGAGGTCATGGGTGGGGATCCGAGGAAAATGTGTGGGAGTTGATTCTTTCCTTAAAGATGTGGGCACGAGGCAGCAAACTCACGGTATCAGGCTAACAGCAAGCACCTTTACTTACTGAACCATCTGCTGGCTCCAGAATATATTTTGAATATATTATATAGTAATGAAGATTATTTAGATAATATGAACTGTGTGGAATCTAAGAAGCTAAACAGTATTTAAGGAGAAAGGCAAAGAGAACCAGCAAGAAAGGCAATAAGACAGAAAGAATTCCTTTGGCATGATCAAGACTGAACATTTGCCAAATGTATATTAGTTGGAAAGATTTCAACAGCACACTAAAACTGTGAGAGAATTGAGAAGGAATCAGGTTCCCAGAGAATAGAGACATCACCAGAAAGATAATGAACTATAGGCATTTAATTTTAGATTTCAGGAGAATATCTACTGGAAAATATTTAATAAGCAATTGAATATTGGGTTTGTTCGTGAGTTCAAAATCAGACACTCCAAAATCTCATAAGGTATAGAAATGTGAGTGCTATGCTGAAGAAACTTTTATACAGTGAGCTGAGATAAAAATTAAAAAACAAGAAACGAAAGACGTTGATATTAAGACCTGGGAAGCAGAAGAGAAACTTTCGATTTTGATGAGTCTAGAGGGGAAGGCTCCCTTCCCATGCAGTTTAGGGGAAATTAGTATTTCCTTGTGGACAAGGGTGAGTTCTGCACAGAAGAATAAGGATGCATACGATGACTACTGGGAAGTGGTCACTATCTTGATCACGCCAGAGTAGTTTTAGAAATAAAAACTAGAATCAAGTTAGTTGTAACGAGCAAAGTAAAGAAAGAAATCAGGATGGAATCCAGGATGGCCAGTAAAGATGAATGATGAGAAACAGAGGGTAGAAGACGATCTATGTGGTTAAAGAAGTATCAAATTAAAATGAGAATTTTAGAAAATATCACTTTTAATGACATGTCTGTCTTATGTATGTATGTATGTATGTATGTATGCACGTATGTATCTGTGTGGAAGTATACGTATGTGAGTACAGGTGCTACAGAGAACAAAGGACCTTGATCCCCAAGGAACTGGAGTTACAATGGGTTGTGAGCCACCCAATGTGAGTGCTGGAGACAGAAATCAGTTCCTTTGCAAGAGTAGTATATACTCTTAAGTGCCGAGTCATCTTTTCAATCCCACAAAGCATTTTGGGATGAGAGAAGCATGAAATCATTTTGTAAGGAGGTAGAAAAACATTTTTTTCTGTAAATTAAACATTTGAAAAAATATATTCAATCACACATTTCAGAAGGCATATATTTTATATGATATCATAATATCTAATATTCCTGTTTATTGAAGGAAGATATATTCAGTCATGTCTGAGGTACATATACCCTATATATTTTCTTCTTTGAATGCAAGGCATCTACCATGATAAGGACTACATTTTAACGCCTTCATACAAATCCTCCAAACACTCATCCCCATGGTCATGTGTCTAACTGCTCATGTATTACATACATCTCTGAAGAGTAGTGTGTACTAAAACAAAGTAACAATCAAGAAGTGCAGAAATTATTTCCCAGGTAAATGGTAACTCAATCTATGTCCAATGAAAGGATGGGAGAACTCTTTCCAATGAAATATGATAATGGGTAAACATGGACTTATGGTCATTGGAGAATGGAAGCTTAGAAAAGGTAAATAATAAAATGATCATGTGTTCTCAGAGGGACAGGAAAGAAGAGAGAAAACAGTGCTTGCCGCCACCCACTCTCCAGTTCCCAGCACCTGACCAGAAAGCCAAGCTTTGCCTTACATCTTTGGGATGATCCTGGTCCATGTGAATGAGTAGATTCTACTCCTTCTTTCTAACGGAACAACCACTCCTAGAAGCTATGGTTCTTTTCCTGGTTCTTCCAAGAATATTTAGAAAATTTACAATAGCAAGTTTTGCAAACACATACATTCCCGATGCCCAGGCACAATGCTATGAACCCATCAAAGAAAGCAACACATTCACTATGTCCAATTGTGATGCTGTGAGCCTGTCATAGACTGAAAACATTCACAATGCCCAGGCACAGTGCTATGAGCCTATAATAGAGAACAGCACATCCTCAATGCCCCATCACAATGCTGCACACCCATCATAAAAAGCTCATAGCATGGTCACTTCAATGACCTTTACTGATGGGAAGGAAACAACATATTACAGAACTTTTTTAACTTATAGAAAAGTCACCATGTAGATGGTTCTTTTCATATTTCTTAACATGATTTCACTCTGTTCTTTATTATACACAATGAAATTTTATACCTCCTTTTGTGAACTAAAGGAAGTGATGTTTTAACTACCCAAATCTGTCTTTTAGATTGTGACTGGTTCCTAACTTTCTCTCTCCTTTGAATCACACACCCTCTCTCTACGCTACAATGGATATCATATGCCCAGCTACTCTATTTATAGCACTCAAGAAAGAATGCATCTAGCTGCCCTCCCACTTTGGGCTGCTGATCCTACAGGGGTGGATTCAGATTTCACTTTGAGCCCCACTGACCTCTTTTCATAAGTTTGCTGCATCCTAACAGCCATTAGTATTTCACAGTTTGGTGTCCACTTCCCCTCTCTCCCTGCGTGTGGTATAGCGTGTGGTATAATGTGATCAATCACTCACTTCCTGGCTGCTCAGCCTGCTTCAGGCTCCTGCCGCCAGCTCTTGCCATTCCCTATAGAACTGCAAGTCAAAACAAGCCCCTTTCTACTCTACCTCGCTGTTTGTCAAGACATTTTATCTACCACAGCAGCAGAAACACAGCCAACGGACCTTGCTCCTTGGTTTGATCTAATTTTAGTCTTTCATGTCAATAATGAGCAGATAAATTAGTATTTGCCCGAGTACCTCACTCTCATCTTCTCAGCTATGGTCTGGAGACTGGGGAAACGGGCACATCTTGACCTGAAGATGAGAATGCCTTACACTCTTAAGAAACCAGCATGAAAGGAAATTCTGGTGAACAGCTAGGGGAGCAGGGCATGGCTCTGCCTGGAACCCATGTGCTTCACAATGTCTCCAAAATAGAGTCAGTTAGGACAACCTGGTTCACTGTTACAGAGTGCTCAACCTGATATATAATAGACCCACTTCTTAAATAAATGAAATAGAAACACTGACCCATGTATCTATTGAAGGTACTTTCTTTCAAAAAGTTCCTTCTAAATAGGATTCCAGCATTCCTTAAAAATATTACTTTTTATGAAAACCATATCATATCAACAGTCTGGGCATATAATTTTTAAATTATCAAATGAGCATAAATATAATAACAAATAACCATAAAACATATATAATAATAAAAATATGAACTTACATGTTTGGATAAATTGGGACTCTTTGAATCAACATCATATCTGAAAAATTAAAGTGTAAAATTCAAATTATTTCTACAAAATACAGCTAAAATAATATTTCCTAGAACACACAAACATAAAAATTAATTTGAACAAAAAACCAATGGGACATTAAAAGGAACACATTTTTAATTTCAAAATAATGCTATGATGTAATTAAGACTTTTGGGTCACTTATAAAGCCCATTGTTGAGAAGTTACAAATTTATCTTTTCTTTCAATCAGTGGTATTTCAGTGCCTCTCAAGCAACTTCAAAATCTCTTTAAAATGGAGGATTCTTCTCTGGATATCAAACATAAGCGGGTCTTATTAACAGGCTATGCATATTATACACATTATAATTCTTATATAATAGCTTAGATGTGATCATTAAAGAGTGAAAACTCACTGGAACAACAGAATCTACTTTTCCCCATCACAGGACTTAGAAAAGTTGTGTTTTATGTAAACAGAAACGAATTTTGTAAACAGGAATTTACATGGGAATATGATAAGCTTTGGTTTTAGCCAGTCACTACTGGACATGCGTGGTCTCCTAGAGAGAATTCAGAATGACGCCATGAACTGGAGTTTATGGACATGACCAAAATAACCTCAGTGTTCAGACTCTTTAGTAAGATAATATTGCCCTGACACCAGTCCTTGTCGAAACCAAACCCTTTCACACTCATGCATAACTTCTTACCAAAAATCAAGGCCACCTTTTAAGGTTCAAGTTTACTCTTATCCCAGTAGAATCTTTGCAAAAAAACAAAACATTTTTGTTAATAATAGGAGGAAAAGAAAGAATCCATTGAGTGTACCAGTGTGTCTGTGGGCCCAGTGTATCCATTATTATCACTATACCCAACATATCCTATGTACCCAGTGTAACTATTAATCCCAGAATGCCAATGAGAGTCATGAACTTTCAGAAATACAGGGCATATTGGGCACACTGGGTACATTGGGCATAATGTTTATACCGGGAAGAACAAGCATACAATGCAGCACTTCCCTTTTCCCTTTCCCTTTTTTTCTTTCTCCCTATCATTGATCGTGATGCTTTCTTCTGTGAAGAAACATAGCTGAGAAAGATAAACTGAAAATGTTTCACTTGAGTGAATCTTAAAAGTTACATTTCTAACAAAGAGGAACAGATATTGGCTACTGTTATTTCTATATTTATAGAATTGCAGCTATCATCCAAAGTGGAATCTTATTCTAAGTATCCCATGATGCACAGCTCAAGAGCTACTGATGGAGTCAAACCAGTACACAGCCCAGTGACCAGTCTAGTAACTAGTGACCAGTCTAGAATTCCTAAAGGGACAGACCATTCCCTCCTGGGCAGGATTAAAGGAGAGAAGGGGAGTTTCCTTTTACTCTCCAAGATCATGGGGTGCAATTGGCAAAGACAAATTTTGCCTGGCCAGAGATGGCATACCCACCCGTAAGGCACCAGTAAAGGAGAACATCAAGAAAAGTGTTAGGAAGTGCTTTCTGTGAGCTGAGACAGCTTCATTCTGGGTCACTCACTAGGAGAACAAGAGGGTTTCAGTGTTCCTAGGCTGGTGTTTGGGGAAACTCTAGATTTTTGGGGAGGGTTAAAGCCAACATCTCCAACTACCAACACCCTCTCCCTTCCTGGGCTTCTTTCTGCCTTGGAAATCCTGGAACAAATGAGAGGAGAAAAAGTAAAGAATGCTTAAAAGTAAAGATCCCTGACAAATAAATAAACCATCTTATTTTGTTCGTCTACTAAACAAAAGTGGTTGAAAGTCCATGAAATTAGAACTTTACATTGTCCTTACCCAGTGGAGAAGATCAAAAGGGACACATTGGAACAATAAGAAGAAATAAAATGATTGATTTGTCCCACAAAAATGTTGAAGTCCTTCAACGCAAAGGAGTGTTAATGTTACATTCTTCATGATTACAGCCGTCTAACTGATCAAGAAATACTTTATGGGCCAGTCAAACTATACTCATGAATCTCTTTTGGGGTTTCAGGCTTCATGGGAATGAAAGAACAGAACGGATCCTATCCACTCTCTCCTACACCCTGGCACATCCCTCACAGTGGCTGGGCACTTCCATGCCTTTCTCAGAGTCACTGTGGTACAGGCAGCCTTTTCTACCAACAATAGAGTTTTCAACTACACCAATAGTGTATTTGTGAGACAACTGTATTATTAGAGTGCTGGAAAAAATAAAAATTAACAGAAAAGTTTACACATATTGTAGAAACAAGGGGATTTTATGATGTAAAACTGATAAATATTAAGTACATATGAAAGGCCAATCACAATCAGAATAGCAAAAGGCACATAATCAGAATAGTAACAGTATGGACCAGTGGTATCAGGAATACAGGCAGGTTCTCTCTCTCTCTTTCTATTTCTCTCTATATATCTGTCTGCCTGTTTGAATGTCTGTCTGTCTGTCTACCTGTCTGTCTGTCTGACTATCATCTGCCTATTTATCTATCTAGCTATCTATCATTTATCTTACTCTATCATCCATCTTTCCTTCCCTTTTCTTCTACATTTTCTCTGTGAAATGAAAAATTGAACCATGTTCCATAACATCCCATTGTTGAGACAATACACTTTCTTTTGTGGTGCTGGGCACTAAATCCAGGAACTCCAGCACACCAAGCAAGAGTTCCTCCGTGGAGTTCTAGAGAATAGATGCTCAGAGCTGTGCTTTAGTTGTTTTTATCTGACTCTGTTCAGTCAGAAGTGTTGGTGAATCCTCGTTCTGAACTTGCAGTCACCTAGGAGACACACCTCGTCCTGTGCTTCTGAGAGTGTCTACTCAGGCTTAACCCAGGAGGTAAGAAGATCCTTCCTGAATGTGTGGGGCCTGATTCCATGGCATGGGACCCTGAACTAAAGCCAAGAGTGAAAGGGAAACTACAGATGAGAACTTCCTGTCTCTGCTTCCGGCCAGCATCAGAGACCAAACTGCTGTGCTAACATGCCATCCATAAGAAGACAGACAGCATTCCTCTGAATTATGAGCCAAAAAAAATCCCTTCTCCCTTAATTGCTTTCTAAGATATTTTGTCACAGGAAGAAGAGTACATCAGCAGAAATCAACTAAACCCAAAACAATTCAGAAAACCATTTGCAGTTATTAATTGGTTACTTAATACCAGTGTGCTATGGGGAGATGATGGTTGGCCACTTCACACCAGTGTGCTATGGGGAGATGATGGCTGGCCACTTCGCACCAGTGTGCTATGGGGAGATGATGGCTGGCCACTTCACACCAGTGTGCTATGGGGAGATGATGGCTGGCCACTTCACACCAGTGTGCTATGGGGAGATCATGGCTGGCCACTTCACACCAGTGTGCTATGGGGAGGATGATGACTGGCCACTTCATACCAGTGTGCTATAGGGAGGATAATGGCTGGCCACTTCACACCAGTGTGCTATTGAGAGGATGATGGCTGGCCACTTCACACCAGTGTGCTATGGGGGTGGGGGGATGATCCTTGCAATCATTTGCTGGCCATCACACACTGCTGTGCTAAGAAAGGGCTTCCTCAAACAGCTGTTGGTGTCAGTGCGTTGAATGGAGTCTTCTCAGCTAGCTGGGTAATGGGAGTTGGGGACCACACATGATTTTTCCTATGATTCTTTATTTCAGTCCATTCATTATTTTCTAAATTTTCTAAAATTAGCATACTTTTTTTTATTTACAAGCAATCCACTTAGATGAGAATTTTTAAGTCAGTCATGTGCATTATACACACATATGTAAGTAATGAAGTCTTCCCTGCTTGATTTACTTGAGAAAAGTTGCAGTATAAAAAACAGCCTACTATCAAATTGAAAGTATTTTATGAGACATTTCAGTAAAATGAACCAACAGAATTAAATGCCATTAGAAAAGCACAGGAACTGAGAGAATGTGTGTGTTGCTTTCCTTCAGATCTGCAGTTAACCCTTTCTAGCCCTCCTTGTTTTAGTTATTCAAATATATAAAATTGAGATGTTACTTGAAGATAGTTTGCTTTCTTTTTTTGAAAAAAAAAACAGAAAAAATCTGACATTTTAATGAAGTGCTATTAATATTACAGAGCATCTTTGTGGCTAAAGGATTATTTGGTTTCTATAAGACCTGTAATGTCTAGGAAGTTGAAGTAACAGTGTGTGGCCTTAGTTCCTTCCTATTTCCTGTCATGCTGCCATAACTGCTGTCTGAAACAGTCACAGCAATGGGTACTGGGTAATGACATGAACCCAAAATGCCAGTAAAGGGGATAAAGTGTGACAGTAGAGGAGAAAACGTGTAAGCTGTCACCTGTAAGGGTCATGGGTGCCTGTCAGCAGACAACAACCAGAACACCAGGGAAATGATTCAAACAGTCAGAGCTACAAAAAACAGGAGTTCAGAGAAAGAACAAAGACGGTACATCCCCCAGGGTAGTTTTAACAAATCAGAACACAGAATGGGTGCTCTTGTATGCTTTCTTTCATACTGAAATTTGACTCTAATACTTTATGTTCAAAAATGCAAATCAGAGCAATAATAAATGCCCACTCCATTGCAATCAGTGATACTGCTCCAGGTTACCTGTAGCAGAACAGTCAGTGGCAATGAACATCAATAAATGGTGAAATACATTTTATTCTTACAATAAAAAAAATTATGTAACCCTAGAAATAAATGAAATGTACAGCTATTCTGTGGCATAGAAAAAAGTATGTGAAAACTTAGACAGAAGAAAATATCTGAAAAATTTGTTCCCATTCCCACATACACATCAATGTCTAACTAAGCTCTGATGGTTGACACACTGAACCAATTACAACTTTTTAAATTGAAATAATAGTATTCTTCTCATTCAAATAGTTACATCACCTTACATTTATAATAAATGCTTACTACTTTTAAGTGAAAGAGAATAATATAGATGGATGTGGAAGAGAGAAAGAAAAGGGAAACAGCAAAGAATCAGGGAAAAATAACTTCTTTTACAATAAAGTCAACGTGGAAAAGTTAAGGGCGCACAATGAGAAGAGAAGAAGCATTTCAAAACCAGTTGCAGTAAGTTCTGGACGAGTGGGGCAGTGAGCCGTGCTCACAGGGTCTTCACTGGGTGCTAACAACACTGCAGCCTCCATGGTCAAGGGAGAAGTCACTATTACTCTCCACTTTCATCTTTTCCCCCCCTCATTTGATTATTTGGAAACAAGTTTTGTGAAAACAAAAACTTAATGTGAACATTATAAATTTTGTTTGCTAAATCTGATGAATATTTGATACCCTTTAAAAAAAGCATTACAGATTCTTTACATGGTTTTCATATATTCTGAAATATATTATATATGCATATATATATATATATATTACATAGATTTCAAAGTAAAATAAATACAATTGCTAACAGTAAAGAACTTATTTTATATTAGGAGGGAAATTAGGGTTCTTCCAAATAAGGTGCCAGTTTTTGTTATGAAAAACTATTCTTAAGTACCAATGGGTTTTCACGATTGTTTCAATGATTTGAACAAAGCATTAACCTCTTAAAATATTCTTAATATTCATAAGCATTCATCATTTTGATATATAAAGCAAACACTATATTATATTACACATAGTAAAAAACTGGCTTCATGCTTTCTGTGGACGGGAAGTTGACCTTGGTAACAGTACTTTAATATGCTTGATTCAATATCAATATAGAAAAATATGTAAAATACACAAAAAATGCTAGTTATATCACCTTAGGCCCAGCACTTAAAGGCAGCTCACAACTGTCTGTGCCTCCAGGTTCAGGGTACCTGACACCCTCATCAGGCAAAACACCAATGCACAAATCTTATAAGAAAAAAGTCATATATATCTATGAAGCATCAAGGGCTCAAGGGGAGTCATCATGAGGCAGACATACAGTGGTAGGCTAGCAGGCCATGGGGGGAAGTGAGCCGTCTATCACTAGCCATTATGCTGAACATGTTCTCTTAAAGTACTCTGAGCTTGAAGGTGCCCACTGGAGTATAGGTAGGTTTGAGAGAAAGCCCACATGAATCCCCAACATGACTAAGCTGTCCACTAATCTATTTAAATCATATTTTTAAAACAGTATTAAAAAGGAAAAGTGATATTCAGTACGGCGCTTCAACCTCTGGCCGAACAGAGTAAAGATACCTTCCAATGGAACAGCCAGGTACTCAGGGCAATCTACTCAGTCCAGACTGTGATACTCAGGTAGTCTCTAAAAATCATGTTTAGAACGTCATGTCATAGGAGAACTTACAAGTCAAAACGAAGATTCTCTCTTTCTTCAAAGAAATAGTCCAGAATAAATTTTCTTACAAAATCAGGATTCAAAGTATTATCAATCACTTCAGTTCTTCCAAACTACAGATAAGAAACAGAAAGGTCACAGAGGTTAAAACCAAAGTATCAGTGTCAATGTTCCTTTAAAAAGTGAGCAATAAATACCCAGTTGATTTGATCAACTAAGCCCCAGAGAGAAGTGCCTAAAGAGCAAACCACCCCGGGATGAAATCAATATGAGTTTGGGTTCATTCCAAACTCAGCTACCCTGCATCACACAAATTGCAGTACATCACCCTCTCTTCTGCTAACTGGAAAACCAAATTCTTCTCTAATCTAAAGAATCTATAGCTGGGCAATAGCGGTTCATGTCTTTAAACCCAGCACTTGGGAGGCAGAGGCAGGTGAATCTCTGTGAGTTTGAGTCCAGCCTTGTCTACAAAAGCTAGTTCCCTGGATAGCTAGAACTGTTCCACAGAGAAACCCTGTCTAAAAAAAGAAAGAGAAAAAAAAAATCAAAACCAAAAACCACAAAAAAAGAATCCATGAATACATAAATTTACTTTTTAAAGTAAAAAATTTTCAGAAAGTCAGACAGATAAAATGAATTCTTAAATAGAGGAGCCAAATATCCATAGTTCTTATCCTTGACTTTTATAGGAAACAGCCCTCTCACACAGCAAGTCCTATTAGTCATGTTGAAGAAAGAAGTTTCTTATAATCTATTCCACACTTACAGCACAAACATTGCTTAATCCCATTCAGACCTACCAATCTTTTACACTTCTAAAAATTAGGGAGTACTTCAGCTTAGAAAAATATTTTTCTGCATCTTGAGGGAGTAGAAATCAGGGAACAAAAGTGCACTCTGGTCCCGTTTCCTTTAAGTCTGAAGGCAAGCCTCTAGACAGCGCTCCTGAAAACAGCGCAAATGCACCCATCCCAATAGCTTTCACCCTCAGCTAATGGCCTTCACCTCCAGCTGTCATTTTAATGAGGGCATTTTAACCTTAGCTGTGAATCTATTATGCAATCAAGCAGGCAGGCTGTCTTGCTAGAGAACTTATTTTTATTAACGTTCGAAGTATTATCATTTTAATAGGAAAATGAAGAATCACGCTCATCCATTCAATGTGAACGCCAGGGGCTTTCTTAAACTTTGTGTTCAAATGATTATATAAAATACTTATGAGAAAGTATTTATTTGGGTTCTGGCCAACTAATCTCTCCCTCACAGTGAAACAATTTGCCCCTGGACAATATTTTATATCATGGCTCGTATCACATAGACAAACTCTAATCCAACCATTGCTGCTCGTATATGAAGGGTGCCCCTTCAGAAGGCTTATGTGGCTAACGGTCGTTCTCCAGCTTGTGAGACAATTTTGAAAGGTTTTAGAAAATTCGGGAGGTGAATCTAGTGGACAACTAATGTCACAGGAGACAGAACCTTGGGGACATTTTATTCCATTCCCTTACTTTCTTCATGTGTCCTTTTTATCTGCTTGCTGACTGCCCTGATTTGAAATACCTGCATTGCCTGTCTCCTGGCCACAATGAACAGTAAGCCAAAGAAACGAATTCCTCTCTAGGTTGCTCATGTAAGAAATTTTGATCACAAGAGACGATGTCAAAGAATGGGGCTCTTGCTGTGACTAAGCCTGACACAGGGTACTTAGGCCTTAAGAACCAGGTTGTGGGGGGAACATGGCAGAGTTTGGATATGCCCACTAGAGAAGATTTTGAGTACTGTAAACAAAGCTTAGTGGTGGGAACTCAGAAGACCAGAATACTGATAGACATGTGGATAGTAAAAGTTCTTGTAAGAATTACACTGGAAATTGGACCTGAGGTCATTTCTATTACATCCTAGAACATGATTTATCTACATTTTATCCATGCCATAAATGAGACTGAATTCCAAAATAATGGACTAATTATTTGGGTGGCTAAAATTCTAAGACATCATACACTTGTGCCATAGGATGGTTTCTGATGAGTATTTGAAGCCAGATTTATAGTGAGAGTCAAGAGAGGAAAAAAGGAGAGCAAAACGACTTGGAAAAGCCCTCTTATCAGCAAAGGAGGGAGCTGGAAGCTGAGATTATGCAGAGAATGGCTGCTAAGAAGCAGAGCATCATTCAAAAGAAGCTATGCACCCAAGTATGGTAGAATACGCCTTGAATTCCAGCACCCAGAGGCAGAGAGACCTGCGGCTCTGCGTGAGTCCCGTGCCAGCCAGAACTACATAGTAAGACCCTGTTTCAAAACACCAGAATAAAATAACCCAAACAAAGAAGAAAGCCATTCACTTTGTGTAAGCCCAATAGAAAGGATGCCTAAGGTGAGTCTCAGGAAAAGGCCAGCAGCTGCTCACTGTAGCTTCCAGGATACACAGTTGTAAATTCATTGAAACATGTTTTCTTGAAAAGAGAGAGTCTCCAGGTACATGGTCCATAACAGGCCATCTATGGAGACTCCTCCTGTGTTCAGACAGCCACACACTCAGTAGCAGCTATAGCCATGGTCCAGAAGAATCTGGACTGATATGGGAAGTCCTTCTGTATATGTGTTGCATTTATTGGTTAATGAATAAAGCTGCTTTTGGCCAATGGCTTACCAGAGTAAACCTAGATGGAAAATCCAAACTGAGATGGAGAGAGAAAGAGAGAGAGAGAGAGAGAGAGAGAGAGAGAGAGAGAGAGAGAGAGAGAGAGAGAGAGACTAGGTGAAGTCAGAAAGAAGCCATGGAACCCCCGCAGGTGATAGATGTTGGCTGAAACCTTCCTGGTAGGCCACAACCACGTGGCAGTACACAGGTTAATAGAAACGGGTTACTTTAAGACATAAGAACTAGCTAGCAATATGTTTAATCTATTGGTCAAGCAGTGTTTTAAATAATATAGCTTCTGTGTAATTATTTAGGGTCCAGGCAGTCTGGAAGGAATGAACAGCCTCTGGCTACACTGGACACTCACAGTTCCCCACTTCTGGAGCTAGAACAGTTTCCTAACCAAGTGGAAAGTCTTGAGCTAGTCATGACACTCAAAAAGAACTCCACTGTTATCCATGTTCCCCATTGCCCACCCCTCGTTTGAACTTCAGCCCAAATCTGTACCAACAAGGAAACTAGATGGCAAGAGTGAAGTTTCTGAGTGGAGGTTCCATTGAACTGGCAGTCTACAGTCCATCAACTCAGGAGCCACTAACACCCTAACAGGTCTGGTTCTCATGGGTAGCTGTGGAGCTGAGTATACCCTACTCACTCTACTGAAGATTAACACGCAGATCTTAAAATTCTGGTTTTAGCTAATCATCTATAAATCTGTGTCAATCCATATTCTGACACAGGGCCCTGAAAATTGCTTTGGGGGATGTCAGCCATAGACTTTATGTTTCTAAACTCAGTGCTGGTTTGGAGCCCTTACCTCACTAAGCCTCTCAGCCTATCTGGAGAAGCTGATCACTTCACACTTCCTGAAGCTTGCTTTTCTAGATTTTTGCCTCCATACTTGACTGCATTTTTTGTTGTACTTATACCCTCAGGCATTCAGTTCCTCCTTTACAGAGCATCCTTCTAGGTTCTCACCTCCCATTAGGAACTCTTCTATTAGATGATGCCATTTGTCTTTGTTGTATTCAAGTGTGTCTTCTCTAAAATTCAAGTGTTGTCTCTATCTCCATCCATCGCGATACAAGGGGACTGATCGAATGAGAGCTCACCAAGGCCAGGGACTGAACAAGCATTTGATCAAACTGGATTCTCTGAATGTGGCTGACATGGGGGCTGACTGAGCCCCCAAGGTCCAAATGAAGACTGAGAAGCCATTGACAATGGCACTGGGTCTTGTTTCGTCTGCATGGACTGGCTTTTTGGGATCCTGGCCTGTTTGGATGCTCACCTTCCTGGACCCGGAGGGAGGGGGGAGGAACTTGGATTCCCCACAGGACAGGAAACCCTGACTGCTCTTGGGAATGGTGAGGGAGGAGGAGAGGGAGTGGGGGGAGCGGGAGGGTATTGGGAGGAGGGGAGGAAGTGGAAAGAGTGTTTTCGGATACTTGAATAAACAAAAAAAAAAGAAGAAAATAAAATGCACCAAAAATAAAAAAAAATTTAAAAAAAATTCAAGTGTTGTTATGTAATGCTATAGGTTCGTGAAGTCTTCTCTCCTGAAATGGGGATTAAGTGGGGATATGCCCACTTCCATTTCCTGCCGTGTCCTAATATACCAGGAAGGTCCTCATTAAAAGATACTTTGGTCTTGGATTTCCCAGCCTATAGTGAGAAGAAGTAGTACTTTATAAATGATGCTATCTCTAGTACTATATTATACATTACAAAACAGACTGACTATACATTGGCTTTACAACCAGCCTATTTAATGGTGACTTCTAAATCTAAGTGATCAGCCCAGAGTCACGTTAGTGCAGACAGCTTCTCTTGAGTCACACATCTGACAGACTTACAGGTCCTTCAGAATTTCCATCTAATAATAAGCATCATCCATACCCACTCTAATGTTGGCCATTTGGACTACCTCCTGCCAATAAGCAATTTTACACTCCACTATGGTCCAACCATAAAGGGAAGTGGTCTATAATAGTGACTTCCTTTTAAATCAATCAGTTCCTCTTTTATCACTACTTGTTAAATTACCAATTTTAATCTCAAAGCATATTCCCATGGGTGCACGGAACCATGGGGTTGGCCTGGAATAGCTGCCTTATGTCATAGGTTTCTCAGGACCATGACTCCTGGGTCACAATGTGCCTTCCAGCGCTTTTGAGAGACTGATGCACCCACCTCAGGCCGTGAAGTGTTCAGGATGTTTTGTGTTTCTCTATATGATCCCTTAATAGTCAAGGAACTATGGAAACTTGACAGGACAGTTAGTCTTAGAGATTAATTAGTCTTGTGTACCTTGCATGACTTCCAAACTTCACTGTATCCTGGAAGCTACAATTGTATTGATCCTGGCAATGGCCATTATATTCTGTTTGAAGGTATAAAAACTCTGATTGCTCTCAATAAACTTGGCACAGCTTCGGTTGTGTTGTGGCCACTCCAACTGGCCTGATTTAATTCCTTGCCACCACATCAGATGACTTTGGCCTGGTTGCACACTGTCTCAAGGATTTTGAACTGTTATCTGTCTCTACTTCTGTATTCACTGCAAACTATCCCCTATCCAACAACCAGAGCTGTCCTTAAATAATGTATAAATATTTTGCCATTTCAACAAAGAGACATGATGGTTTCACAGAGAATATTGGATAAACTTTTTGGTCTATACTTAACTCCTCTCAGTGATAATAGCTTTATTCTTAGATTTATTTTATTTAATTTTTGTTTATCTGGTCATGGTTACCTCACTCTATGATGTTTTTCAGTTCTGTCTATTTTCCTGAAATTTTTATTTTTCTTTCAACTCAATAAAATTCAAATATGTATACTGACCTCACCTTCACTATCCACTCCTCTACTGTTTGATACCGGGACTGGTTTCATTTCCTGGCATTAATGAACATTGTTGGACAAGTATCTGTATATGAGGATACAGAAATCTAAGTATGTTACCAGGAGTGGTATAGATGGTTCAGTAGACATATTTTTACATTCTTAAGAATGTTGATTTCCAAAAATGCCACATTGTTTTATACTCCTAAAAATTAAAAGTAAGGGTTCAATTCCCCAAATTCTTGCCAGAATTATAATTTGGTTTCTGATAATAGCTATTTTGACTGGTATGAGACACAGTTTCAGAGTAGTTTTCATTTGAATTTCACCATGTAATTGAGGGTGTTGAAAGCTTTGAAGACATTCACTATTCATTTGTATTTTTCCTTTCAAGAGCTCAGTGGTTAGTATCATGGAGCATTTACTGACTAGACTGTTTGGTTTTTTGATGTTCAGTATTTTAGCTATTTGTCTATTCTACATGTTAACCCCCAGTCAGATGGACATTTGGCAAAGATTTTTCTTCCATAATGAAGGCTGTCTCTTTGCTAGAAAACAATTTCTTTTGATGTATAGAGGTTTTATATTTTCATGAAATTTTGTTTGTTTGTCTTTCTCAGAAAGTCCTTTTTTCTTTTTTATACTTTATTGTTTTTATTAATTAATTTATTTTTACTGTTTTTATTACACAATATACTTTTCTCCACTCTCCTCCCTACCTCCCCTCACCCCTCTACCCTCTTCCATTGCCCCACACTCCCAATTTGCTCGAGAGATCTTGTCTCTTTCTTCTTCCTGTTTGGATCCATGTATGTCTCTCTTAGGGTTCTTTTTGTTGTCTAGGTTCTCTGGGGCTGTGGACTGTAGACTGGTTTTTCTTTGCTTTATGTCTAAAAGAAACTTACAAGTAAGTACATATTTTGTTTGTCTTTCTGGGTCTGGTTTACCTCATGCAATATTTTTTTTCTAGATCCATCCACTTGCCTGCAAATTTTGAGATGTCATTATTATTTTTGCTGTTGACAAATACACATTGTGTAAATGTACCACATATTCTTTCTTCATTCTTTGGTTGAGGGGCATCTAGGTTGTTTCCAGGTTTTGGTTATGACCAATAATGCTGTTATGAACATAGTTAAGCATATGTCCTTGTGGCATGAATGGGTATGTACTCAAAAGTGGTATTTCTGGGTCTTCAACTAGAATTTTTTCCTAATTTTCTAAGAAATTCCCATACTAATTTCCAAAGAAACTGTGCAAGTTTGCACTCCCATCAGCCATAGAGGAGCATTCCCCTTACTCCACATCCTCTCCAGCATAAGTTGTCATCAGTGTTTTTGATCTTTGTCATTCTGACAGGTGTAACATGGAATCTCAGAGTTGTTTTAATTTGCATTTCTCTGATGGCTAACGATGTTGAGCATTTCCTTAGGTGCCTTTCAGCCATTTGAGATTTGTCTGTTGATAGTTCTGTTTAGGGCTATACCCCCTTTTCTATTAGATTATTTGTTCTTTTGATGTCAAGTTTCTTGAGTTCTTTATATATTTTGGAGATCAGTCCTCTGTCTAATGTGGGATTGGTAAAGATCTTTTCCCACTCTGTAGGCTGGCATTTTGTCTTGTTGACTGTGTACTTTGCTTTACAGAAGCTTCTCAGTTTCAGGAAGTTCCATTTATCAACTGTTTCTCTCAATATCTGTGCTACATGGCATCTCTCTGACTCCACCTACTCTCTCACTATATCTCTTCCACGCTGAATATATTCTGCCCAGTCATAAGCTCAAGCAGCTTTTTTATTCATTAACCAATAAAGCAGTATATATACAGAAAGATTTCTCACACAATTTCTCCTTTTCAGTCCAAATACAAAGAAAGGTTTTAATTTAACATTATAAAATTATATGTACAAAACAGTCATCAAGGAAAATTAAAGTTGCAATATTTATATCTATTTTATCTTCTATCATAATGAAGGAAAACTATAATTATAACTATCTATTCTTTAATTTCATCAAAGACTCCAAAAGGATATAATATTACCTATGTTAACAGACAGTACATTGTAAGTAACTTCCAAAACTCTAGATTTAACAAAGACATCTTGCTGCCTGGACAGTCACCCAAAGTTCTTCTGTAACATTGGGACATCTGTCTTCAGCCTATAGGTCTATAGTAACTGGCAGACTTTTCCTTGGAGCAGGAAATTTCAAAGACAATTTTGCCTATATAGCAGTTTGTCAGTCTTTTTTCTGTGTCCTGCAGAATGTCTGACAAACTCTTTCATGAAGAAGGAACCCTGAAGGACTGTCTCACCTTCTTAAGGCAACTTCAGCAATCATTTTTCTGCTGGTCCTGCATGTCCAGTTTATACAACATACCACTGAGCAGTTGAGGCAAGAAAAGTTTCTTGCCCAAATGACTAACCATCTCCGTAAGGAACCCTTGAATGCCTATCATCCTCTTGAAGTAGATTGGTGTTGCCAGGGGCAGATGTGTCTCATTGTCAAGAAAAGTCCTAAGTTCTTAAAAAAAATTTTAAATACCACACTCTGTAGGTCTTAAAAAGGGCTGAAGAATAACTACCCATTTGAAATATATCTCTATATATCTAGAAAACCTAACTAACATGACAAGAAGCTTGATTACTATAGATGAATATCTATTTATTTGTATTTTTTAATTATAAATTACATTTTTAATGAGCATCATAAACACAATACCTTAATCAAGAACAAAAATATACATATAACAAAGATGACCTTACACTTATAACCACTGTGGTGGCACACGCCTTTAATCTCAGCACTCAGGAGGCAGAGACAGGCAGACCTTTGTGAGTTTGAGACCAGCATGGTCTACAAGAGCTAGTTCCAGGACAGTCTCCAAAGCTACAGAGAAACCTTGCCTAAAAAAAACCAAAAAAAAAAAAAATTTGTAACCACTGAACCAAGATCCATACCAATGCAAGGTATTCATCTCTATAGCATATCACCATTAAAATGTAAACAAACATTTGTAAACAATCATTTAGGGAATTTGGGTGTAGCTCTCTCCAAACTGCTTCCTGATTTGTGTTGGGTGAAGTATTTTCTTTTGGGGGGTTCAGAGAGACCCTTTGGGGAATCTTGGTCCATCAAACCATGTTAGTCTGGAAGAAATTCACAGGTTCTAATCCTATGTGGAACCAAAAGAAGAACCTCTTTTCCAAAGCAACATATCCTTAGACCCAAATTTTGAAGTCAAGATACCTTTAAAGTATATATGTTGGTTTAGCTTAGCAGTCTGTACAATGAAATATCTCTGTGTACTTAGCTCATTCTCAATCAAAAAATTCAAAGAAAGCACAATAATATACATAATCCAGATACTCTGTTATATTCTATCTTTACATGGCTTATTTTTCTTACTCTATTACTTTTTCTACAAGTTTAATATTTATTTTATTATCTTTACTCCTTTAACCTATGATTGTCTGTACTCTTATAACTGTCTATACTTTTTCCTCCCTCTCACAAGCCTATGGGCATTTATCCAACACTGTGACCAATTTAGAAGTCTTTTCCATCTGGATTTGTCTTTATTGCATACATATCTGTAATTATTTTTTGACCAGGAGAGCTTTTTCCTTAAATGCTAAGCAGGCACTAGGACCAATTCTGTGACCTTGCCTGAAAGCTCTGCCCAGTCCAATATGGTGGAGGCATGCTCACTGCCTCTGAGAGTCATGCACTCTGCCCCAGCTCCAGGGTCACAGTGGGTCTATGTCACCATTAAGCAATTTGTAACACTCTGCTTACAAACCCCATTTAAGTGTTCAGCTTCCTGAAAGAGCCAGAACTGTTTATGCAACTACCATGAAACAGGAGACTGCCATTGCTTAAAGAAGCCACATGGTTTTTTGCTGCTATTGCTGAATTAGGAAGACCTCTCTTAAGGTAGCTGCCAGCAAACAGAACCTATACAAAAAAAAAGAATGTGAATACCAAGAAGCTTCACTAAACTCTGTCTTTTGTGTCTAGAATTATTTTCCAAGCTCTCTCAAGTTTTATGTTGGCATGCCCCATGTTGGCATGCCAAATTATAGGTAGAGGTTTCTTGTTTGTTTCCTGGCCACCCAGATCTGAAATAATCACACAGAAACTATATTAGTTACAATACTGCCTGGCCTATTAGCTCAGCCTTCTTATTAGCTAACTTTTACATCTCTAATTAACCCATTCCTATTATTTTGTGTTTTACCATGAGGCTTGTGGTTTGCCTCCTGGTAAGGTTCTGGAGCATCTATCTTCTTTTTGCAGCTATATAGCATCTATCTGACTCTGCCTAGTCCCTCGCTATATCTTTTTCAGCCTGACTATATTCTGCCCTGTCATAGGCCAAAGCAGCTTCTTTATTCATTATTCAATAAAAGTAACACATATACAGAAGGACTTCATACACCAAGTGTGGTTGGTTTTATGTTGAGGTTTTTTGATGAATTTTGGACTTGGGTTTTGTGCATGGTGATAGATATGAATCTATTTGCATGTGATATCCAGTTATGTCAGTATCACTTGTTGAATGCTTTCTCTTTTCCATTTTATATTTTTAGCTTCTTTGTCAAAAATCAGGTGTTCATAGGTATGTGGATTGATATTCGGGTCTAGGATATAGTTTCATTGATCTACCTGTCTATTTTGAAGCCAATATTATGCTGTTTTCATGTTAGCTCTATAGTAGATTTTGACGTCAAGGATGGTGATGCCTCCAGAAGTTGTTTTATTGTATAGAATTGCTTTGGCTATCCTGGATTTTTTGTTTTACTATATGAAGTTGAGTATTGTTCTTTTGAGATCTGTGAAGAATTGTGTTGGGATTTTGATGGGCACTGAATCTATAGATTGCTTTTGGTAAGATTGCCATTTTTACTATGTTAATTCTACCTACCCCATTAATCCTACCAAATCAAGGGCATCTTTCCATCTTCTAGTGTCTTCTTCAATTTCTTTCTTTAGTATTTTAAAGTTTTTCATTGTAGAGTTATTTAACTTCCTTGGTTGTTCTTACTCATCTATACATGAATATGTACATGTATACATATACACAAATTTTAGGACACTGTAAATGGCATTGTTCTCTGATTTCTTTCTTCATGTATTAGGCATGGGTACAAAAGAAGGGTATTTATTTTTGCATATTAATTGTGCATCTTACTACTTTGTGTACTGTTCATTAGCTCTAGTCTTATGGTAAAGTCCCTATGGTCTTTTATGTATAGAACCATATCTTATGCAAATAAAGATACTTTGACAGCTTTCCCTCAGTTGCATCATTTTAATTTTATTTTCATGCCATATTTTTCTAGCTAAGACTTCCAACACTATATTGAATAGGTATAAATACCTTAGATTTGCTCATGATATTATTGGGAATGTTTTAAATTTTTCACTGTTTAGTATCGTGATAGTTGTGGATTTATCACCTTTTCTAACTCTCACATCTCCAACCCTTTTATCATCAAGAGATGGTAGATTTTACCAAAAGTCGTTATTTCATCTATTGAGATGATCATTTGGTTTCTAACTGAGTCCACTTATGCAATCAGTTACATTTTTGCTCTACATATGACAAATGGGAACATTAGTTTTCTTCAGTGCAATGACACAGGGTACATGCAGGAAAGGCCCCATGCCTAGGAGTCAGTAGTTGGCCATCGCAAAAGAGAATTCATGGGAGTTTTTGTGCTTTCTGTTTTGCTCTGGTATTTTTTGTCTTATAATTTTTTGTTTATTTGGGTTTTGTTATACATGTTTTTCTTTTCTTTTTTTGCTTTTAGAGAGAGAAAATGAGATTGAGTGGATAGGGAAATGAGGGAGTAGAGGAAAATAAATTTTATTCTGAACATCAGCTATTCTGTATCATTGAAGGATATATACACCTGTTCATAATAATCTATGAAACACTAAAAAAATGCTTACAAGTGGCATCATATGGACTCAACATATTATATTTGAATATATATATGTATATACAATGTATATATGCATGTAATTATAACTTATAAAAAAGAGCCAATGAGTTTAAAGGAGATTGGGAAGGGATATATGGGAGGGCTTAAAGAGAGGAAAGGGAATAGATGAATGTTGTAATTAAAATACTATTTTAAAAATAGAATGTATATGCCTGCTTAAAATAATTTGTAGCAGAATCAATATACACAAGTATATATTGTTCAGCCTGTTCCCATAATAATACAGTATTAAATTTTCCCTATCTAATCATTGGGAAATTGTTCTTTTATTTCTCAACTGCAAATTCTTTCAGTTATTTAAAACTAAATAAAAGTTTTTTATTGGAATAAAACATCATTCTTCTCAAACTGTAAGCAGAAAGTCAAGTTTCAAAACAATAAAGTTTTGAAAGTTTTCCTTTAATGATTATGTTTATCAAATAAAGGCCTACTTTTTCTAGAAATGGTGGAAAGAGCATACTAGTCCTTGACTTCTAAATCAACTAATCACTAAAGCGATTCCGAAGAGAAGCACTGGAAATAATATTCAGTGGCTCCTTTTCTGGACATCAGGTAGACCTGCTCTGTTCTGATAGAAATGTTGCCAAGGTGCAGCCCGGGTCAGATGAGGAACTGTAGCATGTAGAGAATTCACCAAAACTAGTACACATTCTGTGATAAGAATCTTTTATTCTTAGTGAGCTGCAGAGGACAAGAGAAATAACAAACTCTGTAGGGCAGACAGACAGACAGCTAGAACAGACTAGTCAGACACATTTAATCAGAAAACTCCATTTAAAACTGCTAACCTTCAGGCAGTGTACAGGGATAGAAGATGTTGATTTCACATAAACACATGCACACACTCACACACACAAGCACATATGAAAGCACACACACACACACACACACACACACACACACACGGACATTTGTGCTCTCTCTCTCTCTCTCTCTCTCAGCTTACACCCTTACACACTTTTACTCTAGAAAGTCAAACTCTGGCCTCATCACAGAATGCATGGTCCTCTTCCTCTGAAGGGAAAAGATAAAGTGGGGTCCTGTTGATCATTGCCCAATGCATTTACTACAAATTCAGTACTCTGAAGCTAATTTACTTCTGAAATGGCAAAGTGAAGATCTGAGCCTTTATTCAGAACTTACATTATCATTGATTAGTGAGTTGTGGCTACAGAGATGCAAAAGGAAAAGCCATATGACTTCCATGTAATAACATTGCTAAAATTTTACCTATGGGACAGTCTTTGGGTTTTTAGAACCTTTTATTTTTAGAAATTAAAGCATTGGCCATCAAAAAATTTCAACCTTCATCATATCACTTTAACTTTCATACATGAAACACAGAGAAGACTAAGCCCCATCCATTTCCAGGTTCCATTATTTTAAAAGTTTTCCTAGAATACTGTATTTCAGGTAATCATATTCTAAATAATAATATTTCCTAGAGTTGTTTCTCAGCAGTCATTTCTAGCTATCAATACTATGATTAGTGTTATAATTTAGCACCTGGAGAAAAACCAATTCACTTAATTCACATGGAGGTTTGAACTGGAGAATACAAGCTTTATTTATTATTTATCAGTTAAATCTTAATTTATGTGTTATACATGTTTTTCAATGAATTGTAAACCCTGAGGTTACATGACTGGAATCTCCAACCAACAGAATAACCAGTCAAATAAAGCTAACATTTTCAATAAAATGCAGTGTTTGGGGATATAAAATGTACAGAAATGAGCTCATAATTTAAAATGTATTATTGTAAAGAGGTTATTATCTAAATTCAATTGATGATGAATTTGAAAAACATGTAATATGGAGAGGCAATGCAAAATGATGGCTAAGACCCTGCAGTATTCATCCCCTACAAATACCCAAGTTGGAAGGCTGTTCACATACCACACTACCTCCTTAAGAGCTAATGATACCAGGTGAGAAATTACAGTGAATGGCTTACAGTGGAAGGAAGAGAAAAGATACAGAAAGCATAAAAGAGGTAAGAAGGAAAAAGTTGGCCAGTGTCTCCCCTTCCACAATTTCAAATAGTGAAAAGCAAGATGCCTCTGAGTTGGAGAAGGGAGAGTGACTTAAATGCAGTCCATAAAGTTAAAATCCAGCAGCAGGCTCACCACTCTGACATCAACAACTATGTAGAGGCCCATCACCTTTCTCCTTTTGCCAATGATCATGGATTGAGTAAGGGAACCCCATTATCTAATAACTGTTTTCCTTGAACCCATCCTCACCTTCAATCCTATGCAGCAAGGATATAGTGGTATTTTATCTGCATTTTAATAAATAAAGCTTATCTGAAGATCAGAATGTAAAGATAGCCACACTAGTCAGCTATACAGGTCAGGCAGAGGTGGCAAATACCTTTAGTCCCAGCAGTCACACTAGTTACCCACAGAGATCAGACAGTGGTGGTGCATGCCTTTAATCCCAGCACTAAAGAGGAAAACAAAATGATACAAGGCAGGATTTCCAAGGATTATTCTCAGTCTGAGATTTGGTGGAGAACAGTGCAGTCTACGGTTCAGTGGATCACCCCGTCAGTCTGAGTATTAGTAGAAGTGAAAACTCTCTAGTGCCTTGGCTGCTTTGCTTTTTTGAACTTCAGCTTCAACCCCAATATCTATCTCTGGGTTTTTACTATTAGTGCTACACAAGGAGAGTAGCAATAATTCAGTGCTGGGATCAACACAGTGAGAACCAATACCTGGCTCTATATCCAGGGCAGAGCTAGTGGATGGAGCCTCCAGACCTGCCATCTGTGGCATCTTCTTCCATGAGAAGCTTGTGTGCCGGTGGGTCAGACTCAAGTTTCCGTTCACATCATTGCCAACTCTAAAATAGGTTTGTTGCACACTCCCCTGTCTAATCTGATGCTGTGACATTCAGATGTGACCCAGTTTTATATCAGTCTTGAGGGCAAAGGACTGTCTTCATCACCCTTCCCCAACCTCAGGTCATGACAGTTATCCTCAAGAGTGTTAACAGCAGAGGTCTAGATTTGCCACAGAGGGCTGATACTTCAAAGTGCTAGTGAGACACACTCACATTTTGTCCCGTATTGCTTCCAGTTGCAGTTTCGGCTATGGTACACTGCCAAGACTATAGATCCTTGTGACAATGGAATTAGGGCATGTCCAAGTTTGGTGTCTCCTCTGGTGAACAAGAGCCAGACTTCTTTGCACCAGCTCAAACTTGACTTACTAACCACACTGTAGGGCAAGGTAAATGCATAGGCTATTGCCTAGGAATTCAAGATGGGCTGAAGAAAGCTAACACTGAGTAGCCCCAGTCACAAGCCAGTGTCTGCAGTTGGGACTTTTGGAAGAGGACCACCATCAATGGGAGACGGCACTCCAGTCTATCAGACTTCTCTTCTCCTCAGACTTTATGGCTCCAGTGATCTTGGGTCATGAATCTATGTCACATCCAGTAACAGGATGGATCTTGGCCAAATCTGATGCTGTGTAGTACTTAGTGGGCTGGACTGTAGGCTGTGGCAGAGTTTGGTGATTGTTGTGGCTGTATGCGTGGCATAGAACTCTGCAGCTGATCTCACCACTATCTGGACATTTAAAGTTATTACCACAGGCTTGAAATTTTATAAGGATTGAGGGCCTACCCTGGACCCAAGGAGAAGCTCGTAAGGTCAGACTACTCATTTTAGCTTCTACCCTAGCAACCCAATACTTAGTGAACAACACTCAATCACAGGTCTGGGACAAATCTGAACTTTGGCCACTCTCTAGTGCTAAAACAACCATTACACAGACTGTCAGCAAAGATGGATTGAGACACAACTTAAGAGTCTCGGAAAAAATAAGCAGAGAGTAGAGTGCTTGCGTTCCTAGTAAAATAGGCATAGATAACACCAGATTACAATGACTAGAACGTCCCTAAATCTTGAATGTGCAGAAAATGCATCCGACTACAATATTAAGGAACTTTCTGGGAATCATGTCATCTAACCGTTAAAACAAGGTGAAAGAAACAATGGAACAATACCTGTATGGGGAAAATCTTGAAGAGTTTAATCAACCATTGTAAAGAAACTCAACATGGTTCAAGAGAAAACAAAAAAATGACTCAATGCACCAATAAAGAAACTTGAGAGATGGAGGAAATTAAAAGAAAAAAAAAGCTACCAAATTACTGAACTGAAAGACAGATGGAGTAAAAGTAAACTGATAGAAGATACTGCTAACACAGATTAACCAGAGAGAAAACCAGTGGACTGAAAGGCAGGCTATTTGAAAACACACAGAGGGATAAAGAGAAAAGAGGAGAAAGAGTTAGCTAAAGTATGGGAATGTGATGACAGCATCAGAAAGCAGATATTCAGGAAATTGGGGGCTCTAGAGGGATGGGACATTGGGTGAGAGAAGGAAGATCTGTCAAGGAGATGTTAACAGGTTACAGAATGTCAAAGGTCATCAAGAGTTCTATCTGCCTCTGTCTCCTAAGTGTTGGGATTAAAGGTGTGTGCCACCACACCCAACTACTCTCTTTTTTTCTTTTTTCTTTTAAGGACTTTATTCTTTTCTTCCCCGAAGCCTACATATATTTTTAAACACACAGTAAATCATTTAGAGGTATTCTTCATCTTTGAATCTATCTTTACTGTATATCTCTGTTTTTCTGACCACATGAGTCTTTAATTTGCTAAGGGATATGGCTAGGATTAAAGCTGTGTCTTTGATGGCTGGATCCAGACCATTCCTTAGCTTTTTTCTGTGAGTCTAGCCTCATAGAAGAGGTACTGGCCAAAGACATATTTATTGCCACAGCTCTATAGTGTTTCAAGGTTCCTGCCACCACCAAAAAGCATGAGGCCAGATTTTCATCAATACCATTTAAGTGTTTCATGGCAGGACCTCTTAAAAGAGCTGCAAGAGGAATCAGGAAGCCTCTCTTAAATGAGAGCACTTGCTTCCAGCAAGCAGAGCCCACCTGAGAAAGTGCTGTTATCAAGAAGTCTTGCTTTACTCTATTCTATCTAGAATAACTTCCCAAGCTCTCTCTGGCTTTTAAGTAGTTTTGATCAGCCCCACGTTGGCACACCATTCTGTTGACTGAGGTTTCTGTCATGCCCACTTCGTTAAGTCCCAAACAAATCACACAGAGGTCTACATTAATTATAAACTGATTGACCTAGTATCTCTGGCCTCTCATTAACTCTTATAGCTTATATTAGCCCATAAATCTTGTCAGTGATAGCCACATGGCTTGGTACCTTTTTCGGCAAGGCAGTCACATCTTGCTTGCTCTGTGTCTGGCTTCCTCTCTGTCTGGGTGATGACTTCAGACTGAAGTTTTCCTCTTTCCAGAATTCTTGTTGTCTCACCTATACTTCCTGCCTGGCTACTGACCAATCAGCATTTATTTAAAATACAAGTGACGAGGTACAGACCATTGTCCCACAGCAACATAGGTCCCTCAGTGTCAGCACTTTAACTTCACGGCTTCCAAAATAGAGAGAGAGAGAAATCTTTTCCTCATACTTTATCTAAACTTTGGTGTTCTTTTGTGGAAAAACAAGCAAGCTAAGGCAAGAGTGCCTTCTAGTCTTCATCCATGGTTTCTAACACTCCAGGACAACTCTGGGTCCTGTTTCTCAATATCTTCTCCACTTCTTTTGGGTTTGCATATTGCCATTGAAAGTGGTTTCCTGTAACCACTGTTTCCTATTCTCCCAAAGGTAAACAGCAGAATAACAGAATATACTATTATGTCTCAGCATTTTATTTTAATAATAATTTACTATTCATAAATAGTAAGCCTTGGTTTCATATATGGTTTTGGGTTTGTGGTTTTTTTTTTAATTTAGAATAAAGCTTAAAAATATCACAACCTACACCCAATCACCCAATGACAGGAAATTTCTTTACCTTTATAAAATCAGAATGTAATAGCTAGAAGTGGATAAGAAGTGTGCACAAAAGAGTAGTTTAATAGCAAACGTTCCCAGCAGCCAGGGTTCAAAGTACCACTCTAGATTAATAAGCAAGTATCACTGGTCAAGTTTCTTATCCATTTGGCCTTCTGTTTCCTATTACAATGATTATAATACCCCATATCTCTTCAGTTTGTTGTAAAAATCAAATTAGCAAATAAGTGGGAATGACTTTAAATAATCATGATCCATTGTTATGGTAAAAGAGCTTGCGAGTTACATAAAAATATTTGACTTCACTGATTAGGCAATAAAAAAAAAGCATGAGACTGTTTTTAACCAAGGGAAACTTTGAATTTAATATCCAACAAGAACAAAGAACACTCTGATACAATTCTGAGCATTTTATACCATTATTCCTCAAATTCCTCTTATCTAATGAATTTTCTGACTGTGACATCACTATGGAACTTGCATTGCCTAAGTGTCTGGTTCTGCACTTACCATGGTTTTTTTTTTTTTTTTTTTTTTTTTTTTTTTTTTTTACTGGCTACTGAAGCACAGAATGCTTCAGCCCCCCAGAGCCTGGCACCTATGTTCTATTAAGAGTTCTATGCTGCATTGAGCAGGACATGGAAAGGGAGAACTGAGCAAATGACTAGGAGATCACATGGCTTTTGAGGAGGATCAAATGCATAACCAAATAAAAGAATGAGAGACAGCAGGGCCAGACTTTAGAGGATGTTGCAACAAGGAAAACAAAAGACAATCTGTGAGGTTGGAGAGATGGCTTACTGGGTAAAAGAACTTGTTGTGCAAGCATGAGGATCCCAGTGCAAATCCCAGAAAATGCAGGAAAAAGCCAAGTGTGCCCACATGCCTGTAACCCCAGAACTGGGGAGCGAAGTGGTAGGTCCCAGAGGTTCACTAGCCCAGGCAAAATATTCAGCTTCTGGCTCAGTCAGGACAATATATATATATTATATATTGCATATATATATACATGATGTCCTCTTGTGGTCTCCTCATGCGCAGACACATATGCCTGCGTACACACACACACACACACACACACAAACACACACACACACACAATGTGAATTTAAAATGTAGTGAAGCAGTAAGTCTTTACATTGCTTTACTTTGTTTGTCAAGGAGAATTTATACTTATGGATGACCAATTAAATGATAAGGTTTCAGGAAACAAGTTAGAACAATTGAAAAAAATGTTATTAGCCATAGTTACGCAAGCTATGCAGCAGGCATGAGAAAATGGTAATGACTCGACATTTAGATAAGAGTAATTTTGAGGTAAATATGAAAGACCCATATGAGCCTATGATGGCCATCTCATTCAAGCCACCACAAGGTCACTGGAAGTATGCTGTTGAACTTTAATCCTCTCCTAACCTTCTTTTCCTTCCTGGAAATGAGGTGCATAGCTCTGAATTACCACTCATTTCTGCCAGTGGATACTGCTTCAGCCAAGGAAGTAATGTTAACCTGTCATGGACTCAATTCTCTCCAACTGTCAAAGTGAACTTTTGTATTGCTAAAATGGTTATCTCAAACATGCATTTGTCACAAGAACAGGATGTTGGTTGGTATGGAATGATGGCACCCAGAAGTGGAGTGGTCTTGGCTGCTGTTGTATGTTAATCTGGGCAAGCATGCAGAAGGGACTAATGGAATGAGTTTTAAAAATCCTGAAATTCTACAAGCAGAGCTGTAATGGTTGGCGTAGAGTTGAGTACAGCTAGGAGCATGGACAGTGATGTTCTGCTGGTGAAGTTTCAGACGGAAAGCAGAATGCCTCTGGGAAATGGGCCAAGGCCTTCCCTCTTATTCCATGCCAACTAACCAATTTGAGGCTTTTTGTCCATGTTATAAGACACCGTGGTGCTTTGAACTTGATGATAATAGATTCGCTTGTCTCGCAAAGACAATTTCAAGACAACAAAGCATACGGATCTCGGCGTGGGTATCACTGGATGCTTTTAGTCAAAGAGTCTGGATCAAAGTGAAGAAAGCAACAAGACTGAGAAATTCTGCAGCATGGCTAGAAAAAAAAAGGCACGGGCACAGTTAGGTAAGTAAGACCAGCAGAAGCAAGAAAGAACTGAATTCCCTGCACACACAGGGAGGAGGCACGTTGTGAGAGTCTCTGCTCCCACCAACCACAGTTCCAGAGGGCTGAGCTGAAGATTTGGTTTGAACATTCACATCAGAAGAGAGAGCTCTTGCCTGCTTCACTCACAGGACCTACTAAAGAATCATCCCCACAAGTTTAGCCATCCTTGAAGAGTTCATTACACAGTTTGAGCAGGACCGATAGCTTAAGATGTAAGGAAACTTGAGTGTCCTCTATATCATCCTGCTTTTACAGGTAGACAGAATATAAGACCTGAAAGAGGGTCATAAATTTTTCCCATGCAGATGTCAAAGGAATACCGGGCCAACTGGTTCAGAATCCCAGCAAGCAGCCCCTGACGGATGAATGCGTGGAGCTGAAGTCTCCGTGGAGATTCTAGAAGGCGCTTGGGTGCTTGCAGTGCTGCTTGGGAATACTGCAAGCAAAGGTAGTTCAAGGGGCCGGTCAGAGCAACTGCAACCAAGGAGACCATAGAGTGTAGGGTTGCACAAGCCTTCAGTACACATCTGGTGCCAGGGTGCTACAGGTGCCACAGTGGGGTATTATGGATTCTTCCCTGCTGAGTGTCCTTAGCTCTCATTCCTTTCTGTGGCCTGACTTCTCCCCATGTCTATGCCTGGTACGTGTGTTAACTTTGCAGGGCTCACACTTCATTTTGCCTGTGTCGCAGACTTCCAAGCAGCACTGAAATAATCAAGGTATTGTGACTCTTATGTGTAGAGTAAATGTGCTGTGCATTTCGAGACAGCCATGAAATTTGAGGGGTGGAGAATCAGGGATGAAATACTATAAGTTTAATATTACCCCAAAGCACAAACATTGAAGAGTTCATTTCTAAAGTGTTACTTTGGGAATGATATCCAGTCTGAAGAGAGATCCTGAAGTCTCTAGCGGTTTGACCTTCAACAGCCCCAGCCCCTCCTCACTCCTCTTGGCTTCCTGGCAATAGGAAAATTTGACCTCCTACTAGGTGTTACTGCAACCAAAACAAAAGAGCTAACCAAGCATGGTCTGAACTTCTAAAACTGCAACCGAAAAGAAATGGTTTTTCTTTATAAGTACGTTGTGTTGGATATTTATTATAATAATAAAAAGCTTCCTAAAATATATGTGCAAGAACCTGCTGCTTGGCATCACACTGACAACCCCTCTTTAGCAATAGTTATACTATTTGAGTTATTTATTCCCCATTTGAGTATAAACTACATCGATCTATTCTTACCTGGCTACCTGACTATTGAGAAAATTGATAAGGTAACTAGTGAAAATCAGTCTGTGGCAACAAGTAGGAAAACTTAAAATTGCCCTAAGGAAGTCTAGTCACATTACGTGACCCCATTTAAATGATCTGCTGCCTTTCATAAAATTAAAAAGGAAGAAGAAAAGCACAGACCAGGAGGAAAGTGAAAGACCCACCTCTGCTCATCTTCTCTCTAAATGCAGAGATGATTGAGAAAATGAGACCATTGAAATCTCTCCTCCTCTTTGCTTTTGCTCATTGAACAATGCATAGTTATGGAAAGAAATTGGGTTTCTATTTTATTTACCAAACAATAATATACTTACTAACAAAAAAAAGCAAGGTGATATTTGGCAGTAAGCACCCTACTTATGATCCTTTTGTGTGGCATTTTATGAAAACTCAACCACCAGCTTCTAAAAGTAAGATTAATTCCACAAACATAATGTCAAATCAACTGGGCAAGTCTGGAATGCTTCATGGGAATCTCATGAGTGAAACATCCAGTAAACTCAAACAATAAGAAATTAAGGTCTTTAAGTTGAGAAAGACTTAAAGTCAATGAACACAGGTAAGCTTCTCTAAGATAAAGATGCTGTACCTCTGCACAGTAACTTTGAAAGCAATGGTTTTCTTACCTCTCTCCATTCTTTGTTTCCAACTGCTTGTATATATAAGACACAAACTACAAAAGATGAAAAAACACATACTTATGTAAATGTCTGGCACAAATGTACATGATTTCTATTTTAACTCTCCAAAAGCTATATCAAAACCACATGCTTAATTTCCTATCTTGCATGGAAATCACCAAAAAAAAATCATTCATTGCTTAAAGTTATTTCAAAGAATCAGAAAACAAACTATGCCAATCTTCAAATTGTACTATGAATGCATTTTAGCATATAGAGAATATTATCATTGTTTGATAATGTCTTTAGATTACACTACAGATGTAGGTAAATTTTAAAATCTACTTCAGTAATTTTAAATATCAGGGCTTCAGCAGGTGTGGAAACCTTTGTTTTAAGATACTTAAATGGTCCAAAGCAACCTCAGAAGTGACACCCTGAGTCAAACATGCTCTGCATTTATATCTGTTACCCATCATCACTGTTTGTAAACTTGTAAGTATTCTACTGTTTGATAAAGTCTAAAACAATGAAACTAAAGACTTTATATAAATAATTGTAGGTTAAGAAGAGTCTTATCACTTGTCAAATGAGGCACAAGGATTTTTTTGTACAAAAATGCCAATGTCTTTTCTCATTTCAAAAACAAACATATAATAGAAATAGTAGGTTACACATAATTTTTGAATGATTAAGTAAAATAATTAATATTTCACTTACTTGGATCAGACTTAGAAAATGTGTCTCTATCAAGAAGATTTCTGTTAAATAAAACAGAGAACATTAATTACAAAACCAAACAGATTTACACAAGCTCACAAAACATGAATATGTAAACGTATGCATAGAGTTAAATGTAAATTTTCTAAAGTCTTGCTTCTCTAATTCAGATTGGTTCTCAATGGACGAGAGATGAGGTGACTCTTGTCCTTGTCCTGCATTACCATTATTGACATGACTCTCCATGTTGTGGAATCGGAATATCTATGCAGATGTCACTACTCCATGGACACTCCCCAAACTGAAATGTGGATCAGTTGCTAAGACACACTTAAGGACTCAGAGTTGTGACCCTATAAATGCATACAACAGCATGCAGCAGGTACCCCTTCTACTGGCACTTCTCAGCCTTGAAGGGTTGTTGCAAACAAGCTTTTAGTCTGGAAATTTCTGCTGAACACACAAGCCTTGTTTAAGCATTCTTTCTAGAAGGAAGAAATATCAAGCAACTAGATAAACATAACACAATTGCTGATTTCATTTTTTTGCATGTGTTTTCATGCCTATAACAGAATAATGTGAAACCAGAAAATGAACAAGGGGATATCTCATTATCTTCAACAACAATAGTACAATCACATACACTATTCTCTAAAAATAATACTGGATTACCATTTAAAAATTAAGTTCAGGTGCAAACTTGTACAACCACATTGGAAATCAGTGTGGCGGTTTCTCAGAAAATTGGGAACCAACTTATCTCAGGATCCAGCAATACCACTCTTGGGCATATACCAAAAAGATGCTCAATCATACTACAAAGACATTTGTTCAATGATGTTCATAGCAGCATTATTTATAAAAGCCAGAACCTGGAAACAACCTAGATGCCCCTCAACCAAAGAATTGATTTTAAATGTAGCACATTTACACATTAAGGTACCACTCAGTTGTAAAAAAAAAAAAAATGACATCTTGAATTTTGCATGTAAATGGATGGAACTAGAAAACACCATCCTGAGTGAGGTAATCAGATTTAAAAAGATGAATACAATATGTACTCACTCACTAGTGGATAGCTATAAAAAAAGAACTATTGGGCCCATAGTTCATGACCCTAGAGAAGCTAAGTAACAAGGTGAACCCAAAGAAAAACATATATAGATGCACCTGAAAAGTTGAAATAGACAAGATCACCTGACAAAATTGAGGACTTAGGAGTTGGAATAGAAGGAAGGGTGGAAGGGAAAGAGGAGGGGAGAAGGGGAGGGATGAGGAGAATTTGAGGGAACAGGATAGTTGAGATGGAGGAAAAACAGAGATGAGATCAAGGAAAGAGATATTTTGATTGAGGGAGCCATTTGGGGGCTAGAAAGAAACCTGGCATTACAGAAATTCTCAGGAATCCACAAGGATGACACCAGCTAAGACCTTAAGCAATAGAGGAAAGGGTGCCCAAACTGGCCTTGCCCTGTAGTAAGACTGATGAATATCTTAAATATCACCGTAGAACCTTCATCCAGCAACTAATGGAAACAGAGGCAGAGACCTGCATTGGAGCAATGGACTGAGCTTCCAAAGTCCAGTTGAAAAGTGGGAGGAATGAGAATAGGAGCAAAAAGGTCAAGACCATGATGGGTTCACCCACTGAAACAGTCTACCTGAGCTAATGGGAGCTCTCAACACCAGCTGGACTGGGATGACATAGGAAGGACCAAACTAGTCCCTCTGAATGTGGGTGACAGTTGCATGACTGGGGCAGACTGAGGAGCCACTGTCAGAGGAACTCGGATTTATCCCTACTGCTTGTACTGGCTTTTTTGGAACCTATTCTCTTTGGATGGATACCTTGCTCAGCCTAGATATAGTAGGGAGGGCCTTCGACCTTCCCCAAAGCAATGTGCCTTACCCTTTCTGAAGAATGAATGGGGCAGGAGGGTGGGGTAAGTGGAGGGGAATGAGAAGAGAGGAGGGAATGGGAACTTGGATTGGTATACACAATGAAAAATGATAGTTTGTTTTCTTTTTTAAGAAAATAAATAAAAACAAAAATACAAAAAAAAATAAGTAAGGGCGCTGGGAAGATGACTGAGTCAGTACTGCTTACTACACAAATCTGAGGATCTGAGGTCAGGGCCCCACCACACACACACACACACACACACACACACACATGTGTATCAAAAGCAGGAAGTACATCACGTGCCCAGCCCAGGGAAAGCAGGTGGGAGGGTCCCTGAAGCTCAAGGACCAGGTAGTCCTTCTGAATCAGCAAATTTCTGGCCCTGTGAGAGAACTTGTCTACATAAGTAAGATAAAGAACAATGGAGGAAGTGTTGATCTGTGGCTTACACACACACACACACACACACACACACACACACCACATCCACACACATCCACACACACATCCACACACATAGAACACATTCACACACACATACACACAGACACACACAGACATACAACACATACACACATACACATACATACACACAGGGAGAGAAAGAGAGGGAGGGGGAGGGAGAGAGGCAGTGCACCTACACAAACAATACAAACACCCACCAAAACACAAGAGTTTGTTCACACCAGCCTGATATAATCCCTCTTACTTCAATTCTTCAAAGCTACCACTTCCACGGACATCATCACTGAGAAAACAAAGAGAGTCAACTGAACTGTACTATGCAGGAGGCAGCCTGAAACCACACCTTGAAGTATTCCTAAAAACAAAAGAGCAGAAATATTTGCACTTGGATTTATTCAGGTTTGAAAAGGGCTATGCTACACAGAAATCAAATGAAAACAATCCTTTCTGTCCCTCATGCAGACTCCCAGACTCCAGCAGTGGTTGGCAAATTGTAATTCAAAACATTTCCATTTGAGGAGGTTCTACGATATTACATTTGCAAAGGTAGTTTTCCACTTAGTAATAATTCTCTGGCCCTTTCACTGGCTCCAACTTCTGCTCATTAAGATTCTAAAATAATGTTCATTAAGCTGTTCCTTTCAGAGTTCATGAAAACAGAGAGTACAAAACACTAGGGGGGTTGAGACTCGAAAGTATGCTAGATATGTATCCTGAGGACTATAATACAGTTCCAGTGCCTTGCTCATGTAAGACTAACTACAATCTTAAATTAAAAAATCAAATAAATTTTCACCAGCAAGATTAATGTGGTCAATCACTGACTATTCAACACTGTGTCTTCTAGGCATGCGAATCCTAAAACACAATATTAAGGTAAAAAAAAATACATCATGTAGCACAACCACAACCAGGATGGCACAGCCACCATAAGAATACATTAGTGATGGGCATGAGTCCCTTGGTGGTCACCAAGTGCTTGCTAATTAGACTGAAGACATGTTTAACAGGTGGGAAATCATGCCTGGTACTAGAAAACGTGCCTAATTATCAGGGTTAGTGAAGCCATGGATCTCAGAGGAGAACATATAACCTCTACCTCACTAAACTAGCAAAATTTCTAACCACATTCTAAATATTTATCCTTACTCCCATAGTAAGTGTAGTCCTCACTTCTCATGAAGAAAACTCTTTGCAACAGACGAAAAAATAAAAAAAAACCCAAGCAATCAAAATTTCAGAGTTGTGGAGCCCAACTGATATATCAAAAACACAATTCTGGCGAAGGAGTCATTACATAGGAAGAGTAGAAAGATTATAAAAGCAAGAGAAACAGGAAGCTTTGCTATAAGACTGTGTCTCTTAGGAATACCAGAAGCCACACCAATAAAGTCTCACCAACATGACCACCTAAATGTAAGCTGGGCAAGGATGATACTAACAGGCAGCCTGACATGGATGGGGGTGGGGAGGGAGACCAGGAGGCCTAAACTCTAGACAAAGAACTATAGGTGACTACGGAACTCCAAGAACAGGAGAAATCGTCCTCTTCATGTTGTGGAGCAATCTTTGTACACTGTAAATATGTATTACTCTTATTGCCCAATAGTTGGGCAGGAAGAGATTGGGCAGGTAAGCCAGAGTAGGAGGATGCTGGGAAGAAGAAGAGGGGGGAGTCTCTGGAGTCACCAGCCAGATTCAGAGGAAGCAGGCTGTGTACAAAATGATATAATAAGCCACAACCCATATGGCAGCCAGTAAAGGCATAGAAACATTTAATTTAAAATGTAAGAGCTAGTAAGTAATGATGCTAAGCTATCAGCCAAGAATTCATAATTAATAACAAGTCTTTGTGTGATGATTTGGGAGTTCATGGTCCCAACAAAAAACTCTACCAACATCCCCAGGGAAGAGCACAACAAATAGTTGTTCAATATCAAATGGTCGGCCCTGAAAAAATACATACCAATAGCATTATACAGATCAAGCAGGTTGCATTTATGTGTCTATGGAAGTGTGTGTGTGTGTGTGTGTGTGTGTGTGTGTGTTATAATAATGAAAGAAAGCAAAGGACTGGTACACATGTGAAGGCCTGGAGGGAGGAAAGAAAAAAGGAAATGATGTAATTATATTACAATCTAAAAAATATTTTACAAGAGAACTCAGCAAACTAAAAGTTCTCACAAGGTGAAGAATAAAACTCCAGAACTTCATCAATGTGATCTTGACAACTAAGATTTAATTTCTTAGTTTTTTCTAAAAATAAGTTCTTCTCTACTGTGGGTCACATGAATAGAATACAACCGAGAATATCTGACTGTGAGTTCCTGGAAAACTATTATGCTCACACATTTTGGAAGGTGAGAAAAGTCAAATCCCTTTAATTATGTATAGAGAGCAAGGGATCACAATTGTTAAACTACACCCATTCCCACCTACTCGAGATAGGTACAAAATATTTTACTTTACAAATATTTTATTAAAAAGAAAGACCACTTGTGTTAATGTGACTAGAAAAGATCAAATTGAGTGAGGTAACACAGACCCAGAAAGACAAATAATGCATTTTCTTTTTAATTGAAGGTTCCTGACTTCAAAACTTCAGATGTGAGTCCATACGCTGGAGCGGTTGCAGAAACCAGGAAAGTAAATTGGAACCATGGCCTGGATGGTCAGCAGGGGAATAACAGGGTACAAAGGATTTCACTGGGGAAATGGAAAATGGGGCTCTTTAATTAGGGAGGGGGTGAAGATAAATACAGAAGAAGGACAAAGAAGCAGTTAGGATGTCTGAAATAGTCATAAGGAATCATACTATTAACTATCCACCTAAAAGGAAAACCTATAATACACAGAAGTCTGTGTATAAATAGACATATATACTTTAAATGAAATTATCTCATCTAAGTTGATAATACTTCCTCCTAGAACCAAAGACCATCTATTAAAAAAAAAAAAGTAGTCATTGGAAATTCTGGTCAGGATTGTTGAAGACTCCCAAACATTACAGGTTATTGTTGCCCTTGGTCTCATCCTCAGAGGTAGAAGTTAAGTCTCTATTAGTAAAAATTCCATGGGCTTTCAGAAACAGGGCCTGGAGACCACTAAGCTGTAACTGGCATGAAGGCCTCCTCCTTGAAGATTTAATAGTACCAGAAGGCACCATGCAAATTCCCAAGCAAGGGAAGCAACCAGCAGTAAGATCTGGCTACGATGCCTATGAACCACAAGAATGACCAGAATGGAACAGAACAATAACCCAAAGGGTACAGCTGAGACACACATACCTTGGTGATAACCAACAGCTCTCTAGTTAGACTTAAGACCTGCTCAATAAGAGGGAAATCATGCCTGGCACTGTAAACCTAGCCAGCTACCTAGAGTTTGTGAAGTCATGGAACTTGAAGAAGAACCTACAACCACCAGTTTATTAAAACAGCAACATCTCTAACTACATCTAAATATTTGTCCTTTTATCCACAGATAAGTACAGACCTCACCCCTTTTCAAAAAGTTTCTACACACCAGACCAAGACCATTACAGAAAAGCAGAACCAATTCTAAGCAGAGATGTGGAGTCTAGATAGTCCCAATGGCTATAGCTACCAAAAACCTCTCACACCCAAGGCTCAAGGAACACTGAAGAAGAGAAACTGTAGGATTGGAAGAGGCAGAGAAGCAGGGAGCCTCCTGTGAGACTGTGTTTCCTAGTAATGTCAGAGGCTACACACGCAAGTCTCATCAACATCACTGCCAAAACGTGAGCTGAACAAGTACGACAATAGATATGCCACATTGGAAGTGGGGAGACCCAGGAGGCATCAGCCCTACATAGAAACAACAAGGGTGGAGGAAATGGGTTTCCCTACCAGGGAGAAAAACACACCAATTGATTATTCAATACCAAATAGTCAGCTCTGAAAAATACAAACAAGTAACATTAGAAAGACTGAGCAAGTTGTATCTATTAAATGTATAATTTATTATATACATTGTATATAAATATTTACATATGCCTACACAAATACACATATATGCATGTAACAAAAATTAATTTTAAAAGGCCACGGATTTGAAAGAGAGCATGGAGGAATAGAGAGGATGATTTGGAGGGAGGAAAAGGAATGGGAGAAAATGATTTTATTTTAATCCAAAAATAAAAGAAATTATTTTTTAAAAGTCAGTTTAAAGATAAGAAGAAAACTCAGCAGAGGCCCAGAAAAAGTAAGTTAATAAACAAGACACAATTCCAATAATAAATGGCCTTGTGGTATTAACTTTTCCAACTCCAGTTCCCTTTCTTTATAGAATAAAACATTGTCTGGAGAATTTCAGAAGAAATAACTTATTTTCTTAGAAATGCTAGGAATGTGCAACTTCAGCCAAATAGTATGAAACAAAACAAGTTCCCACCAGTAAGGTACTTTGAAAGGCCCTGTTTACAGAATGAAGGATCAGAGCAAGAGGCTAAAGACCGCATTTGTCACAGAGAGGCACCTTGGTTCCTATGCAAGGCACTTCTTGAACACATGCATGCACACACACACATACACACCAATGCACATGTACCAGGCATACACACACATATCTATATATACTCACACACATATGCACATATGAACACACATATACATACATGCACATATACAAACACATACACACATACACATATATTAAAATACACCTTGAACACACGGGCACAGGCACATACACACGAATGCACACATGTGTGTGGGCACATGCACCCATCTGGGTTGTCATTAGCTTGAACTAGAATAACAAAAACTCATGCCAATAGTTTTATGATGTTGAACTGAAGCATCAGGCTAAAACTACTGAATGTTCTGTCTCCATTTTGGAAATTTAGATACAGCCAAAACAAGGAAGAGGGCAAATTCTTAAAAAGTAGTCTAGAAAAGCAGTGCACTGTAGAAATATTGTCTGAAACACTATGATATAGCTCAGTGGTAGAGAATTTTTCTAACATGTGGAAGACTCTGGGTTTCACCCCAGCACTGCAAATAATATAACTACATTACACAGTCAAGTAATATTCATGCATACATTGATATTACATGAAGAACACTAATGCTCTGTATTTATATATGTACACTTGTGTGTGTGTGTTTGAGCCTGAAAAAATACATAGGGTAAATTGCACATGATAGTGACCAAGTTATTCTAAAGATCTCTCTTAAATTTCAATTAAAATGCTGGTCTCTAAACTTGACAGAGGATGACTAACTAGCACAGCTAAACCTAGGGTCAGTCAAAAAGTTACAGCTTGTATGAGGATGAACTTGGTTCACAGAGGATGTGCGTTTTACATATTTATAACAAAACAGTGGATAATCAAGAAGTCACCAACACCTCCCTAACAAGGGCAGAGTTAACTATCCAGTGGTAGTTAACTACCACTGTGGGGTCCCTTAACTATCCAGTCCTCATAAAGAGGGGCACAAGCTATAATGAAAGACAATAATCAACCACCTACATTACCCTGCCTGCTCTGACTTTATGCTCCAAACAACTTTGTGACTGTAACACAGCTTCCAGAATGATTAGCCAGGAAGATACGTGGAACAGCAATGTGAACAATGGCTTCCATGGCTCCTGCATTTTTTACTATTAGCTGCCATCCTGAGACCCTGACAGTTGAGGTTGTTTTCCTCTAAGTGAAAAAGAGCAATTTTCTTTAAACTTTGGTGCAATTCTGCAAGCAGTTTCCAAGCAAATAAGGAACATCAATCAGCTTCTGTTTGTGCACTAGCAGGGATGCAGCAAATATGACAGACATTCTAAATTGCATGAATCTTGAGTACTACTGGGAAGACAAATGTGTAAGACCACTAAGAAGCCATATCCATTGTCATGTAAAGTAACAGTATAATAGAGAGTAACCAAAACAGCCACACTAATTCAGATGTTAGTTAAAAACCCAACTAATCCTCAGCTCTGATTCCAGATATTTTAAGAAATGTACTTGGAAAAAAATGAAGTTTATATACACAAGTAAAATAATACAGATAAATCTCACAATAGGAGTTTCTGTAATGCCAGACAGATGGCTTAGCAGGCAAAAGGTTTTGACATACAAGCCTGAAAACCCGAGTTCTAAGCCCAGAACCCTCCTAAACATGAAATGGGGGAACAGACTCAACATGCACATCCACACTCACACACACATACACAGCAATAAAAGGTTAAAAGAATATATTTTCATTGCTCATTTTCTTCCTCAATTACCAATACCACACTCTTTTAAGGAAACAAATATTACCTAGCCTATCACAAGATACAACTTGAAAAACAAATCTACTATACATTTCTATGAATGTCAAAGTTAAAGAGTTTCAAAGTCATAACACTTTGAGTTCTTGTAAGTTCTGGAAGTGCTAATTTAATAACGCATGTGATATGCTTTATGGAATACATCACTGAACACATGGGGTGGACTGTAAGATACTTATTATTATTAAGAGTATTTGGGAGAGCTCTCTCCAACAATACAAGCCTCCACTGATAAATGAGTGGGTCTCTTAGCTTTCAATAGAAATGGCAAAAAATAGAACAGGGATACACACACACACACACACACACAATTTCCCTTAGGGACAATGGTAAAAGAAGAGCTAGGTAATGTTTCACAGTATAAACATTCCACATGTGATAGAATCTCCGTTTCACAGGGCCTCACCCAAAACTTGTCATGTTTCTACCAAAGAAGAAGTCATGTCTTGACTAAATGTTGGAAAATGTTGAGTCTTGTCATTCAGTGTGGGTTCTGGAGCACTGGCCGTCTGCCAGGCTGCTACCAGATACTGCCCAGACAGCTCCGGGAACAGCACAAGCTTTCAGAACCCAGGCTGACAAACACTGAACCACACAAGTGTATTATTGTTTAATCTGAGGCATTGACTGCCCTCGGGTTGACGGTGGTTAGGTGCTTTATCACAGACAGCAGAGCAGAGCCAGGTGGCACTCGAGGTCACAGAAGTTCACTGGAACAGGCCTAGTTGGGCCTTTACGTTGGTCATTACGGTATCGCACAGACTGCAATCCAGAAGTTGTTTATACACAGACATTTTCTTAAATCTAAAACCATAGTTTTTTCTGCATTCTTCATTTATAAAGGCAAGGGAAAAAAGTTACCTTTGGAAGTAATCTGATTGTCATAGTTGATTCACTTATTCTTTCATTGGTTGAAACACATTTCTGGACATTTTACATGCATATTCAAAGACAATCTATTTTTCCCCCAAACTACAACCGTTATAGCAGAAGGAGACAGATTGTGTACAGGCAAAAGGAGAGGTTTAAAAGGAAAAAAGTAAACATGCAAATAAAAATAAATATTCTGAGGTTGAAATTACAAAAATAGTCACAGTCCTCTTGAATCTAAGCCATGAGGTAATTCTGAAAAGCTGGCTCACTAGGCAGCCCTCACCAAGACTGCCTGGCTTTCAGCACAGGTAAACTAGGCTCTTGGGGGAACTTCACACACCTCACAGCAATTGCTGGGACCCACAGAAACAACCGTATCTTTTCAGTTGATGCTGAATTTGGGTTATTCCAATAATATTTATGTAATAGTATCCTTGAGAGGAAAAGGCCAGTGATGTATAGTATCAGTTCTGCATGGGAGATTTGCTTCAGACACCCAAAGATATTTAAGAAAAGAATTAAGAATGAAAACATTGAGAATATTTTAATATTTCTTCTGAAGCAGTCTACTACAAATGCCACTCTTGGAAATTACTAATCAATCTATATGTCACAAAGAAATTTACATATCAAAAGTCTGGTAAATGAGACAATAAGGAAAGGTCTGGAGAAGCAAAGGCATGAAGCAAATTTAATTCAGAGGCAACTTTTCAGGAGAAATGGTGGAAGGCAAAACATCTGATTCCAGGTACAGAAGATAAGCATAACCATTTTAAAGGTGATGATAAGAAATAAAAATAACAATAATGATATTAATAATATTAATACAGCAAATTGAAAGGAGACCATATATGTTCTAGTCTGGTTTCTGTTGCTGGGCTAAAACCATGACTGAAAGCTATTGGAGAAGAAACATTGAGTTCAACTTACAGGTCACAGTTAGGGGGAACCACGGCAGGAGGCTGTAGGAAGAACCTGTGTTGCTTAACAGTGTGATTCTCATGGCTTTCTCAGTCAGCACTTTATACAACTCTGGACCATCTATCCAGAGATGGGTACCACCCACAGTGGCTGTGCCTTCTCACATCAATAATTAATCAAGAAAATGCCCCAATGTGATAGAGGCAATTCCTCAACTGAGATTCTCTCTTCCCAGATGACTTTAGTTTGTGTCAAACTGACAAAATGTCACAAACGAATGGGTCTTCTTAAAAATCTTAAATCTCGGGGTTATAATCATCAACTAGGGGTACACTTTCCTTCTGAAATTACACATCTCCTGTAGTGAGGAAACTGCTTCTTCGTTCCTGGCTGCTTAGCCCCAAAATAATCACATGGAAACTGTGTTAATTAAATTACTGCTAGGCACATTAGTTCTAACTTCTTATTGGCTAACACTTATATCTTAATTTAACCCTTCTCCATTAATCTGTGTATCACCACGAGGTCACAAGGTCGTGGCCTACCAGCAAAGTTTCACCGCATCTGTCTCCGGCAGTCATGGCCTATCAGCAAAGTTTCACCACATCTGTCTCCAGCGGTGGCTCCATGGCTTCTCTCTGACTCCGCCTTCTCTCTCTCAACATTCAACTTAAGCTTTCCCTGCCTACCTAAGTTCTGCCCTACCAGCAGGCCCAAAACAGCTTCTTTATTAACCAATGTTATTCACAGCATACAGCATACAGATCAAGCTTCCATATTCCCATCTCAATGAAAGAGCTATCCTAAAGATGCCTGGTTCTAGTTCCTGGGAACGGGGAATGTAGCCTTATCTGAGAGGAGGGGGCACAGTCTTTACAGAACTAAGTCATGAATTTCATTGAGGAAATTATTCTGGGTGCTTGAGTGGGACAGGAATGGCATCACAGGTATCCTTCTAAGAGGAAGGAACAGGAAATACAGACCCTAACAGAGTTCCAAAGGCCATGTGACCTCTATGTAGACAGATTTGCAATTTCTGTTCTTGAAGATTAGATTAGCCAAAAGCTAAGTTTGGTAAGATGGCTTGCTGAGACACTTCAAGCCCAAAGAATAGAAGCAGCAGGAGAATTAGGAGGAGAGTGACATTCCCCCACAGAAGATCTAGAGCCCAGCCACACTGATTTGAGACTCTTGGGTTCCAGAACTGTCAAATAATTAAAACCTGTTCTTGGAATGCAACAACTGTGTGAAAATCTCATATAACTAACACAGAAAGATTTCCCAGCCTCTGCTTCTTTCCTCAGTCCTGGAGTGTCCACCACCTTGGCCCGAGGCCACCACCTTGGCCACGCCTCAGTTACTTTCCCCACACCGAGTCTCTTCATTGGATTTGTAGCCTCCCACCTCACAAATGCAGTCACCTGTGGTACCTACATTATGGAACGGTTTGTGAGTCAGGCAAGGGGTTGGAGATTGAAACACACACACACACACACACACACACACACACACACACACACACACCACTCACGCACGCACACACAGAAAGACACAGGTCTTCCTTGAAACAAGAATGCCCATTTTAATGTGTTCCAGGGCAGCTTTCATAGGCCTCTCCTTGACTAATGGCCATGCCCTAGGTCTCAGGATTTTTCAGCTGCAAGCCCACCAGAATCCACTCAGTCCCCTACCATCAGGAACTCATGAGGGTCTCAAGCCCAGAGCAGCTGCAAGCACAGGAAGTTCTTTACTCTCACAGGCAAGGGGGTTGCAGAAAACTCAGGGTCTGAGGGCCTGCAGTCCCCAACAGTCACCACGATGCCTCCAGGAGGAACCCGTTGCCTACACATATCCACAGTGTTTGTCCTAGTGCTTGTCACCCACGACCTTGTGCGTTCACATCTCTGTCCATCTAGCTCAGCAGTTCTCAACCTGGGGGTCACTACTCCTTCAGGGATTGAAAGATTCTTTCACAGGGGTCACATATCCTGCATATCAGGTATTTATATTATGATTAATAACAGTTACAACATTACCGTTATCAAGCAGCAATGGGAATCATTTTACGATTGGGGTCACTACAATGTGAGGAACTGTACTGAAGGGTTACAGCATTAGGAAGGTTGAAAACCATGGCTCTAGTTCCAAACCTTGCCGATCTCATGCTCTAGGTTCACACTGTCCCTCAGAACTCTGTTTTTCTGGAACTTTCTCTCCTACCTGCTGCTGTTCTCAACGCTGCCCACTCCCTCCTATGTGGCCAGCACAAAACAGGAACCCAAAGCACAAATTTCACTCCTACTCCGTTACCAAGCCTGGCTCTGTGCTCACCGCTTACATAAGCCGTTTCCTTAACCCTCAACAAGATCCTACCAAGTAGCAATTATTAGCAAGACTCTTTCTCCAGATGAAATTACAAAATTCAGAGATGTTCTTCTATAAAGCATCCAGAATCACAAAAATCACATAAAAAGTACATATTTGGGGTAATTTTTTATAACTGATTTCTAATTTTTATTTTTATAAATACAGTCTGTGTCAATGAAAACAAAATGAAATGAGCTATAAACAAAGTATTTATTGAACATAACTTAAAAATTCTAGGAAGAAAGGTATAAAAATCACAAAGAATACTAGAAAGAGAAAAATTAAATTGTTCTGCAGAAGATTTAATTTGGCACCTAAGAAGCAAGTAAGAGAATAAAGTAATAAAACTTTTTAAATCAACAAAATAATTTAATAAAATTATTATAATTATGATAAATATGTAAAGGTTAATACATTTTCTAGGTTTCTACTGCTTATTATTTTATAGCATTCAGGATCTGGCAATTACATGCTGCTTTTATGCTGAGGTCCATGAGGGCCAGGTAACATCTTGACTATAAGTCACTGCCAATGAGACAATATTCTTCAGTAAGCGGGATCCAGGACAGCCATATAGCTCGCTCCATGGCTTTAATCCATGTGCAGCTTTCTGTCATTTCCAAGCACTCCAAACACTCCAAACAAGCATTTCCAAACACTGCCAGGTGGCTATAACAGTACATAGTCTATTGGCATCCAACACCTTACAAGGCATGACCATGTGACCCACTACAGTGTATGACTAATAGTCCTTCCTCAGGAGCAGATATAGCAATGTCTACCCCTCCTTCTGAAGTCCCAAGTACAATGCCAGCTGTGGTTTCACCAAAATTCACCTGGGGACCCAATGAGCTTACTAGTTTTACCAATAGACAGGCAACCATGGGGGTGACATAGCAGTCTTCAAATTCTTTTAAACTATCGATCTCCCTCTGCCAAAGCACTGAGTACTATTATCATAGTCCCAAGCTCCAAACTTAAAGATTTCCTTTGGATGTCTTCTAAGTATGGACATAAAGATGCCTCTCATTATACTGGAGACATCTCTGTCAAGCACACACACACACACACACACACACACACACACACACATACACGTGCACACACACATGCACATACGTTCATGCACACACGCACACACATTTTCAGCACTCTGGATTCTCAAGCTTTTACTGTGACTCAAACACATAAGCCTACTGCTTTTCCCACAGCATGAATCTCAAACATAAATTACAAACAATAGTACTGCTAACATCCCTAAACTTTCATCTCTTTTTATAAAAAGAATTCATAGAAGCTTCAGGAAGGCATAATGTAGATTCACCTATGACAGGTCAAATGGACTCCTGAGAAGTATTCCTGTCAATCAATAGCACGTTATTCCCACCTACTGCATATTTCTAAGTGGGAAGTTCCAAATGTAAGATTTTCCTTTAAGTTCCTAAACTTTAACTTCTGTCCTTGATCTAGATCTGCCCCAACAGATTTCTACCCAGCTTGATGTAACACCATTCATGAATCAGTTGCAGACAACAAACTGTTCCAATACCAAAGAACCCTAAATTTGCTGAAAGCCAGTCAGTCTTTGTGACTAAGTCTCTCCAGCTGTGTCAACCAACCAACCAGATGCTTCTATTGAACACCCCGCACCCCAATACTTAAATTCCCTCCTGGACTTTGAAAACTATTCTAGCTTTCCTGGGCCCTAACAATGACATCTGAGAAGCAATTATAGAGGAGAATACATCATCCCTTATTCTAAGCAAACTAGTTTCCCTCTACATGTTTAAAAATATAAACAGATACCCAGTACAGAGTCAAAGATTTGACGCAGGATACAACTCAAGAGGTGGGGGGAATGATGGCTAGCAATACATTTGAAGCTTAAACTTACTATGCTTGTGATACCAAAAAAAAAAATGTTTCTGACACATAAGGCCCTAACTTGAACAGGCTGTACCCTAGAAGCGCATTTCCTATTCTTGCTAGATAGTAACTAGATAGATAGACTTGCTAGATAGATAGGCTAACTGTCATTTCTGACTTTGAAACCAAGATGACCAGGACAACTGTAACACATAAATGTTAGAATAAAAAACCCTGCTCCACATAGAATACATGTAATCATACGGTTTTTGACTTTATAGACCTTGGACTGATATGGCTAAGTCTTGCATTTTGGAAGTGCTCTCAGATGCAGTCTTGGCCCCGCATTGGACACCAGGATCTAATCTAAAAACCTCTTTTTATTAAAATTTATTTATGGTCATGATGACTCTCTGAGGGAGCCCAGACCCATAACAACCGGAAGGTCTACATCTAGCAAGAATGATGGCTTCCGTAAGACTCATTGAAGGAGACCTCTCCCTCCTCCAGTACTTTTCCACCTACAACCTCTAGTTCTTCCAAGATTTCCCAAGATCATAATCAATTAAGGCAGCATACAACTTTTTTGGGGGAAGGATGACTCAGAGGAGGGTTCCATGACCACCCTGTCCTATCATTCCAAAAGCAAAGGTCAAGAGTTAACAAACCTAGCTATGGTGACCTTTGGCAAGTAGGCCCAGCTGAACTTTAGAAGAGGGTGGGCTCCGGCAAGAGTAGTCCTATATAACAGTCTGTCTGTCCTATTCCCTTTGGAAGTACAGGTAGGTGCCACATAATACATCTCATTCCCTATGGGATATGTTTGCAACAATTGTCCTATGACATTTTCACAGAGCTGAAAAATCTATCTTGTAGTGACACAACTGTCCTCCTAACATTGCAAAGACACAAGTTACTCAACTCTTTGCGGCGATGTGATGATGTAGTCAGTTGCACAAAGGTGTCTGATATTTGATAATAAAGAATTCTGCTACTGGTTTGGAAACCCACTAAACTTCTAGCCCTAAGCTGTAGAGTCTACTTGTATTAAAACAGTGTGCTGCAACCAGAGTGACAGCAGACTCATGAATGCCATGTCTCTCTAAACTGCAACGCTTTCTCCTGAACTTGAATTAATTTCATGCCGTCTTGTTCATCATCATCCTGGGAGCAATAGGCTACATCATACACATACATACACCATATCGTCCGGGCTAGACCACCTAAGCTAATGTGAATAAATTCTATACATGATGCTTGCTCAATGGTGAATTTTCCTGAGAATGTATTCTTAGAACATCCCCATGTTTCCTATTAATCATCTACATGTACCCTTTTTGGCCACCACTGTATTCAGATATAATTCATGGAGCATGAACTCTGCCTTCTAACACTGACATTTAGTTTACAGTTTATCCACACAACTATGAAACAACCATCACCATAATCTAGTTTTAGAACTTTTTTTTAACATATTTCCCATCAAAAAGTCACTGTCCTTTAACAGTCACGTTCTATCCTACTTTTTCTTGCCCCTGGTAATGATTCATCTTTCCTCTTCATCTAATCCGCTGCTCTAGACATCGCATGCATGTGGAATTATAAGCGCCTGCCACATTTTTAACTTTCACAAGTTGTTTCTGTAGTATCAGCCAGGTCTCCATTCTTCTCTACTGCCAAACAGTATCCCTTCACGTGGGTACTCCGTATACTGCCAGTAGTTGATGAATACTTTAATTGTTCTGGCTGTAATGCATGAGTTTCTAGGAGTGTTTTTCATATGAATGCAGGTTTTATGTAGACATACGGCTTCATTTCTAGTGGGCACATAGCTACATAACAGTAGAACTGATGAGTCCTATGAACCAATCAGACCATTTTTCTAAGTGGCTGCACCATTTTATGTTTTTATCATATGTGTATAAGGGTGCCTGTACATCCAAATCATGTTGTTTTATACAATAACCAGGTAATTGTAAAAAAATATTGTCAGTTCACCAATGTATCTAATTGCCATACATTTTACCAGAAAAAGGAAGGAAGTCATTCATAACATTTAATATGACCAACTCCTCTGAAACTGACTAACCATAGATGATACAGATAGTGACCACGCCAGAATGTGGGCATCTGGTTACACATCACAAGCCATGTCACCACACCCAAAGTAAAGTCTTGTCCCAGAAAAGTATAGACTAATCAAATTTAAAGTTTAACATCTATTTTATTCATATGCATATATAACATAAGAAAAATATATATGCTTATAAAAATAGAAAGAATGATCTACAGTAATGGAAAAAAATAAAAGTATCCCTAAGAAAACATAGGCTAAAGAACTTTTTTAGAACAGCATTTCACTATGCAGCCCTGGAATTCACTCTGTAGATCTCAAACTCATAGAGATTTGCCTGCTTCTAAGCATAATATATGTGGAGGGCCGGACCACATTCTCCATTGCTTCTAGGAACAAAGGTAGAGATTGACCTCTGTGACCCCAAGGTGTGGCGGCACACACCTTTAATCTCAGCGCACGTGCTTTGTAACTCTCTACCGCTGCGTCCCTGCCTACTCCCGAGGTTTCACCTGGGACTGGGAGCAGTCAGCCAATCCGGGAATGACACGTCCAGGGCAGGGTCTGTTTCCTTTATAAGGGATGGGTTCCATCTTATCTGGGTCCCCACGGCCGTGTTGGCTTATGCTCTGCTCCCAAGAGACATAAAGCTATTCTGCAGAAGGATCCTAGTGTTCCGTGTGGTTCTTGCTGGCGAGACGGTAGCGCGGGACAAATATATATATATATATATATTATATATATATTATATATATAAAAGAAATACCATCTTATAAAAGAAGAAATACCAAACATCTCCATGTGCATGCATATTCAATAAAGTTCATCATGAATGATGCTCATTGAGATTCACATGAGGTGTACACTGTTTTTCCTGTAAAATGGGCAAATATTAGCTACTCTTGAATAAATAACATACTAAAGGCTTATTCTGTTGTCACAGAAAACAAAGAATGCCGTGATGAAACAAACAGGGGTGCTTATGAATCCCAGACTTAGACACTCAGCTGACCATGGCTGAAGCAAGGGCAGAAATGACAGCACCACCAACAGTGGTAGCTTGTGCCTGCAAGGCCAGCACCAGGAAGGCTGCAAGAGTAAGTTCTCTGGACTCCAGACTCAAGGGGAAGGCTGCCTCCCCCAAACAAAGACCAGCAGTGCTGCCTGGAGCTCAGTTACCAGCTCCAGTCTTGAGTTACATCTTCACTGTAGCTGTGCTTTGCGCATGGTAGGAAGCAACTGCTTAGAGTCCTTCATCACCTTGGCACCTAAGACTCTCTGCCATCATTTCCACCCGCTTTATTTCCATCACCAAATTTCATGGATTCTCTGTTAGTTGGTAGGATGCCTACCTCTGAATGGGTGGGAAAGCCCTACATTAAGCTAAAGCATTGCTATCAAGGGGGAAGGTTACATTTATTCTTCCTTTCAATCTGTATTTATTGAACACTTGTCAACTATCAACCGGTGTCTCAGCACCATGTAAGAGCAGGATATGGAAATGGAGAAGCCCTTATTTCAAGGAGTTTATTTTACAGAGACAGGGAGAGATGCGGTCTCTAAAGATGGAGGAATAACTTTCAGGTGGCATTAAGAACAGAGGACAGGGCTACAGAGGACACCTAGCTCGACCGTAGAGTTCAGGATACGCAAGCCCCTGAGCTCTGTCCTCAGCAGCACAAGAAGGAAGGCAGGAGGTGTAGAAGAGAAACAGGGGAAGGAGAAAGGAGAGGGGAGAGTGAAAACACTCAAATATTCAAAAATATTTAAATCGAGGATGGGAAAGTGCCTTCAGAGGTGGTTCAGAGCAAGGCTTTCTGAGAAGAAGCCATTTGCACGGCAAACTGAGGAAAAGGAGGCCAATACAGAGAGGCCTGGCTATCCGGTGTTGTCTGTCCGCAGAGATCCAGAGAATATAACAAGCACAAATGCCCTGAGCCCCAGCAGAAAGTGAGAGTTCCAGCAAATAGAGTGGTGAGGGAGAGCGCTCACTCTTGTGGCCATGGTAACACAATTTCATGGTGAAATCTTGTTAGCGTTATGGAAAAAAATCATGTCCTGGAGAGAGGGACTCGTGTATTTTAAGGGAAAAAAAATGCAATCTAGTGAGAGGAATCTGATGCTGTTACAAAACAAGACGGAGATGGACTCGAGCGTGTCTCCCAGAGTCGAAAATGAGATGCCATTTCTAAAAGATGGCAGATGGTTCGTTCTCACTGCCTTTACAGTGTGGGCCACTGTCCTACCACAGCCGGATTGACATGAATATGAGTTTTGTGTCGACGAAGGAGCCTTCAAAGCCTTTCATTGGCATCACATCACAGTTTTAAAAATGTGCATTCCTTTGGAGATTCCAACCTATACCTAAACTGGAAATACAGTCTAGAATGCCAAACAGATATTTTTTTTTAAAAAAAAATGTGCCCACATGGGCATCCTTCTCAATTATATAACTATATATTATGTACAATGCCTATCACAGCATAATCATAACTGTTGCTTGTGATTAAGAACACTTGGTGGAAACTAAATAATCATCAAGCGACTGATTAAAGAGATGAGATTCTAATCAAATTAATGAATGATTTAAGTGGAATTTTGGCATCAAAGAAAGAGCCTAGTACTCTCATGATGTCATAGACTTGGGAAGCACCAACCAGCGTGGGCATTTCCTGGCTGTTCATCCTAAGTCCTCTGTGCTTCACCCATCCGCTGATAGAAACAAAAGCAATGTGTGAGAAAACATAGGATGGTGCACGAATGTTCCACACAGAATATTCTGGGCAGAAAACATAAAGTATCTAGACCATCACCCAGCACACACTAGAATAGAAAAGCACTGGGGGGAGGCAGCCACCATGATAAACATTTCCCATGCTCGGCACACTGCCCTCCAAATTCCTGTGTGCCTATGTGAAGTTTGAAAAGGCCAAGAAGCTTCCTGGAAACAGGATAAGAAAGTTCATGGGTTCTCTGTGAGATGTCATGATTGACTCCCAGCTAGACTACGAGAGAAACCTAAATGGAACATGCGCCATCTCCGCCCCCAAAATTAGAGCTTATTCTGGAAATTCAGGGTCCAAGACAAGTCCCAACTGGACCCACACAACCGCAGCCTGGAACTGTGCAATGTGAGCACAGGGCTAAAACCTGTGAACATATTGGGTGGGGGGAGATCTGACTAAAGAAGCTGCTGACTTGAAAACGACCCCCAAGGGGCACACAGAACCACAGGGTCTGGCAAATGAAGAGCCACGCACCACTAGACAATGGCTGGAGTCACTGTGGGAGCAGGCAACAAGGCCATGGGTCAGGTTCCACACATCCGGGCATGGTAATGTGCTCCCCAAGGTCAGATTTTCTGGAATTTGGGAAGTGGGTTTGCTTGGACCACAGGTGAGGAAACCCCAGGCAAAGGACCACAAACCTGCTAAGAGGAATGGAATTAACACAACAACAAAAGAGAACTTCGTCTTATCTAAGTCATCAGAAGATGGACTGGAATGAAAACACTGTGTGTGTGTGTGTGTGTGTGTGTTCCATTCTTTTCAACACAATCTGGCTTGAGTTTTCTATGTATTTTTATAGTAGTTGTGTAGAACTTTTCTATAACATGGCCGATCTTTGATTCTTCGCCATCTTCATTTTGTGAGTCACTGTTCTCCTACTGCGGTTGAATGGTCACACAAATGAGTTCTGTGCTAAGTAGCAGGTGCTTTCAAAACGTTTTGCTGATGTAACGTCACACAGTTTGAATAGCAACTATATGAGAAAGACTTTCTTCTACCCTACTTACATACAAAAGCAGAGATTAGGACCCAGTTAAATACATGAGCTGTAACCAAAGCCATGCCTGTCCAGCTCTGACCTCTTTCTCTGCTTCTCACATGTTCCCCTTAGTATGTTAGACCATGGAGATTTCATATCATTTTTCTCAATCTCTCTTCCTGCCCACTCTAAATACAGTCACTGTGTTTGAACTTGCCAACAGTTGAATGACAATGAGCTGCTGTGTATTTTACAAAATTTGCTAAATTCGTCATCTGTGAGATTACTGCTCCCCGCAGAGTCAATGCACGAAGTATGTCTGTTCCAGGAGGCAAATGCTGATGACTGTGGCTGGTCCACAAACCAGCATACATGAGAAAACTCAGCAGAGGCTGCCTCCCACGCGCTCCAAGTGCATGTGAAGTACTTAAGTACTTTCCAACTTTTAATTTCTTTGTCCATTAGCTTTTGGGAAATCCACTGCAATTTCAACCACTGTAAACTCAATATCTTCCCATTGCAAAATAGAACCTGTACAGGAGGGTCATTTGCTTAGATTTTTAAGTTTCTTCAGTCACCATACATCCTTTACAAATAAAAAAACATGCCTATTCTCAAGAAACCAAAAAAAAAGCCCATAACAGGAATGCCTCATTAGCAGGTTATTGTTTTCCTTTCATCGTTTTTAGTTTAGTTTTTGAGATTATAATATAATCACATGATTTCCCCCTTCCCTCTCTTCCCCCAAAGCCTTCCCTTCACGTTCTCCTTGCTCTCTTTCAAATTCACAGTTCCCCACGGGCTTTAAACTATTTTCAGAAATCTGTTTAAATCGTTGAATAATTCAAATTGTACTTCACGGCAATCTGAGCTTTGCAGACTCTCCAAGAGAGTTTAAACAGAAGCCGGAATCAAAGTCTGAGTGTTAGCACATAGGACCAGGTAACACAGAAACCACAGATGACTTCCTAAGGTGACATCATCAAGGGTGACCAGAGTGAAAATGCGCGTCTGACTCATAAGGACTCACAGATAAACTCAGTCCCAGCACCTACAAACCCTTTGTGAAATTAGTTCTACAAACCCTAAAATGTAAATGGATAACCTCATCAAAGGCCTTCACCCAGCCCCATCTCCTTCATCTTGCCTTTTGATAACTGACTTGCTGAGACTGTATTTGTTCCTGCCTTCTGTCTACCACTCACAGGTCCCAATAATATGAAATACACTCCTTTCTTCAACAACCTTGTGTAAACAATCATTAAGCACTTTCTATGCAAGATACTAGACTATCAGATAGGCATAGTACAGTGGTGGATAAGATTCAGTTGGTGTTCGATGAGAACTTATAATTTCATGGTTATCTGATAGTCTTTCAACTCTTTCTTCCAAAAAAAACACGAAGTCCATTGGAAGCCGAAGAAAGGATATAGTGTAAGAGACTATATATAAATGCCTGCAGTCTTGCCTCTAGTTTATTTGTACTTGATTACAGGGAGAGATCTGTAAGCAGTCCAGTGAAATGTGGAGCACGTCCAACAAACACACTATAAATTGGAGAACTAAAGGTTGAATCAAATCTATTAGAAATTCTTCACAGTGACAGAAACGTGTCAACTGTCAACACACTCCAGCAGGAGGGATGCTAAGAGGGATTGCTCCCAGTTTGCTCCTGATTGAGCTCATCTGAAGTGGTTTGGAACTAGGGAGGCTTTGGGTAAGAGCAGTGCAGAGGAGGGAAGTGGAGACATGAAGGAAAAGAGATGAAGTTAACAGTTAGGTCAAGACCCCAACACTTGAGACGAGAAGGCAAGAGAACCAGGATTTTAGGGCCATGCTGTTCCATAGTGAATTAACGAACAACCAAAGCTACATGAAAACGCAAAAACCCAAACTAACACTCAAAATATTTAAATATTCTTACTGCACTAGCAATTGAGCAGTTGTATACAAAAGTTAAATTGTGTTAAGTATCTGTCCTTTCCTACCCAACACCCAGGAGGAGATACCACACAGCTCAGATGAGTCAATGATGGGCAGACAATATTTTGATGAGGAGTGCTTACTTAAGCCTATCTCTTGTTCTGTATTTGAACCTGAATCTCTGAACCTCATGAGGACCCCAAAGATAGATCTGGGGTGTGAGTGGGGAGGTCACTGGAATCTTTATGTGTTCCCTCACCGATGAGGCCACGCTTAACATATCATTTTTCTCTGCTTTGCAATATTACTTGTCTCTTTAAACTGGCATGTTGTGGGGGTAGCTGAGCCAGGCTCATTAGGATTGTCAGAGCCAGTTGCATGGCCTAAAAACTCCAGTTACACTTGCACCCTGGTCAGACGGGCCTGGAGCTAATCGGTATCATAGAGAGCCATATTAAAGGGTAGCTATGGAAGTAAAGCAGCAGGAGACGAGGGCTTACTCCTCACATGACAGAAATTTTACTAATGGACTGAGGATATAAAAAAAAAAAACAGAAAGGACTTAGTCCCCTGCGAAGATGTAAACTAGCTTCCTTTAGCGGGCACATACACAGTCTAAAAAATCTCTGAGGAAACGCCACTGACAATTCCGTTGAAAACAGCAGGTTTAGACCATTTTCCCAAGTGAGAAATAAACGATACGAGAGTACAATAATTGCGTGGTAAAATCACAGCATTCCCTCTGCACTGGGAGCTGCTGGGCATGTCCTCATGCATGAAACCCGTGTACCGCACTCACTGAAGAAAAGTAATGCTAAGTTTGGGGTTTCCCTAACTTTACACCATTCGTTAGATCTGTGCCTTTGAAAAGACTTTATACAATTAAGCATGGCAAGATTTGGGGCTAAATATAATCAATGGAGGATTCAGTCACGTCTGTCAGAAGCACTTCAGATATTTCTTAGACAACTCAGCAAAGCATCCTAGCCAGACAAAGGGAAGAGGTGACATAGCCTATAGACAGTGGTTTCGCAATAAGTCTGCTTGCTTTAACATAGATATCCTGTATAAGTATCGTCAATATCCTACAGAAAGATCAGCTCTGCTCTTTTCTCCTTTCTAGAACTGTTTCCTTCCATCACTCTACTCTTGAGGCTTTATCTTGCTGTGACTTTTGGCTTTTCAAAAGCTTTTGTTCACATTTTTGTGGCACAAAATTAAAACTGATTGAACAAGTATGTTGAGACTGTAAGAAAGTGTGTTAACCAACAGCTCCCTCGAGAGATTGGCATACTCTTTTGAAACACCGTGAGTCTCTCACTTCATTGGTTTATCAAATAAATTAACAGAAATATTTTTTCTTCAATACAAAGTCCATGTTGAGTCAACTATTAAGACATGCTGATCTCTTTTCCTGTTTAGATACATTACATAGAATATCACACATTCAAGCTCATTGGCGTGTGTGTGTGTGTGTAGAAGCCAGAGGTTCACAGTAGGAATAGTCCTCAGTCATTTCCTACCTTGCAGTCTGAGATGGAGACTCCCACTGAACCTGAAGCTTGCTTAGTCAGTAGACTGTGGGCCAGGGGGCCTTGAGGAACTCCCCTTCACCTTTCCCAATAGGCACACCACTGCCTTCAATATCTTACCAAAGGAGTTGTCTGCCCAGCCATACTGCAAGTTACACTGATTGCCTATTTTTGTTCAACATTCATTCCTAATTAAAGAAACAAACTATCTGTCAGTATGCAGAAATAGTGTCCACTTCTAAAACTCACTGAGCTGTTATTAGAGACAATATAACCAAAATTATATGTTTCTTGTCTCTTCACATAAAAAATTTTGCAGAACATTATAATAACTGGGTAAAAAAATTATTCTTTCAATAAGTTATACTGGTAAAATAGGTTGAGTTTCATATTGTATTATTTATAATAACACTTCAAGATTATAAAGGTCGAAGACTGCAGGCAGGGAGACTTCTGACCAGCGAGTGGCTCTGATCCTGTGGAGGGGTAAGTGTGTTGTTCCTGACCACCACACAAGTCCGGTTAGGGAACACACAATATTCCCGCCATCCTTATCTGCCTGGCTACTCCAAAGGGGCAGCTTCCTCCAGCTAAACCCTCTCTCCTGCTACGCCATCCCAGCTCTCTGCCTGGAACCTCTATCCTTCCCCTCTCCCTTTTTCGGGGCTTAAATTCCTCCATCTCAGCCGGGGTGGGTGCCGCAGGCCAGGACAGGCGGTAAGTGCAAAGGGACGGGAGTCCCTTTGTTCTGATAGCCGGCCTGCAGCAAGCTAAGACTGCAGGCAGGGAGACTTCTGACCAGCAAGTGGCTCTGATCCTGTGGAGGGGTAAGTGTGTTGTTCCTGACCACCACACAAGTCCGGTTAGGGAACACACAATATTCCCACCATCCTTATCTCCCTGGCTACTCCAAAGGGGCAGCTTCCCCCAGCTAAACCCTCTCTCCTGCTATGCCATCCCAGCTTTCTGCCTGGAACCTCTACCCTTCCCCTCTCCCTTTTTCGGGGCTTAAATTCCTCCATCTCAGCCAGGGTGGGCACCGTGGGCCGGACATGTGGTGAGTGCAAAGGAACGGAAGTCCCTTTGTTCTAATATCCTGCCTGCAGTAAGCTAAGGTTGCAGGCAAAGTGATTCCTGGATAGTAAGGGGCACTAATCCAGTAGAAGAAGACCCAGTGGAGGGAAGAGCCATTGGAGAGCATCTGAAGGAAGAGATGGGCAGGCGCCAAGGCAAGAATTCCTCCAACAATCTGAAAAACAACATGAAAACACCAGATCCCAGCGATCTTAGGACAGAAGGACTTGAACACCCTATTCCGGAAGAAGTGGAAAACTGTCATTATGAAAGCAATAGAGTCTCTTAAACAGGGTATGAATAACTCACTTAAAGAAATAGAAGAGAAATATAACAAAAAGATGGAAGAAATGAGTAAAGAAATGGAAGACAAATATAACAAAAAGTTTGAAGAAATGAGTAAATTCGTAAATGATACCCTGGGAAACCAAGAAAAAACAATCAAACAGGTAATGGAATCAGTTAAAGAATTGAAAACTGAAATGGAGGCAATGAAGAAAACACAAACCGAGGGCCGGCTGGATATGGAAAATCTAGGTAAACAAACAGAGACTTCAGGAACAAGCATAACCAATAGAATACAAGAGATAGAAGAACAAATCTCAGATTATGAAGACACCATAGAGAAAATAAACGCCTTGACCAAAGAAAACAGCAAATCCAACAAATTCTCATCACAAAACATTCAGGAAATATGGGACATAATAAAAAAACCAAATTTAAGAATAATAGGAGTAGAAGAAGGAGAAGAATTGCAGATCAAAGGTCCAGAAAATATATTCAACAAAATTATAGAAGAAAACTTTCCCATCCTAAAGAGTGATATTCCTATGAAGGTGCAAGAAGCATACAGAACACCGAATAGACTGGATCAGAAAAAAACATCCCCTCGCCATATAATAATCAAAACACAAAGCATTCAAATTAAAGAAAGGATATTAAGAGCTGCAAAGGAAAAAGGTCAAGTAACCTATAAAGGTAAACCTATCAGACTTACACCAGACTTCTCTATGGAAACCATGAAAGCCAGAAGGTCCTGGATAGAGGTACTGCAGAAACTAAGGGACCATGGATGCAAACCCAGACTACTATACCCAGCCAAGCTTTCATTCACTATCAACGGAGAAAACAAAATATTCCAGGATAAAAACAAATTTAAACAATACGTAACTACTAATCCAGCCTTACAGAGAATATTAGAAGGAAAATTACATCCCAAGGAATCCAACATTGCCAACACTGCCTACAATAACTCAGACATCTAGCGACCCTTCACTAGCACAACTCAAAGAAGGAAAACACATACACTCTACTTCCCCCCTCAAAAAAATGACCGGAGGCAACAACAACTGGTCATTAATATCTCTTAATACCAATGGACTCAATTCACCTATAAAGAGGCACAGACTTAGAGATTGGATACAAAAACAGGATCCAACATTCTGCTGTTTACAAGAAACACACCTCAACCACAAAGACAGACACCTACTCAGAGTAAAGGGTTGGGACAAGGTTTTCCAAGCAAATGGACCTAAGAAACAAGCGGGTGTGGCCATTCTAATATCTAACAAAATCGACTTCAAACTAAAATCAATCAGAAGAGATGGAGATGGACATTTCATACTCATAACAGGAACAACTCATCAGGAAGAAGTCTCAATCCTGAATATCTATGCCCCTAATATAAAGGCACCCACATATGTAAAAGAAACTCTTCTAGAACTCAAGGCAGTCATCAAACCACACACGCTAATAGTAGGAGACTTCAACACTCCTCTCTCACCAATGGACAGGTCAATCAGACAGAAACCAAACAGAGAAGTGAGAGATCTATTGGAGGTATTGAATCAAATGGACTTAACAGACATCTATAGAACATTCCACCCAAATAGGAAAGAATATACCTTCTTCTCTGCAGTTCATGGAACCTTCTCGAAGATTGACCACATACTCGGTAACAAAGCAAACTTCCACAGATACAAAAAAATATTAGTAACCACCTGTGTCTTGTCAGATGACCATGGATTAAAATTAGAATTCAACAACAATGCTACCCCCAGGAAGTCAACAAACTCATGGAAGTTGAACAGTCAACTACTAAATCACCCCTGGGTCAAGGAAGAAATAAAGAAAGAAATTAAAGTCTTCCTTGAATTTAATGAAAACAAAGACACAACATACTCAAACCTATGGGACACTATGAAAGCAGTGCTAAGAGGAAAGTTCATAGCAATAGGTGCCCAAATAAAGAAAACAGAGAAAGCACACATTGGAGACTTAACAGCACACTTGAAAGCTCTAGAAAAAAAAAGAAGCTGATTCACCCAGGAGGAGTAGAAGACTGGAAATAATCAAACTGAGGGCTGAAATCAACAAAATAGAAACAGAGAAAACAATCCAAAGAATCAATGAATCAAAAAGCTGGTTCTTGGAGAAAATCAACAAGATTGACAAACCCCTATCCAAACTAATCAAATGGCAGAGAGAGAACATGCAAATTAGTAGGATCAGAAATGAAAAGGGGGACATAACCACAGACACAGAGGAAATTCAGAGAATCATCAGATCTTACTACGAAAGTTTATATGCCACAAAGTTGGAAAATGTAAAAGAAATGGACATTTTTTTAGATAAGTACCATATACCAAAGTTGAACCAAGAACAGGTGAACAATCTAAATAGACCTGTTAGTCGTGAAGAATTAGAAGCTATTATCAGAAATCTCTCTACCAAAAAAAGCCCAGGACCAGATGGTTTCAATGCAGAATTCTACCAGAACTTCCAGGAAGAGCTAATACCTATACTCCTTAATGTATTCCACAATATAAAAACAGAAGAGTCATTGCCAAACTCCTTTTATGAAGCTACAGTTACCCTAATACCAAAACCACACAAAGACACAACCAAGAAAGAGAATTACAGGCCAATCTCACTCATGAACATCGACGCGAAAATTCTCAATAAAATCCTGGCAAACCAAATCCAGGAACACATTAGAAAAATTATCCCTTATGATCAAGTAGGCTTCATCCCAGAGATGCAGGGCTGGTTCAACATACGCAAATCTATCAATGTAATCCATCATATAAATAAACTGAAAGAAAAAAACCATATGATCATTTCATTGGATGCTGAAAAAGCATTTGACAAAATTCAACACCCATTTATGATAAAGATGTAGGAGAGACTGGGGATACAAGGATCATACCTAAATATAATAAAAGCAATATACAGTAAGCCGACAGCTAACATCAAATTGAATGGAGAGAAACTCAAACCCTTTCCACTAAAATCAGGAACACGACAAGGCTGTCCACTCTCTCCATACCTCTTCAATATAGTGCTTGAAGTTCTAGCAATAGCAATAAGACAACATAAGGAGATCAAGGGGATTCGAATTGGAAAGGATGAAGTTAAACTTTCGTTATTTGCTGGTGATATGATAGTGTACATAAGTGACCTCAAAAACTCTACCAAAGAACTACTTCAGCTGATAAACACCTTTAGTAACGTGGCAGGATACAAGATCAACTCCAAAAATCAGTGGCCCTCCTATACACAAAGGATAAAGAAGCAGAGAGGGAAATCAGAGAAACATCACCTTTCACGATAGCCACAAATAGCATAAAATATCTTGGGGTTACTCTAACCAAGGATGTGAAAGACCTATTTGACAAGAACTTTAAGTCTTTGAAGAAAGAAACTGAGGAGGATACCAGAAAATGGAAAGACCTCCCCTGCTCTTGTATTGGGAGAATCAACATAGTAAAAATGGCAATTCTACCAAAAGCAATCTATAGATTCAATGCAATCCCCATCAAAATCCCATCAAACTTCTTCACAGACCTTGAGAGAACAATAATCAAGTTTATATGGCAAAACCAAAATCCCAGGATAGCCAAAACAATCTTATACAATAAAGGAACTTCAGGAGGCATTACCATCCCTGACTTCAAACTCTATTACAGAGCTACAGTATTGAAAACAGCTTGGTATTGGCATAAGAACAGAGAAGTCGACCTCTGGAATCAAATAGAAGACCCGGATATTAACCCACAAACCTATGAGCACCTAATTTTTGACAAGGGAGCTAAAGGTATACAATGGAAGAAGGAAAGCATCTTTAACAAATGGTGCTGGCATAACTGGATGTCAACCTGTAGAAGGATGAAAGTAGATCCATACCTATCACCATGCACAAAACTCAGGTCCAAATGGATTAAAGACATCAACATTAATCCGTCCACTTTGAACCTGATAGAAGAGAAAGTGGGAAGTAGTCTACAAGATATAGGCACAGGAGGCCTCTTCCTAAGTAGGACCCCAGTAGCACAGACAATAAGAGAAACAATGAAAAAATGGGATCTACTGAAACTGAGAAGCTTCTGTAAAGCAAAGGACACTGTCAGTAAGACAAAAAGGCTGCCTTCTGACTGGTAGAAGATCTTCACCAACCCCTCATCAGACAAAGGTCTGATCTCCAAAATATAGAAAGAACTCAAGAAACTAGACACTAAAACTCTAATTAACCCAATTAAAAAATGGGGTACTGAACTGAACAGAGAATTCACAACAGATGAACTTCGAATGGCCAGAAGACACTTAAGGTCATGCTCAACCTCCTTAGCGATCAGGGAAATGCAAATCAAAACAAATTTGAGATACCATCTTACACCTGTCAGAATAGCTAAAGTCAAAAACACCAACAATAGCCTATGCTGGAGAGGATGTGGGGTGAGGGGATCACTCATCTATTGTTGGTGGGAATGCAAACTTGTGCAGCCACTGTGGAAATCAGTGTGGCGGTTTCTCAGGAAACTGGGAGTCAACCTCCCTCAGGACCCAGCAATTCCACTCTTGGGAATATACCCTAGAGATTTCCTAACATACTACAAAAGCATTTGTTCAACTATGTTCATAGCAGCACTATTTGTAATAGCCAGAACCTGGAAACAGCCTAGGTGCCCCTCAATAGAAGAATGGTTAAAAAAGGTGTGGAACATATACACATTAGAGTTTTACTCAGTGGTAAAAAACAATGACATCTTGAATTTTGCATGCAAATGGATGGAAATAGAAAGCGCTTTACTGAGTGAGGTAAGCCAGACCCAAAAAGAGGAACACGGTATGTATTCACTCATAAGTGGATTCTAACCATAATTAAAGGTTTTTGAGCCTATTATTCGTGATCCTAGAGAAGCTAAATAAGAAGACGAACCTGATGAAGATTATTTAGCTATCCGCCAGGAGGTAGGAAATAGTCAAGAGTCCCAGGTAACCTCGGGTGCATGGGGGGGTGGGGGTGGGAGGGTTGTTGGAAGGGGAGAGTGTTAGGGAGAAGGGAGTAGGGGAGGAATGGAGAAAGCTCGGTTGACCGGGATGGGGGGAGGGAGGAAGGATGAATGTGGGATCAGGGAAGAATATATTTCAACTAAGGGAGTCATTTTAGGGTTTACAGGAGACTTGATTATATATGGGATCCCAGGTCCAAGGAGAGATCCCCAGATTGTTCTCTGGACAGAGGAGAGGGTGCCTGAACCGGCCTTGGCCCATAACCATACTGATGAATATTTTACTTATCACCATAGATCCTTCATCTGGCGATGGATGGCGATATGGACGGAGACCCACATTGGAGCACCAGACTGAGCCCCCCAAGGTCCAAATGAGGAGCAGAAGGACGAAGAAAATGAAGAAGGAAATGGGGACTGCGAGGGATGCTATCACCCACTGATACAAGGGGACGGATCTAATGAGAGTTTACCAAGGCCAGTTGGACTGCGACTGAAAGAGGACGTGATTCAACCAGATTCTCTGAGTGTGGCCGGATTGTCTGAATGTGGTTGGCCCGGAGTCTTTCTGAAAAGCCATTGACAATGACACTGGGACTAGTTTCCTCTGCACATACTGGATTTTGGGGATCCAGTCTGCTTGGATACTCACCTTCCTGGACGTGGAGGGAGGGGGGGAAAACTTGAACTTCCCACAGGGCAGGAAACCCTGACTGCCCTTGGGGACAAAGAGGGAGGAGGAGAGGGAGGGGGGAGTGGGATGGTGTTGGGAAGAGGGGCGTAAATGGAAACTTTTATAATTTAATAAAATTACTTTAAAAAAAAGATTATAAAGGTCATTAAAAACACAGATATGTAGGTTCATTTCTCCAGCCTGTCCATCAAGCAGCAAATATCTACTGTAATGAAAATGTTTACACACAAAGAACAAAGTCACATTTTATAGTAATCAATGGTAAAACAAGTGCTTTTAAAAACTGATTATATAGAAATACATATAAAAGTCCAAATAATATTTAATCATAAAAAAACAAAAGGAGGTAATATGAGAACTCAAAGAAAGGTGTAATTAATTATCACCCTCTGTGAGCCTACCTAAACATCATGGACAACAATATGTAAAGATAGCCTTTACTGTCAGCCACGGGGCAAGGATTTTTGGCACTCAGAAAGCTGGAGTCTCTAAATCCAAATGAGACAGGAAGGGGGTGGTTGAGTGGAATGAGGAAGTTCCCTGGTCATCATTCAATAGACAAAACTAGTCATCCTGCAGGCTTGGGCATCCACATATTGTCCTACCAGTCTCAATGTTGAAGGCAGATGACCACTTCCTGAACCACAGGAACAGAAGGATGCAACAGAACCCAGAGTCTCAGAGCAATGTAAGCTAATGTAATATGCCCAAACTGCTTGTAACAAACTTAAAAAAGACAGCGTGTCAGGGACGCTAAGGCAGAGCAGTAGCAGTGTGCAACACCAGAGAGCATTGCTTTACTTCATTTCCAAAGTCAGCTGTTTCCCACAAAGCCTTCTGGTGCCCTCTGAATCCTCCCTGACACAGCCCAGGGAGCCAGCACTCAGTAACGCGTGAGCAGAGTTAGCACACAAGATTGAATTCATTTGCCATCTCCCCTGGAAGCTCTATTTACCAGAAATATTACAAGCATATTCAGAAGTAAACTGCAGGAAAAGTACAGCTTTTTTATTAATATAGAACATTGTTCATTTCTAGGATGAACAAAACCAGCTAGATTCCCGTTGAGAGGAAAATCTAGATCAGCCACAGCAAAATTTCACATTGTTTGGGGAGAGGCTTGAGTAAAATTAGGACTTGGAAATTACAAGGGCTTGGTTCTAGAAATAACCTACCATAAGCTCCTTCTAAAAGAGTCTCGCACAGGGATAGTAAGAAAGCTTAACAGGTAAAAGCACTTGGCACACAAGCTATACATGCTGAGTTCAAATCCCGGAACCCATAGTGGAAAGAGAAACCCTACATTCACAAGATGTCCTCCAACTTCCGCATGCCCATCACACCCCAACAACAACAGCAATAATAATAATAATAATAATAATTTAAAATCTCAGACACTAAAATTAGGTCACACCATCTAGACAGCAATGTGTGTTATATCAACAAAGTTACGTTGAGCAGGAAAAAATAACAGCTTATAAACATATATTAGCTCTGTACTTTTCCCAATTATTTCTTCTTCATTGTTATAGAATATAAATCCAGGTCTGGCATGTTGTTTCATGTCTATAATCTCAGCATTCAGAGCTGAGGCAGGAGGATCACAAGTTTCAGGCCAAACTCGACTAGCTCGTCACATGGGGAGATACTAGCTAAAATAAAAGTAGAAACAAAAAAACCCTTCAAGATATATAGTTTCATCAAATAATATTATATCCCATTGTTTCCATATGTGTTAGATTAAATTATAAAAATCATATATTATACCAGTATAACTGTCTACTTAAAACTATTGTTTGTTTTATGAAACATAAATTGCGACTTAGCTACTTTGCAAATGGCAATCATGAGATTACCTTCTGTTTTACTCGAGTTCCTTACAAGGTCTTGTCAAAGATCACAGATATAGTGTCAGAGAAGGATGAGAAGCTCAGGACTGGGGATGCCCTGCATGCACAAGTGACATGCCCACAACAAAATGCTGTAAATAAAGCATAGAAATTGAACCTACTTAGCTCAAAAATAACCTTGATTTGAAAACCAATCATCGTTTAAGTAATATACTTCAAACTTCTCTCAAAGTTTTTAAACTTTCTAAATGAACTTTCTAATTTAAAAGACAAACTCACAAAGACTTAAATTGATTATGTCTCCATTTCCCAAAGGCTATAGAGTCTGTGGGTAGAAATTCTAACATAAAAATCAGTTGCAATCAACCTGATAGAAACTCTGCTTCATCATAGTCATTTGTTCATTAAGCCTACAGGTTTTAGGATACATAACCAGCATCATAACCATGTATGTAACAAGCATCATAACTGTGTATATAACCAGAATCATAACTATGTATATAACCATCATCATAACGAAGTACATAACTATCATAGCTGTATACATAACCAGCATCATAACCATGTACGTAACTAGCATCATAACTGTGTATATAACCAGAATCATAACCATGTGTATAACCAGCATCATAACAATGTACATAACTATCATAGCTGTATACATAACCAGCATCATAACCGTGTAAATAATCAGCATTATAACCTCGTACCTAACCAGCATCATAACCATGTATGTAACTAGCATCATAATTGCGTATATAACTAGAATCGTAACTGCATATATAACTAGAATCATAACTGTGTATATAACCAGTATCATAATGATGTACGTAACTAGCATCATAGCCGTATACATAACCAGCACCATAACCATGTATGTAATCAGCATCATAACTGTGTATATAACCAGAATCATAACCGTGTATATAACCAGCATCATAACCTTGTACATAACCATCATCAAAACTGTGTATGTAAGCAGCACCATAGCCATGTATGTAAGCAGCATAATAGCCATGTACGTAACCAGCATATGTGAACCTGTGAACATAGAGAGTCCAGCATCACAGTCCCAGAGACTGCATCTCAGTAGATCTTCTTTGAAGCCCAGGAATCTGTTACAGAAACCCTCTCCTCTTCACAGACACCAGATGACTTCATTTAGCATTGCACATTTACTGACCACTCAGAATCCACCATCATGAAAGAGGCACAATGGTTCTTACATTGTACCCAAGAATTACAATAGACTTGCTTAATAGAGGTCCATGCCTGCTGTTTGAGGAGTGAAGAAAACTCCAATTAAGAAAGGGGCCATGAAGGAAGATGACATTTGACCTAAGTCTTGAAAGCAGATAAAAAGAAAAAAATCTAATCAAGAAGTGGGAGTGATGACGGTAAGGGAGGCTGCAGACGGAGAACAACATGGCACATCCACACTGCCTTGGACCAGGATGATAACCCTGTGTGCCTTGGAACTGCATCTCTAGGTCAAACTTTGCTGCCATATTTATTTGCCAGGTGCCTTGATAGAGGGTAGGCACACGTTTCGCACACTGCATCCAGACAGTGTATGGGTGAAGCAGTGCCAGACAAGACAAGGAAGCATCTTTAGGTCTGACTTTTCAAATTCTTACCAGGACGCGCACACTCAAAACACTTCAGCTTCCTTCCTCATTCCAGGAGTAACGGGATGGATCAGCACTTGAGAACCAGCAGGGGAAGACCAGAAGCATCCCATGCTCTGACTGCTAACTACCCCCTCCGTCACGAAAAATGACAAAAATCACCAAAATAGTGCAACGGAGGCTCCTGAGAAAGGGATTAACTACTGAAAATTATTTCTTTCCATGAACTTCAGCATCAGCTCACAGTGACGTGTTTTCAGAATAAAATAGGAAGCTTAGCTAAAGTTGCACCATTTCAGCTACAGGTTAATCGGGGAACTTAAGTTTTTAAAACTCTACAAGTGACTTTTCAGAAAGAAACGTGAACGCACAAATAATAAGGTAATGAGCAGAAAAGAAGCCTGGAGATTGTGATTCTGCCCTTAGGTGACTATAACCAATGTGTGGTTTTCCTCACTAACAGGACAAGTTCACAGCCACTGAAAATGAGGCTGTCATCTCTCCCAGATTAGTCACACCCATCTTCCTGTCATGTATACTGAGTTCTCAACTCCACCATGTCCTCTCCCTGCATATGCAGAAGCCTCTTTGCTAGGTTTTATTCTAGGTAAGCATCTTCTATAATGTTTATCTGCCAGTCACGTTTTACGTTTCCAGAGATGACAGCTTATCTGTTCTACCCACAAAGCACAGTTTAATTCCTGGATATATAAAAGACACTCAGGTACTTGATCAGTAAAAAGAGATATATTTAGCTTCGGGCTTCAATTGTTATCTTTCTCTCCTTCCCAAAGTGACAAGGAATCTTTTGATTATGGGGGTGAAGAAGAAGAAGGTTATCAAAAAGAGATTCCATTGTAAGCTGCTTTTGAAGCAGTAGCGATCAGAGCTCCCTCAGACAATGTGGCATGGGAAGGCCTTGCCCTGCTCACCAGCAGCAAGGCTGAGGGGCCCTCAATTGTATATTCTTGCTAAGCATCCAAGGAAAGCTGTGCTCTGGGTACAGTTAGCTCTGTTTTCACTATCTGACTTACAAAAGTTCAAAAAGAGAGTAGTTATAGAACCCTGTTAACAGAACTCTACGTGCCATTTTCTGCATGTGCTACCTAGTCTGGTGTCAACTTGACACAAGCTAGAGTTATCTAAAAGGAGGGAGCCTCATTTGAGAAAATGCCTCCCCAAGAACTGGTTTTAAGCAGGCTATAAGATATTTTCTTAATTAGTGAATCACGGGAAGGGCCCAGCCCATTAGAGATGGTGCCATTACTAGGCTGGTGGTAATACTGGTTCTGTAATACTGACTGAGCAAGCCATAGGGAACAAGACAGTAAGTAGCACCGCTTCATGGCCTCTGTATCAGGTCCTGCCTCCAGGTTCCAAATAAACATTTTCCACCCCCAGTTGTTTTGGTCACGGTGTTTTATCATAGCTAAGATGCTGTATCACAAAAATAGCTCAGTTTTTATTTCAGAGCTAACAGCGCCGTGTCTAGGACAAGTACATTCCCCATATTCTTCTGTAAAACCCTTATAATTCTCTAAAGAAAATGCCACAATTAGCTTCATTATCAGATATGAACAAGCTTAGACAAACTAAATAAGAACCAATTCTTAAGTAATAATAATTCCAAGACCAAAATTTGCACCCAGGAGTCTGATGTTGAAGCTCAAACCACACCATCTCCCACGGTGGCAAGACAAGCCTCTCAACACCACACAAGTGAAATTAACCTGCCTTAAACCCCTACCTACACTTGCCCAAAAGTGGTTTCTATGTTGAATTTAGCAAGAAATAAACAATCAACTGGTCTGGACAACTCAAACAGTAGAGTGGGCTTGAACAGCCTTAGCAGTAATATTTGGCATTAAGTACTTGCTTCTCCTTCAGAATATTTGTTTCTTATTTGAAACTTTTTTTTTAACGTTAAAGCATAATCCCTCGGAGAAGAAAGTGTCCAGGACCTGGAGCAGAGCTGAAACAAACTGGTGTGAGCCAATGCACTTCAGGACCCCCAGCCACCAGTACTATTCCACTCAACCCTGAGGAATGGCAATCGGTGTGCAATGTTCTTGTCTGTTTAGAGCCCTCCCAAGCCTGCAGGAGGCTGAACAGATGATGGATATGAAAATGCTGATTTGAGAGAACTCCTGACCACGCACCGTGTTCCTGTGCTAGGGAGCTTTAACTGCCTGCTAAATCCCAAAGCCAGCTTCAGAGAGAACCAAGGCTCCGAGGAATTGCAAGCTCCCAGGAATTGCAGCTGTTAACTGGAAGGAGCCAGTGGGGGCACTAAAGGGGGTGACTTAATAAGCCAAGGGTATGTGTCAGCTGTCCCAAACACCATTATCACTTTCACAGCCTGAGGTCAGTCAGCTTCAAGACTAATCAAATCGTCATTTGTAGTCCTCAGGGCTATCCCTTACCCAAGGAACGTGGCTAGAGGGGTGCTGAAATGTGAATTTTCAAGATACTTTAGCTTTGGAACAGTGGTTCTCAACCTGTGGGTCATTTGCGACCCCTTTGAGCGGTCGACCAACCCTTTCACAGGGGTCACCTAAGGCCATCGGAAAACACAGATATTTAGACTATGATTTATAACAGTAGCAAAATTACAGTTACGAAGTAGCAACAAAAATAATCTTCTGGTGGTGGTGGGGGTCACCACAGCGTCAGAGACTGTATTAAAGGGTCACAGCGTTAGGAAGGTTGAGAACCACCATTGTAGAGGCTGAAGGCATCTAAACATCAGGGTTTGTTTCCAACAAAAATCACCCATGCTTATTAGACTTAAAATTTAAGACAAGCTTTCCTACAGAAAGGCTGAGAACATTTGAAGACATTTGCAAGCACAGGGTATGTGTGGAGTTTTCCTCTGAGAAAGGCCATTAAAGTAGGAATGAGCGCCTGGGTGTGTGCAATCACTCTAGAATTCTTAATATAGCCGACCACCTAATTCTCCAGAACTGGGGCAGAGCAGCTACTCTACTTGACTTAAGGAGGATCTGTCCCATTGAGCATCAGGAAAGGGGCTCTGAAACCGGCAGTCCTTGAGTTGAAAGTTGCTGCAAGCATTTATGTTTGTCTAGTAGCCGGCAGAAAATCAGTCGTGACTTCTCAATTCTTAGGTAAGCCCCTGCCAGGAGGAAGAAACCTGGAACGGACACAGGCTCCGGCAAATGTCCCCGAATAGTGTAGGGTGAGGAAGTTGGATGGTTCCAGGAAGTGGGTGGAGAGGAGGAAGCTGAGGAACTGGAATTGATCCCACCGGGCGGCGGGAGTCCCAGGCCAATGTATGCAGCTGTCACGCGCGCTTTTGGCAGTACTGACCCTTCGGTTCCCGTCATCACTGAACATCTGGCCCTGATTTCATTTTTTTTTTTCTTAAAGGTTGTAAAGTGGGCGGCGGCTGGGGTTCCGAAGCTGAGTCACAGCTTCTGCCAACTTTCACGGCATTTCCCAGAAAGAAAACAAACACACACACACAAGAAGACTCAGTCCCAAAGCCCACCACTTTAGTCCCCAAATCTGTGTCACTTGACCGGGGGAGGGGGGGCGAGGGGTTAGCGTCAGTCTCACAAATGAAGTGTCCCCACTCATCAAGCAACTTCTCACCGGCGCCAAGCCTCGTGGTACAGGGAGCGCTAGCCAAGTGCCATCAAACCCCAAAGAAAGGAAGAGAAACGAGCCGTGTCCTCACCTGCAGGACACCGACACCTCCACGCGTGTGGCAGGGATGGCGGCACTCAGCTGGTTCAAGTCCCCGATGCCCGCGGCGCTGGTGTAGCGGCTGTCCATCTCGAGCAGAGGCGCGGAGCACTTGTCCCGAGACCACATCCAAACTGCGGCGGGCTGAGCGCTGCTCGGAGAGAGCTCCCCACCGACGGGAAGGGGTGAGGGTGGAGGCAGAGGAAGGAGGCGGAGGCGGTGCGGGAAGGGGAGGGAGAAGGCGGACCTGGTGGCGAATCCGGGGACCGAGCCAGTCCTGGCAGAGCCGCTACGGTCTCGCAAGTGGCGCTCCAGGCAGCTGCAGCCCCAGGGCAGCCGCGGGGAGGGGCTGGTTCTGCCGCCCCCTTGGTTCAGGATCTGAGCGTAGAGCGCAGAGACATTGGATGACCCTGAGTGGGACCGCCTAGCCGGAGAGCCCCCGGCGCCTGCGGTGTAGACTCCGCACAATCGTACCCTAAGGGGCCGTGGCTGACTCCACTCCTGCCAGTCACTCCATTTCCTCTAGGGAGGAAGTCAGAGTTGTGGGCTAGAAACCACCCCACGGAACGGCCTCCTGTGACCCAGACACATGCACCACTCCCCCACCCCCACCCCCGCTGATGGGTTTCCTACTTCGGGCTACTGGACTGCTGGGGTCGTGGGAGAAAGGATGGTCTCCAGCCTTTGACAGCGAGTACAGAGGGGCGCGTCAATATATGGGGCAAGCTGGGGCGGAGTGGACACTGTTGGGACTATTGCTGCGGTATAAGGGAGGAGGCTTTATTGCGTCCTCTGTAACTTGAGGGTTGCGTCCCTATAGGCGAGGGTCCCCATAAGGGACTTCAGCGCCTTGCTGTGTCCGTTCCTTTTCAAACCGGTGGGATTTCTGCCCTGAAGTCCGGGGTTGAGGGTGGGATAGGAGATCTTAACCTTATAATCTATCTCCTTCTTCCCTGGTATGGTCCTCAAGACCTGCAAGCTGTGCAGTGTAGACCAGGTGCGCAGCTCAGGCAGCAGGGCGTTTGGCAAGTAGATTCTAGGCAGCAGGACTGGGGATGGGCAGGACGCGCGGAAGCCGCAGCAGCTTCCTGGCAACCCCACTTTACTGCACACACCTGACCCCAGGCGTCACTGCGGGTTCTCTGGTGGTGGCCACCAGGAGGCGACGGGGAGTAGAACGCCTAGCCCGGGGAAAGAGATGGCTGGTGCTAGGGGGCATTACCAGCCTTCAGGGCTCACCTGGAGAAGCAGGGGCTTAAAGCAGGTCTCCCTTGGGGCGTGATGACCAATCACGTGCCTAAAGAATTCCTGTTGCTGCGAGAGGCAAGATGTGGGTGCTTACCGCTCCTCCTTGCTCCAAGGGCTTGTCACACTTTAGTCTTGTTTTCTTTCCCTGGTGGCCCCACCTTCCCCTCATCACCCCCTTAAACCCAGAAGTTTTGGTTTTCTCTGTTTCCCCTATCACAAATTAAAGTGCACTTTATGACTAAAACCTGCCCTCAAATTCTCTTATTGCTGCCCGAAATTTGGTGAAGGAGGTCTAGATGTTTTTTAAACTGACCAGAATTTTATTTTGTAGGTGCCTGCTGAAGAAATAAAAAGTAAGAACTTTAGTACTCAACCCAAAGGCCTCTTCCTAGTTTTCCACCTTGTCGGGTGCATATGTGTGTATATTTTAATGCATTTATTTATACGTACAATAACAAGTAGGTAGTTGTGATTGATTTTGAACAGTGTCTACCTGTGAAATCAAATCAAAATAATAAGCCTTTCCCTCACCACCAAAAATTTCTGAGTATCTTTTGTAATCAACCCCTCCCTCCACTCAACAATCAGAACATCACTCCATTTTAAATTTAAAACCACAAAATATGGCATGCCCCACTTTTAATCTAATTCCATTTGCTCTGTAAAAATTCTTTCCAATTCTACCCACAATGCTGGGTGCATCAGTAAAGAGTAAAGGTCCACTTTTGAAGACATGCCACAAATCAGTGAGCCACCCCCCTTGACCGACAAAGTGTTTATTCCTGCATTTGGTTTATTCCAAATAAAACTGCTAGGAACATTGGTCTATACATCTTTTGTGGATGTAAGTTTTCATCATTTTGGACAAGTAGAAATGGAATAGTTGGATAAAAATAGAATAGTATGTTTAATTTCTTAGGAAATTACTGAATTGCTTTATAAAACACTTTTACTATTTCCTACCCCTAATGGAGTATGTGAGTTCCAGGTGTTCCTCAACCTTGTCAACGCTTGGGTTAGTCTTTTACAATTTAGACAGTATCATTGTGGTTAAAGGACTAATGACTGTGTTTCCAGGAAGTTATTCATCTGTAGAAATACTTTGGTGAGGTTTCCCTTTATATTGGAGTGTTAGTTGTATTATTTCTGAGTTTTTTGAAAATTATATATCAAGCATGTAAGATTTTTACCATATGTGATGGTAAAAGAAACAATGTGCTTCTTTCAGTTTGAAAAATATGTATTTTCGGTTGGTCCACCCACTGAGACAGTGTGCCTGATCTAATGGGAGCTCACCAAATACAGCTGGACTGGGACTGAACGAGCATGTAGTCAAACCAGACTCTCTGAATGTGGCTGATGATGGGGCAGACTGAGAAGTCATTGATAATGGCACTAGGACCTGTTTCTACTGCAGGTACTGGCTTTTGGGGACCCTAGTCTGTTTGGTGCACACCTTCCAAGGCCTGGATAGAGGCAGGGAGGGCCTTGGACTTCCCACAGGGAAGGGTACCCTGTCCTCTCTTAAGGAGGGAGGGGAAGGGAGGAGGGGGAGTGAAGGAGCTAGAGGGGAATGGGAGGAGGGGAGGAAGTGTAAATTTTTGAATGGAAAAAGAAAAAAAAAGAAAAAAATCTACATTTTCATTTTCTTGTCGATCAAAGAGAGTTTTCCAATTTTATCTTTAACAGTTTTTTATAATTTTTTTTTAAAAATGAAAACAAACTATCCTTTTTCATTTTGATACCAATCCCAGTTCCCACTCCCTCCCCTCCTCCCATTCCCTCCATCCCCCCACCATCCACTCCTAGGAAAGGATAAGTCACATTGCTTTGGGGAATGTCCAAGGCCCTCCCTACTATGTCTAGGCTGAGCAAAGTATCCATCCAAAGAGAATGGGTTCCCAAAAAGCCAGTAGAAGCAGTTGGGATAAATCCTGGTGCCACTGCCAGTGACCCTGCAGTCTGCCCCAGCCACACATCTGTTCCCCACCTTCAGAGGGCCTCGTTTGGTCCTACACATACATGTGTTAAAACTCTCTCAGGTAAGCAGCATGTGACCTTGTGCCATGCTAAAAGTAAAGATAAATTATTCATCGCAGTGGTTGTTTGACAAACACTGCTAGCTGGGTGTCCCTTCGGTACTGGACACCGTTAGATCTGAAAGAGGAAATGCAGACGTTAGCAGATGAAGACCACTTGGGGAATTACATTAACCGAATAACTCAGTTCCCATCATTTCCCTGATTTTACTGCCTCGCAAAAGTAGAGGGACTTCAGTTTTGTAATAAAAGTGCCACTGGTTTTAGGAGGATTTGTTTGTAAGATAGAATAAGAAAAGGTCAATGGGGAAAAGACACAGTAGGGAGAGGAAAACAAAGGGAAAAACCCACAAGCAACAAGAGACCAGGGCTGTGCTCCTGGAAACTGACTCTTCCTTAAAGAGCTTCCATAGCATCCGGCTGGCTTCCATCGCCTTACCTGGCAGCTAATGCTCGACTCAGACAGAAAATGAAAGACAAGATTCTCCAGGCTGCAGTTCCACCCACTGAAAATATGTCTGTGGCCCTAGCAGCTATGCAGCTCTAAAAGAAGCCAGAGTTTCCAGCACTGCTATACACTTGTCTTGAAAATGTCCTTAGAAAACCTAAGAACCCAGGATGGAATTATCATTCAATCCCTGTGGACAGTTGTTTAATCTGTAACTTGACCCACTTCAAGAAGGCACGTCTTAACATCTAGTGGAGTCACCAGAGCAAGAAAAACTGACTGTTTAATGATGGGTAAAATGAAATATGTTTTCTGCCCAGGCATGGCCTTGAATCTCAGTTCTCAGGAGGGAGAAGCAGGTGGATCTATACCCTTGTCTACATAGCCAGGGTTGCATGGCAAGAGTCTCTTAAGAAAAAAAAAAAGAAAGAAATACAACAACAAGAAAGGAAAAGGTCTCTGAACACATGGCTTCTCTGTGGACCTAATGGCCATTTGAATCTGAACAGCACAAAGTAGGTCCAGTCAACCGGAATTCAGGGATCTAAGATTGGCTACAGCCTGGAAACCGATGCTTACATTGTGAGGTCGCCGTTATGACCAAAAGTCACGGGTATGTCCATTTCACACGTCACCAGCTTTCCATGGCTAACAGCCCTGTTAAAATCAACTATGGAATATTTCAAATAATAGCATAATTGATAGTCATCATGTATAAATATCTAGGAGCATTCAATCCAGTATTTTAATTTCTGGAGGGGGGTATTAAGTATGGATATAAAGGTAAACTTGTTAGATAAAATTTTCTCTTTGTTTGGTAAATGAATTTTATACTCGAAAAGGCACTTGGAAGGTAGGATTCTCCCTTTTCAGAATTTCAAATGCACCATGTATATAAAAGAACACATTGCAGAGGGCATCATGAAGACCATTTCCCTCTGACCACAGGATACTTAAGAAAATACCACCCAGGGTGCTCAAGTTACCCAACTGGCCTTAGTCATCTCTCCATGGCAAGTCTCCTAGACTTCTAATGATATTACGTCAGCATTCTCTTCCAGTGTGACAAGTCATTCCCAAACTAGTCACAGAAAGAGCTGTCATCCCCCTGCCGCTTGTTTTGTGTCAGACACTTGGCTAAGGTTTGGTCAGGCTGATTTTCCGCTTCATGTGACCAATGGGGCCGTATTCTTGGCTGGGCACAGGTGACTGAAGGCTAGCTACGACTAGAAACCTCATGCCAGATGGCTTAGGTCCATCCTCTAAGAAGCTGCTCTGTGATTTCTCCTCATTTGGAGGAGTCCCTCTGGTGCTTCCCCTCAACACAGATGCTGGCTTTACTCTTGTCAAAGTAGAAGTTGCCAGGCTATCCCTGAGGGGCTGAAGCAGTGCCATTGTCTAAGCTAATGTGTTGGGGTCCAGTCTCCATGGGTTCGTAGTTCTAGGGTAGAGGTGTGGGGATTAGAAATGTTAAGCAGAAAAAACAGAGACACGAAATAGGGACACAGGATAGAGTCGAGAGGGCAACCCATGGAATACTGGGTCAGCGAACATGAATCCAAAAGGGAAGGAAGAAGGCAAGACTTCTTACAAACAAAGAACAGACAAAGTAATTACCATCTTAATATCCAAAACACCAAGTGACCACACCCTAGGTGCTGTTAGCCACACCTTAAGCCAAACCCCCCTCCAATAATCTTGAAGGAGCAGGAATAGGCCTGAACTCTCTGACCTATAGTCAATGGAGACTGATTCACTTCTGTGGGCTCCTACACTAGTGTCAGGAGAAGCTGACTGGCAGGGCTGAGAAACATTAATCTGGCAAGGAACTGAGACCGGGCATCTAGATGTGGAATTGCTTAAAATAGTTCTGTGAAGTTCAAAAAAGGTTAAAATGAAACAAAAAACACTGATTAGATCTTTCTGATATTTTAGACATCTTTGAAAGAATGGACAAGCAGGAAATCTCTTGGTTTACATTTTAACAAGTGTTCACTGTACTGAGTTTGGCTCTCTCTTCAACAATGGCCCTGCTCCCTACTTCAAGAACAGGAGAGAAAAATTACAGAAAACCTGAAGTCGAGCTTCTTTGTTTTCAGGTATCTTGACAGTTCATGGGACCCTCGACTTTTGCTAATTCCCACAGCATAGGCTGTGAAGGACCAGGAAAGGAAGAGCTACTCATTGAATAAGACAGCAGCCCTGAGCAGGGAGTGGCGCCTGAGGAAGTACTCGTTCGTTGGAAAGTTCAGGATTCTCTGTGAAAGCCCATTGTCCTCCTTGTAAACTAGGGGCAAGTCATGTAACTCGCTGAAAACGAGAGAGACTAGTGCCTGGGTGTGGTGGCACTTGCGGTCCCAACCCTTTGCAGACACAATCAGAAGTATCTAGAAGCTCAAGGTCAGCCTAGGTTACGCAGTAAATTCAGTCCAAGCTGAGCCATGTGAGACCCTGTCTCAAGAAGAAAGAGGGGATACACAGATGACAATGATTTGGTGATAGATTTAAACACCCTGACTTTATCTGCTCGTCTAACTTTTCCGATATGCTGCCAGCTGCCACATGGCTTGAGTGGCCCTGTGCCCAGAGAACCCCATACAATGTCTTTCAGCCTCCTGTCTTCATCTGAGCTTGTCTAGTGTGCTGTGCTACACTTCTGGAAGCTTCACGCTGCATGGTACACTTCCTTAGCCAAACTCATATTCAGCCTCCAGGGCTCCTCTACAAAGTCACTCCATCAACAAAGTGTCCACAATGTGTCTTCATTTGATTCCTTTTTTAAATAATGAAACTAACAGAGTGACCCACCTGACTCCTAGGGAAATGACAGAGAGAAAATGTTCAGCTTCTTTTGCCCAATGAATAAAGTGATCATTTATATTAAAACACTGATTTTTTTAACATGAATAGTCAATGACAACTATCTAATTTTGATAAATTTTCTAGAATATCGCCTACACTTTTCACAGTCTTGATGTCTTTCAAAAGGGTCCACCATAAGAATTTTACAAGGACATGTTTCCGTGGTTACTAAACACGGAACAAAATTACTTTTTTATGTGTTCAGCCTCTGGATGCACCAAAAATTTTTCCTAAGTAACCTTTCGCTGAATCTTCTAAATCAGATAATTTTGTTGTTCAAAGCTGCCAAAAAAAATCTCTTGCCAGAATGAATGAGATTGGGCAAGCCCAAAGACTCTGGCTTGGCAATGAGTCCAAGAGTGCATTCTTAAAAGGTTATGGACGATGAACAATTTGCTTCTACACAATCTGTCCTAAGTGATGAATGTAGGTTCGGGTATACAATTATTGTGTAGCAATTTGCTTAATCCTGAATTCTCCCACTCCCCTTTGAGGAGCACAAGAGCACATCTGTCTGACTCCATGTGAGTGGAGTCAGGGCGTGTGTACCCAAGGACTGCTAAGCGCATCTAAACTCTCTTTATGCTGCATTCAAATGAAAGCTGAGCATTCAAGAGACTGCCTGGCAGGTGTCAGAGGATACTAAAAGAATAGGATTGTAGAGGTTGGAGTCAGTAGCTCAGAAGTAGCAATAGACGTTAAGAACTTATGGAAGCATTTGGGTGAGAACACTAAATGAAAAATAAATACAAGGGCAAACTCTAATAAGTTGTGAAAAGGACAACAACAACAACAACAACAAAAAGGTCCCAACAAAGAAACAGGAAGAAGGATTTGGACCAATGGGCGGATAAAACAACCAAATAGGCCATCACAGAAAAAGAGTAAACAGGTTCATAAGGGAGAGTTCCTATAGTCAATGCTGCTGAGACCATGGTCCTGTCTTCGCTTTGGAACCACTATATATCTCAGTTAAGTTTCTATTTCTGTGATAAGCACCATGACCAAAAGCAAGTTGGGGAGGAAAGGGTTTATTTGGCTTACACATTCCGCCATAAAGGGAATTCAGGGGCAGGAACCTGGAGGCTGGATCTGAAGCAGACGCCATAGGCATGCTGCTTACCGGCTTCCTCCCCATGGCTTGCTCAGACTGCTTTCTTGCACCACCCAGGATCACCTGCGCAAGGGTGGCATCACCCCACAGTGGACTGGACCCTCCCATATCACTCACTGATGAAAAAATGCCCTAGAGAGTTGTCTATAGGCCAATCTGATGGAGGCATTTTCTCAGGTGAGGTTCCCTCTTCCCGGAGGACTCTTGCTTCATCCTTCCTTTTTACAGAACCCTATACAGGTTACCAGCTCTCATCCCACGCCTGTCACTCTGGCCGTCTGCTGAAATGAACACGGAGCCCACTGCCAGCCTCCACTTTACTGCCTAGAGTGCCAATCCCATCTGCTTCAGAAGTCTTCAAGGTCTCAGTAAGCTACGTGCATTCTCGGCGCGCGCTTCATGTCTGTGGGACTGAGGCCAGCTTTTCAAGCCTGATTTAGTTCTCTGCTCCATCAGGTCGGACAGGCATTCATTACCTGCCCTCCCCAGAGGGTGCTGCCGTTTCTTGCCTGCTTGGACAATTAAGGTGTGCAACAATGTGGAAGGCCAAGTGTTTTATTGGAAACTAGGGAAAAGGAGAGACAGAAAACAATGAAAATTCGGCATTTAATAATACTAATATAATTAGCATTCTCTGTGTAACCCAGTCTTCTGTTACACTTGGAAATCACTCTGTTAACTAAGAAAATAAAACATTAAATGCAACAGGCTCTTTTGTCAACTGCACAAGTTCTTTAGGCAAAATGGAGATTCACAAAACTGGTTTTTATAACTTTGATAACAGCTGTCAAATTTCTATAATTTGCCACAGGAGATGGAGTATTTTCTATTGGAAATTTACTAATTAAAACATTGTACTTCCCAAGTGAGACCCTTAGTGTTCTGTAGAGTTCATAGAAATATATACACCTATTAGATGTTGAAGGTAGTCACCAAGAATGGCAACTGCTTAGAAGAAAGAACTTGAATTGTGTATTCTATTAAAATGTGTGGTTTGTTTTCATTTTAACAAAAGAAGAATAATTGTTTTTATTAAGCTAATTAGTAAACCTTTTCTACGGTAATGATATTTTGTTTGTGATCTAACAAGTAAAGCTTGCCTGAAGGTCAGAGTGCAGAGCTAGCCACTAGCTGGCCACTAGCTAGCCACTAGAGGCCAGACCAGGAAATAGTGCAACCCATGATGAGTGTATTTACTACTGATTTGCTAATTGTCAGTTTTAAGCTTTATTACATTGTAATCATAAAAGATGCGTGAAATCACTTCAAATGTTCTGAATCTATTAACTTATCAGCTTATTTTGTTTCCCGGGATGTGGTCTAGTTTAGAGAAACTACCATGGGCTGCTAAGTAGAATGTATATTCTTTGGTGCTTGTGTGGAATATTCTACATATATCTCTTAGGTCCATTTGATATTCAACTCTGATGTTTCTCTGGCTTTTTAGTTCAGATCAGCTGTCTATTGGGAGAAGTATGGCATTTAAGTCATACTGCTGAGCTAACCTGCTTCTTTAGTTCCAGTCATATGCTTTTTATGAAAATGAGTGTGACAAAATTTGATTCATGTCTGTTGAGTCTTATGATGTCTTTTCATTAACCATTACTTTGGCCTAAATGAAGTGTCTTTCTTGATTTCTTCTTTTTAGCTTTGATTTGAAATCTATTTTGTCTACAGTTAGGATAGTGACCCCTGTTTGCTCCCTGGTCCCATTTGCTTGGAATATTATTTCCACTCTCTCGCTTTTAGGTGGTACTTATCTTTAAAGCTAGACTTCTAATTCTTTGACTTTCTCTTCAAGTTCTGAAATTCTTTCCTCTAGTTGACCATTTTATTTGTTGGATTTTCCCTGTGAAGTTTCTAATTGGATTGTTGAGTTTTCTTAAATTTAGTCTTTATTTCAGCTTGAGTTGTCCTCAAATATTAATCTCCTTACTTAATTTTGTTTTCAAATTCTGGATTTGCTCCATCATTTTATCAAGATGTGTGCTTGTGTTTTCTTGGCAATACTGAGGCATGCATTGCTATTTTCTCTAAGTTCATTATGCACTGTTTGTTGACAACTTCTTTACACATCTTGAATGCTTTGATGAATTTTCAGATTCTTCTTTTAAATCTTCTGACCCGGGGTCCATATAAATAACTCTCAATGAGGATCATCTCAATAAGATTGGGGATTTCAGAGGGAGATACACCATTTTGGACTTTCCTGTATATTTTATTTTACGAGATCTGTACTTGTGGACTTCTTTCGTTGGCTACATGTCTGTTGTGATGTGCTAAGTTGCCTTGGGCTAGGCCACCATAGTCTTTTTAGCAAGGCTTGAGGGTTGGGGATGGAATGAGTAGGTGAGGTTCCAGGAACTCACCAGGCTGGATTCTAGTACAGTTAAATATCCCTGATAACATGTTAACATTTGATATGGTATACATAGGCTATGCTATGGACACCAGGATGAATCAGCACACAGGATATGTAACCATAGATATCTCTGGGGACTGAGGTAGGTTGAGATAGGCTAAGGTTCAGGGAACTTGTCAGACTACACCTAGGCATAGGCTACATAAGCATGACTTTGCCTGTCTGTCAGTTGAATTTGGAGGGGGTGTACTAGGGTCAGGATGGCAGATCAGGCTGGGCTGGCACACAGGCATGGGATCAAGCTGGGGACAAGAAACAGTGCAGATAAGACTGGAAAGACTATAACTACAAGGAACATACACAACTCTGGCTATGTCTGGGAAGGGGAGAATGGTATAGGTGAATAGGAATACGAAAATTCTCTGGCCTGGCACTGGACATGGGATGTCAGATCTATGGAAGGTCTGAGTTTGGGTGTAATGTGGTTGGCTGAAGTGAAGGAGGGAAGGGAGAGAATAGGGATCCTACCTGGGTCTGCTTCAATTATGGTGGCTTCAGGGTCCTTAGTAGGAGGTAGATCTGGGGTGGAGCACAAATCCCAGGGAAAAAGGGATGCACTGGAGGAGGGGAAGCTGTTTGAGGCAACAGCACTGAGGTAGCACAATGGGGACAGAAGAGGGGGAGCACAGAGAGGCTACCTCAAGCTGGTTCACAAGTTGTGGCTATGGGATCCTTTCTTGGAATATGGACTGAAATTGATGGGGATCCTGAAATAGACTACAGCTTAATTTTTTAAAAAAGCAGTTCTAGGAGTCTAGCCTCCACTATGCTGCTTTTTATTCCATTTAATAAATGTGTATATACTAGAGATCTCTTGGGTTCTATTTCTACTCTTTCACGTCCCCAGTGTGTGGTATCAAACATATTCCTATGTGAGATCAAGTTAAATCAGCAAAGCCATTGCCACAGTCCTTGATCTATCTATCTTTTACTAAACGACATTTGGAGCCTAAAGTTTTCAGGCAGCAATATTAATTTTGAATTCAATGGAACTATTAATATCTCCAGAGAAAGCAACCCTCTGTATCCTCAGATACAAGCTACAACAACCTGGGGGTGTCTGTTAGAAGCCAGTCCTTTGATTAGAAGAGAAAATCACCACTCAACATATTCAAACATTATTAGGCATCTAACAGAACATTTCATGACTGTGTCTTCCAGCAGCCACTGTACCAGAGTCTTCTACATTTTTTAGAAGAAAGGAAGGAAGGAAGGAAGGAAGGAAGGAAGAAAGGAAGGAAGGAAGGAAGCTTGACTCCCGAAGTACATAGAGTATGTTGTAAATTCAGAAAAATTCATGTAAATTTGCCATAGTACCTGAAACAAGCATCTTCTAAATGTCAATCTATTGGTTAGCTGTTAGAAGTATCTACTCAGCAGTAGCCACAACTTCTAATCCAAAAGAGTTGTGTTTGAAGGTGTCCCTGCCTTGACTACCAGGGAGTACATCTTCAACACAGGCATGGTACACTATAATTAAACTCTCAGAGTTTACTTTTCAGGGGGTTGTAGATCAGATATTTCCATTATAATATGACCCATGTCAGTAGTAAAATCACACTTGTGAAGCAACAAGCAATAATTTTGTGGCTGGTGTGGGTGGTGGTCACCACAGCATGAGGTACTGTCGCAACAGTAGGAAGACTGAGAAAAACTGCCTTACAGCAAGAGAAATGACGCAGTAGAGTCCCGAGGCAAAGAGAGGGCAGATAATTGGAAATGGGTTACTACTTCTAATAACCATATCAAGTCTAGGACCTGAACTCTTACTACTGTGAATGACCCAAGAAAAGAAAGCACCTTGGAGTATGGGGCCCAGAAGACCATAACCACACACTGAACACTGACTAAGTTTACCTTAAATTTGCATGATGAGATTTCTCACCACTAGGTGAAAGAGGAATTTGAGATGGACACTAAGTTAAGCTACAGCAAAGAATAAAGTTTATTTCTGAAATGTGGGTTTTGTTGGAGAAGAAATTTGTCTCTTCTCTATATTAGCAATTTAGCTAAGACATCTTCTTAACTGACATAAGTTTCTCCAACAACCAGGCATAGTGGTGCAGACACGTATTCTCAATATCCTAGAAGCTGCAGCAGGAGGTTTTTGAGGTTTAGGCCAGCCTACTGTGGACATTGAGAGCTTGTCACGAATCAATCAATGTCATCCAGCCAAATTCAAGCATATAGCCAGTTGTGAATACAAACTGCCAATACTGAGCAATTAAAATTTCCCCTAGATGAAAGGGAAACATTTAACCACAGGTTTATTTATCCACGAGGCTCTGAATATCTGAAAAACCAGAGATGAGAATTTTTATGCACTTTCTTATGGACTCTTAGCACCTAGAATAGACACTCCACACCGAATGATGAATGGATGAACTAGGGAAGACACATACTAGCAGAAAGCTACTTGGTTAAGATCAGTGAGAATGAATTAGTGTGCTTATCACACCATCCTAAACAGTGCCTTTACTCACTGGAAAGTATGCCTTGAAGAATCAAGACCATTTTAAAAATAACCCAAAAGTCAGAGGGCTCCTGCTTTCCAGCTCCAAAACCCCTTGTTTTCACATCTGAAACTTAGATCAGAAAATGGAAATGAAAATTACAATCTTGGAATTTGGGATTGCTAACCCAATGACACATAAATGGCACAGCCAGGGACCCAGCACTTCATGTCTTCCTGGCAGGATGGAATGGGGCTCTAGCTTCCAACTGTGATTTCTTCGTTAGGCACTGCAGCATAACCGCCCAGCGTCACATGGAAAGCACATACTTGCTCTCGATTGGACAGGATTTGCAAGTTGGTGGCTTGAAAGATTTTACTCACTTACATAGTTCCTACTGATTTCCTAATTATAGAAAACAACAGAAGTCATTCTATTTTGAAAGGCAGGAAACATTGACATAAAGGGTTTCTATGGAAAATAAAAGCATACTTCATACTATCGTCCATATTTTAACCCCTGTTCCGGAGAACCCCATCCATGGGACTCAAGGAACCTTCCCAAGCAGGTAGAGATGGAGGAAAACCGCTTTTAAAATTCCAAAGTGGCATTTTCATGGGAGCTCATGTTTCCATGGCAACAAACTAATCAGAAGTTGGGGAGCAGCTGTGTAAACTCTGCAGCGGGAGCGGAACATGACAAGGCATCATCACAAATAAGAGACTAGGAGCGCAGGTTTCTCACCTTCGCACACAAAGGTTTCCTCGTGCAAAGACTCTAAAGCAGCCTACGGTCCTCCAGAACGAGGAGGCTCAGAACACTGAAGAATAAGCAAAATTGGTCTTCAAAGCAGTTCATTGTTCTAGGTTTCCACGGTATAATTGAGGTGCACTACCAACAGGACGTAAATATCAATCACTCCTCCACAACCGCCTTCTCCACTTCCATTGGAAGTCATTAATTAACACATCCTGGAAATCTTTCTTTTATGACTCAGAGTCTAAGGAGAGTCCTAAAAACTATTATTTTCTGAAAGTGCCAGGAAAACCCAACAGCTGTCATGGCTAGAAGGTTAGTAATCTACCCGTTTATGGAAAGCACTAAACAAGTGACACCGTTAATGCTTGAATTATAAATTTTTGTCGAAAAGTCTGTCTATAATAGAAGCAAAAGTGTTACTTCCGTATTCACGAAATTGTCACTTAAAAAGTATTTCAAAGGTACCATAGCATAAATGCCTCTGTGGGAGTGTCTACGGGAAACGCAAAGAAATACTTCCTTTATAACCAGCTCTTCTGGGAGACTGGAACAGAAATCCAGATTTAAGACTCCCTCGCCTGCATTTTGCAGGCACTGGGCAAACGCAGCTGTGAGGATTTCTTGGCACAAGTTCCTTGCCGAGCTCCCTTTCGGCTTGAGCCTTTTCCTTCACTGCATTGTCTGTGATTCCTTGCCAAAATCTACCCCTTCTCTCCTCTCAAATTCCATTTCTCCTTGTCATTTCAATTTTTTTTTTTTTTTTGGTTTTTCGAGACAGGGTTTCTCTGTAGCTTTGAAGCCTGTCCTGGAACTAGCTCTTGTCGACCAGGCTGGCTTCAAACTCACAGAAATCCGCCTGCCTCTGCCTCCCAAGGGCTGGGATTAAAGGCATGTGCCACCACTGCCCAGCCTCCTTGTCATTTCTAATACTCAACAAAGACCAAGATACAGGCACATCACAGACATATAAACTTTTCACACCTACATGATAACTACTGTGAATTCTGTGTTTCGTCTATTTGATAAGTGTTTTTTCTTGCCTTTTGTTTTGCTCTTGCTTGTTGAATATAGATGGCTGCTTGCTTGCATTTATGTCTGTGAACCACACATGTACCTGTGCCCATAGAGGCCAGGAAAGAGCATTGGATCCCCTCGAATGACAGTTAGAGGTTGTGAGCTACCATGTGAGTGCTGGGAAATGAATCAGATCCTCTGGAAGACCATCCAGTGCTCTTACTGCTGAGCTTACTCTCAAGCCCCTAAAACCTTTATCATTTGGGTGATTTTCCAGGCACTTAAACTGTGACTGTGGAGCTTTGTTGCCTGCTGTTCCCATGAGTTCCTTACATATTAAATGTTCTTGAGTCTAAAGATACCACCTGTCTCTTAAACATGTGGCTCTGTCCCCATCTTCATTCCACTATGTAGCATTTGAACCGTAGTTGAATGTCAGGAAAATCAAACTGCCACACCTAATCAATGGAAACTCAGCAGGTTAGACTCCCGTGAAACATTATGGCTGTCTGCAGCCTCTTAACATATTCTTTATGACACAGATAGACCTACTTCACTTACATGTTACTGTCCAGGACTAAGTGTGTCCTGAAGCAGTCAAGGAAACTTAGAATATTTGGTATGCTCTAACACACTGTCTAAATTCCAGTGTCAGTTGTACGATGTTTTATACTCCTGCATGGCACCTCTACATTTTAAAATGCCCAAACAAGTTACTAGCATAATGTCACTGTAAAAATTACCATTATTTGACTACTTGCCATATTATTTTGTTAAGTGCGGTGTAATACTAAATGCTACCATAAGCGGAGGGGGTGGGTATTTAGCCATAGTAAAATGTGGGATGGCATCCTAGTACACAAAACCTGAAAGATACGGGTGATATTCAATCTTGCTTGTCAGTTTGACATTCCCAATAAAGAATGAACTTAGATTGAGGGTTTTCTCCCATCAGCTTGGCCTGTGGGCATCTTTGTGGGGCATTTTCTTTTGCAAACTGAAGTGGGAGGGCCCAGACATTGGGTGCTACCCCCAGGTAGAGGGCTCTGGATTGTGTAAGAAAGTTAGCTAGGCAAAGGAGGTTAAAAAGCCCGTAAGCAGATTTCCTCATGGTTCCTGACTCTCTGCTCCAGCTTGATTATCTTCAATACAGGGCTGCAATCACAAAATCTCTTTTCTCCCTAAATGGCTTTTTGTTATGGTACTTCTCATAACAATAGAAAAGCAAACTGGAACAGTGTGGAACCACACATCAAACAAAGCCCAGATTTCCCACGCTTACTTTGTCAAAGGAACAGTTCATATTTCCTTGCTCTGCACTTACCTGAAGAGATCTTCATAAACCACAAATATACTGTGAATTATCATTCCCATTGGAGCACATAGAGCCTTAAATTTCTCTTGTTCTGTTCCCTAGCCTATCATAATCACTCTTTTAACAAAAGAATGCGGTTTCCGCTCCACCTCTGAGGTTTCCTCTCATTGCAGTTGCTTTTCCAGCAGTAACCCACATCTTACCTAGCTAGTTTCCACCGACAAGTCTTCCTGGAAATGCCCTTGCTATTGAAAGCTGACGAAATATACAAGAATGGGAACTATTTAGGGAAGGTGAGTACACTGAATCACCCAGTTCACAACAGAACTGTTACCATCTGAATGGAAGAAGGAAGTGATTAAGAAACACCAAAACACATAAAAACCATGTCCCAAAAGAAACTTCTGGAAGTTAATATGCCCATGAAACATTAATGATTTCGTTTGTTTCCCCTTTGACATAGGCTCTGTATAAACCAAGCTCTTTTGGAACTTGCTAGCTAGCCAAGGATGACCTTGAACTTACTACCCTTCTGCTTTAACTTTATAATTATTTGAATTTAATATTTATTATTGAATTTAATATTTAATATTATAATTAATATAATTGAATTGTCTGCCCTACTGTGCCTGGCTCAGTGAATTTTTAGGAAAGATATGTTTGCAGAAATGTAAAGTTATTGTTGAAACAGAAAACAAAATTCAACAAGGAGTTTATAACAATATCTGTGATACTTATTATAATTAAATATCACATAATTGAACTCTAAAATAAAATAAAGGAATAAGAAAGGAATTCTCTGAGAATAAGAGTTGTCATTTTTGTAAAACATAGTATTGTACAGGTAATCAATCAATCCACATTCAGCTGTCAGAGCAGTGTGTTTATTCATTTGCTGAGTTAAGAACCCAAAGGAGCCTTACGCTTTATGTTCTGTTCTGTGTACTTTGTTTCTTGTGACTTTTAGTTGCTCAAGAAGAACAAAGTTTGTCCTGTTAAATGTCCTATAATCTATTTTTGTTAAATGTGTCCCTGCTTTATCTACTAAGTTTCTGCTGTTTCTTGTATTTCTTGGAAGTTAGTCCTTAGATGTAGTGACTTCATTAGAGTCATTTGTGACAAACGAGCTTTGGCACTTGGCCTTACAGACATGGCTGGGGAGTTGTGACACATTAAAACCATTGATTATAATTGCTCAGATGCATTTAATTAATTGTTTTGAAATGATAATGCTTCCTTTTTTAAAAATCAAAAATGTTCCCATGCAAGGAAATAGTTTTTTTATCCAAATTATGTTACCCTGGGGTATGGTTTACTGACACAATAAGAGCGATGCTAGATTCTTTCTTTTACTTATTAATTTTTCAAGTAATAAGTTTATTTGCAGTCCCCAAAGTTAGCAAGTGATTTTTCTTTTAGTGTTGAGTGCTTACACTCTAAGTGTAGAGAGTTAAACACAGCCTTGCATAAGGCTACTGCAGGTGCAATCTTCTCTAACCCCATTTCTCCCCAGTTCAGCTGATGGATCTAAAGTGCCTGGCTCACGAGCCATTTCTCACATAACGGTAGCATCATTTAGCCGCTTCTTTGCTTTGCAGTATGAAAAGATACTCAAATTTCCACATTTGCCGGTACCATAATGAGAATTTAGCATGACAAAAGTTATCTAATACTGATGACAGAAAACTATCAAATTTATGGAAAATTATCAAGGAAGTCTAAAATGAATAAATGTGTTTTACTTTTACCTAAAAGTAAAAATAAAAACTTTACATGACTCTAAATTCATTGAAATTGTGTATAATGCCAGCAGGAGTTAGAGTTCAAATTTAAAAGAGGAAGAAATGTGCAGATGCGCAAACAGCAAGTCTTTGGAAGTTCCTGGTAGAACTCATGTTATTGTCATATGCAAGCAATAGGGACCAGTAACACAACGGAATTATAAGGTGTCCTGGTAATAATTTGTAGAGCATATGTATAAAAGATGTCTATAATACTATCCGAAGAGAGCAATCTATATTATTAAATTTCATTGTACAGGAAAATCTTACAGGAAGGAGACATCACTAGAGGCCCAAAGCTGATAAAACAAAGTCATAAGAGCAAAAGTTACTTACCTTACATCATCCCCTGGGCAGAAGCAGGCTGGCATCATCTCTATCCAATTCCCTCCCGAGCTCTCCCAGGATTATTTGCCCCATCAATGACTATGTTGTTACATACCTACAAAAGATAGAATCTGTGTTTAAAAGCAGACCCAGAGAACTAACAGCCTCACAAGATATTAGCCAGGTTCCTACTAGTATAAAATATCCGGTCAGTATCCTGATTTCTCTAATTTTCTTCCATTTCGTTGAGCTTTAAGACAAAACTTCAGTTCACACATTACAACTTGTGAGCATATTTATTGAAATGATTTAAACAAAACCTCTCTGTCACAGTCTCTCCAGGTTCCCCATACTCCCACATCCCCACACTTCCAATCCCCTATGAAACCTGAAGATTGATTTGTAGAAACAATGCCATTTTTTGCAGGACTTTCCTCACAGTGTGAGTTTTACTTATTTACATCTTTACATCAATCTACATGCTCATTGGTCCTTTGCATGTTTTAATATTGTGTAAGGCAAAGTTTAATCAGGTAGACTCAGTCACTTAGAAATCTATGACACAGATGCTTCTCTGCTACCACCGAGAACCACATAGTTTGGGATTGTTGCTCTTGTGATTTTAGTGGCCATTAATGTTGAGTGACCAGATTCTTGATAATGGCCTTTTCGAACTAAATTTTAAAATTTTTCTACCTAGTAAGGCAACATTGCCTGACTTCTGGATCTATTAACAGACTCATCTTCTATCATTTATTCTGCTCCAAACAGTGGGTTTTGTTCTTCTAAAGTCAAGTTGAAGCTGTCTTGGAGATGATGCTCCTAGCCCATGAGCACTTTCAAAAGAGTTAGCAAAGATCACCTGCGAGGTAATAGAAGTCTTTAGTCCCCATCTTCCACCTAATGTCTAAAATAGTGTATGAACTGGTGTTCTTTTACTTCATAAAATTTAACTAATTAATAATTTATTTTATAATGATTTAATATTAACAATCTTTATCATGGGTTGATGAGATGGCTTAGTGGGTAAAGAGCTCACTGTGCAAGCTTATGGACTGGGGTTTGTCTTCTTAGCACCCATGTGATTGCCCCAACTGCATGTTTGCTGCCTGCCTTTCTAATGCTCAGAAGGCAGAGACAAGAGACCCCTGAGCAAGCTGACAAACTAGGCTAGTCAATTGGTGAGCTCTGGCTTAAATCAAGATACTCTGCCTCAAAAGAGTACAGTGGAGAGTCGTGGAGAAAGACAAACACTGAACTTTGACATTCAGCCTCCACATGCACATATACCCAGGCACACATGCAAGCCTGTAATCACGTAAACACATCTACGCATTTCAAACATGCATACACTTCTCTTGCACACACGCAAACGGAAGGGAAGGAGAAGAAAAGTTTTCTAGGGAAGTATTGCAAATGAAGGCTATGAGATGGATAAATGTTCATTCTGTACAGATGACAGGGAGTGTTTCCTAGTAGCTGGCCATGTGGATAGTGAGGTCCTCAAGCTGGAGAAAAGTCATCATGTAGACGAGGAATTGCAGGAAATATTGAGGAAGATAGCATTAGAAAGAAAGAAGACGATTATTAAATCTGTATGAATAGAAAAGCAAAACTTTGCCCACTCTTACACAGCTGCATTTTCCGTCTACAAGTGGTTTGGGCTTTTGTTCAGAGTTAATAAGTATGAATACACATTATCCTGAGTATCAGCTATTTTATACCACTTCATCAAATTGAGTTCTTTAAATATTATTACGAATTTTAACACAATGCAAGTGTCTCTCAAAAGACTGCTTGTCCTAAATCAAAAGCTGCAGCTATTTTATAACTAGAATTTAAAAGCTTTGAAAAATTGCTGCCAGTAAATGGTATTACAGTCCTGTATTGTATGCTATTTCAATATATAAAATTTCCTCTACTTTCTAGTACATATATCTGTCTAATCTAAGTAGTTGGTGCAATCATCCAGGGCTATTTCTGACTGTGAGTAAAATATCCTTAATCAGCCAGTATAATAAAAGAAAAACAATGAAATCAAAAAACTCAAAAAAGCCCTGTAATATTTTTTAAATTTTAATCAAGATATAATTGTAAAACTTTTCCTTTCTATTTCCACCAATCATCTCTTCCCAGGTACCCTCTCTCCAGTCCCCTCTCCATGTCCTTCCCACTCTCAAACTGACAACCTCTTTTGATTATTATTGTTTTACTCATAAGCATATGTGTATATGTATGGACAAATGTATAAATTCAACCTGCTGGGTGTCTTTGTTGTGTGTGTGTGTGTGTGTGTGTGTGTGTGTGTGTGTGTGTGTGTATGTGTGTAATCACTTAAGGAAGCAGTTGAGGCTATCAACCAGGGCTATTTCTGACTGTGAGTAAATGTGACACAGAGATCAGCCCTGCAAGACTTCTTAAAGCAGGGCTTGATGCAGAAGTGCAAATCATTCTCTTTCTCCCATTACTGACTATCCAATCATAGGTGCAGTCATTTTTAGTCTCGTGGGAATGTCGCTACACCTCTGAAAAAGAAAACACTTGTCTTTCTTTGCGACCCTGGGAAACACTAGTTCCTATATTTCATCAATCTCACTGGAGCCTGGAAGAATCAGAGTCTACTCACAGCAGGAAGCAAAGCTTTGATTGCTTAGTTCCACCCCCACCTCTCCTTCACACCATCTGCAAATATTCAAGCTTCTCCAGAGAAGAATGCATGCGTTAAAACACTGCCAGTGGAAACTGCGTAGAGGTGTTTCCCTAAAGAAAAATAACAGCAAGATTATCAAAACTGGGTGTGTGGTGATGGTGGGGGTGGTTGTGGGGAAACTGTTGGATAGTAGGAGCTACAGATTTTAGTATGTGAATATCATTTTTATGTATAACACAGATTAATACTCTGCCTGTGCTGGTGTTCTTTTGCCCTGAAGCCTTGTTCAAGTTGAAGGGGTTCACTCTGACTCACAGTTTTAGATGCCTCTGTACATGGCCATTGCTACATAGGAACTGAGATGAGGCCTTCAGAAAGCAAAGAGAAAGATGGTTTCCTAGTAGCCCATTCAGTTGTGAAGGCAAGCACACACACACACACACACACAATGGTTGATGACTTGACTTGATGATGTTAGCAACCTCCAATCTAATCACCTCCCTACAGCTATATCAGCTGGGGACCAACCCTTTAGCCCATGAGCCTTTGGGATTTTAAAGATTCAAACCATGATACACCTAGGATTCCTTGATTCAAATCATTCCCTGTTCCCTTATGTATTAGAAGCACATGCAAACGTTAGTGTTCAATGTGATGACTAAATGGAGTTCACATGAGAGAACGGTGAACTTTTAACCTAGAGATCTATTTGACTTTCCTGATTATAAAGCCTACCAAATTCACCTAGCCATGTATTTTCTACTTTTTCTGGGTTTTGATAATTTCGTCCCCAAAAGTTTTATTTGGCACTGCTCCAAGTATTAAAGTTTACGTTAAAAAAGAATTTAAACGCATCACCAGGCTGCATCTCCCACACATTCTGTATTTCTCTTCATTTCAGTCATTTTTGTTCATATCTAGTAATTACATGCCTCCATTTCTTTGTGTGGTTTTGTTTCTCAATGTAAATTAATTTCTGGAAGTAGATAAATTTTATCACCCTGCCTTGGTCAGTATTTCTGTTGCTGTGAATAGATGACATGACCATGACAGCGCTCATAAGGAAACATTTTATTGGGACTGGCTTCCGGTTCAGAGGTTTAGCCTATCATCATCTTGGTGGAAAGCATGCAGGCAGATATGGTGATGGAGAAGGAGCTGACAATTCTACATCTGGGCCAGAAGGCAGCAGGAAAAGCATGAGCCACCTGGCCTAGCTTGAGCTTCTGAAACTGCAAAGCCCACAGCCTGTGACACACTTCTTCCAAGGCCACGCCTACTCCAACCTCCAACGAGGTCGCACATGCAATAAGGCCACTCTCTATGGGCCTACGGGAGCTACTTCTTTCAAACCACCACAGTTCCTATTATTGCTATAATATCTTCTCCCTCCCCACATTTCCCTGTAGTCCACATATAGTCTTCTGGGGAACACATTATGATTGGCTGACTGAGAAAGAGAAGGCTAGGGTCTGGTTTGCAGATGGTTCTGCAAGCTATGCATGCCCTATCCAGAAATGAACCAATTGCATTCCAATTCCTTTCTGGGACAGACATTAAGGATACTGAAGGAGGAAAATCTTCACAGTGGGCAGAGCTTCAGACAGTACATATGGTTGTGCATTCTTCTTGGAAGGAAAAATGAGCAGGTGTGCCACTATACACTGATTCATGGGCTGGAGCCAATTATTTAACTGGAAGGAGTATGATTAGAAAATTAGTTAGAAAGGCATTTGAACAAAGAACATGGAAATATTTATGTCCCACAAAAATACCCATTAAAAGGTGAATTCAAAGAGGAAGAGGTTACTAATCAAATAGGTTATTACTTGGACTATCAGTTTCTTTCCCCAGCCATTTCTTCCATTGCCCAGTTGGCTATGAATAAAGTGGTCACCATGGCAGAGATTGAGATCATGCATGGGCTTACCAATATGAACTTCCACTTACTGAGACTGATCTATCTACAGCTCTTTTTGGGTGCCAAATCAGTCAGCAGCAGAGATGAACACTGAACTCTCACTATGGCACCATTCCCTGGGGTGATCAGCCCATGACCTGGTAGCAGGTCACTACACTAGACCACTTCCTTCCTGGAAAGAGCAATACTCTCTCCTTACTAAAAGAGATACTAATTCTGGTTATGAATTTGCTTTTCCTACATATAACTCTTCTGCCAAAACTGCCATCCCTGGGCCAACAATTCTGTCATTTCTTAGCCACCATAATGATAGTACATGAAACACTGCTTCTGTCTAGGGAACCCACTTCACTACTAAGGAAGTGTGGCAGTAGGCACATGCTTAACAACTCACTAGCTTTGCCACAGCCTCCACCATCTTGAAGCAGAAGATTTTGATAGAATGATAGACTAATTTAAATATACAAGTCCTACAATCCATTCCAAGAGCTCCCAATGACCTGTAGACCTCCCATTAATATCCATGCCTTGAAGGTTCCATAACCTACTAATAGCACCACATTAGGTCCAGTCTTTACCACACGGACTTTGAGGAGAATACTTAAGTGCCAAGCTATAGGATTCCTCCACAGGCTTTCTCTAGCCTTCCCTTGAAAATGATTCTGAATTCTCTCTTAAAATGTTTCCAAAGACTCTTCCATACCACCAGGCATTGCCACATCAGTAGTCCCTGAACTTCTGCAGCAGCAGATCCAGACTTGATCATTAGAGGTAAAATAATTACTTAGAATAAACCCACTTTATACTCTGCTGTCTGACAATATGAAATTTAATAGTGCATAAAATGACTTAGAGTACTTGATAAATCTTTTGGAATAGCTCATTGACTTTTCATGATTCATTAACTAATCCGAAATTCAAGCTTTTAACATGCCAGGCAGAGATATACAGTACCAACCCTTGTATCAACAACAATGAAGTTCAGACTCGTGAATCTCGTTTATACAATCCTAAATGACCTTCACTTATTTTTGTAAAAAGTATTTACTTTTGGACAGAAGCAATATTGCTATTGAACACCATGAATCCCAGTAAAGCAGACAGTAAGTTCTTGAATTTTAATGTTGGCTCAGACATTGTCGACAGGAAGCACAATAGTTTCAGTGTCCAGTACTGTAAAGTCAAATTGCTTCTCCATCTATAATTGATAAAAAACATAGTTAGATGATGCTGTAGTAAATGGGGTCCTGTCAGAAAGTGTGTGCATCTGCTTCTGGGAAGCATATTATCCAGTAAATGCTGAGTGATGTGCAGGAAGTATTGTAGAACGGACTCAAGAGCTCAGGGGCTCACCTTGAAGAGTGCTTCAACTGAAACACTCCTTGCTTTGCTTTATTCCCAGGGTCTGAACAAGCATGGATACCTTCTGGGTTCCCGGGGACTCAGTTTTTTTTTCAGGGGCCAATGTCCTTGGTCCTTGAAAGTCAGCATGTTTCCTTATTTATCACTTAGTCATCTGATAAATGGCTATTTTGATTATTAAAGCTGAAAGGCTGTGTTCCAGCTGTGTCATCTAAAATGTCTCCTTAAACAGACCTGGTGACTCATTTATTCATAATACTGTCTCGTGGCTTAGAATCTGCACATCAAACATATTTGCACAAGGCGTCAATGTGAAAATACGCACCATGCGGCTGTAGTTATATTTGGGAGGTTTTTCTAGACAGTGCTATAGAACTTCTATCTTACTTTTTCTAAAACAAAGAAAAGCAATGTTAGAGGTTCTGATGCTCAATTCTGAGAGCATCAGAAAATAACCATCAGCACAGAGTGGCACTTCGGTTCAATGCAGCAGTGTGACTAGACATCACTTCTCCAGAAGATTCGGTGGCCTTTCCAACATCCTTGAAATAAAGTTGTTCTTTCTGGAGGAAGTAGGAGCAGATTCTGTTATTTGAGGGGAGGATCACCACAGAGAAAGCAACAGAAAATTCCAAGTGCTCAAGAATATTTAGAATTTAATCCCTATCTGATCGAATGTTCTCATAAGGACAGAGAATTTAGAAAATAATCGTTAATTCAGAATACTTTCCCTGGCTAAGAGCAGAAGCTCATTATCTCTAGAGACAGATACAGTCTTTGAGCTAGTGTTAAAATCAGAATCATCATGTCCTTATGTATGTAAGAGTGGGGCTGAGCAACACTGCAGATTGAGTGCACACCCTGCCCTCACGTAGTTATTATACCTTTGAAAAGTTGCTTGATCTCTTGAGTCAATTTCCATTCAATACTTTCAAGTGGGGCCAATCATACTTGACCTGCAGTCATTAGAAGATTTAATGAGAAAGCTGACAGGTCTGTCACAGTACTTGAAATATCACACCCCAAACATAGAGATGTCTTCTCTCCAGTCTCCTCTGCTCACTGAAACAGACATCAACATACAGTGAGCACCACCCTAAGGAAAGAAATTATGTAAACATAAATTGTGTAAATTGTTCTAGTGGCTCTTTTGTCTGCAAAAACCACGAATATGATTATGATCATCATACTTTACAGCTACAAACTGGGAGTCTCCTCACTATATTAGTCTGATTTATTAAATTATGCAAATGCTTTATTAGTTCTTTCTTGCCTGTAGTAGTTTGGTTTCTATATGAGTAATTTGATCAGACCGTGACATTTTGTGTGTTCTAATAACCTCTAACACAAAGCACTTCTGCCTATGTCAAAAGATTATACCCTGTTTATTTTGTGAATACAATGAGCACAATACTGTATTAACAATATCAAGTACACTCTCATCCTACCCAATCTTCCCAGTTAAGATTTAAAAGATATATCCTTTATTTGAAATAGTTTGAGACTCACGAAAGTTGCCAAAATGGTAAAGTCTTCATTTACTCTTTATCTCATAGAAAACCAGTTATATAACCGCAATACACTGTCCATTACTGGGAATGTGACTGGTGTCACTCCCTTCTACAACACAACATTGGTAAAGTGCTGTGGTGGGATGCTAGTGAAGACAGACACCACTCATCCCTCTCAAGAGTATATTTTTCTTGAACCTAAACAGACTACACCTACTGTGTTTTACTGGGTACCAATAATTAATTTCTCCCAAACTTGATTGCACAAAAGGGTATGAAAGCGTCTTTAAATTGCATTCTGTATACAATTAGACAGAGTGTCAGGATCTTGTGTGAGACACTCGGGACACTCCACTAAGTAAATATGCATTTAAGCCCTTGATTCATAGTTTTTTTTTTTAAGTTTTAAGTCTGTATCTTTTTTGGTAATATAATTTATTACAAAATACACATTTGCTTTAATCATCACTTTGTATACACATTTTTTCTAACTAATCTAATTTTCTGTGTGTTTAGCATCGTATGGATTTAATTTTTACCTCTTTATTATGTGCTTCTTATCTCTAATAAAACAATATTTTGACATATCTGAGTAAAGTATATTTTATTCCTTCCCACTCCAGAATGCCTGCTTCTTCTTTTGGAGAGGGGTTGTTTGTTTGTTTGTTTGTTTGGGATTTTTTGAGACAGGGTTTCTCTATAGCTTTGGAGCCTGTCCTGGAACTAGCTCTTGTAGACCTGTCTGGCCTCGAACTCACAAAGATCTGGCTGCCTCTGCCTCCCGAGTACTGGGATTAAAGATGTGCACCACCACCGCCAGGCCCAGAATGCCTTCTTCTCAACCAGTCCTCTTACTTTCAGGTTTGGGTTTTGTTTTTAGTTTTTGGTTTTGGACCAATGAGTTTAGTCAGGTTTGTTTAATCTTGCTCACATATGTATGGGTTGATGGCTATTTTCTTGACCTTGGAGAACTTACAAAGAGACTACACTAGTGAAGAAAATGACTGCTTCTCCCACTCCGACTAGCATGAACTACCCACAGCTCCCTAGGAGGGGCTCAGGAGCGCCTCCTTCATTTGTGATAGAATATTTATAGGCACCATTTTGGATATGCCTTGCATCACCTTGAAAAACTATGAGCCTGTATTAATTAAGAAGCTTCTTTGCTCAAGACTGAAAGCAGCACTCATCCGCTGGGAGAAGCATGAGTATGTAGAAGGCTGCTGGTTTCATGCCCACTTGGCAAAACATTGGAGTAGAGTCATCTCTGCCTCATCCCTGGTCTGTAAGCTCCTCAGCCAGAGGACTTATTATTCAGTAATAACTCAAAATATTTTTGAAACTAATCTTAAAGAACCCATCCATGATATAATAATGCTTATATCCAAACCCCATTCCCATCCCCTGTAGATCCTCTAACCTTTCCCCCACTCAGTTCCATGTCCTCTGATTTTCAGAGAGATGGTCTTCTGGTCAAGTTTAAATTATCAACCACATATTCCCTCTTGTAGAGTGGACTTTAATCCATTCAGAAGATGGTTGGTTGTCCTGAAAGAGTCATCCCATTATTACAACATTGAGCATATGTTTCTTGATAGGTCAGTGCTGTAGCTGGCAGTGTACACATGTGTGTAGACACTTGATGAATTTTCTCCACCAACAGCCTACATAGAACACCTTTCTGCACATGCGGGCTAGCCATCAGGGATCTGCACATGCGGGCTAGCCATCAGGGAAAGAGCTTGCGGCTCAGTTCCAACTTGATTTCTCTGCCTCCTGTAACCAAACTGTTTGATAGCTTCAGGAAGAAAGTCTTATTACTTTTCCGGTAGACAATGGTTTTCAAGTACTATATCACTGCTTTACAAAATAGTTGTATGCTAGCTGGGCATAGTGGCATATACCTTTAAACTCAGCGTTTGGGAGGCAGAGGCAGACAGATCTCATGAGTTCAAAGCCAGCCTGGTTTACATAGTGAGTTCCAGGACAGCCAGAGCTATATAGTGAGATCCTGTCTCAAAACAAACAATAGTTTTATATTTTATAAAAGAACTGATAAGAAGCTATATTGGATTTTAAGAAATTTGCTGAGGAATTGGTATTTTTCCATTTTTTAATTTTACAATAATGGGTGATAGGGTCTTGTTCACTGTGAAGATGAGTTTTAATTATCTACTGGATACAATCTAGAATTTCCTGGGAAGGGAGTCTCAGTCAGTGATTGTCAAGATTGGGTCATCCTGTGTGCATGTCTGTGGGGTGCTGTCTTGATTAGTGAGAAGACTTGCCTAGTAGGGGTGTCGCCATTCTCTAAGCAGTGGATTCTGTATTGCCTAAGGGTAGAGAAAATGAGTTTAGTACTAGAATGAATTCATTTATTGCTCTGTTTTGACCATGGATATAATATAATACAAGGATGAGGGACCATCTCTTTCAAAAGTCCCATTTCTGTGACTTTCTCATCATGATGGACTCAAAACTGGAGCTGTGAGCTAAAACAAACAATATCTTTTATCAGAGTATTTCATCATAGAACCCAGAAGAAAAATTAATAGAACTGAGATTCTCATACATAACTTTTGACTTTTCACATCCAATTACCAACATTAACTGCCAGATGCTAGAACATAAACTTGGTAGTCACTTTTTTTGAAGATATGAGCAAATGCCCCACACTGACAATTTACAGAACAAAAGACATGTTTTGGCTATTAGTTTTTCTATTCATGGTCTTTGGTTTTGCTGGCTTTGAGAACAGGAGAAACAAAACATCACTAAAGCAGAAGTAGATAGAGGTGGAGGGAGACTATTTTATTCATGGTGGGAAAGAAAAAGGAGCAGAGAGAGGAACCAAGACAGGGAGTGGGCATACTTTTCAAGGCCTGCCACAAGAGCCTACTTCCTCCAGGTAGTCCCTATCTTTTAAAATTTCCAGACCTTTCCACTGCTGGAGACTAAGCATTGAACATAGAATGAAGGAGATACTTCAGATAAAAACTATAACAGTAATATAGCAGTAACCAAAGCAGATAAATAGGTAGGTCAGTATCCACTTGGATAAACTGATCCACATAAGAAGCTGAAAGAAATCGCATATCATTGGGGAAATATGGATTTTATTCAGTAATATGATGCTGAGGGAAATCTGGTATTCTACTAAACACGATAACTCAAAATTACTCTTCTATTTCTTTTCTTCCATTTCCTACCTCTTTTCTCAAATGATAACTTTATTAATCTCACCCCAACTCTTCTCCTCACGCTACTCACAACCCTCTGCATTAAATAGTTCCCTGAATCTTTCCAATGAAGTTATCTAAGCTCTCACTTGGTGCCATGAAGCACAAGACCTGTGCCTTTATCACAACACAAGGTTAATTCTGCTTCACATTGCCCAGGGTGTGCTTGTGGGACTCTGCCTAGCTCTGATAAGGAATGTGGAGGAGACTTGATTCACATGAATAGAGACAATGAATTTTGTTTGCCAGTGTGGGAGATGTACAGTGACAGAAATAAATGGTTCATTCTGTTGAAATGGACAGACAAGAGTGGCCTCACTTGCTTGTTCTTTAGAAATCTCTCACCAGCCAACCAAGGCTGGGTAGCCTACTTATCTATTTCTCCTGTCACTATTTTGCTCTAATGGTATACTTATCCGTTCCCTTTTATGGTTTTCTTTCCCCTAAGCCTGTAACTTCTCTCTGTACAGCTCTGACTCTTACACAGTACTCAGGGTATGTATTTCTCTATTCCTGCAGTAGCCAGACTGCCTTCAGCTAATCATATCACTGCCTTCTCCACTCCAGAAGCCCTATTTCTGCCTCATTGCTAATTATGCCTAAGAACATAAAAATGAATTACCTTAGCTCTGCAGCAAGAGACTGCTTATGTTATTCATCCAGACTTAAAGAGGAAGCAAAATTAGACTTGGGTATAGGCTAAGACAAAAACCAATGCTGTACAAAGAAAAAAAATTCATTTATAGCTCAATCTTATTCTATGAATATCTGGCTGACAATATTTAAATCAAAGAATTTAAATATTAATGCAATTTTGTATTTCTGTTTCAATAATATTTTTCTCTGCAAAATTCTGATTAAATTATCTTCAGTTTATAATAGCTTAAAATTTATGTCTCCAAATTTGCAATCAAGAAAGTCTATTCAGAGCGTAGCAGAGTCCAGGAATGGGCACTAATCCCATTTGATTATATTTTCAATTGAGATTAACATTTTTCTATGAGTTTTTGTCATATTAATAAATCCATCCAATGTGCTCTATAGTCTGTATAACCACAGAAGTCGGATACCTAGCAGGGGACTGAGGGTGGCTATGAGGATCTTCCAAGAAAGGGGAAATAGAATATATTGTTATGGAGAGACAGGGGTAGACTAGAGTGAGTGGAAAATCAACTGTATGGTGGGTATGGAAGAGAAGGGTAAGGGAAGAAATATGGGGAAAGACAAATAATACTAAGGGCCATTTGAGGAACTATATGGAAACTTATTGTAGAAATTTCCTAAAATATATACTCATATATGAAAGAAATCTAAATGGAGTTACCAACTTATAGGAGGAGATTGTGCCTTCAACTAGACATCTTACGCCATGAAGTGAATCATCCACTTCCAGGAATGGATTTCATTTTGTTGACTCATTAACCAAAAAGCTCATATGGAACTCCCAAACATCTCAGATATTGCCAAGTCTATTGATTGCTCTTCATAAACTGATAGCAATTCCCTATTGCTGAATACAACACTTCCATATTTCATTGAACATGGAGAAGTCAAGCTCATGCCTAACCAGAGGCTTTACTCACACTGTCTAATATAATGGTGCTAGAAGGTATTTGCATGCTATCAGGGGAGAAAGGTAATCCTCAGCCCAGGTACAGACTCTGCAATCTACAATGATGACCTGCCTGTGAGATATGATGGTGCAATAGTTGTCTAAATGTTGATGGAATGACCAACCACTCTCTGACATTAATGTCCACTTTACAGGGTGGAAGTCATGTCTGACACTACTAGGATGTCCAAGAATGTTGACAGAGGTTTGTGTCTCACCTAGTTCTGCAGCCATTCAGTACCAAAGAAATACACAGAGGCCTACATTACTTATTAAAATGGTTGTCCTATTAGCTCAGGCTTCTTATTAACCCTTACATCTTACATTAACACATAATTCTTGTCTGTGTCAGCCATGTGGCTTGGTATTTTTTTTCAGTGAGGGATTTTCATCTTTCTTCCTCTATGTCTGGGTGATGACTGCAGCCTGAGCCTTTCCTTTTTTCAGAATTCTCCTATTCTGGTTGCCCCACCTATATTTTCTGCCTGTTCGCCCCGCCTATACTTCCTGCCTGACTACTGGCCAATCAGTGTTTAATTAAACCAATACAAGTGACAAATCTTTACAGAGTTCAAGACCATTGTCCCATCGAACAAGAACCCAAGAATGGATAGGCCATGAGCCTTGGGGAAAACCAAATATATATTTGGTTTAAAAAATAGTAATAAAATGACTCCTATCAACATTCTGCTATATTCTTAGAACAGCGTCTTGCTCAGCCATCACTGGAAAAGCCTCTTACAACAGATGGAAGTTAACACAGACACCTACAACTGGACAATGTGCAGACAGTAAGAGATTTTGGAGCACTCAGTCCTAAATCGAATATCTCCATCAAACCCTTTACCCTCAGGGTTCAGGATCTATGCAGAAGAGGAGACAGAAACACTACAAAGGCAGAGATGGACGACTCCAAGGAAAGAGAGTCTTCCACACACATATAAACTCACAGAGACTGTGGCAGACTTCACAGGACCTGGAGGGTTCAAACCAGCTGGGTCTGAGCACTGAGAATGAGAAGTAGATACTGGCTCTTATCCCTAAATACTGGCAGATGATTCCACTGGCAAAGGAAAAGTTAGTTTTCTCCAACAGAGTCTCCCTGAGCATATTAATCGCTCCTCAGATTCTCAGATTAGGCCCCATAGCCAGGAGTAGCTGACCAAGACAAAAGGAACTCAATGGCAGTTTTGTAGACATTTTTTGTCTTATTAATCATTTGCTTGTATTTGAATTCTATTTCCTGCATTCTGTTGTTGCTGTTTGATTGGTTTGTTTTCTTGGATTTTGTTAGGTTTTGTTTTTAAAGAGGGTTGTGTCAAGTTGGATTTTGGTGGATGGGAAGTTAGGGAGGATCTGGATGGAGTTGGAAGAAGAGAAAAGCATATGAATATACTGCATGAAATTTTTTGTGATTAAAATTTTTAAAGCAAAAACCATAGTCCATTTACTTAGTACCATGTTTGTAATTGTTGGAAACAAAAAAGCCTTGAATATTGTTTCTGGCTTCTAAATTGATTTATTTTTTTGAAATAAATTCAAATTTCAAAATGGTTACCAGAAAGTCAACTCTAGTGAGCCATTTGTCTTTCTCATAAAAATCTGTTTGGGAATATCTGGAGTTGAAAGATTGGCCACAGTGAAACATTACATATTATGAGTTGAAAATTCTGCATTGGTCATTCGAAAGAACACACAAATTTAGTAATTTTCCTCTTAAAACAATACGATAGAAAGCAATTTAACCCTACGCAAGAGGGAGCTGAGCTTTTCGCTCTATTGAGGGTCAGGATTAATTAGTTCACTTGATGCATCATTGACCTTCCTTCTCTCCCCTCTAATACTGCTTTGGAACACATTTCCCAGCTCTCAGACCACTCAACTTCCTCTCCCCTAAGGTTGTTCTTAGGAGATTCTGCTGTGGAAAGTCTCGGTGAGTATACTATGGGGCCAAATGTACCTTCAGTGTTCATTTAATTTGAATTAAGGAACTTGGAAAGAGTGACATTTCCTAAAATGCAATGACAAATTCTTGGTTTCTTCTGTGCTACCAGGGTCTTCCACAGCGATGATGCTTGGAAAGTTCAGAGAATGACTTTACATCTGTTCTGGATACTTTTGGACTTTATGTTGATGGTACATTGCCATTTTTAAGGCATCTATGATACTCAGTAACTGCATTGAGGGAAGTGACTTGTGTCTGTTCAAGTCCCCACCCACATGTGAACAAAGACACAATTATGCATATATACCAGAAGGACAGACAAAAAGTGAGCGAAAGCATGCAGCAATTTTACTGAACTATAATACTTCTCCCACATGTGGGGTGTGTTTTAAATCTTGCCTTGGTTCCCTACGATCCTGGCTCATGTTCATCATCACAGTAAATATGTAAGTGAAAGACTTAACTCATTCACATCTAAGTCATTTGTAGTACCTTCTTTTTTTCATGAAAATTCTAACACAATACTAGCCTTTTGAAAAAGCTATTTTCTAAGCCACCCTAGATTCCCCTGTCTCTTTTCCACAGTTAGTCATTTTCCTACCTCTGTTAGCTTCTGTTTTTCTTACTGTAAAAAAATATCCTACAAAAGTGGCTGACAGGGGATTTAATTTGGCTTGTAGTGCCAACATATACAGTCTACCATGGCAGGAAATTCGTGACCATGGAAGCAAGAGGAAACTGATCTCTTTGTGCTCACTGAAGCATTAGTCTAAATAGCATTAATCAATGAAAACCAGGAACCAGATATCAGGGTAAAACCCAGAAGATGAGAGAACCAGGTGTAACTTCCGGTTGCTTCCTACCTGTCCGGTTCCTCAGTCTGACAGGGCCAAGATCCTGTCTTTGTCCCACCTTGTCACATCCTCTTTCCTCCTTGTAGTGCCTGGATTAAAGGCATGAGCCACCACCACTCAGCTTCTATGGTTAATTAGTGGCTAGCTCTGCCCGCTGATCTCTAGGCAAGATTTATTTGTCATATCACAAATAAAATATCACACACCAATCCACAACCAGGAAGCAGAGAGACGAAAGCTTGTCCTCAGTTTACTTTTGTATTTTGTTTGGAACCACAGCACACACATGGCACCATCCATGTTTATGGACCTTGTAACCTTAATTAACCCAGTCTACATAATCCCTCACAGACGCCTGCAAAGATTTATACTTATGATGATTCCAAATCTCCTCAAATTGACAATCTAGATTAACCAGCACAACTCCACCCCTTCTTACACTGAAATCAAACACACCACTTTAAAACCATAACTTAACATTCCTTGTCCCCCACAGGCTCATTGTCCTCTCATAATACAAAGTTCTTCATAAGTTCTGATTGTCATTAACAATTTCAAAATAATTTAAAAGCAAAGGCCAAGTCTCAACAAATCTCAAGGCAATCTCTTAATTGAGAGCTTCTACAAAGAATAAACAAACAAACAAACAAACAAAATACATAATTCCAATATACAACGGCAAAGAGTAAACATTCCCATTCCAAAAGAGATAAACGGGGGCATAAGGAGGAATGAGCTGACCAATATGGGACCCAACCCCAGCAGGACAGACACAGAATGCTGCATTTCAGCATCTGAGGCTCGTGACAGTGTCATCTTTACCTCCCCTCCGGCTCTGACATCTGCAGTGCACAGCACCTCGGTTGGACGGCTGACTTTCTTTCTTGCCTGCAGTGATCCTCGGCAGACATTTGCTGTGGTTTGACTACAACGTGTCTACCACAGGAGCATGTGTCTGGGCATTTGACTCTTAGCTCTCAGTGTAGCATGGGAAGGTTACGGACTCTTCAGGAAATAGAGCGTGACTGTAGAAAGTATGTCACTAAGGACGAACTTTGAGGTTTTGAACCCATCCTCATTTCCTGTTCTGTTTCCTGAATGCATATGGGATGTAATCAGTCATGTTCTCCTGCATCTGTTGCATGTCTTCTGCATAATGATGGACTCTATTCCTCTGGAATTGTATGCCAAAATAAACTTTCTATCCTTAGCTGCTTTTGGTTAGGATGCTTTATTATAGTAAGAGAAAAGAAAATAATGCAACAATGTCTCATGGTCCTGGCATCTCCAACATAACGGTTTCTTCACTGCAAATTAACCTTCACTTTGACAGTTTCATGCAATCGCCTTTGGCGCCTCTTGCCAGAACACTGACGCTAGAACATACTGCCCTACTTCACTGTCTCTCTGAAGCCCTAGTATAGGACTGTATGACTCACATAATCCTGCTTTCTTTACTCAGGCAAAACTGATACTATGTGGATAATGCTTCCAAGTTCTGCTGCCATTTGAGGATGAAGCCTGTTTCCCAGACACCGCAGTTGCATTATCCTTTGTGTGTTGACACTGAGTGTTTGTTTTGAGCAAGGAACCCCATTCAGTGGCATTCCTAGTTTGGAATGGCCCCTTTAAAATGAATGACTACATTTGTATGACAAGACAGAGCAGAATGGGAGGCATAATGGGAACCTTTCCTTGTTGTCCCATGCTTGTCTTTAATGGTGCCAACTCCTTTAACAATTAAAGAGGTTTTACATACAGATGTGTCCACATCTGTACTACGGTTGAGGGCATAGGCTGCGATGATGTGATTGTGTCTGTCAAGTTCTTAACACTTCACTTTCACCCTCGTTTCCAAGAAAGTACTGAAGGCTAAAACCGTGATGCACTTGATGCTGAAAATCCTTTCACGGTTGGCTTTTCTTTTGTACATAATTAATACCTCAAGACAGGGATTCCTCTGACCCGTGCACAATTCTCTCAGGAACAAAACGGACAGAGAGAATGGGAATGCCAGTGAAAAGACTGAACAAAGCACTGTGCATTTTAAATAATTTACATTAATCTCCACAGAATTGTGAGCTAGACCAAAACTAGAGCCATTTATAAGATAAAAGTTAAAAGATGGTTGGAAATTATAAGTCTTAATTTATACAAAGAAATTCTGAGATTCCTTTTATTATTTAGACACCACAAAGCTGCATAGCTGTCTTATTGATTTCTTCCAATTTTTTGTTTGTCTCTTCCTCCATTTCTTTAAGAAAATTTCTCATTTCCTCTTTAAGGACCTCTACCATCTTCATAAAGTTATTTTTAAAGTTGTTTTACTCTGTTTCTTCTGTGTTGGGATGTTCAGGTCTTGCTGCTGCAGAACCACTAGGTTCTGATGGTGCCATATTGCTCTGTATGTTGTTGAATGTATTCCTCCACTGGCATCCACCCATCTCTTCCTCCCATCAGTACAGGCAGTGTCTGAGCATCAGGGGCTGTTGATGCCAGGGTAAATGGATGGATTTGGGGGCAGGGTGAGACTTGTAGATTACAGGGACAGATAGAATGATGGGGCTAGTGGGGCTGTGATGGGTGGGAGAGGGGCACAGGGTGTGCTCCAAGATGTATGGCCTAGAGACTGGGTTGTCCAGCTGGAGACCAGTCACTCACCTCTTGGTCTAATCCACGCAGGGGATGTCTGTCTCTGGCTGCTGCTGAGGCTATGGGGGTGTTCAATTGTCTTAATTGTCATCTATTTCATTCCCGCTTCAGGATCTTTCATTTTTTTCTTTATCTGGAAAAATACAGTGAATTTGCTGCCTTTAGCAATTCACTTGAGAAACATTTTGCTTGCTCACAAGTAAGGAAAATCAATCCATAATCTATATGTAAAATGTATTTTGAGACATGGCCTACATCTTGCTCCTTAAACAGCTGTGTCTGAAAGTCAGCATAGGTGATACTATTCTGGCATAAGCTGTGTAAGAAATGTAAGAACTTACATTTTCTGGGCATTAGAAACAATAATTGTTCTTCTCAATATATTGAAAAAATTTAGCCACATATTTTCTGTACATGTTTAGGAACAATACTATAAAGAGGGTCTTGCTTTATTGATCCTTGTTGAATATTATTAATTCATAATAAAATTATTTTGTATAATTATATGGAAGTAGCAAACCAAATTATTCTTATAGTTTTTTTTTTAGTGGAAGTTACATGGAGAATTTATCTTAGTTCTAAGTAATACTAATAATTTATAAAAGTTGAAGATTGATTTAAGTGCTCTTTAATTACTTAATTATTATTAAAATATTACATTTCTTGATGCTGCTGCTGTGTAACGAGGTCTGTCTCTCCTTAAAAAAAAAAACACTTTTATATGACCCTTTAAAAATAACTATAATTTTCAAACATCTCCTGGAGCCATGTTACAGGGTAAGATGTTCTCTCATTTGGGAGAATGAAAAAAATTATTAATAACTTCATATATATATATGTATATATACATATACATATATAATACATTTTGCTTGCTCCCTCGAAACTCTTTTGAAGCCCCCATGCTTGCCAATCCTGTTCCCTTCTTCCCTACAAAAAGATGATTATTTGATGCCTCTTCCCATGGACATCAAAAACAGTACAGTTGTGAAAACTCTATCATTTCCTGGTGTAATTTATCATCTTGGAGAACAGCAGTAATGTAGTAGACCAGAGGCCTCATATGGTGTCTCCTACACTGCTTTCCAGCGACCCCTCAATGCTTGTCACACAGGAGACTAAGACACCCATCCAGAATTCAGAGGGTTTTTTTTTTATTTCGTGCTGAGACGACCTCAAGTCACAAACAATGAGTGCTGTTAAATATCTCTACATTGCATTTATTGGATCTCAGTAATTCTGGATCAAACATAAATGTACAGTGGGAACAATCTGGATTCTAATATCAGCTTCATTAGACTATTCTAAACTGCTAGAGGCTCTTGAAATAAAAGATAATTGCATTTCTGTAATTATTTTCCATTGTGTGAGACAACAGGCCACTTCGATTACAAGTGTAGATATATTGGTGTCACAGCCACGATAGAGCAACTCAAAGGATGGGAAGCTGGAGTGCTTCGGGCCTGAAGAGATAACTGTGAGGAGGACTTCTGTGGGTCATTGCCAAATTCCAGGCAAATATGTAAACTCTTGGGAGACTCCATATTGTTATGCTCAGCCCATGAACCCCAAAAGACCACCAGGGAGACCGACTCACCAAAATTCAAAAACATGGTTTATTGTGTACATAATAAAAGCTGGCAGGAACCTCCTCAAAAGCAACTGGTGCAGCAGTGGCAAGAGGAAGTATCCTGTCCTTCTAGAAGGCATTATTTAAAGTCAAAACCCAGAAAAGTTACATTAGCAGGGTGTGTGCTGGCAGGTGGTCCTATCTATAACAGTTGGAATATTAGGAATTTCCTTTGGATGGTCTGTTCCTGGGTGGTGCCTGGGGAGTCTCAGTCTGTGGTCTTTATTGGAACCAGGTATTGCCCCGGGGTAAACAACTGAGACTAAGGCCTCTACTGAGCTTGTCATGGCTGGGTCTTACACGTGTATTCTTCATCTCCTGAATAAACAGAAAGGGGTGGAAAATACCCCCATAAATAGATTGCATAATGCTTTATTAACCTTGGATTTTCTTAATGTTATTGAGAAAGGAACAGCAGCAGCAGAGAGCCATTGGATAATGGAAAAAACTTCTAAATTGAATCAACCAGTATATTTCAAGGATGTGTTGACCTTATAATGGAAACCAGGAGATGTGCTATATTGGGGAAGGGGTTTCACTCTTGTTTCCACAGGAGAAGAAAAATTATAGATACCACCAAAGCTGATAAACATTTGCTTTGAAAAGGAGAAACTTCCTGAAAAAGAAAAATGACAGCTCATCCACAACAGTGACAACCATACAGGTGGTAAAGAAAGTCATATCGGGTTGGGGCAGGGTTCTGCTCTTATCTTTACAGGAAAATACGCATCATCAAAAATTCAAGAGACCCTGAATGTTTAAATGCTGACAGAAGAAAATCTAACTGTCAACTAAGGATCATCTAGAAAAAAAGGAATATGGATTATGAGACCAAGTACTGGCTGCACATACATTTAAACATATATGTCAATATATAGAGTTGGTTTGGGAGTTGGACAATGGCTCTGTACCTCTCTAAATCCAAGCGTGTTGTTAAAAGGAACACTCAGAGTGACTGTCTCATATTGGGAGCCATCTGGTATGGGACAGAAGGAAGACTTTAGAAAAAAATTCACTTTCTCCTTGTCTATTTTGTCTATATCGTATTCTTAATTGAATGTATGTTTAATAAATGATGTTTAAGTTTTTCATGATGAACAACAGATTTTCCTACAGATCCTTTTCCTGTAGTAATCTTTGAAGTTTCCAGGAAGAAGATGGGCCCCACAGCAACAACTCTGCCTGGTTGAGATGACATCGTGATGCTGGTAGCGCTACTATAAGACCAGATTTTTAGGTACCAGCTGCTAAAATGGTGCACTTTCTCATGACATTCTGGTCAGAACTTCAAATGAGAACTTTGAAAAACACCCTTGAAAATTGTTTGCAACTACACTAGACAGTAATTTTGAAACTTAACCATCACTTTACTTTTGTAGGATCCCATTAAGAGAACATCACTCCCATGATAGCAGGAAGCAGTTCTAGAGGATGATGCCCCCTATCTCAAAAATGTTTGTCTTTAGTGTATAGGAGTTGTTGATTATTACTTGTAATAGAGAGAGGGTTGGGGTGAAAACTATGTTTATTAAAAAAGGAGGGGTAATAATAGTGGGTAATAGAGTGAATACTTGTGAGCTATTATTTATGGATAATTTACATTGGTATAATTTTTTATATTGTATATTGATACAAGTTCAAATTATATTTGTTATTTTTGTTTACATTATCTACACCTATACAAAGTTATTCTTTCAGATTGTATATATGCATGTTTCTACCTCTCTTTAGGTCATTTTGTACATTGATACAACTTTTAGAATATATTTTCATATTGTATTATACTCCTACCTCTGATCATGATACGTATACATTGTTTACATTTTGAGGTCAGTGTCCTCATCTGTTGCACATTTGTTTACAGATTATTTAAAATTGTGGCATGAAGTTTTAGTCTTTAAGTTATACAGGTATTAAATATTATAGGTCAATAGTTACTCATGTTTATTATACATACAGTCAAATCAATTAGGTTCTTTAGATACATAGAGATTGTATTCTGTCTAGATAGAACATCTCCAACCACTTCAAAGATCTGTAGAACATGACATTTAAATAACTTAGGGTTCTGTTGTCATGAGACATGATTGCTCCTGACAGCATCAATATATTCCCAAGAGAGTGTTGAGCACTAAAGACACTCCACTTGGAGTTTGTTTTCTTCTTGGCACCATTGGCCTTTGGGCAAGGAACTTCCTATGCCTCAACCACGGACAAAGTACATGGTATCCAGAAATGAATAAACAGGACAGAAGGAAAAAGACTGTCAAATCTTCCCAAGACAGGGTAAGACATTTCTGAAAATGTTCCTGCCTCTGAAAATGGTCTGTCAGTTATGCTAGGCCTTAGCCAAAGTTGATTGTGTCAATGTTGCAAATGAGACTTTGGGTGATAACTCAGGTAGCTAATTGTCTCCATCATATATTACTTCCTTTGGAAGCTGCTTGACGGTACTGCCTGCCTGCTCAAGTAATATTATCATCCTTCCCAGGCCTTCAATGGGGCTGAAGATTAGATAGTCATAGATACTGTACTCTTATAATCTAGTCAGGCCACTTCCTATACAAGACTTCGACTCCTTCGGATAGAATGTTTATTAAAACATTTAACGTACATTCCTTGCTTAATATTGTTTATGTTGGCTGTAATTCTAATTATACTTGATATCTGTTCCTAGTGTATATTGTTTTATATTGGGTCTGTAACTCTCTTATTTAAAGAAAAGGGGGAGGTACTGTAGGAGCACATTCTGCCCCTTCAGTCAATAGCCTTTAAGATACCAACCCACTTGGGTGTTTTCTCTTATACTGCAAAAGCAGCTGTAAAGTGTGTGCTTGCTCTCTTGTTTCGGCTCTCACTTCTGGCTGCTAGACTCTTTCTTTTCCCTGTTCATGCAGATGACTGTGGACTCGGACAGTGGTCTATAAGTTTTCCTTTAAATAACTAACCCTTTATTATTCATAATTCTGAACTAGTGTGGGATTATTTTGTGACTTCTGCCATCAACACACGGAGAGTCCAAGTTTGCAAACTTGTTTATGAATAAAGGCTCTTCACTTTTGCATAAAGGACTTGTTTTCCTAGTTGGCTTTGTGGGGTGTTATGGCTTAGGTAAAACACTGCAATTCAGTTCCCCGAGGGGTGGCAGGGAGCAACTGTGGGTCATTTAGGGCCTCAGTAGGTGGGAGACCACTATGGGTCATCGGCAGGGAAGCAGGTCCCACAAGGAGCCATGGCAGGTGAGAGACAGAGACGGATAGGCACACCAGGCAGAGTGAGTATTTATTTAGGAAATGGAAGGGAGAGAGGGGGAGGGGAAGATGGAGAGGGAGAGACAGAGATAAAGAGAGAGGAGAGGGGAGAGGAGTCACTACCTTTTCCAAAGAGAGTGGGGCAGAGAGAGGGCAGAGGAAATAGGTGGTACTTGTCTCTTAAAGGGACAGGACAGATCATTACAGGGAACTCCGTGATCTGGGCCTAACAAGGTTATAATGGGCAAAGCATGTGATAAACCTCTGTGTGAGTCTGTATGAGGGGACTAAAGTGTGTTCCAAAAAGACCATAGTGTATTTTGTGCCAGAACAAAGCTCTCTATTGCTCCATAGGCACTCCAGAACTTTAGATTGTGGATTTTTGTATTCTCATATGTGTATAGCTTGTGTTTTCTGCATTTATTTTGGTCTTTAAAACTCAGAGAGCACATTTTTAATACAAACTTTAGAAATCTCCACAGTTTTATCACAAGTTAGTAACCTTGCTCACTCCTTACTTTACTAGAAGGGAAAAATAAAGAAGGAGCATCCATGTATTCCTGTTACCAAATTTAATTCACTGTCTGTTTCACATACATAAACATGTTCTTTCTTTCTCTTTATTTTCTTAATATGAATAACTACATTAGATTTTCACATAACTTAGAAAAAAGAATGTAAAAAAAAAAGAAGAAGGGAAGGCAGCTCAGGTTCCCTGTCACTGTCTTGACAACCATGAGATCATTCTAAGATAGCATTTCTTTCTCTGAAATCTAGATGATGTTAATTAGAGATATAAATCTGATAGGAGCATACTGAGAGTCAAATGAAATTGGGTTGCAGAAATTGCTTTGTGAGTTATAAAACCAAGTAAAGAATAACCACAATAATTATGATATTAAACTGCTCATTCTGTTTGTGGTTTAATGGAAGAAACATTGTGAGTGGACTGCCGGAGGGTGCGATGGGAACGTGAAAGATCAGATTGGGAGGAGGGAACAGAGAGGGAAGAGTACTGAGACAGCCGACTGAAAAGGGGAGGAGCATTTCAGGGTCAGGTGAAAACCTGGCATGAGGGAATCTCCCAGGAATCTACAAGGATGACACCAGTTAAGACTTCTAGCAAATATGTCACCCAAATGGGCCATCTCTCTAGATCAGGCAAGACTTCAAGTGGAGGGAGTGGGAAACTAACCCAGACACTTAGCATTCAACTTACAGTGTGTCCTGCCTTTGGGATGGGCTGGGATTGGTGCCAAGCCCAATTGTCATCAGAGAAGCTTCAATCAGCAAATGACGGAAACAGATACAGAGTCACAGTCATAAGGCAAAGCTAGGGAATTTTGGAGAAGAGGGCAAAAAAGGACTGTAGGAGCCAGAGGGGTCTAAGACGCCAAGAAAACCCATAGAATCAACTAACATGCCCCATAGGAGCTCAGAGAGACTGTACTGACTACCAGAGAGCCTATATGGGACTGACCTAGGCACTCTACACATATGTTACAGTTGTGCAGATTGATTCTCCTGTAAGACTCCAACAGTGGAAACAGGGGCTGTCTCTGACTCTTTAACTAGTTCTAAGAACCTTACTCCTCATACATGGTCACCTTGCCCAACCTTAATTCACGGGGAGGTACTTAGTATTGCTGCATCTTAATATGCCAGGTTTTGTTAATATCTGTAAGGAGCCATCCGATTATCGCCATTACAAGATGGCGCTGGTGGTCCTGCAGCTTGGAGGTAATCAAGTCCTTATTTGGTACTGCTGCGTGGGGCTGAGCGCCCTTTGCCTGTACATGCGCAACTGAGCCTTGTCCCTGGCCAATCCCGAGGCTTTGGGCATCAGCAGACTGGTATTCAGCAATCAGGACAGTACCCGAGTCCCTTCAACCTATATAAGCAAATGCCGCTTGGCCCTCGCTCTCTCTAGCCTTTTCTCTCTCTTCCTGTTCTCTTTTATTTCTCTCTCTCTCTCTCTCTCTCTCTCTCTCTCTCTCTCTCTCTCTCTCTCGCTTCCCGCTCTCCCTTCAACCAAGAGGCTCCAATAAAGTGTGATTTGAGAAGGATTCTTAACTTCATGGTCGTTCTTCCTTGCTGGTCAAGGGGCGCGCCACAGATATCCATGAAAGATCTGCCATTTCTTCAAGAAAAATGTAGGAAGATTGGATTGGGAAGTGGGAACAGAGTGGTGGGGAAGAGACTGGGAGGAAGGGTGAGAGGGGACTGTAAAATAAAATAATAAGAACTAATAATAATAATTAATAATAATTAAGCTACTTACTAAATTCTCAGAGGTAAAACTATATTTCATAAGAAAAAATGCTCAGCGATTCACAAATGACCTCTCTGTCAATTATTTTTTAATTAGAAAAAATTTCAGTATTATGAGCCCACGTCACTCCACTCCACTGTACTAGTAAATAACGTTAGGCTGCTCCATGTGATAAGCTGTTTGAAACACGGCAGGGGGCTTCAAACTGAGTTTTCTAGGCGCTCCTTCCTAGCATGTAGAAATGGTATCTACTAGGAGTGCTGTGTACTAAGCTCTTCAAGAGGGAAGCCCATGTCTTATCATATGTCAGCATGTGTCTAAGCACACACATGTTTTTAAGGTTCTGTGAGAACCCCTCAGGATGCTTAGGGTCCCAGATGAAATACAGTAGAAACAGGTCCAAGAGAGAGCAGTTTTAAGTGTGATACTTCATCCCGTCAATCAGAAGAGCACAGAAGCTTGATGAGTGTCTAGTTAAGTAAATGTCTGTGAAGCAAAGGACCTGGAATAAAGTCCTCCTGGCAATCTTCACGCTTTTATAACACTCGCATCTCATTTGCTTCATCTCAGCCTTTCCCTTCTTTGTGTCACATCTGTCAGAGCGCACACTGGCCCGGTACTTTTTCTTCCTGTGCCATGAAGGCTGGTGGAGCTCCCAGCCTTTCATCTGGAAATTTAATCTGTGTTTATTGTATCCCTGGAGCTTTAAAAATATTGCAAGTTGTTATTTTTGAAATATGATCCATTGTGGATTTTTTTTTCAAAAAGGCAAGACTCAAGGAATATTCAATTTTACTGTTCAGGATTTAATAAAGGAAAGTTCTCCTTTCAAGTCAACACTTTTTAAACCCGTAATTATATTGTGTTCTGGTTTTAGATCCATTTTTTCATTTACAGAAGTAATATTTGACTTTGCAGGAAAACTATCATAATAGTCCCACATGCCAGGAAATCAATTCCACAGCAACCGTTTTTTAATCATGGCATTTTCAACATAGGAGAAAAGGAATTTTAACCAAATGGGAACAATACACAGGCGTGCACAAAGCAGCAGTTTAGAGAATGCCAATATTCTAAAGGGCTTCTATTTTTAAGGTCCTTTTTGAACATAGTTTGTTTCAGAAAAGTGAAGGCTGTGTCTAAACACACACTCAAAACTTGAAGTATGAGCCCTGGTTGTATGGGTCATGGAGGCGCAGTGTTGAAAAATACGCAGAGCAGCTCTTAATTCTCATTGCCTAAGCCTCAAACATGGGCTTTGCTTAGACCCTTGGTATTGGGACTTCTCTAAGTTACCTAGCATCATGAAAATGTACAGTAAAGGCACGTGAAAATAAAATAAAAACAGAATCTATTGGAGTGGGATTTCATCATCTCCCCATGATTTTCACCTTCTTTATTGCTTTTCTCTCTTAATCTAAATGGAGGAGGCAAACAAGAGCTCTCCATACATCTGTTCAATGGCGGCATTCGTCAGGACGGCTGCAGCCTCGCCAGACACACAGTACAAGCACAAACATTGTTCTCTTCCTGACTCCAGTCTTCAGATCTCAGACCTTGGATCTGGAGTATGGAAATGGATTCCTTCAAGTGTTAAGAGATTTTATCAGAGTATCCTCAGATAATTTACTGTGAAGGAATGAAACTAAAATTACACAAAAGAATGCCGTTACCATGAAAATTTAAGCAATGGGGCTTTCATGGCTTACTCATCCCCTCTTTCCCCTTGTAATAATAAAGAGGATGTTTTGTAGCTTTCGTTTTGCAGTGGGTACTTTAGCAGGGGATGATAAGAGGGCACAGATAATCTTGGGTGTAATGAAATGTGCAGGTTTACAAAGCAAATAGCAAGTTCTATACCTCGATTTATAGTGATATACGCAATAATGCTCATTTGGTATTATGTATTTGTTTTTTTTTTTTACTTTAGAAAACTTCAGAATAAATGTGTATAGAAAATTCAATATCCAGAGAAAATACAATTTAACTGGGCAATGGGATTGCTAGAATATGATCATGGGTGGAGAGGTAGAAGATAGTTAAAAGAAAGGAAATTTTGTTTAGTAAGCTGAAGCAGCAACGCAATTTATCAAGATTTATAGACATCAAATGAGATGATGTCCCAAGGCGCTCTGCCACCTTTTTGCTCTGTATAAACAGAAGTGGTTAGCACTAGAGGTATTCAGTTCAATCAGACATCAGCAAGATAGCAGAAGAAATCCCAGAGCCAGTTTTCCCAGAAGCAATGATTTACTTATATGGAATATATTCCATATATACGGACTATAATATTTTGATGTTCTGCCGAGTTCAAATGAAGAACACCTGTTCTAAAATAGACAGGAAGAATGATTTCCATTCCCCCACACACACATACTTGGGATGTGTATACTTAGGACCCAGAGAGACCACCTCAATTCACAAATTCTCGTTGGAGGCAAGAAGAGAGTAAACCATGTGTTCTGGGTGAGGGAAGAAATCACAACATAACAGCAAGAGGGGGACTTTGATATATCCTTTTAATAATGAAGAGGACAGTTTGACAGACGGTTAAACATATGGGATTTGAGCAGTACTATAAAACAAGTGGCCCTACCAGACATACACAGAACATTTCTCCAAAGAACAGCAGAGCCCAGGTTCTTCATAGAGGTGTGGGAAATCCTCACCAAGGTAGAAACTTTGCCAAGGAAAAAACATAACCATTAACAAGTGAAAAAGATTGAAATCTTGTAACATCTTAGAATAGAATTTTCTTCTGTATTTCTTCTTGGACCTATGTGTTATTTTAAAATGTGTTTAATATTCATGCATTTTGAATTTCCCTATTTCTGTCTGTTGCTGATTTCTGATTTCATTCTACTGGATTGAGGTAGGAAATTTAATTTGATTCTAATCTTTTAAAATGTATTAACAAAAATATCAATTTTTAAAATTGTTATTACTGAGCTATATATTTTTCTTCACTTCCCTTCCTTTCTCTCCCCTCCCCTTCTACCCTCTTCCAAAGTCCCCATGATCCCAACTTACTCAGGAGATCTTGTTTATTCTACTTCCCATGTAGATTAGATCCATGTATGTCTCTCTTAGGGTCCACTTTGTTGTCTAGGGTCTCTGGGATTATGAATTGCAGACTGGTTTTTCTTTGCTTTATGTCTAAAAGCCACTTATAAGTGAGTACATATTATACTTGTATTTTTGGGTCTGAGTTACTTCACTCATTGTTATGTTTTCTAGATTCATCCTTTGCCTACAATTTTCAAGATGTCATTATTTTTTTCCGCTGTGTAGTACTCCATTGTGTAAATGTACCACATTTTCCTTATCCATTCTTTGGTCAAGGGTCATTTAAGTTATTTCCAGGTTCTGATTATGACAAATAATGCTGCTACGAACATAGTTGAGCACATGTCCTTGTGGTACGATTTAGCATCCTCAGAGTATATACCCAAAAGTGCTACTGTTGGACCCTGAGGTAGGTTGTTTCCTAATTTTCTGATAAATCACCATACTGATATCCAAAGGTGCTGTACCAGCTTGCACTCCCACCAGCATTGGAGGAGTGTCCCCTTTACCCGACAACCTCTCCAGCATAAGTCGTCATCAGTGGTTTTGACCTTGGCCACTCTTAGAGGTATAAGATGGAATCTCAGAGTTGTTTTGATTTGCATCAAAAATAACAATTTTATTACTTTGTTTTTGTGACTTAAAATAGTTTATTCCTCCAGTTGTGATAGACTATGGATGAAGAATACATTTAAATGAAGAATGTTTGCTTTGTTTCGCAATTACAACCTGAAGTAATTGAGGTTCTCAGATTTATACACAGTACAGGGGAGAAAAGGACGCTAGTTTCATTCTTTCCAGCATAATGTATATTTTTAGTACCAGCATATCATTTATACTAATTATTTTAAAGCCAATATTAGAATCTCAGAATAAAGCATTTCACTTTTGCTCAGGTATAATTGGTATTAAGTGTATCCATATAAGCTAAACCAAACATACAAATACACTATTAAAATGCAGGAGAGCAGTCTACATTTGTTAGAAGTATAAAATTAGAGGAACAACTGTAAATAACTGATATAAACTGATATAAACATCTACTTTCCTCTTACTCAAGACCCAAAACAACAACTGCAGTTACCTCCAAAGCACTCCTGTGTCCATATCATAACTCAAAGGATCTAATATAAAATTAGATTGTTTTAGGTTGATCTTCATTAATTTCATCAAATTCCTGTCTTTCTTCAAATAGCTGAAATCTTACTCAGCTCAAATTAATGGCAATGAATTCTCCCTAAAAACAACTAAAAGAAGGGAAGCATGAGCATTATTTTCGAAGTGAGAATAGAGCCATCAAGTGGAGCAAATCTTTTATGATAAAAGGATAAAAAGATTCTACATTTTCTGTATTTGGTCTTTAAAAATAAAACGATGGTTTTGAAGTAGGAATAATTCTCAATGTTCACGTAATTTAAATTTTTATCAACAGAGTAAATCTATGTAAAGTTTGAGGGAGTGAAGCAAGTGAAAAACAAATGACCATATTTAAATACTGTTCACACTTTCTGAGAAAACTACTAAAATCAAGGAGCTAGGAAAAAAAACACTGAGATACTTATAGAATTCAATAATTGTATCTATGCCTGATAGTGACTATTATTGTCATAAACAGTATTCTTTGGGGGAAGATTGGGGATAGAGCTTGGTGTCATAAATACAGTCTAGTAGAGAAAAACACATCCCAGCTCTACAAAAGCTCGCCCTCTTGTACATTGAAAACACTTTTACTAAAGAAAAAAAATGACATAGAAATTGCCACCAATCTTGAGTGGGGTGTTTGATAAAGATGTCCCATTTAGGGCTGAGTGCGCTAAGGTCTCTTACTCTCTGTACATTGTCCAGGTGTGGGCTTCTGTCTTTCTTGTCATCTACTTCAATAAGAAGCTTCTCCGATGAGGGCCGAGAGAAACACCAATCTATGGGTATGACAATATGTCACTAAGGATCATTTTATAGTTATGTTCCCTTAGTAAAACAATAGCAGTAGTTTTTCCCCTAAGCCCACAATGAATCTAGTCTAAGGTTCTTGCCTACATTAGCGGTGTCAGGTGTGGGTTCCATCTTATGGAATGGGCTTTAACTGCAGTGAAAAAGTGGTTGGTTACTCCCATATTTTTCTGACACTATTGCATCAATATATCGTGCAGACAGACTGCTTGTTGTAATAAGCCACAGGAATATAGGTCAAATCAATACCCCGCCTAAGAGATATTAATGATTACTTTTATTCTCTAGTAGCATGAAGAATCCTAGCACCATGGATCCTACCCAGGAAGGGTAAAGCTGCTAGCTGGGTACCGGTTCAACTTCTCTTTTTGATGAAATGAGTAAGTGCTGTCTTCAACAATTGGGCCCTACCATCAAGTTAGAGAGAGTAACCAATAGACTTAGCAATAGCCTGAGCTATTTAGGGGGTCCAGAAGACTCCGTCAGCAAACAATTCAACAAATTATAACCCCTTCCTGTCATGGGAGGTTTAACATAGTGATATCAGATGTCTAATTAGAGCATCAGATGTGTCGTTGTTTCCTCAATTATATGAAGACTATATTTAGATTCCATATAGCAAAAAAAGCATTGAGCAAATATTCAATTGTTGTATCGATTATTCCTCGGTGAAGTACATGCAAAATCAAAACTCTCCATAAAAAACAAATTAAGTACAAAAAACCTAGATCTCCTTGGCTTTATGCCAGAGATGCAGATATGATCAACATATGCAGATCTGTAAGTGTAACACATCTATCAAATAAATGGTTTAAAAGAAATCACATGATTATTACAACAGGTGCAGAAAAGTCTCTGACAAAATCCAGCACCCCTTCATGATTAAATCCCCCCAAAGAATAGTAATGGCATGAATACATCTCAGCATAATAAAGGCTGTATATAAAGAAACCTATAGACTATCATGATAAGTAGAGAAAAAAATGAAGCTTTCCTGCTAAGATCAAAAGTAAAACAATCGTGTCATCAACCCTTTCTGCTCCTATTTGCTACAATGCTTGAATTCTCAGGTAGAAGACAAAGGAACTGAAAGAAATGCAAATATAAAAGAAATGACTCAAAGTATCTCTATTGGCAGAAGATGTGATTTCATATATATAGCACTATAAAGGTTGCTCCAGGCAACTCTTGGATATAATTAACATTTTCATAAAATTTAAAAAAAACTAACATAAAAAAATCTGTAGCTTTCCTCTGTATTAAGAACGAAGAGTAAGCCTAACTAATGAAATGACAGACCTCTACAGAGAGAAATGCAAACACTGAAGAAGGAAATTCAGGAAGACACTAGAGGATGGAAAGACTGCCTGTGCTCATAGGTCAGGTGAATTTCTAGCGTGGCAGTGGCTGTCCTCCCAAAGCTAATCTACAGCTGCAATGCCATCGCAATAAAACTACCAACAGCATTCTTCACAGAAGTATAAACATCAACTGAAGATCCTTACAGACAACTGTCTCTAGGCACCCAGCACGGTCACCCTAAGAAACCAGTTGAGAAAATTAGGTCCACTTATTTCACCCCAAGAAACTCATTCCAGACCTCTGGCCTAAGTGGCTTCAGGCACTACCTAGGAGCCTAGCTTCCCCTGCTTAGTTCCCACCCACAAAACCCTGGGAACTCTCACTGCATACTAAATTAAAAAACTGACTCTGCCATCTTAGGCTCCAAGGCCTTTCCTTAGACTGCCTAGTCGTTCCTCTTCACCAGACCTTGGGCCTCTCTCTAAACACCCACGAGGTCCTAGTAAGAGACCAGCTCCCCTCTGCTGCATCCCCTCAGTGCACCTGAACCATGGTGCCTCCCATACCACTCTATTAAACACTCATATCAAAAGATTCAACCATCTCCCAACTCTATTGGTCCCACTGAAAAAAATCAGAAGCAGTATTAAAAATCAAAAATCAACAATTCCCCAAACACTAGAAATATGCCCTATCTCCATAAGCCACCAATCCCATGGCAAGTGTTACCAATGAGAAAATTGTAAATGAAACCCAAGACTTAAAATGAAAAGAACAATTATAAAGATTTTTAGAGTGTTCAGAGAGTACGAAGAGTTCACAAATAAACATCTGGATAAATATAAAGAGGACATGAATAAATGGATTTGAGCCTATTAAAACAAAAACCTGGAAAATGTCCATCCTGTCAATAGCAATTTCCAGACTCAATCTAAACCCAATAAAAATCCCTCTGCCATTTTACACAGAAATAAAGAAAATCTCAAAATTCATTTAAACACAGAAAGGCCTTCAAGAGCTAAAGCAATTCTGAGTAATAGAACAGTGCTGGAAGCGTGATCATACCCAATTTCAAGTAATGATGCAGAGTCATAGTAATAAAAATGGCATGATACTGCCACAAAAACAGACACCTAGATCAATAGAATAAAGGACAGACTTAAGCCTGAATTGCTACAGTCAACCGATTTTTCACAGAGACACAAAAATATCCATTAGAGAAAATAAAGCTGCCTCAGGAAACAGTGCTTGAGGAAGTGGATGGTCACATGTAGTAGAATAAAACTTGACCCTTATCTCTCTCCATGCACACAAATTAACTCACACTGGGTCAAAGATCTCAGTGTGAAACCCGAAACTCCAAAGTTCTAGAACAGAAAGTAGGGAGTATGCCACAATATACAGTATGCATAGGTAAGGATATCATAAATTGGACCCTGTTTGTTCAGGAAACAAGACTGACAATTGATAAATGGGACTTCATGAAACTAACAGGCTTCTGAACAGTAAAGGAAGCAATCAGTCAAGTGAATAAGAAGTCCATAGAATTGGAGAAAATCTTTATAAGCTACACATCTGACAGAGAGTTAATATCTGGGATACACAAAGAGCTCAAAAACATAAAACATAAAAAATACAAACAACCAATTCAAGAAATGGGCTAAAGACATGTTAAAAAAAAAACTCAAAAGAAGAAATGTCAATGGCTACTAAATACTTTAAAACTTTTCAACATGATTAGCCACCAGGGAAATGCAAATTTAAAATAATTTGAGAGTCCATCTCATCACAATAAAAATGGCTATTGAGAAATCAAATGACAACAAATGATAAAGAGAAACCCTTACTTCCTGTTGGTGCAACTGCACACTGAGAGAGCCACTTTAGAAATCATTGAAATGATAATACGGTTACCCTGTGGCTCAGCTGCTCATGTAAGGGCATATATCCGAAGGACTTTATACCCTGTCACCAACATCCTCCTCATCTCTCTTTACTGCAGCTCTATTCGTAATCGCAAGAAATGGAATGAGCCTAGGGGTCCATCATCCGACGAATAGATGGTGAAGAAGTGGTGTACATACACAGTAGAATTTTATTCATCTCTAAAGAAAAACTAAAACATGAAACTTTCAGATAAATGAATGGACCTAGAAAATATACTGAGTGAGATAACTTCAGGACAGAAGAAACAATCACCAGTGTAGTTTTCTTTCACATGTGGGCTCTGGTTTCAGATTTCTTTTTTCTTTTTTTTTTTTTACTTCTTATAGAATATTTTGGTGTTTTACATTATGCACCCCAATTCTGTTCACCTCCGGATTCCTCCATACTCCTCTCTCATCCCTGCTGTATTCCCCCACAAAAGGAAACAGAACAAACCATAGCTTCAGATTTCTAATTTTGTATATTCAACTTAGAGTTTCTGTACAAGCCCTGAGAACTCCATGAAGACCAATACTTGGTGAACATTAGAGGTGAGTTAGCAGTGGCCCTGTGGCCCCGGACCTTCTGCTACCTAAACCATCCATGTGGGAGAAAAACCAGGACCCTCCTCCCCAGGTCCCTTTGGCATTCCTAGCTGCCAGCAAGGGAGATGGCTTGCTAGCCATCAGTCTACCCTGCCCCCAATCTGCCATTCACTGTGAACTTTGTGGAGGTTCTGTACAAGTAAGAGAGAGAGGCCTTTAGGGAGGGTGGATAGTACACTGTAGGTGCAATAAAAGAAGAGATAGTGAACACTGAAGGTAGAAAAGTGTAAGTAGGGAAGGTGGGAGAAATGGAGGTTAAGGGGTTGAAGGGGAATGGTCAACCACAATGGAAAAGCCAAATTTAAACCTATAGTCTTGCAACCAAGCTAAATGTTGGAAGGGCGGCACCATGCATGGCTGGTGAAAGCTCTTCAAAGGAATTCTTCCTTGATGCTATAGTTTATTACACAAAAATCCCAGTGATAGGAATGTGTTAACTCCTTATGAGTTCTTGATCAGTCCTTGTCTTTGTTCTTTGCTTCCCACAAGAACTATATGATATGGCCGTATTGTTGGAGACACTAGAATCCTTGGTTACATGATACAGAGAAATCAAGTTGGAACCGGGCTGGAAGTCTCCTTCCACGCAACTATCTTCCACAGTTCCAAAGATATTACGCAGACTCTTATCAGGGAGATGGGGGAGGCATAGCCAGCTATAAATCCTACAAATAATGATACTGACCTGGAGACAAAATGTGCCCATGTATGCGATAGTAGCACAGCAGTTATGGGAGCAACCAACAACTGCTTGGATCTGACCCTCATCACAGGAGATATTCCATACTTGCTACTGGAAACCCATTTAAAAATCCATGAACTAGAGTTTCATAGTGTTAACGGCATTTGTTAGCCTTGAGGAAAACCATACGTTCAATCAGATCATAATTAAAAGGATTATTGATTTACCTGCTCGCAGGACGACAACCTTAAAGCCAAATTTCAGGCCTGTTGAAAGGAGAGGTATGGGGAAGGCTTTTTTTTAGAAGTGAAAACCACAGGAAGACCTTCAATATCTATGCAAACAAGCAAAAACTGGTTTGTTCTTCCAAGGTAAGTGGTCCTATGTCCTTTGCAACCCTGAAATCTCAACAACTACAGATAACTACATTGGGTCTGCATAAGAAGGAGATTATCAGCAGCCAAGCAAAGATGAAAGAGGAACTCAGAGAACCCTGTATCTCACTGCTAAACTATTTCCCATGGATAGATTCAGGGAAGGGGAAAGTCCACAATTTCTGCTGTGTATGTACTGGCAACCCCACCAGGTTTCAATGGGTAGTAACAAGTCAGTGGCCACACAGATGGCTGCCTTCACCACAGGGGTCATACAACAGAACCATATGTAAAAAATCTAGGGAAGGGGCAGTAGGAAGGATGTGGAACTGGTAGGGATGGGAAAAAGAATAGATAGTGTGGAGTAGAGAAACAAGGGTACCTTGCAAGTATTAATAAAATTGCCAAGAATTTGTCTTAATTTTAAAATCCATGTGTAAGCAGAAAGGATTACAACTAGCTAGAGAAAACCATCAGAAAAATGAATTATGCTGAAGATACCCCTAAACCTAAGGCCAAGTCAGTATATATAACCAGAGGAATAAAAATAGCACATGAATGGTACAAAACAGTCATGTGGGTAAATAGAAAAAAACAAGGACACAATTACGAACCTACACAGCTGCAGCTATCTGACTTTTGACACAAATGCCCAAGAAAATATGAATGAATGAATGAATGAATGAATGAATGAATGAAATTTTTTCCTGGTGATGCTGCAGCATGCATGGGCATCCTGTATATGCTTTTTTTTAAATTGAATTTGTCCATACTGGGTTTTATGGCCTAAGCTCATGAGGTCGACTGACTAGGTCTCTTCCTCAAGAGGGCACCAGATCTCATTACAGACGGTTGTGAGCCACTATGTGGTTGTTGGGAATTGAACTCAGGACCTTTGGAAGAGCAGGCAGTGAGTGCTTTTAACCACTGAGCCATCTCTCCAGTGCTACCAAAGCAAATAAACATGGGAGAGAAGGAAGATTCTTCAATAATGTTTCTGGGAAAAGCTAGAAATCCAATGCTGAATTAAATTATATCTCTTGTCTGTCACTAAAATCAACTCTAAATGGATCAAATAACTTAATGGAGGATGTGAAATGCTGGACTTGATGGAAGGAAAAGTATGAAAATCACTTCAATGCACAGACGCAGGGAAGGACTTTCAGAATGGGGCTCTGGTTAGTCAGAAAATAAGGCCAACAATTTAAAAATGGGGACTCATGAAAGTAAAATGCTTCTGTACAGAAAAGGAAAGATACACAGAGAACGAAGACAATCTTTCCCAGCTAGGCATCTGAGAATTCATATCCAGAGTGTGCAAAGAACTGGAAAGCTAAACATCAAGAAAGACAAAACCAAAAGATTAATTCATTAAACAAATTGGATTAAGGAACTAAATCAAGTTCTCAAAAGAAGAAGCAAATGGCTAGCAAACACTCAAAATCTGTCCAACATTCTTAGCCATCAGAGAAATACAAATCAAAACTACACTGAGGTTCTGTCCCATGCTAGATGGAATGGCTATCACCAATAAACAAATGACAACCAATGCTGGTAAGGATACGAGAACAGAGAAGCTGTACCTGAACACACTGTGGATGGGAAAGCAAATGGGCCCAACCCTTCTGGAAATCTATGTGGAGGTTCCTTTAAAATATAAAGGGAATATGACCTAATCAAAGGACTCTTTCCTGCTACCATGGAGATTCACTATATTTATAGCCACTCTTCTCACAACAACAAGGTAATGAAACAAGCTTGAATGTCAATTAATATCTGAATGGTTAATGAAGCTGGTATATAAATACAATGGTGTTTCATTCATCAGAAGAGAGAAACTGAAATTACTAAATGTACAGGAATATGAATGAGACTGGAAAATGTTGTTTGAAATGAGGTGACCCAGACTCAGAAAGACAAGCAGCGCACATTCTCTCTCATACTAAGAGTGTAGCTCTAGGTTTTACACAGTGTGTTCATGTGGGTGTGAGTGTACATCAAGGTCAAGAAAGCAGAAAAGAATAAGAGAGAGAGAAAGAGGGTCTGGGGAGGCAGCAGAATACTCTTGATTTGAAAATTAGAGGAAGAATTCTAGAGGTAGAAAGATGGAAGAGAGAGATGGGGGACCAATGTGGGTTGGAGGTCACCCAACATTGAGAACATACAAAAAGTCATAAGGCAACGTGATACTTTCTAGCGCATCTAACAATATTGCCTCTCTCTCTCTCTCTCTCTCTCTCTCTCTCTCTCTCTCTCTCTCTCTCTCTCTCTCTCTCACACACACACACACACACACACACACACACACAGGGAAAGCTTTACTCACTGGTATCCACATGAAAACTGCTTCTGGTGGTCACAGGTTATTTAGTGAAAACTCCCGCTCCAAGCCAGATGCTCTCCTACAAGTTGTTGGTTGGGGTGGGGACTAGGTCCAAAATAACACTGACCATTGTCACTGCTGTTGGTGACACAAGAGCTAAATGGTAGGACCCTGTTGTGGGAGATGCCGTATACTCTGGTGGCAGGTGACAGAGCAACCAGGTGGAGCTTAGCTGGACGTTTCCTTCAGGCTAGTGAGCCCTCACAATATCAGAAGTTGCTCTACAGGCTGCTGAGGGAGATTGTTATCAATAGCCTTTCCCCTATGAACATTGGATGTGCTGCTAACAGCTACCCAACTGAGATGTGCCCACTGATGCAATAGTAGCAAGCACATTATGAGAGAAATCAGCTGCTTTCTGATTGGCTTTAAGGCCAATAAGTGGGAATTCTTATCTGGTATTGTTAACCTGGTCAGTGGTGTGGTTAGGAAAATATGGGCCCCAGGGGAAAAGCTAAGATGCTGCTTTATTTCTTCTGAATGGACTTCATCTATACATCAAATTGTCGTCTCAATAATTTTTATGTCCATAAATTAGAGCTGCTGTCATCTTCAGCCAGAGGAGCTTCAGGGATTTTTGCAGTGAAGAGTGGTGACCGCAGAGACCCCCAACTGGTTAGAGTGTTGGGGATAAATGCTTAGCCATAATAGAGATCTATATAATCCCTTCCATGGCTCAGAGAGTATCACAGGAGAGAGGAAAGAATGTAAGGGCCCAAGGACGGTGTAGTGTCATGAACTTGTCTTCCAGGTATGACAGGTCACTGTGCTTCTGAATTCACAGCAACTTGGATTATCTACTCAAGACCTGCAAAAACTTGAAAGCATCAATACCCTCTCATGGAAGAGGAAGAGCTCAGTAGGCCTCCTTCCTCTTGAGGACCCATAGGTAGTTAATGGCTCTTGAGAGAAGGAACAACAGGCCCTTTAGTGGTGGAGTCACTGATGAGGTTATGTGGCCTGCGCTCCTGTAAGCAGTCTCTGAGCCAAGTTCCCTTAAGCAACTAGTGAGACGCATTGGACCAACACAAAAGAGCATGAAAATGAGGGAGGGACATGCTTGGAAGACGATGGAGAGTCAGCAGGAGTGGGAGGGAGGAAGAGAAGTCGTGGAGAGTAGATGTGACCAGAATGCACGAAATATACGTGTGACAAAGCCACAATGTAATCCATTATTCTGTATAATTATCATATGCCTTTTTATAACCTTCACAGGAAAAGCCAATGATCAAAATCCAATGGGTAAATACATCAATCAGATCCTGTCATGCTAAAATTTTATTCTGGATTATTGTACAGCTTAGAGTTTTATACAAAAGAAATTCTCAAACCCAAAATGCAGAGCAAAACGATGGCAAGGCTTACCCCCTCATTAAGTGGAGTAAGGTGACCTAGGGCTAGGACCTATCAGTGTCCAACACATCCCTTGGACCCCAGTGAGGTGGTGGAAATGCCAACTGCTTTCTTTCCATAACTATTTCCATTTCCCTAGTGAAACCTTATATGCATGTAAAAATATTTATGTATATTTTACAACATTATTTTTATTTAGCTTGTACATTTAACCATCTTTTAGTCAAATCTATGAACCAAGAAAAAACTAATTAGGCATTCGCTCAAACAAATCTAACTTCCATCCATCTCCTCCAGGCAAGGTATGTAAAAAGTCAGCATGCTACTCAACTACCATAAGATGGCTGTGCTAACTCTTAACTTCACCAGGTTTTAATAACTGCTTCGAAGGTCTAAAACTGACAGTAGCTAATGCAGACCAAGTAAGCAGACCAGAAGAAAACAGCTTGAACCCTACATCAGGTTCCTTAGACGACTCGAGTCTGTTGTAGCCCTTACTTAGCCAGAATTCTAGGTAGGACTGAACGTTTTGTCACTTAGTGATAAATTGCTTGAGTGAAAAGTCACGCTGCTTGTTAGATTCAATCGAGTGGTAAACAATTCCTGCTACCTTGTCAGGACGAACTTGGCTAATGCTTCCGCTGACGACTATTTTTACATCTTCTGGGAAGTAGTCTTTATTCTTTGAATTTCATTAAGTACACAATTGGAAGTTATATTCACTTTCTTTCTGAGGTATGAAAAGTGTTTAGAAATAAAAGACTCAACGCTGAAGAGGAACACAGAACCAAGCTTTGGCAACTTGCTCCTCCTCTTTCCCGTCCTCATCTTCCTCCTCCTCATTGTCTGCATTCCTTTATGAGCTGCACACAACTAACACTCCCTACAGAAAACTAGGACAGCACATCCTGAGGTCAGAGAACAGATCTCCTGCTTTGTTGTAGAAATCTGACATCCTCAACAAATCACAATGAAAGCATGATGTGGTTATAAGCTACTGTCTCTGTTGAAAGCAGCAATATGACCTGCAATTCCTATTTTATACATACTTATTTTCATATGTCAAAGCAAATTATTTCAATCAGTATAATGCTGATCCAGGCATATACAGTTTATTAGCCATATTTTGTGTGTATATTTACACACACAAGCTTATATGTGCATGCACATAAATGAATATGTGTGCTCACACTCACAAACACATATACAGGGAACTTGGCCTGTCAAGTTTACTCTATATAATAATACGATTGGTTTAGAGTCAAACCAAAGAGTCTGGTTTGGCAGTTCTTAAGTTCTGCTCTGTGACAAGTATCACCAAGAAAACATCATTAGGTCTCCTGAGGTCATAGATCTATAAACATGGCATATTCCAAAGTATAAAAGTATAATGGACTGATTATGACAAAAATAATTAATTCTGTCTTCATCACATCTTAAAATCAGGGTTTCTAAAAGTTTATTTTCATAAAGGCAATAAAACATAGTCTATCAATAAAACATATTTGACTCATAATTATAACAGCTTGTTAAGGTAGTAAGATATACCTGAATTTCACTGAAACTGATGTTAGATACTCAGCGATGTGGTGTGTGGAAGCAATATTCTATACACGGCCATGAACTTGAGTCCAGTGATGCTGGGGAAGTCTCTGACTGAAAACAAAGGAAGGAGGCAGGATGGTGTGACAGGTATCACTTCTCTACCAGATAGAGCTATGTGACCTCTGAAAAGACACTCTGAAAAGATCTTGCTCCGTCCCTGGCAGGGATGAGCCCTTTTATTGGCTGTCCAAATGAAGAGTGGTTGGCCTCAAAACCATATTTATACAACAAAAATAGACTCAATGGGATGTATTTATACACACTGTACACATCATCCTTATGTGTATACTTTTGTGAGTGTGTAATAAAGAAAAAGAGACTATCAGCTTAAGAGTAAAGGAAGGCAAGGGAGGGGATGGAGGGAGTGTAGCTGAGAGGGACTGAAGGGAGGAAAAGGAGAGAGGAAAGTGATGTGATTCTATTTAATTAAAATTATTTAAAAATACTAGATCTTCTTGACAATTGATTTGAAAGTATTAAGTTACAAGTTTAAAAGCAAAAATATTATACAATAATTTAGTTAAGAAAGTCTTGGTTTTCAAAAGCTCCTAAAATAGAGTTAAATGATGAACTGTAAATTATGAGATATTTGCAACATGTAACTGGAAATCAATATAGTAAGTACACATCAAAACATCCAAGGAATCATCTGCTACTCCTCCAGACAGTTGAGATCGGGGAAACAGGAAAAGCGTACATAGAACCAGAAAGCAAAAGGAATGCCAGGAAAAGTCACAGTGCTCCCCCTGAAGAGCCTTGTCAAGCAGAAGGCTTTCCAAGCTTTTGTAGCAGGAAACATGAGCTCCAATATATCCAAGGACGGGAGAAGCTAGGTACTGCCTTCAGTCCACAGTGGCTTTGCTCATCTTTGCTTCTGCAGGCGACCATGGCTGCTGATAGTTAATAAATGAGACAGCCTGTCCAGAAGACTATTTCACATCGGTCCTCACAGTCTTCTGGCTCTTAACAGTCTTTCTTCCCCCATCTTTCACAGTGTTCCCCAAGCCTTGGGTATAGGGACTGCATTATAAATGTCACCTTCGGGGGATGGACGCAGTCACTTCTCTGCATTTTGACCAGTTGTGGGTATCTGCAACAGGCTACCTCTGCTGCCAAAAGAAACTTCTCTGATGAGTTGAGAATTGTGCTAAGATGACCATAAGGGTAAGTATTTAAAAGGCTGCTGTCATTATATTGATTTAGCAAAATCGTAATCATAGGCTTTGTTCTAGGGTCTACCACGTCTCCAGCCACAGGTTCTTGGCTAGGTTTTCAATATCAGACATGAATTCTCTCCTACTGAGTGGGTCTTAAGTCTAATCAGACAGCTGTTGGCTACCTGCAGGATCTTGGCCCACTGTTGTGCCTTTCGTTTTGTCTTGCTGGTTTGGTTGTTACTATAGTTCACTGGATCTACAGCTTAGGAAGATTTAATAAATATTCTCCCAGCAAGAGATCCAACATCCTCTTCTGGCCTCCAAGGACACAAACATGCACACACAATAGCAAATAACACAGTAGCAGATGCAATAATAAAAATAAGTTAAATAATATTACTTATTTTTCGTGATTCATGTGAAATAAAAAATGTCCCATTTTATTTTTTACCGTATACAATCTACACGTTTTGTGTATGTGTTTAGAATCAAACTCAGGGGCTCACATATGATGTTGGGAAAGTCTAACATTTAGCTATACACTAGTCCCAATTTAAATCTTACAATTCTCGATTTCACTGTTACACACACACACACACACACACACACACACACACACACACCATTACTAACCTAACCCTGAACTCCTGGATTTTACCACAGCCTGGTGTCTTAGCTGTGATGCCCATTTGTCTAATAAACTAATAACATCAGCTGCGGCAGGTAGTAGACCTCCTCCATCACTGTAGAAACTAGAAATCAAGTGTGGATCTATTATCTTGGATTTTGTTCTAACAATAATTTTTCTCCCAATTATTTCAAGGTCTTGCTTTCCTCTAGCAGTTGTTTGCAAAGGCTTTTTAAAAAGCAGAAGTTTTTGTACTGGTTCCAAGGTTTTCTTTCAGAAAAAGGAACATTTTCAAGGAAATCAGTGAGAAAGTAAGGAACGGGGTGTTGTATTTGGTGGTGGTGATGAAATGAGGCCAGTTCATCCAGACAAAGACATGGCATACTCATCTGAAGGAAGAGAAAGTGCTTGTCCACCTGTGACCCACCCTCTAAAGTACCCTAGAGGATGAAGACTCTTGGGTTGGAGCACAGCAGAAAGCAGAGGTCTCCTGAGGGCAGCTCACTTAGCAAGAGAAACTGAGACCGAGACAACCAGGGGCTCACATCCCAGCAGAAGCAAAGATGGAAGAAATTCTTTGGGTCATTTCTTTTTGTCTGAAACCATCAGGATCTTTCTATGACTTTAAATGTAGGGAGATAAGCATTTCAGCCAAGAGGGTTTAAAAAAAGATTTCCCATCTAGGAAGGGTAGAATAACAGTGGAGAAATGTAAGGGCTTCTTCTAAATAAAAAAAAGTAATATAATGCTTCCTACATAGCTTTCATGTAGATTAGAATGAATCATTGTGCAACCCAGAGAGGTTTGCAAATAAGAAACTATTGGGCATGCCAGCAAAAGAAAATGGGTTTTATCCAGACTGTAAGGAAGCTCAGAATCACAACATGATGGAGACAGTACCACTCTAAATATCTAACCCCTGGACCAGGGGATGTTACCTTGCATAGCAAAGGACCTCCCAGAAGAGATTAAGGACCCGAGAGACTCTTTTGGCTTATCCAGGTGAGGAGTCCATGAGTCTTTATTGCAGAAAATCATTCCTTTGTATGTTGAAAAGATATGAGAATAGAGGAGAGATCTGAGAGGTGCCAAGTGGAGGAAAGATTCATCATGAAGATGAATGAATAGGTTATGGATTATTTATTGCTGAGTCACTGATGGTTTCTTTTGATTGCCAACTTGGTTAAATCTGAGACCTACTATAAGACACACCTCTAGGGAGGTCTCTAAGAGAATTCCCTGCAAGGATTAACTAAACGGGAAAATACTTCCTCAAAGTGGGTAGTGTCTTCCAGGCATGGCCCAGATGGGAGGGTTTGGAAGGGGAAAGCCCTTACATTTTGCTGATGCCTCTTCTTCCTTACTTCCTCCTCCTCCTCTTCTTTTCCTCTTTCTTCTTCCTCTGCTGCTGCATGGCCCAGATAGGAAGGAAAGTTGGAAAGAAAAGTCATTGCTTTTTGCTATTGCCCCCGTTCCTCTTTTTTGCTGCTGCTACTGATGACGATGATGACAATGATGCTGTTGCTGACCTATGAAGATGATGACCATGATGACGTCACCAGCATTTCCCACGGCCATCAGAACCCAGCTTCTTCAACCTCCCAATGTTGCCTGAAGAGCTTCAGGAACACTGTAGGTCTTTATCACTAGGTCAGAACTCCTGAGGCACCCAGCCCCAGGAATTCAACTGCTGCCAGGCTCTATTAACATGGGCAACCATTGCTGGAATGCCAATCACAGAGCTTGTGAACCAATCTGACAAATCCCTCTTGTACCATATTGCAGGGGGCCAAGGAAGTATACGGCATATGACAATTGATAATTCAGGTATCAACCTACCAGACAAATAATTCTCTGATAGAGTTAATCCTGTTAGCAAGGCTTACAGGACCACTGACTCTGAAAACTGTTTGCTTATATCAGTAATTTCTCTCATCTGCCACTTCATTTCTTCCCTAAGAAGAGTTTTGAGTGTATTCCCCTTGTTTGTGTGTTATCTCATGTAAATATTACATCTATTGGGCACAAATACAGCTGTGAGTGGTCAGGAGGATGATTTCTGCTTAATTGTTTAATTTTGATGAATAAAAAAAATACTAGGACATTTTTACATGACTCAGACTGACATAGGATTCTCAGTAACAAAACAGCCTTTTGTACAGACAGCTAATTTTAGACTCCAGAACAAATCCAAAGCTGGCTGGTTGCCCCTGAAGATGAATATCTGGTTTCCCCTAGAAACAAATACAAGAGGTCGTTTTCACAGGTGTTTTGCTGATTCGAGGTCAGGATAGAAACACCTTTAGTAGACACAGCTTTTCTGCAACAGCGTTCTTTTAGCGTGTACTCCCAGTCTCAGGTTCAAGGTTCAGCCAATTGTTTGCTGTCTGGAAACCCTCACCAGCTCAGAGTCACATGCAGACTAAGCGTTATTCACTGGCCAGTCAGTGTGACACCCGTAGCCTAAGAGAAACTGCAGGACTTACCTTATATGATGAGAACAGGTCAGGCCCTGAAAATGAAACAATTTTCCAGTGTTTGGCTGTGAGAAAGCAGTGGCAGTGGAGAGAAGGAAGCTCTGTTGAGCTGTGTAGAGAGCTGCTGGAAAAGGAGCTGTACAGAGTGTGAGTGAAGTGTGTGCACATGTACATGTATGTGCATGTGTACATGTGTGTGCATGTGTGTTTGTGTGTGTGGTATTTGTGTGTGTGCATGTCTGTGTGTGCACGTGTGTGCCTGTGTGTGCTTGTGTGTGCACATGTGTGTGCATTATGTGGGTGTGCATGCGTATGCGTGTCTGTGTGTGCATGTGTGCACACGTGTGTGCATGTATGTGTCTGTGTGTGTTGAGTGAGAGATGAAGAAGAAATGTGAGAGAATGAATGAATGAATGAATGCTAGTGAATGAGCAAAGAGTGAGTAATGCAGAAGTGTGTGCGTGAGGGAGTGAGAGAGCGAGTTGTGTGAGGGAGTAGGAAAGAACTGTGGAAAGTCCTGTCTGGTGAGAGCGATGCAAATGAGATGGATAGCGGTGGTTGTGTGGAGATTTGTAACTGTATGGAAAGAACACAGCTGTGTGGAGACGAAAAGATTCTCAGAGAGCATCTGTAAGATGAAGTAAAAGAGAAAGTTACCATCGGAAAGTGCATGTGTTTTCTTATTTTTCCCCTCAGATAGAAAAGGTCTATTCCTCAGATAGATACAAATTTAAGCCATCGTCACATTTCTGATTTTTTTTTTGTATACCCTGGGTGCTGAATGGAGGCACCCCCCCCCCCCGCCGTCAGTCAAATCATATATTAATTCTAACATATCATCCTCTCCGTTATGTACTTCTAGAGAACCTTGACCAATTCTGTAACCATGGTGTCTGGCAAAAAGAACTGATGAGAGGGAGGTTTTACTGTGTTACAACTTCAGGAGGGATTAGCGCATCATGGCAGAAAGACTATGGCAGAGCTGCCTGGTTTACATCAGTGGAAGCCTATGACAGGGGCTGCTCACACCTCACCAGGGCTGAGGACAACCTTTAAAGGGCCACCCCTTGGATCTACTATGCTAGCTTAGCCCAACATTGTAGAGGTTCTATACCTCCCGAGACAGTGTCACTGTCTGGGATGCAAGCATTCAAAACATGAGAACATTTGACACCATCGTTCTGCTCCTACCTCATGTCTGTTCCCTAAAACAAAATATCCAACATTATTCAGATTCCAAATTCACGCTCGATGTCTGTCAGCTTTTATGAATTAAAACAATGACAACAACAACAACAACAACAAAACGAAGTTACATATGTGAATATAAGGACCCAGAAAAATATATTTTGTTTGCAACTATAAAGGTTCCAGTTCAAGGTTAATTGATTTTAGCCAAAGTTTCTTACTTCACAACCTGGAAGTAAAACAGAGTCGGGGCTTCACAGCCTCTTTTAATGACCTAAAAGCTCACACTAAGCTCAACCTCTTCTCAGGAACATCATCCTAGAGATCAAGTCCTTCAATAAATAGTCTTCAGTGCACATTCCAGACCCCAAATGTAGCTCTTTTATAAGAAGATGCCCAGCCTTAATCTATCTCCCAGTATCTGTCTAGTACACAAAAGACTACTCAAGATGAGTCTTTCTGAAAATCAACCTCCCTGATAGTAGTTTTTATGTGTTTCTTTGTGAAGATCTATCCTGTAAGTAGCCTTATCCCCTTTTTGCTGCAGCATTTCTGCTAAGAATTATTAATTTGAGCTTGTATGACTTTTTAAATGTATTTTCTGCCACAAAGCAGTAATGATTTAAAAAAATATATTCTACGTGGAAATCTAATTTTGGTCTGGATTGTGCTGCCTTGAAATGCTTACCTTGCTTCTTGATATTAAAACTTGAAATATTAGTATGAGCTGAAGCTCTTGTATGCGTTTTGAAGACAAAGAACTTAAGACATACTCAAAGCGTCCCTGGGAGGGAGAGAGTATTTTGTCCCTTACAAGCGTTGTTGTTTCTAGCTTCAATACTCACCACACTCCCCAACCTACCATTTCTCTTGAAGAGTCTCCTTCCTAACCCAAAGTCTTCAGAAGAAGTCCAAGGACATTTTAAATGAAATTTGTATACAAAAACTGCATGTCTTACTGAGGGTGTGGGTTACGGCTTCAGTTTTAACCACACGTTTAGCTGATGCTAGAGCATCTTCAGGGCTCACAAAACAGTGACATGGGACACTGGATTATGAGCAAAAAGTGGACGTGCCAGTGAAGCCAGCCCCCTCATCTTCTCTCACTCCGTAGACATGATAAACCGCATCCTAGTTGAGCCAGACTGCTCCCCCTCTTTTTAAAAATGTAACAAATACAGATAATTATGCACAAGGCAGCAGCGGGAAATCACCAGGACCCTTTGCCTTATTTGGAACGTAACTCCTAATTATCTCAAACGCCTAACTTTATACAATCAGAACCAGTTACTAATCACAGAGAAGATGCAAAATGACAAAAACTTTTAGATTGTCTAATTGTAAAGGAGATAGAAAAAAAGATACTAATGGTTTAAAATAACCCAGGAATATTTGTTGTCTCAGGTATCTTTAATTTTTGGCTCAGTATCTTGGAAACACTTCTACTGATTACAGCATTTCTTCAATTCATTCTCTAATAATCTACTTGAAAGAGAATATGCCTGAGGACACTGTGCTACGGTCTCTCAGGTCCCAAGTGCTAGTCAACAGCCGCTTTCTTCTCCCATTCATCTCTTTGCTGTTTTCAAAGATCTGCACTTGTCCTTGACTAACAAACCAGGAAGGAGCTGCCCACCTTTAGGTCCTCATTTGTCAATAAATTGTTCCAGAAACGTAGTAATGAGAATACTCCGAGGCAGAAATTCTGGCTTCTGAAACTGGAGTGGCGAAGGTAGAAGCTGTTATGATTATTAGCGGCAGAGTGGGCTGCTTATTTGTTGAGTTTGAGTTGAGTTTAAACCCTCTCCCTTTGTTTGTAATTGACTAAATAGCTCCATGGACGCCCACTGCATGTCACTCGCCTGCTCCACACGCCGTCTTAACACCTTCCCTTGGAGAGAAACACTGTTCATATCCCCATTCTACAACCAGAAGTTAACAGGCCCCCAAAGGGCTAGGAGCAGAACTGACAAGTTTGTGTGGCACTGAAGCCTGCACTATTCCTTCTGCTCTGTTTCCTGTCCTTCATCGAGTAGCCCTTGGGGATGAGGGCTTCCACACCACTTTGTAACATGTGTGTTTCTCCTGTAAGCTCTTTGACATTTTAGTTGAATACAGTTCAGCATGAGGTATTGACATTTTCATTTCCGAAACCCAAGCTTTTGCTCTCTATTCTTCTCCCAGAAAGCAAACTCCGCGTGAATCTCAACACAGAGAACGCTATGTTTCAACAGTTCTCTCTGCCACTTTCTTAGGTGGCTGCAGCTTGTCACCTTCAAGCTCTCTCTCCAGGAGTCTTTTGCCCCAAATTAGAAACTTCATTCCCTTTGTCACACATCATGGTAGACGAATATTTAAAATATTCATGTAAGGGAAGACCAACCTACACCCAAATTTAAATCCATATCCATGTAACAACTTCTCTGGGGGTGTCTCCTTTTTCATAAACTAATAGAACTGCCTTCTCTCTCACCAACATTCTTCTCAGACACGGCTTCATTGTCTACACTCCCAGATGGGAGAGCTACCAATGATCTGCTCATGCCTCTGTTTTCTCTCTCTCACTTTGATGTCCATTCCTGCTGCTGAACTGAGACTCGTAGACTCAATACATAGGGAGCTATGTTGCTATGTGCAGGATACATTTCTCACCCAGGGTGTGCCTTCTGTTACAGCAGATAGAAGGGTGTATTGTCTCCCAGCTGAGACCCAGGAGAAACTCATCCCTACCTTTCCTCTTGATTCAACTGGCTATTTTTTTCTGTCTCTTTAATTATACCCAAAGCCCAAATGTTGTGTTGTGGTAATATTCAGGGGTCAGAATTGGAATGTTCATTCGTTGATTTTAGTTTTTATACTACTATTCTCAGTAAATTGATCATTTATCCCTGTGTGTATAAATATCATTTTATGTATACAATTTCCGACTTTTCATCTTGGTACCAGTTAGCTTCTCTCTAGACTTCTATATCATGTTGCTGACTTAATATTCTTGCCAAGATACTTCTCCAAACAATAAAGGAAGAAGTCAGTTTTACAGGCCATTTTACGTAATGAGTCAAAACAGAGTTACCAGTCACCTCACAGCCAGGCTGACCCCATCCAAATCACCAGAATTTTAGCCTCAGTCTTTACGATTTGATTGTTCACATGGAGTATCTGCTACATAACCTTGCAATGATTTAACCTCTAACCACTGTGTAGTTTAACCCTTTCCCATGTCTAACAATCCCACTTTATTTTTAGACTGTTTTTTCTTCCCAGTCTGTTAATATATAAGTCAATGGTATCCTTTGCAATGCTGCTTCAACCCTGCAAGAACTTCCCATTGGAGAGTAAAAGCCAAAACCCTTCCAAGATTCCCTTTACAGCAGTGCTTCTAAAGTCTTGTGACCATTTCTACACATTTCCCCATTGAAAACTCTGCTATAGCCACAGTGGTCCCCACTTGTTAGCCTGAAAAAGGCCAGGTATGCTACTGAGCTACTTTTTCTCTTCATTCTTCCCTAGCCTGAGTGTTTTCCCCTAAGATGGCTCCATGGATTGGCCTCTCAACTTTTATTATCAATGACCACTTTCACAGATCACTGAACTTAAATTTTCTATATACATATATTTGTTTGTCATAGATATATTCCTGAGTTTCCTATCTAGATTTTAGTTTAATTTTTCTTTTCTAGCACATTCTATATTTCAGCTATTTATCTTGCTTATTTCCTGTCAGGGAATGTTTTGTCAAAATGTATGTCCCTGTCTCCCAGCCCAGACTAGAATTCTGTCTAGGGTGCCATTCCAGGAAGACAGAGAAAGGCATCTTTGCCATTCTGCGTGTAGACTTTGTGAGTAACAATAAACTCACAAGTTGCGTCCGTGTCAAGTAGTCCCAATTTGATAGCTGACTACTGGCAAACATAGATTCTTTAACTGTAATTTTCATTATTGCTATTAATTATCAGATGGGGTTATACACCATACAGTCACTGTAGGTGTCTACTTGAGTCACTGAGTGACGGCAAAGGGGTTAAGGAGGGTGTATCATAGTTGAAAGGATCCCGAAAGTCTTTGCTGAGGCAGAAGAAATAAAAAAAGAGTCTCTGTGTTAGACAATGTTAGTTGAGGAATTCTGTTGGCATTGCCACTGCAGAACTAAGTCTCAAGGTCACTGCCTTAGCCTGCCTCGGGTTCAAGTCAAGCTAGAGAGGCAAGGTGTCTGAATGTGGAGACCTCAGACACAAAGTCCAGGGTCAGCAGCAGAGCTGACAGCAAGTCAAGTAGGCTGTGTCGGCAGTGGGGACCTAGGCCAGCTGGGAGTTCTCTACCTGTCAGTCCATCACTACACAAAGCAGGTATCCTGATGACGGACTGATGGGGCCATTGCCCTTGTAGGGTGAAATGCCTTCCTCTTTACTGAGTCTATGTCAGGATGCTCCACTACTGCCATCATTTTGGTATGTTTGCTAAGTCCTTGGATTTGGTTTTTATGCTATGATTGCTTTCTATGAGCATGTGCTCATAGATGGCTTTGAGCTACGGCAATGTATTTCTAGGTAGTGTGGCATTTTACACTATCACCCTGTGCTTCATGTGCGATGCTGGACAGGAAACGCAGTTCAAAGCGCACGATCATTCTGATCCTGTATTTGCATTGGAAATGTAGTCAAAACCCACTTGTAAAGTCAAGTCTCCCAACCTAGGCACAGCCTAAGAGCCACCATTTTATGCAACTTGGAGTCACTTAGAGCAGGGCATAGCCTGACCTCAACAAGCTCAGTAACGAGTTTGCAAAAGTAATTGAGAGGGAGAACTACAGCAAACACATTTCCTGGTGAACGGAAGCGCTGAGGAACAGTCGTACAGTGGTGGAAAGAGGAAAGTGGGGCGATCAATATGAAGCAAGGCGCTCCAGCTCCTGAAACATCAAGAGACATGCCAAGAGAGGCAGCAGAAGCTCTCCGGCTCGCACTCAGCTTTCTGTCCATGCGATTCTACTTGTAAGTGTCCCTCAAGCAGATGAGGGCCTGTAGGTTATGATGTCAACTGCTCTGCCAATGGACTGGCATCAGAACCGTGACAGGTCTTTGCATGTTCTCCTGTATGTTCTATTTCCATTGCCTGGGATACTCCCGAGCTCATTTTTCTTTACATACCACACCCCACATACCCTCTGGTTCAGGAGTAGTTTTCTTACAAATTTTTGTTTATTTATACTTTTCACATTTATTTCATTCACGGTTTAGAATTTCATACACAAGTCCTGTATTTACATCTCTTAAACCTCACCTTCTCCCCTGTGTCTTCCCCCATTCCCTCTCAAATTCATTATCTCTTCATCTTTACTGTTTTGTACACACAAATATATATATACCTGCTGAGTCCATTTAGTGTTGTTCACATGTACATGAGTCTAGGGCTGATCGTTCAGAATCATTGATATCTTGACCCAGGAGAAGACTGATTGTCTCTCATTTAGCAAACACTGATTTCCTTAGCTCTTCATGCAGGGGTGGGGACTTAGCAATAACTTGATAATGCCTTTCCTAGGCTTATCAGACTTGAGATGAAAGGACCAAAGTTCAGTGTCTGTCAGGCTTACTACCCATAGTATTCAGAAAACATTGTACTGTGGTCACAGAACAGTTTGCTTGCTGGCCCATCTCCAAAGCTGCCCTTCCCCAGTTCCCTGAAGCACACCTAGACAGTGGTAATACATAAACAACCTCATGAAAGGAAAAGGAAGCTGTAACCCCCCTCTTGGAGAAAGGAGCTCCAATTAATACACTCCAGTGATTCATTGATGGCAGAACAGGACATACAAGGGAGCAGGAAAGGAGTCTCCACTCTGTAACGTCCTTTAAATGTTTAAGAAAAGAAAAACAGATAATCATTTCATAATTTTTAAATAATAAATTTGAATTTATAATCTAGATCACACCATAGTTAAGTATGTCTTTATGCCCATATATACCTGGGTTCAACATTCTGTTCGGTGGATACTGTAGGTTCAGGAGGATGTAGGCCAGGCCTATGTAATAAGTAAGAGAATGTAAAACAAAAAACCCACCTAGTGCAGTGCATGACTGTCTATGGGTGAGTTTTCTTACCTATCCCCCAAAATGAGAATCAGTACAATTCATTAAATATTCACACCTTGTAGTCCTACATACACACTGCCTAGTAGGTCATGGTAGAGTGGGAACAATTTCTAATTCTTCCCCAACTGCTCTTTCAACCCTAGATTCAGTAGAAAACTCCATCGTGGATGACATACAGGTGTCACTGCACATCGTAAAACTCATTTAAATCTGGTATTTTTAGCAAATATACAACATATAACACTTAATAATATATAAATTTTGTTTCTCAAAAGTACACTAGTAGCAGAAATTCTGGTTTTGATAAATTAATTATAGTGTCTTAGAAATGCTTCAGAATAGAACTAATAAATATAAAATAAATATAAAATAGCTTATATTTTGTCACTGTCCCCCAGATCTTAGAAGGCTCCCAGATGACATGATAGAAATACCATTTAGGCCTTGGAACCCAGGAAGTAGGCAGTACCACCTGGCAAACTAAGAACAAAGACCTAATTCGTCAAATCCATAGTTCTGAGAAAGTTCATAAATATACTAAAACTTGCTCTTTGGCTTCTGTAGTTCCACTTCTGGCTAACTATTATTGAAGTATATAAATGTGGTTTTTGTGTTGAAAAGCTCTTCCTGAAAAGCTCAGTGCTACACACGGGGGTCCTAAACACCCATTGCTAGCTAATAAAATCTTTCTATTGGCTTAAATCTGTGTCTGAGTAGTATTCTCTGGTTGATAGCTCACAATGTAAATTTTTTTTAAAAAAAATTTACCGACCTACAGACATCACATATTTTACAATTTTTCCGTCTCTTAACGTTCTCAAGCAAGGCAGCATGCTTATCTTGTCACTTGTGATGTCAATCTGATATTCTGCCTTGTTAAACATCGCCCCACTGCACATCCTATACAAACTCCAGCATCAAACATCAGGAGAAAGGAAAATGGGCAAGTGTCTCACTAAATCATAAGTGTTTATATGTGATGTATTCAATTAGGAAGGCTAATTCTGGTGTAAGTTCCAGAGTATCTTGTAAGAAAAAGAGAGTGAAAGCTCTTTTATTTTTTTTTTATTAGAAACCAAGGAGATGTGATTTCCATGTTGTACATAGGTTGCATATACAGATACAGGTACCCAGATAGACATATGTATTATAGCATAATTACTTCATTTCCTCACTTTCTTGTTCTTTTCAAGGCCCACCAAAGCATTTGGAATGCAATTATATAATGCATCATTATATACATTATTTTCTCTTAAGCTTATAATTAGTTTCAATATATTCTTACTTACATGGGCATGGACATTGCTGAAATCCCAGACACTATCATGAAGGTAAATATGGACATTTAATGTCCTATAGAAAATAAATAAATTGAGAAAAGACAGTCAGCAGTTAGGTATTAGTGGTACTGTGTGAATGAGATATGTTCCCTAGTGTTATTGGCACTTCAGCACCTGGTCCTGGCTGGTGGTGCCACTTGGAGAGTTTAGGTCTTTGGAGTGGCTTTGTGGTCACATGCCTCACATTACCTTCAGTTTGCTCTCTCTACTTCTTTCTGAAATTTGAAGGCGTGAACTTCCAGCTTCCTGATCCTGTTGTCATGCTTGCTGCTTGCGACTGATGGTCTTCCCTATGATAGACTCTTTTTTTTATTATTATTATTATTATTATTATTTTACTGAGCTCTACATTTTTCTCTGCTCCCCTATCTACCTCTCCCCTCCCCTTCAACCTTCTCCCAAGGTCCCCATGCTCCCAATTTACTCAGAAGATCTTGTTTTTTTCTACATCCCATGTAGATTAGATCTACGTATGTCTCTCTTAGTGTCCTCATTGTTGTCTGAGTTCTCTGGGATTGTGATTTGTGATTCTTACCATGACTCTCCTTCCTCTGATCCCATCACAGTGTGCGAACAAAGCAAGATTTACTTCAGCTGTAAATGAATGGAAGGGAGAAGACAATGCCCACAACTGATGGGTGGGTAGGTTGAATCAGAAGTCTTTTTGGTGACTTGTCTGACTACCAATACAGAACTCTTAGCCAAATAATGCTCAGACTAGCACGCTACCATTGGCAGTTGCCTGTTAAATCAATTGCCTTTCTACAGAGATTGTAGTAGTTATGAATGTTTCATTTCCACTTTCTCGATGGCATAGTAAACCCCTCCCTAAACCACATTGGAGAATCTAGAGAAGGAGGTGAGACCTGAGAATGAACGCTGTGTGGTGGAGTGCAAGCAACAGCCCTAGAGAACAGGAAGTTTAGGCAAGACTCAGATAAGATGAGAGAGAGAAAGAGAGAGAGAGAGAGAGAGAGAGAGAGAGAGAGAGAGAGAGAGAGAGAGAAAGCAGTGGGACAATGAAGGAACCTGGACTTTTACCACCCCGGGGACCCCAAATCATGTTTATCAGCTTCCCTGCAGCCTTACAGAACACATGGCAACAATTATTTCTTCCAATCAAACTAAAACAACCAGAGCCCTCACTAGCCCACATGCATTTTCAGAATTCTGTATTTTCATAGTTCTGATCTCCATCTTTAACCACATCACTATAGCTAACCAATATCTAGCATAAGCTTATGTCTGCAGCATATAACATATGTACATACAAAAAGTATCTAACAAACATTTTGTCTGTTCCATATAAGAACCGCTGGCCTAATAGCTAAGAACCATAAATTGATTTAAATTTTACACCGTGGGATATTCCAGCTCATTGATTGCTTTCACTCCATTTTTCTTTATTTGCCAGTAGAGCAATTCAGCCGTAGTGTGATTCAAAACTGTACCATGCTTCGTGTTATTTATTCTTTTCAGAAGCAGTGTATGGTAGACAGAAAGTGTGCCATCGGCCCCATTTAATTTTTGAGGAGTTCATGATCCAACGTGATAATGACCACAGTCAGGTAGGAAAACAGCAGGTGTAAAAATCATGGTGTAACCTGAGATCTCTAATTTCCAATCTCATGTCCAACAGATCCTGCTCCTCTTTAAACATCACCACCAGAGTCTCTCTGTTTTTTTTTTTTTCAAAGTAGGGTTTCTCTGTGTAGCCCTAGCTACATGGTCAGCATGTAGACCAGGCTAGCCTCAAAATTAGAGCTATACCTAGAGTTCTTCTATATGTGACATTTAAAGTTCTAAGAAGTGTCTAGCGAGAGCTTCAAAGAATATAAGAGACAAAGGCCTCCTCCTTATCACTGTCTCCCTCAAGGCATATTGCCTTGTTCTTTCAGAACACTTTAATATAAGAACTTTTATTCAATCTATATATCTTCTCACCCAATTTTACAGGTTTCCCTGGGTAGAATATCTGTTCTGAACTAGATAATGTTTATAGACAACAGAATGATCCGAGTTCATCATTACAACTTAAGAAGCCCACCCCTGTCCAGTATTCCTTCATCAAGGAAAAGGAAACCTATTGTGGGCTATAAAGTTCCTCCTCCACTGACTTTGTACCATGAGCCAGAACATTCATCAGGCTCCGGTCCACAGCCTGTGAAGAAGAGTCGCCCTTACTCAGGAACTTTCACCCACATCCCCCATTGGACGTGAGCATTATTTGGCTCCAGGCTCTTGGCCATCTGCAAACACAGCAGCTTTTCCACGGGAGTGCCAGGGGTGAGAAGAACGCTTTGAGAAATAGCAGCCTTCAGTCTAAGCATGAGAATCCCCTCCCACTTGCTAGGTGCTGAACTCTGCTGCCATCGAACCTGAAATGCATCAGCCTTGAAGCAAAAGTGGGATGGCAGAGAGCTTCACTTTGGCACCAAGGGTTTAAGAATCATGGGCCTGAAAAATCAATGAGGGATGAAACGCGTTTTAGCGCTTCAGTCCTCAGAGTGGTATGAAGAATGGCGTTTGCACAAAGTAGGTCAAAGCTATCACTCCCGGTTTTACAACTGATAACAGAAAATGTTTACAAAATTATGTAAACTTTCTATTTAAAATAATTATGGTTATAATATACTGACCAGCTATTGCATCCCTGTCCATGTACATACTCATGTAGGCACATAAACACATAATGTAGACACGTATTTCAAATACATAAAACAAACAAATAAATAGTCTTAGAAATATATTACTTTTCCCTTCAAGTGTATTCAGAAAAAAGTATAACACTTAATGTGGGGAATATATTTTTAGTGTGAGATCATGAAAGAAAAAAACACTAAATATTATTCTAAATGTGTGTTTTCCCACTGATTACTCTTAAAATAGACTAAGCACTGTACAGAAAAGAGACCAGAGCAGTTGCAGCCCTCACTTCAAACCGTGGGCACAGGCCCTGGCCCTCAGTAAATGTCTAGATATTTTCATCTGGGCACCGTAAAATCCCTGTAATAACACTTGACACTTTTTCAAGGGCCTTTGTTTTCCCAATTGAGCTGCTTTGTGCTAAATTAATTCAGAAGGCCATGAAGGAGCAGAGGATGTACTAGAGAACCGCCATTGCTATAGCAACCAAAAAGAGAATTATGACTAATTATTTTTATCCCATATGTATATTTTATAGGAACTTCGAAGGGAAGGAAGTGGAACTCTGGAAGCTCAGCCACAGGCTTGAAGGTACACATGGCATGAAAGCTTTTCCTCCCTACCAAAAAAAGAAAAAAGTCCTGGGATCCTTTTCAGCACTGTGAATGGATGGCAGTAGGAAACTTCATTCAAACTGAAATACCTCAAAAATGCATTCACGGTAGAAATGGATCCCATTCCCAGACACTGTTATCTCATTCAGCTCTTGACCATGAGTGTCAAATCATCCTGAGCTATTTCAAGATATTTTTAAGAGAATTTTCAGTGAACTGAAAAGTCCAAGCTTGAAATGTTTAGGATTTCCTTTCCCACTGTCCTAGTTAGGGTTTCCATTGCGGTGATGAAACCGTGATCCAAAGTCAAATGGGCAGGAAAGGGTTTATTTAGCTTACACTTCCACACCATAATCCATCTTTGAAGAGAGTCAGGATAGGAACTTAAGCAGGGCAGGAACCTGGAGGCAGGAGCTGATGGAGAGGCCATGGAGGGGTGCTGCTTACTGGCTTGCTCATGCTAACTTGCTCAATCAGCTTTCCCACGGAATTCAGAACCACCAGTCTAGGGGATGGCACCACCCGCCATGAACTGTGGCCTCCCCACCGATCACTAGTTAAGAAAATGCCCTACAGTCAGATCCTACGGAGATTTTTTTCTTGATTGAGTTTCTATCTTTTCAGGTAACTAGCTTTTGTCAAGTTGACAGAAAACTAGCCCACACACCTAACTGATAAATACCATCAACCTGACCCAGATCTGCATCAAATCAGATCTTAAGGCCATTGTAATTCTCCATTTGTTATATGGATGTATAGATGAGAAAAGTATGTGTCAAAACTAGTAGAAAGCTAAGTCCTTTGTTGACTTATCATGACTTGGAACTTTATAAACAAAACTGTGTTATCATTTTTTAGCTCACATGCACACATGAGCCTATCCAGAAGAGACATTTATCACGAGTCCTTCCCAAAGCTTTTCTTAGTTTACAGACTCTTGCTAAAATTGCATTCAAAATGGCAGTCGAGGTGGTTCAGTGAGGGGAAGTGCTTTCTGAGAAAGCATAAGGACCCACGTTCACAATCCCAGCACCCCCATAAAAGCAAGAAATACTAAAATGTGTCCTGGACCTCAGAACTGGGATATAGAGGCAAACAGATTCCTATGGTTCACTTGCCAGACAGTCTAACCAAAACAGTTAGCTCTGGGCTCAGTGGAAGGACTTGACCCAAAACACAGGGGAAAGCAATAAAGGAGGCCACCCTAAATCAACTTCTGTACTCCACATGTGCATGTGCAGAGGCACATGAGCATACACATACAGACAGAAAGACAGAGAAGCATCAGGCAGACACACACATACAAACACAATACGTTTACAACCAACTGAAAATACTAACAATAAAATGTGTTTCCACAAAATTTTAAATATTATATTTTATAAACACCTTGAGAATTTTACAAGCTGTGTTTTGATCATACTCATTCCCTCCTTCTCCCTTGAATTCCTCCCAGACCCACTCTTGCTTCCCTATGACCAAAACTCTGTGTCCTCTGTAAAATGCAATGTTCTGTCAAGCACCATGTGTGCCGCCCATATACTCCTGAATATGTGGCTGGCTACTGAATCATGACCCACCTACCAGGGGTCACACTCCTTTTTTTCTTTATAAAAATAAACTTAATTGTTGTAGAATATTATTTTAAGATGTGTTACATTTGTTTAGGCTGTGGAATATTTATTTAATGATGAAAAATGATTGCATCTTTTATGTTACATTTATTTAACTCTGTAAAGCTGTGTTACTTTGCCTGTCTAAAACACCTGATGGTCTAATGAAAAACTGAATGGCCAGTAGTGAGGCAGGAGAAAGGATAAGGTGGGGCTGGCAGAAAGAGAGAGTAAATATAAGAAAAAATGAGGAATAGGAACAACAAGAGAAAAAGAGGAGGAGGACATCAAGGGCCAGTCACCATGTCAGCCACAGAGTAAGAATGAAGGTAAGATATACAGAAGTAAGAAGAGAAACAAGCCACGCTAAGGTTGCACACTCATAAGTAACAATAAACCTCCATGTGTTTTATTTGAGAACTTGGTGGTGGGCCCCCAAAGAGCTAAGGCCAAAAGAGCAAAGAGGAAAGACAACCAACAACACTTTATCATTAAAAAACTTGCAAATAAATAAAAAATCACATATCAAAAATAGCTAGATAAAAAGTCTACACAACTTTTTTGTGTATGAAGCCATACACAGTTATAAGTGGCATTCAGAATGGAAGCTGTGGAGCTTCATAATATTTACATTCTTCAGTATTGAATATATTCTCTGTACTTACGCACCACCAAAACTAAAAGAATCTATGACAGAATTATCATTAGAAAAATCTTTAGCTTTATATTCTTTATCATAACTCATGTCTATTACTGCATTAGGGCCTTCCTTATGCCCTTATATTTAACTTTCCTTGATCTCTTTTCCTCATGCCTTACCCACATGTACATATTTAAGAGGCTGTATTTTTAAAGAAACCTGGTTTGACAAGAACATGAGCTGATCTTAAAGCCTCCTCCCTGAAATTCTGAGGTCTTCCGCATACTTCCAATCAATAATCTATCAATTTCTGCATTACCTTGTGCTAGAAGACCTTATGGGATCGGATGTATGTTATGTATATAGAACAAAGCTTATTTCTGATTATGTCTTGAACCTGAATGAATAATGAAGTCAATTCTGTATCATCTAGTATAAATTCATTGGTTTCAATATGCAAGACAACTCTTTGTGCATATTGTGAATCAGCAATTATATTGAAAGATTCTTTAAAATCCCTTAGTACCATTTTTTTCTGATTTGTAACCTGCCTTTCCTGATTTGTTTTCATCAGTATAAAACTTACAGGCACCAGTTATTGATGTGTCAAGTATAATTTGGGGAAGAATCCAAGTAGTTCTCTTTATAAGGTTAAGTCTATTGCTTTAGGGATAATTACTATGAATTTTCCCCCAAAATTAGCACAAGCTCTTTGTCATGGTTCATTTTCTTCCCATAACTTATTAATTTCATCAGTAGTAAAAGACACTATGATCTCTGCTGGTCCTATCCATGCTAATTGATGAAGTCTCAATTTTCCTTTTAAAATTAATTCAAAGACTTTTTCCACATAAGTTTTCAATTTTTTACTTAGTTTATGTGGTAAAAAGATCCATTCTAAGACAATATCTTTTCTCTGCATTAAAATTCTTATAGGGGAAATTTTGGAAGGCAATATGACTAAAATGCAATTAAGATTTGGATTCACCCTATCCACATGTGCCTCCTGTAATTTCTCCTCAACAATTGTCAATTATTTTCCCACTTAAGCTGTTAATTCTCTGGAGCTATTTAAGTCTCCATCAACATCTAAGGTTTTGGTTAAATGAATTATTAGATCATGTGTTATCCCAACAGCAGGTCACATACTGGAAATATCTCCTAACAATTTTTGAAAGACATTAAGAGTCAATAATCAGTCTCTCCTAACTTGTGCTTTTTGTGTTCTAATTTTTCGTAAGCCTATTTGTAACCTAGGTAATTGACAGAATCTACTCATTGAATTTTTTCAGGAGCAACTTGCAATCCCCATTTAGGCAAAACTTTCTTTACTCCTTCAAACATTCTTTCTAAGGTATCCACATTTGAATCAAATAACAAAGTGTCATCCATGTAATGGTAAATTATGGACTTAGGAAACTGCTTATGTATTATTTCCAATGGCTGACTGAAAAGTATTGGCACAGAGTCCGGCTAATGAACATTCCCTGTGGGAGGATAATTCATTGGTATCTCCTAGTAGGCTGAGAATTATTATAAGGCAAACTTTTTATGTCCTTTTTCTTGTAAAGGTATAGTGAAGAAACAATCCTTTAAATCAAAAAGTATGAGATGTCATCCTTTTGATAATAGAGAAGGTAGATGAATTCTAGATTGTAGAGGGCCCATAGATTGAATAACCTTGTTGACAGCTCTAAGATCTGTCACCATTTTCCATTTTTAACAGCAAATACAGGGAAATTCCAAGGGCTGGATGATTCTTCAATATGGTGAACATTCAGTTGCTTCTGTGTCAGATGTTCTAAAGTCTACAGCTTCTCTTCTATTAAAGGCCATTGTTTGTTTGTTTTAACTAATATCAATTTCTCAGTGAACCATTTTAAAGGCAGGGTTGTTAGTACCTCTGAAGTTTTACTAGTTGCTTTGTGTTCTTGTACAGCTTGAATGGCTGATGACTTTTGTCTATAATATTTCATAATATCTTCCCCAGAAACATAAGTTTTTGGGACTGCAGGAATGTTAATCTGAGTATTCCATTGCTGTAATAGGTCATGACCCTATAAATTCACTGCAGTATTAGTTACATATGGCCTCAGCCTTCCTCTCTGTCCTTCTGGCCTTATGCATCCAACCCATCTCATGTTTTGTTTCACTTGAGATAGTCATCTAATTCCTAGGAATTGAACATCTGCCTCTTGAAGAGGCCAAATTGGATACCAAGATTCTGGAGTAATGATACTTACATCTGCACCCATGTCTGTTAAGGCCTCAATAATAATGCCATTTATACGTACTCTTAGCTTTGGTCTTTGATCATTTATAGAAGTCTGCCAGAATATACATTTCTTATTTCCTACTGGAGTTTTTGATTTATCCAGATTAGTATGGTTTTTTACAGTAGGCACTGGATTGTTTAATTTTCCTGGTGAGACATGTTCTCCACAATGACTGGGAATGATTGGACCATATTTGATGTGGTGGCTTGCGAGAGGTCCCCAAAGAGTTTCCCGATGGTATTGGGTTGCCTTGTCTGTCTTTTGTCAATCTACATTCATTGGTCCAATACACACCTCCTACATACACCCAAAGGCTGAGTCATCCTATTCTTGGCATTCCAAGAGGAGATAATATTCCTAGGAATTCCTTGTCTATAATCCCTTTGCAGATGTCCTATTCTACCACAATTAAGACATTTGTCATTTTGGTGTCTCCTACATAAGCTTCAATATTATAGTCAAATGTCTCAATATTCGTTGTATGCAAGATCCATTAATCTATTGGTGCTAATATGACTCTTAAAGGACCAAGGATCTTTTTGAATTATAAGTTGGCATTTTCAAAAGCCAAAGATTTAATAGGTACATGTCTAGCTTCTGGTTCTGTTACTCCTATTTGTACATATTTAGCTAATCTTTGTAAAAAGTCACTAAAGTTTTCTCTCTGACTCTGTTTAACCCTAATATATAATTTAATTCTCTTTCCTAGTTCCTGAATCCTGTCCCAAGCACTTAAAGCTACTGTGCTACATAAAAACATGGTGTGTTCATTGTAGAGAGTCTGATCCTGAGGGTCAGAGTAATGTCCCTTGCCACAAATTTGATCTTGGAAAATCTCAAGACCTTTTACTTTTCCCTGTTATTCTAAAATTTTTGCCTCTTCTCTCTAATAACACTTCCAAAGCAGCTGAGGTCCATCTTCTAGGACTGCTGTGATTAACTGAAGATAATCGTGTGGGGTATCCTTATTGCCTGAGGCCCACATTTTTACCATTTTCCTAACAAATGGTGAATGCAATCTGTAAGTCACTATTGCTGTTTAATTTCTTTCAGGTCGCTCATGAGTATAGGTTCCTATGTATAGTCTTTGACTACCTTAGGGTACTTGGTGCCAGAAGATCTTTCAGAGAATACCACTGGATAGGCAGTTAGAACACTAGATAAGACATCCCAGAGCTTGGCACATACTAATGGGACTAAATTATGTTCTTGTACCTTCTCTCTCTGCTCATCAATTTTGATAAATTCCTCAATCTTTTCAAATCTTTTTACCACTGCCTTTTGTAAAGTTTGGATATCCTGTCCAGTGTTCTGTTCTAATGCCCTCAATAACATCTCATGCTTGGACATAATTTTGATGGCACACATATTACCTTCCTGGAGAGACACCCTATCTGCCAATCTATCATAACTGTTCAATAGATACTGATTATTACATTCAACAGCATGAATTCTCTCAGACAATGTCTCAGCATCCTCCATCACTGACTGGGTTTTGTCTGTCAAATTGGTAGCATCCCTCTCCAGAGTGCTGATTTTCTCTTTTAGTTGTCATTATCAGTCTGTAAAAACTGTATCATTTCTAAAAGTGCCTCATTCTTGGCTCTATTATCAAACCATTTTTAATGAGATAATATAAAAAGCAAAGCTAATCCCTAGAATCAGATAAAGGGATGTAGGAGGAAAATCACATAAACCTTGCAGAATATTATCCATAGTACAAGGAAAAAAGCTATTGAATTCTTGGGTCATTAAATTATTGGTTATTTTAACCTTATAAATCTCACATGTCTATCCTAAGGTGATTATAGTGAGTTGGAGTAGACAAAATAACCTTTACTGGCCAGCAGGTGTCATAGTAATAGCCATGTGGCCAGGAAATCCAAGCCGTGAACTGTCCAAATTGGTTTAGACACTGAAAAATACACTCAAACTAAGAGCAGTTATTAAGAGGACCAAAGCAATGTCCAGAGTTGGTGAACAGTATAAAGAGAAAACCCAGAGCCTTCCATCAGTGTGACTCACAGACTGTGCACTCTGTGGGATTCCCGGTGGGGGACCACACAGCTGTAGGCGGAGCCAATGGCAGGGAAGGTGCACACGTGGCTGCTGCAGGAGGTACTGAAAAATGGGTTTACTGGTCCCCATGACCCACGATTTGGGTGCCAGATGTTGGGTTGAGGATGCTGGTCAAAGAATTCCAAGCTGACTCCAAAAGATTCCAATTACATTTCTTTATTATAAGGGGCAAACTCATAGAACAGGAACAAGTAGTCCAACCTCAGGTGTGTAACATGGGAACCAGAGAGAGAGAGAGAGCACGTGAGCCTTGGGCAGGCCAGCAGTTTTCTCTGGGTATCCAAAAGGTCATGCCCTAAACTGGTCCAACCTCTTAAAGATCATTGGCTGACTGAGGTTTCCCATCAAGGCTGTATTTACATACTTAAGAATATATGTGTCTATACATGTATATATACATATATGGATCTGTAAGAGTAGTTAAAGAAAATTAGGTCAAAACTTCAGAGAGATGAAGGACGGTACATGGGGACATTTAGAAGAGGAAAGGAAAGATTATGTTATAATCTCAAAATATTTTACAAATTATTTTAAAGAGAAAGTAGTCTTTACTCCCTTTCTCTCTGAAACCACCAGTTGTTCATAGCTCCTCAGTTAGTGTTGGGGATCATGAGCTCTTTCCCACTCCATGCTGGAATGTTGGCTTCTGCTCTTGTGCAGAAAGCCACAGCTGCCATGAGCTCATGAGTGTCCAGATGATTCTTTTAATTCCACCCTCCGTGCCTCTGGCTCTTCTGCTCTCTCTTCACAATGATCCCTGATCCTTGGGGAGGTGGTGATATAATGTCTCACTTGGGAGTGAGCATTCCACTAACAATAATTCTCTGTCTTGTGAGTTTCTGTATTAACCATTACCCACTACACAAAGACTCTCTGAGAGCTCCTAAATCTATGGGTATAAAGGTATGGATTTAGAGGGCAATTAGCTACTCCCTCCATTCAGGAGAATTAAAGTAGTAAGTTTGCCCCCAGTCTATAACCCCACCAAACATGGGCTCTTGAGACCTTACAGTAGCAGGTTTGTGTTTACTTTCAATCCAATCAGTGGTTACATTGAAAACATTCCACCACCACTGCACCCATATCTTGTCATGTAGGATATTTTTGTAGTCTATGGGGTCCACAGCTAAATAAAATTATTGATGACATTTTCTTCCAACATTCCATACAGCACCTTTTGGTACTATGAAAGCCAGCCAACAGGAACGTCATTTCCTGGTCAGTACCAACTTTGTTTCTACATTATGTGTAATCAATTTATGTGGTGTCTTCAGGAATAGGGCCATACCATTAAGAGCAATAGCAATAATGTGTGTTATGGGACACCTCTGACCAACAACCGGAAAGGAAATATCCCTCACCTGGTATGAGGTTCATTTGGAAACCTGTGGCTTCAGGGAGAAGCATTATCTCCTGGGTAAAGCAATTCCAGTTGAACTCTTTTTATATATTTCATGTAAACATTTAGTATATTTCATAAAAAAGGCATTTATCTTATATACAAAAAAGTATAAATACATATAAAAGTATAAGTACATATATAAGTATGTGTATATATGTATTCATATCCTCTTTTTATATGAAACAGATATAAAATATAAAAAATATATGACTTGTAAAATAGTAAATTTTAATACAGCCTTTTCAAACACTTACTCTTACTGATCCCTTTCCTATTGCAAGGGGAGTGGGGCTATGTTTGTTCCGGCCGCCCAGCTAGCTTAAACCCGAAATAACCACACAGAAACTGTATTCATTAAAACACTGCTTGACCCATTAGCTCTAGTTTCTTATTGACTAATTTTTACATCTTTATTTAACCCATTTCTATTTATCTGTGTATCGCCATGTGACTGTGGTTTACCAGCAATATTCTAACCAGCATCCGTCTCATGCAGAATATCCATGATGTCTCTCATTCTGCCCTTCTTCCCAGCATTCAGTTCTGTCTTCTCCACCTATCTAAGTTCTGCCCTATCAGGCCCAAAGCAGTTTCTTTATTCATTAACCAATGAACGTGATGTGTGAACAGAAGAACCTCCTACATCATTTCCCCTTTTCTGTTTAAACTTAAAGGAAGGCTTTAACTTTAACATAGTAAAACTATATATATATATATATATATATATATAGTTATATATAGTTATATATATAGCTATATATACAGTTATTAAGCAAGAATTACAGTTGTAATATTTATATCTACTTTATCTTTTATCATAACTAAGGAAAACTTTAACTATCTATCTAGTCTTTAACTCCATCAACGACTCCAGAAATATATAATATTAGTTAAGTAAACACGAAGTGCTTACTTAGAGTTCCAAAATTCTAGAATTGACATAGACAGCTTGCTGCCTGGACAGTCACCCAAAGTTCTTTTGTACCATTGGGGCATCCATCTTCAGCCTACAGGCCCATAGTTTTCAGCAGACTTTTCAATGAAGCAGGAAAATTTAAGGACAGTTCCACCTATATTGACAGTTTTAGTTACTTTCTTCTGTGTTCTGCCAAATGTCTTGCAAACTCTTTTATGAAGCAGGAACCCCAAAGGATCATTTCACCTTTAGACAAGTTTAGCAGTCATCTCTTTGTGGGTACTGCATGTCCAGTGAACCAGTCCAGGCAAGAGCAGTTTCTTGCCCAAATGGCTAGCAAACTCCATAAGGAGCCTCTTCAATGTCCATCTTCCTCTTGAAGTAGCTGGTGCTGTCAGGAGCAGATACATCTCATTGTCTTGAAAAGTCCTAGTTATTAAAACATTTAAATGCCATTATTCTGAAGGTCTCTGAAAGACTTGAAGAATACCAAATTTAACTGAAATATATCTCTATACATCTAGAAAATCTAACTAACATGACTACAAGTTTGACTATTAAAGATTACTCTCTTTTAACCTATATTTTTAATTATACATTACATTTTTAATTACATTACATTACACAATCACAATACCTTCGTCAAGATCAGAAATGCATATACATATAGCAAAATTGACATTAAATTTGTGTTAATAAAGCAAGATCCACACCAATGCTTTTATTCCTGCAGGATGGGCTTTCAAACCAGTCAGAAAGTTCTTCGTTACACTGAAAACATTTGTACATCCCAGGTTTGTACCTATGATGGGAAAAGGACACCCAGGAGACCATGTCAATGAACAGTTTATTCAGAGAAGGCAAGGGGCATATATACCCTAGGAAGAAGAGCTGGTTGGATTCATGTGGTGGTATATCATTGGTTGGGGCAAGAACATTGAGAACACTTCATGTGCATACTCTGGGGCAGCAAGAGCCAGGGTAAGGAAACATATGAGGTCAAAGAAGTCTATTGGTATACTCAGCAACAGCAAAACCCAGGGTAAGGAAACTTATGCAGTCAAAGAAATCCATCCTGGGATGTTTTGGTGGTCAGATAATCAGCAACCAGTTGCTGTATGCTTGGTGATGTGTGAGTCTAATAGTTGCAACATGCATTGGGCATCAGGGCAACTCGACACTTGGGGAAGGCTAACTGCTGGGATCTGCTGGCACCTGCACAAAGCAGGAAGCAGCCAAACTCCTGCTGCTCTCAGGATGTTTAACCCATGGTTTTAAGCATGTTTTGAGCCCTTCCTAGCTTCAGGCCAGCCCCACCCACCAGCAGTGCATGAGGGTTCTCCATCCCCCACATCCTCACCAGTATTTGCTGCATTTGTCTTCTTAGTCTTGGCCATTCCAAGTAGGTTAAAATGAGAAGTGAAAGTAGTTTTAATTTGCCTTTCCATGATGGCTAAAAATTATAAGCACTTTAAAAAAATATTTTTTAGCCTTCTGTCTGAGAACTCTCTGTTCAGTTCCATGATCTGCTTTTCGATTGAGTTGTTCTCTTGGTGCATATCTGTTTTTTAAGTTCCTTGCACATCCTAGACAACAGTTCTCTGTAACTGTCTAGCTGCCATCAGTTTTTTTTTCCCATGCTGTAGACTTTTTCTTGACTTGACAGACAGATTTTTGTGCCATGTAAGAGTCTTCTCAGTTTCACAGATCCCACTTGTTGACTGTGGGTCAGCTACAGAAAGTCCTAAACGGAGCCTATAGCCTGAAGTAAATTCCCTACTCTTCTAGATTTTTCAGAGTTTCTGGTCTGTATCTCCAACTTTTGAGTAGACTCTAAAGCCCAGCAACAGTTCATTCTTCCAGGTAACCTCTAGGTCTGTGCATGAAGGTTAGAAAATTCTTTGCCCAAGCTTGTATACAAACTAGAAACTCGAGGGAGCATCAGTTTAATATTCACAAATGTTGTACTGAAAGATTCATAAGCAGTCAATAAGAATTACGTACTCTGAGCAAACTAAATTTTCTCACTGTATTAAATATATGAAACTTGTGGTTGACAAATTGGAGGTAGCAGAGCCAATTGCAGAAGTAATCACACCTAGAATGAAGATATTAGTTCTTTCAGAACACTCATATTTCACAGCAGGATGCTCTTTTTGTTCTACTGATCCCTGATTGCCTATTTTACATTTTACCAACCTGCTATATCTAATCCATAACAGTAATCCAAAAAAACTTAGAGAGTGAGGAGCTACATATTCACAAGACCACTAATGGACCTTTGACAACCACTCAGCCTTTCCCTGCCGCTACCCCAAGAACCATGGCGTATACGTATGGTGTATAATAATAAAATAGGATGATTTTGATAAATTATGTATTTTATGCAGGACTTCTGTCCTACTGAATATTTTTATAAAGTATTACAAATGTATATATAAGGGATGAATAATTATTTAAAACTGTGGAGAGAATGTAGGATGGCTTCGAGCAGTCTTGGTGTCACCCCTATCCTAACCATTCTACCTTTGTCATCTCATGAGTCTCCTTTGGTCAGCTGTAGTTACAAAGGTCTTCCCACCTGCTCTTCCCTGGGCCTTGAAGGGGATGCTCTAGAGGTCCTATTTAAGGCTGAGCATACAACAGTCACCTATTATTAGGATTTTGAGAGATTCCAAATCTCTGCCTTAACCATTGCCCAATAAAAAGACAGCCTTCTTTGGCCAAGACTGGGAACAGAACTGGTCTATGGGTGTCAACATAAATTTGTAGAAGGCAGTTTTATTACATGTCTACTTAGTAAGCATCAGTAACCAACCCTCCAACAGGACCCGTGCCACCATGTCACATGTGTTTGGGTGTCAAATAGAATCAAGAGAAGTTGGTTACCCCCAGAATGGTCATGTCACTCTTTCTCCAAATCCAGTTATTTTAATACAAAGAAAATCCCCATGACATAATTTTGGGAAAGTAAAGAAATCTGTAATTGAAAAGGAGTTATCGAATGTTCAGGGTCTATAATTGGAATGTTGAGGACCCAGTGCAGAGGCAACCACCTGCTGCTCAGTATTCCTTAGGCCACTCTGATGTTGTCCGTTATGGATCCTTGGTGCCGACTTGCCCAACCCTCCTCCTATCACATGACGTGCCTGTATTGAAGATCAAGCAATCTTTCTCAGGGGAGTCATGCTACCAATATATTGATTCAAGTTCTGGAAAATACAGCTCTCTCTTTTTGGCACTTTTGTTTTTGCCACAAGTTCATTGAGTTTACTAACTGTGAGGTTTTGAGTATCATAGGCAACCTGCGAACTTAGAAACCTAAGGGAGAATTATTTTGGATCACCTTTTGATTAGTTGATTAAAAGTCATTGCCTCTGCCACCCAAGAGGGGATTCAGAGGTGTAAAGCTCATCCATGGTTCCTTTATTAGAAAACTGACAACATCATGAACCAAAGTGACTCAGGTCATGAGTCAGAATGAACACCCTCATTCTCTTTAAAGCTTGGTCTCTCTACCGCTAGGTTGTCAACTCAGGTGCAGAAAAGTAGGATGTTCAGGTTTTAGAGGTTCATTGGTTTCATATTTTTCTGGACAAAAAACGAAAGGATAGACACTTTAAAAAAATGTTGTTCTTGGAAAGTCATCATTATTAGTGCTAGTGAGATAAAAAATATTATAGAAGTTTTTCAAATAGCCACTTTAAAACATGAGAAAGTTTTAGAAAGCTTAGTTAGAAGGTACAGCTAATAGTTACTGAATATGTATTATATAGCAGCTTTTGGCTGTGCACTGTACAACTGGATACTTACAAAGTATCTTTCCAGGACGGGTGGGTTGTTCACCTAGCATGCACAGTGTCCTGTGTCCCATTCCCTGTACCATGTAAAAGCAGGCATGGGCCTGTAATCTCATGTTGCAGTGATGGAGGGAGGATGTTAGAGCATTCATGGCCATTCTCAGCTACACAGCAAGTTCGAGACCAGCTTTACCTACACCAAACCTTATCTCCAAACTAACAGCAGAGTGTTCTTCCAGTTTACAGAGAAGCCTGAGGCTTGGAGAGGAGAGGTAACGTGACTCAGACACAAATGTCAGAAGCAGGAAACAAACTCAGGACTTTTAGCTCAGCTTCTTCCACACTGTGAAATTAGCAACCTTTGGTTCTGAACAATCCAGTTTTCTCACTTATCCGCAAGGTTAGGTCTGGCATTCACAACACTTTTCAGTTAGCTGTGTTCTGCAAGTCATCTGTTCTGCTCTTTGTAAAAGAAAAGGAAAAGAAGGAAGGAAGGAAGGAAGGAAGGAAGAGAGGGAGGGAAGGAGGGAGGGAGGGAGAGAGGGAGGGAGGGAGGAAGGAAGGAAGGAAGGAAAGAAGGAAGGAAGGAAGGAAGGAAGGAACTTTTCAAATTTAACTATTAGCAACAAAACAGATGCAAGTGTCAGAACATGAACCTTTTCCAGATGACATCAATTAAAGGATGAGATGTAAGTGTGGATAAAAGAATTTAGCGGACACAGGTTAATAGACTCTAACTTTAAAAAATTTAAAAAAAAAAGGTCGCTTGGATTATCTGTTTCTTCAGTTTTACAGCTTTCCAAAGCAAATCCCATCAAAAGAGTCTGAAGTTTCCATCCCGCTGAGGCATTGGAATCCCTTGATGCTTAGTGTACAAGCATCCTCACTCTCCCTGCGGGTGGTCTCTTTGCTGGGACACATTTTGTTTGATATAAGCTCCTTGTCTGTCTGTGCTGTTGTCCCCTGTGTGCCTTACACAATAGTTCCCATCTGAGTTGTTGGCTGTACAGCTTCAAGGCCTAGCCCTGCAGATGCAAACAACTCACGAGAAAAGATTTTTTTTTGTATTTTTCAAGTTCAAATTTAATCTTTAGTAATTTCATACTTGATTACAATTCATAAGTTATAGCATATTCAATGTTCTCCATCCCATTTAGACTCCTCCCAGACTCTCCCCACCCCTGACATCTTTCTCCCTACCAAATGACTCTTTTATTCTCTATGGAAAATAGATTTATTTCCTACAGTAGATTCTGATTACCATTTCCCCTTCCCCAACTCTTCCAAGATCCTGCCCATCTCCACCTCCCCTCCCCTCCCATTCGAATCCACACCCTGTCTCTTTCATTGGGGGGTGGGGTAGAAAAAAAGTAGGGGGGAACAGGAGGAGAGGGGAGAGGAAACAGGAGGAGAGAAGGGAGGGAAAACTGTGGTTGGTATGTAAAATAAATTTAAAAATTTAAAATAAAAAACAAACAAATGAACAAAAAACAAACAGGCATTTAAAAGAATAATAATAAATAAAACAAAACAAAAACAGATACAGAAGAGACAGAAAAAATCAGTGTGAAGTACTCTGTCAGCCTTTTAAAGCTCCTAATGGTCTATCATAGTAATGGGATTTGTTTCCAGTATCCACAGCAGGGGCATAGACTGAGACCCAGGATACCTCATGTCCTCTTCTGAACACTGCAAGCAAGAACACACACACACACACACACACACACACACACACACACACACACACCACACATACACACAACACACATACAGAACACACAAAACACACACTACATACACATACCACCAACACACATAGAAAGTACATACACAAAAAACAAACACCACACACACACAAACATGCTCACAGAGGTCTGCCTGCCCTTGTCTCCTGAGTACTGGTATTAAAGGCATGCACAACCACTGCTTGGCTTGGACTTTTTAAGTAACAATGGAAGAAAGACAATGAACTGGATGGCTCTATTTTATAGACTGGAAACCCAAGGAATGTTGACGTCTCCAAAACTCTTATATAAACTTTCTAGTTTTTAAATGAAACAATTAAGACTCGAAGATTATTGAAGTTTTTATTTAAAAATGGAGAAAATAATAAAAATGCACATAAATTGCCCAATACAAGGCTTGGTTTAACAATGCCATCTATCAGATGAAAGGGATGACAAAGACAGCAGCAGAGATAAAAGAAAGATTAAGTCAATGGGAAATAGTCATTGACTGAAACTAAAAGTCATTGTAATATGAGGCAAAGGCTCTCGCCTCATAGGATATTTTGACAAAAACCTCATTATCATAGGGCGACTTACTTTCAAGTGCTGGAAGTGATTGAAATAAAGGAGAGATGCGAAGGCAATAATGTATGTCCACATGGGGTGGGTGCACAGCTGTCTGCTTCATTCAATAAGACTTGATTAAATTCCAGGCTGAATCCCCGGCCTCAGGTTATTGCAGGTAAAGAGTCCTAGCCCTATATTAACATTCTCAAGCGTCTGCCGCAGACTGAAGGAGCCATGGGGGTGAAGGCCAAGGTGGTTCTTGTGAAATAGAAAATGTAACTGTTGACAGGCAGATGAGAGGCAGAGAGAAACTGATAGGTATGATGGAGACAGGTGCTGCAAATGAGAGCCTGTAGAACTCACGTGAGCACGGAGCTGTGGCCGTCTGAGAGGTTCCAGAAGGTGATGTGGCCAGAGTACAGGCTACCTGCCTGGGATAGAAGCTCTCTATAAGGCCATAGATCTTAGCACGGGCTCTGCTCAAACAACACTCTTTGGTTTATCCTGAGCCCAATCACCACATCTGAACTGACAGAACCACAAGCTCTTTCCTGGCGTTTTCTTGCTAAATATCCATTTCACGTTTCCTTTAAAGAAAGCTCTTAGAAACTCCACCAACATTACTAATCACGTACTGAGCCGACATGGGTTGGATGACCTTCATTTCTTGCTCGGGTTCTGAATCGGTTGTGTGCATTCCCTTTTGATCTGCTCAACAGTCAATATTCTCAAAAGCCAAGGCATTTAATTAAAGCCAAGTTATAATAGCCACTCGGTTAGATGAGGAGAAATAATTAGATCACGAATTTAACCTTTATGCAACTTCATTCCAACAGGCCACTTCCCTATTCTGAAGAATCTAAAGGAAGCTGAAAGCCTGCCATTACTACCTACTTGATCTCAACCCTGTCACGGTTCTTTTGCTTTGCAAACCTTTGCGTCACATTGTTGATATCAGAGCAATCCTCCTGCGCAGAGCGCCTGTGCCCTGGATGCTATTACAGTTTTCATAAACCTCCTGTCAGGCACTCACTAGAACAACATGATTCAGTAACAAATTCTGCTTTACTTTAGCAAATAGGAAGCTGAAGCTGGGCGAACATACATAACTTTCTATGGATAGACCCATCAACAAGAAGTGGAATAGTCAGCTTGGATTTGAAATCCACTAATGTTCCCGACATGCCGCGGTCTGTCCATCACAGGCGATTACAGTGGGCTTTCAATCTTATTACTAATACGGCTCAAGTAACTTCTTCATGTGATCTTTAACTAGCACCACATGCCTTTGTTATTTACAGAGGAATAAAAATTACCTTGCCAAACAATATGTTTCTAATATGTTCACAAAAAATTGTATACCAAACCCTTTGTGGATACAAAACAAGATAAAGATTGGTCGCAGTTTAATGACAGCAGCCCTTTATCTGCTAATCTTCCTTCCTGCTTGTTCTGCTTCCATAGATTGGGATAGTTTAAGTGTGGAGAACCATAAAAGCCACTTCCTAGTCAACCACTAACTCTATTAGTCCTGAGCAAGGACTTCTTACTTCTCCTTACTGATGTAGGATGTCCCTTTATATGCTGTATGTATGTGTCTCTCTTATTGGTTAATGAATAAAGCTGTTCTGGCCAGTGGCCAGGCAGAATAGAGCCAAGCTGGAAATCCAAACAAAAATACAGAGATAAAGAAGGCAGAGTTGGGGAGACACCACATAGCCTATAAAGGACGAACATTTCAGGGCATCGCCAGTGAGTCATGGCCATGTGGTGATACACAGACTAGCAGACAATGGTTAATTTAATTGGCCACTGGCCAAACAATTACAATTAATATTAAGCCTTTGAGTGATTCTCTTAGAAATGTCTGCGTGGACTGCAGGCAGGGAGAAACCGGTCCAAGGGAACCAGGTGAGATGGAGAAAGCCACCATTTACACCTTACTCTTAAACAAATCATTAGATTTATTATTCTACCCAAAGTAGTTCTGGAACTAAGATGCACTTAACAGAGGTTAAACATAGATGCACTAGAAATCGAAAGACTTCTTTGCTCTTTATGTTTTCAGTTTGCCCTTCCTTAACATACTAGTCCCTTGAAGCTGGGTTTCTTTTCCCTTGCTTCAATTTGACAATGATTTGAAAGGTTTAATTCATTTTGTTCCTTTTCTATGTCAAAACCACAATTTCACAGGCAGAAACAGATGTCCTCTCGTCTCCCGTGATACACTTATTGTTAAAGTGGGTGGCACTTTAACAATACCGCCCTTGATGAGAAACGAGGCAACCCATCACAGAGAGCTCTTCTATTTCCACAGTCATAGTTCATGAGGTGGTAAAGAATGCAGGGACCTTTTAGGGCCAGGCTGGTGACATTACAAAAACCATACAGTCTCAGCAGTACAGCATAAGAGCTCTCCCTAGGCTCTGCAAGAGGAATCGCTGCAATTCAAAACCCAGAAGCTAAAGTGGTTTTCTTTTCCTTTTTTTTTCTTTCCTGGTTTAATAGGCTATGGGGCAAGCTTATATGCATGGATTCACCCCGAGGTTTCCGTCAAATGTTAGGGCCCCTAATGAGACACAGACCTCATGACTCAAGTCATGATATTTGCCTACATTTATTCTTAGTAAGAATGTAGGAGGAAGCTGTGAAACTCTGAGTGGATGAAGTGGTCTGAAATTAGCTAAATTACATGCAAGCTTGGAAAGACTCAACACGCATTTGTTGAAACTGGACAGAGCAGATATATCAGGGTGAATAATTTCTCAGTAGACAATATAAACTATAGTTCAAGTTCAATAGGGATAATAGTTAAACCAAAAGGAAGCAAGGATTTGGGCATGTGACTGGAGTTTAGACATTCCCTTTGAGTCAAAATATAAATGTGTGTGAGGGGAAAAAAATCGTTGGTACCTTAAAGGAATCAAGAAGTGTGGACTGAAATTATATGAGGAAAACTCGATGCCTGTCCATATCAGTACACTGCAGATCAATAGTTCCCAGCCCTGCTATGCTTATGAGATTAAGGGATCGACGATGTAAGAAATTGGAATTGAAAAAATTAATTTTTAGCAAACATTGGTGTACTACAAATAACTGAAAGTTATCTGTCTTAACCTAAATGGGGGAAGGGCTATATTAAAGCAATCATTTACCTAAGACAGAATTGGCCACTGTCAACTGCTGGATTTTAAGACAAACATGTACAGTAGAAGTATGGCCTCTTACTCATTACCATCTTAGACCTTTACGGAGAATTTTTCAAATACGTTTTCTTAGTCAATGTTATAAGAATTCTATGACCAATCATGTTGGGTGTCATTACCTCTGTGTGCATGGGGAAGGTCCAAAGCTCAGGATCTCAGCCAATCCCTACTAGTGAGAGGCAGAGCTGAGAGTTCGGACAGCTTGTGACCGCTAACTAAAGGAACGTGGTTGAAAACGTTCTCTGAAGTCTGCCCAGATGGGATCCATTCTGCATGTGGGCCCACCTCCATGCTTATGTGAACCCCACCTTCAGCTTAACAGTTTTCCAAGAGTCGATCCCACTTCTAATCCTGTGTTTGTTTGGAGACAGGATCTTGCTGTGTGGCCCAGGCATGCCTCAAACTCACGAACCTCTTGCTTAGTCTCCTGCCGATTAAAGGCAGATACCACTCTCCCAACTGCCATGTCTTAAGAGGGATTTTTATAGACCGAAAAGTATGAAGACTTTCTAGCCAACCTCCCCTCATTTTCAGAAGCATCATTGTCCTTTCTATTTGTCTGCAAAGGACCTCAGTCACTAGACTACGTGATACCCCAATAATTTTGGTTCAGGGAAAGAATAATGACCTAGAAATAAGTTTGACTGGAGGGCCTAGTAACCAAGGTACATCATTTTATGTCTAACCCAGAGGTCACTGTCAAAATGAACTGTCCAAGAACTGGGCTCTAAGATTAGAAACAAGAGCTGTCCTGTTTTGACCCCTCTGAACTCCGAATGTATTGGAACCGCCCCAGGTATCTGCACTGCTCTTGGTACCAACATATGGTGGTAGGGTCATCTTAAAGACTGGATACCCTCCAGGGAAGTTCCAGATCTAGGTAGGTGACAAAATCAACTTGTAACTACCAACCTTGGTTTGTGTGGTGTCTGTTCTCTGGAAACAGGAGGCGAGAGATGAAATCACCAATGGGCCTGCTGCGTCACAGGCCGCTTATTTCCCTGGGAACACCCAAGTGTGAATGGAAGCAGCTTATTAGGAGACAAAGGCATGTCATTTAAATGGCAATTTCCTACTGCACTCTCCTTCTCCCACTCACTCCTAATTTCAGAGACACAGGCGAGCCTCGGTTGTAAAATGTCACTGCTCATCTGCCTGATGAGGTCTATTTGGGGCTTCTGCTTCAGAGTCTGTCATGGTAAGCATGGTGCTGCTCTTAAGATGCCCCTCTTGGAATTTATCTTAAAAGTGTGAGGGGTCTCAGGAGCCACCGGTTACCGTCCAGCCATGGACACAACTACACACAACCAGTCCTGGAAATGGCACAGAAATGGCATCAAGAAACCGCGGTCACAAAGATACTAATCTCTCAAGGGGATCGACCCCAAGTTCCTGAGGAACATGCGCTTTGCTAAGAAGCATAACAAAAAAGGCCTGAAGAAGATGCAGGCGAATAATGCAAAGGCCATGAGTGCCCGAGTAGAGACCATCAAGGCCCTGGTGAAGCCCAAGGTGGTGAAGCCCAAGGTGCCAAAAGGCCCCACCCGCAAACTCACCCCAAGCTTGGGAAGCGGATTAGAAGCTATATGGCCAGGGGTCGTAGGCTCCAAAAAACAAAACCCAAGGTTCAAGCCAAGGCAGAGGCCTCAGGTGCAGCTCAGGCTCCCAAAGGTGCCCAGGCCCCTGTGAAGGCCCCATAAAAAAGGTCTCAGTCTGCCAATGTGAAGACAGATGGACTGGTGTCAATATCTACACAGTATTTGCAGATGATCAAGACCTTATGCTGTTTTTACAAATAAACTTGAGGCAAGATCTAAAAAAAAAAAAGTGTGAGGGGGTGGAGGCGGGGCAGAGTGGGGCTGGGAGTGGGGTTACCACGGAAACATATCTCAGGGTATGTCTGTAAGGGGGTTTCTAGAAAGGTTTGCTGCAGAGGGAAGACTCACTGTGAAGGTAGGAGGCCCTGTTTCACAGGCTGGGGTCTTGGACTGATGATAAAGGAGTGAGCTGAGCACCAGTATTAATCTCACACTGGTTCTTGGCTGCAGACGTAATGTGACCAAGCGCCTCATCCTTCTGCACCATGATGGATGCGTTCACAAGTGTAAAGCACAAAAAGCACTCCCATCTTACTCTGGTTTCTCAACTATTCGGACATAGCAACAAGAGAAGAAGCTATGATAGCCATTAAAGCCATGAGAGGTTAATCATAGTGCAGGGCCTAACTTTCCAATTCCAGCCAGGTCAATAGGAAAACGAAGTGAAAGCTTTTGGTTTGAGATGTTGACATTGGTGTCCATAGGCACTTTTCTTCCATACTCAACTCCATTAAGATAAAAAACCCAATATGGTATCCATTCACTAATGGTGCTAAGTAAAGGGCCAGGACTAAAGCACCCGTCCAGTACAGAACTCAAGTGGGATTTTAAAGCCAGAAACAAAGGACACACTTTTGTAAACACTCAGGAAGAGATAACAGCAAGGAGTGACTGAATTTTTAACATCACATTCTCAGGATAAATAATTATGGAAATGTAAGGATGCTGTTTCCTATGTACAAAGAGCTTATGGGAAAGTGACCAAGTCTCAGTTGCCTGCCTGCTCTCTGTCTTCCTTCCATGAGGAGCAATAGAATTTGCTCATAGGCTAAGAGAATCCTCCTCTAAGCAGATGGAACCACCCCCAAAGATGGGGCTCAGGACGTTCCAAATGCTTTGGGCCGTGAAGGGATTGTACAAAGAAAGCAGCACTTTTTACAGTGAAGGGGGACGTCAACGATAATTATTCTGAGTCGACAGATATAAATGTGGACTACAGAGGGCAAACCCAGCACCACTCAGACACTGATGCTTGCAGCCTTGGGGACACGGAGTGGGTGCTGAAGCAATCACTCACGAGGCTCAGTCTTTTACCACAATGTGGCATCGAGTATTGTCATTTTCTGTGTGCTAGGGGAAACAAAGACAGGGAACATTGCGCTAACGGAAATCCGACACCTATGCTTTTGGAATATGCTCTCTTTGGCTCTAGAGTGTTTAAGAGAAATTAGCTCAGCATTTGCTTATCAGGAAATTACATAGAATCTTGTCATTCAAAAAAAAATGTTATCTGTGCTTGCTGGCCCTCCTTTTCCTTCTGAAACCAATCTCCTGAGGCTGACTTGAGGCAGAGTTTCTCCCTAGATAGCTTCACTTACCTGTGAACTGTGCACGTTCTAGACAGTCTTTTATGGTGATGGGCCAGCACCTGTGACTAAATCTCACCTCACCCTAGCCTGGTGGTTGGGAAGCTTCCGCTGATGCCTGCTTCAGGCTGCCAGCTGTGGGAAAAAAAATACCTCCATGGTGACAGGCTAGCTCTGTCTAGATCCCTTCTTTCCAGGGAGGAAGGAGGGGTGAGGGGATCCCACAGCTCACCCAGACTTTCTTTAAGGATATAATTTGCCACTCAAGAGCCTCAAGACAATTGAAAGAAACCAACCAGAAAAGAGATCTCACACTCCAAGAGGAGCAAAGGAATCAGATGGAGCTCCCCTGAGCACCTTTCCTCTCAGCCTATTCTATCATTCCACACTGACTCAGGTTCCCTGTCTTCTGACCCTTGCCCCCTCTCCAGTTACCCAGAGTTGTTTGTCCCTCATTAGAAAGGCATGTCCCCAAGAATCAGGATTTCATTTCTGCAAACTGTACCATTAAAACAGCCCTTCCTCGCCCCAACCGTCAACACCTGAGGTGTGTGGGAAAGCTGGCCCTGAGGTCATGAGAGCATGTCCTCCACCAGCTGCAGCACCTGGGAGAACAGGCTCTGTGCCCTTCTCCTGGGCAGCACAGTAAAGCTGCCCCTGTTGGTAGAGCTGTGGATGAGCCAGCCTCGACACTATGAGCATGGAAAAATTGGCCCCACTTCTCATCTGTCTTGTGGTGGCATGGGTGGGAGAGAGAGCTCCCCACCACCTCTCACCCCCATGCCTGAGGCAGATGGGAGAGTTGTCCCTGAGGTCCTAAGTTTTATTTTGTATTATTTTGGGGTGAGGAGGGATACAGGTGGGATCAGGAGGCACAATGTGAAAGTCACAAAGGTAAATAAATACATGAGTAAATAAACAGAAGCAAAGCCTAGTTCAGATGCAGTACTTTACCAATAAATTACTTAATGTTATGAAAATAATCACTTTAAGAAAATGGGCAAAAATGTTCAAAAGTGTCTCCCCTGGCAGAACAAGACTAGAAGTGATGATGAGGGAGCTCTTTTTTGGGAATTTGAAACATTATGCAGGTTTTTTGCTATCATATACATATTGTATAGCAATATGAAGAACAAAGAATACAAAGAAACTAAATAACCACTGTTTTCTAAGTTTAGAACTTTCCTTTAATACGATAATCTAAAATTCATATCTCCAAGGAAACCACAAATTTTACCTGAACAACCTAAATCAATTCTATTTTGGCTTGTTTCTTTGCAGTTTATATCAAACGTCTCAAGTTGGCTTAAAGTAGACAAGATACAAGCTTGGATTCTGAAGCCAGCCTGGGTTTCCCATCCTTGCTCTGCTGGTGTGTGACCCCAGACTTTCACGCACCAGTCAGTCCATGGCCACGAAATGATGTTACAGCAGGGTTGTCAGAAAGACTACATGAACAAAAGTGGGCTGTGCCTGGCACATTGAATGAGTTGATAAAAAGACAAGCAGTTTGTGTAACTGTGTGTGTGTGTGTGTGTGTGTGTGTGTGTGTGTGCCTGTGTTTCTAGAAGCTCAAATGATTTAAGTCTCTGACGTATGTAATATTCCTTATCTGTTCTGTGATTGCTAATTAAGCACCAGCTATATGCTTGGAGATAAAATGAACCCTGCAGAGACAAATGGCAACACAAATATGAACTATGAATGTTGCATTGTTTCCTTTGTATCCTTCATTACCTGGGATTTCTCAAGAAAGGCTCTGAGAAAAAGACTGCTACCTTCTCTGTACAACTCTTAAGGGTCACCCGTTTTCATCTTAATCTCTATATTTCTACCTATATGAATTTTAAGATTAATCAAACTCATTTTTATATAAAATAAATTGGTTTTAAAATGTCTTATATTCTTTTGCTTTCAGATCTCAGGCACCCAGGTTAGGATAAGTTTAGGAACTAAGAATATTGACCAAAATTAAATTCCTGGGTGTAATCAGATGTTTTTCTACTACCTACATGTTCCCAAATACCCAGCAGCCACTTCCCAAATAATTGACTCAGAGGCTTAATGTTACTTATAAATGTTTGGCCAATAGCTCAGGCTTATTACTAACTATCTCTTACATTTTAAGTTAGCCCATATCTGCTATTTACACTCTGCCACATGACAGTACCTTTATTAGCATGGCACATTCATTTCCTGCTCTCTCTGAGTCTGGTTGGCGACTCCTAAGTCTGCCCTTCTTCTCATCATCTTGAGTTTGGTCACCTAGCTACTGGCCAATCAACATTTTATTAAAACAATGACAAATCTTTACAGTGTACAAGAGGGTTATTCCACTGCACTTGGGGTCATTGTAAGATGTCCAGTCTCAAGAAAAGCAGCTGGAGCAGGTGGTAGTGGTATATGCTTTTAATCCTAGCACTTGAGAGACAGAGGCAGGCAAATCTCAGTGAGTTCAAGCCCAGCCTCTTCTATAGAGCTAATTCCAGGACAGGCTCCAAAACTACACAGAGAAATCCTGTCTAGAAAAACAAAGAAAAAAAAGAAAAGAGAAGAGAAGAAGAAGGAAAAGGAAAAGAAAAGAAACTGGAAAAAGAAGTCAACTGAAAAATAGTATCTTATACACAATCTGTGCACATGCACACACATACGGGGGAGGGGGTTAGCAAGGAAAAACAGTCTATAGCACAATTCATAGTTACCAACTAGTAGTGATTATATAAAAAAAGCGAGTCAGTTCCATAATCAGCATATTTCTGCTTGTTACTAAGTTAACTCCCTTCTATAACAGAAATAGGGAAGCTCTGACACATCAGTTCCTGTGTGTCCACAGGCTTTAAAAAGTAAAGAAATTGTCTGTAATTTAAATGTCAATTGGAAAACTCTTAGCGGTATTCCTGGTGAGTGACATCAGTGAAAAAGAAAGCTTGATCTGAAGCCAGAAGCAAACAAAGCGTCCTGCACAAAGTGAAAGTTCCTCTGAGCATCTCCTTGGCATGGGCGGGGGCAAACCCCAGACACTGCTACTCTGGCAGAAGGTCTTAACAGCAGCAGGTTGTTTGGTGAGAGCAACCAAGAGAACTGACTTTTCCACTTATCTCCTCTACATCGTCCCAAATCTACACACCACAATAATGGAGTAATTTTTTTAATAGGATAAAATACACATCGAAGAAGCAAGCCATGTACCAGTGACCGCAGCAGAAGAACTAGGAGGTCAAAAAAAAGGGGGGCAAAAATAAGAGCATATAGTTTCTGGCCCATTTCCCTCCGATCCCCTGCACTCATGTGTCTATTTAACCAGTACAGGCTTGCCTCATTAGTGTTTGGGTTGTGACCAATATCCTGAAAGCTGGAGTGAATTGAGTCAGCTCTAACAGAACTTCACGTTATTATGTTGGTTAAATGACAGGCTTTCAGCAAAACCTCAATGAATATGATAACTGACTTTAATCTTAGGACTTTCCTACACCAATTGTTTGGCTTCCTGAGCCCTAAATTTACTGTGTGAGCCCTCTAGCGAAAAACAGAAAAAAAATTATTTCAGAAGATTCCCAAAGTGTCTGTAAGTATGGGTTGTTCTCGCTCCTTAAGAGGCTGTAGGAAAAGAAATAGATGCTATTGAACTGGAAAGATTTCAGTTGCAGAAAATAAGGTCTGGTCAAAACTCCCTTCATATCCATGACCTGCTTGTCTCTGGTTGCATGGTAGCAAGCAACAACTGACCCACCTGGTCCGTCCACAAATTACAAATGGTTGCTGGTGTACGAGATAAGAACTGATTTCAAGCCAAATAGCACAAAAGGTCAAGGAGCTACATGCTACCCGCGCAGGATCTGGGTTGAGAATTCAGATGATACCAGCCAAACATCCTGCGCTGGGAAGACTGAAAATGAGACAAATTCAAATAAAATAATCCACCATTATGAAGTTGTGTCAAACTGGAACACTACACAGACAACGCACTCCCAGCTTTTGTCAACACATGCACTTACATAACATCAGCTTGATCTAACAAACTGAAAACTGAAGAGGATTCTTTCGTCGGAGCCCTTTTATCCCTTGCTTCATACAGTTGGGAAGAGCGCTAACACAACTCCTGCACAACGCCCAGGATTTTCAACCAACAGTGAGGAACACTAAGCCGCTGTCAATGTTCTGCAGCTTTGCAAGAAACATTCTTTGCAATTTAGATTGCAGAAGCATCTAGAAGATGTGAACATCCAAGTCACTTGGACTATTTTTCAAATGCCTACTTCCAGGGGGTTTTGCTTTTAAAACGTCAACTAAAAATGTGTCTGGTTTAATCATAGCTTAATGCCATGGATCTGTAGAATTAATTAAAATATCTTAAAGGTATACTCTTTACATGTTGTGTGGATGCGAATGTGAAGGTCCCTGAGGATGTTCCACAGAGCAAAGTTCTTTCATAGAGAGATTAAAATAGTGAAGTTAAATTAATATACCAGGCAATCTGGAGTATGTGGCCATTCGCCAGCATCATTTACTATAGAGATGATGAGACATAATGAGAAAACATTCAAATCAATAGGTGAATTAATTATTTTTGGCAGGGACAGAGGAAAGAGAGAGGGGAAGGTATGAGTTAGCAAAATTAAAAGTGCATGAAAGAACTCAATAGAAACCTAGTATTTTCAAAGTCTATTAAAAAACATAATCAACAGTTGTCTGAATGGAGGCACCCTGCGTGGAAGATAATGTTATTAAATGAAAACCTCAATACTAGATGTTGGATACTTCCCTATTGGTTGTTGCCAGGGAAGCCTAGGTCCCCCCAAGCATTAGCAATATCTTTGATAGCACACTATTGCTGAAGACATTCACACTTGGCCTGTAGAACACTGAGCAACAAACCTGGATCTGAGATGAGAATGTGTTCCATGCTCTCTTTGTTATGATTTTATTGCTGAGAAGAGACACCATGACCATGGCAACTCTTATAACAGAAAGCTTTTAATTGAGGATGGCTTACAGTTTCGAAGGTTTAAACCATTATGGTCATGATGGGAAGCATGATGGCATGCAAACAGACTTGGTACTGGAGAATGAGTTGGAATTTCTACATTTTGATCCACAGGCAAAAGCAAAAACTGAATCCACTAGGCCTAGCTTAACTTCTGAGACCTCAAAGCCTACGCCTAGCAACACACCTCCTCCAACAAAACTACACCTCCTCCAATCAGGCAACAACCATCTATAATGGCCCTTTCTGTGAGCCTATGGGACCATTTTCATTCAAACTACCACACCTGTTATCTACCTGTACAACCACTACAAGATGCTGTACACGCTGCAGGGAGAGAAAAGTCATTGAGTGTTCTACCTACTAGTTGACTCCAAGAGTTACAACAATGATCTGCCTAGCAAGATTATGCCTACCAGTACAATAGTAGCATGGCTATTGTGGAGTCAAACAATTGCTTTCTGAGTGAAATTGAGGTCCGTTCTATAGAAAAGTCAAGGCTGATACTGTATATCCCATCAAGAGCCTGTGGCTGGGGAGGGGAGAGTGGAGGGAGTGAACTACTATGGTTTTGCTAAATAGACAAGGTCTCAGCTTATATTCTAAATGATCACGTTGATGCCCATAGAGTGATGCAGTTCTCAACCTTCACCAGAGAAGCTTCTTTTGAAGTGGGCCATAGGTTAATACAGACTGACAGCTGGTCAAAATGCAGAGAATAAGACGGCTCTGAGCTGCTCATCCAAGACTCAGAGAACACTGTGGAAATGGGCACAGAATGTCCGAATCAGAGTCTGGGGAGCTGGGTTGCAAAGCAGTTGTCTTTTAGATGTGACAAAACCATCGCACTTGTGAGGTCACTGTGATGACCCGTGCAAGATGGTAGCAGGAGATTGGACCTGTCACCCTTCCATCTTGAATGGGTAAGAGACTATGGGTAATTAAATAATTCTGGGGAAGAGGGTCTCATTTTCTTCAGTGAATGGTATAGCTACTTCTGTTTCCCATGTAGCAGTAAATAATCTCCCACACATGTTCATGCAAATAGCTGTGACAGATCTCAGTGGGAAAAACAAGAAAAACAAACAGCAATAAAGGAAGAGGCTGCTGAGAAGAAGGGATTCAATTTGGAGAAGAGAGAATGAGAAAGGATAATGGGAGATGAATGTTTGAAATTGTCAAAAAAAAGTTTCAAGAAGGCCTGGTATGGTGGCACATGCCCTCGAGTGGATCTTTGTGAGTTCAAAGCCAGCTTGGTCTACATAGTGAGTTCTAGGATAGCCAGAACTTCACAGCCAGAATCTGAAAAAAAGAAAAAAAAACCTTACAAACAAAAATTTTAAGGAATTTTTAGAGTAGTGAGTACTAGTTCATTAAAACTCAAAAATATATGAATTCTAAGATTTCCAAAACTCATTTCCTCTAAGGAAAAACAGATCCTAAATCAAAGACTCCAGCTGAGTTATTGTCAGTATAAGTCTTCACTCTGAATCTTCTAACATCTGTACATTGAATTATGAACAATTAGCTCAGTAAGGTGGTACCTTCCTGTAACCCAGCACACAGGTCTGGAGATGCAGAACCACCACAAGTTCAAGACCAGCCTGATCAACACAGGAAGTTTCAGGCTAGCCATGGCAGTACAGCAAAAAGCTCTCTTAAAATGTATTATTCTAGCAAGATTTTGTTGTCATGTGCGGTGTTCTGCCTCTGATGTCCATGTCACTGAGCCTCGAAGGAGGTCTCATATCACTGCACACATGCGCACTCCGTGACCACATGTGATTCATGGCTACGTGCTGGAACAACAGGGATGATTTCTTCACTATGTTGTAAAGCTCTCAGGGAGTTTTTGGAAAAAGCACAGCTCCCAGGAGGGTTCACAGACTGATAACGTCAGCATCTCTGGACATAATCTCCTTGATCATATCCTACCTGCTGTAGTTTTCAAACCTAGGGCTATCTGAGTCAGGCTGAAAAAAGCACAGGGGTTTGAGAAAAGGGGGTAGAAATGCTTGATACATTCAGAGCTGTTTTATAGCAGGGTCTGACTTTTGCACTGGAAAGACGAGGACCACAGAAAGTTAGCCATAACCAGTGTCCTAACTAAGGTCTCTATCGCTCTGATGAAATGCCGTGACCTGAAAGGCAGGTTAGAGAGGAAAGGGTTTACTGGCTTATACTTCATACCCCTGCTTGTTATCTAAGGAAGTCAGGACTGGAACACAAACAGGGCAGGAACCTGGAGGCAGTGGAGGCAGAGGAACTGATGTAGAGGGCATGTCTACAAAACAAAAACAAGCAAAAAATACCCTCAAAAAAAAAAGAAAGAAGAGAGAGAGAGAGAGAGAGAGAGAGAGAGAGAGAGAGAGAGAGAGAGAAGCCCAGTGTGTAGGAGTGCGAAGAGTCAACGATCTGGGTCAACAGCTTCCATTCAGCCCCCATCACTCACGTCACTCAGCGGCATCCCTCTGGAGCTCAGAATTCTGGTTTGAATGCCTTTCATTGTTTCCCCCATTGAAATGAGCATTCAACACGTACAAAGCAAAGCAGTCCCAGGTGATTTTCTTGTCACCGTCTCCTGTGTCCGGCAAGAGCTGGCATTCTGTTCTCTGGGCAGCTGCTTTTCTCCCCACCCTCTCACTGTGCCTTGTATCCGAGCCAGACATTCACACCGGTGATGACAAGACCAGTTGGAGCAGGTGCTGAGTCACTGGAAGGATGCTGTTGGGACACAAGTCTGGGAGACAAAACGATGATGGTGAAGTCCAGCCTTTGAGTCCTGAACACATTGGTGGGTAGCACTCTACGGATGCTTATCTTGTGAAATCAAAAGGTGAGCCTGGTGGCATGGCACCCCCAGAATGGACATCAGACAAATCTCGATCTGAAATATTGGAAAACAGTTTGGACAGATTGCACAGCATCCCAGAATGCTTTCAGGTGGTTTTGTGTTGGGCCTTGCCCTCCCCCATTGTGTGTGGCTTTCCAGCTGATTGCCTGCAACCACACCAGGCCTCAGACATCCAGCCCAAACCAGGCCTCTGAGTCAAAGCAGCATTCAATCAGCAAAGTGTCACAGGCAGGGCTGGCTTCTAGGCTTGAGCATGTCTTAGAGGCCTTAGCTTTTCTGAGATCAGTGCCATTTTAAAAGAACTGATACATAGAGATTCATCAACAGGATTTAGAAATGCTGTCTTTATGTTAATCAGGTTAAAATCTTTTGCAAACCTTGGCGTCCAGGTATGTAAACTGCATGTTAGCACTTGGAAACATTGTAGACAGAAGTTTCTGTCCAGGTATGTAAACTGCATGTTAGCACTTGGAAACATTGTAGAGAGAAGTTTCTGTCCCACAGGGATCCACAGTCACTCAGTCTCAAATAAACACACAGAGGTTTATATTAATTATAAACCGTTTGGCCTATTCAGGCATATTACTTACTACTTCTTACAACTTAAATTAACCCATAATTCTTATCTTTGTTTAGCCACGTGGCTTGGTACCTTTTCTCAACAAGGTATTCCCATCTTACTTCCTCTTCTTCTGGATGACAACTGTGTCTCTGCCTTTCCTCTTCCCAGAATTCTCCTAGTCTGGTCGCCCTGCCTATACTTCCTGCCTGGCTACTGTAGGCCCATCAGAATTTTATTAAAACAACATGAGTGAAAAATCTTTACAGTGTACAGGAGTATTATCCAACAGCAAAGCATAGTGTCTTAAAGAAGCCAAGGAGACAGAAGGGTTAAGTGACTCCCACCATGACACACAGCGGATTGGAGCATCAGGAAGGTGACTGGGAAGTTCTCCCTGTGACTGACCCACAGATCTTGCCAACAACAAACTACCCACCTTTAAGGTCCAATTCCTTCCTTTATATATTAATTGCAAATGGAGAAGACAGTGCTTCACAACATATATTTGAAGAAAGACTACTAGAAGTAGCTGCCAAAATTGCAAATAAATGTGTTCTGAACTCACTCATTGACCCATGCCTTTCACCTACGAGAAACGGTCCTATAGACACAAATACGTACTCAAAGATTTGTGAGCAAAGGGATGTGTGATGGCACTCTTTGTAATATTAAAATCAACTTAAATGTCACTCAAAACAGTTTTTGAAAGAATTATGTGGATCCACACACACAGGGCTCTCCAACCGGAGGCTAAATTAAAGACTGAAGGCACAGAAAAGAATTCTAATATGACTCCATTTATACAGAAGATGCAAATACAAAAATATATGCATAATTCCATAGGCCATGCCTGAAAGGATATTTGAAGACCTTAAAAGTGGGCCTTTGAAATAGCTCATTAGGTGCTTGCTGAGCATGAGGACTGGAGTTCCATCAGAACACACATGTCCAAAAAGAGAACTAACTTCCAACCTTCACATTCATGCCATGGTAGCCATGTCTCTTTTGCACATCAATATACACCTAAAATAAGTACATGTAAACAAAGATTTAAACGTCGTTATTTCTGCTAAATGGAGAACAGAGATATATCTGTACATCATTTGACACTGTTGCCTGGAGAACAAATTGCCAGCACAGAAGGAACAATGAGCAAATTAGACCAACGTTCCCAAACCCTTAATGCAAACAGCTCACAATTTTCTTTTATAAAAAAAAATTAGCAAGTCAGATATATTCTGTATTCACATACAGACTTGAGTTAGTTGGTTCGAATCCAGGCACACAATTAAAGAAGTCACGACAGAGTGAATACAGTTCAAATGTTTCCAGACAAATCAGAGGCTGGAGATCGACCTCGGCAATGTCTATGTGGCTGAGAGGCACGAGATGACCAGAGACTGAGCTAGCATGAGGTTTTTAGGAGTGTTTCTTCAAGTGCTTTCTGATCTTCAAAGTCCGTGATTTTAGTATTCGGTACTTTAGTTTCACTTTGGAATATTTTGGCAAGAATAAGTTAATTAAAATAATTTGGTTGGGGGGGCAGTATGTTGCCTCAGTGGAAAAAGCACCTGCCGAGCAAATATGGGGGCTTGATTTCCTTTCCCAGAGCCCACATATAAGTGGCAGGAGAGACACAACTCTACAAGCTGTTCCCTGACCACCTGTGATGAGGTGGCACATGCCGAGCCCCAATGCATAATAATACTAAATAAAGTTACCTTCTTCCATTTTGAAACAAAATACCAAATTGTAGGAACTCTCTAACTCTCTTTAGTTCTAATTAATAAGTATTTAAAAGGAAAATGGCAAAATTAGCATTTAAATTGTGCATTTGCTTCCTTATAATTCAAGCAATCAAATTACTTGAGCATGGAAGTTCTGAAAGACAGCCTGAACGCTGGGATATGTCTCTGCAGGGGTGAAGGGATGAGCTCCATATAGATTGCTATGTAGCTTCAGTAGCAAGAAGGAATATTTCAGATTTTATGGTTCCTTGTCATTTTGCGGTCTTACCCCATAGAGACCCATAGCAATTCATAGCATTTCTAAAAGCTGATTAGTATTGTCAGGTGAATATGAACTGATAAAACATAGTGGGTTTAAAACTTTGGACTTGTCCTTATGGGCAAGCATGATTGTAAAAGGAGCATCGGGCCACTTCCCACAGCCCGGCTCCCAGCCACCTGGCTAGCTGGCTTATACCCCGAAATAACAACACACAACTTGTATTCATTTAACACTGTTTGGCCCATTATCTCCAGCCTCTTATTAGCTAACTTTCACATCTTGACTAACCCATATCTAATAATCTGTATACCACCAGAGGGTCGTGGCTTATCGGCCTGAGTCTAGCCAGCGTCCGTCTTAGGAAGGGGAATCATGGCATCTGCCTGACTCTGCTTTCTTTCTCCCAGCATTCTGTTCTGTCTACTCCACCTGTCTAAGCTGCTGTCCTATCAAAGGCCACGGTAGTCTCTTTATTTGACCAATGAAAGTAACACATAGACAGAAGACCCACCTACATCACAAGATCAATATGCATGCTTTCTGTGACTAATCTCTAGAGCTTCATCTACTCTCTGTCCTCTTTGTCACCTACTTATCTGCCAATGAACAGTGTCCTAGTGTTGAGAAGACAGGTTCAGCTGGAACTGCTACAAGTCACTTAAGCCCATAAACATGGCCATAATTTCTGTAGAAATTTAAAGAAATAAGGAAGCAGAAATTAGTAAAGGAAAGTAGATTTATACAATGGGAGCGAGGCATAGACTGTCTTCTTCATCTCGCCCACCTCCTACCTCTGCTCTCAGGACTCATGGCACTCTTGCGATTTGCAGAAAGCCATGAGACAAAGAGCAGAAGATGCACAGATTTAACTGTGAGACTTCAAGCTTCCCTTCCTGGGGGAGGACACTGGGCTCCAGGTTCCCTCCATTTTCTTGCTCTCTCCTAGCAACTACTTAAGTCTGGGGCTGAGAAAAACATATAGACCTTTGGTCTTAAAAAACCCCAATTGTTGAAAGAGAAAAGCATCTCCCTGTTTTTGCAAATGATGACAGAAGGCTTGCATCCAGCTTTGGGCCTGGCAGAGTCTTTTGCTCCCAGGTCCATTGCTTTGATAGGTGTTTGACTGGAAGTGCGTAATATTTTCTTTGCAGGTTGTTTTCACGCTCCTACATACTTGTTAAATTCCATATTGGGAAATGGACAATGATCTCCGAAACCTGAACAATGAAAAGCGCATCAGAACAGCAGCTGAATGTTTTTGAGATGGCATATCTCAGGAGGATTCTAGGCATCACACGAAGAGAAAGGCTGCACAATGATGACATTAAGAAACATCTACATTCTTCCTTCATCTACAGAAGGAAGTGAATTACAGGATACAGCAATGGCGCTTGAGACACTTCAGCCATGATATGAGAATGAATGACAGCAGATACCCGAAGATAGCACTGCTTGGAGGAGTGCACAGGATAAGGTGAAGAGGAAGACCCAAAATGCTGGATAGACAGCATAAAGGAAGACTGTGGAACCATGGGTATGACAATAACACAAGTATTGGGGACTGCCCAGTAGAACTGCCATAAATGAGCTGCCTGTGCATGCTTAAGCATTGTTGGGCATAAATGATGACACATTAATTTTGCAAGTGAAGAAAGATGGTGGCCAAGGAAGAGCAAAAGTATCTTCTCCAGAACTCAGAGTGTCTCCTCCATCCTGTAGGACCGCAGTCCTTTCTTTCCAGGGCTCATGGTCATATTCATACTGGCATTCATATTGGCAACTGACTTCTGGAGAGCATTCCATATTTGAAAGAATGCATGACACACTCAAGGAATGAATATGCTGGCCATGAAATCCACACTTTGAGTGGATAAGATAGTTATCATTACTTCTATAATAAGCTGGTCAGAAATAGCCAAGCTCCGAGGGACATGCCTTTTTCTGTGCAAGACAAGAAGCCTGGAGAGTGAAGTGAAATTCTGATTTTAAAAATCCTTTAAACTTAGCTCAAAAAAGGGGATGGCAAATGGAGTATAAAGGCATGTGATGGGAGCAAGGAAGCACAAGTATCATTTCCACACTGATTCCTTTAAGCTTTACAAGAGCCCAAAGAGGGAGACGTTATCATTCCCATTTATAAAGGAAGAAATTGGGACTCAGAAAGGATAAAGTTGCGCAACTTGTCTAAAAGGCACATACAGAGTAGTGCCACGAATCAGTCAATTTTATCTGCTCAAATTTTATCAAAGTATTTAATCTGTGAAGATAGGTGTAAGTGTTAAAGACAATGATTATTATTATTATAAGATAATATAGCACCAGTAGTTGGTCATCTCAGGAAAGGAAGCTGACGCTAAATTCCCATCAGAAAGTTCTGTTATTTAGGAGACAGGGCATCTTCGAGGTAGGAGGGTGAGCATTAAACAGAAAACAAGATGGGGCCTTAAAGGGAAGGAGAGCTTTTAAAAACCAGAGAAGAGCTTTACTAAGAGAGAAAGGAAGGGGGGGAGCTAACTACAATGAGAGGATTGGGGAGGATAGGAAGGAGATCCACATAATCCCCATCACAAAGGAAATATCAGAAATTTGTAAGTGTTGGAGGGTGGGAAAGAAGTTGAGCATCATAGAATTTAGTTCAGCACATCATACTGCGACAACAAGCAGGGAAGAGCCAGGTGCTGGTTAGGACCATCAATGAGGGACCACAGCACAGACAGCATCTTAGCCCTCAGTCCCTGAGTAGAGCTGTAGTGGGGTGTGGGCTGTTTCTTTCAGGCAATGGGACCTAGCCTCTTAAGCATCACTGTGGTCTTAAAGAGCAAGCCAGTGTTTAAACAGTAGGTCTGTATTGAGAGAAAAATAGTTATGTGCAAATAAGATTTGGGGAAAGGTGGCTTATTAATTAAAACTTAGCTAAATCTCATTTTCTTTTCTTTTTTTTTCTTTTTGGTGGGACTTTTAAAGTTTCTAAGGGGCATTGCATGATGTATCAACAAGAGGAAACTTTCACACACGACATTAGGTTACCCATTACAGAAACTAATCACGTTCAGAGAGAGGAAGAGAGCAAAGGTCAAGGTAGCAGGACAGTGTTCAAGTGGTGGAAGGAACCCATGCCATCTTCTGACCCAGCACCCCCCCACACACAACTCCCCTTTCAATCCTGTACCTGACCCTCACTCAAAGGGTGCACAGGTGCCTCTAAGCTAACCACTAGAATGTTCCTCTCACAACCCTCCATCCATCCAGAGTAACTCGCTTTTGGTAGAGATCATCACTGTTTCAGTTCTGCAGACCATGCCTCTCATTTAAGAAACATTTCCTGACTGCAGACTCTAGAGAAGCTGACTTCAGGCTCTAGAGAAGCAGCGGGAACAAGAGGATACTGCAATCCAGTGTGATTTGTGAAGGCTGCACAGGACCACAGCAGTCTTAAAGGTGGAGGCGGGTAGGGTGCTGTGAGTGGGGTAGGGTTCTGCGGGTGGAGCTGGTAGGGCGCTGTGGGTGGAGCGGGCAAGGTGTTGTGGGTGGAGCAAGCAGAGTGCTGTAAGTGCAGCGTGTAGGGTGCTGTGGGTGGAGCAGGCAGGGCGCTGTGGGTGGGGTAGGGTTCTGCGGGTGGAGCTGGTAGGGTGCTGTGGGTGGAGCTGGTAGGGTGCTGTGGGTGGAGCAGGCAGGGCACTGTGGATGGAGCAGGTAGGGCACTGCAGGTGGGGTAGGACACTGTGGGTGGAGTGGGTAGGGGCGCTGTGGGTAGAGTGGGTAGGGTACTGTGGGTGAAGCAGGCAGGGTGCTATGTGTGGAGCAGGCAGGGTACTGTGGATAGAGTGGGTAGGGTGCTGAGGGTGGAGCCGGTAGGGCGCTGTGGGTGGAGCGGGTAAGGTGCTTTGGAAGGAGCGACAGTGCATAATGCTTTCCCTGTCCCCAGCAGAAAGAAGTCTCCACTATGTATTTCTCATATCTGTAATTGAATACAAGTTTTTCAGAGCCTAGTAAACAAGGAAAGTCATGGAACGTTCAACTATCAGAAGCCTCTGAACATGGTTCCCTTTTCATTTTTTTCTATTACAGGTAGCAAAGCCTGTACCTATACTTGTCAGAGAGTTTATTACAAATTTACTCATATTTCAAGACCTGAAATAAAAGTCAAAATGCTTCTGTGGTTCTGTTTGATTACGTTACATTATCAATGATAATCACTTGATCCAAGACTGTACATAAGAACATTGCAGGGTGATGGGATGGTGGTGGCATACACCTTTATTCCCAGCGCTAAGGAGGCAGAGGCAAGTGGATCTCTGTGAGTTCAAGGCTAGCCTAGTCTATAAGAGCTAGCTTCAGGACAGGCTCCAAAGCTACCGATAAACCCTGTCTCAAAAAAACAAAACAAAACAATAAAAAAGAACATTAATTGGGGGAATCTGTGTCTTGAAGATCGTATAAAATTGAGCATGAATTATATTTTTAAAACTATTTTACCCCAAGTTTGCACTCTAAAGTGGGCATTCAAAACACGTATGGCTAGTGTTCTGTGAGATATTAATATGCATGCTGGTTGACTTAGGTGAGCCCAGTCAGAGATGGGAACCTGAAAACTCCTATGTTGGGCGATGCTGATTCTGTCCTCTGTTTTGGGAGATAAGTGGAGGAAGACCAAGAGCAGTATGAGAGATGTGGGGGCAAGCTCAGAGCAGCAGCTTCTCATCCTTACGGCAGCATCTCTCTATAGCAGCAGCTATGGCCATATTGATGCCCATCTGTCTCTAATGAATTCTCACCATGCCTTCAAGGAATCATTTTCCAGTTCAGTTTTCCAACAAAACTTATAGAGTTATCTGAGGAAATGTGTTATTCCAGAAAACATCTCTGGTTTTAGTTTGTCTTGTTTTGTTTGGGGGATTATTTTCTTTGGGGGGTATCTGTTTTTGTTTTGCATGTTAAAAAAAACCCTAAATATTAAGCTTAACCGACATGCTATGAAATTATTTTGAGAAGCATTTATGGAACTTTATCATTTCTATATGACAGGCAGAACAAAGGGTAACTTGCAAATAGTTCATCTGTTGAGCCGCAAACCTGTCGAGAAACCTCTGAGGCAGATTTACTTGAGTTTGTGTTGTGCAAGCCCTTTTCTAAGAAGGAATGAATCTAATCACACCCATCAAATCTACACAAGATGGAGAATTTGATGCAACTGGGTTGCAGTAAGTTTGTGGCTCTTGGTTACCTGCCAGTGGCAGTTCAGTGGAACTGGAGTCCCTAAAGTCTCCAGCATGCAGCCTCTCTCCTTCTGCTGCTTCTTACTTCTACCATGCCCAGAGAGAAAGCCCTACAGCAGGGCCCACAGCCTTTGAAGCTGTCAGCAACTACACTAGCAAATATTCTATTTTTATTTCTCATTTTGCCTTATAAACACTGAGTACAAAAGTCCTAAAAATATTAAAGGAAAGATAAACCTTGAATAAAAGGTCAAATTTCATTGCTTAGTATAAAATTGACCATATTAAACATTAAAAGAAATTTTTTTATTAAATTCTATTTTCATATCTTGAAGTTTTATTTTATTATTTCATTCAACTTTTTCTTAATTCTTGAATTTTTTCATAACCATTTTGAGTTCCTTGAACATGTTTATAATAATTCATATTTTGAATCATTGTTTTATGCATCAATTAAGTTTGTTTTTTCAGGGAAAGTTACAATGGGCATACAGGCTTTTTGCTGGTGTGTGTGTGTGTGTGTGTGTGTGTGTGTGTGTGTGTGTGTGTGTGTTTGCGTGTGTATGCTGTCAACTTGACAGAAGCTAGAGTTCTCTGGGAAGAGGCACTTCAACTGAGAAAATGCCTCCATCAGAAGGCCTGTAGGCAAGTCCAAAGGGCATGTCCTCGATTAGTGATATGGGAGGGCCAGTGCTCTAAAATAGGGGCCACACCTGGACAGGCAGTCCTGTAGTGTTCAGAAAAGCAAGCTAAGCAATCCACAAGGAGCAAGCCAATCAGTAGCATTTCTTCCTCCATGGGGTTTACTTCAGTTCCTGTCTCCAGGTTCCTACCTTGAGTTCTCGCCTTGACTCTCTTCAGTAGATTGTGTCTCAAGATATATGAACCAGTCTGACCTGGACGGTCTGTCAATTGAGATTCTGGGCTGTGTCAAAGTGACGGCTAATGGTAACAAAGACAGACACAAATGAAGTATTGTCAATGCTCAAGAAAAACTAAACTAATTCTATAGTAGTGAAAACAGCAGTAGTGTTGAGCCAGACATAACGGTGCACACCTATAATCTCAGCACTCGTGAGGCTGAGGGTGAAGGATCAGGTTCATAGACAACCTGGGCTCTGGAGGTCTTGTCTGAAAAAAAGGCATCAAATAAATAATAAATTAATTAAATGATGCTAGATAAAATAAAATACCATAATGCTTTCAAGTATTTTATAAACTAAATACAACTAAACAATTCAGATAAAAATCAAAGTTTATTTAAAATTGAAATAAACCTGTTTTTTAATTTATGCATTTCAAAAATGCTGCTGTTAAAAAAACAGAGTGAAAACAAGAACTAAAGAATGTACGGAGTGTTAGCGAGCTATCCTTTAGACAAGCCGTTCACATTTAGGAGATGTAAATAAATACAAACACTAGACATCAGAAAACAGAAAAGCAACTCTGTCATCCAGTATATAGAATGACAAGTCAGACAGACAGCTCTAAAAAGAACTACAAATGGTCATTAACTTTTGTTAATCTTCAACATTCTTAGCCACTAGAGAAACAAAAATTAAAATTATTTTTGAGGTTTCATCTTTCTCTATCAGAATGACTCTCCTGAAAAAAAAATAATATCAATGAATGTTGGTTATGATGTGGGAACTATGGAGGATACTTCTGGGATGAGGGCCAGGGAGGATGGGTGGAGGAGAGGTGGGTAGAAAGGAGAAAAGAATCAACCAAAATTAAGTATGTATTAATGTGGCATATGAAATCCTGTATTTTGTATGCTGGTTTAAAATTATAAACAAAAATGTAGCTCCATACAGGGCAATAATTATTCTTAAAACTTTATATTTTATATTTAGCAAACTTTCCTTTTCAATCTTGCTGAACTGTTAACCAGAGGTCATGATTTCATGTGAGAAAATACTACTTTTCATAAGCAGAGTCTGTCATGGTGGGAAAGTTACAGCAGCGGCATTGTGAAGCAGCTGGCCATATTGTGTCTTACTTGCTTTTCTATGTCATGAAGAGACACCATCACCAAGAAAACTTACAAAAGGAAGCATTTAGTTGTGGGACTTGCTTAAAGTTCCAAAGGGTGTGTCCATGACCACCATGGCCGAGCACAATAGCAGGCAGCCAGGCTGAGTGCTTACATTCAACCCAAAAGCATGGGACTCTGAATCCCAGGATCATGGGCTCTTGTCCCACCTTGAGTGTTAGATGTAGCACAAATAATAAAAACTCAGAGAAAGATATTGGGAGTCAAGCTGAAAGGTCAGAGAAGCAAAGCAGTCAACCACTAGAGATCTTACCTCTACAAAATCTTCAGACTGAAAGAGAGCAAGTTCCTGTCTCATTCCACCTTATATTCCTCTCTAGTGCTGGCATTAAAGGCGTGCACCACCACTGCCAGGCCTCTATGGTTAACTAGTGCAGCTGCTGGTTTTAAAGGTGTGTGCCATCACTGTCTGGCCAGTATGGCTGACTGGTGTTGATAGTTTTGCACTCTGGTCTTCAGGCAACCTTTATTTGTTAGATCATTTAAAAAAAAAAAAGTATCACTGTAGGCAGAAAGAGAGACAGCTCACTTAAAACATCATGTGTGCTTCTGAAATGTCAACGCTCACCCCCAATGACATACCTCCTCCAACAAGGCTGTACCTCCAAGTGGGACCACAGGCCAGGAAGCAGAGTGATGAATGTTTGGGCTCAGCTCACTTTGTGCTTTTTACTCAGTCTGGGAGCCAAGCCCATGGAACAGGACCGTTCATTTTTAGGGGTCTCGTCACACCTCTAGTCACCCAATCTAGATCATCTCTTGCAGACATGCCAAGAGTTTGTTTCCATGGCGATTCAAAATCCTTTAAAATTTACACACTTAAACTTAAGTGTTAAGAGTGGAAACACTTAGCAGATGTTAAACATCGGAATAGTAAGTACAATAAATGAAGCCCCTTTCTGACATGCCTCTAAGAACAGGGAAGAAATGAACAAGTAAAAGAGTAGTGAACTAACTCTGAATTGATCATAAAACAAACAATCTTCTCGTCCATGAAATAGAATGGTTACCAAGAGGTCTTCCTCCAAGGATGTTCAGTCAGTCACCAGAGACTTCTGAAACCTGCACCTAGCCAGAATCAGCAGCGGTACTGAATGACATTCATGACTGATCATTGAGACTGCAGCTCAGTCCTCCTCACTCACTTCAGGCAGGTCCATTTCCTCACAATGTACTTCCATGTGTGTGACAGACAGTTCAGATTCCAGAAGCTCAATTCAGTGTGACACTGCCAACACCACCAGTCAAGTTCAGGCGGAGAGAACCACTTCCTCTGATCATTTGTTAAATTCACATTTAAAAAAAAAATAGGACAGTGTCTGTTGCATTATTTCACTGTAAAATGTTCTTCCCAAAGATCTCACTTGCAAAGAATCCTTTAAGATTCGGAAACTATCTAAACTTAGCAAGCAAAATGAACTGGTGTTTAAATGGAGACAAAAGAAGGGCCTTAGGCCCAGAGTTAAGTCAGGGTGAGGTGCACATTGCAGGCAACCAGAGGAACTTAGACAGTGAGGCTGGGAAGTAGAGTCAGAACAACACTCCAAAGTCTCCCATCTCTTGACAATTCATTTCAGGATAACCTCTGCTCCCTGACAAAGACCAATTGGCTTACACTTGGATTTACATTATTTGCTTTTATTTCATTTGATTTTATGGTTCAGGGCTTTGACTCACCCTGAGCTCTTTTCTATTTAACTTCAGATTTTAATCTGTGCTCATACCTTTTCCCTTGACGAGTTCCACTAAAATCTGTAAGAGCTCAAGCCATGAGCAAGTTTGGAATACAAGAAAATAGCATGTAAGTTAGTATAATCAAGTTCTATTTCTGAACCTACAAAGTAAACTGATTTCTTCAAAGCAGAGAAGTTTCAAGGTTTGGAGCAATATATACAAAATGCAATGCTATTTTTGTTCTTTTCTTTTGGTTTGGAGTACACTTGTTTCTGAATTGCCTCATTGTAGATGGTTATGAGCCCTCGCTTCAGCCCAGATCTTGCCCTCTATTTCTGCAAGTGTCTCTGCACATCATTTGCTGCTGCTGCCATTGTTGCTGCAGATGCTGCTGCTGCTGCCGCCTTTGTTGTTGCTGCAGATGCTGCTGCTGCTGTTGTCTTTAAAGAGAATGGTCTTCTAAATCTCTTCTCCAAAGCATCATCACCTTACAACAAGAAATGTGACTGAAATGTAGATTCTGACAGCTTCCAAGCCCCGGAGATGACTATAAACCATGCATGCAGTATAATGTCTCAAAGATCCGCGGTAGAGTGTGAAGCAAAGGCCGTCTCATCACACCCTGTGAGGCCCAGTCTCAGTGTGTGCCACAATTTTACACATTCTGTGCATTTACCCAAACTATTCAGTATTTCACAATCAAGAACTTAATCCAAGTATCAGCAGGTAAACAAATTCAAAACTTTAAGTGACATTTGGCCATTACATCTGTTTATTCCATCTAGAATCTTTAATAAGAAAACTGTTACTGGAGTCTCTAGAATCTTTTATTTAAAAAAACTACTTATGTGAGTATATTAATTGCAGGCATGGCTCTGCACCATGTGCTTGCAGAGGTCAAAAGAAAGCATTAGAGCCTCCAGAAATGGCATTACAGATGGTTGAGAGCCATCATGTGTTTGCTGGAAATTGAATCAGTGTCCTCTGGAAGAGCAGGCAGAGCACTTAGCTGCTGAGCCATCTCTCTGCCCCCTCTAGAATATTGATTAAAATAATGTGAATATTTATCATTTTTATCTCGTAAGATTCACACACATCAGTTTTAATTGACTTGTTTTTCTACCTGTTCAGATAAGATTCATGGTGCTGTCAAACTGTTAGAGGCCATTTTTCATTGCAAGTTTATGACACTCCGCTGAAAACTAGGGGCTACCTCATGCTTTACAAAAGCTATGCCAGAAAAGGAGGAGGCTTTTTGAAAAGGTTTATAAATGATAAGCAAAAACACAGGAGCTTTACTTTAGTCTGGATGATTTGCAATGAATCCTTATATGCACCAACTGTACTTCCAGCCATTGATCAGGGCTGCATTCTGATTTAGAAACAAGAGCGCGGAGTGTAATCTCTTCCTCAACAGGAGATCTGTGACTGCACTTTAGAAGTGACACTGGTTAGAAAGCCAAGAGCCACTGTCCTTGCGGCCTTTGATTCAGCATGAAAAGCTGAGCTCTCAGGGCACAGCAAATAAAAATAGAATGACACCTGTCGGGCAACGTGCACAGATAAACCCACCAGGCTGGGTGGGAAAGGTGTGGCTAGAAATGCTTATTATGAGCTCTAGGAATGATATTGTGTGTGTCCCAGAGCTAGGCTTTATAGATGCTATCCGGACTGCCTGAAAAACCACAAGGGGCTTTGGAGACTGTGGAAGGACCCCAGACACAGCTGCCAGTCTTTAACTTTTCTCAGACACTCCTCTTCTTGCCTGCAGCTATTCCTGTAGCAACCCTTAGCTGTTCAAGAGCTGGGACTGGTTCATTGGAGACTTCAGCTAAAGTATTCAGGTTAGATGGGGCGATTGGGATTCTCTTCCCCAAGACAGCCAATGGGCAGTTGAATAAAACTTGGCTAAGCTAAAGGCATCAGCTCTTTTCTATGCCACAACCTGCTATATTTTAATGCCTGGAACTGATTCTTCTGTGTTTCCTACGATGCTTCCATTTCTCCTTAAGAGTTGTGTCTAAAAATCTTTTTTTGTGATGCACAAAGGTGATGCTGGTATCTGCTTCCATGCTAACGGTGCTCTAGACCATGGCTAAAAATGATAATGGAAATCTCTTTTATTTTGTCCACTGGTCAGAAGGAAGGCTCCATCTCAGGCTCAGGGCATTCTGGGTCAACAACTGGTTGCTAGCTTTGAGTCATCATTTTTATACACATTAAGTTTTGGATTCTAGGGGACACAAAATTATGTTTGGGATACAGGGACTAAAAGTACAAGCTAAAATAAAAAATTGAGTCCTGACTGTTATTACCCTTGTGGATGGACCCCAAAAGGGAGCCATATTATGACAGTTGATAGATGTTAGAGTTTGGAGTTGAGTATACCTTAATCATCTCCTATAATTTTATAAAATTTGTTTAATATTTTAGTGAACTATATACCTCCAAATGGTACATTTTGTTAAGCATTACACAAATACCTGCCTGAACTGCCAAGATACCTAAGGCCCCATGGTTCTGTGGGACAATTTGTGCAAGAGGGCCAGGGCTTTCAAGTTGTGCCTTGACAGCAACCACAGTGGCTCGCCATATCCACCCTGGAGCTGAGGATGGGTTTGTCTTTGAACTTTCTATGTTAAAAACTTCTACAACTGAGAAGAAACTCCCCCCATATAGTCAACCCACACCTGATTGTTATGGTACCTCACTTTTTAAGCCACTAAACTCAGGACTATTTGATAGTCCTGAGGTCATGTCTCTCCTTTTTTAGTAAGGGGGTCTTGAGAAAAGACACCAGGTCGGTACTATACCCAGAAACTGGGATTTTCTCTTTCCTGTACTTTAGTAGTCAAAGAAGGTAGGCACAGCAGTACGTTGAACTCACCGTCTCTGGATAGAACAGAAAATATCCTTGTTTCACAAAAGTACCTAGAATTGTATAAGCTCATAACATTGGTTGGCCCTTGGATTAAAACTGCAGTGGGTTTAAGCCCATTAGAGGACCCACACACAAAGCACCAAAATGTGTCAGCTCAGACACATGAATAACAAACTCAGAGTTACCGCTAATGTATTGGCATCTCACTAAGGACAGAAATCAAAGCACTTCACCTTGGTGTCATTTCCCCAAGAACTATTCCAGATTGAAAATCCTGTACTTCACTCTCCCTGTGTCTTCCATCATCTTCTGCCTGTCTACTGTGTCAGTCTGAATCTGTATCTGCCTGAATGCTGTCTTATGAATCTGAGTATCCCTGGCACATTGGCTCTCCTGGCTCTCTCTCTCTCTCTCTCTCTCTCTCTCTCTCTCTCTGTGTGTGTGTGTGTGTGTGTGCCTGTCCCTCTCAGAGAGCTTTTAACTCTCCTTTACTAAACAGCACAGAAAGCATCAAATAAGGGAGAAAGGAATGAGGGATCTTTGCGAAATCTTTGATGGAGTTTAACAAGGGATTAAGTCACTGACTCCAACCAGCTCCCACTGACTTAGATACCAAACAAACACCAGCATTTATGGTGGCTATTCATTTTACAAGGCTGCTTTCAGCCTATTTGCTACTTTTATGAAATTATTGTCATAGTACCTATGCAAATATACATGCATTACTCTTGGGTCAGAGGCAAGGAAGAGAGCAAAATTTAAGATTATAGTTATAAATTAGCTTAGGTTGTAAAAGTTGATTACATAAGAAATTCAAGGCAAATAAGATTGACTGCTACATTGTTCTCTTAAAGGCAGGTACAAAAACAGGCTTGAGTACACAGTAGGATAGCAATCTTTAGGCTTAAGTGACCTCAAGGTATATTATTAACTCTGATTTTGAGGTACAGCAAAAGTTCCAGGTTCTTAGAATATAAGAGATATTTTCACAATAATGCATTGCCACACCAAACACAGTTGTAAGATGTAGTTATGGAAAAGTTGTAGGGTGAGATAGCAGGGCTACATGTTCCCTTAAGAACAACAGGAGAGGGATGAGTCCCAAGGAAATTATCAGCTGTACATACTGGTAGAGAAGAGGTGCTATTGTGGGGGCCTTAAAGTCCGTGACCTGTTGACAAAGGTGAGTATATTTAATTGTGGGAAATGATCTGTATTGCCTTTGCTATGACTGTATGTTAACAAGAAGGTGTGGTTCCCCCCCCCCCCCCACAGGCTTAGTGCCTGAATCTACTGTTGTTTCAGTCAGTAACTGTGGCTCCAGCAGTTACTGGTCTGCTTATCAGCAAGCAGCCCTGTGGGACTTTTACATCCCATCAAATCTGCCTCCTGTCACTACCACCAAATTTAGTTTTTAATTAAATCTCTATTGTTCAATTTACCAATAAGTCTCAGGAGTCAGAGGCTGGGGTGAAAACATGCTAGCTCTGAGGTTAAGGAGCAACTAGTTGACCTCTCTCCACTGGCATCTCAGAAAGAGAGTGTCCTTATGTTTTTCCAAACAAACAAACAAACAGACCAACACACTCAAAGTCCCTCCCTATCACTTCCTGTACATCTCTCTATCCATCCTCCAGACTCCCTCTGAATCTCTATGACTATTTTCTGTCAACTTGTTCCTAGTCCTGCCTCCTGACCTAAGGGTTCACCATGTGATAAAATATCCTGCAACAAAAAGGTATTATTTCACAGAGGTATGCAAAAAGCTCTTTCCTAGTTTCTTTGGTTGCTAAGGTAGACTCAGAATGGTTACTAAGAAAACAGTTAAACATCTTGTTGTTTCAAGAGTTATAGCATAGGATTTTAGTTTGAGTTCCTATCACCATCTGATTCCCAGTGTGGTCCTTCTCCATTTAAACTCTACACTGAAATCACATGGGTATTGTAGGAAGGCCGCTTGGCCACTTCCCGGCCACCCAGACTCCTGAAATAATCACACAGAAACTATATAAATTAAATAACTGCTTGTCCAATATCTTAAGCATATGGCTAGCTAGCTCTTACATTGAGAATTAACCCATCTCCACTATTTTATATTTTACCACACTACCAGCAAGGTTTCAGCATGTTTGTCTCTGGCAGCAGCTCCATGACTTCTCTCTGATTCTGCCTCTTTTCTCCCAGCATTCAGTTTAGTTTTCCCCACCTACCTAAGTTCTGTCCTATCAGGAGGCCAAGGCAGCTTCTTTTTTCACCAATAGTATTCACAGCATACAGAGGGGAATACCACATCACATGGGGAGACATTTAGCCTCACTATGAATAGATCAGTTCCAGCACAATGTGAAAACCAGAAACTCGCCTTTTTCTCAAGGAAGTGTATGTGGTCGCCTATTGGCTTAAAGATATGTTCCAAGAGAGAAGCCTTCCTATTTGAGTATCTAGGTCTAGGGCTGCCTCCCACCACATTGTTGAGGATTTCATTATATACTAAAAACCTGTGTATACGACCTCAATGTGGGCTGTTCCCCCCATACTGATTGAGTGACCTCTAAGGGACAGTTGCTTCTGATGTATTTATTGCAGGTTAGATTAGAACAAACCAAACCAGCAATCAGAGAAGCTGGTGATGTCAGTCAGCTTGTTTAAAATAGAAGCCGCCGGCTCTCTTAGTCCCATAAAAAGGGCAAGGGGAAACAAACAGAAGAAATGGTTTTACTTTGTTGAAGGCACATAAGTACTTCAGTACTACATTAGGAGAGGATTTCTAGAGGGAAACAGGAGTCAGAGCAGGGATTCTTCCAAACATGAGTCGATAGTCACCAGGGTACCATTTAACTCTGCTTTTAAACAGGCTGAGGGCTTCCATCAGCTTACACGTAGGTATAGGCCTTTGCCTCTTGGTTAAAGTTGGATCTGGCTTGAGGCTCCTGGTGATAGTCTGAAGATAAGGACCTAAGATGCCTCCCTGCAGCCCCACAGTCATGGGGAGCTTAGGACCAATCATCTAATGCACTGTAGGATGCATTAGGCAATTACTGGCGATGTCATTTCCATCAAAGATCCAACAAGTTTGTAGCCAACTTTTCAGGTCTTAAGGGGGATTTGGTTCCCAGAATCTACAACCTTTGTGGCACCCTCTTTTAGGATGGACAGAACCTACTTCCCATATCCCAGGACTTGTTGGACTTGCCCTAGGTTTATTATGTCCTGATGTCCAGAAGAATCTTCTGCTTGACCACAGAGTCTAAGACCAGAAGCTGTGAAAGAGAGCCTTCCATGCAGTAATTCAGCATGGCTGGACTTGACATTAGAGGTGTTCGAACTCTCATGAGGGCAATGGGCAATAGTGTTAGGCATACTTCAGATGTTTCCTAGCAAAGTTTTGCTAGGATGGATTTAATAATTTGGTTATTTCTTTCAGCTTTGTTTGATGACTAGCCCCCAAACCGAGTGTAGATAATATCTTATCCAAAAGTTTCTCAATGCAGACTTGATCACCTGTAAAGTAAAGGAAGCTCAGTGATTGCTCGGTAGTAAGTGAAGGAGGCCAGACCTTGGGGTTACTTCCTTTAGGAGGACCTTTGCCAGTTCAGAGGCCTCTGCAGTCTTCGTAGGGAAAGGTTCTATCTAGATGCTGTAGGTGTCCACAAACCCTAAGAACTCTTTCAAACTGACCCAAGGAGGCATCTGAGTAAATTCTTCTAGCCAAGCCTCAACTGTATAAGTGCTTCTCCTCAGATTAGCTCAAGAGTACTAGAGAAGAGTAAGGAGGAAGAGGAGAGTGAAGAGGAGGTCCAGAGTTGTTATGTGTACACAGAGTGAGGCTTTCTTTACTATGACATGCTGTCTTTACTATGATAGTCCCTGTCTTAGTTAGGGTTTCTATGGCTGTGTTATAACACCATGACCAAAGCAACATGGGAAAGAAAAGGTTTATTTCGTAACCCTTTCAGGTAACAATCCTTCATTGGGGAAAGTCAGGACAGGAGCCCACAGCAGCCATGGAGGAATGCTGATTAACTGGTTTGAGCTTCCCTATGATTTACTTAGCTTGCTTTCTTATGTACCCCCAGGACCAGGTAACTACCCATTGTTGGCACCATCTACAATGAGCTGGGCCTTCCCACATCAATGACTAATTTAAAAATTGTCCTTTCCTGCATGCAGGCCAATCTGTGGGGCTCATTTTCTTAATTGATATCCTTTCTTCTCAAATGACTCCAGCCTCTGTGGAGTTGACATAACATACTCGTCAGCACAGTTTCAGAGATATAAATAGCTGGCTTAACATTTCTAGGGGGTATCGCTCCTCAAATGGGAAGAGTTATTATGCATTTTCTTAATTATTTTCTCCTGCAGGACCTGATATATTACTATTTTAATCTCCAAGTAGATCTACGGTCCTCTTCAGTTGCCACATAGTTCTTAAGCTCACTCTTCCTCTTTGGGCATACCCTTCTGTTTTATACAATTCATCTTTAGAAGGAATAGTGCTAATTCTAATGAGATCTATTAGGCTGCATTTTTGTGGCCTCTCTGGGTACCAGACTATTTCTTTGGGTGCTATCACACAAGTCCTACTGATGCTTTTTGCAGTGGACGATGACCACTCATTTAGGGAGTTGGCTAATTCATGGCAGATCTGGAATCTCTTGTTTATGTTTTATGGGAAAGTTGTTCGCTGTTAATATCACATTTTCGAGTAGGCAATATAGCATGAAAGATCATGCAGGCATACTTCAAAGCAGTGCAAATGCTAATCCTTTTTATCCTTGCTCTCAAAACAGAGCCCTGAGTTTAGCATTTTGGATCAGAGTAGAAGGGGATGATGGGGAAGACTGTTACTGACATTTGGCTGACCACTGCATGTGTCCTGCCTTGTGTCCTCCACTTAGAAAATAACTGCTCCTGTCAGCAAATGGCATCTCCTCTGAGCTGTCTAGGGGCTGGCCACTTGAGTCAGCACAGCTGGCACCTCCAGTGGAGAAGATTGTCTCAGGATATAAATGTGCCCAGTTGGAGAAACTTTCCCTGACTAGCATAAGGCAAGATTTAAAACGCCACAAGATTCGGTAATTACTTCTGGATCAACTAGGAGGGTTGCCTGATAATTTTATTACCTGCTTCTGATTTACTGAACATGACTCTTAATCCCATATTGGTCTTTACTTGGTGAGGTATGAGGCCTTCTAGCTGTTGCTTTGAAAAATAGATTAGATGCTCAGACTCAGAATCCATTTTACTGGAATGGTCAGTTGGAACAGTACTTTAACCAGATAAACTGAATCATAGAAACTGTAGCACTGAGCATGCCAGTCTCCAGAAGCCCTTTTTGTTATTTGTGGATGAAAAACAAAATCTTGCTCTTGGGGCACTGTCTCAATTATTAAATTGATCAGATTAAGAAATAACAAATTGAGAAATGTCTAAATATTTGGAGAATTGGATAATTCCTAATAGTTCTGGAACTTTTATTTATGCTTCATGAGCAAGTTTTGGTTGATAATATTCCCCATGTTTCCCCAGATGGTAGTATAGGCATATAAGGTGTGGAGGAAAAAAGCAATAAATACAATAAAAATGCAAGTATGTTTGAAAATTCTGTAAGAGCAATTACTTTATATGCTAACTGAAGGAACACTAAATAAAAACAACACAATTCTCTCACTTGCCTGTTAACCCTCCTGACGGCTTTGCACTTGAGTTGGAGTACAGCTGAGTTCTTTCTGGTGCTTACACGTTCCCTGCCCAATTATTTTTTTACTCATTTCTTCTTTATTTCTCTTATGCTCTTGACTGTAGCACACTGGTCTTCTTGGATATTATTATGACATGCCCCACATACTTCTGCCTCAGGGCTTTTCACTTCTTGTCCTCTCTGCTTACAGTGTAACTGAAGCTTTGAGGATGGGTAAGATGATGCCCACATTAGCATCTTCAAACCTTCAGTTACTATGGCTACTCCTTAAGGACTCTCAAACTAATCTTCAATTCAGATCTCTGCAGACTGAGAGAGATGTACTCATCTGCTTGCAAGATATCTTTGCTTCAGGATTGTTCAAATCAAAAATGCTACAGAAAGAAATATCTCTAGGTGTACTTGTGTGGGTATATTGGCATATGCCCTGTCCATTGGACTACTAGGAACTCTATAACAAGCCCTTGACAACTTAAGAGAAGGTTTTGCATTTATCTAAAAAATTGGCAAATTTAAGGCAATAGTTAGCCACCCCCCAAAATGATCAAATCTATTTGTCTTTGGTAGCACTAGGTGGATTGTGACCTAATTTGGAAGGACATCACTGTCTTGCTGCAATGTCAAAATATCCCAGATATTGCACTTCTTTTTGAGTTATCTGAGTCATATTCTGAGATGCTTGGTTGCCTTCAGAGATTAGGAAGTTCAAGATCCTGATGGCATTTTGATTTGAACCTTTCCTGCAAGGGCTACGTATAAAAATACAGTCTACATAGTAAAAATGGCTCCTGCCAAAACTGGGCCTCTAAGACCTTTCTGTAGTGTCCTACAAAAAGGTAGAGTCTGTCCCTCTGTGCTGTTGATAAACTCCAGTGACTAGGTCCTCCCAATCATAGGAAAAGACGTACCAAGGTTTAGAGTACAAAGAAATACAAAGAGATGGGGAGCATTTACTACCACTGTACCTTTAAATAGACTCGGGATCCTGAAACAGAAAAATGTAGGGATGACCACCAGAGGATAGAGTGGGACTGTTTCCTCATTGATAAGTCTATAACATTCTCTGCTTGGCTTGCCTCCAGGGATTAAATTACCACAGGGGAAGTAGCAAGAGACTAGTATGTGCATTTTAGAAAATGTTAATGAAAGGTTATAATCCTAGTTTGGCATTGCATCTTCATAGTATTGACCTCTGTATTGAGATAACTCACCTCAGACTCGAGTTAGATTAGGATTTGAGCAGTTTGAGTGAGACCAGGGATCCCATATCTCAAACAGTTCAATTGACTGAATTCCCTTGGGTCACCTCAGGGGCTAGGGCTATCTTGAATCTAGGGATACTGTCATACTGAAGATTGCCCTTAGGCAGATCAATATGTTTCTTCTCGACATGGAAGAAGGGCATTGAGGAACCACCAGGAAGAAATGATTAAAAAACAGGGTCTTTGCAATGGCATAGTTCTAGAGGAATAAAAGTAGAAACTGGCAGGTTTCTTCTACTCCCACTATTTCTGTAAACTGTAAGGAAAGAGTTCCAGAAAAAGAAGACAAGGACTAAGTAAGTGTCCTTAGTATCTATCCGCAAATTACTTTTCTTGGCCAAGCAAATTACATGTTTAGGGCATCTCAAGGTTCCTTGTCAGAGACCAAAATGTCATGAAGTGGGACCACAACTATTCCCTGGGCATGTTCAGCCCTGTAAGGTTGCCAGAGTGTTGAGTTTTGTTTCTTTGACAGTGGGGACAATTCACCCTTTAGCACTAGGCCCTTGGACCCTTACTCGTGGGTTATGGCAGGGGGTAAATTAAAAGAAGTTATGACTTGGGACTTTTTGACCTCTGAGATTTAATATAGGAATCCTGTAGTAGATAGGTCTGTCTAGTGGCATCTTCAAGCATAATCATCGGGATTCCTATCTCTATTCTTGTCTTCCTTCAGTCCTGAATTGCTGACCACTGAGCCTAAGAGGTCTGAGGTTCCATACATCCTTTTTTGGATCTTTCTAAGGATGTCAGGGATTGACTGAGTACTGAGATGCTTGTCTTAAAGGTTTGTTCTTTGGGAGATAATGGATTTAGGTCTGTGAACTTTCTGAAAGACTCATGTCTAGATTCACCCTAGACATAGTGGCCAAAAAAGTTAATCTGCCTATTATCATGTTATAAATAGAGCATGATTTTCCTCCCCTTTCTTAAGTGGTCTCTCTGATTTTGTCTTTGTAAAGGGATTTCTTTAGGCAGTTTTCCATTCCCACAATAAGCCTTTCTACCATCAGTCTACAGCTATAGGTTCCTGTTGGAGTACTGTAATTCCAAGAAGTAGGCTCTTGATTTGGGATGACCTGTGCACTAGGCAAGTGGACTTTAGGATTTCTACTAAGTAACTCATCTTGCATACTTTATAGCTTCCTCCAATATCTTCCTATTTTCTCCAGGAGTATGGTAAACAGACTAAGTACAGGTCTTTCTATGCAAGTTGATAGACTAAGACTAACATCTGGGAGTTATTGCCATACCTGCATAAGCACTCAAAGAACCGTCTGAGCTTCTTGCATTGTTGAAAGTCTGTGACTAAGGAAAGAACTGAGACTTGAATTATCCCCATGGAGTCAGGCACGTCTCCTAAGGGAAGTGCTATGAGCATAGGAAAGAATGGTTGATAAGAATTTCCACACCTAATATGCCCTGTATGGTTGGGGTCTCTCTGTCACTCTGTGTCTCTGCCTCTCTCTCTCTCTCTCTCTCTCTCTCTCTCTCTCTCTCTCTCTCTCTCTCTGTCTTTCTCTCAACATTTAGGGATAAATAGGAAAGCGTAGAGATGGGGTGGAGCTCTGTGGAGGGGAAGGAGATAATTTCTCTGGTCTTCATCACCTGATATTTGCAATTTAGGGTTTGGACAAAGTGTTATCTAAGGTCACAAGTTTCACTTTGTTTGTTTGCTTGTTTGTTTCTCTTTGCGTAATCCCCTTTCCTGGTAGACAGTCATGATGTCCTGAACATAAAGCACATTAGGCCTTTCCCATGTTTCCAACACGACAGATCCAGCCATATTAAGCTTCCATCCTTTGGCTAAATTTCCACCATCCCCCACTTTGTACTGACATCAGACAGTATTGTAGTAAAACATTAGCCTCCTTTTTCTTGGGGTCTCAGGATGAAGCTCATCTTAACTCTTGAGAATGCCTTGTAGCAGAAAGTGCAGAGAAAGTGAAGGCCAATATCTATGACAATCGCAAAGAGGGAGACAAAGGCAAAAGCTAGAACCTCTAGAGGAGAGAATGTCACTCCTATCTGCCTCCTCTGACCTTCAAAGAAAGCAGGTGGTTAAGGCATCTGTCTCCATCTTCAGGTTTATCCTTTAAGCATCTCTTGAGGTGCAGTTCAGCACAGAACAAAGAGATGGGGAACACTAACTGGTGCTTCAGATATTGCTGGGGTGGTTATTTCACTGGCCAGTTTAAATGGTTATTGAGATCAGGCTATGCCCCACTAAAGGAAACTTAAATGGATAGATGCAGTTAGAGAAACAGGGTTGGCATTCCTAAGACACCTTCTTCTTTTCTCATGGAAAAAAAGTGGAGAGAAAAAAGGCTCACTGAGGTACAAACATTTGGGTAATACAGTAATAAAAGGGTAAGGGATCTTACCAAACACTTAACTCAAAGTGGGGAATGAACTCCAACCCTGCGTTTCCCTTCCTATCATGACAGGAGTTGTCCACTGCCTCCGTAAAGCCTCCTCTCACTTTCAGTCTCTGAGTTTAGGTCTGTTGCTTTCCCAAATAGCCATTTCTTTATCTGTCTCAGGGAAGCAGCCTAGCTATCACCCCCAGCATGGTTCCAGTACTCCTCAGTAACTTGCTATTTCAGGATGTGCGCTCCCCTAAGAGACTGCATTCTTCAGGCAGCCTCTGTCCATTTTGAGGTAAAAAGCTGACAGAAGCCCGTGGGTGGACGCAGAAACTGCACTATCTGCCAAGCACCACCTGTGTGTCACAGATGTACGAGTGATTTATTCCTGGAAATAGAAAGGGAGCTACCCTATAGGTTTCTTTGGGGGAACTGAAAAGAAGGAACCCATGGGTATATTACAATTACATCAGGAAAACTAGGACTAAGAACATATCATGTACACAAGACTGAAAAAGAGATCTAAGTCTCTCACCTGAACTTAATAAAGAGATAGACACCTAACTTTGTGACAGTGTGGACTAGCGCCAACCTGGTGTGTGCAGTAGGCACTGGGGACTCCCAGACTCAGCTCTGTCCCCTGCTATTGACACAGCCTACATGAATGCCTGATCATTTCCTGCTCTGCTGTCTGGCCCTTGACCTGACCTACCATTCCCTGCTACTGCCCTGCTTCCTGCCCCAGAGTGGTTTGGCCTCTTCACCTCACAGGTCAACCAGTTCTCTTTCTGATTAAATCCCAAAACACTAATTTCACACCTCTGTCCTTAACATCAGTGAGATATTTCCCTCACAATCTTTATCCTAGAAAGCTTTCAAATGCAAACAAAAGTGAAGAGAAAAGAAGAAATCAATAAAAACGAACAAACAAACAAACACAGGTGTCCTGAGGGAATCACTCTGCATGTCAAGCCTTTCCCACTCAATCATGAAGAACAGAGTCCAGAACCTTAGAGGCATAAAAGCTGATCAAGCATGGTGGCTTCCAGTACTTGGGAGATAAAGAGACAAAAGGCTGGAATTGGCAAGCTTTGGATTCAGCAAGAGACCCTGACTCAGTAGAATGCTTGTTGGAGGACACTTGATATCAACCTCAGGCTACCATGCATGCTATGTGCATATGCACTCAAACATTCATGCATACCACACACAAATACATACATGAAATAAATGTTATTTTAAAAAGCAATGCCTAAAATTTGAGATTGACAGTGTTAGACAACAAACGACTTGTTTGTATGAATAGCATTGGCCCTTTTTGTAGGAGGAATTTTCTGTTCTGCTAGCCAGCTCTCAAAATAACTACATGGAGATTTCTTATTAATTATGAATGCTCTATCGATACCTTAGGCTTGTTTCTAATTAGCTCTTATAACTTAAATTAGCCTATTTCTATTAATATATGTGCTGTCCTGAGGCTCATAGCTTGCTACTTCATCTCTTACACACCCTGCTTCCTCTGCATCTGACTGTTTACTCTGTGTCTCTGTCCTTCTTCCAAGAAACCTATCTGCCTCAAAAATTCTGCCTACTTATTGAACATTTGGCTTTTTATTAACCAATTTGAGTTACAGATCTTTACAGTGTACAAAAAAATTATTCCACAACACATTTTGTTTTAAATCATCAGTAAGTCAAAAGTAAAAATGCTTGAGGTTATTGGATCTAATGTTCAAAGGAAATTCCTCATTGCCTGAGGAAGTATTTCTATGGCCTTAGGACTGTCTAGAGTAGATGAACAGTAAAGAATTGAAAACAGCAGAAGTAAAGCATGTAGGAGAATTAATCTCTAGTCCTGAGAAGGAAGGGGTGGTGTTTTAGCATGACTAGAATCCTTCATTACACAGGCAAGAGAGTCACTTTTGGTAGGGAGGCAACAGGACAGCATTCCGCCCAGAGTTTTTTCTGTAACCTTTGAGTCCATAGGAATAGGACCCAGACTTCAAACCCTTATCACTATTAGAGATTGTCTCTATAAAGCAAAGGCATGTAAGTTGAGAGGATCTGGAAAAACACCATCATTCAATGCTATGAATAGTAAGATCCTGCAGGGACTGGAACCAACATTCAACTTACAACTTCCTTTCCTTATCCCCCCCTCACCCTACTCTATCTGGGCACCTCAGCATGGCCAGGTGTTTCCACCTGGGCAGCCTCAGCATGGGCAGATCTCCTCCACTTGAGAAGCCTCTGCGAGGGCAGGTGTCCCCACCTGGGAAGCGTCAGCATGGGCAGGTCTCCCTACCTGGGCAGCCTCAATATATGGGCAGGACCACTACCTGGGTAGCCTTCAACATGGGTGTGTCTCTGGGCAAGAGTTCTATGTGAAGAGATAATGGGAAAGAGCTACTTTAATGGCCATATTGGAGCCCCATCCAGGTCTCTCATTTGCATGATCTTTGTAGGCCCTCAGGAAGGCTAAAGCAAGAAGGAATGAAACCAAGAAGGGAAACAGAGCCAGGTAAATGAAAAAAAGATCTAGAATATAATCATAGCTGTGAGGAACATAAATGCAATGTACTGTCTTTTTTTTCAAATGGAATTCTATCTTTAAAAATGGAAAGTCCGGGCTTCAAGAGTCAAGATACTCTGCATCTCTTGTCTCGGGTTATTCTTCCCCGAAGTGCACTGTCAGCTCTGTGGATTGTGGATTCTGAACAAGTTTAGGAATCAACATTTGTCTAAGAGGCACTCAGGATTACATATTGAAATTTTACCTTGCTAATTAATTGTTTCACATTTACACCTTTTTTATATCAGTTACATGAGAGTGCAAGGCTATCCTCTGACCACCCAGAAGGAGGAAATAGAACCCCCTTTGCACTGGGAATAAAAACCCAGTGGGGCTTCCAGTAGGTGTGCCAGTCTCGCTTCAGAATCTCTATTAGGGAACAGAACCCTTCTTTAAAAGTAGATCTGCTTTGCTGGAGGACTTTGGATTGTTTGGTCATTTCCTGGACACCTCAGGCCCATTTCTAACATAATTAAACTCTATTATTTTACATTTTTTTAAAAGTTTCCATTACAGTATACCCCCCACCATGGCTTAACATAATCATCCCATCAGTTTTGGAGTATAAATCTTCTTGGTTCAGAAGTCACAGCAATTGATCAAGAAAACAGTACAGAAGTATCTAGGTCTATGAGAATGGTAATGGAGCTATTGACATTTTCCCAGTAGAAGAACGAAGAGTGGGGAAGGGTCCGCAGGAGTCTCCTCAGAGGTTATAGTCATCACTTACCCATGTCCTCCTTTAGCTTCAAGAGGTCTTAGGAGGAACTATTATTGTCATGAACCAGACAGTAAACTGAAAGAGGGATAGCATTATGCAGCTTCATGATGAAGTGGGATCTCACAGTAGCTGTTTTGGGGTCACCCATGTTCCTGTAATAACCTCTCACCCACGCTTTGTAAACAAACCAATAAACTCCTTAGGTTGTACTTAGCTGCAATCATTGCTTTAGTCTGCTGCTGGTACCTCACTAGGGCTTAATAAACATTGGTTTATATCATCCCAGGGAGCAGAAAATACAGCAGTCTTTCTCATAATACTTGGACCATGAATAGTTGGATGCAAAACAGTGTTATAAATCTGTCAGCCTTGGAGAAATGAAGCAAAGCAAAAATTTATCCCTTAGGAAGGCAGAACTACAGTTTTAAATCACTCTCTATGGTCTTAGCATGCATGTTCTTTCTTGTCTTTCAATTTTAGGCATATAGTCATTATAATCTTCTATATGTTTCCAAATGGACACAAGGGTCAATGTAAATATTTCCTGTCTCTTGGCTATCCTATCCTTCATGTATCGACTAAATAGCAGTTTTCTGACCTCCAAAAGCACTACCAGAGAAAGGGCTGTGACTGGTCCCTTTAATGCAACAATTCTCAACCAGTGGGCCAGAACCCCTTTGGGGGTCAAACAACCCTTTTGTGGGGGGTCACCTAAGACCATAAGAAAACACAGATATTTACATAACAACTTCTAGCAGTAACAAAATTACAGCTAGGAAGTAGCAACAAGTACAATTTTATGGTTGGGGGTCACGGCAACATGAGGAACTGTGCGCTGTATGTGATGCTGGCATTCTCTCCTTTCTCTTGCGGCTCCTAGGTTTGGAAGGGGCCAAGGTCTAGACTACAGCTTCCCTCACCCTAAGCGTGTGGTAGCTCATTGGTTTAATGTAATCAATTTCATGCATGGTTGGGCTCTCTCTTCCACAAATTGGACCAAACACTGGAAGGCAGATGTAACTCACTTCCGTTCCAAGCCACAATTTGAACAGCCGTGGTTTAAATCAGGTTTTAAATAGCAGTTGTGAGTAACATTTTGATTTTCCTTTGGTTCTCTCATTTTGGAAAAAAGAAACATCTAAATTATATTCCCCTAAGCGGTATCCATGTAGCACCCATTCAAGCTGATAAACACGTCATTTGGGGAAAGGGTGTTCTTATGTGTACAGTGCCAATGGAGTGTGAAATCACTTAATCACTGTTAAAGAGAATCAATGATATCTACAAAGCCTCATATACATCTGCTCTTTAATCAAAAACACCAGTTGTAGGAATTAACAGTAAGATTGCCAGTGAAACATTATTTACCCTTCATGAAAGGACTGATTGAATAAATTACAGAGCATGAAGCCACTTAAAGAATGAATTGAGATCAAGTTATGCCCTACTGCTGCCATTGCGGTGGGGTCATCTATGGATGTAGGGACAGATTCTTTTTCTCTACCAGTATAAAGAGTAGAAAGGCAGAGAAACCAAGATTTCAGCACTCAACCAAGTTTTACTAAAAGCAGACATGCCCATGTACAGAGAGAGAGAGAGAGAGAGAGAGAAACAGAGACAGAGGAGACACACAGAGAGAGACAGACACACACACAGAGAGAAAGACAGAGAGAGACAGAGACATAAACAAACAGACAGAGACAGAGAGAGACAAAATGAACAAAGAACACGGAGAGCCAGACTCTGCCGTTCAGAGGGCATCTGGAATCCAAAATCCATGTTTGTTGAGCAAAGGCAAAACTTTTATGTGCTTAGGGTAAGATAGATTCTCCTTCTCTCTCAGAATTGGCTGGTTTGGGCTGTCGTGACACTGACTAATATAGATAAAGAAATGGGGGGCTGGAGAGATGACTCAGTAGTTAAGAGCACAGGCTGCTCTTCCAGAGGTCCTGAGTTCAATTCCCAGCAACTACATGGTGGCTCACAACCATCTGTAATGAGATCTGGTGCCCTCCTCTGGAGTGTGGGCATACATGGAAGCAGAATGTTGTATATATAATAAATAAATAAATCTAAAAAAAAAAAGAAGAAGAAATGAAAGGCCCCTCCTCATGTGGGAGATTTGAAAATCTCACCAAACAGTTCTCTCTGGGAGGAAAAAAAATGCATTAAGTTTCCTTGGACAGGAAAAAAATCAATTAGGAAATCAACTAACTAAAAAGTTTCATTGGGTAAATCTACCTGGAGCCTCCTTTTCCTACCTAACTCCTAGTCCCTCACTACTCTAAATTACTTTAGGGTTTATGAAACCATGGTTTTGAGGTTGTGCACTGCCCTAAAAGACTTTGTATTTTTCAATTTTTATTCATTCATTTATTTATTAAACATAATATAAATAAATAAATACATCCCAGACATAACCTCCCTGCCATCCTCCCCTCCCAATTTCTCTCCCCATCTCCCTCCCTACCATGCAATTCCCTCCTCTAAGAGAAGACAGGAAATTCCACTCATTTTACAAGTAGTTATGAGCCCAGTTTTGGTAGAAGGATGACTGCCTTTCGGCAAACCCCAAAACTTAACCATCTGTCTGTCACAGACTGATAGATGACATATTCCTGGGGATAGACAGGTGTTGGCGGAGGCTGCTCTTTCGTCTTCCAGCTGCCAGGACCTGAAATGATTACACGAACACTATATTAGTTACAATACTGCTTGGCCAATAGCTTAGAGTTATTATTAAGTAACTCTTACTCTTAAATTAAACCCATTTCTATTAATCTGTGTATTGCCACATGACTGTAGCCTACCGGTAAGTTTCTGTCTGGCATCTTCCTCCTTTGGTGGCTACATGGAGTCTCTTTGACTCTGCCCAGTCTCTCTCTCTACATCTCTGTTCAGATTTTCTGCCTGTCTTTATTCTGTTAGGTCATTGACTGAGAACAGCTTCTTTATTAACCAATGGCAATAAAACATATTCACAGCATCCAGAAAGGAATCCCACATCAGAAGGGGGACACTCTATGGATTTGTTGAGGAGAACTGAAATGGTGGGCACATAGGCATATTAAAATCACATCGAAGAACAAAGGCCAAGCACTTATTGGACACACCAGACTATGGAGAAGATGTAACTCCCTTCTGTAGGCCCCATAAAGTGATGGACAACTAACACCATGATGGCATGGCCCCACACCAGTTTATTGTCTAATATCTGATATTTATGAGTCAAAGACTGAGGACTTCAGGCTTACAGCTTGGCTTGGTCTACTGCTCTTGACAGAGCCCACTCAACTGCTTGCTCCCCCATCTACCTGTCCCTTCATCAGGATACAGATCCGATCCATTGCTTCTGCTCCTGACTTGCGCAACACTTGCCCAGCCTTTAATTAACATCACAGACAAATTCTACAGTTTTGCTCTCAAACCTAACTCTATCAACTACAACAGCAGCTCCCTCCAGGCACAGGTCTAGTTGATTATATTTTAGTAAGATAATCTTTTTATTTATCCATTATCTTATCAGTAAATATAATTATCTTATTAGCAAGACTCTTTCTCAGCCCACCTCTGAAATCTCTTGAACTCTGCTGCAGCCTCTTTAACTTCTATTAATTCTGCAACTCACAGATAGATAGAGATAGATAGATAGATAGATATCTCATAGATAGATAGATAGATAGAGATAGACAGACAGACAGACAGATGATAGATGAATAGATAGATGAAAGAAGATAGATGATAGATAACAGACATACAGACAGAAAGATAAATAGATAGACAGATGGATGGATAGATGATAAACAGATAGATATAGCTGTCTCCTATGTGCTGTGTGATATGGAGGTTAATATTAGTAATTTTAAGATTGGAATAAAGAACTTGCATTTGCTTCTGCCAGGCTACTAAGATAGGTGGATTAAGTGATAAACAGCTGTAATTGGAAGATTTAGCAAAATCTTGCAGACTCATTGTTATCCAATGAATTCTGGCATTGTGGAAAGACTCAAGCATATTCACTTATGTTTCAGGCATGGTACACTTAGGACAATAGGGATAAAAGATCTCTTCTGTATTTTTCTGCAATGTACTCTCCAAAACTAATAAAAATAACTACACATTCATGGACAGAGAGAACCCTAGAAGGTTAGTGACGATCTTTTCTGTATCTCCTGTGGTTATTACATTGAAATCATTATGCTTATCTAATTAAGAAAAATCAATTAATTTCAAAGAAATACTAAAAACCAATAGCTGTTAATTTAATGCATATTGAAATAAATCTCTTTTTTAATATTATCTATTCACATTGTTTTAGTAAGGATTTCTATTTCTGTGAAGAGACACCATGACCACAGCAACTCTTACAATGGCAAACATTTCATTGGGGCTGGCTTACGGTTTCAGAGGTTTCGTCCATTATTGTCATGGTGGAACATGGCAGTGTGCAGGCAGAAATGGTGCTGAAGATGGAGAAGGGAGTGTTACGTCCAGACTGGCAGCCAGCATGAAGATAATATGAGTTCTTAGGCCTCACTTGAGCTTCTGAATCCTCAAAGCTGACCCTCAATGATCATTTCCACCAATAAGCCACACCTACTCAACAAGGCCTGTGAACAGTGAATGTATGGGGGCCAGTTTTTTTTCAAACTAACACACACACAATGAATATAGTAAATATTTCAAAGACTTTTAAAACAAATATTTGGAAACATCTCTCTAATGGCATTTTGGTGTGGGAGGTCCTTCTGTCTATGTGTTGCTTTTATTGATTAGTGAATAAGCAACTGTTTTGAGCCTATGGCAGGGAAGAACAGAACTAGACAGGGAAAACTAGGCTGTATGCTGGGAGAAAGAAGGGCGGGGTCAGAGAGAAGTCATAGAGTAGCCAGAGATAGATGCCTGAAACTTTAGCTGGTAAGCCAGAGCCACAGCCACATGGTGATACACAGATTAATAAAAGTGTGTTAAATTAAGATGTAAGAGTTAGCCAATCAGAAACGATAGCTAATGGGCCAAGCAGTGATTTAAAGAATACATTTTCTGGGTGATTATTTTGGGGTTAAGAAGGAACTAACTAGTGGCCTTCTCCTGCAGTATTTAGTCAAAGAGTAAACTCCAAAGAAATCTGAATCTAGAGCCAGTGATCTTATTGTTATTGATATTGGCATCCTAAATTTGAAACCGTATTCAAATAGCTAAAAACAAATGATTGTCGTTAGCAGATTGACTGATATCTGTGTGTTTATAGTTGTCAAGGCAAATGCTGAGTGTCAGTTACCCCGAGAATGATATTGGATGGAAAAAGACTGCATATCGACTCTCTCCTTTTTACAGATGAATTATAAGATTACTAAATTGAATAGAGAGAGTTAATGCTTTAAATTTTTCTCTAGCTAATAAATGCATAGTAAGTTACCAAATTAGATCCTGTTATGATTTTAATTCTTGCTCTCCTACCCAGTTCACACATTTAAACTTAACCCATTGTAAGATTAAGAGACTAAGGTTTAGGGAGGAGATGAGGTTGGGAAAGGTGCGCCTTTATGATTGAGGTTATTGCCTTGTAAAAGATGCCATGGGAGCACGTATGTACTTTAGCACATGAGGACCTATAGAAGGCCAGCTAGAAACTACCTGTGAGAACTTTTATCATGTGCTTCTCAGTCTCTCGAATTGAATGATAACTTTCTATTGTTTATGAATTATTCAGTCTAAGGAACTTTACTATAGCAGCCTGAAAAGACTTTAACAGACACCATGTTGCAACTCCTAATGACAGTACTGATTACTGATAGGTAGGAAAACAGTCCTCTAAGAATTGAGAGGGAATTTTACAGTGAGAGAACCAGGTCACCACTGGATAATCACTTCCAGAAACCGATCTTTGCACCAATGAGTCAAGCCTTAGATAACACTGACTCCTTGGCTGAAATATGAGTGATGTAAATTTTTAATCCTTCTGAAACATGAGGCCATAAAGAAAGCTCTCTGCAGTCCATCAGCACGGCATGGCATTCACTGGCACGTGTCATAGATCTACCCAAAGTTCTCACGTCTTTTAAGATTACTTTTTTAAATGCATTTAGTTTGGGTTCATGGTGTGCTTGTAGAGATTAAGAAACAACCATGGGAGACAGTTCTTCCCTTATAGCATCTGAGTTCTGACTCCAAGCATTAGGCATGGGGGCAACTTAGCAGAGTCACCAATGCTTTAAAAACATTTTGAAAAACTGAGTTATTTATTTACATTTAGGAATACACTTATGATATTTTATGATATGGCTATTTTAACTAAAGAGTTTTTATCAAAATAATGGATGGCTTATCACAGAAGTAGGCTTATCACAGAAGTTTTCAGAATTCTTGCGATGAACTGAAATTTTTCATAAATATTTATGTGTTCTCAGATAGAGCAATTATTTGTGGATGTTTTAATTTATCTTTATTCTAGAGATGTGCTTAAGCTTCCGCATTGTATTTGCATATTTTCATCATTTATTTCTATTTGCTTGGCACATTCAAAGGAAGGAACAGATGTGTGAAAGGAAATTATGCTGTGGTCATCGGCACCTGAAAAAGAAACCTAGTTCATCAGGTTGGGAATTACAGGGCCCCTCCACCATTATGGGCTGAGTTAAATCACCTAATGGAGTACAAAAGGCTACAGACAAGGCAGATTGTTCCTCAAAGGTATTTTTTGCATTTGAAATCTTATCGCTATCTTTGGTAAAGAATATTTGGTTATGTAAGTTATGTGGGAGTTTGGCAATAAAGGGGAAACCACAACTGGAATGAGTTGATAATTTATAGAAATTCTAGTGTTTGTAAAAGTGGTACAGCAGATTGAAGGCACAGTTCTGCTCTTCAAAGTTAACACTGAAGGAATACTACAGGTGCGGAAGGAGCTCATATTTTAGACACTGTAGAAAATACAGCAAGAGAAACTTTAAAGCATACAATAACCTCTGCAAACATTTGAAACTGACCTTGAGTGGTGACGTTTTAGTTCTTTTTATCCTCTGGAGAAGTTTCTTACCGACACCTCACTGGATAAGTTAGCCCAATGGCAAAAGGATATAAGGGTTGAGCAAAAGCTTTAGGATTTCAGAAATTAATAATGCATTGGAGGGGTGACCTCCCTGACTCCATGACTTTTCCTCCAAACTCCCAGAGCTGATGCTTGCTGTACTATGAAGACCCAGTTCTTCTAATGATGCTTTTCTCTAGAATATTATCCGAGGAAAAGGATAAATCTTAGGTCTGAGACGATCATGGTTGAGATTCCTCCATTTCATCAGTACCGTAGTCATGAAATTCTCCACTTCTCCCTTGTATCCTCCTAGGCAGAGGGTCCATAGCAGAGTCATAAGTATTGCTCTCCTCGCTCAAGGTCTGTGAAGACACATACATGGGTGGTGGCCAATGAGATTCATCAAGAAATGATGTCAGTCCCAGGCTTTTCCCTGAAGAATGACATCTTACAGATAAGATAGAAAAAAACATTAGCATGGAGAGTTTCATTGGATGAAACTATTCCCAGAAGATTAATTTTGCAAGACTACATGTATTACACTTTTTTTCCCCAGAAGAACCCCTGGCACATCCTGACTCCTCAGCTTCTTGATAATCTTTTAGAGAAAATCCTCAACTGTGTTTTAAAAATATCCTCACATAGTTCCAATTAAAATAAATTCAATTTATTTACTGTGGTACATATTTACCAAGTTGATGACAGCATATTATGCTGATTATTTACAATGTTCTATTTATATACAGATTTATTGTCAGTTTCTATTTTAAGTTTATGTAAACAGAAATCCAAATATGCCATCTCTCACTCTTCACACTAACACATGAATCACAAACATCCTTCATCTTATTCTAGGACTCGTCTTATTTAAATAAAAATACCTGCTTGTGAGAGCACCCTGGATATTACATCTAAAGCAGAAAGATGTTGAAATGGGATAATCAGCAGACAGTCTAACTCAGAAAATAACTGGGTCCCAGAACACTATATATACAGGGAGAAGCTCGTGATTTGGTGAGGAAGGAGCAAGAAAGCAGACCAATAACAGCGTTTCACTTACCATGTGCATTTGAACAATAGTGTGATTCAGATGTGAAGCACTCTTCACAGCCTCCTGGTTTTGAACACTTGGTGCTCAGCTGATGGTACTGTCTAAGAGGTTGTGAAAGCTTAGGAGGTGCCTCATGGGAGGGAGTTGCTGGGGCAGGCACCATGGGCTATAGCCCCAGCCTTATATCCAGGTGGAGTTTCTTCTGCTTCCAATTGTCCCCATGAAGTAGTAGGAAGCCCCACACTCCGGCCACCACAGAGAGAAACTGGTCCCTCCACTGTGCCTTCCCACAGTGGACTGTGTACCCTTCAGACCTTCCTCTTTGTAGTTCCTTCTTGTTAGGTAATTGGCCACAATGACTAGAAATTAACTAATACAATATGATTGTGCATCTAACATGCATGCATAAAAGGCTTTTGCCTGGATAATAACTTTCTGAATGGTAAGAAGTTATTTAGCTGCAGGTCTTATGGAGTATGTGCGAAGCCACATGCTGCTCAGATACAGAGGCTGCAACTATGAACAAGATAGAGACCAGGCCTGGTGGTGAGGGTCACCAACAGGGATCCCCCTAAGGGAGGACAAAGGATTCCACCCCAGCCCGAAGCTGTAGTTCTGCCCGTTAAGAACCAGCAGATTTAATTATGTCAAAGTGGCATGAAATCAATATATTTCTAAGAGATACAAATCTATACTCTGTACTCTGGGTTTTCCTGTTCTCTTGTATCCATGGGTTGATGATGCTATCATTATTTGTATATTGGTTAAGTCATCCTAAAAGGAATTGTCAACATTAGCAAATGAAAGACTATGGATGGAATGAAGGCAAATCAAGTCATCTTCTGTCAGTTCCAAACAAAGCAAGGGACTACCTTTCTAACATAAATTACAGTCGACTTCAAATTTCCAACATATGGGGGAGGGCAGAGGGTAGACAGAAATGTCACAGCTATGTCCAAGAACAACTCATGTTTGTTTCCTGCTAATGGATGAAAAAGGTACCAGTGATCAGAAGAGAAAATATAATCAAAGGACTCTCTACAACCTTTGGTCTGCTTTGATAAAACAAACAAACAAGCCCTTTTCCTATAGAACTTCCCACCAGTTATTTACCCACCAACAAGTGAGCCTTACTAAAGTTCGTGGAACCAAGAGCCACTAATAACAGGGCAAGCTCACCAGGGAGTGGTGCCAATTGCCTTAATCACCACCAGGAATCAGGTTTCCTGTGAGAGTGGATAAGCAAGACCCCGTTGGACATGCTAGCATCACTTTGCTGAATCTGCCGTGTCTGTATTTTAGTGTATGACTGAGAATTCTTGGAAAGAAGCTGTATTAGCAAAGGATGGCTGGCAGATTAGCACTGCCTTGATGTGGAGATGTGGAATGTGGCAGGTCCGGAGCCTAATTGCAATTTCTCTTTTACCCATTCCGTGCCCACTTCTGTGCCAGGCCTTATAGGTAAGAAACCTTTTGGAATGTATTGACTTACTAGACTTCTAGATTTCACAAACCCAAAAGCTAAGCATGTTATCAGAGAGCATCAGAGGGCTGGAGCTGAGGCTCCCCTGCTTTGCTGTAACCCTCCTCTCTGGTGTTTGTCATTTATTCTGAAATGTGTTTTTCTTTACTTCTTTTAATCTATGACTGCCTGTACTCTGTCTCTTTAAAGACTTTGGTTTTTTTTTTAAAAAAATGATTTACTTTTTATAACTCTCTATTCTCTTTTTCTTCTCTCTCCTAAGTCAACATACATTTATCCAACACTGTAACCCATTTAGAGGTCTTTTTTATCTGAGTCTGTCTTTATTGCGTATCTGGAATCCTTTTCTGACCAGGGTCGCTTTTTTTTTTAGATGCTAAGTGGGTGTGAGTAGGACCAACTCTGCAGTCCTGCCTGTTGCCTCTGCCCAGTCCAACATGGCAGAGACATGTTTGCTGCCTCTGAGAGCCATGCACATTGTCCCATTTTTAGGCACACAGTGGGTCTGTGTTACCATTAAGCAAGTTGTAGCACTCTAATCACAAATCCCATTTAAATGCTTGATAGCCGGACCTCCCAAAAGAGTCCGAGCCATTTGTGCTGGTGAACCAGGAAACTGCCATTTTGAAACTGTGAGGATTTTCTATTTCTGCTATCACTGAATCAGGAAGACCTGTCTTAAAAGAGCTGTGGCGCACTGCCAACAAGCAGAGCCCATTTGAGGGGGAAAAATGCTGTCTACCAAGAAGTCATGTTTAACTCTGTACTTTTGTGTCTAGAATTCCTTTCCAAGCTTTCTCAGGTTTTACCTGGATATAATCAGCCCCACATTGGGCACCAGTTTGTCGACAGAGGGCTGCTTGTTCGTTCCCGGCTGCACAGACCATGAAATAATCACTCAGAAAATTTATTATTTGCAATACTGTTTGGCCAATAGGCTTATGGGGTAAAGTTCCACCTGGTGTCTGTCTCTGGCAGGGCTATATGGCTTCTCTCTGACTCCACCTTCTTTCTCCCAGGATTCAGGTTAGTTTTCCCCACCTAGCTCTGTTCCTCCCTGCTATAGGCCCAAAGCAGCTCCTTTATTAATCAATGGTAATCACAGCATACAGAGGAGAATTCCACGTCACATGTATAACCCCATGCTTCACGGCCTCATAGATATTTCTTGGTATTTGATTGTGTTTGCCAGACACAATAACCTTTACTGAACCTTGTCACATTCTGAACAACAGCTGTGGTGTCCTCTTCCTTCCATTTTCTGAGTTAAACCATTCACTGAGATCATTATGATCATCCTCCCAACGGTAGCTTATATAACAAAGACTCAACTAAGAATACATCACAAACCAGACAAATGTGTGCTTCCATCTACAAGGTGACATGCTGGATATGAATCAGGCTGTGCATCTTATGGATTATTACTAGCTTCTGATTGTCAAATTGAATGTCTCTTTGGCTTCTCAGTCTTTCACATCATAGTTGTTTAGGGTGACCACTAAAATAAATGTATTTTCCAATATTCTCTTTTAATTTTCTAGTTACTTATCCTACATCTTCCCAGACTCTCAAATAGAAGATTTAATTGTTCTCTCTTGAGTTTATCAGTGTTCCAGAATTTTCTCCCTGCCAAAGTTACTAGGTCCAACACCTGCTTCCTTGTTCTTGCAAGGTAATAATAAGAGACTGATAAAAAAGAATTCTTTAAAATCATAAGCAGATTTGAGTAGGTATTTGTAATACAAGGCTCAATAATTTATACCTTAAGCAAAAGAAATCATAGCCCAAATCGAGCTGATCCTAGAGCCCCAACCACTTTGTCCATTCTTACCAGTACCACACAGTACAGTCGTTCACTTGTCAGCCTTAGTCGGACACTTGCTTATATTGTTCAGTACTCTAGTCTGGAGTAGAAAAAAATGAAATCCTCAAATATACAAAAATAGAGCAGTTATAGTGGGTGTGTGAGATAATGGCCATTTCTTTCCCATTGAAATCACCTTTATATACTTCCAAGCAGTATAGGAAGAGTGTTCATGTGACATTCTTTATAAAAATCGAACTGTAAAACACTGTATAACAACCTACATTTGCAAACTGATATATGGCTTTCTCTGAATGCATAGGTTTTGATATATTAATTAACCTCAATATCTGGCTCCTGATAAGAAAAGACAAAAAGGAATGCTTTATATTGAGGAAATTGCTTTGGCTTTAGATTTCTTGTACAACTTTTAGGAATCTTAGAATCACTAAAATTGTCAGTCTACCTAACCCTTAATCAAAAGCAGAAAGGACTTGATAAAAGTTTTTCTCTTTCAAAGTCCTTTGTTAAGAAGCTCGAAGGCAAGCAACTTTAGAAGGTGGACTCATTACTCCAGATGAAAGTTCCAGTTTAAAGAGAAAAAAAAAAAAAGCTAAGCTGTTTCCTAGCCTGATTTGAATTCTAACAGTTGTACAGTGTTTTGGAGAGAAAAAGAAACTGCCATTGCAGTTTGATTAATTAAGTACTTAATTAGATTAAGTGAGAACTTGATGCTCCGGGGAACTTATTCAGTGAACTTTGCAGACTGCTTCAACCCTTGTTAGCAAACCACAACTGTGACAATTCACATACACATGCAAAAGTCAAGTTCATCACTGCTTAATGAAGTGGAAACGCTAAACAATGATTTGAAGAGACCCTCAGTTCAAACAGAAGATTTCATTAGGGGACCTAAGGAATGAGGACACCATCTGATCAGATTCTTGGGGTTAAAATGTTCCTGTCTCTGCAGCTCATGGGGATTCACGAAAGATAATGGGTAATAGCAAGGTAGTATTTTCTCCTTCCCATAACATCTAACAAATCACATCAGAAAGTCTCTAGTGAAATTGCTTTCTTAAAATCCTCTTTACAAATCTCAAATGCTATTTGTTTCAAATCAAAGCACATTGCTAAATTTTTTTATTTATGTATATTTGTGAAGAAACAGAGTATACAAAATGTTGTCAGGAAAAACAGCAATCTAAGAGGGCAAGCTTCTTATTCCTTCCTTGTTCAAAATGAGATTGTTTATGCATGGATCTTTATTTTTCCTAGTGAATTTCAATAATCCCATGAGAAGTCTGATCACATTTAAGATAGAGGTGGTTTGGAAAGAAAGGGCATTCTTTAATATTCAGGATATTAAATATTTATATATATTTATATAATATATTATAATGCATATAATATATTATATTAATATATAAATATATAATATTTAAATGATGGAATGTCTCTTCATTTATCCTGATTATCTTTTATTTCCTGGATTTGAATCTTAATCCATCCAGTCATAACTGTGTATTCTTTATTATATGAATATATTATGACTATTTCTACTATAATTGCAAAAATAATTTTGTCTTGTCTTTCAATTCTTTATTGCATTTATTTATTTACTTGTCTGTGTATTTATTCTTTTGTGAGTAGGCATGCTGCCACCATAGTGCACATGTAGATGTCAGAGGACAGCTTGCAGGAATTTGTTCCCTTTCCACCATGTGAGACCTGGGGATAGAATTCAGGTTGTCAGACTTGGTGACAAGTACCTTTACCCACCCACTCGTCTTAGTGACCTACTCCTAAAGCACATTTTTTAATGTTTTGAGAGAACTGCAGCATTTTAAAGAATATTTCAATGAGTGCATTGCAGCTTGTTCTAAAAATATCAAACACCTTGTTGCCCCTTAGAGTAACCCTTTTCTTCGAGCGTATCTGGAGAAAGAATAAGACATTTCTTCTGACACCACACAGCCAAAGTGTGGAAAGAATCATTTGCCAGTAAATTGGAAGAATGGTTTTAATTCCTGATCACATTTTAAACATCTGTATCCCTTTTGGTGATTAATTAAATTTGTGATCTTTTAGGTGCATAAGTTTTAAAATATATGAGATTCAAATTCTAAAATGCTTAATATAATTATTAGCTGAGTAGTAACTTGGTGCCCTATCTATACCTTCATGCTTTCTGAACTTGGTTTCCAACTCATTACCTACAGTAACCAAATAAAAAGACTTCTTTCATGCTTCAATGTAAAGAAGTATAAAGACTGAAACTTCTTCATTTGTGGAAGTTTTTTTTACTAGAAATGAAATAGACCATATTGCTACCTTTTGTTTATAAATAAATGTCAAACTCTGTTTACAATGATAGAGTTTGTAAATCACCACATGAGAAGCGTGGGTGTTTTGAATTCTGCATCACCAGCCTGCCTGTTAGAGACTCAGAGTCTCCTGAAGACTGCACCTCTGCTTGGACCCAGGTGAAATAGGTGTTTCCAGGGTGTGAATTTTATAAAGCTCTGTATTGTGTATTCACATCACCAATTTCTCCATCTAGTGCAATTTAGGATTGGAGTACAATAAATCTGATGCATTCCTCAGTTTATATTGCTTGGTTTGTAAGGTTGATAATGTTATTTATTACTCATTATCTTAACCATGGTTCTTCTCCAAAAGGTCAACGATGTACATGGAGGCAATGAGTGTTCTACATGTGGCATTCAATCAGTCTTGAATTCCGATGATAACCCTGGTGAGAGGCATTCTCAGTACCAGTGTTAGAGCTAGAAAGTAGAAAGTTAGTGGTGAGCGGAAGTAAAGTCTGTGACATAATTCATGGATCTCTAAGATCCTTCAAGATATCCACCATTAAACCTATAAACACTGAGCTACAGCTCACTTTCAAGTTGTCCATCCTCTTCAAGCTGCTCTGCAGCAGCATCATCCTTCAGGAAACATTTCTTCTTTCACAGTCTACAAACTCTCAGAAAACCCCCAGAACCAGACATTTATAGAGGGAAGAATAAAACCCTGTCTCATTCTTTCTCTCTCTTCTCCTCTTTCTACTCCCCTCTCCTCTCTTCCCTCTTTCTTATGAAATAGGAAAGCAATACTAACCATTCCTAATCCCTATCTCTGATTCTCGAAATTCTACATGAAATCAGAGAACATTCAATGTTAAGAATTCAGGACTATCTGTTGTTTCCTACTCATTAGGGAAAAAAAATACAAGAAATAGAATTTTTGATAACAAAGAGAGCTCCTGTTTACATCAAGACATTTGAAGATAAAATCAGTGGGTCTTTTCTTATTTTGTTCTTTGGTTAAAGAACAAAACTTCTTTTTTTCTAAATGATGTCTGACACTAAGTTTCTGTAATTACAAAATAATACTGTTGAGCCTCACTTTCCCAGTTTCCATTTATTATCTTAGAAGATGAAAATTACTTGTTGATTTTAAGATAGTTTTTAATTCATCCTAGTAATCTTCTTGTGTGTCCCTTGCAGTGAAGAGGAAATTTTTCTTTTTCCTTTTTTTTAATTTTTTTTCTCAAAGTTTATTAAAATACAAAAGTCTCCATTTCCGCCCCTCCTCCCAACCCCCTCCCACTCCCCCCACTCCCTCCCCTCGATTCACCCAGGAGGAGTAGAAGACTGGAAATAATCAAACTGAGGGCTGAAATCAACAAAATAGAAATACAGAAAACAATCCAAAGAATCAATGAAACAAAAAGCTGGTTCTTGGAGAAAATCAACAAGATCGACAAACCCCTATCCAAACTAATCAAATGGCAGAGAGAGAATATGCAAATTAATAAGATCAGAAATGAGAAGGGGGACATAACCACAGACACAGAGGAAATTCAGAGAATCATCAGATCTTACTATGAAAGCTTATATGCCACAAAGTTGGAAAATGTAAAAGAAATGGACATTTTTTTTAGATAAGTACCATATACCAAAGTTGACCCAAGAATAGGTGAACAATCTAAATAGACCTGTTAGTCGTGAAGAATTAGAAGCTGTTATCAAAAATCTCCCCTACCAAAGAAAGCCCAGGACCAGATGGTTTCAATGCAGAATTCTACCAGAACTTCCAGAAAGAGCTAATACCTATACTCCTTAATGTATTCCACAATATAGAAACAGAAGAATCATTGCCAAACTCCTTTTATGAAGCTACAGTTACCCTGATACCAAAACCACACAAAGACACAACCAAGAAAGAGAATTACAGACCAATCTCACTCATGAACATTGACGCAAAATTCTCAATAAAGTACTGGCAAACCGAATCTTTTTTCTTTTTAGGAGAAAATCTGCTCTTTGTGTGTGTATTCGTGTGTGTGTGCATTCGTGTGTGTGTGTGTGTGTGTGTGTGTTCGTGTGTGTGTGTGTGTGTATTCGTGTGTGTGTGTGTGTGTGTGTGTGTTTAAGTCAGTGTTAAAGAAACAGAACTCTTAGATGGAAAGCTGTATTAAAAACAAGATAAGGAAAATATTAAGATAAATTCCATTAAAGAAAATGTAAATAAAACATGTAATATGAACATTGTCAATGTAATTTCAAAAAGTACTTTACTCAAAAAGTCCTTCACTCAAGCCTTAAGATGGAAACTTGCCCATCCAGACAGGACAATGTACTTGGACCAAAGAATCAAGGAAGCAACTGTTACTGCTTTGAACATTTGTGAAACTTTTTAAAATATTGAACCAGGACATGTCAGCTTGGAAATTAAACAAGGACTTATTTAGGGTGCAGATAAGATCCACTAAAAGCAAAAAATATAAATGAATTTACACCCTTAATATGTGTCCCTTTGGGTATGTTCAGAAGTCCATCAAAGTTCATGATGGACGAACAGCTCTCCTCCTATAAAAGCCTCAGGCCCAAGGAGCTACACTTTGTTTCATGGCACACAGCGGGCAGACATTGCTTTGGTCTGTTTTCTGTTGCTAACAACAAAGTACCACACACTAGGTGAGGTATGAGGAAAAGGATTTGTTGGCCTTCTTGTTACCTTTGCCACAATAGTACAGAGAATGACTTGGCAAATGACAGAGTGTGCAGGAGAGCGTATCTGTGCTTGTCTCTTTCTTCTAATGAAGCCACCAGTGCTCACATACTGGTCTCTATCCAGATGGCCTTCACTAGTCCCAAATTCCCATACTGGGGGGCAGTGGGCAGCAGTAAACTATGTTCAAATCAAAGCAGGTATTCAAAATAGGTCTGAAGACTGAGTACTGAGTAGTCCAGCCTTACGTCCTGTAAAGAAGAGTTTACAAGAGACAAAAACAAAAAATAAATGTTCCAAAAGAATAAAATGCTAATCTGAGGGGTGTCTCTGAAAACACTGAGGAAGAGATGGGAGTGTGTTCACAGGGTTCTCCCTGAGGCAATAAACTGAACAGTCCCAGCACTTACAAAATTTACAATGACAAGAAAGGCTGAGTAAATGCTGAGGAACAGCAATGTCACTTGATTTCTAGTTGCGATGCCGTCCAAATGCCCATCATTCAACCATCTTCAATGCAATGTCCTCAGCAGTTCTCCCTGTCTATCTTCTAGAAAGATCTACACCACTACTCCTTTCCTGGTCTGTATATGCCCAGCCCACTGGATACCAGCTTAACTCTGCAGCTCTACACAAGCCATTCTTGTCTTGGTCAACAAGGTTATGTAGACATTTTAGTTATTCCACTTTCTCTCTGCATGTAACTCCATGACACCTAAGTACCTTGCACTTATCTTTGGCCCATCTCTAGCCTCTTCCCCCTCCTCTACATTGTTCTTCCTGTTTCAGCCCCATTGTGCCTTGGGCTGTATCTTCAGATCTTAGTTTTCTTTACTATTCATTGTCTCTAATATCTATTCTTCCTAAAAACTATTCAAATCAGGTTCTTCCCAGTTTATTTCCCATAAGCAGCCAGTGTTTCTGGTTTTCCCCAGTAACAACTGATTTGATGACTGTAGTCCATCTTGTAACTCACTACGATCTGCATCTCAACTCAGCCCTATAGTTCCAATTTCACTTCCGCTGGACATTTCATCTGATTCTTCATCACATATTCTCCTGAAATGATCTACAGTAATTATTTTCACATTATGCTTATTGTGTAATGTTGTTCAACAACCTTTGGAATCCAGGAATGATTGCTATGTCTGCTCTATATATGCAGAATTCCTGGAACATGTTAATAATAACTATCTGTTGAATACATGAATCAGCATGTTGATGTGGACAACATCTTTAGAGCCCCATTTACAGTGAGTTTCTGAGGATGCTCAAGCTTATCTTGAATTCTGATCTCTGCAGAGATCAGAAAGAGGTGTGTTCCTCTGCTAGGGAGATACCTTCTTTTCAGACTGTTCAAATGCAGCAGAAGGAAATCTTGCTTTATACCTGACACACGCCCTGTCCACTACAGTATGAGGATCTCCACATGGTGATTCATGGCCTGAAAAACAAGAATGTGTCACAGTCCAGGAAACCAGACATCCTAGATCCCAGTGTTGACATGTGACTAGCCATGGGCACACACACATACTCATGTGTGTGCCCTACTCAGATACAGTCATGATGGGAACTAAGACCTGTACCTCTACATTTGCAGAGGACAAACATGAACAAGGCAGTAGCATTCAGCATCTCCTGTTGTCAGGAGGGCATGGTTAAGAGTGCAGTCAGCTAAGCCGGAAATCTATTGCTTTGCCTGAAATCATTCTTCCTCGTGTTCACCAAGTCTAATGAGCTTCTGAGCCGAGTCAGTTCCATCTCCTCAATACTTTCTCCTATTCTTTCATCCTTTTTCCTTAAAGCTTCCCCCATTCGCCCTCTTCTTGACTGTTTCTGTTGATTCTTACTCTACTCTTCCACCTTCATTGGTACATTCTTCTACCCTGGACACACACCACTGGCAGTGGCAGTGGGTTTGCTAAACCATAATTCATATGTTATTTAGCCTCCTGATCTGCAAGGGGAAAATCTCATCTCAGTAGGATTGCCATGAGCTCACCACCACCCTTCCGCTTCCACCCAGGACCCTCTCCAACTTCTCAGTCTGTACACAAGAACAACAAATTGTTTTACAGCTTCTTGAGCATTCATTACTTTGCTTTATCTTTACTTGGCACTCTGCTTTCTACTCTATCAATATTGGAGGTCCTTGGGCCCCTACAAAGTCCTCTGTGAAGTACTGTAGCTTTTCCAAGCAGGGGCAGAAAGTATCTTCTTTGGGGAAGGCACCTCAGTCTTGCTATGTGCAAGATATTCAGTTCCGCATAGTAAACGCCTGCTTGCAGGTCTGTGTTTCTTTGATTCCATCCTTCAATGCCTTGAGGCCTAGACTCACAACACTGAGCCAGCTACAGGCCTGGCACAGGTTTACTGACAGACCAAATTAAATGAGTTCAGTTTGTGGAACTGACTTTGGAAACGTTCTCCTCTGACTTTTTTTTTTTTATTGGCAATTTGTATTTCTGCTACATGGAGAACTGAAAATAACATTCAGAGCAGTTAGCACTGTTTTTCATTTAGTTGTCGATTTCAAGTCCTTTGTATAACAATCTCACAGGGCTGCTGAACATCCCATTAAAAATCTAAAGGATCTTTTTCTCGAGTCCAGCTCAGTGTGTTGTCAAATGGTCATTCTAGCATGGGAAAGAAGGTTTCTAGTGTATGTGGAAAGATTCCCAGGAAACCCTGCAAATGCTGACACTATCAGAGGGAAAGGAGGCTTATCTGAACAAATAGTATTTCTCATGCAACGTGCCAAGCATGTAGCTACACACCTACACACACACACACACACACACACACACACTACTATGAACTTAATATGTGACATTAGAGGACTTATTAAAAATAATGAGCTTGGGAGTGCTGTTGTGTTTCCAGTCAAGAAATATATGTGTCATGAACATTTACTTAGTCACATTTCTTTAAAAGTATGAAAAATGAAGCTGTGAACATCGTAAAGATTAAAGAAGGGCTTCAGGAGAGCTAACCCACAACTGCACTGGTGGAAGCACAAAGCAATCCAGAGAGCGCAGATGGGTGGGCAGAATACAGTGACACTGAAGAAGACCCAAGCAGCACAGGAACCAGAGTTAAGGGCCTGGACCCACGTGATTATTCACATGTAGGGCCGCAATCGAGGATGTGCTAGGACCTAGGCTGCCTAGCGAACCGCCGCACAGCCCTGGGTTACAGCCATGTTCCTCCAAATGTGCTTCAGTGTTAGAAGGAAACTCAAAGTCCAGACATAGTCATTCCATACCTGAATTTAGAAATGCTGATGGTTAGTAAGGACAGACTTTGATTAAGAATTTTATATTAATAAGGAGGAGTCTGTTATAAACAAAAGAAAGAGAAAAAGGAGGAAAAGGAACTAAGCTGTGAACTCTCAGTACCTTAACGGAGGTGGAGCCCTCAGCTCAGGATGGGGAAGAGAAGAAAATACAGGAGAGGGAGGGAGGAAAGACAAGTAATACTAAGGATGTTTGAAAAAGACTCCTCTCTCTCTATATATATATGTGTGTGTGTGTGTGTGTGTGTGTGTGTGTGTGTGTACGTGTGTATACATATATATAATGTGATATGTATGATGTGATATATATAATATCTATCACATAAATGATATTATGCTACTTGGGTTGACAATATCCTGCCCTCAGGAGTCATAAATTGTTTAGCAGAAACCACAGTACCAGCCATGAGAAAGCCTGTTGCAAGTTGTTGGTCAAGTTTTCCAAGAGACTACCAAAGCAATATCAACTATGTTGCTGCCATTGGCTTCCTCCCAGAGGTTGACGTTTAGTTCCTATTGCTGTAAACACCACATTCTTCACACATAGGACTTGGAAGGTTTGAGCTGGATCGGACCTGAGAGCTTCCCTCCTAGGGTCTAGATTTCCCTGGAAGGGGCTGTCTATGCTTCCAGGGAAGAGCTCAATCAATAGTCCTGGTTAGCTGTGATCCCTATGAACCACAACAATAGCCAGCATGACAAGATACCCCTGGATGTGTGAGAGTGGTGCTCATATGTTGTCACTAATCAACAGCTGTTTAACTGAACTTTGTGTCTGTTCAACAGGTGGGAAACCATCCCTAGTATTGAGAACCTCGGGGCCAGTGTTACCTTACAGAAGAACCTACCACTGACCCTTTACTGGACCACCATAATCCTAAGTGCATTCTGAATGCTTATCCTTATTCCCACAGGTAAGTGTAGCTCGCGTGTCTCATCAACAAAATATCTGTTCGCAGCAGAAAGAGACCACTAACAGATGTATCTACAGTACAACTCCTGAACCTAAGGCTCAGCGAACATCACAGACGAGGCATGGGATAGACAATAAAAACCAGATGACCAGTAAGTCTGCTGGAGATTGTGCCTAGAAATGATGGGGAAATTACAGCTATGTTACTTCAACAGTATGGCTGCCTAAATAAGACATGAACAAATGACAGTACCCGCAAATATGCTAACCTGGAAGAGGGCAATATCATGAGGCCCCACCTCTAGACAAAGAAGTACAGGCAATTAATGACTTTTAAGAGAGAAAGAATTAAGATTTCCCGGGGATGAGCTCCCTAATTAATGATCTAATACCAAACAGTCAGTCCTAAAGTCATATACATACAAGCAACACTAGGTCACCTCAACAGGTTGCATTTATACATCCATGCATGTGTATATAGTAATAATAACAATAAAAGAAAAAGGGGCCATGAATTTTCGAGGGAGTGAGGGAGATATGGGAGTAGATGGAGGGAGCAGAAATGGAAGGAATTGGAAGAAGAAAAATGAAAGGCGGTGATGAGGTTGATTATAATTTAGTTAAAAATTTTAAAATTAAAAATCAAAAAAACAAACAGAGGGCAATTTTATTCTCACATACCACAGTGCAGATAAGGTCCACAGACACTGGAGGCCTGAAATACAACAGGAAAAGAGCGTATGTTAAAGACTGAATAAACAAATAGGGAGAGTCAGAGAAAAGAAGGGAAGGAGGGAAATCCTACAGAATTAACAAAACTATTGAAATTATCACTATCTCTGTTCTCCCTTCTATAATATACAGCAATGAGGGAACATGAAATACTAATACCAGATTATTAAACACATAACGTCCTAACCAGTTGCTGTTTGTAAGAGCTGACTCTTATCAGAAGCAGAATTCAAACTTCCTTTACTAGCTGTGGTCTTACTTTTCTTCCTTCTCTTAGCCTTCCTTTCCTCATGTTGGCCTTCTATTCTAATGGCATACCTGAAGAATTCCATTAATTCTGTTCTCAGTCTAGAAGAGATTTACATTATCTGGTACTTTCTTTCTCATCGAGTAATTAAAAATTAAATCAAACAGATGAGAGACAAATGTGAATTTGACTTTGAAGGAAAGATGTTAAGATCTGGGAAACAGAAAAGAGCTAGATTCCCAAACTGAGTCGCTGGACTGAACACGGACAACTACAATATAGAGAGAAAACAGTAAAAAAAAAGAAACTACGTGGGAGAAAGACTGAGACAGATAACTGTTACAATTTCTGTACCAAACAGTATCCCTAAGAGATCCGTACGACTAGTAACTGCATTGTTACCGTACATGTTATTGCTGTGTTAGACATCTGCAATAGCATGCCGTCAGACTGGGGCCGGTGGGCAGCGTTCTAGGAGAAATTTGAACTCTGGAATGAGAGCGCACTCCGGCTCCCTTACTAACATTCCAGCTTCAGAACGTTATCCTGAACTCCCCTGATCTCAGTGTCTACAGTGCGCTGGTGGCCAGAGTAGCATTTGTGGTTCTTTCAACAATGTATTTGAAGAGCAAGGACATTATTGCAGGATGGAAGTGCTCTCCAGAAAACTTACAATATGACTTCATGGAGGAGGAGTCTTTCAGAACGGCTGGGAAGGAGGTCCACTTACCAACTTTATATGAAATCGCCAAACTGAGTTTATCTTTGCATACAGAAGCAACCCCATTTGGACCACTCCAGAAATTCTTCCAGTCTTTCCAGTGGGAACTCACCCACATCTGAAAAAAAAATTAAAAATAAAATAAAATAAAAACAGCTAGCCTGCTGTAGCATACTAGTAGACACATTCCTATCCAAAGCTATCAGTCATGTGAGTCACATCTTACCAGGTCTGTATCAGTTCAGCTCAGTCCTGTACAAATGTACCTTCTCCAGCCTCCGGCCACAGGATTTGACCCCTCATAACCTTTGTGTACCTCAGATATCACAGAAGTTTTTAATGTCAGTGAGTCAAATCTACAATAGCAGAATAAAAGATCAGTGTGAGCCAAGACGTGAGACCCACTCTGCTCACGAACAAGGTAAAATGGTTTAAACATTGAGTTCCTTGACACAATGCCATGCTTTTACTTTGCTTGTGGGATCTGAACTGAAGAATATTCTTTTCTATTTAACGCACATTCACACACATACACACACACACACACACACACACACACACACACACACACACACACACACACACACATACTCCATGGCAAGATTGTAGGGCACAAAGGGCAACTTATAGGGCCAGGAAATAAAACTCAGCTCCTCAGGATCAGTGGCAAGTTCCTTTACCTACTGAGCCATCTCACTGGCCAAGAGTTCCACACATTTTAACGACTGTGTAAGTCTATTTGCACTTTTAATTTAAAAGCCTTTGAAGCATACGTTTGTTTTGCCTCTGGCTCATATTGCGTTTGGTGCCTTATGAACTCTATATTTCAAAGGTTGTAACTATTCGATGAGAGACAATATATGTAGCATTTAAGTACTGTTTATTAAAAACTTTTAAGTTACCTTATAAATACTGTTGCTCTTATGCCGGTATAAGTTAGCTTACTATTCCTGTTACCTATTATTTACAGACTGAGCCACCAACCCCCCTACCGGTCATCCTCCTCATGAATATTCATCATCCATGAAGATATAGGAGAGAACGTTACTGCCCTCTGGTGGAAATACTGAATGGTTCCAAGATCATCTACAAAAGAATGAATTTTACAAGTCACAAGGCAATTCCCTCTAAGTTTAGAAAATACGTTTCATTTGCTGACTGTGTAGTTGGTCATGACATGACTTCATTTTAATTACCTCAGTATTTTCCCACATCCCGTCATCCACCATCATTTCCTGTCGTAACTATGAACAGTAACAGTCACCTGCTTTTGCTTAAGGTGTGCGGCACTGTGTTGGACAAGGAAGTTTCCAGTCTACTTTTCTATTCTAAAGAATGAAGAGGGTGATTCCTTGAAAAAGAATGAGTTGTATACCCTACGTCTTCTCCTCTAACTCTTCAAATAGAGTTCACATTCTCTGCAACATGGTAACTAGACTTACTGTTGTCTTTCTCTTCCATACTGGGTAACTGCACTAAAATGAGGGCTAGGTGCAAATGACCCGTGTGCCTACTTTGTCTAAGAAGGTGCCTGAACATATAGTTTCTTTGTGCTGATTTTTTTCTGTCTATTCTATTTTCTTTCATGAGGAGAACACTAAGCACCCATCCTTTGCAAAAGAAACAATATATAAAAATGGTCAGATCTCAGATCTCTCAACTTGAGATTGGACAAACTTGGGCATCAAATTTAACTTCAGCCTTTAACTTCTTCGAGTCTCAATTTCTTAATTTGCAGAATATGGGCAACTATGCATTTAAAAGTTGTAAGTATTCAATGGGATAATACATGTAGTATTTAACTACAGTGCCCAGGGCTTATTAAATGCTGACCAAGTTAGCTTATTATGATTGCTGTCCTTTCTGGTCAAATAAAAAAAAGACAAGAAGACCATTCTAAAATTTTCAGCACTGTTGGTACAAGTAAGCAGCATTAACGTGTGTGCTCACCCTTTACAGTCTCCTAAAGAGACCCCTATCCAACTGGCCCTCCCTCTTTCCCTTCTGAAAGCACCTGCTGTTACCAAGTGACATGTGACATGTCCCTGCCCTCTCACTTCAAGTCTCAGCTCATGCTGGCTCCTCAGAAGACTGAGCTGCCTTTATTCTGTGCCCCTCCCTTTCTTGGTGACCCCTGGCTTCCACAGTGTGTCTCTCCTCCTGTAAACTGTGTGAGAGTAAGTGTTGTGACTACCTATTGTCACCATTTAGTATGTAAATGAACACGTGTAATTTCCTATGCAAGGAAAATATTTCCCTAAGCCTTGCTAGGTAACAGAAACCCCCAAAATTCAAGGATTGAAGAAAACTTGGTTTTTGTTGGTAGCGGTGATTGGTTGGTTGGTTGGGTTTTTTTTTGAGTTACAAAGTTGCTTCATTTCACAAAAGAAGGATCTGTGAATGGCAAGATCCTGTCCAAAAATCAAAGTGTGGTGTCATTAGCCTAGGCCAGGGATGGTGCAATTAGAGATCAAGGCAGTTGGGAACTCCATGACCAGAAACTCTGACAATTTGCCCAAAATATTAAAGAAAGAAGTTTCATTTCAATTTATCACAAGTTTGCTCAGCTCATCCTATATCATAAAGTGTTTCCATAATAATGTATGAGGTTTGTGACAAAGCCAATACTTTTAAAATAACTATTATAATGAGACTAAAATAATGAAGTATATTATAATAGTATGCACCACTTATACTTTAATATATTTTCAATTATTCTTTGGAAATTGCATGCATGTATACACTGTATTTTGACCACATCTATCTCTCATCTTCCTCCTACTCCTTCCAGTCTCACTCCAAATTCCATGTCATTTTTATTGCAATAACCCACTGAGTCCAATTAATGCTGCCTGTGTGTACATGGTTTTAGGGCCATCAACTTAAGCATGAGTGATATACCAGTGACTATACCTCTGAAGAAAACTAGCTCTCCCTACTCCAACAACCTTCAGCTTCCAGCATCTTCTCAGCTAGCAGTAAGGCTTCTTGAACCTTTCACTTCTGTAGATGGTTGACTAGATTGATATTGCGCAAGTCTTGTGCGAGCAACCACAGTTGCCATGAGTTCTTGAGTGAACTGTCCTTGTCATGTCCAAAAGACACTGTTTTCCAGCTTTTTGTTTTTCCCCACGTCTGGCTCTTACAATATTTCTTCTGTTCTTCTATAATGTCCCTTGAGCTGTGGAGGTAGAAAGTATGCTTTTTGTATATGTGTTCCTTTCATTGGTTAATGAATAAAGAATCTGCCTTGGCCTGTGATAGGGTAGAGCAGAGCTAGGTGGAGAAAACTAAACTAAATACTTGAAAAAGGAAGGCAGAGTCAGAGAGACATCATATAGCTGCTGGGAACAGAAGAGCCAGAACCTTGCCAGTATGGAGATACACAGATTAATAGAAATGAGTTAAATTAAGATGTAAGTGTTAGCCAATTAGAAGCTAGAGCTAATGGGCCAGGCAGTGATTTAATGAATACAGTTTCTGTGTGGTTATTTCGGGGCTGAGCAGCTGGGAACAAACAAGTGGCTCCTACAACAGTATGTGGGATCTACTTGTCCCATGTATAGGTGAGCACTCTGTAGTCACTAATTCTCTGTAATTTTGCCAATTTTGAGTTTCTGTTTTACTTACTATCCATTCTAAAAAGAAGCCCCTTTGGTGAGGGTTGAGAGTTATACTTGTCTGTGGTTGTAGAAGCAAGTATTTAGAAAGAAGTTTGATGCTGTGACATTCAGCAAAATAGCAGAAGTAGGCTCGACAAGAGGGCGTGTAACCTTCCTACTTATGTGTTGTTTGTGATGCTCCACTTGTGAGGGGGAACTTAAATCCAGTCGGAAAGTGGTTGATTATAACAGTCATGCTATTTTTACACAAATGGGCATATCTAGCCAGGTCAGCCATTATTATACTTTGCAGGGTTCACAACTGTTAAGACTGTGAATGACTTTTCTCTCCCCACAGCCTGCACAGAATCTTCTGGCACTGTGAAAATAAACCAGTAGGGAGAAGACTTCCGGGTCAGTACCAGCCTGGTTTCTCCATGGTCTGTGACCCAAGTGTGTAGTGACTTAAGCAATAGAGTCTTGCTGTGAACCAGGAACAGTGACAATAGTCTCTCTTGTTTTGAGGAAAACGACCAACAAAATGAAAAGACAGCCTATAGAATGAGAAAAAAAATTCCAGCCTTCCATCTGACAGGGAAGTTTCCGGAATATATAAATATACAAAGAAACTAAAAAGCACTAAACACTGAGAAAACAAATAACTCCAAATTTTGAAAATGGGCTATGGCACTGAACAGAGAGTTCTCAAAAGAAGAAACAAAAAATCACTAAGAAATAACTTTTAAAGTGTTCAACACCTGTAATGATCAGGGACATGAAAATTAAAAATATCTTGAGATTTCATCTTACCCCCCAATCAGAATGCTAAGGAAAAAAAAAAGCAATGGATGTCAGCAAGGGCTTGGGGGATGGGGAATACTGATTTACTGTTGGTAGGAGTGCAAACCGACACAGTCCCTGTGGATTGTCACAGTGTGATAGTCCCTCAAATGCTAGAATTAGATCTATCATATGACCTAGCTATGTTTCTACTACCTCATTCATGTTCATTGCTGCTCAACTGACAACAGATAGGAAACAACCTAGATGTTCATAAACTGAAGAATGGATAATGAAAATGTGCTGCTAAAGTATTTTTAAGAATTAGACCCAGGCGTCGTGGTGCACACCTTTAATCCCAGCAGTCAGGAGGCAGAGACAGGTGGATCTCCATGATTTCGATGCCAGCCTGGTCTACAAAGCAAGTTCCAGGGCAGCCAGGTCTCTTACACAGAGAAATGCATGCCGCGAAAAATGTGTGTGTGTGTGTGTGTGTGTGTGTGTGTGTGTGTGTGTGTGTGTAGAATAATTTAGATAAAAAATTTTAGAGCCTGCTGAACAAAGTCAGGGATAAAATATTAACAGAGAAGAGAAAAGCGTCACAATCAAAATTGTTTTGGTATCCTCTCTCCCCATAGAAGAATGGCCTCCTTTCCTCCTGTTTTTAAGTTTATTATCTAGGAAATGAATGTTTTTTGGCCCAAATGACTTTAATAGACCTTAAGTCTTGTTAAAGGCCATGAATAAAATACTTAGGTCTTGGAAAGTCCCAAAAGAAGTGCTTGTGTTCGGCATTTCCATCTTGATAACGGGATCATCTCTACTTTATCCATACACACTGCTAAAGTGCTAATGATGCCCTTGCTCTCATCTGGAGCCTTGCAGCTGGACTTGACTCTGATTTTAAACGTCAGATTGACTTCCAAGGTGCAGCCTTCAGGAATGCAGACTGTCAGGCAATCTGCAAACGACCTGCCACCCACGCCCCAACACCACTCCACCTCCAGCTCCCCTCTGATTGTCCTGAGTCACCCTTCCCAATTACCAGAAGCATCCCTTTCTCAGATAAATAAATAAAGACGTGAGTAGTCTTGTTTTGCTTTGTTTTTGTTTTAAGGCTCTGAATCTCAGTTCAGAACTATTTCTTAAGGAAGCCTACGTTAGGATCACCTCCAGTTCAGACAGATTCAGCTGAAATGCAGACTTCCACATTCCTCAGCTCCAACCTGGTTGTCACATTTTACAAACAAAAAAAAAATGAAGAATGTACAGTTCAAATTGAGTTTTGAGTACATGGGGTCATTTATTTTAGTATATGCATGTGTGAATGTACGAAACACTCTTAATCTAAAACAAACAAAAGCCTTTCTTGCTTGCCTCACATTGAAATAAAACAGAGAACCCCATATTTTTCCGGCCGCCCTGCGAGCCTCTGCTTGCCTCGACCTCCATTCAGCCTTCCTAAAATCTTTCAGCAGGAGTTTATGTAACGATTTGTTGTCTTTTCCCTGCCGGTGATAAAGCAGACCGTCTGAGTAATGTCTACAGATGGAATTATGATCTCTTCGTGGGCTTCCACACCAGGATTCATTCACGGAGCAGTGAAATCCACAAGCCTCATCGATTAACTCCACTAAATAGAACGACGTTAGTGTACAGGAAGGGTGATGGCTTTTAGTTCCGAGATTAGGTAGGTGAAGGCACACGGTGGCTGCAAACTTAAGACTGCTTTGGTCTCTCTAGAGTTCCAGGATAGCCAGGACCACTAATGGTGAGTCCCTGTTAAAAGAAAGAAAAAGAGACAGACAGACAGACAGACAGAGAGAAAATTTTGCAATATTCAAATCGAAAGATTGTCCCGTCACATTTCATAACAAATGTAATAAAATGAATCCAATTTATTTTCTGATTCTGGAGCAGACTTTAGACTTAGTTGTCCCTGGGAGGTGCAGACACTGTCATCTGCTGTACTGCCGGGGCTCATAGAGGTCATTTATCTATTACAGTGAAACGGTCATTGCCTCTGGCTTTGCTGGACCACAGCACAAAACCCATTCTCAATTCCCAACTTTAAAAAATGGCCAAAAGTGACATGATTTGTTTATTGGGAGATTTTGGTTTGGGAAGAGAACATTAATATAGATTTATGTGTATCTCTGAGTGGGAAATAATTCCCAAAGGACTCATATTTCATAAATAAATGTCAAGTATGCTCTCTGAAGCACTGCTAATCGAATTAAGCAGCTAAGTATATATGCTGTGCTTTGGTATATTGAATTTTAGACCATTTCACAAGCCAGAGCTTTATGCTTGTAGAATATGAATGAGCACCAATGCTAATACAAAGCACCAAGGCCATTTTAGTTCAGTTTAGAGTAGTGTTGTTGCTTTAAAGGGGCACTTGCAACATATCACTTTTCATTCTACACACGTTTCTTGCTGCCTAGTGGTTGGAATACACCAAAAACTACAGATGATCTCAGTGAGGTTCCTGGCAAGCAATCTAGGCTGTAATCACGGGGTGTTATGAGTTTTGTAATTGAAAACTTCAGCACAGACCCTGAACGATTGCTCACAAATTAGTTTAAGCGACTCTCAGGGGAGTCTGTGGTCCTAATCAGAAGTCACGCCACAGGCCTTATCAACAGCATTCAATCAGAAACAGGGATCCTCCAGAGCTGGCTAGCATTGTTCCCTCTGCCTGCATCAGCTCAGAGCAGTATGAGATTCTGTATGTCAGCCCAGCAGATGCTAGGTGAACTTATGCTGAAAATGTGAATGCTGTTAGCCGCTGTTCAAAATAAAGTTCTTGCTGATAAAAATCAAAATAAATGGATCCAAAAATATAGATTTTATCTATTAAAATTCTTCATAAAATATCAGATTTTTAGTAAGATCTTCACTTAATTTTTTAACATGTACTTAGTGTGTGTGTGTGTATGTATATGTGTATGTGACAAATCAGGCTGCTGGTTTGGTGGCAAGTACCTTTACTCCCTGAACCTCTCAACCTGACCCAAACTTCCTGTTTTAAGAAGACTGTCAGCCTGATCTACTATAGTAGACCTGGGTCTGACTATTTAGTTGAAAATTCTGGTTGTCTGACACTAATCAAAGACCCAATTTCTTCCTCTAGAATAGTGTCCCATTTGCACTGAGTAAATATTCTGGGCCAGGTCTTGTTAGAATACAATGAAAACCCGAGAGTTATGTTAACGGAAAAAAAGGGATAATGTTGTGTTATTTTATGTGTGCCTGTCAAAGATTGCTTTCGGAGGTCTGTGGTACTGACAGCAACTGTCCTGATGTTTGCCCTCTGCACACTGGCAGGGAGGTGGGAAGTGATTCTTTCTGGTTAGCGGATGAAGAAGAGCTTACATCACAATATAGCAATGAGCACATCACACACAAGATCTGGCCACTTGTTTTGTTATTTTTTCTGAAACACAAAAATATATATCCTACTTCTAAATATTAGCCTGTTTCTCCAAGAAAATTTGGCTGTCTTTGGACTATAACCAAAATGCCGCCTCACCTTTGGCAAACTTCTCCAATGGTTTGCAATAAATAAAACTGCACAAACAAGAATAAATTTTAAAGTCAATGTGAACTTAATTCTCCACCACAAGGCAATTAATAGTGAGTGAATTAATAGTAACAGAAGGAGACTATGGAAGATCTCTGCGAAAGATCCGTCACTTCTTTGGTCTACAGATTCTGGTCCATGTTCCATAGCGTTTGGGCCTCTTGTTTTATTGACTCAGTTTGTAAAGCCTTCTCATCATGAAGACTATATGTATTGTATAATATGCATTTCTTTATTTGAAAAAGGACAGGAAAGAACAGAAGGGAAAGCCTTCATTTGATGGCACAATAAAGCCTGTTTGGTGCTGTGGTTTGGAAATGGCCTGAGTTTGTCCCTGGAGATTCCCTTGTGGAAACATGATCCCCACTGTGCTGCCGAGGTTGTACACAACTCTATCCGGGAGACACGTGTGGGAAGGATGAAAGGTGATCAAGATTAAATATGAATCCTCTAAAACTCTTTGAGGATTAAAAACTAAATTATAAACCTAATTAAAGTGCTGTGTTATTTGAAATCTAGGCAATCAGTAATAAAAATTCCTTTAAATCATGTTCTCTTTAGGAAAAGATACCAATTCTGAACAGTCTTTAATTAGCAATAAGAGTTTTCATCATGAAATATACAATCTCTTGCTTCTAAGAAGCATTTGAGCCAGCTTTAGAAAAGTCAAGACCAAGTTAGAGACATCCTCCTTGCTACCCAAGCATAGAAAACCTTCTCTTATTTCAAGGAATGAGATTAAAATAAGCATGCTCCTTACAGGATGATGAGACCTTCCCAATATACCCACTGCTCAGATAGCCTCTCATTTAACATTATAGACATGTTTTCAGACTGTCTTGACCATGGTAAGATTCTCTGTTTTGGAAATAAACTTGCTCATTTAGTTTGGAATGGGCAATATATCAAGAAAATGTTTTTCATGAAGAAATAGGTATGCATATATGCATATATATATATATAAACACACATACTCTTGCTCACATAGACACCACATAAAGAAAATGCTTTTCATAAGTAAATAGAAATATATATGCGTGTACGTACATATACATGTACATACACACATATATAACATATAAACATATATGTTTGTGCATATCTACGTATGCACATATATCTGTTTATATGTGTGTATGCGTGCATGTGTGTATATATGTGTGTGTATGTTTATGTACACACATTCATGCTCACACAGAAACCACTACCGATGTACAGCCTTCCGTATGAACGAAAGTTCTGACCGAGGTATACTGAAAGATTTCTAGGACCAGAACTCTGAGGAGCACATGGTAACCTACTCAGGGCCTTGGGCGTCTTCCAGTGTCCACCCTGGAAAGTCTCACAGGCTATGCCAGTGCACAGCAGCTGTCCCCAAGAACAGCAAGTTCTTTGTGTGACGGTGGCTTTGCTCACCAGTCTGCTCATTCCCTGCGTCCCCTCGGTCTCACACATGGGCAAAGCAGCATTAGGGTCCATTCGGGCCCTGGGAGTGACTTGCCAGAGCTTTTTGTGCATCAGTGTTAGAGATTGTCGTACATTTTATGTACCATCTACCACAACACCTACCACAGTGAGAGATTATCAAAAGAATGACTCACTCGATGAGGGAACGCAGGATAGCTGTGTCAGGACCGTTTCCCCTTTGCCTGTTAGTCCTGTTTATGTTGCAATATTCATTAAGGATTTTGTAGTCTTTAGGGAGTTATGGGTTTTCTTAAATTGTATTATTTTTTAAAAAATAGCACACATATATTATTAAAGATTCCAAACAGATGGATAGATAGGTAGGTAGATAGATAGATAGATAGATAGATAGATAGATAGATAGATAGATAGATAGATAGATAGAATGAATAAGGGTGTTTAACATAACTTGAAATTTCATTTCAGGAGACTCAGCATTTCCCCAAACATTTCTTTAGGGGAAACTCGTTTTATGAAATTCACATAATAAGTACTTACACATATGGTCACAGTTCACACTGAGTATTTTTCTAAATTTTTCTCTGGAAATGTATAAATATATGAGATATTAAGATATGCTTTAATCTGGATTATCACCCCATTAAAATATAAGTATATGCATATTTAGGTGCTTGTTTATAAAAATGATTCTCCCACTTTAAATCTGGTGCCTAATTTTTCAACAGTGTGCACTTTGAACATTTCCATGTCAGTAAACATGACTTACACATCATCACTTTTTATAGCCTCCTCTTTCTCTGAGAACTCATTTGTCAAACTTAGCTGAAAAGAATGTTGTTATTTTCACCTCCTTAAGAAATAAAGAATGCTCCACTGAATATATGGGCAACACAAATTGGACTTGGCATATTTCTTTTCTTCTTAAAGGGAGGCCTCAAAGGTCGCAGGTAGACCTGGAAGAAATGGGCAATGAGTATATTGAGGGTGCATTGTATAAAATCCCCAAATATTCAATAAAACTGATATGTTGGAAAAAAGTAAAATACATCTTGTGTCTTTCTTATTGTTGTTAAGATCAAATGAACCAATGTATTTTTTAAAAGCTCCTAGTGCTAAAAATTGGCATAAAAAATTGTCTACTTGCTATTTTCAAAAGGAACTAATGCACTGTAACAATCTTCCAGACTGGTTTTCATGTTGTAATATTAATTTTTTACAGATTTGAAAACTAAGACATGACTTAAGGTATGATTATACATATCACTATCAAGAACTATAAGAAGTTCAATAAAACATATAAAAGTTATACGCCATGTGTCTGACGTCTCTCTACGAGTTTTCCTACAGTAAGTCACTTAGGTTTTCAACAGAGGTAAGTTTTTATTTTCAGATGGGAAAACTGAGGCAGAAAGAAATTTAAGTGACAAAATGGGGATTAAAATTCTGACAGTCTGGCTCTAAACTACACGGTTACCTTCCTCTTCATTACTGCTCCCGTGGACAAACAGGAAACAGGTGAAGCCGTTAGGAATTACTTCCAGCTGTGTCAGCTAATTACTTGGTTGCAGGTGGTGGCCTTGGTCACTCTCTCTGCTTTCTTCCCCATGCTCCATTCTTTTGCAGCTCTGTGAGCTCTAACTCCTCACTGATACTGGCCTCAAGGTATCTCTCTTTGCCTTGGTGTACTTAACTCTGCCCAGGGCTTTCCAAATTACCTTTATGGAACTCAATGTCAAACTTCACGACTTCTTTCTTATTTGTTTCCTTGTCTTATACAATAGGTACAATTCTATCATGATATTAAGCTTGGACTATAATATACATTACAAAGTTTAAACAGCTTTCTCTGTGAGTGAGAAGCTGAATCTTGTATATATTGTATATATAAATGTTATATATAATAGGAAAGTAATATTAGAAATGAAAAGCACAGATTTGTTTTTAGAATTATTCATATTCTCTTGGATGATCTCTCTGGGACTAGTAAACATAATTTGCAACATGAAGCACTCATTCTTTTAAGTTGCTATGTGTCCAAGTCAGTGTAAATCAGGAGAGTCAGGCCATTCCTACACTGTGGACACTAATATTTCATGATCATCCAAAGGAATGAAACAGACTCTTGCTTCTAAAATGTTGTGTTCTGGTAAATGACAAGAACAGATATTTCTAAGAACAATTGGAGAATTGACTTAATGTCATAAACAATTCTCAGGTCCAATAGTGGAGAACCTATCCATTCTCAGGCTTAGTAGCCGAGAACCTATCTACTCAATAAAGCTTCCTTTAAGTATGTTTCCTTTGGGAGAGAGTTATGAGAGGGATTTTCTCCTCCAGGGAGTTTTACATTTTAACTTACTAATATCTGAGTAGCACTATGTAACAAGACATTAACCAATGAAAACTCTAGGTTACTGCTTGCACTTCTGGGCCAAGCCCTGGAGGCATTCTCGGAGGCTTCTCTTTCTGCTCACTGAGTTTTAGGAGCAGCAGAGTTGTAAATGTGTTTCCTAACAGCACGATGTCTGGGTGACCATGGACATAGGAACCCGTCTCTCTCCCACGCTGCCACTTTTACCTGATGTGTGCACACGAGAAACTTGCGTGGTGTTAATCCACTCAGCCCTCTAACTGGATCTGTTAAATCAGTCACTCTGCCTTTTCAGACAATAACAGTGTTTGGTTAGGAACAAGCTACTACTGTCCCAAGACCCCAATCTGTTCACAAGGACGGCCATCCTCAGATCAAATTCGGCCACATTTCTTAAAACAAAATTCCTTAGGAAGTAGGAACAAACACAAAGTCTGTTTAGTAAACTCAGTAGCATCCTGGAGTCTTTATCTTTTACAGACCTAAACTATCACTTTGACTGAAAATTTCCTCCCAACATTCCAGAAGAGATTTTTTCTCCCTTGAAGTGGGCATTGGTGGCCAAGGAATGTCTACTCCATCAGTGAGACACAGGACCATTTAGAGTACAGACCTCCTGAACGTCTAGGTTACACGGCTGGTTATCTTGTATTCACACACAAGTGTTTCTCAATGATTTGACCAATATTCACATCTTAAGTATACTTAACATCACCTGTTAAAGTGAATTAAATAGCTAATTAGCAAGTGTGCAACTTCACCAACAAAAAAAAATTCTGATGTTAATGTGCTAATTAGCAAACCTTCAAAAGTGTTTGATCAACTTAGCAACTACAGTACTTGTATTCTCGCTTCTAATGTGATGCCTTCTGATGCCCTGTTTGCCCATGAGCAGCAGAAGGCTTCACATTAGAAGGAGGCACTAGTAAACGAGAAAGATGGGCAATGTCCAGCTTCTTCCAAATCTTTTCAGACCTGACGTAGAGGTCTGACCAACCTTTATTCCCACCACCATGGAGAGATCCTCCTCCCAGGTGATCAGATCAGGCAGGTCAGATGTGTGTAAATCCAGTCCTAGACATCTTTACCTTTATCTTTTGGGGCCTTTAAACTTCCTCTTTTTTTAAGCTGATCATCCTGAAACAAGGGCCAGGGGGGTCCACATGAGCCGCTTAAAACCCCAGCCATGAATACAAGTCTTTCTCCATGTTGTGGGGAGCCTTTCTCTCCTCTGTGTACTTTCTGTGTGTGTGTGTGTATGTGTGTATTTCTTAACTTTTACAAAGTTTAATAAAACAGATTATTGCTATCTGATGGACCTAAGTTTTTTTTCTCACCTTTTAATTCTTTAATTGGAAAAAAATCAAGGACCCTACATGGTGAATATTTAGGGACTTGTACAAAGTCTGTCTGAGGCTTAATAATTCATTAAGGTCAAGATAAACAGAGCCAGGCCATGAAAACAAGAGGGTATGCCCACTGAGTTACTATTAACCCTCCCTCATCCTAGAATGTGGTCCACTTCCCAGCAAGATTAGCTGGGTGGAGGGCCAAGGCTGAGAATCTTATTTTCTTTAAGAAAGCCCCCTTGATACCTTCCCAAACTCTAATGTCTGTGTATCATAGGACAAAGGAATTATTTTAGTCCTTGAGGGCTGAGATTGATGGCTGTTAGGAGCTAATCAATGGCACCTGGCTGGAGGGAGACTTTATAAGCACTACTCCCCGTGAGACTGAACGTTTTCATCTTTCTCCAGATAAACAATCTTCCTTAATTAGTGGTTATATATCTTGTGTCTTATCTTCTGTTTCTATGACCAAATCACTTTGGCTATTTGAATCAAAATCAAAAGAGCCATTAGCATATATTTAAGAATATACAAATCTTCTCTAAGCAAGTTAAGCCACATGATGACCAAAGGCTTGTGACTAGAGACTGAAACAGTCCAATTGGTCTAAGGACTAAGGCTCCGCACCATATGAACTATGGAGGGTTCGGGTGCAGAGCGCCTTTCCCTTGTCAAATGACTGGGAGGGCAGTGCTGGGCCCCATTCCTTGATATTACACACTTGTCTGCTTTTGTTTCTTCCCTGTCAAGTCATGGGCACACTTGGTCCTCTTTTCAGCTTTTAGTCACAGTGACATAGAGGGGTAGGAGAAAATCAAAGCCTAACAACAGACTGAGCCATCGCCTGGAGTGTGTGTGTGTGTGTGTGTGTGTGTGTGTGTGTGTGTGTGTGTCCTATGTGTAGTACTCTCTGGATTACAAGGACTTAAATCCAGTTTACGTGTGATAAATTGCTGATCTAGCTAACACTCTTAAAATAAGGAAAAAGAAGTTGCCATGAATGCCTATCACATTTGTTTCCTATTTGGAAAAATGTGATATGGAGTAACAGATTAAGAAGTTGAGCTCAGATCAGGGGGAATATGAGGCAGAGAAATACCTTGTAGGCCCATATTTCTGTATGGTATGAGCCAGGCTTCAAGCCATAGTTAGTACCTGAAGTAGTCACATAACCTTGCAAACAGGTTGTCGTTAATCTAACAAAAGGTCAGAATGTGGCTCTGCTCCTTCTTTGTAATTTGGAGGATGCCTGAATAGAGATGCTAATTCAAGCCTACATGACGGAGCTAGCATACTGACCAGGAAGATGTGACAGAGGAGACATAGGTAAATGTGGATGTGACTAAAAGCCATTCACCTGCTTACGCAGGAAACAACGTGTTAATGAATTTATCCCTCAGTTTATGTTTTGATATATAAGGCTGTTTGGAGAATAAAGTGGAGGAATTTTTCAGGATGTGAACTCAGGATTTCATGAGGGATCTCTGAGAATCTCCCTCCCGATCAAGCCACGTGAGTTGTGTCTTCATTCTTGTACCTCCACGCTGGTCGAGAGAGATAGTCTATGTTGGGGTCTGGTCCAGGCTAGTACCAGATCCCAACAATGCCTTCCTATTCAATTTCCTGTGGAGCAACACACAGCATACTTATCTCCTAGGCTAACTAGGAACTTTCAGAGCCCATGACTGGCTAAGTGGCTCCTTCTTGTTAGCTAATTATCTGTTCAAGTTGTTGTTGAGATGGACTGGGTACCAGCTCTCTGCAAGGATGAGTAGTCCTGTTAGTCTGGGGTGCCACCCCTCTGCAAGGATGAGTAGTCCTGTTAGTTTACATCATTCTAAACTACAGGACTGTAAGCAAGTATGTAGCCTCCTGGGAAAGAGGAAAGGTATCCTCTCTCAGACAACAGGTGCCCACTTCAGATAAGACTGAACTTTCAGGAATGGAAGCATCTGGAATTCCTGGGTTACATGTGAAACTATCAAGAAATGAGCTCTCAACCATAGACTGGAAGAATTGAAGCTGTTTTGCATCATTAATGGGCTGAAGCCACCTCTTTGCAGGGCAGAGAGGTTCAAGGGTAATGGGCTAACCTCCATAGACTTCTATTTTTATGCTGCTCTACAGACAAGGGTAGAGCCTTCAAGATCCTTCAAGCTCCCCACTAGCTTGTCTCCTGTGCAACTAGAACAATATAACCTCCAAGTGCTTAGAAAGAAAACCTTAATCTTTGTGTCAACCATGCATAGCCTGAGTGCCCCCTGGCATATGATGAATACGTGCTACAGGAAGAACTCCTTTTTTTAATTATTAATTAATTTGTTTATAAAAATTTCCACTTCCTCCCCTCCTCCCCCTACTCTCCCATTCTCCCCACTCCCTCTCCTCCTACCCCCCACTCCCACCCCTCCTTCCTCTCCAGTTACAGGTAGAACTCTTGATTATAATGCCCTCCTCCTATTGGCACTGGTCTAGGAATGAGAAGGAATATCCTCGGAAATTCCTGATGTGCAATTTTTCTTTAAAGATGAGACTGTCCTAAACTTGCTAAAATCTATGACTACACAAAATCTTAGTGTGGACGTACATTTTCAAAAACCAAAACTAACCAGAGAAACTCTCATTTGACATTTGTAGATGAAGACACTTCAGTCACTTTGCTCCTGCTTAATCCTGAGTGCCTATCACCACACACCTATGACTTAAGAAACTTTAAAGAAATCAGGGGTGACTCTTTAAAATCAAGTGTTCTGTCCCTTATAACATTTTAAACTTGGGGAGAAAATGCTTTCTGTCTATGGTCAGTCCCAATTCCCAAAGCATGACCTAACAGAGAAGATTCATTCGGACAGTCCTGTACAGGTTGTAAGGAGGATGGGGTGTTTAGGGTTGATCCAGTTGTCACCGGAATTGACAACAAATTCCCTTCCAGTGTAGACCAGTGAGCTCAGTTTGAGAGAGAAGCAAATGTCTTTTATGAATACAATATATCAGCAGACTGCCATGTGCTGTATATGCTCACTGAAAAGCTAGCTCTGGAGGTAGGATTTGACCCTCCTACTTCAGACTCAAGCCCATCCCAAAGTATCTTCTGAAGTACCTATCCTGGGACAGACTGTCCTTCTGACTCTGTGACAAGAAAAAGGAAGGCATATTCCCAAGAGTGGAATTGCTGGGTCCTGAGGGAGGTTGACTCCCAGTTTCCTGAGAAATCGTCACACTGATTTCCACAGTGGCTGCACAAGTTTGCATTCCCACCAACAATGGATGAGTGTTCCCCTCATTCCACATCCTCTCCAGCATAGGCTATCATTGGCGTTTTTGAGTTTGGCTATTCTGACAGGTGTAAGATGATATCTCAAAGTTGTTTTGATTTGCATTTCCCTGATCGCTAAGGAGGTTGAGCATGACCTTAAGTGCCTTTTGGCCATTCGGAGTTCATCTGTTGTGAATTCTCTGTGCAGTTCAGTACCCCATTTTTTAATTGGGTTAATTAGAGTTTTAGTGTCTAGTTTCTTGAGTTCTTTGTATATTTTGGAGATCAGACCTTTGTCTGATGAGGGGTTTGTGAAGATCTTCTCCCAGTCGGAAGGTAGCCTTTTGGTCTTACTGACAGTGTCCTTTGCTTTACAGAAGCTTCTCAGTTTCAGTAGGTCCCATTTATTCATTGCTTCTCTTATTGTCTGCGCTCCTGGGGTTCTGCTTAGGAACTGGTCTCCTGTGCCTATATCTTGTAGACTACTTCCCACTTTCTCTTCTATCAAGTTCAAAGTGGTCGGATTAATGTTGATGTCTTTAATCCATTTGGACCTGAGTTTTGTGCATAGTGATAGATATGGGAATATACCCAAGAGATGTCCTATCATACTACAAAAGCATTTGTTCAACTATGTTCATAGCAACACTATTTGTAATAGCCAGAACCTGGAAACAACCTAGGTGCCCCTCAATAAAAGAATGGTTAATAAAGGTGTGGAACATATACACATTAGAGTTCTACTCAGCAGTAAAAAACAATGACATCTTGAATTTTGCATGCAAATGGATGGAAATAGAAAACGCTTTACTGAGTGAGGTAAGCCAGATCCAAAAAGAGGAATATGGTATGTATTCACTCATATGTGGATTCTAACCATAATTAAAAGTCTTTGAGCCTATTATTCGTGATCCTAGAGAAGCTAAATAAGAAGGTGAACCTGATGAAAATCATGTAGCTATCTGCCTGGAGATTGGAAATAGACAAGAGTCCCAGGTAACCTCGGGTGCATGGCGGGGTGGGAGGGTTGTTGGAAGGGGAGAGGGTTAGAGAGAAGGGAGTAGGGGAGGAATGGGGAAAGCTAGGTGGACTGGGATGGGGGGAGGAGGGAAGGATGGATATGAGATCAGGGAAGAATATATTTCAACTAAGGGAGTCATTTTAGGGTTTACAGGAGACTTGATTATAAATGGGATCCCAGGTCCAAGGAGAGATCCCCAGACTGTTCTCTAGACAGAGGAGAGGGTGCCTGAACCGGCCTTGGCCTATAACCATACTGATGAAGATTTTGCTTATCATCATAGATCCTTCATCTGACGATGGATGGCAATACAGACGGAGACCCACATTGGAGCACCGGACTGAGCCCCCCATGGTCCAAATGAGGGGCAGAAGGAGGAAGAACATGAAAAAAACTCAGGACCGCGAGGGGTGCGATCACCCACTGATACAAGGGGACTGATCTAATGAGAGTTCACCAAGGCCAGTTGGACTGGGACTGAACGAGCATGTGATCCAACCAGATTTTCTGAATGTGGCCGGATTCTCTGAATGTGGCTGGCCCGGAGCCTTTCTGAAAAGCCACTGACAATGACACTGGGACTTGTTTCCTCTGCATATACTGGATTTTTGGGATCCAGTCTGTTCGGATACTCACCTTCTGGGACCTGGAAGGAGGGGGGAGGAACTTGAACTTCCCACAGGGCTGGAAGCCCTGACTGCTCTTAGGGATGGAGAGGGAGGAGGAGGGAGAGGGGGGAGTGGGAGGCTGTTGGAAGGAGGGGCGGAAATGGAAACTTTTATAATTTAGTAAACTTTGAAAAGAAAGAAAGAAAGAAAGAAAGAGAGAGAGAGAGAGAGAGAGAGAGAGAGAGAGAGAGAAAGAAAGAAAGAAAGAAAGAAAGAAAGAAAGAAAGAAAGAGAGAAAGAAGGAAAAGAAAAAGAAAGGCAACAAAATGACCCAATAATAAAGTATTGTGCCCTTAAGGACAGCTAGAGGATAAACTATTTCCAGTAAAAACTATTATAGCTTATCTTGTGATATAAAGATATCTAAAGGAACAGCAGCTAATGGGCTACTCACCCATGAAGAGAGTAGAGTCCTTTTTATCTAAAAGTTTCTTAGCCAGGACCCCCAATGTAATAGTTCTAACCAGGCTCCCTAAGTTGATTAGTAGGGGAGTTGATTAAAAATAGATTTCAGGATATTTTGCTATGTATCAGCTCTTTCTCCCTATCTGCTGGCTACACTCATTCAAAATCAAAGGCACAACTAGAGTAGAACATTCTCTAAACTGCACAAACTATAACAAGGGGAAAAATAAAAGCTATGTCATCAGCAGCTAGGGAATCAGAGCTCAAAAAAATTAAGGGATAAAGAGAAAAACAATGTAAAAAAAGAACATGCAGATTTAAAAATAAAACCCTAGGATGGTTAATAATTGTCACAAATGTTTTTCAGTTTGTTTACATAGTGGATTACATTGAAAGATTTTCCTATGTTGAACCATCCCTCCATCTCTAGGATGAAGCTGACTTGATCATGGTGGATGATGGTTCTAATGTGTTCTTGGATTCGATTTGCCAGTATTTTATTTAGTATTTTTGCATCAATATTCATGAGTGAGATTGGACTGTAATTCTCTTTCTTAGTAATGTCTTTATGTGGTTTGGATATCAGGGTAATTGTAGCCTCATAAACAGAGTTTGGCAATGTTCCTTCTGTTGTTACTGTGTGGAACAATTTGAGGAGTATTGATAATAGTTCTTCTTTGAAAATCTTGTAGAATTCTGAGCTAAAACCATCCGGTCCTTCGTTTGGGGGTTTGTTTGTTTGTTTGTTTGTTTTTTGTTTTGTTTTTTTTTTGGTTGGGAGACTTTTGAGGACTGCTTCTATTTCTTTAGCAGTTATAGGTGTATTTAACTTACTTATCTGGTCTTGATTTAATTTTGGTAGTGATATTTATCCAGAAAGTAGTCCATTTTCTTTAAGCTTTCCAATTTTGTGGAGTACAAGTTTTTGAAATATGATCTGATGATTCTCTGGATTTCCTCTGCTTCTGTTGTTACCTCCCCTTTTCATTTCTTATTTTGTTAACTTGGATATTCTCTCTGTGTCTTTTGGTTATTTGGGTAAACGTTTGTCTATTTTGTTGATTTACTCGAAGAACCAACTCTTTGTGTCATTGATTCTTTGAATTGTTTTCTTTGTTTCTATTTTTGTTTATTTCAGCACTCAATTTTATTATTTCCTGCCATCTAGTTCTCCTGGGTGAGTTTGCTTCCTTTTTTTCTAAAGTTTTCAAATGTTCTGTTAATTCACTAGTGTGGAATTCTTCCAACTTCTTTATGTAGGCATTTTATACTAAGAACTTTCTTCTTAGCACTGCTTTCATCGTGTTCCATAAATTTGGGCATGTTGTGTGATCATTTTCATTGAATTTTAGGTAGTTTTTAATTTCTTTCTTAATTCTTCCTTGACCCATTGGTGATTCCGGTGAGCACTGTTTAATTTCCATGTGTTTGTGGGCTTTCTGGAATTAGTGTTGCTATTGAATTCTAATATTAAGCCATGATGATCCGATAAGATACATGGGGTTATTTCAGTTTTTTTGTATCTATTGAGGTTTGTTTTGTTACCTAGTAGCTGGTCAATTTTTGTGAAGGTTCCATAAGATGCTGAGAAATGTTTAAAAGTGGTGACTTTTAAAGAGACTATCCAACATAACATAATTTAAAACAAAAAAACAAAATTCTCTTCATAATTTCTGCTGAAATAAGGGAAGACTCACCTTCTGTCTTCCACAACTTCAATACAGGGTTAGCATGTAAAGGTTATTGTCTCTGTGTGTGCCTCCTCTCCTGCACTTTCTTGTTTACAAGGGCATTCCCTCGTGCCAAGGTCCTTTTGATGGTAGGTCAAGGCTCTGGCAATAACACCATGGGAGTCAGTGGGTGGGAAAGACCTACAAAGCCAAGCAGAAAGGTTTAGTAAGTAAAGAAAAATTACAGAAAAAAAATTGATAGTTAAAAATATGTTTGTGGGCAATATTAATTTACTGCAATGAATCATGCATGTAATTTGAACTCATCATTGTTTAAGGAAATAGGAAAAGAACGGTAAGTAGGAGAGAGTTATTATATAAAGATATAAAAATAAAGGTATAAAAGTATTTATCTGTGAAGATTAAGATGCTTGTATATTTTTCCAAAATAAAAAAAACCAAAACCATAAAACAAATCATAAGATATCAGAGTAAGTTATTTAAAATATGTAGATGAGACTAGAGATGATTGGGTATATAGGATATTGGCATTTTTAAATTTGCTTCATTTCCAATTCCCCAATTTCACCTCCATTTCTGTAGCTGTCCACTAGCAGGGGACTGTCCTCTCTCTCTGACTACATTTCTCTCAGAAGTAAGCCTTACTGACAGACTACAAGTGATGGAAAACAGAATTCGTGCATTGGAGACAAGAAAGAAGAAATAGATACCCCAGTCAAAGAGAAAATGTTAAATATAAAAAATATCCAGGCAGAAACCTTTCAGGAAATCTGGGAAACTGAAAAGACCAAACCTATGAATAGTAAGAGTTGAAGAAGGAGGAGAAACCCAGGTAAAAGCACAGAAAATATTTTCAACAAAATCACTGAAGAAAATGCTCTTGATCTTTAAAAGAGATGCCTATCAAGGTACAAGAAGCACACAGAACACTGAATAGAGTGAAGCAGAAAAGAAATTCACCATGACACATAATAGACTGATTTTAAAATGGGATACCGATGTGGCATTCTTCTCTGTGTGCTGTGAATATCATTGGTTAATAAATTGTGTTGAGTCCATGATAGGGTAGAATAGAACTAGGCAGGGAAACCTAAACTGAATGCTGGGAGAAAGGAGGCAGAGTAAAGGAGAAGCCATGGAGCCGCTGCCAGAGACAGACATGCCAGAACCTTGCTGGTAGGCCACGAGCCTTGTGGTAAAATGGAAAATACTGGAAATGGGTTAATTCTAGATGTAAGAGCTAGCTAACAATACACTTAAGTGATTGGCCAAACAGTGATTTAAATAATACAGTTTCTGTGTGGTTATTTCAGGAGTCTGGGCAGCCAGGAAATGAATAAGAGGCCTTTCTTCAACAGGATATAGATCTGAGCAGAGAGTTTTCAAAAGACGAAACACAAATGGTTGAGAAATACTTAAAGAAATATTCAACATCCTGGTCATCAGGAAAAATGCAAATCAAAACCACTTTGAGAATTCATCTTACACAAATCAGAATGGTGAAGATCAATAAAGCAAATGACAGTTCATGCTGGTGAAAATGTGGGGTAAAGGGAGCACATATCTATCTATCGCTGGTGGGAGTGCACATTTGTATAGCTTCAGGAAGCTGGGAGAAGTTCTTCCTCAAAATCCAGCTATACCATTCTTGGCGTATATCCAAAGGATACACTCTACAATGTGTATCTACACAGATACTGTTGCTCAACCATTTTCAAAGTTATTCTATTCATAATAGCCAGAAATTTGAAAGAAACTAGATGACTGTCAGCAGATGAATGTATAAAAAATGTGTTACATTTATACAATGAGATATTACCCATCTTCTTTTATAAAACAAAAACAAAATAATAAAATTCACAGGTAATAAGTGGAACTAGGGTTATCCTGAGTAAAGTAAGCCAGACCCAGAAAGATAAACATGGTATACATTTACTTATATGTGGGTGTCAGCTGTTAATTTTTCAATAAACTGGGTATAATCCTTATCAACACATAGAATATCATAATGAGAGAAGAAAGTATCTCTATGAAGGAGAAATAGAATAAATAGTTAGAGATGGATGCTGGGAAGACATGGAATGAGAGAATCAAATAAGAAAGGAGAAAGAAGAGGAAAGTAAGGGAGAGAAAATATGGAGGGACAGCTAAAACTGAATGCCATTTGAGGGGTCATATGAAAACCTACTCAAGAGAAGCTTTTTAAAATGTATACTTATATAAAAAATTCTAAATTGAATCACCAATAACAGGGGAAACAAACCACCAACTAGACATTTCTAGTCACCAAATGAAGCCTCCAGTACCAGGAATGGGTTTCATCTAACCAAGTTGTTGGTCAATGGGAGTTTCCTGGAAATATCCAAACACCCAGATTATTGCTAAAACTATTGGGTTGCTCTCCACAAACTGATGGTGAGGCCCTATTGCTAAAAACAATAGCTACACAACTCACTGAACACAGAGAAGTCTAGCTAGTGTCTATTCAGCACCTTCACCCTTACGGATTAGTGTTCATGCTATTAGAAGGTACTTTGCATGTACCAAAGGAGAAGAGTAAACATCAACCCAGCTATAATGATTTTGATCTACAATGGTGAGTTGCCTGCAAGATACACTAGTGCATTAGTGCCACAAGAGTTATGGGAGTAACCAACCACTGTCTGATTGGATTTAAGGCACACTCCATGAAATGGAATTTATGCCTGACACTGCTCAGGTTGCCAAGAACCTGGGTCTGTATAGGTCATGGACCTGCAGGAAACTAAGGAGGATTCTTCTTCTAAAGGAACATAGCAATAAAATGACACATAACAACATTCTTCTGTACTCATAGATCAGTGTCTTGTTCAACCATCATCAGAGAAGTAGATGGGAACAAATATAGTAACCCACAACTGAACAAAGTGCAGAGAGTAGAAGAACTTGGAACACTCAATCTTAAATAGAATGTCTCCATTGAATCTCACCTCTCACAGCTTCAGAGAACTCTGTGGAAGAGGAGGTGGAAAGATTGTAAGAGCCAGAGGGAAGGGAAGAAAACAAGGAAACAAGATCTTCTATTCACAACAGGACCAACACACAAATGAACTCACAAAGAGTGTGGTAGCAAACACATGTTTGCTGTCTCCACATGTCCAAGCCAAATGAGGTTCCAGTGCTCTGAAGCGAAATAGACACAAGTCCCTATCCCTAACCAGGAAGCTATCTCCAATTGATAGCCACTCTCAAAGAAAAGAATAGCTTTCTCCAATGGAATCTCGCTGGGTATACAAACCACATTTAAGAGCTGGCCCTGTGCCCAGCAACACAGAATGAAAGCAATGGCATATTTAGGAGGTTTTTGTCTCATAATGGCTTGTCTGGGCATTTTTTTTTTACCTTAAAGGTATTTTGCTTATATCTTCTAGTTTCTGATTTTGTTTCTTTTCTGTTTGTTTGTTTTGTCATATTCTGGTTTATTTCTACTTTATCTTATCTTATTATTCATGTTTTTAGATGTTTTTTTGTTTTCTATGATAGAGAGAAGAGACAGGTGTGGTTTAAGGTAGGTGGGAAAATAAAGTTAAGTTCTAGGCAGACTTGGGGGGAAGCTATAATAAAATATATTGTATGAAAAAAATCTATTTTCCAAATAAAATTTCTAAATTCAAAGTCTAATATTTTATTTGATATAAAACCTTTACTTTAATGAACTTTTCAGAATTTACTAATTCATTCTTATTACCAGTTAAAAGTGCCTGTTTAAAAATATATCTAAACAAGACTTTTTTAAAAATGTGTTTTATTTCTGTTCAAGCTTTGTCTAAATATGACACAGTAGTTAAAAGCACCAGACTACTGTAACTGACCTTCTGTGTGTTCAGTGACCATGATTAGAGGCCTTTACTAATGTGGATAAAGATATTGAAAGGGACAATACTTTGCTCCTTGTCCTCCAAGGTCAACTAGATTCCAGGAGACTGTGGGAGATCAAGATGATTTTTGTCCTTCATAAATTACCCTTCTGCTTGTTCAGGTAGGACATGAAGACCCCACCTGGTGGACTCTGAATGGTGTCTAGTCTACAAAGAAGAGGATCAGGGTAAAGGACCAAATGTCTTCATGTTTCCAAGCAAAGGCACTGTCTAGCAAAGCTTGGACTTGTCCTCACACTAATGGACAGCTGAAGAAAGGAATGACGGCACATCCACAGGCTCCTCCCAGCCCAAGAGACCTCTGAGAACCAAATCCTTAACTGGCTTTGACAGCAACAAAGAAAACTACTAATTTTGGCTATATGCATTATCTTAAATGCCAAACAGAAAAGTATAACTAAGGATTAAAGTTATTGATATTTTTTTGACAGTTCTAGGAGTGAAGTCCTCTTGCATTAGGTCTAACCATGTGAAGTCTAACCATGTGAGATGCTGTTCAGTTAACTATTTGTTAACTAAAGGAAAATGCTGCCAAGATATAGGACACTATAACTTCAAAACAGTATAGTACCTTTGTGTAGCCAAGCAAAAGAGATCCACTTTAACTGCTGAGGTCATACCTAAAGATATTTTTATCAACCACTAAAACCAATCTTTCTGGGTAAGATGACTTCTCATAGCTTCAGCGTGTCCTTCTACACCCTAACAATCAATGTTCTGTGATTAAAGGAGGCCGCCAGATACCTTGCTGTCGAACTCATGGGTTTGGAAAAGATTATTTGTAATACCTGAGTGGTGTCTATGGGGCAACTTTTTTCAATCAGATGCTAATGTCTGTTGATGCCCTCAGCGAAACTGGATTCCAGATTTCACTCTGGTTTGCCTCCCAGTGTCAACCCTCTCAAGCATTTTGTTGGTACATTGGCAGGATCATCTGTTGCTAGGGGGACACTGCCGGACGCAGTTGTGAGCAGCTGATTTCACAGGTATGCTTCCATCAACAAACAGTGCATCTCAACCTAGATGTCAAGAAGACAGTTTCTGATCATATCCTCTACAGAGTTCTGGTGCACTGTCCAGCCAGCTGTACAATTGCATTTCATCTTATGAATGAGACATACTAGTCATGATGCCAGGGAACACTCTTTATTAACTTTTTCTCTCAATGTTTTCCACAAGATTTTCTGAGAAGAGATCCAAAGGCTGGCTGTTTTTAAACTACTCCAATGGTCTTCTCTATGATGGACACTCGTAGTGAACAGTAGCAGCAAGTGGCAAAGTTATCCAGGGCATTAATAGTGTGACAAAGCATGCAAGGACTTTGGCTGTTTTTGTGGTTTTTTGTTTTTTGTTTTTTTTTGTTTTTTTGTCTTTTTTTGGTGGTGGTGGTGATGGTTTGTTTGTTTGTTTGGATGTTTGGGTGGTTGGCTTGTTGATTAGTTGGTTTGGCCATGCAAGGATTTTGGTGATGGTGATATTTGTTTGTTTGCCCATGCAAGGATTCTTTGGGTGGTATTTTCGTGGTGGTGATTTGTTTGTTTGCCTGTTCCCTTCCTCTAGTAAAGGCAAAAATTGCCCTACTGTATCATTAGGGGATTGAGTCACACAATCAAACACTGAAGAATCAATAATGACTGCTTCCAAACTGCAGAGATGAGCGTAACAGTAGCTTCTCAGTCCATGTGGCTGGAAGCCTCAAAAAAGGAGAGATGACACAGCCAAAGATAAATCCGAAGGCCTGGAACCTGACTTAGAGTCACTACCAAGTCTGTGCTCAATAGCTGAGGAACCTGGAATCTGATATCTGTGCACAATGGCATCAGCAAGGAAAAGCACAAGGCACTAGGTCAAGAGGAGTCTGGCCTTTGTCCTGGGAACTACTTCCTCTTGTCTTTGCACTTACTTTTTCTTGCCTTTGTGTATACACACCACTGGGCAGTGATGCACACTTTCAGAGTGGGCTTTTCCTATTGGCCTGCTGACCCTTGTGCAAGTCCTTTATTGAAACATCTTCACTGGCCCACCCTGAAGTACGTCATCTTCTAGGTTCCCCTTAATTCAGTCAAGTTGACAGCAGAGATCAACTACCACAGGAAGAATGTAGGAGAATATGAAACAATTCCCTAAAACACGCCTTCTTTGTGGTTCTGGTTCTAAAAGAAAACCTAGTAAAGGAGACCAGCACTTATCGGTGCAGCAAGGCTAAATGTCTAGCAAGTTCATGACAGAAGCACACGTGTGCAGCACGCTTGTCCTTCTTATATGACAGCATTGCTGCGACTTTAGGAGTGTAAAAAGGTTACTTCTTTTTCAACCCTCGCATTCAGTCACAGGTCACAGGGAGCCAAGAGCATAGTCCCGGGCTTGCATATTTCGTCTTTCTTCTCAGATATTTTTAGTCTACTTTCTCTTCATTAATGTTGTATGCAAGTGTTGGGATAAATAGGTCAATTCTCTTGTAGGCCCGCAACCTCCCTAAGGCTGTGCTTGGGGACAATGTACCATTATTTTTAGTCTTCTTACTCTTTCAGTATTTATTTGAAGTTTCTGCCATATAAAACCAATTCCAATTTGGAGTTATGAAAAGAAAGACACTGATGAGGGATCTGGCCCTGTGTTCCCTGTGTCTTCTGTGTCCCCTACTCTGACCAGAATGTGTGGAGTCTTTTGCCATCTGTTCCTTCCTAAGCTTACTTTTTCCCCTGGATGCATCTTTTTTACACTATTGCAGAGAAAACTTTTGAAAACTCAAACTGAGAGGAAACTAACGAAGGCCCTTTAGGTGCAGCATCCGGTCGGGTGTGCGCATTTCCTTGGACTCTAATCTCTGACTGTTTCTCAGTTCTGTGAATTGAAGAAAGCTGAGTTAGAAATTCGTTTTGAAAAGTTGGATTTTCAGTCTATAGAACTGATTGTTCCTAACAGTCCATTTTATTGCCCCCTAGGATGTTATAAGTCCATCTTAGCATTTCTGACTACTTCAGTCTTCAGTTTATCCCTTGGATCAGTTAAAACATCCTACTGTTCACATGGTAAGTTAAATGAATTAATGTTATGAAGGCCTTTGGTGTGCATTTGTTACACGTCTGTATGAGAACTATGACCTTATGTTTTGAAACAGTATTTTAGTACCGCCACGTATCTGCTGTCATATAAATCAGCAGATTCAGTGTTTGAGGCTCTTCTTCAACCCCCAGACTCAGTGAATCACTAAAGTCAGGGTGCAAACACAGGACCTTGAAATCTGTTCAGCACCTTAAGGTTAAGTCTAGCTCCCAGCCTCTCTACTTAGTAACATGTATCTCAACCTTAAACTGTATTTTAAATCTAAAGTGCATTTCAAAACGTTGTACTAAAAATGTACACCTAACTTATAAATTACATCTGCACTCCCAGCGACTGAAGTGCTCTGTGCGGTGCTGTAAATCAGTGGTGCCTACTGCTCCGCTTAAAACGCTTCACTGCTTCCTGTCTCAGTTCCGCTTCCTGTCACTATGACGGAACACTTTGAAAAGAACAAGTTTAGGAGAATTAGTCTCACCACAATTTAAGTACAAGACAGAATGGTGTGGAAGTCAATATGGCAAGAGCTTAAAGCAATTGCATACGTTGTATTGACAGGAGCAGTCCAGGGTTTCAGCCAGGGAATGGTGCTACCCACAATGCTCCATTCTTCCGGTGCTGACTGTCAGCTTGATGCAAGCTAGAGTCATTTGCAGAGGGACTCTTTTTTTCTCTTACTCATATATTACTTCACCACTACAGTTTCCCTTTCTTCCCTCCTCCCAGTACCTTCTCCACTTTCTCTCTATCCCAGTTCCACTCTGCCTCCCTTTCCCTTCAGAAAAAAAAAGCAGGTCTGCCAGCGATATATGGGAGCATTTGCAGAGGCACACAAACATTAGGAGGAGCTTGGGGAGCCCTGAGGAAGAGGAGGAGGATAGACTGTAGGAGCCAGAGGGTCAGAGGACACCACAACAATACAGCCCACAGAATCAACTAAGCAGGGCTCACAGGGGCTCACAGAGGCTGAAGTGACAATCAGCGAGCCCGTGTGGGCCTCAGCTAGATTCTCTCTGTGTGTTATGGATGCATAGCTCGCTGTTCGTGTGAGACTCCTAACAGTGGGAGTGGGGGATGTTGCCAAGAGGGATTCTTGATTGAGAAAATGCCTCCATAAGATTGCCCTACAGGCAAGACTGCATTTCCTTAATTATTGATTAAGGGAAAGCTCAGCCCATTGTGGGAGATGCCATCGGTAGGCAAGTAGTCCTGGGTGCTGTAAGAATGCCAGCTGGGCAAGTCAGGAAGAAGCAAGTCCGCAAGCATCAGTCTTCCGTGGTCTCTTCATGAGTTCCTGCCTGGAGTTCCTGTGCTGATTGATGTATCTGAATAATAGGCTGACTACAGCTTTAAGCTAAAATGAACTCTGCCTTTCCCAAATTGTTTTGTTCATGGTGTTTTATCACAGCAATAGAAACTCTAATTAAACCACTTTTCATTTCAGTTAGCATAATCAAGATAATCCTCCACAGCCATGTCGGGAGGCCCCTTTCTCTGGTGATTCTGCGTCCTGCCACACTAATTCATCAGCACAGCCTCTTGTCTCAGATTCGTTCCTGATCAAGGATCAGGAAGATTTCCCTGCCCAGTGAGCTTTTTCACTTGGGTTCAACAATCTGGGGTCACTTGTACTCTCCTGGGAACCACCTCTCAACTTCCTTCAGTCTGAAATTTACCATGCTCTATTTGAAGTAGCTTTTATTTCTCTAGTTCTCTCAGTGTTTTATGTAAATGTTAAAAATCAGGAACTGTGTCTGCATGTGTATTAGCTTTCTATTGCTGTATGTGGTATTAGCACAAACACCTTAGCATAAAATAACACAATTTATTGTCTCACAGTTGTGGAGCGGTGACATTCCCGGTCTGCTAGTGATTGCCTCCCCTGCACAGTCTCACAGGGACACAATCAGGTGGCTGTCGGAGAAAGGCAAACCCTGAAGCTCCCTGAAGTCACTTCTTGGATGAGAATTCATACTGGATAACTTTCTCAAACCCAGCTGAGAGCAAACCTGTGGGCCAAGCCTCCCAGCATCCCTGAGCTTCACAAAGGACAGCAGCCTCACTGACACCATCTTACTACGTTCCTTTACACTAAGGGTTTCAGGAGTTATTATCATAGAACAGTTTATTATTAAAATTGTATGAAGGATGGTGGCGAGAGGAAGGTGAGGCTGACAGTGATTTGAATATTTTATTGTTTCTAAACATTTCCCTCCTACACTGTTCCCACTCTCGTTTAGCACATAGCTAACAGTCTTCCTGGGGAAAGGGAAGATTCTTCTTTATGAGAAGGGTGTGTGTGTGTGTGTGTGTGTGTGTGTGTGTGTGTGTGTGTGTGCGTGCGTGTGTGTGTGTGTGTGTGTAGCGCGTGGTATGTGTGGTGTGTGTATGTGGCGTACATGTGTATCTGTGGTATGTTTGGTATGTGTGTGTGCGTAGATTTAGTCATTGCCCAACATCACCATCTGTACCGCTACCCTCACTCTTTCTGCCACAGTCTGTCATACCAAGAGTTTATTCTGAGGAGGAGGGAAAGGTTTGACCTTGTACTTCCAACTTACGTGCCTATCTATGGCAGGCAAACAGAGTTCAAGGATAGTCTCAGAAACCCCCACATTCCAGAGTTCAGACGTTTCAAACATCGTTGCTGATGTGTGCTCTGTGATCAAAGAACTTCTGGACATCTGACAACATACAATTTTCACTCTCAGCTTTCCGCCTCAGCATAGCTGTGTAGAAAATCTTTTCTTCAAGGATAATAACGGATTCAATTATGAGAGCAAGTTGGAGCACTTTTCAAAACTCTGCTTTTAAATATAGGTAAGTTAGAGATCTTTTGAAATGCCTATGGCTACCAAATTTCATATGCAAGCACCAGGCTTCTCCTGTCTCATTGGGCAGTCTGAAGATCTAACTGTCCCAAACCAACCATGCCAGCTGCAAGCACACAGTCTATTTTAACTTACAGAGTTATACTCTATCTGTACTTTTAATGCATTAAATTTTTTTTAATCTTTGATAATTTCATGCAATATATTTTGATCCTATTCTTCCCCCTCCCACAACTCTTCCCAGGTCTTTCCCCTCCTCAATACCCACCCATTATGTTCCTTTTATTATTCTCTCAAAAATCCCACCACAATAACAAACCATGGAGTATCGTTTGCATTGGCTAACTATTCCTGAGCATGGGGGCTGCTCTGGAGTCTGGTTGTTTTGCCCAGTGACACTCCACTTTGAAGAAAACTGGTTTACCCTCTCCCAACCACTATCAGTTGTGAACAGCCTCTTGGGTAGGAGAAGGACTTGGCTCGTGAAGGAGACCACTTGTTGGTTCCTGCAGCGTAGCCCTGAAAAAAAAACACAGAAACTGTAGTATTTAAATCATTGCTTGGTCCATTAGCTTTAGCTTCTTATTGGCTAACACTTATATCTTAATCTAACCCATTTCTAGTAATCTGTGTATTGCCACGTGGCTGTGGCTTACTGGCTAAAGTTTTAGCATCTGTCTCCGGTAGTAGTTCCATGGCTTCTCTCTGACTCTGCCCTTCTTTCTCCCAGCATTCAGTTTAGTGTGCCTTAGAAAAAAAAAGTAAAAGACTCCTGTGGTGGTTTGAATGACAGTGACCACCCATGGGCTCAGATTTTTGAATGCTTGGTCTCCAGTGACTAGAACTGTTTTGGGAAGGATTAGGAAGTATGGCCTTGTTGGAAGAAGTGTGTTACTAGGGGTTGGCTTAGAGAGTTCAAGAGCCCATGCCAGGCCCAGTTCCTGTCTCCTCTACCTACAACTGATGAATCAGGAGTCAGCACTCAGCTGCTTTTCCAGCACCATTTCTACCTGGCTGCTGATGCACTCTCTGCCATGATTATCATGGGCTCACCCTCTGATACCATAAACAAGCCCCCAATGAAATACTTTATTTTATAAGTTGCCTTGATCATGGTGGCTCCTCACATCAACAGAACACTCACTTAGACAACTCTTTTTTTGTTGCAGCAGGTTCATATTGCACTTCTATCATTGGCAACCTCTCTCTGAAGACATTACAGAAGATGTAGCCACAGTATCAGGCACGAGTACTTCCCACAACAGACACTCACTAAATTTCATAGGTTGGGAAATAGTGACCAAGATTAAAATAGGTACAGTGAGTCCAAAGTCAATAGGTTCATTTCCAACCAATGAAAACACTTCTCTCACAAGCAAAAGTACAATTGAGGATGGAGATTTGGATTGTAAAGTCTTTATTTCACTACAATGTTCTCTTAGGGTTTCTACTGCTACAATGAAACACCATGACCATAAAGCAACTTGGGGAGGAAAGAGTTTATTCAACTTACACATACACACTCCTTTTTACTCTGGAAGGAAGTCATGACATTAACTCAGGGCAGGAACCTGGAGGCAGGAGCTGATGCAGAGGCCATGGAGGGGTGCTTCTTACTGGCTTGCATTCCATGGCTTATTCAGCCCACTTTCCTATAGAACCCAGGACCACTTAGCCAGGGATGGTCACCCATCATGGGCTAAGCCCTCTTCCCCATTGATCATTAAGTGAGAAAATGCCTTACAACTGGATCTCATGGAGGCATTTCTCCAACTGAGGCTCCTTCCTCTCTGATGAGTCTAACTTGTGTCAAGTTGACACACAAAACCAGCCAAATACAAGTATATAACAAATGACTCTAATAGTAAGGTTCTGTGGGATGTCTGGAATGGAATTTGGCTAACTCAAAAACTATTTTCAGAACTATGTGCTAAACAGCAAGGTCATTGACTACATAGTAACAGCAAATGTATTGTTCCAGAATTTATAAAATGAATTGTAAAAACGGAGGGTAGTGAACAACTTAGGTGAAAACAAACTCATTTTTTACATAGTTCTTTCTCAGTTATCAGAATGATGTTCTGACAAGCTATACAAACGTGTTTTTCATATGGGTTTAATAATATATAAATGAGACAAAAAAGAAACTACATCCTTCCATCAAATAAAAATTTAAAACTACAGATAAAATAGAAAAGTATCTCCATCAAAATAAAGAAACTCATTTCTGTCTAGACATTAACTTTAGTTCTCAGCATGAATGGATGCACCTCACTAAAACCAATCAACGCTTTGGCACAGAGTGGAGACAGCTGTACAAGTTGAAAATCTAAGCTTAAAATAACTACACATCGTTGACTTCTTTTGTTCCTCAATGCATGTGAGGAACATTACCATAAACTGCTGCATCTCATTTCTTCCATTTTAATATGAGAAGGAGCTTTAAGAGATATCTAAGGTTAAATGCTAGATAACCAGGCTACAATTTGGCCTATATTGTAATATGCAAATCGTCTTAGCAAACCTGGTGACAATTATGAGTGCTTTTCATCAACTCCATTCAGCTGTTATCACAAAGAGTAGATACATTTTCTTCCTTCCCCTGTTTTTTTGAGTGGGAGATTGAACCCAGCTCCTGACACACACGAGGCAAGAACTCTACCACCAAATTGTATCCTGGGTATCTTGTAAACATTAAATATGTTTTTAACAAGCAAACCTATAAGCCATGCAACAACAAAAGTGTATGGCATTAAATAAGAGACTTAATAAGCTCAGTGTTACTATGACTCCTGCCACCAATGTTATCTGAAGAGCAGTTAGAAACAGAGCAAGCCACTGTGCTTGTGACGACGTCATTGTTCGCAGGCACGCCTAGAATCCAACTCTTCCTTCCTGAGCAACACAATAAGCTGCAGTGCCCAGAGCCATCCGTGGAGGTAAAGCTAGAAACAGCAATTCTGCAAATTCAGTGCCTCCCAAAATCTACTCGCCCCATTGGTAGTCAGGCGAGAGCCGGTCCAGAGCAGAGAGAGTTTAGGGGGTAAACCATGGTCTGGGCTGGTGGTGGCAAGTTTGACTGAATTTCAAACCACCGTCAACAGGGGAGCTTTAATGGCTGCTGGTGGTCAGGTTGCCCCTACCCCTAGCTGAGAAGGCCATGCACGGTAGGGTACCTTGCTCATAATTATGGGGTAAAGGAAGCCAGGAATAATTTAGCATGCCTGTCTTAGTGGGTCCTATTATTTATAGGATTGGTGATGAGACTTCTGTGCCTCTAAAATGATGAGGCTGACGCTCACACGGAGTTGGGAACTGCCGGTCTAAATCAGCTTTTCATCTCCGCCGAAGCTAATTATATGCTTTTCAGACTCATGTTGAGCCTGTTATTGTTTTCAGTATCTTCCTGCTGAACAGAAATCTTTCGTCTCCATCAGTAGCCTTGGAAATATTATCTATTTGGCAGAGTCTAATGATCTTCTTTCCCCAGGGGATGCGAAGACACTTGTTTTTGCTCCTATGGTTATTTACCTTTCTCCATAATCTCCAGCATCTGAAAAATCTCACTGAAATGGACGTTATTGTATGCAGCAGTATGATTTTTAAGTAGTTAATAATGAAACCTGGGCATGAAATGACAACTTTCCTACTCTTACCGATGGTTCAAACTGGGTTTGGGGCACAAGCACAGAGCATCGGAACTGACTTGCAATGCCCTGAGAATTTGCTGGTGTCAGGAATCTACTGGAAAGAGAGCCTGAAGAATGAGAACATGACTTAGAGAGCCTGGGTCAGAAGATGCGACATTGCCAACAGCTTCAGGATGGATCTGAATACCAGAAAAGAAGTAGCTTATGTCTGAGAAGCATGGACAGCTGTAAGAAACCATGATTGGGCAAAAAGGGTGAGAAAAGATTGAAATAGAGGCAAGAGGCCAACATTACATGTCTGTGCAAATCCATGACCCCTCAGCTGGATAACTACCTCCTCTAGGTATGGAGAAGCAAGACCCACTTGGACTGAGATTCTATTGTCTGGTTTTTGTTTTTTTTTTCTGAGACAAGGTTTCTCTGAGTAGCCCTGACCCTCCTGAAAACTCACTCTGTAGACCAGGCTGGCCTCGAACTCAGAGATTGCCTGCCTCTACCTCCTATGAGACACCACCACCCAGCTTGGAGTGGGCTTCCTATGACTTCCTATCAAATAACATATGCCAGCAAATTTCCTCATGGCCATCTGTCACACAGGAAAAAGAGAGAAAATGGAACGGCCATACTTCATTACTAATGTCATAGAAGAGAATCTGGTCTTATTCATTGATTATTTCCTAATCAGGAGCTCTCAAGGCTTGGGTGATAGCTTCCCCATTCAGCAGTGACTCCACATCACCTTCCCAACTATGAACTAAGTCTTTTGTCACCGAAAGAGCTATACATAAAAGATCTGTCAATCTTTTAGTCTACTGCAATGCAGAAAGTTGAATGGGCGAGGTGGATCGGTAGTTAAAAATTAACCAGACTAGCTTAATATAAAAGATACAGCTTTAATAAACAGAATAAAGGAAACTTACACCAGAGTCCCAACGGTCCGTCTGAGAATGTAGGGGCAAAAAGAGAGAAGTGGCAAGCGCACCTTGATCTTTTATTTGTTTTGTGTGGCCCCAGGGGGACACAGCCTAAGCAGAATGTGATTGGCTTAAGTTTCCCATCAGAAAGTGTTGCAACCACTGTGCTAGGGGACTTGCAGGGAATTGTGCCATCATCAGAAATGAAAAGATGTAGTAGTGAGAGTCTATCGTGTCCCCTATCAAATACTATATTTAGTACATGCAGAAGTGACACGGTAGCAAATGACCATAAGCGAAGTAAAGTCGTGGCTCCATTTGCTACTATGGTCTTCCTTACTGCTACAAACTCATCCTTTGTCTGGCAAACGATGCCCCTTTGCTAGCCTACGAAACTTGTGAATGTGAACAGTCTTTTAAGTATATGCCCAAGAGTGCTTGCTATAGCTGGGTGACATGGTACCTGTATTTTAGCTTCTTGAGAAACTTCCACTTTGATTTCCATTGTGGCTACGCAATAGTTTGCCTCACACCAGGAGGGAAGAAGGACTCTGATTTTCTCACATCCTTGTCAGCACTTGTCACTTGTTTTCTGGGTGGTGGCCATTTGAATGAGATGAAATGGATCTGCAAGTGTTTTAATTTATTGTAGTTTAAATTCTCTGATAGTCAATGATGTTTAATATAATTTAAGACGTTTATTAGCTATCTGTATCTCTTCAGAAATTGTTCGGTTTTATAGCTCACTTTTAAACTGAGTTGTTTCAATGACATTTAGTTTTTGAGTTCACGTTTGGTTTTGGTATTAAATTGCTGCTAGAAATGTACACAGCTAAGATTTCAAGATTACCCCCATTCGGGAAGCTACTTTTCCGATAAAATAAGTTTCTTTCGCTTTACAGCAGCTTTTTTGACTCCATAAGGTACCGTTTCTCAATTATTGGTTTTATTTCTTGGTGATGAGGGTCCTAGATCCACATCTTCAAGTACACTGCACACTTCCTGTCTGTCGTTTTCAGGAGTATGGGTATTATGTTGAGGAACTTCATTCGTGGAGGATTGATTTTTGCCCAAGGTGAGAGTGAAGATTCAGTCTCATTTTCTATATATTATTATCCACAACAATAGTTGACTTCCTCCTTTTCTATTTGCAGCCCTCTTGTCTTACTGCTCTAAGATTTCTAGAACTATATCGAATAGGAGTGGAAAGAGTGAACATCTGTCTTGGTCCTAAAGTTAGCGGGAATACATGTTGTTAGCAATATACTTGCCATTTGTACTCTTTATCATGTTGACACGTGTTCTGTGCATCCCTCGCCTGTCTTATTATGAAGGACTGCTTGATTTTGCCAAAGGCTGTCTCTGCATCTATTGAGATTATTGTATGATTCCTGTTTTTTTTTTATGATTCCTGTTTTTGTGTCCACTCGTTGAGCAACATTTATGGGTTTGTGTATAGTAAGCCATTCCTGTTGTTTGGAATGAAGCAAACTTAATCATTGTAAATATTTTTAATGTGATCTTGAAATCTAATTACAAGATTTTTATTGAGCATGTTTTGTCCATATTCATCAGAGAATTAAATCTATTCTTTCGTATTATGCCCTTATCTGGTTTTAGAATCAGTATAATACAGACTTTATAAAAAAGAGCCAGAAGCACTCAATTCTTTTCTATTTTATGGAATAATTAGAGTAGACTTGGTGTTGAATCTTTAATGGTCTGGAAGAATCCTGCAGTGAATAATTCTGGCCCTAGGAATTTATAGTTGGATGCTTAATATTGTTATTATTGTTGCAATCTCACTGCTAATTCTAAAACTATTTCAGCTTTGATTTAATTTCTCAGATCATCTATATCTTAAATTAATTCATTTCTTTTAGATTTCCAATTAATTGGAATGCAAGTTTATAACATTGGTCATTATAATTTACTGAATTTCATTTCCTTTGTCTCCATTTTCACTTTTAATTTTACTGATATGTGTCTCTTCTTTTTGTTAATTTAGCTATGAATTTTTCGTTCCTGCATAGCTTTTCAAGGAATCAACTCTTCATTTCATTAATTCCTTGTACTAATTATTTTTCATTTCTATTTTGTTATTTTCTGCTGTGAGCTTCATTACTTTTCTTGTTTACTGCTTTTGTATTTAGTTTGTTCTTGTTTTTTCAAGATCTTAAGGTGTATCATTGAATTTTCTCTTACTTTTTAAAGTAGAACTTAGGGCTAGATATTTACCTTTTAACATTGCCTTCTTCATCCTGTAGTTTTTGATACAGTGTGCTTTCATTTTCATCCAGTTCTACAAATTTTTAATTTCCCCATTGAGTTCTTCAATGATACATTCGTAATTCAATAATATGCTACTTGATTGTCATGACTTGTGTATTTTCTGTAATTTTTCTGTTCTGTGGTATCTAGCTATATTTCATTGTAGTAATATACAATAAAAATTACTTAATTTTCTTCCATTACTAAGACTTGTTTTGTGTCCTAATATGTTACCTATTTTTATAGTAAGGGCTAATAACTGCTGAGAAAAACATGTATTATGTTGTGTCTGTGTGGAGTATTCTGTAAATATTTACTAGGTCTGTATAGACTATGATTCCATGTAGCTTCCAAATCTTTCTGATTGTTTAGACGACCTGTCTATTGGTGAGAGTAGAATATTGAAATCACCAACTTTTACTATTCTGGAATCAATCGGAAGTTTATGTTTAGTGGTATTGTTTTTAAAATTAGTAGCAGTGGAGTTTAAATGATGTATGTTTGGAATCATAACAACCTATTGATAGATTATTGTCTTTATGAACATGAAATTGCCATTTTTCTCATTTGATTATTTTTTTATTTTGTTTGTCAGATATTAAAATAGTGGTATCTTCTTGTTCCTTGTTCCATGCTCATGGGATATTTTATCTATCATTTTACCCTAAGGGAGTACATATCTCTGATGGGGTTATGCATCTTGGAGGCACTAAAACTGGGGTCTTTTTTCTAGTCGAATTTGCTATTCAGTGTCTTTTGATTTGCGAATTAAGAGCATTAATATCCAGCTAATAATAATATGAAGAGTGGATACTAATTCCTACCACATTTTTGGTTTGATTGTGTTTGATACTTTTCTAACATTTTAGAATCATTGCTGCATCATTGTCCTAGTTTAATTTCTGTTGCTATGACAAAACACCATGTCCAAAAACAGGTAGGGGGAGGAGAAAATTCATTTGATTTATACTTCTACATCATAATACATCATTGAGGGAAGTCAGAACAGGAACCCAAGGCAGCCCCTGAAGGCAGGAACTGAAGCAGAGACCGTGAAGAAACGAAGCTTACTGACTTACTCCCATAGTTTGGCCTGCTTTCTTATACAATACAGAACCATTTGCCTAGGCAGCGCACTACCCAATATTGAGCATTCCACTATCAACCAATCAAGAAAGGGTCACAGAGACAGACCCACGGGAAAATACGGAGTTGATTCCCCAGTTGAGATTAACTTTTCCCAGGGTGACTCGAGCTCATAGTAAATCAACAGAGATGAACTAGCACAGACATTTTTACTTTCTCCTGTACTCTTTTGAATGTTTTGATCATTCTCTTTAGTTTGAAGAGTGCCTCTTCGTCCCTTCTGTAATGTTGGCTTAGTGGTCATAAACTCCTTGAGCCTGCTTTATCGAAGTGCCTTTTTTTATTTCTCCTTTAACTATGACATAGTATTGCTGTGTAAAATAGTGTGAGTTGGTAGTTGTGGCCTGTCAGAACTTGTCAATCATCTTTCTTAGCTCTACCATCTTTTAATGTTCTATTGAAAAGGCAACTGTTATTTTCTTGGGTCTGTCTTTATATGTGACTTGATCATTTTCTCTGGAAGTTTACTCACTACTTATTCTTTGGCTGGCCAGGCAATTATATAGAAAAAACTGACTTCAAACACACCAATATCTGCCAGACTACACCTCCTAAGCATTGGTATTAACAGTGTGTGCCACCATGCCCTGTCCTCAACATGTTTTGTATTTTCAGTGACTTCATTATACTACAACATAGGAAATTTATTTTGAGGTTTTGTCTATTCGATGTTCTGTGGTCTTGTATCTGGATGGTTATCTATTTGAGTACTTTTGCAACTATTCTTTTAGGACTTTATTGAAAATATTTTTTATTTTGTTTTGTGTTTAAAAACCACCTATGAGTGAGTACATATGATAATTGTCTTTCTATGTCTGGGCTACCTCCCTCAAAATAATGTTTTCTAGTTCCATCCATTTTCCTGCAAAATTCAAGATATCGCTATTTTTTTCTGCTGTGTAGTACTCCATTGTGTAAATGTACCATGTTTTCCTCATCCATTCTTTGGTCTAGGGGCATTTAGGTTGTTTCCAGGTTCTAGCTATGACAAACAATGTTGCTTTGAACATAGTTGAGCACATGTCCTTGTGGCATGATTGAACATCCTTTGAATATATACCCAAAAGTGGCATTACTGAGTCTTGAGGTAGGTTGTTTCCTAATTTTCTGAGAAACTGCCACGCTGATATCCAAAGGGGCTGTACCAGCTTGCACTCCCACGAGCAATGTAGGAGTGTTCCCTTTATCCCACAACCTCTCCAACATAAGTTGTCACCAGTGTTTTTGATCTTGGCCATTCTTAAAGGTGTAAGATGGAATCTCAGAGCTGTTTTTATTTGCATTTCTCTGATGACTAAGGATGTTGAACATTTTCTATCACAACCCCAAAATACTTAGACAACAATGAGGACACTAAGAGAGACTTACATAGATATAATCTATATGGGAAATAGAAAAAGACAAATCTCCTGAGTAAATTGGGAGCATGGGGACCTTGAGGGAGTGTTAAAGTGGGGAGGGTAGAGGCAGGAAGGGGAGCAGAGAAAAATGTAGGGCTCAATAAAAATCAATAAAAAAAGAAATTTTTTATGTCTTAACAATAAAATAATTCTCCATTTCCTTCTTTCCTTCACTCTTCTATGACTGTGATTGATGAGTTTGATTGTTTTATAACATGAAAGCTCAAATATTTTGGTCATTTTTATTATTATCATGGCTATTGGCTGAGAACAAGAATTCCAGCACAGTTGATAATATTTTCTGTGAAGATTGTCTATATAGATACAATATTCCTTTTAATATAGATTTTCTTTGTTCTGTAACTATAAAAATTTCATCAAACTGCAAACACATTGGAATATGGAATTTTGGCAACTTAATTAACCTAACTGGGTCACCTAATCCCAGGCCATGGTCACTCATATTTAGCTTCAGAATGAATCTTAGGGTTAGGGTTACGGTTAAATCATCTCTTATCTCCTTTGAGGTGAGAGCTGTGTTTTTGCGTTGACATGTGTGATTATGTGCTGTGCCCATTTCAATAAACCCCCAAAGAAAACACAGAGCCGGATTTCTCATGTAAAGTACAGGAGGATCTTTCTTTTACAAACCCGAGTTTGAACCACCCCTTTCCAGCACTCCAGAGTGGTGGGTGAGAAGAGTGTGACCACAAGCCTGGGGAGGAGAGAAATTTTAAAGGGAAAACGGCACAATCAGGGAGTTTGTGTTCTGTCATCTTAGGATTGTGTAGAAGGTCATAGGATAAGGTAGTTTCTGAAACCATTTATCAGTTTTTGAGTGTGAAACCCTAACAAGACCATTAATAACTAACAGGGTATCTTCAAGGACAGGATGTCTCCTAGGAACATCTGGACCTCACTACATTTTATGTCCCTGTCTTTATATGGTACTTTCTTAGGGTATCCATTTATATTCTGGTATTGCAGCATATTCTGGAGCTGAGATCAGTCCTGTCATCCCATCATCCCATTCCCTCCCCAACCCCATGTTCATCTAAGGAGAATTTTCCCCTTCCTTGTGTAATTAAAAGCCAAGCGATCCAGAAATAAAAATAGGGCTTTTAGCCACGTACTTGCCAAGTCTTCCTTCACCTTAGGGAGTAAGTTTTTAGCTTTTTACTTTAAATTTTAATAAACCTACTCTTTCACTGCAGCGTTTCAGCACCAATCCTATTTGTGCTTTCCTGAGCATGAGATGACCATGAACATTGCATCCCAGAAGACCCTACAAGGCCCCCACACGTAGCGAGTTGCATCTCCTTTAAAATATGAAGAAAAGAATTAAGACTGGCTGGGAAATGTCACTGTATTTCACTTTTTTTTATTTTTTTTCTATCATTTTGTTTTAAGGCTGTTTCTCGCCATGTGCAGCTTATTGTATCATTTCAAAGGAGAATTGTAAAGCTACAGCATCTAAAAAACTGAATGTCAGAATGCTTCGTCAAACTATGAATGTTGGGCTAGATTACGTAAAATGTGTAAGTGATGACATTTAAAGACGATATATGTTCAATACTCAAGGCTGTTTTCGTTTGATCATGGTAGTAGTTACAGACATTGATTTAAGAGATTAACTGCTTGGAACAAAGTCTACACTTTTATCCCGCCATCTCTGCCCAGCAAATCTCCAACTCTCCCCCAGCTCAGAACTGTTTCCGGGCACCTTTGCTCCGCACAGTGCCCTAAAACAACTGTCTCTCAACAAAAATTCCTCAAGGTTTTCTCACTGCCACAGCTGGCCTGGAATATCCTGCTACCCAGGAAACTTCTCTTCTTGCCGTCTCTGGTACCCTCACGTTCTTTCGCTCATTCACATCAGAACTTTTAAACGTACATGTTTCATTTTCTCCCTCTGATCTTTATCTGCCTAAATGTATCTAGGTTCTGTGAGAAATGTTTGCTTTGTTTGTGGAGAGCTAAAATGTTTCCTGGACCTTTGACAGTGTGGGACTCTAACAGCCAGCCTTAACTTGATGGCACTGTGGTATTGCCTGCTCTATCCCAGTGGATTAGTGACACTTCCCGCAGAGTGCTCAGAAGCTGTGTAATAATTTACACATTACTCCCCTGTGATGGCTGAGGAAACTTAATATGTTACCAGGCATCCCTTAAGGGCTGGGAACCTTTGCACTGGAATACCTGTGGGATCCTAGGGGCCTGCAGATGAGTTGAGGGTAGAATAATGGTGTTCCTGCTGTGAGGTTTTCAACCACTTGCTTTCTGTTTTTGTAAACTTGCTTATCCTTGGGGGACTGGGATGAAGTTGTCTCTTTATTACTATACACTGGGAAAGAGAAACCGAAACAAACTAAAGGTAATAAAGTGATTTGCTTGCCCAGCTGTGGATTCCATTGATAATTGTAATGCACACCTTTGATATCCACCTTTATAAACCCTCCCTGTAGCCCCCTTGGCAGGGCATGGGACTTGGCTGATATCCTGCTAGCCATAAGAATAAATTCATTTAATCTAAATTTGATTTGAGTCTAAATCTTTTTGTGGATTTGAACCTCACAAAACCAGATTATTTTGAACTATATGTCCTTCTCTAGTCTGCCTACCAACTCGGTTTATACAAGCTGTCATTCAACGTGCCACATGGACATATATGGGCAATATTCTCTGGAAGCCAGGATTTGTCCCAGGGACCCACACCTGACTACCTGCTTAAGGTAATGAGAAACCATCTGTGCCGTCAATTCTGTCCAAGTTGAAGAAGCCAATGTTTTAAATTTGCTGCAGATTTCCTTAGGTCCTCTCTCCTCAGCTTTCCTACTTCATAAAATCTTTCCTCTGTTCCTTTTTATGTAAAAGTAATGGGCCTGGGAATGTTAGAATATGGCTGTATGTTTAGGGAAGATCCTACAGCTTGAATCAGACCGTGCCATCCTGCAGATCTTTCTCGGGCAGAGAGTTAAGGATCAGTCTGTGCTAGCACTCAATTGTCTCAATTTTATAATACCTGACACCTACATGTTCTTTGTCATGGAAACTATGCTAAACTAAGTCACATGATGCAAAAGTTCCCACCACCCCAACAAGTCAAAGTCTGACTTTATCACTATACATTCACCAGAATTAAAAAAAAAAATGAAAACTGAAAACATTAAATGCTGGTAGATGTAAGAGGAACTCTCATTTACCATATTATTAAATGATCAATCACTTAGTATTTAGCCAAATTGCTTGAAAAATTATGTCTTGCAAAAGACAGTACATTAATATTTATGGAAATCTATTCATAATTAGCAAAATTTATAAGCAAACAAAATGTCCTTAAAAGATGAGCTTCATTACATTCCAACAGTGAAATATCTAATCCTAAATGCCATGAAAACCAGATTTCAATGCATTTCACTAATTGAAAACATAAAATCAAAAAGTCTCTCCTGTATGGATCAAACTAGATAGTGTTCTGGAAAAGGTAAAACATTGGAGGCAGTAAAAGGATAAATGGTTGCCATAGGTTACAGAAGGAAGGAAGGAGGACCATAAAGACTCGGAGGGCTGTGAAACTATGCTGCATGATGCAACAATTAGAGGACCCAGCACTGTGGGTGATCTATGGGACATCTGCGTCCTCTATCAGTCCCGTGGTAAACCTAAAACTTCTCCAAAATGTAATTAGTAAAAACAGTGTTGGGTCCACGGGGGTTGCACAAAGATGGGGGATAGACCACCAAAGTCATGCCTAATGCTGTAAGCTGAGGCTGCTAGTTCGTTTCTTGACTGCTCATTAATTGTTGGTCATGAGTGGTCAGGTGGCTACCTGAAAGCTGACCCTCAGTTTGCAGAGGGATGCTTTAGCCTTGTAGACAGAGGCATCAGTTTAAAACAAAGTAACCCACTGTTTATAGGTAATCCTTAAGCTTCTGAGAAAGCTGCTGATAGTCTGCTCTAGGCTTACAGTTTTGTTTCCTTATTTCTACATTTTTATTTCTGGAATCTCCATTTCTATATTCTTATTCTTGGGCTCCTCAGCAGTTGTATGAAATAAGTTACATATTTGTATATGTATATATGTAGATGCAATATGTATTATTGTGTACATATTTACATAGATACATACACACACACACACGCACACACACACACATATATAGATAGATATATAGATATATTTTACTGGTGCTCAACAATCTTGATTGAATGAGCAGCTAACTTAAACATGTATTTGGAATCATCTGCCTCCTGGATATGTTCCTATGTCTGGCCTTAGCAAATAGCCATGAGCCCCAAAGAAAAAGACTGGAGGCAGTGGATAAGGACACGACTGAGACAAAATTTTGACAAAACAGTTTCATTACACATTCTCTGAAGTCTTAGTTTCTATGTCTTGTGGAGGGAAGTGACAGCCCACCTCTTCCTGCCTGGAGAGCTAAGACACCAAGGCTAAAGAAGGTACAGGTACACATTGAATAAAATTCACTTATCCACCCATTTATCCATTTCTATATGAAGGCTTCTTTATAGCTGCTTGATTCTCCATTAGTATTAGACTATCCCTTAACAAACATCTAACTTTCATACTTCCATGAAAACCACTTTCACACCAAATCTAAGACAAGCAAATGCCTTTTTGTAAGCGGCAGCTCCATAGCATCTCTCCCTGACTCTGCCCTTCTTTCTCCCAGCATTCAGTTTAGTTTTCCCCACCTACCTAAGTTCTGCCCTATCAACAGGCCAAGGCAGTTTCTTTACTCATTAACCAATAAAAGCAACACATAGACAGAAGGACCTCCCACATCACAGGACAGCCGCGATGGACACTGGGCTGTGCTTCCTAGATGCAGCCAGAAATGAAACACCTCTCTCTCTAGATTCAGGTGTGACCTAAGGTTTTTAACCATCTTCCCATCCTATGAAACATGGAAAGTTTCAGAAGTGACCTCCCATGGAGAAATCAATCTTTCTTCCTACGATACCATGATCATTTCAACAGCTCTCCCGTTTCTGCTAAAACTAGCTTGAATTGGATTGGCATGGTCATTAGTGAGAAGCAGGTAGAGAACTGCCGTGACCATGAAATTCTAGTTTGTGAAGCAATTCTTGGTGCCAGTCACCTGAAAATCCATAACTCATATTTTATGCAGCAGGTTGAAAGGTAAAATGAAATTGCAATTAGAATCAGCATCAGTAGAAAATCAAGTGGTGCTTTGGCCAGAGACATGAACAGTATTGTTTGAAATGCTTTCTCCACAGAGCTCAGCTGAAATGTACTATGTACCTTCTGAACTAAAAATAACTCCAATTGATGTCAGCCTTATGTATTTTCACCTCTTTCGCTATTATTGTTTTTTCTACTCACATTTCTCTAAATGTGTGAAGAAAATAGTTACAATTTTCCAAAATAGTAACAAAATACTGGTGGGCTTTTGTTTTCACATGGAAACTTCCGCTTTCTTCTGAAAGAGCTGATTCAAACTAGAATGCCGCCCTCACCTGCTTCCTGTTGCTATAACTGGATACCTGAGACCAAGTAATTTATAAAATACAAACACTTAATCGCTCTGTGGTTCTGAAGGCTAGTCATTCAAGAGTAAGCAAAGGATGAGCCCCTCCTTCTCTTTGACACTTCTGCAGAATCTCTAGGTAGCTTGTGGCATCACATGACCTCACAGACATCTTCCTAGTTCAGGTCTCTCCTTTTAACCTCAGTGACCTCCTAGAGGTTCCACCACACAACTCAGAGTTTGCACCCTCTTAACAAATCCCACAGGGATGAACTTTCATTGTATCACGGTGCAGGGAGGGTTGGCATTTACACCATAGCAGATTTTCTCTTGCTGAAGTGCATGGTAAATAGGAGTATGGAAGAGAGGAAAATAAAGAATACTTGTCTGGGATTGAAAAATAAAAAAAGGCAGGAAAAGGAGGCCAGGAGGCAGGGAGTACAAGTGCAATTGAAGGATGTCGACAATATTTTATATTATAGATGAAGTGTGGGCAGAAAGTATGGGCAGGATTAATTTGTCCTTGAAACATTCAGAGTTTGTACTTGCTGTTTTTCCTCACCATGGCAAAACGTCATTAACCTGTGCCTTGAATGTCCTGGGTTCTAAATCACAGTAAGATCTTTGAAGGTTGGACTTTTTGCATCACATTTACATCTTTGGTTCAAGAAACTCAACTTTGAAAGAAATCTGAATTTCAGTGAATTTTGTTACAATTATGTAAACAGCTGGAAGCTGTTGAAATTTGACAGATAATGCTATTTCTGCAAGCGCTTCATCCTACTTAGAGGATGAAGCTTTAACTCACCACGTTGTCACAAGCACATGCTGTTGTCATAGCAACTTGAGAGAAGGTCATGATGAATGAAAAACTGAGTTGGTGATAACCCAAAGGCATAATTTAATAATGACCGCAGGGAGACCCGCTGTGAGGACAATGACAAAAATCAAGAGACTTTGCTTATTTCTGTATTCTCCACTTCGTGACTTCTTTGGTCCTTAATATTTTCAAGCCAAAATGCAATATGTATTAGCAGAGACATTTTTCTCCTATTCTATTATTACTACAACTTTGTTTTTTTTAAAAAAAATTCTTCCAACGCTAGTATGTAAAGAATAAGAATCACATACCTTTATTTTATTTCTTTTTTATTGTTTTTATTGAGCTATATATTTTTCTCTGCTCTTATCCCTTCCTCTCCCCTCCTCTTCTACCCTCTCCCATGGTTCCCATGCTTCCAATTTTCTCAGGAAATCTTGTCTTTTCCTAATTACCTTGTAGATTAGATCCATGTAGGTCTCTTTTGGGGTCCTCTTTCTTGTCTAAGTTCTCTGGGATTGTGAATTGTAGGCTGGTTTTCTTTACTTTATGTCTAAAAGCCACTGATGAATGAGTACATATATGTGTTTTTCTGGACCTGTGTTACCTCACTCAATATGATGTTTTCTAGACCCATCCATTTGCAAGCAAATTTCAAGGTGTCGTTTTTTTTTCTACTGTGTAGTACTCCATTGTGTAAATGTACCACATTTTTCTTATCCATTCTTTGGTCTAGGGGCATTTAGATTTTTTCCAGGTTCTGGCTATAACAAATAATGCTGCTATAAACATAATTGAGCACAAGTCCTTGTGGTATGATTTAGCATCCCTTGGATATATGCCCAAAAGTGGTATTGTTGGATCTTGAGATAGATTGTTTCCTAATTTTCTGAGAAATCACCATACGGACATCCAAAGTGGCTCTACCAGTTTGCACTCCCACCAGCAATGGAGAAATGTTCCCTTTACCCCACATCCTCTCCAGCATAAGTTGTCATCAGTGTTTTTGATCTTGATCATTCTTACAGGTGTAAGATGGAATCTCAGTATTGTTTTGATTTGCATTTCTCTGATGGCTAAGGATGGTGAGCATTTCCTTAAGTGTCTTTCAGCCATTTTAGATTCCTCTGTTGAGATTTCTCTGCTCAGGTCTATACTCCATGTTTTATAGAATTATTTCTTCTTTTGATGACCAATTTCTTGAGTTCATTGCATATTATGAAGATCTGCCATCTGTTCAATGTGGGGTTGGTAAAGATCTTCTCCCATTCTGTAGGCTGCCATTTTGTCTTGTTGGCCATGTTTTTTGCTTCTCAGTTTCAAGAAGTCCAATTTATTAATTGTACCTCGTTGTCTGGCTACTGGGGTTATATTTAGGAAGTAGCCTCCTGTGACAATGCATTCAAGTGTGCTTCCCACTTTCTCTTATATGAGATTCAGTGTGGTTGACTTTATATTGAGGTCTTTGATCCATTTGGGCATAAGTTTTGTGTATGGTGATGGATATGGATCTATTTTCATTCTTCTACATGTTGATATCCAGCTATGCCAGCACCATTTGTTGAGTATGCTTTCTTCCATTTCATATTTTTTTGCTTCTTTGTCAAAAATCAGGTGTTTTTAGATATGTGATTGATATCTGAATCTTTGATTCAGTTTCATTGGTCCTCCTGTCTGTTTTTATGCCAATACCAGGCTGTTTTCAATATTGTAGCTCTATAGTAGAGTTTGAAGTCAGGGATTGTGATGCCTCCAGAAGTTCCTTTATTGTACAGGATTGTTTTGGCTATTGTGGGCTTTTTTGCTTCTCCATATGAAGCAGAGTTTTGTTCTTTCAAAATCTGTGAAGAACTTTTGTGGGATTTTGCTGGGCATTGTATTGAATATGTAGATTGCTTTTGGTAAGATTTCCATTTTTACTACATTTTTACCTACCCAAGAGCATGAGAGATCTTTCTATATTCTGGTGTCTCCTTCAATTTCTTTTTTTCAAAGATTTAAAGTTCTTGTCATACAGTTCTTCCACTTGTTTGGTTAGAGTTACTCTAAGGTATTTTATGCTATTTGTGGCTATTGTGAAGGATTATGTTTCTCTAATTTCTTTATCAGCCCATTTATCATCTGTTTAAGGAAGGCTACTGGGTTTTTTTTTTTTGGAGTTAATCTTGTATCCTGCACATTACTGAAGGTGTTTATGAGTTGTAGAAGTTCATTGGTAAAATTTTTGGAGTTGTTTATGTAAACTATCAGATCATCAGCAAATAGTGAGTTTGAGCTCTTCTTTTCCGATTTGTATCCCCTTGATCTCCTTTTGTTGTCTTAGTGCTCTAGCTGGAACTTCAAGTACCAAACTGAATAGATGTGGAAAGAGTGGACAACATTGTTTTGTCCCCAATTTTAGTGGAATCTCTTTGAGTTTCTTTCCCTTTAGTTTGATGTTGGCTGTTGGCTTGCTGTATATGCCTTTATTATATTTAGGTATATTCCTTGTATCCCTGCTCTCTCCAAGAACCTTTATGATGTAGGAATGTTTTCTTTTGTCGAAGGCTTTTTCAGCATCTAATAAGATGATCATTTGAGGTTTTTTTTTTTCAGTTTGTTTATATGGTGGAGTATATTGATATATTTTCCTACGATGAACTATACTTGCATCTGGGATGCAAGCCAATTTGATCAAGGTCAATGATTTTTCTGATGTGTTCTTAGATTTGGTCAGCTAGCATTTTACTGAGTATTTTTGCGTCACTGTTCATGAGTGAGCTTCTTAGTGATGTTTTTATGTGGTTTGGGTATCAGGGTAATTATAGCCTCATAAACAGAGTTTGTCAAGGTTCCTTCTGTTTCTATTGTGTGGAACAATTTGAGGAGTATTGTTATTAGTTCTTTAAAAATCTTGTAGAATTTTGGGCTGAAACCATCTGGTCCTGGGCTTTTGTTGATTGGATGTCTTTTGATGAGTGTTTCTATTTCTTTAACAGTTAGAAGTCTATTTAATTTGTTTATCTGGTCTTGATTTAATTTTGGTAAGTTATATTTATCCAGAAAATGGTCCATTTCCTTTAACTTTTCCAATTTTGTGAAGTACAAGTTTTTGAAATATGACCTAATGGGTCTCTGGATTTCCTCCATGTCTGTTGTTATGTCTCCCTTTTCATTTCTGATTTTGTTAACTTGGATATTCTCTCTATGTACTTTGGTTAGTTTGAATAAAGGTTTGTCTATTTTGTTGAGTTTCTTGAAGAACCAACTCTTTGTCTCATTGATTCTTTGTACTGTTTTCTTTGTTCCTATTTTGTTGATTTCAGCTCTAATTTGATTATTTCCTGCCATCCTGTCCTCCTGGGTGAGTTTGTTTCCTTTTGTTCTAAAGTTTTCAAGTGTTCTGTTAACTCACTGGTGTGGGATTTTTTTTTCAAATTTCTTTATGTGCTATGAACTTTCCTCTTAACACTGCTTTCATTGTGTCCCATAATATTTGAGTATGTTGTGTGGTCATTTTCATTGAATTTTAGGAAATCTTTAATTTCTTCCTTTATTTTTTCCTTGAGCCATTAATGATTCAGGTGAGCATTATTTAATTCCCATGTGTTTGTGGGCTTTCTGGAATTAGTGTTGCTGTGGAGTTCTAATTTTAAGCCATGGTGATCTGATAAGATACATGGGGTTATTCCATTTTTTTTGTATCTGTTGAGGTTTACTTGGTTACCTAGTAGGTGGTCAATTTTTGAGAAGGTTTCATGAGGTGCTGAGAAGAAAGCCTATTCTTTTATGCTTGGATGGAATGTTCTATAGATGTCTGTTAATTCCATTTGAGTCATAACATCTGTTAGTTCCCTTTTCTTCTGTTAATATTCTGTCTGACAGACATGTCCAGTGGTTAGAGTGGGGTGTTGAAGTCTCCCACTCTTAGTGTGTGATTTGAGCTTTAGAAGTGTTTCTTTTACATATGAGTGTGCCTTTGTATTTGGGGCATAGATAGATTTCAGTATCGATATTTCCTGTTGATGGATTTTTCCTGTGACTAATATGAAATGTCCTTCTTTGTCTATTTTGATTGATTTTAGTTTGAAGCCTATTTTGTTAGATATTAGGATAGCTACACCATTTTGTTTATTAGGTCCATTAGACTGGAAATTTTTTCCCAACCCTTTACTCTGAGGCAATGTCTGCCTTTGAGGTTGAGGTGTGTTTCTTGTATACTGAAGAAGGATGGAATCTGTTTATGTATCCAATCTGTTAGGCTGTGTCTTTTAATAGGTGAGTTGAGTTCATTTATATTAAGCGATATTAATGGCTAGTGATTTCTAGCTCCTGTTATTTTAGTTTTTGTTGGTGGTGATGCTATTGTGTGTGTTTTTCCCTTCTTTGGGATTTGCTGATGTGAGGTCATCTATTGTCTGTGTTTTTGTGGATGTAGCTAACTTCTTTGAGTTGAAGTTTTCCTTCTAGTACTTTGTGTAGGGCTAGGTTTGTGGCTAGGTATTTGTCAAATCTGGCTTTTTCATGGAATATCTTGTTCTGTTCGTCTACGGTGATTGAAAGTTTTGCTGGGTATAGTAGTCTGGGCTGGCATCCGTGGTCTCTTAATGTCTGCATAACGCTTGACCATGACCTTCTGGCTTTCATTGTTTCCATTGATAAGTCGGATGTCATTCTGTTAGGTCTGCCTTTATATGTTACTTGGCCATTTTCCTTTGCAGCTCTTAATATTTTTTCTTTATTCTGTATGTCTAGTGTTTTCATTATTATGGGGCAAGGGAACTTTTTTAAATCCAGTCTATTGGTGTTCTGTAAGCTTCTTGTATCTTCATAGGGATATCTTTCTTTAGGTTGGGAAAAATTTCCTCTTTGATTTTGCTGAACATTTATTTTTGCTTTTGAGTTGGACTTCTCCTTCTTCTACCCCTATTATTCTTAGGTTTGGTCTTTTAATGGTATCCCATATTCCTTGGATATTTTGGGTTGAACTTTTATTAGATTTAGTGTTTTCTTTGATCGATGAGTTGATTTCCTCTATTTTATCTTCAGCACTTGAGATTCTCTCTTCTATTCTACTGTTTATGCTTAGTGGTTCCCAATCATTTTTTCATAATTTCAGTTTCAATAATTCCCTCAATTTGTGGTTTCTTTATGCCTCTATTTCAGTTTTCAAGTCTTGAATAGTTTTTTTTCCATATGTTTGATTACTTTTTCTTGGGTTTCTTTAAGGGATTTGTTAATTTCTTCCAAGTTTTTGTTTGTCTTTTCTTCCATTTCTTTGAGGGAATTTTTCATTTCTTCTTTAAGGGCCTCAAAAATTCTCCTTAAGTTATTTTTTAGGGCATTTTCTTCTGCTTCATATATATTTGGCTGTTTAAGTCTTACCATTGTAGGCCACTAGTTTTTATAGGTGTCATGTTGCTCTTTGTGGTGTTGAGTGTGTTTTCACTTGTCTACCCATCTTTTCCTCTCATTGGTGTAGTTGGGGCTGTGTCTCTGGTGATCAATCATCTAAGTGCCAGTGGATCCAAGGCTCAGATGGTTGCTCCTCATGGTGCAGCCAGGGTCATCATTCCAGTCACTCTGGAGGTCAGTCCACGCTCCTGGAAGTCACACAACACTCCAGAGACTTGCTCTGCAATGGGTCATTCAGGCCTGCTCCCATGGAGGTTGTTTGCTTGGGGTTGCTTCCAATGAGATTGCTGCCTTGGGCCTGCTCCCGCAGAGGTTGCTTGCTCAGGCCTATCGCTGGCTCAGGTCTGATATCTCAGAGGTCACTGATTCACACCCAGTCCTGCAGAGGTCTCTCAGCAGTCACTCCCTTGTACCTCCACACACCTTTATTTTCATTACGTCTTTAGTATTCTTCCAAATGTGGAGACAGCACATAATGTCATTTTAATACTTATAACCATTAATACAAAGAAAAATTCATCGTATCTATTTATAATGAAAAACATAAACTTAAAATAATTTTATATGTACCACATGGGTTGTAAGTTTTCAGAGCCAAACTGCCACCACCTTCATGAGGTCACCTGTGCATATTTGAGGGCATCCATCAAGATCAAACCTGCCACCTTCCCTCCTTGAAGAAGGGGAAAGGGAGTGTCATTGGACAATCACCTGAGGGTTCAGGCATTCCTAGTCATCTGTATACAAGTCTTCCTTTGCTGCCAACTGTCTAGGAAAGGGGCCAGAGTATATAGGCTGGGAGGCTAGAGAAAAGAGGCTCATCCATGGGACAATGAGGAAGTCATCTTCCATGTCAGATGAAGACTTTGAGGTCACCTACACTCCTGTCATTAACCCTTCACCAATTGCATCAGGGTTGCATTAAGGAAAGAAATCAAATTTACTCTTGGCAGTAGTTTGACCAAAGGTGAACTCAAGTTTAAATTCTCCACTTCTCTCCCTGTGTCTTCTGTTTCTCTGTAGCCTATAGTTTCTGGGCTATCTGTAATCTGTCTGATATATGGACCTGAATCTCTGCCTTGCCTAAATGCTGTCTTGTGATTCTGTCCCTAATAAAGGGCTTTTCTCTCCTTTATTGAATGGAGTAGAAAACATCATAAGGGGAACAAATGCGTGATACATTACAGAAATCTTTAACAAAGTTTTACAAGGGATTAAGTCACTGATTCTGACCTCAACTGACCCAGGTAACAAACACACTGCAGACATTGCTACAAACAGACCATATCCATGCTTCTATCAACATTTATAGCAGATATTTGTTTTTATAAAGTCACTTTTGGACAAGATTGCTGTTTTTATCTAATTATTAATATAACATACATACAAAAATACATGTACTACTCTTGGGTTTGGGACATAGAAGACCACATAAATTAAAATTACAGCTATGTATTAGCTTGGTTTATAAATGCTGAGTAGATGGAAAAGGCAGCACAAATATTGTTGGTTGTTGCATTGGTCTCTTAAAGGCACGTTAACAGACGGCCTGAGTACCCAGCAGGATATCCATCTGAAGTCTTGTATGACCTCAGGCTATATTATTAACTTAGATATGAGGTTCCACAAAAGTTCTGGTCTCTTAGAATGTAAGAGATATTTTCATAATTGTATCTTCAGACTCAATATACTCATTGGTATCCTGGGGGAACTATGATGGACTGACTATACATTGCTTTGTCATTGGCAATGATATTCCCATCTCCTCCAGGGAAAAAAAATTTCAGCAACAATATGAATTTTTAAAACACAAAATAAGCCCACAATAATTTTCAATGCTTCTTTGGTTTTTTTTCTGGTTTCTTTTTTTTCCTAAACACAACTATGTACTTTATTTTGTTGCGTTTTTTACTTTTTTATTATTTGTTTAAAAAAGAAAGCAAATTATACTTTTCCATTTTACATGCCAATCCCAGTTCCCACTTCCTCTTCTCTTCCCACCCCTTCCACTGACTCCCCAACCCCCACCCACTCTTCAGAGAGGGTAAGGTACATTGCTTTAGGAAAGGCCCAAGGCCCTCCCTACTATGTCTAGGTCAATCAAGGTATCATCCAAAGAGAATGGATTCCCAATAAGCCAGTACAAGCTGTAGTGATAAATACTGGTGCCACTGCCAGTGGCCCCTCAGTCTTCCCCAGCCATACAACTGTCATCCCCATTAAGAGGGTCTAGTTTTGTCCTATGCTTGTTCCTTCCCAGTCTGGCTGGAGTTGGTGAGCTCCCATTAGCTCAGGTAAACTGTTTCAGTGGGTGAACCCGTCATGGTCTTGACCTCTTTGCTCATATTCTCATTCCTTCCACTCTTCAACTAGTCTTTGGGGGCTCAGTCCAGTGCTCTGAGGTGGGTTTCTGCCTCTGTTTCCATCAGTTGCTGGATAAAGGTTCTATGGTTATATTTAAGATATTCGTCAGTCTGACTACAGGGCAAGTCAGTTCACACACCCTCTCCTCTGTTTCTTAGGGTCTTAGCTGGGGTCACCCTTGTGGATTCCTGGGAATTTCTCTAGTGCCAGGTTTCTGCTAACCCCATATTGGCTCCCTCAATCAAGATATCTTTTTCCTTGCTCTCATCTCTGTCCTTCCTCCGTCTCGACCATCCCATTCCCTCAAGTTCTCCTCATCCTTCCCCTTTTCCTCTCCTTTTCCTCTTCTACCCTCTCCCCCTCACCTATGTTCCCAATCTTGTCAGGTGATCTTGTCTATTTCAGCTTTCCAGGTAGATCTATGTGTGTTTTTCTTAGGGTCCACCTTGTTACTTAGCTTCTTTAAGATCATAAACTATAGGCTCAATATACTTTGTTTATAGCTACTATTCACTTATAAGTGAGTACATACCATATTCATCTTTTTGTGTCTGGGTTACCTCACTCAGGATAGTGTTTTCTAGTACATCCATTTGCATGAAAAATTAAGATGTCATTGTTTTTTACCACTGAGTCGTACTCTACTGTGTAAATATGTCACATTTTCTTCATCCATTCTTTGGTTGAGGGGCATCTAGGTTGTTTCCAGATTGTGGCCATTACAAATAGTGCTGCTATGAACATAGTTGAATGTCTTGTAGTATGATTGAACATCTTTTGGGTATATGCCCAAGAGTGGTATTGCTGGATCCAGAGGTAGGTTGATTCCCAATTTTCTGAGAAACCACCATACTGATTTCCAAAATTGTTGCACAAGTTTGCATTCCCACCAGCAATGGATGAGTGTTCCCATTACGCCACATCCTCTCCAGCATAAGCTATCATTGGTGTTTTGGTCTTAGCCATTCTGACTAGTTTAAGATGTTATCTCAGAGATGTTTTGATTTGTGTTTCCCTGATGTCTAAGGATATTGAACATTTCCTTAAGTGTCTTTCAGTCATTTGAGATTCTTCTGTTGAGAATTCTGTTTAGGTCTGGACCCTATTTTTGAATTGGGTTATTTGGAATTTTGATGTCTAATTTCTTGAGTTCTTTATATATTTTGGAGATTAGTCCTTTGTCTGATGCGGGGTTGGTGAAGATCGTTTTCAATTTAGTAGGCTGCCTTTTTGTCTTACTGACTGTGTCCTTACTGCAGAGATCTAAACATAACTATCATTCTAAGTTTGAAAACTAAAACACTTGTATCTTTTAGAAATTCTGTCTTAAGAATATTTAAGCAAGTTAACACATCATAATGTAGCCATACCTGTGGGTTTTGGGGGTTTGTTTTTTGCTTTTGTCTGTAGTTAAACTACTTCCTTTATTTCCAAATGACTTTTTGCAGTCAGACCCACACCAGTAAGACAAACTTACTTTATACTCTAAGGGTCTAATTAAATCAGTTGGAAGTTATTAAAATTCTTCAAGATTTCTGCATATCTTAAGTCAAGGACAGCCTTCCAATTAGCTACCAGTCCCAACAAGGGCTACTGTGAGAGATGTAGTTTTGCCTACAACAAAGCACAAATCAGGCATATGTTTAATCTTAGCCTGTCACCCCTTAAATATTTACATAATTCATATACATCTGCTATGCCAATTTCTTCATGAATGATGTAGATGTGATACCTGTTTTTCAGGGCCATAAAATAGACATGGGTAACGATGAAAATCCTTTTCTTTTCTGTCTTCAAAATAAGGAATTTTGGCAAACAAGAAATGTGTGCTTCATGATAGCCATAGAAAAGTTGAATTATTAATCATTAACCATGACTCATTAATACTTAATATTTATCTCATATTTTATTTATATATTGGTTATTACTCATTTACAATTCATTGCAATTATGGAACTGACCAAAACCTTTACTGATTTCCTACTGAAGAAAGACTAAATGCCCAGGGTTGTCTCCCAGGTGAGCAACACACTTGCTCCCAGGGACTACAGATGTAGAATCACACCACACCGACATCTGGAGTTACTGGTCCTTCTAAGCATGTCCTGAAGCTCAAATCAAGAAAAAAATAATAGTTTTCTAAACTATAAACTCATCTCAAACCGAAGAGGGTTGTGGTTCTGACTACAGGCAGCTAGACAATAATCATGAAAATGGCTAGGACAAGTGGGAAAGGTTAAATCTGACCAGTGTATAAAGAACAAAAGTCTTACTGTGCTACCAGATTATGAACATTATGAATGTCTTAGCGATTTTAATTCAAAACACTGAAGTTATAGCTTTCAGGGAAGAAAAACAGTTGAAAGAAAAGAGGAAGAAGAGGAAGAAGGCAGCTGTGTACTTTTATAACTCCACAAAGAGCTGGGAACAAAGACAGTGACAGAGATAAATGTGACCCTAAGTGAAAGAATGTTCTCAACAGTCAAGACTGCTGACCAATGCACTAGCTGAAACGAGCTGACCCTTAAGGCTAAGCCAAGACAGAACTGTTGGATGGCATATGGTTGGCCTGTAACCTGATGACTTTCACAGTGGAGGAGCCAATAGTGATTTTCTGAAGTTTACTCATGGATTTAAAAAAATATATACTTATGATTATACATCTTAGTTTGCTTTCTGTTGTTGAGATGAACACTGTAATGAAAAATACTTTATTAGCTTAACCATCCCAAGCACAGTCCATGACCAAGGGAAATCAGGGCAGAAATTCAAGCATCTCCAGGAAGCACAAAGGAACACTGCTCTCTAGAGTGCTCTTTAGACTTGCTCAATTCCCTTTTCTAACAGCCCAGACCCATCTACACAGGGATAGCCCCTCTCATAGTGGACTGGGTTTCCTGTATCAATTGTAGTCAAGAAAGTTCCGCCATAGACTTGACCACAGGCTAATCTGATGAAGTCAATTTCTCAAAAGAAGTTACCACATTCCAGATATGTCATGCTATCATCTAGGAATAGCTATGACGTACTAGTAATTACAAGCGTTTTTCAAATTCTCTTTTCAGGATGTTGACAGTGATGTTGGAAACGGAACTCAAAGAGCAATGGTCAGGAAAGAGTCATTTATTATCAAAAGAATTATTTAATTTGTATAATTTATATTATTTTAATTTCTTAAAACGTTCAGATCATAGTATTTAAAAAACATATGTTTTCATCTTTAGAAAACTGTTCTGATAAAAGTGCTACTAGGCACTTAGGTCCATAGTCTTCTGACTTAGTTTCCCTGCATTTTAAAATAAGCTAAGAAATAAAAATTAGTAAAAGAAAATGAATTTATTTATAGTTTTCAGGCAAGCACATATGGGGATACTTAGCAACATGGGAACCCCATGAACTGGTTTTAGATACATGCACAAGACAGAATATAGTCTCAGAACAAATTGCCAGGGGAAAGAAACAATGCATCATCTTAACTATGCATGCCTGGGCACTGCATATGATTAAACTCAGATTCCTTGGAAGGAAGCCCAAGTTAGTGTTGTCTGGCAATGAGTCTGACCTGTACTTTTGCTCGGATTCTGAATAAAAGTCCTCCTAATTCACTCTTTGTAGGCATATAAATTTCAGAATAAAAGCTCTACCACTTTGCTATCTGCAGGCATATAAAATTCAGAATAAAAGTCACACACACACACATACACACACACACACACACACACACACACACACACACACTTTGCTCTTTGCATGCATATGATCAAAAGAAAATGAGACACTAGAATCTCTTGGTTCTGGCAGACCAAATTGGAGAGAGAGAAGAAGCCAAATTTCCTTGCCAATGTTCCTGGGGTCATGTTGTATGTTAAAGAAAGCTTTGAGACAGACAGTGTCAGAGCAGATGCAAATCTGGCTGAGCTAGTTGGACAGGTCTTTCTCTTGGAAGGGGTCCTGAGCCCCACTTGCCTGTATTCTCTTTGACAAAGAGCTTTTCATTAAAATCTGGGTCAAGGGAAGTTGGGTCATAACAGTCTCTACTTTTTAATATCCTTTTATTTTATTTATTGTTGTGTTTGTTCATGACATGTATGTATGTGTGCTTCCTTTGTCTCTGGTCCATTTCTTTGGTAACTCTAGAGGAGAAACTGCTTTAATCTTTTCTCGGTGGGTCAAATTTATCTCTAAGTCCTGCATAAATTGTAAGCATGAATTTTTACAAGTGAAAAAGGTGATCGTCTGTTAACTAATATATATGTGGATGTGTGTGTGTGTGTATGTATGTATGAAAAACAACAGCATCTTCTGGTCCTGAAATAGGCTGACGCTACATGTGTCCCTGTAATGAAAGGACTTCAAGTCATGGCTGAGCCTTAAAGTGGGTGGCAGAGCACTAGACAGAACCAGTACAGAATACGGGAATTCTAAATGTGATGAGACCTTAAACAGAAGGGGAAGCTTCCTTTAAATCCAAGAGAATAAAAGAGAGAGAGAGAGAGAGAGAGAGAGAGAGAGAGAGAGAGAGAGAGAGAGAGAGGTATGGCCTCAGCACTACTCAATCTGCTAGCCCACCATTACAGCTTTTAGAAAAATGACTAGTAGACTTTTACTGTTTGTTATCGGTAACAAGGGGTTGTGAGTAAAGGCAATGGTGACTTTATTTTGAGGAACTAAAATTTTATTGCCACCAACAATGACTAAATCTCATCATTTAATTGTCTGCATCCCAGATTTCCCATTTTTCTTTCTGAGGTCGGGGCTGGTTTCTCACAGAGAAAATTATCGTCCATATATTTTTTTGTCTCGAGTTTTACTTCATTATGATCAGTTGTATTACTTTACTTTCAAAGAGTCAGCGAATTTCAAGATAAGCATGGGATTATCATGACCTCCGCAGGCTAAGTGCATTTCTAAGGCATATAGAAGTCATAGGGAGATAGCTATTTGCTCGAATTTCATGAAATGTTTACATTTGCATAGACAGAGGAGAATCCTGACTGTATTCTACCCTTCTGTCAAAATTCTGTGTTGGAACTTATCTTCCCAGAAATAAAAGAATGAGACCTTAAAAAGCTGTTTTCACTCTTATCAAATATATAAGTAAACTTCCACATGGACATTCAGCACCTGAACTATATACTTCCTTTCACGAAGGGAAGATTGGCACAGCAAATGGTATATCTCATTTCCTACAGTGTATATGAACCACTTGGAGCACAAGCCGTGTCTCATATTTGCCTCTGTCATTGCTCAGAAGCATAGAGAAGAACAGATTTCTCAGTGCTTTACTACTTTAGATGTCATATTTTCTATAAAATACTATGAAATTTTTAATACTCTTAGGATAAAAAATCTTTAGCAATTCTTCACAGTTGTGCATTTAAGAAACTAGAGACATAATCGTCAGTGTATTAAAATGAGGACATGAAGGAAAATAGTACAAAAATGATTATATAATTATGTAGCAAAGGCTAGAGACTATAAATTATTATACAAACTGTATGAAAAAGATTATGAGATATTTAATAATTTGAATTATGTTTTCTAATTAGGTCCTCTTAGGAGTTATGATGTATGGCATATTATTTATAATATTACTAAACATTTCATAATCTCTGGACACTGCATGATTTGTGCACTTGCTATGAATGCCATTTGCATAGGATTGTTGAACTCTACCATTTGCATTGCTGAAAAACAACACACACAGTAGGAAAGTGCTCTACTGAGCACTGTGGTAGCCCATGGAACACCATTGCCACATTCACTGTGATTTGCTTTGATCAAATGCTGTGACTTCTTTCATTAAGTCTTATTATATGTCGTGTATCGCCCATATCCATCCACAACTTTTGAACTTACTACTTTGAGGAGCAGAGTCAATACAAATATCTTTTCTCTTCGAAGGGGGAGAAAGAATAATTAAGGGGTAGACTAGAATAAAGATAAATATCTCCGCTCATAATTTTGACATTGGGGCCCACTGTCCCATTCCAAACTTTGTATGTTGAAGTATTAACACATAATACATAGATGCACAGGCTCTCATACTATTTAGACATAACTTGAATTAAAATAAAGGCTCCAGGTTAGACACTTAACTGGTGTCCTGATAAGGTGGGAAAGTTTTGACATAGACCAATGGAAAGAGAAGGAAAAAGAGACAGGCAGAGGAAGATGGACATCTGAAAGCCAATGAGAAAGACCAAAGACCCAATACTTGCAGCCCTTCCGTCTTGACTTTGTGCTGGGGAAACTGGAAAAATCAATTTCTTGTACTTAAACCTGCAGAAACAAACTCTCTCCCAATGCGTTCTTCATTTCTTGCGGAGATGAATATGGCTGGCTTCTGTGTGGAAATTAACCTCTGGATCGTCTGGAAAGCAACTGTCATACCTTTAATACCGTTAAGCTTATTTTGAAAGTAATGTTATTAAGTTAAGAAAAGAATTAGAATTAAACCTCTCTGTTGAAAATACACAAACCCAAAGAAGCTATTGTGATTTAAGAATTCCTCCCAGTAACACAATTTAGATACAATTAGCAGGTTCTTACAGAGCAGATCTGCGGGGTGGTGGTTTTTGCAAAGAGGCTTTTCAATGCCACAAAGGAATTAGGAAGGAAAGTTTTGCATTTTTATTATAAACTAGAGACAGGTTATTAATGGCAAAAACTTAATATGAGAGACACAGTGTTTCACAGTTTATGTGAATAGCACAAAGCACTGCTTCTTTCAGCATGGTGAATCTTCCCAGGACATAAAACCCCTCATTTCCTCGCCCCCAAAATCAACTGACAGTTTGAATTCTCCATGCAGCTTTTTGTTTTGTTTTTGTTTTGCTTTGCTTTGTCTTGTTTTGTTTTCCAAACCAAAACAGGGTTTCTCTGTGTAGCTTTGGAGCCTGTCCTTGAACTCACAGAGATCTGACTGCCTCTGTCTCCTCAGTGCTAGGGTTAGAGGCATCCACTGCCACCACCACTTACCCATTTTTATTTTATTTTACTATTCAGGATATTGTTCAGGGAATATTTATAATAATCTTGAGTTAGGCAAGTCAAAGCCCAATAAAAGAAAGACAGTGACATGAACACTGTTTAAAGATGCAGAGATAGGTCATGACAGTCTCTGGAGAGATTCTCTCTTATATTTCTTGAAAAACGCACAGAAAAGTAAAGTTTTCTCGAAGCATATAGTTATAGTTAAACCGTTCTACACAAAAGTCATATTTGCATAATCATAAGCTGTAACTTTAATGCTTTCACATCTAATCTATCTTAATCACTGTAATTTACTAATAAGGCACCATACTTATAATTGACGTCATCCCTTCAAAAACTGAATGCTGATATTCCTGCAAGAAAAAACTCTCTGTTTCTTCATCCAACCCCTGGAGTCTTCTTAGGAAATCCAAACTTTATTCTTTTTTTCCCAGGTCTCCCAGGCAACCACCAGGACTTGAATCAAGCCAAATAAGGGGACTAATGTGTCCATAGTAATGTGACACTAGAGACAGTTTGCCAAGAACAGTGGTGTCTCATCCTTACCCAGACCTGGTCCCAGAACACCAGTGACAGGAGACAACAGAGTAGTTGCTTTAGAGAGCCAGGGTGACCTGTCGCACGGTGGTCTGTCTGGGGCAAAAGGCTTCTTGAAACTGCAGTGAAACCCACCAGACTCAACCTCCTCTGAAGTCGCAGACATTTCACAGTCAAATATGAGCAGACAGTCAAGGAGCCCAAAACATGTGAGCAGAAAATAGGACTGGAAGGACATGAGGGCAATGAATGAGGAAGAAAAGAATAGCAACAGTAGAAAATCTCTTCATTATAGCCCTGGACAAGAAAGAGAAGATACCACACCCACAAAAACTAGGCCAAGGGTGAATGAGTGATAAGGAAATGCAGGTAAAGCAACGGTTTATAAAAACATGATAAAGAGTACATGTATTTCAATACAAACCTCAAAGTCTGAAACAAGATAATCGGTAAAAAGTAAGAAAAGAAAGCAAGTAAAATAAAAAAAAATTAAACCAAGAGAAGGAACATAAATAGAAAAGTGAAAACAAAATCACCAGAACGAAATAGAAGAGAAATGTTTCAGGGCTAAAAGATACAAGTCCTTGTAAGTATCTGTGCTTATTGGGAGATGGGTAGAAGGTAAGTATAAGGGAAAAGTAAACAGAAGCATCCTAAGAGGAATGTCCCAGTGTCACTATCTCAGACACGGGTGGGAAATGAATGGCTGACAAGGGACTAAAGATGTACATGACACATTTTAATTAAGTTCCAGTCAGGCATCATTCCAACATGTATATGATCTTTGAATTTCTAACCGATCATCCACAGTGGAAGGTGAAGCCTCTTCCCAGGAATTCTGTTCACAATGGTTATTCGTACATCATTCGCACTGGGAAGGAAAATAGCAGGTGCTAACACTGTCATCTACACACTCTATTCCTGCTCCCTGTGACAAGTGGCAGTGAGTGCTAAGTCCCCTGCAAGAATAAAGTGGGGAGAGTGAGAGAAGACAGAGAGAGCTTTTACAGAGTGAGGAAGGGATTGTCAGAGGTATATGAACGAACACACACACAAACAAAAACATTATTCAGGCAGGCCCCAAAGAACTCCTTGTCTTGGAGGTCAGGAATTGAAAGAAGACATGATTTAAAGAACTTTGAACCGCCCAGGTGATGGTGGTGCATGCCTTTAATCCCTGTGCTGGGGAAACAGTTGGAGGAAGATCTCAATGAGATCAAGGCTAGCCTGGTCTATCAAGGGAATTCCAGAATTCCAGGACAGTCAAGACTGTTAAACAGAGAAACTCTATCACCAAAAACAAGCAAGCAAGCAAACTAACAAACAAACAAACAAAACATTTGGTAATCCAAAGAAGGCCCTTTTGATGGGAGAGTTTGGTGTTCTTTCTGGGTGAATCTAGAAACACAAAAAAGTAAACAAACATCTTTGTGAATTTTAGGTTCCCATTGGGAAGTGGACAAAGCCACAATAGCGACCAAAACCAAATTCTTAGTGTCCCAGGAATAAGCCTATCTGAATGAAGCTGAGAATAACCTGTGACCTCATGCTTGAGGTTTAGGTTTCTTCTGGCAGAATGGACTGAGGTACTTGTGAAATTAAAGGGGACTCATCAAAGTACCACTTGGATGAAAACAAATGTCCAGCAATAGGGGATAAGAAGTCCTGACAATGGAGAAAAAATAATCCTAACAATAGAGGGCAAAATTTCCTAAATAGAGTACATAAGAAGTCCTAATGATGAAGGTCAATTTATTCTAATGGTGGAGGACAAGAAATACTAGGGCAATGGCCAATATTGATTATAGGTCCTTGGCAGAACCTATAGTCACTTAGGATCCAAGACCCTGGAGCTGCCTATGAGGAAGGAACATAACTGAGATGGGAGGAGGTACTGTAAAAGAGGGCAGTTCCATTCCCTGGGCTTAAGTCCTGGACTTCTTAGGAAGGAAAAAGTCAGCTAAGCACATCTAAGTATTTATTTATTTCTTTCTCCTGGCCTAGGTGCAATGTGATCAGAATAAGATTCAAGTTCCAGATGCCTTAACTTTCCTATAATGATGAACAGTACCCTGGAACGTGGTGCACGGTAAACCCCTTCTCCCTTCGGTTGCTTTTGACAGGGTTACTTTATCAGCAAAGATAAGAGACCTAGTATTGGACATGAAGAGCAAACTTCAAGGGTAGAAAAAAATCTCCCTCAGATTGCTGGTCAAGCTCCAAGCTAAAGAACAAAAAGGCTTGAAAGTGAATTTGATGAGCACAGTGACCGGGCACAAAAGCACACACGGCTGTTGATTTAACGCCCCCTCTATCCTAGGCTTTTGATATCAACTGTTATAGTTGGAGGATGGTAGCAAAGGAGAAGTCAGGGAAGAGAGAAACTGAGTCAAAGTGTATTTCAACTAAAATATTTGCTAATGTTGCACCAAGCAGTGCAGTAGAAATCTGAAGTAAGATGTTTCGGTCCCAGAAGACAAAGCAAGATTTAAGTAGAACAATGTTGAAAAGAACTTGGATCACTTAAGGTGAAGAAGACCCACCCTACATCTGGGCCACACCTTCTGGAGGCAGTGCACATAAATGAACATGGAAGAAGGAAGTTTTGGGTTTTGCCTGCTTGACCTCTTGCTGGCAAGTTCACCTATCCTGCTGCTGAGGTATTCCTTCCTTGGTGTTAGAATCTACTTCTTTGGGGATTCCAATATACAATGAAGATCAACTGAGACATCCAATTATTAGATTCTTAGACTTTACATCAGGAGACAGCCATTGCTGGACTAGGTTGACCATAGCTTGCAAGTCAATCTAATAAAACGCACATGCATGTATACATGTATGTATATGTATGTACATGATATATAACATGTTTATCCTATCACTTCTGTTCCTTCAGAGAATCCTGAAGAATACAAGTACTGTAATGGGGAAATGTCTCCTATTCTCTTGTTAAATGCATCTTCCTTAATGTTTTATTCTGCTGACAGAATCTTCACGGTAAATCTACCTAGATGTGCACAGAAATAGAAAACAGTGGCGACATGACTTGGAAATTTCCTTTTCCTCCTCTTACTTCCACTGAGCAAACAAGCAAGCCTCATTAACAGCCATTTCCTTCCAAGAGGTTTTGAGTGCTCACCATATAATAGCAAAGCAGACTCTCCGGGCCACAGGGAAGAACACACAAGTAAGGATAATTACTGCAGAATGCAGTGTGTAATTACAGGACTCCCAGACCTCGACCAGAATAGAACTTCTAATTATCTCCAGTGCCTAACTTCATAAAATCATGGCCAGTGTCCAAAGAATTTACCCAAAGTGGTAAAACCTTAGACTATTGTGGCTAAAAAGAAGATACAAAGAATTTTTGTAATGGAACAAACAGTCTGAAGGATCTTCAAATTCTCCTGATATTTATTGGGTCTTTACTCTCATCATGTCTGTACCACTCTATCTGACTTCAAGTCATCATTGTACATTAATGTAGTTGATGAATACAACTAAAATTCTAGTCAGTCTTTAAACAGACACATAGAAGTTTCTTTTGCTCAAAGTCATTGACTCCTCACTTTGGTCCTGAGTTGATTCTAAACGGATGGAAGTCTGGTGTGTCCACATCCATTTGTCTGTTTTAAACGGATGGAAGTCTGGTGTGTCCACATCCATTGGTCTGTTTTAAACGGAAGGAAGTCTGGCGTGTCCATACCCATCTGTGTGTTTCCTCTACCCTGGCTCCTTTGCTTTCAACTTCAGATAAACATGCTCATCACTCACTAGCATTCCTTCTTCTTATTCAAGGGTGAGAAAACAGATACAAAACCTTGTGCTCGACCAGCAGTCCCCTTGAATTCCAGGAACTGCAAAACCTCAGATGACAGGCATAGTCTAGCCCAAATGAGGGAACTAATTGTCCATGAATGTGACACTTCTTGCCTGTGCTGATGCAATCATTTCATAGGTAAACATTCATCTCCATCAGGCAAAGACTGCAATGTTTATTCTTTGTGTGACCAGAGTTGATATGATGGTCAATTATGAGACAATAAAGGTTAGAAACATCTTCATAAGGATTGCTTGATTATAAAAACTTCTTACCCTCTGTTTTAAAATTTTATTTAGTATAATCGTCTGTGTGTGTGTGTGTGTACATGCCACAGTGCACATATGTTAAGCAGAGGACAAGTTTCAAAACCTCCTTGCACCATAGGATCTGAGGATCAAACTCAAGCCACCATGTTTACACACCAAGAGCTTCTACCAACTAAGCCAACTCCCCAGCGCTTGCTTTCAATCTTAACCAAAACTCATGGAACTGTTCCAATGATGGACTTCAGAGATGTTTGGCAGGGAATCCCTGGATCCCTGCATCTATTTCTCACCCCTGTGTGGCCACTGCGAACAGTGCCCTCTCTGTCTATGATTGCCATAGGGGAAACGACTAACATGTTGGGGTGATGCAGTTCAAATTTTTACCCTAAAAACTCCTGCTGCCATCATATCTCTTCCTTTCAAAAAAAATCCACAGTGTAGTGCTGTGTTAAAGTTTCATCCTTTTGTTGTTGCTGTTCCGTACATTTACCCCCTTTCTACACTGTACTCTATTAGCCAAGGAAGGAAGACCATACATCTTCAGATACTCATTTTTTTAATAACTGTATATATGAAACATGCAAACTTTGTTAAACTCTCAAATCCTTCTGTATCTAAGAAGAATGTCTCTTGTATAACTGCTTGTTGGATTTTTTTTTATTGCTACAGACCCATAGGCGATTAGAAATGGTAGCTGGTACACAAGGAAGGAGGCCCCTGAGGTGACTGCAGTCCTGTTGAGCCAGTTTTAAGAAGACAGGAGAACAAAGGAGCATCCAGCTGCAGCTGAGCACCCCTTCTGCCTGACAGGGAATTCAGAAAGAAGGGGCTCCAGTTCATTGCTTTTATAGTCCAAAGATTTTTTTTTTTAAAAAAAATGTACCTTGCAAGTCCGCATTTTACTATAATGTTATTTTTAAATCCACTTGTAAGTTCGGACTCCTCTTATGTTTACAAGTTTTTCTTATACATTTTCCTTACACTATGACATGGTTTTATCTTGTTCTCTGTCTCTCTTTTTTCCTAGATGTCTTCTTTATCTTCTGTATATTTCTTCCTTGTTTAATCTAAACTCTTTTTTAGTTTCTCCTTTCCTTTTGCATTCCTTTCCTTTTTTTCAAATATTATCTGTGCTTTTACCTTAAGTGACTGTAAACTACATATGGTATACTCTACATTTTTCCTTTCTGTGGCTATTGATAGTAGAGTAGTAGTTTGCTTTAAATTATTTCAAGAATGTTTCTGTATCTGTATCCTGTGATGATGCTTTAATTTCTCCTCTCTGAGTGGAACTGTGGATTAATTCCTCACCTGTAGGCTTCTCACTAAGAACATGCCCAAATAAAACTTAAAAATACTCCCATTCCAACAAAAGTAAAAATCTCAAGACAGAAACCCAAGAGTCATAGGAAAATGACAATAGTACTCTCCTAAAAGTTTATAACTCTCTAATTAACAAATATAAAAATATTGATATGAATAAGATGCTGGACAAAGAATTCAAAAGTTTACTTGCAAAAAAATGAGCAGTGATTCCAAAGGACACAGACAAGTACCTGAATCAAGTCAGGAAAACAGTTCAAAACCTTGAAGAAAGGCAGCAACATGGATGGGAAATTCAGCATGGAAATCAAGATTTTTGAAAAAAATCGGGTACAAATGTTGGAAATGAAAACGTTTCCAATGGAAAAAAGCCAAAAGCATCATCAATAGTCTAGAACATCAAAGGTAAATGATATCATGGATAAAATATAAAGTCAAGAAAATACTATATTAAGATTAATAAATAAGTAAGCATATCACACTGTTCTTATTTCTTTCTATTGCTGTGATAAACACCATGGTTAAAAGCAGCTTGGATAAGGAAGACTTTATTTATTTCACCTTAAAGGTGTGCTTTATCATGAGGAGACATCAGGCAGGAACTGAAACAGAAACAAGGAAGGAGTCTTGCTTACTGGCTTATTCGGCATAGCTTTTCATTCTGACTATACAAGACAGAACCACTTGCCCAGAGGTGGTACTGCCTACAGTGGGCTGGGTCCTCCTGTATCAATCATTAATCAAGAAAATGCCCCAAAGATATGCCAACAATATAATCTTATGAAAACGTTTTCTCAAGTGAGGGTCCATCCTCTCAGATGATTCTAACTTGTGTCAAGTTGACAAAAACTGAGAAGTCGCACACCACCCAAGACCTCTGCTGGCATAATCATGAGACAGACTTAAGAATCCATGGAATAGAATAAAGATCTGAGAGAAAAACTAAGGACAAGGAGTACTGGGGTGGTGGCTCAGTTGATAAGGGTGTCTGTTTTTGCCTGAAGACTTGAGCTCAGATTTCCAGTATCACAGAAAATTCCAGGCATGGTGGTGGCTGTTTACAGTCCAAGATTGGAAATAGGCAGATCCTGAGTTTGCTGTTCAGCCAGGCTAGCTGAGAAACAGTCAGCTTCTGATTCGATGGGAGACACTTTCTCTCCCAATGTCTTGCAGCCTCTGCATGTGCACACCACAGGCACACACACTCACATGCAAGCACTTCACAAATACAACACAAAGAGATAGAGAGAGAGAGAGAGAGAGAGAGAGAGAGAGAGAGAACAAAAAAAAACTAGAAAACCAATTAGAGACATGGAAAACCCACTCAATGAATTTGTAGCAGAATCCTCTCCAAATGTAAAGGAATAAATTAACTATGAAAAATACCTTCTGGAGGCATTATCGTCCCTGACTTCAAACTCTATTACAGAGCCACAGTATTGAAAACAGCTTGGTATTGACATAAGAACAGAGAAGTCGACGTATGGAATCGAATAGAAGAGTCGGATATTAACCCACAAACCTATGAACACCTGATTTTCGACAAAGGAGCTAAAAGTATACAATGGAAGAAGGAAAGCATCTTTAACAAATGGTGCTGGCATAACTGAATGTCAACCTGTAGAAGAATGAAAGTAGATCCATATCTATCACCATGCACAAAACTCAAGTCCAAATGGATTAAAGACATCAACATTAATCTGACCACTTTGAACCTGATAGAAGAGAAAGTGGGAAGTAGTCTACAAGACATAGGCACAGGAGACCACTTCCTAAGTAGAACCCCAGTAGCACAGACAGTAAGAGAATCGATGAATAAATGGGACCTCCTGAAACTGAGAAGCTTCTGTGAAGCAAAGGAAACTTTCAGTAAGACAAAAGGCTACCTTCTGACTGGGAGATCTTCACCAACCCTTCATCAGATAAAGGCCTGATCTCCAAAATATACAAAGAACTCAAGAAACTAGACACTAAAACTCTAACTAACCCAGTTAAAAATGGGGTACTGAACTGAACAGAGAATTCTCAACAGAAGAACTTCGAATGGCCAAAAGACACTTAAGGTCATGCTCAACATCCTTAGTGATCAGGGAAATGCGAATCAAAACCACTTTGAGATGCCATCTTACACCTGTCAGACTAGCTAAAATCAAAAACGCCAATGATAACCTATGCTGGAGAGGATGTGGAGTGAGGGGAACACTCATCCATTGTTGGTGGGAATGCAGACTTGTGCAGCCACTGTGAAAATCAGTGTGGTGGTTTCTCAGGAAACTGGGAGTAAACCTCCCTCAGGATTCAGCAGTTCCACTCTTGGGAATATACCCAAGAGATGCCCTATCATACTATAAAAGCATTTGTTCAACTATGTACATAGCAGCACTATTTGTAATAGCCAGAACCTGGAAACAACCTAGGTGCCCCTCAATAGAAGAATGGTTAAAGAAGATGTGGAACATATACACATTAGAGTTTTATTCAGCGGTAAAAAACAATGACATCTTGAATTTTGCATGCAAATGGATGGAAGTAGAAAATGCTTTTCTGAGTGATGTAACCCAGACCCAAAAATAGGAATATGGTATGTACTCACTCATAAGTGGATTCTAGCCATAATTAAAGGTCTTTGAGCCTATAATTCGTGATCCTAGAGAAGCTAAATAAGAAGGTGAACCTAAATAAGAAGCTAAATAAGGGATGGATGTAAGGGGACATGGGTAGAGAGAAGGGAAGGATTCAGGAGAGCTTGGGGAATGGGATGGGTGGGATGGAGGAAGGATGGATATGGGAACAGGGAAGTAAATTAATTAAGGGAGCCATTTTAGGGTTTGCAAGAGACTTGACTCTAGAGGGGTTCCCAGGTCCAAGGAGAGGTCCCAAGATTGTTCCTTGGGCAGCAGAGGAGAGGGTGCCTGAACTGGCCTTGTCCCATAGCCATACTAATGAATGTCTTGCATATCTCCACAGAAGCTTCATCTGGCGATGGATGGAGATAGAGACAGAGACCCACATTGAAGCACTGGACTAAGCTCCCTAGGTCCAAATGAGGAGCAGAAGGAGGGAGAGCATGAGCAAGCAAGACAGGATCACGAGGGGTGCATCTACCCACTGAGATGGTGGGACTGATCTAATGGGAGCTCACCAAGGCCAGCTGGACTGGGAGTGATGGAGCATGTGATCAAAATGGACATTCTGAATGTGGCTGGCACTGAAGGCTGACTGAGAAGCCAAGAACAATGGCACTGGGTTTTTATTCTATTGCATGGACTGACTTTGTGGGAGCCTGGTTTGTTTGGATGCTCACCATTATAGACATGTATGGAAGGGGGAGGACCTTGGACTTCCCATAGGGCAGGAAACCCTGACTGCTCTTAAGACTAGAGGGGGGGAGGGAAAAGGGAGGCAGGGAAGAAGTGGAAATTTTTAATAAATAAATAAATTAATTTTAAAAATCCCTATATGACATGTAGTCACAATGCCACACCATACACACTATAAAATTAAATATAAACTGCATAAGAAAACTATCATCTCGATCCCCCAGATTGTTCTCTGGACAGAGGAGAGGGTGCCTGAATCGGCCGTGGCCCATAACCATACTGATGTATATTTTGCTTGTCACCATAGATCCTTCATCTGGCGAAGGACGGGGATAAAGTCGGAGACCCACATTGGAGCACCAGACTGAGCCCCCCGAGGTCCAAATGAGGAACAGAAGGAGGAAGAACATGAAAAACGAAATCAGTACTGCGAGGGATGCTATCACCCACTGATACAATGGAACGGATCTAATGAGAGTTTACCAAGGCCAGTTGGACTGGGACTGTACGAGGAAGTGATCTTACCAGATTCTCGGAATTTGACCGGATTCTCTGAATGTGGCTGGCCTGAAGTCTTTCTGAAAAGCCATTGACTATGACACTGGGACCTGTTTCCTCTACATATACTGGATTTTGGGGATCAAGTCAGTTTGGACACTCACCTACTGGACCTGGAGGGAGGGGGGAGGAACTTGAACTTCCCACAGGGCAGGAAGCCCTGACTGCCCTAAGGGTCGAAGAGGGAGGAGGAGAGGGAGTGGGGGGAGTGGGAGGGGGTTGGGGAGAGGGGCGGAAATGGAAACTTTTATAATTTAATAAAATTTACTTTAAAAAAAAAAAAGAAAACTATCATCTCAAAAAAGCATTGAAATAACACCAGGCCTTTCAGCAGAAGCCGTAAAAGCCATGAAAGAATAGAACATACCTCAAGTCATAAAAGTAAACAACTGCCAACTAAGGTTTTGATAGCCAACAAAGCTAACTCTTAAAATTGAATAAAGACAATTTAAGACAGAAACAAAGTAAAGCAATCCATACCCACAATTCCCACATTGCAGAAGATACTTAAAGGAATCCTAAATACAAAAGGAACAAAAGCTCTCTCAGTTATGCTGTCAGAGAAAGAATAAATATCGTGAGATGAATAAATGAACAAATAACAACTACTTAAGGAGAAGTCCTGTTCATCTACGTAAGTCATAGAACTCCAAACATGAGTAGGGGCAGAGAAAAGCACAAACAATAATACACTCAACTAGAAAAACAAGAGACAATAACAGGAATCTAGCAAAACTATCTCAGCAATAATTCTCAATATAAAAGGTCTTCACTGTCCAATGAAATTGTATCAACTAGCCTACTGAATTAAAACAAGATCTAATTCTGTGTGATCTCAAAGAAATATCTCACTAACAAAGACAGACCAAGTAACTGGAAGCTATAAACACAGCGGTTACTTTTCTATGAAATAAAGCACACTTGAGATTAAAAAAAAAAAATAGAAGAGAAAAATATCACTACAACTAATAAAGAGAACAATCCACCAAAAGACAAAGCAATACAAAGATACATACACTGAGTACTGGGGCTCCCTATTGCATGAGAAAAACACTAATGGAAATAAAAAGGCATGTGGGCCTTGAAAAGATAATACTGGGTGATTTCGATAACCCACTCTCAACATTACCTTAGTCACTCCGAGTAAAACCAATCAACAAAGAAATTTCAGGACAAACAAATCAAATACATTTAATGGAATTTATAGAATTACATCAAACTGTTGCTTTTATTGGATGGTGGATAAAGAAACTGCCTTGGCCTAGTTGATAGGGCAGAACTTAGGTAGGCAGAGAAGACAGAACTGAATTCTGGGAGAAAGAAAGCAGAGAGAGAGAACCGCCATGGAGCTGCCAGAATCAGACACGCTGGATCTTTCCCAGTAAGCCAGGACCTCGTAGTGTTATACAGATTAATAGAAATGGGTTAAATCAAGATGTGAGAGTTAGCCAATAAGAGGCCCAATTAGAAATAATGGGCCATGCAGTGAATTAATTAATACAATTTCTGTGTGGTTATTTCAGGTGTAAGCTAGCTGGGCAGCCGAGACAAACAAGCAGGCCCTACTGTTACACTGGACGCTCCAACGTGGTCAACTAACTCCACATAAAACCTAAGAGGACTGAAAAAAAATTCTGGACAAAAAAAAAAATACAGTTTAACACAGCTTTTTGCTGTTTGCTGGCCGAGTGCCACAGCTCTTTTAAGAGAGATTTTTCCTGACTCAGCAGCCGTACCAGGAAAAAAAAGCTACATGGTTTTAAAATGCGGCTTCCTGAGCAGTGCTGCCAGCACAAACTCTGGCTATAAAGCATTTCAATGTGTTTTGTGGGACCGGATGTTTGTGTGCCCGCTCAGGATCAGGAAGAAAGTACTCTGAGACCATGCCAATGACTTGGCACTCCCCACCTTGGCAGGTGGCAGGATCAGGTCTACTAGGCGTGCACAAGCAGGAGAGCATGGTGGATTCCTGCTGCCAGACACAGAGATGTTTCCAGGCTGCTCAGTGCTCTGTGTGGCAGATTTGGCTGTAACTCAGATAAAAAGGGTTTATGTGCTGCACGCTCATTCTCAGAGTTAAAGTGCTGAGCGTGGCTCCTACCTGGCAGTCCCAGAGCAAGCAGAAATGGTACATCCACCATTTTGAAATTGGAGAGAGGTGGAGCCAGCATTCAGAGCAGTTGCAACCAAGGTGCTTAGCATGTTAAAAGCTCTTCAAGCTAGTAGAGAATTACAGACAATGCAATAAGGACAGATTCAGACATAAAAGACCTATAAATGGGTCACCGTGTCAGAAGGAACTCCTACACCATCAAACAACTCTGGAATGTACATAAAACTTCTCAAAAATAAATTACATTTTAGGACATAAGAGCAAGCCTTAGCAAATAAAGAAATATAAATAATATCTGATGTTTTACCAGATTATAGGGGAAGAATAAATAAAAAACAACAAGAGAAACTATAAAAAATATGCAAACATATGAACAATTTAAAATTTTCAAGAATAAAATTAAAATTTTGAAACCTGTGTTTTAAGAACATTTGCAAGACAAGAAAATTCTAAGAGAAAAGTGAATAGCTCTAAGCAGTTACATTTAAAAAAAAGCATCAGTGAGACATCAACTAATTAATTTAGTGATGCAGTTCGAAGATCTTAGACAAATAAGAAACGAAACACCAAATCTTACCTAAAAATAAAAAAATAAAAGAAGTGAATTATATGTGCACTAGAAGAACAATGCACGGGATCAATATGACATACTTGACTCTTTGAACACACATGCATGATAACAAATCCTCAGTCAATCTAACTATGCTAACATAGTAAGACAGAAAGAGGGGCAAAGAGACCATGTTATCTCTCATATAAAGAATGTGTGCATGTCTATACACACAAATATATGGGATAGCTATGAAAATATATGTGAAAAATATGTATGTGATAAAAGTGAAAGAGGGACTACATAGAGAAAGTAGGGAGCGTTCAGAGGGTAGGAGGGACAAGGAAGGGCAACTGAGCAGGGCGCAATGATATGTCTGTGTGTGAAAATGTCAGAAAGAAACTCCACAAGTCTGTATTCATAAATACAAATTTTAAATCCTTATCAAAAGCATGACTGCACTGGTAGAATTAAAGGGGGCTAAAAACAACTGAATTACGCATTAGAAACCCAAGACCTAGAGAGGCCACACAGCTCACAAGATGTCAAAACTACTAAGTCTATCTTGATTTTTTATCTAGTGAAGTTTTTGCAACCGCAATATCTTTAAGGTTCCCTAGGTAATTCACACCGATGTGTGTGAATAGAATAGAATGCTGATGGTTGCAAGAACTGGAGTAAAAGGATGTAGGGGGAACTTCACTTGTTTTGCCAATATGATGTTAAGTAAGAAAGGAAATTTGTAGCATTTTAAAAAATAGTTTACACATGTGTGGGTGTGTCTGTGTTCATGTATAACTATGTTCCTATGTGTCTGTGGGTGCATGCAATATATAACCTCAGATGCAAAGCAATCCTCAGAAATGCCATCTAGGTCCTTTGAGACGGGGTCTCTCCTTAACCTGCTGTTCATCCATGAGACTAGATGGCAGTCAATGAGTCCTGGGGATCTTATCCATCTTTTTATCAGTGGGACAGACTTTTCTTGCTCAGTTTACACTATTTTGGGAAAACAAAATCTCAGAGGCACCTAGTCAACTTTCAGTAACAAACTATTCCACTTACATAGCCCTTGGCAAAGATGTGGCATTGGAATACTACGCTCAAGTAAAATTTAGGTCCCTTCACAAGGAGGAAAGTTTATGTTGTGCACACTACAGTTTTTCTTGGGAAATTAGAGTTGTAGCTGGACACAGTGGTGCACACCTGTGATCCTGACACTCAGATGGCAGAGAGTACAAACATCGAAAGTACAAGGCTAGCCTACTGGATGTCTAGTAACAGGCTAGTTACTGTTTCTGATTCATGTCATTCTCTTTTAAGTACCCCCTTGTCTGTCTCTGTAAAGAAAGCTAAGGCTCATAAATATTCAATAATATAATTAAGATTCTTGATAATGCAGAATCGATGATTCCTGTGCCTACTACACCCAGGCAGTATGCATAAGATAATGAATGATATCTAGACTGACTTTTTCTTTGACATCTTGATTAGGTGGTTACAGGTTGCTAGCAAGAAATCAATCCACAACTTTGCAAGGAACAAATCAAAGAAAAAAAATGAAGGTCACCAGAACTATAAATAATTAACTAATTTAAGATAAATATTCTCTTAGGAAGCTCATGCCAGTGAAGAAACCTGCCAAATAACTCATTTATTAAGAGTGGTACCCAGCCTGTTTGAATGTGAGAAGCGTTCATGCCAGCTGCCATCCTCAAATGTGAATGTCAGCACTCTCCATAAGAGAAGGTCTATATGTCTTCACACAGTGTGTTAGAGCAAGTCCCTGGTGGTGGGTCAGTAAAAGTTTTCAGTTAGAAATAGTTAAGAGTCCACTCCCTCTGGTTCTCATTTAAATATCTTATTGGTAATAATTTAAGGATTTTATTAAAAGTCATTCTTTGTCTCAATGACATCTTGAAATTTGCAGGCAAATGGATGGACCTAGAAGAAAAAAAAAACATCCTGAGTGAGGTAACCCAGACCCAGAAAGACAAACACAGTATGTACTCACTCATAAGCAGATATTAGATATAAAGTAAAGAGTAACCAGTCTACAATCCACAACCCCAGAGAAGTTAGTAAAAAGGAAGGCCCTAAGAGGGACACATCATAGAGGGTTCTAGGAAAGAGAAATAGTTAAGAGCTCCTGGGTAAACTGGGATGGGGGTTGAAGGGAGGAGATGGGGAATGGGAACATGAGGATTCAAATAACAGAGTTGGGGGAGCGATAGAGAGGTAGAGTAATGAAAGAGATATCTTGATAGAGGAAGCCATTATGGGGCTAGGGAGAAACCTAGGGAAATTCCCAGGAATCCACAAAGATGACTCCAGCTAAGAATCTAAGCAACAGTGGGGAGGGTGCCTAAACTGGCCTTCCCCTATAATCAAATTAGTGTCCAATCTAATTGTCATCCTAGAACCTACATCCAGTAACTGATGGAAGCAGGTGCAGTGACCCACAGCCAAGCACTGGGCTGAGCTCCTGGAGTTCAGTTGAAGAGAGGGAGGAGGGACCATATGAGCAAGGGGGTCAAGATCATGATAGGGAAAACCACAGAGACAGCTGACCTGAGCTAGTGGGAGCTCACAGACTCTGAACTGACAGCTAGGGAACCCTCATGGCACTGAACTAGGACCTCTGAATGTGGGTGACAGTTACGTGGCTTGATCTGTTGGGGAGGGTGGCAGTGGGACCAGGACTTACCCTGGGTACATAAACTGGCTTTTTGGGAGCTCAGCCTTGATATGGGGGCCACGACTTGGTCCTGCCTCAACTTGGTATGCCAGACTTTATTGACTCCCCAAGGGAGACCTTAGCCTCCTCTGAGGAGTGGATGGGTAATGGGATTGGGGAGGTGGGGGCCAGGAAAATGGGAGGGGGAACTGGGAGTGGTATATAAAATGGAAAAAAAAATTTAAATTAAAAAAGTTATTCTTTGTCTTAAGAAAGGTCTGGGTTATTCAGTCTTTCTACTCTTTTGCCTTTAGTCTTGGGAGTTGGCACTTACACTGTTATATCTTAGTGACTACTGAAGATACTATTAAAAACTTTCTAGTAACATGAAACTAAATTTGAGAGACAATAATGTCATTAATTTAGACATCGTGAGTTTATTGGAGTTGGGATACATGGAAGTTATTTACATAATGAAATATTTCAAATCTCAGGGGAATGGACAGAGCCATGTAACACTATGTCAAGAGTATCGTCATGTTGTCCTAGGCAACTAAACACTTGTTTCCACCCAGTGCTTCATGGTCATAGACACGCTACCTCCAGTTTTCACCGTAAGTGCCGGAATCTCTGTCTTGTACTTTAGAGAATGCTCCCACACCCACGCCTGTTAGTTAAGACAGTTTTCTGTGAGACTTCTCTGGAAACACATACAGTTTTAGCGTGACTTCTTTTGACTCATATTCGGTGAAAGATCAGAAGAAATTTTCCAAACTCCAGAATGCCATGCTCAGACTCTGCTCTCAGAGAGCATGCTTGTGAGCCTTTGCCAGCTTCAGGTTGCTGTCGTGAGGCTGAGTCACAATGCTGGTCCACGGCTGTTGGTTTTGTACGAGCTAGGGAAGTTCGATTACAGGTGAAAGATTTTCCATTTACAGCTCAGCCACAGTGTAAATTTATTCAACCAACACAAGACAATTTCCACTGAGACAGCACTCAACAACCCAGGCTGATGCTGTGTCTCCAGTGTGCATGCGTCACTCAGGAACCTCGGTTAATGCTATCTTCAGTGTGTGTGCATCACTCAGGAAACCAAGCTGACACTAGAGGGGGTGCTGCAGGTGTGGAAGCAGGCAGCAAAATGATCCATTAAAAGGTGAGAATGAAAACGTGGTTCAGATTGGCTCCATAAACCTGTGTCAAACTGTGGGGAGTTTGATGCCGGGTGGTTAATGCCACATATTTAAACATAAGAAAATTTTGGGGTGAAGTTTTCAGGCAACAGTCTTTCCAGATGCACAATAAAGCTTGTGGGGTGACAACTTAGAAACTCCTTTGCAGACTGCATGTGACCATGAACATGGCTTTATAGCTAAAAGGCCTAGAATCTAGTGTGGTCTCTGGCTGAGACAGCATAGAGGGCAGCAAGCTATAAATACACGTGATATATCCTTTAAGAATGGATTCTAGTAACTTGGAGTTAAAGATAAATGTCTAGAAAAGAAGAGTCTGGGGTAATCATTCTGAGATATGAACTGAGACACTGGGAGGTGTCTCGAGCATATATGAGACCCCAAAGCCCACCTCCATGCTGACACACTTTCTCCGTCAAGACCACACCCACTCCAACAAGGCTACATCTCCTAATAGTGCCACTCCCTTTGGGCGCCATTTTCTTTCAAACTATCACAACTAGTTTGCAAATATTTTCTCCTATTTTATAGGCTGTCTCATCACTCTGTTGATCTTTCTTTTTGTTATGAGAAGACTTTTTAATCAAATATAATGCCATTTGTCAGGTTTTGGTTTTCTTGTACATTTTGGGGGGCAAAATCCTGTTCAATCCTTGCCCACATTGGTGTTCTGACTGGTTCCCCTTTGCTTTCTTTTTACAGTTTCATTGTTTGAGGTCAATCCACTAAGGATATTTGCTTTTCACCCTCCTTTTCTTGAAAAGTTTCTCAAACATTTGTTCTAGCCAACTCAGAGAATAAGGCAGAGAATGAGATCAAAGGGGTAAATAGAAGCTCACTGGAGGAAAGCCTCAGGATTCTAGGAGACTTTGAGTATGTTCCAGAAAAGATTTGAAGAGCTGGTGGGAGAAGACTCCAGAGAAATGGAGCCTTTCAGAGAATACAAGGAACTTGGAGGGAGAAACAATGAGCCTATAACAATGGCAAATTCAAAGAAAAATGAGCATTTAGAAACACCAAGGAGTCAAAAAAAATGAGTAAAAGATGGTACAAAAAGCCAAAGTTGAAATATAAAGCAATATAGGCTGTAGAATTTTTTTCAGTGACTGGGATTCTATCAATGGTAGTTAAATTTACAGGTCAACTTCATTAGGTCATGGAGTGCCCACTTAGTCCAATAAAGACAATTCAATTTACAATAATTTATGAACTTTTGCTTTTTTGGTAATTGAATTTTGATCTCTTCCTATGATAGTCATAGCCATTTTTGCTATTCTGTGGTATAGGGCAGCGGAGACTACTGCTGTCTCATGATCACAAGGAATAAACTAATTCAGTTCAGTTTACTGTTTTCCTACTAAACTTAGTAGGCTTCATATATGAAATTCATTTTGTCTTCTGTATTTTATACTTATAATGAGTCTATTGGGAACTATTTATTCTTGATGTTTCTGTTAGTAGTTTGGGGTACCAATAACATCCAGATAGGAGGAGTAGACTAAGTTGCCCTTGCAAATATGAGGGGCCATTCAAACAGTTGAGGGCCTAAAGAGAGTAAGACTTGTCCTTCCATGAATAAGAAGTCATTCTGATGGACTCCTTATGGGTTATCTGTCCTCTGGTCTTGGAAGCAAACTGAGATATTAATTCTTCTTGGGTCTCAAAACTGTTAAATTTCATGCTGCTTGGTCCCCTAGCTCTCCAATGTGTTGCGCTGAAGTTGCTGTCAATCATCAGCTTCTGTAGGTGTGAGTCAATTCTTTACCATGTTTATGTGTAAATATGTGTGCACAGATATGTATGAATGTTCACATGTATGCACATAGGCATAGATACATACTCTGATGGTTCTGTGTCTTTGCAACACTCTAACACGTCTACAAACAGAAGAGAATTAACACATTCCAAATATTCTCTAATCACAGATTCAATTTTATTTATATAGTTAAAAGCATCAATTGAACTCTTTTTCTAGAATTGAACCTAATATATCTCCGATTATGTAAGAATTAAACATGGTTTCTGAAAGAGTGCAATTTTTTGTTTTTGTTTTTTTTTTAGACAGGGCTTCTGTGTGTAATCCTGCCTGTTCTGGAACTCACACTGTAGACCAGGCTGGCCTGAAACTCAGAGATCACCCTGTCTCTGCCTCCCCAGTGCTGGGATTAAAGCTGTGTGCCACTACCACCTGGCTGAAATTTTAAAGGCTAATTGATCTCAAGTGGATCATAGAGCAGAATAAGCATAAAGAAAGACTAGATGATATTTTCACCTCACACAGTGGACTGGACATTTTCTTGCAAGCATAGCAAACAAGAAATAGAAGGAAAGTCACCATTGGAAGTGAATCAGTTATTGAAGGCAAGTAAAAGAAACTGAACATCAGCCACTGGCAGAAACACAGGCGAAATGAAGGGTGTGGCCACCTAAGTCGAAGCCTCATCATTCATAGCAGAGACAAGTAAATGTGCTCTGTTTTATGCTTGCTCTAAATTGATAACTATCAGTGAGCAAGTGTGAAAAGCAGAGCCAATCATATTTTCTGGTTTGACGTGGAAACCATCAAAGGATGAAAACAGAAATTGTTATATGGTTTGACGTCTAAAATACGTTAGATTCTACAAATAGACGTGGCTGTATGTTTGTCATTATTCACTATGCAAGGAATGGAAAGAGAAATTAACATTTAAAACAGCTGACAGGAGAAAAGAAAATGAGATAAAGAACAAACCAACAGCAAACGGGCTGAAAGCCACCCAGCTTGCCCTGAGGGGAGGGCGGGCTGCGTTGTCTGAGTTCTGATTTCTTGAGAGGTCCCCTGCTGGCTTTTCGTGATTGTGAGAACTATCAGTCAGAAACAGAAAATGGTTCTGATGAAAATAAGCTGTGCTTCAACCTCCGGACATTTGTGGGGGTAAAGACGTGGGTTCTTTTTCACTTAGAGCACAAAATCCACCTGCTCCATGGGAACGCTGCCTGCCTTTCTCACACCCTTAGGTCGCAGCGTGAAGGAACAATTCTGGAGTCTCATTTCTCCCTGTTGTCTAGTTTTTTATTTTGGGGAAAACGAATGTGCTGATTATTTGTCAGAAACCGAGTTTCTACCTGTATCACTTCTATTCCTCAGAAAGCGGGGTGTTGTTTTTGTTTTGTTTATTCAATGTTTTGAGAGATGCCATGGGTTTGTTGTCTAGAGCACAACACAGACACAACCCAGAGAAGATAGAAGTCAAATTAACCTTTCAAGGAAAATAAAGACATATAAGATCAGATACTTCCTAAGGAAAAAAAGTGATTGATGAGGCATTTCTACAGCTTGGGGTTGGAATTTGAGGTAAGAGAGGTCAGTAACTGTGAAAGCTGTTAGGCAGGTGTAGGCGAGGCCAGGGTCACATCAAGCATACTAGTGTGACCACAGTCAAAGGAGCATCAGAGAGAAAATTGAGAAAGAAGAAGTTATTGAGTAAGACTCACAAAGGCCCATGTGGCCACCAGGAGGAACTCAGTTTTACTACAAATGAAGGGAAAACCCATCACGGCTGCTAACAGGCAAGCGAGATATAATGTTTTAAATTTAGTTATTGAATTAGCATACATAGTAAATGCCTTTCTTATGTCATTCTCACACTTACTTGGATCTTTATTCTCATTTTACCTTTACTTTTCCTTCCTCTTCACCTCCAATAAGATCTCTTCTTTGCTTCTGTTAAATTAGTAAGAAGGCAGCTGTAGAGAGAAAGAAGGCAGGGAGAAAGAGGCTTGATCTAGCCTTAAGCCAGACCATGTTTATCCACAAAGGAGCATTTGGTCACTCACTTGTGAGGATGGCCAAAATGCCAACAGAGGAAGATTGGATGAGGCCCCTTATAGGGTCAGAAATGACTTCCAAAGTCTGCAAGAGAAGCTGGGAAGTGTAATTTTAGCAAGAAACTATTACCTCCTCATGACCTGGGTTTTACTTACATCTTCTGCACACCCAGAAATGATGATGATGTAAAAACTATAGCAAACTATAGCTCTCACCTCAGAGCTACAGGAAAAGATTGCTATGTTACTAAATATGAATGACCATGGCCCAGGAAGACAGGTTTAAATTACCCCAAATGTCACACTCCAATGTGGCAATGGTTTTATAAAATTTTTTACAGAAGTAGGATGAGGAAATTCACAAAACAGCATAGTTTCACACACTCTGGTGGAAACACTGTGCAAATGGGCTTCAGCAGCATGGGGAATCTTTGCTCTCAAATGCAGATGTTATCCTGATAGCACTCTTAGCTTTGGGGTTAGTAGAAACCAGCGGATCTGTTTATACATTCTAAAAGGGCTTGCCTGATAATGGCATGGTGTTGTGATACATGGTGGTGGGAAATAAATGGTTATTTACATGGTTAAGGATATAGCAGGATATTTGGGTCTCTCTGTGGGACATTTCAACATCTGCATACTCACTGAAGTTCTATTCTGTCATCAGCTTTCATGGGAAGTTCAATGTCAGTAAAAGTTCTTCCTGGGAACTTTAATACATACATACATATATATATGTATGTATGTATGTATTATATATATGTGCAGGCACACACACATACACATGCACACATCTTAAAATTTAGAATTAGAATTTACATATATATTTTCTATTCTCCTGAGTCTGGCTTGATGATGGCCACTTTCTTCCATTTATTTTCTGGCAAATGTCATAATTTTATTTTTCTTTACAGCTAAGTAAAACTCCACTGTGCATATTTACCACCTTTTCTTTACCCATCTGTCTGTTGATAGACATCCAGGGTTATTCCATTTCTTAGCTATTAGAATCAGTGCAGCAATAAATATGTCATGGAAGTGTCCCTGTGGTAGTGTTGGCAAGGAACAAAGGATGCTTTCTGCAGTATTTGTAGAAATAAAAAGAATTTAAAACAGAGTCAAAGGAAAACTTGAGGACAATGAGATCAGAATTCAAGAGAAAAAACAACAATAGGCTAGAGAACCTGGAGATCCAGGAGGAGGAAGATGGATAAGAGGAAGAGAAAATTTTGTATTCAATATTAGAGGACAATAAAGAAGTCAGATAAGTTGTAGAAGCCTGTGAGAAGCTGCATGGGGGGACGAGGGGAGAGGAAGGAAGAAAGAATACCGAGTGTTATGCAAATAGGCTTAGAATTTTGGAAAATATCAATAGAAGGAAGAAAGAAAGGGGACAAAAAAATGTGCTTTCAATGGGCAGGCTAAGTAGTGAGGGTCTGTAAGGAACTGTGTTAAGGGAGGGCTTCTGGGGTGTGTGCAAATGGCACAGTTCTCATTAAAGAGGCAGCTGTTCTTCACATTTTCCTAACATGTATTTAGGTATTTCATGCTTCTTAGCATTTCTGGAATAGGCAATTTTTTTTTCTCCAGGTGATTAACAGGCTGATCAGTTAGTTCTGGTCTGTAATTCCTTAGAATTCTGTCCTATAAATGAGTAGGAAGAATACCTGTGAACTCTAAAGAAAAATCCTGCAACTATCCATTTATTAGAAAGTAATAGAACCTCCTACTAATTGTTGCTGTCCCGCCCAGTACCTCAGCTGTTCAGTCCCAAAGAAACACACAGAGGTCTACATTAATTATAAATTTGGTGGCCTATTAGCTCAGGCTTCTTATTAACTCTTACATCTTCAATTAGCCCATAATTCTTGTCTGTGCTAGCCACGTGACTTGGTACCTTTTATCAGTGAGGCATTCTCATCTTGCTTTTTCTGTGTCTGGATGATGATTGTAGACTAAGCCTTTCCTTGTAACATGAGGGCCAGCTTGTTGGGGTTTCCATCCCACCCGGTACCCCACAGCCGCAAACCCCAAAGAAAATCACACACAAGACTCCATAAGATTATAAACTGATTGGCCCATTAGGTCAGGCTACTTATTAGCTCTTATAACTTTTGTTACCCCATTATACTTATCTATGTCAGCCACACGGTACCTCTCTCAGCTGGGCAGCTTACATCTTGCCTCTTCAGTGGTCTGCACAGGAATGGCGGAGGGACTTCCTCCTTCCTAGCCTTCTCCTCTTCTCATTGCCCTGCCTCCACTTCTTGTCTGGTTGACACACCTATACTTCCTGCCTGACCAATCAGCGTTTTATTAAAATACATGATTGACAGAATACAGATAATTCTCCCACACCATTTCCTCTTCCCAGAATTCTCCTATTCTGGTTACCCTTTCTATACTTCCTGCCTGGCCACTGGCTAACCAGTGTTTTATTAAACCAAAACAAGTAACAAATATTTACAGGGTTTAAAACCATTGTCCCATAATAGGAAGTGGGAGAGTTTCCAAGAAAAGATGTTGTCCTAGTGACAATAATTAGCTGTTTTGAAATGCGTCTTAGTTAATGTTCTATTGCTGAAAAGAGACACCATGACTATGGCAACTTTTTTATAAAGAAAAGCATTTAATTGAGGCTAGTTTACAGTTCAGAGGTTCCCCCATCATCAAGGTGGGAAGGACAGCTGCATGCAGGCAGACATGGTCCTGGAAAGGTAGTTAAGAGCTCTGTATCTGACTCAGTAGGCAGCAGGAAGAGAGAGAGCCCGACTTAAGCATTTTAAAGCCCAAAGCCCACCCCCAGTGACATACTTCTCCATTGAATCCACACATCCTAGTCCCTGTCAAGTAGTGCTTGTTCTCTTCAGAGACACACGGGTTTTCTTGCTGTTCACAAGGAGGATGCTTTGCTAGAGCTGGGAGTTTTTTTGGAGAGTTCAAGACAAAGAGATTACCAGAAATTATTCCAAAAGGTTACATGGTGTAGTTTACAATTTCCTCATATTAAGAAGTCATTGGTAAGAAAAGGGCTCTCTACAGCATCTCATCTGGGCTGAGACCAGAGTACTAAAGAGAATTTCCAATTTGAACCAGGGCCAAAGGGAATAAAGAAGTCTGAGGAAGTCGGACTCTGGAATCAACTTCCAGGAATGTTCCCTGAAGAGCCCATAATTATCTCATTCTACTTCTCAAAGGACTGAGGCCTCTGGGTACAATGGAGATTAAATTGTAGTCCCAGGGCAGGTGGCACCTCTTTTGTCACTGAGCCTATGAAGGTCAAATCCATTAGCCATAGGAGTCCTCCATAACAGTCCAAATCTTGGAGTGATTTCCCAAATTAAGTTTCCATTCACTGGGAGGCCTTCTCTATTTTGTATGAAAAGACCGCCAATCAACTGGTGCAGGGGGCCACCTATACTAAGAGTAATTGGTTACCCTCCTTTGGTGACACATGGGTGAGACCTATTTGTCATTCTTCCCCAGAGAAAGAGCCTGTCATCTGTGTTTCCAGGGGAGCGAGTCTATCATTCCTCATTTTCCCTCACTGTATGGGCCCCAAGTTGTCTTTTTGTAAGCTATTGAGTTCTAGCTTTTCCCAGATGAAAAGCTTCATAGAGGGTTTGAATTTTTTTTTCCACTTATGTGTGGCAAATAAGAGCAATTTTCCAGAATCCTCCTAAACCAACCTGTTAGTTAGATGATAATCTATTCTGTGCCTCTATATTTTCTCAGAAGAGTACTGGGATCCCCCCCAATAGAGAAGCCATGTCATAATTTAATTAGCCACTTCTTTGATGGCATTGCCATCCCACCCTTGTGCTCCAGACCCCTCATACGTTCCCCTTTAATGTCCTCTGCAATGAACAACTGCTACTTTCTTGGACTGAAACATAGGTGAAACAGTTACTGCTTCTTGGTGACGTGGACTGGGGAGTTGACATCAGGAAGAAGGTGTGGGCTAATACGGTGACCCTCTTGCTTTGACTGACTTCTGGGACTCTGGTTAGGGCTATTATTTCAGTCAACTGAGTTCCGGTCCCTGGAGGAAGGACTTTGCTTTCCAGTATGTCAGAAAAGGTCACTATAACATGTGTGACCTGATGGATTTGCAAGCTTAATGAAAGAGCTCTCCTCTGTCAGGGGAACCTCGTCAGTTAGCTGAGGGAGTGTAAGTCTTCCCTCCCCACAGAGGTTTGTAGGATCATTTCTTCACAACTGTGTTTGGGTCTTTTGTCATCTTCATCCTCCTCTGGGAGGAAGAAGGTGAGCTTGAGAGAGGGCCAGTTTTTTACTTCAACAACTGGACCTACCAAGGGTACTTTCGAAATCTATATCAGTTAAGTAGATACTTGTTTTCAACCCAAACAATTCTGCTGTATTATGTGGGGTAGCACAGTCAAATCACTTCCGGGCTTACTTTAGTCACCTCCAGAATCCCCAGTGTGGCTGTGGCTGTAGCTCTGGGCATGCTGGCCACCCATTCACTGCAAGGTCTAGTTCTCAGACTGTGGGAGTCTATGTGATGTTGAACAGGCCCTGAACACTCTTGAAGCCATGTTTTTTCATTCAGTTGTCTGGAGATTGAAGTCTTTATCAGTTGGAAGACTTGAGTTGGGCTTGTGACTGTGAAGAGTGATTGCTTGAAGTCTTAGAAGGCCCAGGTTCCTCTGGAACAGGTCAGAGTTAGGATTTTTCCTCCATATCTCCATAGGTATGCCTGAGCGGTTAATATGGGGCCCAGGTAATTTCCATATATCCTGAAATCCAGAGCTTACAGAATCCTGCTAATCCTAAAAATTCTCTAAGTGGTTTAATCATTTTTTTCTTTTCATATTTTTATTTTAAAATTTACTTTTCATTTTACATACCAACTCCAGTTCCCCCACCCTTTCCTTCTCCCACAACCCTACCTACCCCTTTTTGATCCCTCATCCACCCCTCAGGGTGGTGATAAGGTCTTTTGGGGGCAGTCAAGAAGGTCTGGGATACCAACTTGAGGCAGGACCAATACCTTCCCCCATATCAAAGCTGAGCAAGGTATCCCACCATGGGGAATGGCCTCCATAAAGTCAGTTCATGCACCAGGGATAGGTCCTGGTGCGACTGCCAGGGGCCACCCAACAGAGCAAGCCACATAACTGTACCCACATTCAGAAGGTCTAGTTTGGTCCCATGCAGTTTTCCCCATTGTCAGTCCATAGTCGATGAGCTCCCAGTAGCTCGGGTCAGCTCCCTCTGTGGTTTTCCCATCATGCTCTTGACCCCTCCTTGTTCATCTGATCCTACCTTCTTCTCTTCAACTGAACTCCAGGAGCTCAGCCCAGTGCTTGGCTGTGGATCACTGCATCTGCTTCCATCAGTTACCAGATGTAAGTTCTATCATAACAACTAGGGTAGTCACTAATCTTATAGGGGAAGGCCCGTTCAGACACCCTCTCTACTGGAGCTAGGAGTCTCTGCTTGGGTCATTCCTGTGGATTCATGAGAATTTCTGGGTTCTCCTCATAATGGCTCCCTCTATCAAGATATCTTTTCCATTGTTCTCCCTGCTCTATCCCTTCTCCAACTCAGTCTTCTTGATCCTTCATGTTCCTTTCTCCCAGCCCCTCCAGACACACCCAAGTCTCGTTTTAGCTCCCTCTTTCTCTCACATATGGTAAATCCATAATGGCTGACTGACGGCTGGCACTGCTAACAGAGCCTGAGTTTTAGATTCATCTCCACTCTTACCAGCTAAAAGATTGAGACAGGCCTTACTTCGCTCCTTCCTAAGAATTGTGTGTAGGGGCACAAAGGAGAAAGTTGTCCAGATAGTTTAGGACATTGGCTTGGGAGTTAAAAGTGACTCAATCAAAATCTCACAGAATTAGTGGCGGAGCGTGGGTAAAGGATAGATTACAAGGAGCTACAGTCCTGGTTTTGCCTGCTCTGACACCATTCCCCTTTGTACCACATCCCCTGGCTTCTTCCAGATTTATTAAGGGCCGTGCCAACCAGATTCCCGCAGCAGAAGCATAATTCTATCCTGCTTGCAGTCACATCTCCCCTGACAAGCTAAGGTAAAATTAATGAAAAGAACTCATTAAAACTCTTGAGTTCTTCCAAAATCATTCTCTACCCCTTGTCATCCGTTCTGGAAATCTTGGTTTCATCGGACAGATGCCTTCAGTCAAAGCAGTCTTTCTACTTCTTGAGGCAGCTAAACAGAAACATCAAGGATTACGAATTGTCAAGTCAACCCACTGCTCAAATTGCTGTTCAATTTAACCAAGCACAAGAGCTGATTTCTAAGAGGGTCACTCTGCTGAAAACTTGCTATTTAACCATCCTTTCTTTTGCGGGAACTTGGTTCCAAGTATGCCCTAATGTGTGTGGGCAGTCACAATACACTCATGTTTCCCACTGAAGTCCAAAAACTGGACAATGAATTCCCGATTTCTGTCATTATTACAGGGGACATCACTGCCCCCTAGTGGAATTGCTAAAAAGTATTTCTGGGAATTTTTAAAATTCAAATCTTCACGGGTAGGGATGTTCTGCAGTTTATCAAGAAAAAACAGCTCCCTAGAATCTACAAACTGAAAGCTCCAAGTGTCGCGACGATCATGCTATTTCTTTACATGGTTCCCCTCCCTAATCTCTCGTTCCATAGAGAGCACAGTTTCAGTCACTCACAACGTGGCCTGTCTCATCATCAAAGGGTCTCTAGCACAATGACAATGGGAAACTGGAAAGTAGTTGGTTAAAAACATCGGCAACCCGATTACACAAAAGTTTGTTTTTGCACGCTAAAACCATCGCACAGTTGAAATTTATGGAGAGTTTTAATTTATATGACTACTAAAAATCTGAAATAAGGACAACTTGGCAAATTTGTAAAATGCTTTTTGAATTTCTGCCTGGCTTTGTTTCGTTCTGTTGTCACCCGGGTCTTTCTCCTGTTGAAAGAGTCGACTTCTCCCTCCACCCCCCAGTTCCACCGTCAGCACAAAGCATAGCAAAGCAGCTGGAGAAGAGCAGTCAATGCAGGTGACTTATGTCAGCCCTGGATGCTCAGCAGAACCGTTTGCAAAGTTGTAGGGTTTTGGTTTTTTTTTTTTTTTTTTTTTTTTTTTTTTTTTTTTTTTTTTTTTTTTTTTTTTTTAGACAGGGTTTCTTTGTAGCAGCTTTGGAACCTGTCCTGGAACCAGCTCTTGTAGACCAGGTTGGCCCCAAGTGCTGGGATTAAAGGTGTGTGTGCGCCACCACTGCCTGGCTAGGTTACACTTTTTAAAAGACAACTTAAAATTAAATAGGCCAAGTATACAGTAGGATAGCAGGTCATATACAAGGTCTTAAATTAAATCAAGAAATGTTATTAATTGCCTGCAAGGTCCAAAAAAATATTAACTTCTTTGGGGTCAAGAAATACTTTTAGAAAAATACATTACTTCAGTTCCCTCCTTCACTGCCACTTTTGTGTACATGTGATCAGTGAGTTGTTGGCATTACGTTGTATGATAGTCTCTTTTTAAATCACCAGTACCATAAATAATAAGTAAAAGATGATAGATAGATAGATAGATAGATAGATAGATAGATAGATAGATGATAGATAGATAGATAGATAGATAGATAGATAGATAGATAGACAGACAAGGAGGTAATGACAGAAGGAAGAAAGAAAGGAAGAGAGGAAAGCAGGCTATTTTTTTGTTTATTCTCTGAAAGAACATTCCACATATCAGTCTCAAATCTGAGCTCTAACTCAGAAATCATCTCTGTGATGGGGCTGTTTAAAATCCCTGCTCACAAGAGCACTGCTGAATTTAGGGAGCCACAAATCCGCATGTATGGCTGAGCAATGACTTGCAAAATCTGCTAAGATTCTTAGAAGGAGAAAAAGATTAATCTCTTTTATAAAATGAATTAATAACTAATAACCCTTCAAACAAAAATAAACCAGGCTCCTGCCAGAGAGATGGTTCAGTGGTTAAGAGCACTTGCTACGTTTAGACAGGATGGGGGTTGGTTTCCAACCTGCAACTCCAACTCCAGGACGCCTTCTGATCTCCATAGGCAGCTGCATATACATGGTGCACACACAGTAACAGGCAGATACACATACACATAAATAAAAGTAAATATAAAAAAATTTAAAACGTACCAGGGTTAAAGAAGGTCACTGGTGAAGTCTGTCATTGCTTGAAATTTGGAGATTATGTTTGAAAGAAGTCTGATAGATAAGTTAGATCTAAGAGGCTAAGAATTTTAAGCACAGGACAGAAATTTATGAAGGCCTGGTACCATAGCCCTATAGGCAGACTTTTCTTTCCCATCCACCAGTTCCCAAATAACCAACGTGGAGACACAATATTAATTATAAATGCTCTGCGAATAGCTCAGGCTTATTACTAACTCTTATAACTTAAATTAACCCATATTTCTTCTCTATGCTTTGCCATATGTCTTGGTACCTTTTTTCAGTATGCCATGTCGATCTTGCTTCTTTCTGCATCTGCTCGTGACTCCTGACTCCATCCTTCTTCCCATCATTCTCAGTTTGGCTCTTCTGCCTCTCTTTATCCTGAACAGCTGTTGACCAGTCAACTTCTTTATTAAGTCAACCACAGCAACATAAACTCACACAGTGTAAAAGAACCACAGAGCCCTTTGCCATTGCCTGGAGAAGGATGGAATCTTTTGAATCCTTCTAAGCATAGAGAACTTGGATATAGATTTACATGGAAAATGCCCCCCTAGTAGTTTGAAAGTGTAACTGGAACAGATAGCCGCTGAGATTTGAATAGGTAATGTTGACCATAGACTCATGCATTTCAGTGCTTGGTACCCCATTGGTGGTGCTATTTAAGAAGGTATTGGAACTTTTTGGAGGTGTAGTCTTGCTGGAGGAAGTACATAGGCCTTGAGGTTTTATAACCTTGGCCTACATCCTGTTCTCATTTTTCTCCAGTGCAGAGATGAAATGTGAAAACTCTGCTTCCTGGCTTCCAGGTCCCAGCTGTTCTGACTCCATTGTGTGTTTGCTTAGACAGTTCTCAGCCCTCCACTGTCTTCTTCCAATGGTCACATATGCCTTGACAACACATTTGATATGTCCATGCTCTTAACTATGTATTAATCCAAATAATTAGCACATTATGTCTAAAATAACTACTATATTCTGTTAGGAATGAATGTTTTGAGGTTACTCTGCTCCTTGTCTAACTTAAATGCAAATTGTGATCTTTGTGATTTTTTTCATTCAGTCATTCATTCATTTATTTATTTATTATGTATACAATATTCTGTCTGCATATATGCCTGCAGACCAGAAAACAGCACCAGACCTAATTACAGATGGTTGGGAGCCACCATGTGGTTGCTGGGAATTGAACTGAGGACCTTTGGAAGAGCAGGCAATGCTCTTAACCGCTGAGTCATCTCTCCAGTCCAAAATGTATTTATTTCATAATGAGTACTCACTCTATCTGCATGCACGCCAGAAGAGGGCATCAGATATCACTATAGATGGTTGTGAGCCACCATGTGGTTGCTGGGAAATGAACGCAGGACCTCTGGAAGAGCAGCCAGTGTTCCTAACCACTGGGCCAACTCTCCAGCTGATGTTTTCCCTTTAAAAGCTCTGTATCCCTGAACTTGGTCCCCAAGAGACTTTTCAAGGTCATGAGACTGCTCTTCATCTGGTCATCAGTAAGAAGAACCTAAACCTTAATTGCCTCAGTCAGTATGACTGTCAACAACTGTCATGTGACTCATTACATTGCTGTCATGCCTTTCTGGCCATGCTGGCGTGCCTCTCAGACTCTAAGCCCAAATAACCCCTTTTCTTCTCTAAGCTACTTTCTGTAATTAAATTCTGTCGCAGCAACAGAAAACAATGAATCCAACCACAGAAAGCCGGGAACCAAGGGTTGTTGGCGTGGAGTAACAGTGGAGCTAGCGAAAGGATAAGCCAGTACAAAATCCTGCACAGCCCTAGGTCGGTGGTTCTCAACCTGTGGGTCACGACTCCCAACAACCCTTTCCTAGGGGTTTCCTAAAACTATCAGAAAACACAAATATTCACATTATCATTCACAACAGTAGCAAAATTAGTTGTGAAGTAGCAATGAAAATAATTTTGTGATTGAGGGTCATCACGACATGAGGAACTGTATAAAGGTGTTATTGTGTTAGGAAGATTGAGAACCACTGCATTTGATGCTGATGTCAAAGACGGCTTCCAGACTTCTTCCTCTTCTTCCTTCCTCTCAGGACACCATAAGCATCAAATTAATCCACGGCAGAGCCATGAGAGCCTCTATCACCCTTGTACTCCCAAATCCAAAAGACCGTTTAGAATCCTTTCTCTCTTCAGTCATGAACAGCCTCTGCATTTGCAAGCTTGGCACCTACTTTGTGCCCAGGAAACACTCCAACTGGACTATTCCAACTGCCTCTAATGAGTCTGGCTACATAACAGATCTGTTCCCTTCTGTCCATTAGCAACAGAAGAGTTTGCTACACAGCAGAAGCTTTCTCAGCTTCCTCAGGGTAAGTCAAGTTTGAGCCGCCACCACAACCCATCACACTCTTTGGGATTCCCATTTTCCTCTTTCCTTTCTGCTTTTATTTTTCACTACTACTTCTCTATGCTAGAATTCAAGCAATTACCCTGCAGAAAGGAAGAAAACAATCTTCACCGTTTCATTCATTTGAAATAAAGGTAAGGGGAACCTGGGCCAAGAGTTTTAGGCACAGTACTTTCCAGAAAGCAGATCCTGGAACTATTCGGCAAAAATCCCTGCAAACTGCCTCTCAAGAAATTATTCCTTGAAGCCAACTGATAACATTGAGGTAATTACAGTACCTTAACAGACTAGAAAGGAAACTCCAGGCCCAGGATACTTACATAAGTGCGCTGACTGTCTCACACGATGGGGAAACACGTGTAGGTATGGTGTGATGCTCTTCTCAATCTGCAGTCCCTTTTGCTATTTGAAAGCCACATTCTTCTCACACATGACCTCCAGGAACAGTCCACTAATTAGAGTTCCTGCCCCATAAAATATTTTTCTTAAGTCAGAGATGTTTGTTGATTTTGGTTTTACTCTTTACTCTTTAGACTTTTTACTCTTTTGACTTTGGGGGAGGGGGTCACCACTCAGCTCCCGAAAAATCACACATGGGGGCTTATTCTTAGTTATGCCTGATCTTAGCTTGACTTGTTTCTTGCCAACTTCTCTTAACTTAAATTATCGTGTCTATCTTTGGCCTCAGGACTTTTATCTTTCTCTGTTCTGGTATACCTTTCCTTTCCTTCTTACTCCATTTCTGGCTGGGTAGATGGGTAACTGGGTAGCTGGGTGACTGGCCCTGAAGTCCCCCTCCTTCCTCTCTTGTCAGATCCCTTTCTCCCAGATTTCTCCTTATATATATCTTCTCTACCTACCAGTCCTACCTCCTCCTCTTTCCCGCCTCACTATTGACTGTTCAGTTCTTTATTAGGCCATCTGATGTTTTAGACAAGCACCGTAACACAGCTACACAGAGTTAAATAAACGCAACATAAACAAAAGTGACACATCTTAAAATAGTATTCCCCAACAGATACTGGTTTCATGGGGAAATCTATGTATACCTTCGCTGTATTTAATATAAAAACAAATAAGTTCAGGGAGCTAGAGAGATGGTTCAGCTGTTAAGAGCATTGCCTGCTCTTCCAAAGGTCTGAGTTCAATTCCCAGCAACCACATGGTGGCTCACAACCATCTGAAATGAGATCTGATGCCCTCTTCTGGCCTGCAGGCAGACACACAGACAAGAATATTGTATACATAATAAATAAATAAATAAATAAATAAATAAATAAATAAATATTAAAAAAAAAACAAGTTCAAATAGTGCAGCGGCACATCCATATAATCCCTGTACTTGGAAGGCAGAGGCAGGTGGATCATATTTTATGAGGCAACCTGATCCCCATGGTGAAGTTCTATCTAAAAACAAACAGCAAATCCTCACCAACTAAAACCAAAACAAAATCCTCAACCTTTCCCATATTTATTTGGGGAAATATCAAAATCAAATACAACAAATAAGCAATGATACTTCACAGAAAGATTTTTAGGTAAGAGATTATAGGTGCAGTTGTCCTCAGACCACCAGTCACCGGGTTAGGGTGTAGTTGTCTGGATTTAAAGCCTCTTCATCCTGGAAGACTTGGAAACTAAAGCACATGGAGACCTTTCTCTGTAGGGTGGTTCTTTTATAGGAAGAGGAACTAGATGAGGCCACTTTACCCCGAAGAAATGCCTAGAGTAAATGTTAGACAAGAAAGTCGTCTCAAGTTGTTGATTCTTTGTTGCTGGTATCTATGCCAGTTCCAGGGACTGTCTAAGTCCCTTATTTGTCTAAGCTGCAAGAACGTCAGCCTACTTGGCCAAGTAAATCAGAGAAAGAACTTACTGATGGGTATTAGGCAAAGTGAATAGTGCCTAAGTCTCCTGATAATTAGATTATCTGGAGATAATTGGCCACTGTATAGCCAGTGTCAATGTCCAAAATCACACCTCCTAGTGGTCACTTTTGCACATTAGGTTGATAGCCACACATTGCACATAGCAATACCTCCAGTTTGCTTACCACTTCCATGGGAAACAGTCTTAGCACTTGCTACCCCCATCAAATAGGTTCATTTAGTGCCAATGTTTTTTTATCACTAAATTACAATTCAAAGTCTGCTTTCTATAGCTATATGGTGTCATTTCTGAGACACATGCCAACCTAGGCACAAGAGGAGGGGCAATGTAGAGCGGGCATCAAGAATTAGACATGTAGTTCTTAAGCAGAAATATCATCAGTAGAAAGTCGTTCAGTGGTCCCAAGTAGTCCACAGATGGCGAGCATCTTAGGGTCCTGTACACACAACTTTCTTGCCTTCTTTTGTTTCCTCAATCAGGTATAGCAGTGGGGAACAAGCACAACAGTTCCTATCCCTCCATCCCTGTGGTCCCACTACCCGAGTGTCTATGGCAACAGGCCAATGCCCTACCAGAGGTAACCACTGCCAATGATCGGGACCCTGAAGACAGCATAAGGAAATCTCAATCAAGTAAAGTTCAAATCAGAATTCTTTCTTATAGTCACAGAATAATGGGTGATTAGCTCTAGAAAAACCCTTGAAAGTGCTGTTAGAAAACCTGGCGCCTAAAATATCATTTTTTAATGAAAAACACAGGAAGTCGGAGTTTTTTTTTCAAGAATACTAATACTTTTAGAGAAAGAGATTCAGGATTTTGGACTGTCCATGCTAGCTAGAGCCAATTTTAACTCTCAGTTCCAAAGACCAACAGCTAGCCAGGGACCATTGTGCAAGGTGCAGCAGGTAGCCCCCTGGAGTGCCTTTTGCTTTCATGGTTGACGCTGGCACTTGTATCGCTAGACCTCAGAACAAGCTGTGCACACACCGGCAATGTCTAGGGTAAGTGTTGTCTTTCTGAGGTGGATAGTGGTGGACAGTCCCGAGGTGTCTCTTCTGCATATGCGGTCACTATCCCTACCCCATCCTGTTGGGCTGTGTATGCGAAATCTAGTTGTACTCTGCACAAAACACTTTCTGGAGTGTTTTCCTTACATCACTAACCACCTAGGCTCACGCCATTTATTTAGACTACTATGGAAAAGAACCTTAAAAATCAGACTCAAAAGGGACAAATGTTCGGCTCCCAACTCATAGCAGAATATAGAAAATTACAGCGGGGGGCCAAAGGTATCTCCCTCAGCTCTTTTAAATTTAAAATCACAGTCACCGAACTCATAATAACCTTGCAGATTAAAGATTGTCTCTGTTGGGGCTGGAGAGATGGCTCAGTGGTTAAGGGTACTGACTGCTCTTCCAGAGGACCCGGGTTCAATTCCCAGCACCCACATGGCAGCTCACAACTGTCTGAAGATCCAGTTGCAGGGGATCTGACACCTTCACACCAATGCACATAAAATAAAGTTAAATAAACCATAAAAAATATTAAAAGATTGTCTCTGTTCCTTTTCCATAGTCACACACAGCTCTGCTCGAATTCTTGCTCCCTAACTGCCTCCTCTTCCCCTTCTCTCCCTTCTTTTCCTCCATTCTCTCTGTTTCCCTCTTCTGTTTTCAAATACTCCTTTAGAAACTTTGCTGCTGTTGTTCTACATATGAAAGAAAACATCTGATCTTGTCTGCATCTGGCTTCTAGCCCTAATATGATGTAACCTCCATTGTCCAGGAAATGACGTGATTTCATTCTTCTTCATGTGTGTGTACACTGTTTTATTTCTCCACCTGTTGAAAGGCAATAATTGTATCTCAGCCGTTGTGATGATTACTGCAGTCTCCTTCCGGTATATTATCCAGGACTGGTAAATCTGGATTATATGTCTGTTTTAGATTTCTGTTTTGCGTTTTGTTTTGGTGGGTTGGTGGGTTTTGTGGGGGAGAGGTTGTTTGGTTTTTGTTGGTGTTTCTGATGCTGATTCTTGCGCATGCTAATCTGTCCTACCACTGAGCTATCTGTCCAGCCCTTAGCTTTGGAAATGTCTGACTGGTGGCTGAAGGTACCTTTGGACCTATTTCACTCTGGCTGGGCTGGAATTCTGAAGCCATACCTCTGCCTTCCAGTGTTGGGATCACAGACAGTCCTGTACCGCCATATCCAGCTAATTTTAGTTTCTTGAGGAGTTTTCATATTGCTTCCCATAATGGCCAGATTAATGTTACTACACTGGCAGATTTTTGGTAAGTTTTACAATAGCCATTCTCACATGGGTGAGATGGCATCTCACTGCAGTTTTGATTTATTTTGTTGATGATTAACGTGTTTTTATGTAGTCCTCAGGTAACAACCATCTTTACAAGAAGCTGTAAAAACAATAACAGCGGAGGCTGGAACTATGGCTCGGTAATTAAGGGCACTGGCTGCTCTTCCAGAGGACCAGAAAAATATGTTCCTTCATTTTAAAAAAAAAATGTTTAGCCTAAAACACCAGACACATGTATAAAGGAAATAGAGAAATAGATGTACAGCTCAACATAAAACAAACAGGTAATATTTGGGACCTAAGAAAAATTATAACATAGAGTTTGGAGCCCGGAAGCCTCTTCTGCAGCTTACACCTGACCTGGCATCTTGTCTCTGTCCGTGCCCTTCTCTGCTGGGAGGCAAGGTCACTGACTTCACATTTATCACAATAATTTTTTGTATTATTATCTGTGATCAAATCCCTTCAGTTACATCAACTGATTTAATTTCTTTAACTAGCATTTCCATGGTTCATCAAACTGAGGTTACAGCTGGGGCTTTTCATACTGTTTTATGTCTCATAAACAAAGAAAGAAACAGTTGAACAGTTGGGCTTTTGCTCACATCACATGCAGACGAACAAGTTTTACCAATGCTGGAATTTTTTTACAATTAGAAAAAATGAATAGAATAAAAACAATTCATAGCATCATGTTTATTTAAGCACTAGCTAAACTTTCATTTACAAACAAATATTTTCAGGGAACAAAAAAACACAAGACAATAATTTCAAAAGTTATACCATTACATAAAATTAAACTTGCAGAATTTACAAATTAATATTCTGAGCAGACAGATAAATTATACATCCTTTAACAAAACCCAATCAAACAGTAGGTAGAAATTCATACAGCCATAATGCCAGATAGTCTCTCTTTACAATCTACCTATTTACATTGTTTCCCACCACAAATGATAAAAGTTTACCAAGGTGTGCAAACACAGTATATTGAAAATATATTTAGCAGCATATAAAAAAATCAGAGGAAAGAGAAAGGAGCTATTACTATGAAATAAAAAGAAATTAAAAGATAATAATAGAAACAATTCCATAGGAAAATAGATGAAACTATCTTTCTGTTAGGAAATCAACAGCTCGCTGTCACAGAATACAGGCCCAGCACTAGGAGCACAGCAGCTGTGCGGCGCTTCCGTGCTGAGCACAGAACGCAGGACAACTGAAAGCTTTGGTCAATACAGGTAAACATGAACATTTTAGCACAAACTGTTACCTTTCTTAGCAGACTAAGATCAAGTATGAGAAACCATCAGTAACAGTTTCTGATTTTATTATTCCATTATATTGAAAGAGCCTTGAAATTTGGAACCCCTTGTAGACTGGCCACAGTCCTGACAAGCAGGATGAGCAGTTCCACAGATGTGTTCAAAAGGTGTCCGTCGTGTGAACACATCGGAATGAGTTAACAGGAAGGAGTGTTTGACTCTGGGTAGGCTTCTGGCTGCCACAAAAGCAGACATCTTAGAACTCAAATTACTTGAAAGTGTCTTTTTATAGCTAGGCACAAAACTCCAGCCACAGTCAAAGTGTGATTCAAGCAATACATCAATTATAAGAAGCATATGTGTTGGTAGATATTAATATTACAAATACAAGACAGTACAGTTTGATTAGAATACATTTCCATCTAGCAGACAGGTTCTGATATATTTCCAGTTGATTCCATTAATAATAAGTGCAGGGCCCCATCTTCATTAAGGAACACAGAGCATCCTCACAGTGTCGGTTAAAGCTAATCTCCTGTCATGTTTAATTACTGGCCGTATCTTCGCCCAGATCGCCTGTATCAGAGATTTGACCATCTTGCAAATTGTGGGCTTTCCAGATTCTCACAGTCCGATCACTACAAGACAATAAATTTAAAATGGACATATGAGCAGAGGCAGAAATGTCCAAATAGCTCTCAGAATGACTTATAAAAACAATTTTCCTCAAAGGTCTTTCATTAATGCACATAAAAGTTGTGCAATTCTTCATAAGAAGAGCAAACACAAATCCGTAGAACGCTTCCTGCCTGGAATGTTTCTGTATCACACAGCACAGAGAGGAGAAAATGCATAGAGAGCACCAAGCTGAAGAGACAGGAAGCAGGATCTGGAGTCCACAGAATTGGGAATTTACCCAGCCAAGACCCAAGGTTGCAGGATCTATTCAGGGAAGGACTTTGTAAATCTCTATAGGATTCAAGTCTTGTGTTCCATTGGAATCATAGAGCGCTTCTTAGACTGGAGCTCAAGAATCAGTTTTGATTAATAAAAGACCAGTGCCAATGAGTAAATTTTTTTTTTTTGTATTTCATTAAGACAGTCAATGCTGACTTGGTGGAGGTTGAACTATGACCCATGATTAGTAATCTCCTGGTCTATATTATTTACTTATTAATTTATCTATGTCATATATATTTTTAAAAGTAGCTTCTCAAACTTAAATATATTTTATTTAAAATATAGAATTAATATATTTTCTTTATCTATATTATATATTATTATAAATTACAAGATTAGTTATAAGAGCTCTGTTGAGGTGAAATATTCTGAGATTCATTGAAGCAATGGAAAAGTATTTCACAGGGTCAACACCTAAAAGAAGGGGTTTGAAGGGGCCAAGGCTGCACTTCAAGCAGGCAGCAAACGGTGAGAGGCCACTGGTGAAGATGCATCCCCAGCTGCAGTGGAGAACCCAGGATGTGAAGAAGACAGAGCCATGAAGATTCTGCCGAGGATAGTGGCAGATCTGCAATGGGGCTTGCCTGCACCCCTAAAACAAGCTCTGTGTGCCAGGGATGCAGAGCTGGAGAACTGGGCCTGCCCAAGAATGTTAGAGCCAGAGAACTACTCAGTAAGTCCCAGGTATCAGGCATTGAGCTATGGAGCTAGATTGTTGGTTTGCTCTAATCTCATTTATTTATATGCCCCAGTTTTCTCCCTTTCGAAATAAGAAAATATGAAACTTGTTTATGTTACAGGAGTCAGCTGTTAAGAGACTAGATTTTTAAAGGCTTATATTTTTAAAGGAACTTACAAAGGTTGCATCAAATCTTGGAGACAAAGAATTGAAAAGTTGTGGGATTGTGGTTTCTTATGGTGTGTCTATGTGTCAAAGGGTCAAGGGGAGAGTGTTCTAGTTAGCTTTAGCTGTTATCCTGACACAGCCTGGAGTAATGAGGGAGGAAAGTCAACTGAAGAATTGCCGAGATCATACTGACTTGTGTACATGTCTATGTGAGTTGTCTAAAGTATTAATTGATGTAAGAGGGTCCAGCCTACTGCCCACAGCACCACTCCCAGGGCTGGGTAAGAAAGCTAGCTAAGCATGAGCCTGTGAACGAGCTAGGAAGCAGCATTCCTCCACAGTTTCTGCTTCGAGTTCCTGCTTGACTTCCCTTCACGATGGACTGTAAGCTGGAACAATCTGCTCTAACTTACTGCTGGTCGGTGTTTTATTAGAGCAACAGAAAGGAACTCAAAATTCCTTTTAAAAATACTTTATGGATAGTAGGCCCTATGAAATGTTTGATAGGTAAAATATAAATAGCACTCGCTTTCAAATAGACCTCTGGGGCTAGGGGTGTAGCTCAGTAGTAGAGTAATTGCCAAGCAAGTATAAGACCAAAGGTTCCATCGTAGTACCATCCCCCCCTGAAAAGTATTTAGTTTCTTAGAGTTTATTGGCATCTAATAGTCCTTGAGTAACAGTGAAAAGTTTAGTTCTCAAAAAAATGAGATCATCTCATGAAACGTGAGAATAATTAGTTACTCACACATCAATCCCTGGGACCCAGTGATATACAACACTTAGTCTTATCTTAAATATATTATTTTCATGGCCTATGTCACCCTAGGTCACCTGAGCTGTAGTCATTACTCATCAGAGAAGAGCCTGCATGGCCTCTGTCGCCCTAGGTCACCTGAGCTGTAGCCATCACTCATGAGAGAAGAACCTATTTGGTATTCGTGAGTCCCTAGAGTCAATCCCCAGCAGAGAAACAATAAAGAAAAAGAATAGGGCATTTAGCAAGAAAATGCAAACACAGGCAAGCAATCCGGACTTGGAGCTGATGATGATTGCAGTACACACTGCATGGCTGCAATGGCAGTCTTTCCACCTTGCTTAAGCATCTGAAACGCCACCCCCAGGAGGCCTCCCTCCCTCCATTACTGCTGTTCTGTAACCCCACGCTTGCTCCTTGTCATCACTGCAGTTTTCCCCTTCCTTATTTTCTGCTCCTTCTCGTTGGAATAGAAGGTAGAGTTGGTGTCTGCTCTGCTTTCTGCTCCCTTCCTAAGAATCTAGAATGAGGCCAGGCACACAGAGGTTCATTATGAGTAATCAAATAAACAGGAAATGAATTAGTCAATAGAACTCTTCCCAGGAGGGAGGAAACATGTTATTATCACCTTCTTGTATATTAAGTGGAGAAAGAAATGCATTAAAAAATAACAATTTGTTCTAAATATAAATCATAGCAAATTAGCTGCTCTTCTAAAGATAGAAAAATTTAAAATTAGTCATTAATGCATTGTTTTAAGTCACCAAGAAAAGATCTGAGGTCAGATTCATGATATGCAGGGTACTAACAAGTAAGTAATGTACCATTCTCAAGCCAGCCTAAACTTACAATGTATATTAGAAATTATAATTTAGGAGCCAAGTATGATGGTACACCACTACAACCTCATTTCTTGGGTACTAAGACAGAAGGAGGATAAGTTCTAAGCCAGTCTGGATTAAAAAGCAAGGTGATAAAAGTAAATCAGTCATCGTGAACCAGTTGCTAGGATGACTAGAGAGACAGACAGAGAGAGAGAGAGAGAGAGAGAGAGAGAGAGAGAAATCTCCACTGGGCTGCGTTTGCAAATACTTACAGCCTACAGGATTTGTTAAGTCTGAACACAAGCAACCCACCCAGAGCAAAACCACAGGAGGAAACTTACTCGGCTGCAGTGAAAACATGGGTGGAATTAACACAGATGGCGTTGATGGGACTGTCATGACCTCTCATCTCTCCAACTGGCACAAAAGTATCCACGTTCCAGAGTTTCAAAATACCACCTCTGCAGCCGCTGAGTAAGACCGGGTGGCCTGGCACCAGGCCCAGGGCACAGACCCAGTCCTTGTGTGCGTTTGGGACTTGCTGGGAGAGAAGAGAGAAAGCAGCATGGAAGAGGAGTCTTTCAAAACCAGTGGCCACACCAAAGGTGGTGACGGGACTTTTAGCGGTGAAACTCAGAGTCAGGGATGCAGTTTCAAAGTTTCAAAGTTACAAAGGCCCATTTCTACACATTCAGCGATTTAAACAATAAATCTACAACTTGCTTCCCAGTTTCCAACACCGTTTTCAGTATTAAAGACATAGCATTAGTAATCTATAGCATCTAAATGACTCAGAAAACACACAAAAGTTTTCTCCTTTCTCGTTACCTACAATATCCATAACAAAATAAGTTAGAAAACTACAAACTGGCATGCATATAGATTAGAAGAACTGCGTCGTGAAAGCAGTCTTACACTTTGCTAGGGAATATGCAGGCCTAAGGAAAATGGGAGTTTATCTATTTCATGATGAACACACACACAAAAAATACGAGTAGATAATACTTTATGACCAGATCTTACGTATAAACATACTTATGTTCACAATATTAAAAATTACCACCATGCATATATATATATGAAAGAGTCTGAAGTGTTCTTCTAATGTTCATGCTACTTGTGCGTTTTGTCTTTAGCTGCAGCCTGGAAGCAGGGAAGGGGCAGCAGCTGTAATGCATACATGCAGATAATTGCAAACAGTTTTCTCTGTTTACTAATTTCCTCCCTGATACACTGCAGCCCTGCGCTCATTCTATAGGAAATGGAAGCACAGCCTACTGGACTCTAGAAGATATTCCCAGGACTGAGGAGTCTGTCAACCCCAGGTGATCTTCATGTAGCTTGGGGCAAATGCAAATGTTCTACCTCAAGGTAGCATTTAATAAAGAGATCTACACAAAAAATTCTCCATCTTTCAACTTTTAGTAGTGGCACATCTTTTCTTACCAAGCGTGTATTTGTTGGATGTTTACCAACTTACCACTCTGATGGAAGTAACTTTATTGGGAATTGAAGTACAGAAAATATATTTGATATTGAAAGTGGAAAATTTAATGAGAATCTACACAACTTCCATTCTCAAACTGTGAGTCGCAGCCCATTTGGGGGAGGGAGGTTTCAAATGATCTTTCACAGAGGCTACCTAAGTCCATCAGAAACATAGGTATTTACATTACAATCCATAACAGTAGTAAAATTACAGTTATGAAGTGCAATGAAAATTTTATGGTTGGGGGTCACCACAATGTAAGTACTATATTAAAGGGTTACAGCATTAGGAAGGCTGAGAACCACTGATATAGAAGACCAATGAGATTCTTTTGGATCTAGTTAAATTTGGTTTATGACGCTTAAATTTATTTGCACATTGTTGTATAATAAAGACTATATATTGAAAAAAATTTAGAAATCTTTAAGAGATCCCTATTAAAGCAATGAGAATCTATACAGAGCCCCCTCCCAAGTTGTTGGATGACTCCTGTGTGGTTTTGAAACAGTCACTTCATACCATGCAGAGTTTCTGAATTACCTGAAGAAGACTTTTCTGAGCCAAGTCCCACTTCTTGATTCCATTGTCTCTGGACCCACTGAAAAGGTTATCCCCTTGAATGGTCAGCGCTTCTATGCCATCATAATGAGGAGGCTCAAAGTTGTGGGTGGGGCTTACAGTGCCAAGAGCCCCTCCGGTCACATCAAACATCTACAAGAGAGAATCAGAAAGACAGCAGTCATCCATGCAAATTTTAAACACATGCTTCTATGCGCCCATTCACAGGAAGACAAAGGTGCATCTAAGCGTCCTGTTAGCTGCATGAACTTTGCAGGAATGACAGTGAGGGACACTCCAAGCCCCATTCACACTGACTTTATTTGCATGTCACAGCCACAAACTTCAAGAAAAGCAATTGGATTTTTTCATGTATGAATAAGGAAATGTGACATTCAATACTAAAGATGATATATATCAATGCATTTGAGGCTGAAATAATATCATGTTATTCAGTTAAAGAAAGGTAGGTTTTCAATTCCAGATTCCTTCTCCACCTTCCCAAAGCTATCCTTCAAACCTTTGCATTTTTCTCAGTCACTTGGCTTAAAAAGACAACCTTTGACTGAACAATATCAAAATCAGTCAATGGGACTATATATAGCTCGGTTGGTAAAGTTCTTGCATAGTATGCATAAAACCCAGTATCAGTCTCTAGGACTAAATAAAATTGGGTATAATGACTAATCTTGGTTGTCAACTGGACACATCTGGGAAGAAAGAACATCAGATTAACATGTAGTCATGTGTGTGGAACATTTCCTAGATTTACAGTTAATGTGAAAGAGACCAGTGTAAGGGGTAGCGTCCCCAGGCAGGCAAGACTGGGCTGTATAAGAAAGGTACCTAAACTTGAGCATTGGAGAAAACTCATAAACAGCATCCTTCTCTGTTCTCTACTGCAGTCTCTACATCCAGGATCCTGCCTTGAGTTCCTGCCTTGTATTCCCCTCATGTTGGACTGTAACCTGTAATCTAAATAAACTCCTCTTCCCCAGGTAGGCTTTGCTTAGTGTTTTACCACTGCAACAGAGAAGCAAACTAGGAAGCTGGCATGTGATGGTACAAGTCTATAGTCCCTGCACTTGGGAGCTAGAGGCAGGAAGAATTATATGTTCAAGGTTATTTTGACCACAGAGAGTTCAAAACCCAGCCTGGACTACATAATACCCTCTCTAAAAAGAAACAAAAACAACCAAATCGGTAACTATAAATAAAGATTACAAAGACCAAAAAGCAAATGGGTAGCAAGTGGGGGAAGAGTTCTGGTTAGGAGAAAGTGGCCTTGCAGAGGGCTGAGAGTAAGTGACTGCAGAATGCTCTCAGCCCTAAGCAGGACATCTAGATCACACCTCCAATACTCAAGTGACATCGCAGAAGAGGCGGGCAGAAAGAAAGAATCAGAGGACGGGGAGTGCTACGAAACACTGTCTTCCATATGTGACATGACCGGTGCACTCAAGAATTCACAGCAGCCATGGTTGACTGCTGAAGAGTGGGGCCTGCCAACACTCCATCATGGATGCAGGAGGCACACATGAGAACGCTCCCCTCCCCAAGGAGAAAATGACATCCAGTATTTGCAGGAGGAAGGGGAGTTCCTGTTCTCATGCAAAACAAAACTAAGAAGCTTAATCAACCTCAATGGTCACAGGAGAAAGAAAAGAGATATGGGACAGGGCTTAGGTTAGTGAATACTTTGAACCTACTACTCAAGAATATGCAATTCCACCTCTATAATACACACTTTGATGTAGTGGTCTTTGGAGCCAGTGATGATTAGGTCTTGTCCATTGGAGATCTGGTCTACTGTAAGGCACATAACAGGGCCCAGGTGGCCAGTTAGCTTTCCTGTAGACTGAAACCTTAAAAGAGAAATAATATGACTGTAGAAAGCATTTCATAGCATAATGGAAGACTCATATAATCTATATTAGTTCATAATATTTTTTATTAATTTTCTTTTAGATTTCATCCCTGCCTGTTGAAACCATGGACAGAGTAAATAGAAAGGACCAAATTAACATCCTAAGGTGGAAGCTGGGAAATACTTAGATCTTATTCCAAAGCTTAACACAATTTATGAAATAAGCAAAATTGTGAGAAATTGTGAAAAGATAATATTAATTCCTCCAAGTAAACTTCAAACTAATACGTTCATGAACTCATGAAAGACATGACTAATCAATCCCTTTAGACTCAATTTGTCTTTGAATAAAACATTGATATCACTACTTATAACATCAATGAAGCTATCAAGGAAGTGGGATTATTCTATACAAACACATACTGAACAACATAAACACATACAGCATGCACATGTGTACATATATACATATAGCAATGCATTCACATTTATGAGCAGCTATGTATATGGGGAAATAGGTGAGCCCTTCATTAGTCCTTATAAAGACTGAACATGGCTAGAACTGGTATCTGACAGGTGTAAGAATGAACGTTGCTACACAGGCATGGTGGTACACAGTTATTGCCCCAATCTTCAGTTGAACTCAAGAAGTTCGAGGCCACCCTAGACGAAATAGCAAGGCTTTTTGTTCGTCTTGTTTATTTGTTTGTTTTTATGTATGCAGTCAGTTGTGAGAGGGTAACAATAGCCTTATGTGGCAGTCCTATCTTTAAGAAAGTTGCTGAAATACAGCCGTGCCTTTCACTTCTAGGATATTAATATTACAGTTCCTCAAAATGTGTTTTTCAGTCACTTTGTTAAGACAAACCTATATGTAATCCTGCTATTAAAAAAGAACAGAGTTGCATTAACAAAGTAATTAAAAGAGCAGTTGTTTAAATCTTATCAAATCATTCTTTTTTTTCACCCCATTGAATATGTAAATTGCATTTCTATTTGCAAAATAAAATAATTACAATTTGAAACTGCTTTCTAAATGTGAGCTAGAGGACATGTGGAAATCAGATCTCACAAGTATTATTGTTATTGGTACTTAGAGCTGTATTTGACATATGCAAGAGGTGCATTTTCTAAAAGTTCTACCTTTTAAGGTCCCACATCCTGACAGCGTTTCCAGAGGCCGCGTAGAGGAAAGTGCCGGTTGGGTTCAGGGCAATCTGATTGATCTGGCTCTCTCCGGAGGGAATAGCTACCATCCGGCTGGCACTGGCAGAACAAGCTTCTCCAAGAGTAACTTGACCTGAAGATCTAGTAAGTAAGTAAATAACAAAGTAAAATAAATAATAACAAAGCAACGTAAGTCATGCTTTCTGCCACAAGCTTGGCTAGCAGCTTCCTAAATTCTCAAGAGCCTGGCTGTGGACAACAGCAGGAGCCTGTGTGTTCATGGACACATTCACAGTACCTAGCACCAAGCAAGTGGTCACACCACAAACAAGTACTGGCCAACGGAGAGAATACGTGAATGAAGGTACCAGGGAGATCCCGTCTAAACTCTTAGTGCGTGTGTAAATCCTTCCTCAAAACCAACAATACCAACAATGGTCAGTTCAGTCATTTTCCAAGGACTGATACTTAGAGAAATCACTTAATGCCATAAGGTGGTAAATTGTGTGTTCAACATTGCCTTAGCATTTGGGAAAGGGAAACTATGAAATCCATACTTAGTGGCAGATTAATCCGGTCTGTCTTTTCCTTTGCACAATCCAGTCCTTGTTGTACTCAACTTTTCCCTCAGTATTTTCACAGTGAACAATTACACATACTCTGAGAAGTAGGTAAGCATCTTTTAAAAACTAAAGCTGTCAGCAGTTATTTAAAACTATAATCCGTTTTCTAAAAAAAAACAAAGCAACTCTCATTGTGTGTTTTCAAGGTACTTACGTTAATGTTCGAATGCACTTTGCTGAGTCTCTGATATCCCACACCTTAATATAAGATGTTGACACCGTGAAGACCAGACTGGTATAATTGCAGTATTTTACAGACACGACGTTGTTAGGGTGGACCCCTAGCGACATAATCTCCTGTCCAGTCACAAGATTCCAAACTTTACAGGTACGATCTAAAACAAAAGAAATTAAGATCAAAGCAGAAGAAATGCTGTTGATATGAACTATTTTCGGTTCTTTTAACAACAGAAATTATTTTTAAACAACATTCCACCATGGGAACAAAACAGCAGAGGATGGTGGTCTTCTCCAACTATCTGGCACTAGGCATTATTGTACATCCCTCAATGTCTGTGGGAACTTCATAGGCAAGAGAGGCAAAGTGGATCTAACATAAGTGAGGTGTGTCTGGTGTCCGCCTTATTGTTTTAGGTTCTTATAATGTAGCAAAGGGGCTTGTAGTGCAAGGTTGGAGGTTTCTCAATCTGGTTTGAACTACTAGCTAAATTAACAAAGGAAAAACATTTTAGTATCTTAAGTTTCCTTATCTGTAACATGAAGCTGCAACATGTAGCTCACGGGAGCTGTTGTACTGAGACACATTTGTATCATGTCTGAGTATCTCTGACATGTTAATAAGAAATGGGGGTTGCTACTATCTTTTTGCTGCATATTATATTTTAGTGGTCTCTGATAAAGTTTTATACTGTCCATTTCGAAAGCCAGAACACAGTATGCAGTAAGGGTCAATCACTGAAAGGAGGTGCGCTCTTACAACACTGTGTTCACAAATATAAACAGTGGATTTACTCCCTTACCCACTAAACAACGATTTTATATATTATGCAATTTAGGAACTTGATTTAAGTAGTCTTTTAATGATTATGTTTTAAAGCTATTTTTAAATATATACGTATGATCATTAGATGATTGCTAGCATCTTTCATTTTTTAACTTTATTTTTAATTATGTGCACAGGTGTATATTTATGTGGAGGTATGTACACATGAGTGCAAGTGCACATGAGGGCCACAAGGGGGTGCGAGATCCCCTGAAACTGGAGTTACAGGCGGTTGTGTGCAGCATAATATGGGTTCTGGAAATGACTAAAATCCTACAAATCAGCAGTACACAGTCTATGCCACCAAGCCGTCTCTCCAGCCACGGCTAGCACCTTTTGATCCAGTGAAGAGGAGATCGTCGGTAGAATCCACACAGAGCACAGCTTTCGTGTGTCCTTCAGCTATGTGAACACACTGGAGTGAAGACGGTCTGATTCCCTTGGAGGCAGGAAATGGGTTGATTATGCCCCTATGGTGGGGAAAAAAAGATTGACTTCAGCATCTCTATTATGAAAGGAGGCTTATCTTTTGCTACCATTTCTTTAAAAAGCCTTTATAAATTATTATTAATATTCTCCAGACCATCCCCTTCATTCATTCAGTCAAAAGGAAGCTGATAAAGTGAGACACAACCGTGGTAGAGCACATATATTAACTAGGCATCCACTAGTAACTAGTTCTGCAAGCAGCGAAAGTGATAATGTATCTTGATTTTCTTTATTAACCATTTCATCCTTCTGACAATTTTTCCTTGTTATGACCAAAAGGGGGCAGAAATGATTGACTGAAAGACCTGGCTTCATAGCGGGCGGCATGGAATTCTATGCCTAAAGAGAACATGCTGGAGACTGTGTCACACATAACTCCTAAGCTACACAGAGAGCAGTATAAAGATGGAGAGAAGTTACAGGTATCAGATGGGCAGACATTTAAGGGAAGATGATGTTCAAGGACCGGCAACCAAAAAGGGTGGAAAAACCTTTGACGATCTCAAAGGTTTTAAAGTGGAAGATACAGGAAGTCAAGCTCTCTGGGAGCTGCTTACGGATGCTGCTTCTGCAGTGCCTGGGCTGCGCAGCGCATGCGCTGTGGACTGCAAGGGTTGTTTCTGCAGTGCCTGGGCTGCGCAGCGCTGGGGACTGCAAGGGTGGTCAAGTCACTGCCTGCCCCTAACTGGAAAGGGGTCTAGGGTAAGCTAGGAGTGAAAATGAGTGTCAGGAAGAGTGCGGATGAGAATAACCCAAGAACAGAGCGAAGCAGTCACTCAAATGCACTGCTAGCTTTTCTTCTCGCTGCGAGCTACAACATTAAATGTTTCTGTCTTTAAATTATTAGCGTTACTATTCATAACTCTCTGAAGGAAATCCATTGAAGAGCATTATCAGTCCTTAGAAATCACAAAGGTTAATAAAGGGGAAAAACCACCCCAGACACTAACTTGTTGAGTCTCACATTAAAAAAAAAAAAATGGGTAAATCATTATAAACACTTTTAAAAGTAAATTTCTTCAGTCAGTACTACATAACATGGGCTGGCCCATCTCCTGGGGATGCCCCTGTATAGTTATTAGGTGGTGAACAAGAGCATATGGTGGGCACATTTTGCATTGGCTCCAATAAAGTCCGAATGCCAAGCCTGTCAGAGAACGTCCTCGAGAAAAGCGAGGTGAACTGGTGTGTCACAGCAGCTGCAACAGCAGTATAGAGTTGCTCTGGAAGATCGCTGGCATTCAATCAATCTTTCCCTGATCCTCAAAACAGACATGCATTGCTACTGAAACTGATAAATTTAATAGCTGGATAATGTCCTCTGTTGCCTGAATAACAAAACTCACCCAAACAAGAAGTCATTTATATGTAGCACTAACATAATAATTGGGTACAATTTAAACCTAGCACTAAAGTCAAAGACAGAAGAGAATTATACAAGAGCAAAACAGAACTAACTTCCAGAGAGAGGGCTGTGCCTGTTCAGTACATTTCAAAGCTTAGCAATGTGTGGTCCCTGTACCAAAACGGCCAATGGCTTCTGGCAGAAGTAAACGTCTCAGCAGGATGAGACTGCTCATCCACATTCTGCCCAGGCTATGTCAGCCCTTAGCTCGACGAGCTGTGTTTTAGGAACACTGAAGGTTGGAGTCTTTGCGAATTAAGGAAAAAGAGAATAGAGCTGACAAGACAATGAAAGAACGCATGCCGGAGAAAGGAGGTAATTGTGAGATTGAAAGTCTAAACATTTAGAGGGGTGTCATACACACAAAAAATTATCAAAAAAATCAATTCTCATGTAGCAGAAGACTTGGCTGGCAAAAAAAAATGAATAGACATACAAAGGAAGTAAACAAGTTTATTTTTAAAACCATTATAATTAAGGTCTTTTTATACTGTAGTTCTTTTGGGTTTCTTTTTTTAACTGAGGAGTGAAGGAAATTCCAAGTCACTAAAAGTGACTCTTGAGATTATCTCTGGATATACAATGACAAAGATTACATACACATATATGCATATATAGACATATATACATATATATTCCAATTTATCTGCTGTGTGCAAAATTCCAGATTGAAATTAATAACAATAACTTGTTTGTAATATAAGAATTTATATTTTTGGGTCAGACAGTGGTGGTACATAACTTTAAACCCAGCACTGGGGAGGCAGAGGCAGGTGGATCTCTGTGAGTTTGAGGCCAGCCTGGTGTACTAAAGCTAGTTCCAGGACAGGCTCTAATTTTTACAGAGGAACCTTGTCTCGAAGAAGAAAAAAAAAGGAATTTATATTCTTGGTTGTGAGCCTAGCCCTTAATGGCTGAGCCATCTCTCCAGCCCTGTAATATAAGAATTTAAACAAATTAAACCTAGAACAGGAGAGACACTATTCTCAAAAGTATGAGTCTGCTGTTTTGAAACCCTATCGATACAAGATGCATAGCTATGAAATAATTCCACTAAATTCATAAGCATCGCTGCAAATATTTAAGAGGTGCTATTCTCCTGGTGAAGGCGACTACTATCACTGTATAAATAGATAAGAAGTAATTAATTAAAACTGTATCAGCAGCATAAGAACTGCTTGGAACTCAATGACCCAAACCCTCCTCAGAACCCAAGTACAATCACTTACAAACCCTACACCTCCAGGTTCCCTTCCCAGGGGGCCCAGCTGTCTCCTGATACAGCACCCAACAACAAGCCAACTTCCTAGAAAGCAGGAAGCTTCTGGTATTCTCACACAGTCTTTCTTGCTGCACATGGATGTGTGGTGTGCATATGTGCATGCATGCTCCCACGTAAGTTGGCCTACGTGAGTGAGGGCAGGTGCAAGTGCTTCCCATGCAGACAGGCCTAGGCTGCTTCTTCCCAGTGTCTGCATTTTCCTAGGCCGTGTTCTACCTTGTGTGTTAAGGATGGTGGCTCTCCAAAATCTCAGCTACTCTAGCAGGTCACCTTACTTCCTAGTGCTGCCAGGGCACAGTCCTACACATGCCCAGCACAGTCCTCCACACCTGCCCAGCACAGTCCTCCACACCTGCCCAGCACAGTCCTCCACACCTGCCCAGGAACAGCCCTACACACCTGTCCATCACAGTCCTCCACAGCTGCCCAGGTAAAGTCCTCCACACCAGCCCAGCACAGCCCTCCACACTTGCCCAGGTAAAGTCCTCCACACCAGCCCAGCACAGTCCTCCACACCTGCCCAGCACAGTCCTCCACACCTGCCCATCACAGTCCTCCATACCTGTCCATCACAGTCCTACACACCTATCCAGCACAGTCCTCCACTCCTGTCCAGCACAGTCCTACACACCTATCCAGCACAGTCCTCCACACCTATCCAGCACAGTCCTCCATTCCTGTCCAGCACAGTCCTCCACACCTGCCCGGCACATCCTCCACACCTGCCTAGGTACAGCCCTCCACATCTGCCCGGCACAGCCCTCCACACCTGCCCAGGTAAAGTCCTCCACACCTGCCCAGCACAGTCCTACACACCTGTCCATATCAGTCCTCCACAGCTGTCCAGCACAGTCCTCCACACCTGCCCAGCACAGCCCTTCACACCTGCCCAGCACAGCCCTCCACATCTGCCCGGCACCTGTGCAGGAATAGCCCTCCACACCTGCACAGGCATCATGTACAATTCAAACTTTAGTCTTTACGTATCTACACCAACCACTCTACGCTCTGAGACATCTCCCCAACCCATTCTATTTTATTTCAATACCATTGGTTATTCAATGCTCTGAAGAAAAATTATATCAATATTAAAAATCAAAAATATTAAATATTACTAGATAATTAAATTTTGAAGAAATATGTCAATTTTAACAACTAAAAAATATTAAATACTCATTAGGTAATTAAAGTGTTCTAAAAGAGTCAGCATATTAGAGTTGGTAATATTTTATATAATTACTTTATACCATTAAAGATGACAGAGAAACACGGGTACGGAAAGCATACACATAAGGTGTCATTATCATATTCTAATTAATCTCTTTACATTCTGAAATATAAAAATGACCTTTGAAACAGTTCTTTAAGTTAAATTAAAGTATATAAATTTGTACAACAATGCTGATCTGAGTGGAGAAAAAAACACTTATTTTGTCCCATGCAAACCAGTAAACTAATAACACTGTGAGGTTGATCTTTCTCCTACCTTCTGGAGGATCTGCTGATGTTCAGAAAAATGGCCACAAAAAAAGGAAAACAAAGAGAAAATGGGGAAGAGATAAACGGGTACGTTTGGGAAGAGGAAGAGAGAAAGAAGAAAAAATTTAGCCCTTCCCCAAATCCATGAAAAAAAATGTAATGCTATTATTTTTTAAATTTCACTTATCAGTTTAAAAATTTTAAATAATTTCCTTTACTTTGTAATTTTGCTTTAATTTTGTCAGGGTAGTATCTTTTTTATAATTGAGTATGCTGTTATGAAATGAACTTTTTACTTCAAATTGCTACACCAACAAGGAAAGCTATGTATGTTATTCTTAGACTTTGAAAGAGCAAGCCCTCCTGCTGTTGACACTGGTGAAATGTGATTATCTTTTACAGACAAAAAATAAGATTAAGGACAGCAACAAACAACAAGCTTCTAAGTGTTCATAAAAAGTGTTTGCTACTACTTTACAAGATATACTCACAAGACACGTTAAAATTAATGTTTTAGAGTATTAGTGCACTTACACGGCTTACAACAAGTTATGCATGCAATAAAGAAAAACAGGTTTGCTTAGAATTTCTAGGAGGCGTTTAGGACATCAGTGGAAGGCAAGGACGTAGGGGAGACAGGAAAAAAGTACCTGTGCACCTCCGACAAAGAGGAGTCACTTTCATCAGACCTACAGTGAAAGAGGCGTGAGGAGAAGAACAGATATCAGACAGGTGAAGACATCAGACTGAAACCCAGCAGTGTGGATAACAGAATCTTGTAAACACTGCCTTTGTGGTGTCTGCTTTTCTGTTTGCAAATTTAGACAAAAAATTAGACCCAGGTTTTCCACCAAGCTTGGGGGTAAGACTGTGTACCTATTACTGACCCTGAGACTTCATCTTCACCTCAAAAACTCAGGCCCTGGCAAGGAAAATTATCAAGTATCTGAACTGTATCACGACCAGGCTTCATTTTATGACTACCTCAAAGAAAAATTCCCATTCCAGTAACTGCATGAATTTATCTTGGTAGTTACTGTTTTAGACGGATGCTAATGCAGAAGCTTGACAAGTACATTCTATGTCTGCACAGAGAGTAATCACTCAAACGTTTAAAGCCCATAGTTATAACTGATTTCAACGGCAGAGAATTCTTCTGGTGACGTGGTCCCTTGGTAACAACTAGTTTGGGAAGACACTGTCAGCCCTGCGCTCGGTACCCAAGTCTGCAGGGAGTGTGTCTGTTAGGAACTTAGATTGTGCAGCTCTCCTGGGGAGAACGGGAAGGCAATGGTGGCAGGGAATGTAAGAACTCAACTGTGAGGGCTGCATGTCACAAATGAAATACAACAGTCTCGAAACAGGACCCCAAAGAAAGAAAGACAAGGGAAGTTTTCCAAAGTGCAAATACAGTTGACTCAATGTATTCCTTTTGGGATTATAACAGCAAGATTAGTGCAGTCCGTAAAACATATGAGTCACCAAATAGTCAACTATGATGAGATTATCAAGATTATTAAGACTGGCAGGAAAACAATTTGAGACAGGTTCTTGGCCTGTAGCTCAGACTGTTCTGAAACTCACTATGTAGCCCATGTAGGTCCTCCCCCTACTTCAGTGTCTGAGGTGCTGGGCGACACTTGTGAGCCACCATACCCACCTTGTGACAGAAAATATTAAAACTACCGTGAATGAAAAATAAACAAAAATTAAGCACTGGTTCACATACTAGTGAAAATGGACTTTGAGTGTCCTACCTTCCTCAGGCCATGGAACACATTAATAACATTAAGGACTGTTTTTTTTAATAGGATATTTACCTGTCTAGATCAATTTAAAGGACATGTCATCTACTGAATACATAAAAAAATTAATGAAGACTATATAAATAGCTGATGTAAGATTTAGCAGATTAAAAATGATTTACAAATGATGAGTATAATTACATTTATAGAGCCATTTAATACAATCTAGGTGTATTAGACAGATCTTTTAAATGGCATCCTATAAATTTCAGAGTCATGACATGCGGGAAGATGACAGCATAGGAAACCAGCGGCTGTGGCTTGGGGGAGGGATGTCAAGGGCATGCGCTCACAGACGTGTTATTCATATTCTAAGCAGACAAGCCAGGGCTCCTGTCTAACATTATGGCAGTCATATTAGTAGTGAATTTTTAGAAGAAAGATTCTGGCTCAATACAGGATAGTTTTTCACTTCTAAGTTAGTAGAAATTATATTTTCCACCTCCTAGCCTCTCCCCCTCAACTCCCTGCCAGTCCCACATCCTCTCTCCACCAGGGTGGCAATTTATTGCAGTGACAGAGACAGTGAAATCTGCGGTAGATTTATCTGGAGCCACCGAGGGGCAGGAGCATGTGGTTGTTGTAAGTCGTCCTCTATACCAACAGTGAAACCTTTGCCACTTTTCAGTGTAGTCTATCATGGTTCGATACCATTGTGAGCTTATAGAAGCCGGAAAATCCAAAGAAGTTTTAACACCCAATGCTCAAAGATCCTACTTGACTTCTATCAGAATAGGAAAGATCAGAATGGAGAATACAGCCATGAACAGCTACTGCAGGGAGCAATGTTCAGCAGGAAAATAATCTCTTAGGTTTGCCTACATGGTTCCTTCCCGTTTAAAAAACACAAAAATATGGCAAGAGTTTACTATTCAGACTCCGCCTCCCAGACAGAAAGGGTGAAAGTTCCACACAGACTGTTGTGGGAGGTGCGGAGTCCTGGGTGAGAAGCCAGGGCTCACTTCCGTGACTTACTTATCCTGCTGAACTGACGTGTTTCCCTGAGAAACAGTAAGACGATTAAACACGTTCAGTTCGTTACGGGGCCGGCTTGGTGGGGAGGAAGGAGGTGAGAGACTAGCCTCGGAAGCACCAGAATCCGAGCTACAAGAAAAAAAGAACATTAAACAGGCGGCTTTAGTTAGTGATGCTTTGTTAGGTGAGTTCTAGAAACATGCTTTTAAAAGGCTTTTTTATTAGAGGACTCCTTCTTTTCTTCCTCTCTTTCGTATTTATTTATTTATTTATTTATTTATTTATTGAGACCTTGCTTTCTGAATAATTTAAAAAATAAATTTACTGAATTTTGTCACATTGGTCACAAGAGGGCACTATAGACAAAGAGTCTGCCTAGTGAGATCCAAAATCCACATCGACAAGGCAAGCCCAACTTAATTATAAATCTAGATAAAATTGAGAGCAATAGCTTGCTTTGCAGGAGAAGCGACAGGCCCAAAGGACTCAGGAGCAATTTGCTTTATCAGTCGACTTTTAAATAATTTATTTTCTCTAGGCTACCATTTCTCAATGATTCCTGAGACATTGGATTTAATAATTAAGGCAGATTAGGTCTTTGGAACTATAAAAACCAAGCATGAATAGAAGGATAGTCAGCATGTCAATTAAGTCAGCTCTACTGATGGCTGGTGGAGAAAATGTGTGCACAAAGGAACAGAGCAATAGTATAAGATTGTCCACTAAGGGACAGAAAAATATATGAACCTGTGTTTATGTTAGAGGAAAGAATACGCTAGTGTTTGCTGGTATTAAAAGGCAAATGGGCATGGTTCTTCTCTGCCATTGACCCACCTGCTCCAGACAGCATTCTGTGTAAATGAAGCAGGGTGGTAGCAGAAGTTGGGGTGCTTTTACATAATGATTTACTTATTTAATCCATTTAGCTTCTACATGTCGTGGTGGAGCAGATTCTAAGCACCCTCGGAAGGGGTCAGCAGACTGCACTCTGCACGGCTACCTAAACCCTCACAGAACATTAAAGAAATGCTTGAGGATGGTACCAACAGTCCAAATGTGAGACACAAGAAAACGACCCACGGGTCACACCTTACGATGTGACCACTCAAGGGGGAAGGTCAAATTAGCTTCAGAGGACGGGAAAAATTAACTTTGAGCTTTTATAGATGATCATTTGAAATAGAAGCTTGATAATGTTTAGTCCAAAGGCAGAGGAACCTTTTCGGGGCTTTATGAAAATAACTGAAAACTATTAGTGACATGAACGGGGAGATGTGCTCAAGTGTATTAAAAGGGTGTGTGTGATCATAAAGCCGGAAACCACTCAGCCAAGTCAATAGTTCGCTTAATTGTCTGAGAAACCAGTCACGAGCAACTTGCAGCTGCCCCTCAGCGCCTGCTGCAGCCTTCGGAGGACGTAAGACAGCGTTAGGAACTTACTGTTTATGCTCCTTGGCCTTGGGTTTCTCGGCTTTCTCGTATGCCTTTCTCCTTGCTACAGGGGAAGGCTCTGGCATTTTTTTTTCTGATAGAGATGACTGTCTGGAACTAAAATAGGAAAACATTTTAATTATTTTTCTTATTTGCTTTTATTATTTTTAACATTTTTTTTAAATTTAAAAACTTTGGCAACTAATTTAATCTAAAAGTTCCAAATTTAATTTGGGAGAAAAATAAAAGTAGAATTAAAAAAAAAATACTTGACTTATTTTTAGTGGATAGAAGCCTAATAATCACAAACTTTTAAGTTACAATTTCATTAATTACATGTGTTTATTATCTTTTAAGGTAAAAATGATACTGCCAAAAAAATAAATATCTTAAGTATCCAAATTTTATTGGAAACTGTTTGATCTGAGGGAGAATTATCTTAAAAGTTTTGCAAGAAAAAACCTACTAGGCTATGAGAAGTAGTATAATTTAATAGATAAACATTAAAACTGGCCATAAACCACGTGGTTATAGCATAGCAATGTAAGTAATAACACAAGCCAATCATGACAACTATTTTTACTGAACAGATTTAGACACTGATTAGTCATTTTCTATGTTTTAGTAATAAAACATTCTTGTCATTAACTTTAAGTAGTAAAAGTTAGGTGTGGTGGCTCAAGTCATTAATCCCAGCACTGAAGAGACTGAGGGACCAGGATGTTTAAGTAAAATCTGAAGCCCACACCCACAAGGCAAGCCAAATTCAAAATTATATAACTTAGGGTTTAAATCAAACCGCTCACTTTACAGGTAAGGCAGCAGTCTTTATAATCTTGGGAACAATTCTAAATTATTTATCTTTCTCTAGTCCCCTATTTCTCAATTATTCTTGAGATACTGGGTTCAGTAGAGACAGGGGATTATATTTCTGGATCCTGGGCTACACAGTCATTTTTCAAGTGAGCTTTGGGGTCCAGTGAATGAGACCATAGGTCAGAAACTATTTTAAATTAAAAACATGGAGTAGCTCATGAATAATTAAAACTTAAAGATAAGAGTTTTGTGGATGCAAGGATGAATATTACCATTCTCCACGAGGAACACTGCTTAAAAACCACGGAAAGGGTTTGCATAGCAATATGCAAAGGTGAAAACTCCATCTGACTGAAGAAACCGTATTTTAGCAAATTCTGCTCTGTGCACAAGATAAGGGAATGAAAGCGGTGTGGGAGGAGCTATGGGGACCCCCTGAACCAAGCGCAAACCTTCCGTCTGTGAGGACCTGGACTTGACAGGGTGATACAGGTGTGAAATCTTAGCTCTTGGGAGGTGGAGGCATTAGCCTTGACTACGTAGTGACTTTGGTGCCAGCCTAGGCTCCACGAGACTGCCTCAGACAAGGAAAGGAAGTGTCAGGAATTATAAATTCAGCCCTCTAAGTTCATGAAAACTTAGAGGTAAATTGTATGAAGAAGCAAAGTCTAAGAGACATTTTCCATAATATGTCATAAAGGATACATTGATAAATCAATGTATTACCTGAATGTGGATTCCAGGCCACAGCCTTAGTCTTGAGGTTCCTAACGTGCCTGTCATCAGACGGACTAAAGCTGAGCAGACACAAGTCCCTGACAGTCCCTGATCTGTGTCACTACCCTGTCACAACACTGAAGCCACGGCTACACTGGTTAGCAGCATCCAGTATTAATCACATAAGCTCCTTAAGCACATGCAAGAAAATTCTATCATTAAAATTAATTTTGCAACTAAAGGTAGACGGGACTGATAAATGGAAGATAATGGAAATGCCTTCATGAAATGAAGAATATTATGGAAAACAGACATAGATAGCAAGTTCATGACTTGGGTATTATATGTAGAGTTGTTTATAGCATGCTTCTTTAGGGGCAGTATTGTCATCTACATGTATTCACATCAAAAACCATTTGCAAGATTATAACTTGAGAACTGGTTTGCAGAAACATCATTAAAAATCCTTACAAGTGAGGGGCTGAAGAATTGGCTCAGTGGGTAGAAGCACTTGCTGCTTTTTAAAAGGACCCAGGTTCAACACCCAGCACCCACTGGTGGATCACAGCAGTCTGCAATTCCAGTTCCAGGGTATCAGACACCATTTTCTGACCTCTACAGGCATGAGGCACACACGTGCAAAACACTCAGATCCATAAATAATAAATAAAAATCTAAAAGGGAATGTTTAAAAGGGAAACACACTACACACACACACACACACACACACACACACACACACACACGCACGCCCGCACACATGCATGCACACATGCACGCTCACTAACAAAATCAGGGAAAGTATGCACATATACTGTCCAGTGCAGGGAAGTCGCTCTTTGTTCTCAAAACCGAAAATGAGAATGCCATGGATTACTTGTTTTAATAGAAGAGCTTTGTTGTTACAACTGCAGCTCCTCACAGGCTGTGAAGTTCTTTGTATGGGCTTTCGCCCCCAACACACAGTGAGCTTTAAGGTGAAGGGCTGGGGGCGGGGCAGGAGTGGTAGCTTATGTCTCTCATATCAGCACTCAGGAGCCGGAGGGCAGTCTGCTTTACATAGCAAATTTCCAAGCCATCCAGGGCTGCTACACAAAGAGACCCTATCTCAAAAGCAAAGCAAACAAACAAAAAAAAAACCTAAACTAAAATAGGAAAACTTGAAATGCACACAGTTTATAATTAGTTTTAGCTTTTTTCCTTAAAAGGGTCAGCAATGATTTATTATTTTATCAGGTTATTAGAACCAGATCCTAGATAACCTGGAGTAAACGTGAGTCTTAAAAGCTTATATTGACATGTAATCATTTTACTTGTGTAACTTTAGCCTAATGGAAGTGTTTCTAAATAAACTATGCCTATAATCATTACTCAGAAAATGGTGAGCCCTTAGAGCGATCCTAAAACTTAGAGATTAAAGTCAAAGATAACATTGAATCTTAAGGTTTTTTTTGATTTTCCAGATCACTAAGGTTAGGGTGAAGAGCTTCCTCGTGCGAGAGAGTATTTCCCACACAAACATGAAAGCATTTGGATGCCTGGCACCTACATAAAAAACAGGTGACTGTGGTAGCCCTCCTCTAACCCCAGCCAAGTACAGGCAGAGAAAGGGAGTTCCAGGAGCAAGCTTGCTGGCCTGGAGAGTGAATTCTGGGTTCGGCAAAGGACCATGTCTCAATATGGACATTCAGAGTGATTGAGCAAGACACCTAACACCAGCTTTAGAGACCCGCCCATACAGAACACACACACACACACACACACACACACACACACACACACACAGCACATATACATACACAAACAAAAATTGGGGCCAGCAACACCTAACAGAAATTGCTTTGAAAACCAGAGACTGATTATTTTTCAACAGAAATAAGAAATTAGAAACATGCATATTAATAAACGAAACAAAAAGCCCAAAGGAAGGGAGTTAGTATAGCCAGGTCAGACTTACATGCTGCCTATCTTAGAAGGTAAGCCAGATGGGGCAAGAAGCTCTTTGTCCCTAGCAGAAGTGCCACTGGTCTCTGTATGCATTCCAATCTCTTGCCCTTCTGCAACAGGTGTAAGAGGACCCGGCAAGGAGGCCTCTCCTGCACTAGTGTCTGAGGCTAGTTCACTGCTATCTGCATACAGCAACTCCATCTGAGTGGTGGTTCTCCTTCGCGCCTAGAGATGGAAAGAGAAGCAATCAGGGCCAAACTTTTGCACAGAACTTGATTAGGGGACTGAGATTTTTTTTTAAAAAAATTAGTCTGCAACAGATAAAAACATTATGTACATCTTTTCCTTGCAGGTATGGAGCTTATGAGATGGTTCAGCCGGTAAGAGCACTGCATGTTCTTCTAAAGGTCCTGAGTTCAACTCCCAGCAACCACATGGTGGCTCAAAACCATCTGTAATGAGATCTGGTGCCATCTTGAGGAAGAGACCTGGTCACTTGTCCTAATCAACTTAGACCATAAAACCCAATATGGACAAGTTCAAAAGAACCACCCTATATGGGCTGCCCATGCATGCTTTAGCACTGCCAGGGCATAAATTTCAAAAAGTTCAAAATGTCAAAGACAACATGCGTAATAGTGACAAGGCAGAGTTATAGACAGATAAGACCTTTCAAGGCCACAGAAACGGCCAGCATTTGGATTACACATATGTGCCAGGGGCTTTCTTAAATGCTGTGATGTCCGCAGGGGAGAGGTAACTTATTTACAAGTGGGGATGAGAAAGCACAGGGATGCTGGACATCTCTCCATGGTAATGCAAACAGAAGTGACAAAGTCAGCCAAAGGTGAGTCAAAGGCCACTAACACCACTGTGCTGTCCAGCCACAGTGACCAGCTCCCTCGGCATGTAACTGCTTTTAACGAGAGAAAGACAAGGGAATGAAAAAAGGAAGTGGGAAGGAATTAAGCCAAAGGAAAATCCATTGCAGTGAAGTTCAACTAAATTCTAACATTGCTCCTCTTTAAATGCTTTGTTAATATAAATTTTTAATTTTTATTTTCAGTGAGCTTCTTTTCTGATATTCTAAATATTGAGTTTACTCTGCTCATTGGAAAACTCACTATGTTATATTCTGTTGTTTATTCTATGTCGTTAACACAGTACAGCTGTGGCCCTTATTAAAATCGTGAAATGACTTCACTATTCAAAGGGAAAAAAAGGAAATGAGCCCTTTGTCACATCTTTCCAGTTCAGAAGCAGCAAGAAGAAGAAAAGCTTTGGTAATCGGAAATGTGAAAGCCCTGGAGACACCTTTTACCCTCTCGGTTCTTCCCACTGCACAGGCGGCAGGGCAGAGAGTACTTCTCTTGGCAAAACCCTAACCACAGTGGATTACTTTGTGGCCCTCACTTCCCAAGTCTCTTGGGTATCTCGCATAGGCTCACTGAACAGTCTACAGTCTAGGCTTTCACAGAGCCTAAAAGAGGAAACCCTGTGGGATTCTATCTGCTTTCACTGGATCCAAACCACAAAAAAAAAAAAAAAAGAAAAGAAAAAAAAGAAAAAAAACAACCTGACTTTTGGTAGCTTGTTTGATCATTCAAAACAAAATACAAACTATATACTGGAAAGCAAGTACTCCAAGACTATACAAAAATCTACAGATGTATTTTTACCAACTTTGTAAGTATTTTTCTAAAAAAAAGAAATTCTACACTAAAAATCCATATTTAAGACTTATTATGGGAGAAATGGAGGATCTGATAGCCTTGGGCTGATATTCCTACAAAAAAAAAAAAAAGAAAGAAAGAAAACTGATCAGCACTTACTGGTGTTTATTGCTGAGCTAGGGCATGATTCCTAACTCCCTCTCCATAAATTAGTATTTTAAAGAATCTCAGAATACTTAACAAGGAAATAACACTTAAAAAAAATAAACAGTGCTGGAGTTTCACAAACCATCACTTTAAGTGACTGATACCGCACAGCACTGCAGAGTTTACTACTCCACTAACCAATAGTTAAGACTCTGCTTCCATTCCACATTGTATCAAGCAGAAATAGTGTAGGAATTTAGTAAACCCTAAGTCTCAAGTGAGAAGTTTTTCAAAAATTTTTTTTGAATTATTCCTTATAGAGAAGATAAAATAAATTTCTTACGAATGAGAGAAGTTGAGCTTCCGCTCTATTGAGAGCCAAGTTGGAAGCCGAGCAGTTCACTCGAGACAGAGAACAATGGGAAAACAGTGGCTGACATTTGCAATTTTCCTTACCTTGTTCTTTGGTTTCACTTCACCACAGAGCTTCATGAGGTCTGAAGACAGCGTGCTGCACGTAAATAAGGACCAATTAAGAGATTAAATTCAAAATACTACACAGATCTGCATGTCCTTTATGTGTACAACTATGAAAAAAAATTACATCTATGGAAATATAGAAAGGCAACATTTGATATTCAGATAGATTTATTAAAAATTAATCCATTTTTATTTCTCAAATATTTTATTTTGAAATTTATGACATGTCTTTGGTTTTCATATTACTATTCCTAGGGCTATTACTGACCATAAAATTAAAAATTATTTCTATTTTAAGATAATTGCTTACTGCAGTAAGGGCTGAGTTTTAAGAGTGTTACATGATGGCCTGGAGAGATGGTTCAATGGTTGAGAACATTTACTGCTCTTACAGAGGATCTGAGTTGGTGCCCAGCACCACCATGAGCGGCTCAAGCCACCTGTAGCTCCAGTTCCAGGGCATCCAATACCCTCTTGTGACCTCTGCAGACTCCTACACTCATATGCGCAAATCTCCACAGACATACACAAACATACATAATTAAATACACAAATACACTGTTAAAATGAAGAAAATCTTAAAAGAAAATGCTACGGAAGTAAGCCGAGTGTGGCGGCCTCCGCAGCTCTTACCTCCCCTCCAACCCCGGGCTGTGTAAAGGGGCCTCTTCGTCACTACTGTCCTCTTCATTTTCTACAAAGAAGGGAAAAACGCAAGTGTTGCACAAGTTGGACGGGGACCTAATCCCCAGGCTAGACATACATACATCAGCTCGGCATCTCAACACCGGCACTCTGGTTTGGATTGCTGAATCAAAACAGACTGTAGAAAAATAGTTCTAAGAAGCGCCTTTGTTTGCATGTGTTAGGATGAGGAGAAATGTACAGAGCATACAGGAAAATCATGAGTTTGAAAGGTGAAACATGGAAAAACGTGATTCAGAGAATGGGGATTCTGTTATATATTTACCTGATGAATATACACCTTTACTTTACATTAATACTTTTTATATATCAGTCCTAGTCAAACACACGGATTCACTGATGAAAAACAGAAGCTCACACAAAGGCTGCATGAGCGCCAGTCAGTACCCTTGGCCAATCACTAATCCTCTGAACACATAAACATTCTAATACTGTATCAATTATGCAAGCTTAGTAAGGTACCTTCCCCCGTCTCAAAATTTCGAGTAAAAGGAGCATATATGAAGATATTCAGATGTCACACAACAGCATGCATGTCATCCACAGGGACACGGAAGACAAAGACAACAGGTGTGCATGCAACAGCTGTGCCAACTACTGTAAAAACTGTTACATCAGCAAAAACTGTGGCAGGCGAGGATAAACAGAAATAACTAGGAAATCAGCAGCTGAGACCGCTACAAAACATAAACTCGTTAACTGTCAGCCATCCCCTAACACACATGCAGGTTTTTAAAACTCACATTTTATAATAAAATCATTCACAAAATGAAATAAATTCACGATGTAATTTAAATATATCATGTACGGCGTTCACATATTTACATTGTATAAGTATACTATGGACACGGATCAACTAATCCCTTCCTTTCTTCTAATGTTCCCTTTCTTCAACCACCGAGTACACATCTTGGTGAAAGTTTAGTAAGGTTTGAAAATAATATCTAAAATAGAATCATGTCTAGGCTTCACAGAGAGGAGAAGGAAATGGTGGTCTTGAAGACAATATGGATCTCAAACCCTTTTCCTCAAAAGAGTCCTCTGAGAACTTAATCCTCAAACAGAATATTGAGTGGCTAGACAGTAGAATTAGTTAATAATATAAAATTGGGGTTATAAAGAAATGGCGAGGTACGGTACTTTTGAATGAGAAATATCCCTTACAGGGTCAAATATTTGACACTTGGTCCCCAAGTGGTGGAGCTGGATGGTGAGGCAGCGCAGCCTTGTGGGGCAGAAGAACGTCCCTGGGGGTGGACTTGGAGCATTTACAGCCTTGTCCCTTCCCGTTTCCAATTTGCTCTCTCTGCTTGGTGTTTGCAGTTGGATGTGATTTACTACCCTTTTCCTTACAGACAGTGGGGGAAATAAAAAGAACTTGAGACTTTAAGCAGAAGCTCAAACTCAGTTTTAAAGAATTCTTAACTCCTACTTATGAATATATGCCTTCCAGAGAGATAACTTATGCTTTGTATATACACAACCTGGTCAGAGCCAAGAGAACCCCACCCCAGCCGGTCACCAATTTCGATACGTCCTCAAACTAATGTGAAGACTTGATCTGGGGAGCTAGCACACAGTCCTTATCACTAGCACAAGCCTATCAGATGTGCTTCTCACCAAGCAGCATTCAGATTCAGGCAGACACAGAACTCCCAGGTGTTCTGCTCGCCCGTACCAGGGTAGAGACTTTACCATCTAACCTCACTGGAAGTGAACCAAAAGTTTTTATATAAAAGGGATATGTTGGCATTCAGGAGTCGCATATAAAACAGAACTAATACAGAAGCCTTGTGTCTTCTTCCTGTAGAAACACCTACTTGCAAGCCTATACACACCTTGGCTAACTTCCAAAACAACAGCTCTCCAAGTATCCCTGGTTAACGACAAACTAATAAAGCATGCTCACGAGGTCTAAACTATGCAAACAAAGGCTGATGCCAACTACGTGCTTTCTATATGGGGGCCTAGAATCTGGTACAAGTTAGGCAGATATACTTAAGACCCTTGGCCCCAACAATGACCTTGGGTGATGATGACTGTTCAGTAGATTTCCCTGGCTCAGCCTGCTGTGTTTTGTTTCTAGGGCTTGCGCTCTCTATGGTCTCTCACGGACGGAAGCAAACAAAGGAACTTGAACGTGGACTCCTATGGGTTCATCTGTGTGCTTTCCCTTATACTACAGCTGTATATTCTTACAATTTTTTTCTCAATAAATCTTAACCACAAATACAACTATATGCTAAATTCCATTAGGCTCCTAGCATATCTGTAGTAGAATGGGGTACAGTAGAATACGTGCCCCATAACACGGGAAAAACGAAAATCTTCCTCAAAAGCTGTAAGATTGTAAGTGTGGTAAGGGGTGGTGATCCCAGCTTAGCCTCTAACATTAAGTTTCACCACTATAAACCATGTACTTTTCCTTCAGAGCACTGATCTGCTGGTACACCCCTTAGCTTGTGTGACCCCTTGTCCTCCTTTTGCTTTATATACCAGTTCAAATCCCATACCCTCCCATACCTGGCATTCTTTTGGGTAGTCTACTCTGTACTCTAGGGCCATTTGTATTCCATCTGTGCCCTCACTGAACTGTCATAAACATGTCATGGTATGCCAACCTCAGCAGAGCATAGCGCTCATGAGAAAATGATGAGTGTTGTAATCACCTAGCAATCCAGTTCTTAGCCTTGACATTTAAGGTGAGAATAGAAAGCTGAGCAAACTTTACACAGGTGTATTACCTATGGCTGCCAAGCTTTCCAGCTGACCATCCATTACTTTGGTCCTTCCCTGCTTGCCCTCCAGCTCCTCTGACTTGAATTATAGCCCAAATTTTTAGGGAATTTTTCTATCAACCGACATTTGCACTCTCTGCTTCAACAAGAGGAAACCATAAAAACTAAGCTGTCCATCAAATAAGCAGTCTGCTATTTTTAGACACAAAATGTCACTAAATAATTTTTCTTTTAATCTATGGGAAATATGTGAAGTTGAGACACTACAAAGAACAGAAAGAAGAGATGAACAAGGACAATGGGGAAGAAGAAAGGGAAAATAATTAAAAAAGGAAGTGGAAGGGGTGGAGGGGAGGACTAGAAGAAAAGGCAGGGACAGCAAAAAGGCAAAACAAGAAGAAAAAAGAAGAGAATGAAGTGGAAAAGGGGGACAGGAAAGGAAGAAGCAAGGGTGGGGAAGGAAGGAAGGAAGGAGACAAGACAAGCAGACTTGACAATGTGTGGAATGGCAGAAATGGTGCTGAGTAGCGGAACATGGGGCCTTTTAGTCAACCCTAATCACTCTTCTATATATCCCTGTCATAGCTTGAGAAGGAGCTTCAGATACTACTTTTTCTATTTATATGTTATATACAACACAGTCAATCTCAAAGGAATACTATTTCACAGTAATACGTGGTATAAAAATCAAACAGGTCCTGTATTTTATTTGTATAAGAGCTTATTGTATTAAACAGTGAAGGGTCACAGATTGTGGTTAGTCTAATGACACAGAGAAGAAACTACATTTAATCTTTGAGCTATTTTTTTCTCTCCTTCACCAATAAGTACTCAGAAAATTTTGAAAAGTTATATAACTGGAAAAAAGAAAGTTATGATCACATTTGTGGATAACTTTAATTAAATAAAAGTTATTCCAATTTTAGTACCCCAACGTATCACTAGTACTAAAATCCTTCCAGGCTCCTGATTCTACACAAATCATCACTAAGAGGACAGGGACTTAAACCAGTAAGCAGTTCACATGGAAGTCAGGAACAAGAAGAAAGTTAATACTTCTATGTGCAGCCTGGAGAGATGGCTCAGAGGTTAAGAGCACAGGTTGTTTTTCCAGAGGTTCTGAGTTCAATTCCCAGCAACAACATGGTGGCTCACAACCATCCATAATGAGATCTAGTGGTCTCTTCTGGCATGCAGGTAGAATACTATTACACAATAAGTAAATAAATCTTTTTTAAAAAAAAAACTTCTATATGCAATGATCTCTATAATCTCTTCTACATTGAAATTATGATGCCTACGATTATAACCACTATATTAGTGTGCTCAAAGTCCTTGTATCTTATTCCATTTATAAAAATATATATTCCTAATTTTCTTTTTTGAAGAAATAGATGAGACTATATACTAAAGAAAGTTATTTATGAGGTTAAAACAATGGATGCAAGTTAATACATATTAAAAAATTAAAAAGGAAAATATACTGCACGTTTTCCTATAAGAGAGAAAGCATTCAGAGACCATATATAATCCCACAATTGAGCTCCAGTGATGGTTAGCTCAAGCCCACCTCTTTAAACAACTAGGGATTTCAAAATCCAGAATGTTTAACACAAAAGATTTAGTGATTTTTTTTTTAAATCATGAATATGTTTCAAAAAAAGTCATGCAGAAACAGTGGCTACCAATGAAACGTTGTGAACTATATGGCACAATTAGTGCACAGGACAATTAGTGACTCATGCAGCCGTCGACACACAGAAAGCTAAACATACTCACCTAGCGGGACGCTATCTAGATCTGGATAAACAACGGCAGAAGGAAACAAAAAGCAATACTCCAATCAAAACAAATCCAAAGTTAAAAGTCTCACATAGCACAAGATTACGCTCCGGTGTTAAGATACACGGAATAGATGCCATAACAAACACAGATGCATTTTAGCACAGTTAGGTACGCAGCGTAAAGGGAATGAAACTTGGTTAATCTTTTAAGTAATCTAAATAACCAGTTCAGAAACTTTCCTAGTCTCCTTTATCCATAAAAGCCAATGGTTTAATAAGGTTAAGTAACCTTAAGTGAGTAGTTTTCTTGGAATGACAGTAACTACTTTCCCCCAATTTACATACACATGCAAATTAAAGTAAGACTATTTATTAAAAGTCTAAGTAAGTATAGCATCTATTCAAACAAGCCATAGAGGAAGGAGATATAGATACAATGTCCAAAGAGCAAAGCCACCATGCAAGTCACTGACGTAAAATTTAAACCAAATTACCTTGCAAAGCATGGCCTAGTAAGGCATCCAGCTCAGGGTTTAACTCAGCCTTCTCCTTTAACATATGGAACAAGAGCTGGTTTTGTGTAGCACTGGTGATTTCGGTTTGCTTGAGTCGACCTTCAAGGACTTTAATCTGAGCCTCTTTCTGGGCAGCCTGAAGACCCTGAAACAACCAGAGATGCAAACTCTCACATCATAGAAATCAAAGCCCACTATGTTAAAATGCTTAGGATGTAGACTTTGACATCAGACAGAGTTTAATGCAAACCAGCTCCTCTGCTTACTTTGTTCAGAGGTCTCAGAGCAGTTTCCCTGTCTGAGATAGCATCCTTCTGACCCTCAGTTCCTGTATGAAGTGCTATGAATCAAGACCTCCTTGGCTGGCACATGGTAAGGATGAAGTGTGAGAAGGAGGTGTAAGGAGGGTCTAATGCAGATCCAGTGTGGGGAGCAGGTGACTCAGCTGTCACCGCCTTCAGCAACTGGGAGTAAGTGACAAATTAGGCTTACATTCAAAGGAGTAGGGCGGTATTTCTCCAATCTGATTTTCTTTTGAGGTGTACAGAGCTAGCAGCAAGCCAGTTGTGATACAAAATCTGTTTTCCCTGAAAATCTTTTGTTAAAATAAAACAGACTTTATTTCTTCTTTGTTTATTTGTTCTAATATACAAGTATGTCAGAGCCAGTAAAACTAATACAGATGCCAGTAAAACTAATACAGATAAAAATGTAGCTTCTTTAGAGCTACATTTTACGTAGCTCTAAAGAAAAATATTTTATTTTTCAGTTAAGAATTTTATTTCACTCTACTTTCAGTAAGAGCAAAGTGACTGGAAAAAGATATTCAAAACCGAAATGGTCAAAATTTAGGCTTTCGAGAATAGTTAAATCTCACCTTATTGATGCCCATTGACAAGAAGTGATCTAGCAGGTATCTGGCTTCAGTAAGTGTACAGGCATTAATGACAGCAGTGACATCCAATGTCTCACCTTCTTCCTACATCAAACCAGTGTGAAATGATCATTACTTTAATCTGGATTTATTTAAACAGAAGACAACAGGCTATTGAATTGACTTGACAGTATGGATAAATCTACTCAGAAAAATATTACATGATTCTCACACTAATAAACATGTGTTCCAGTCAAAAGTAGACATATCTGAACAGCTAAAAATTCAAGGCAAGACATAATAAACAATGCACGTATAATTTAAGAACATCACAGAGTCAGAAGAAAAATCAGGAGAGTAGACTATCTGTTTTATGTATAAAACCTAAGATCTGTTAAACCATTAAATAGAAAATGTCATAATATAAAACTCAATGTGCTCTTAAAGATATATAAGACAAAAGTTCTTCTCCTTAAGCTATTTAATAGCTTTACAATCCTGAGCATCATATTTACTCATACTGCTAGCATCTGGTAGAGGCAGAAGGATCAGAAATTGAAGGACATCTTTATTTACACACACAGAGTCTGAGGACAGCCAAAGCGAGAGACCTTCTCCTACAAACAAGTGAAAACAAGAAAAAAAGCTGTTTTTTACAGTACACACCTTTGCCTCCTCCATCTGCATGATGTTAGCTTGACAGTCGGCAATACTATCATTGATGTAATCTATATTTGCAGTCAGGGACTCCACCTCTTCGCTGATGCTAACCACATTTTTATCTCCTTCTCCACTCTCTTTGACTATCTTCTCTCTCCTTTTTGAAAGTTTCTCTCGTCTTTTTGTGAGTTCTTCCCGTTGCTATGAGAGAAGGAAAAATAAATCAAAGAAACCCAAATTGGAATTAAGAAAATTTTAAGAAAACTTACACAAAGTGCAGTCAAGACAAAAATGACACTATAGAAGCAGACAGTGCTTCCAAGAACAAGTATGGAATAGCAAGACTAACAGCCAGCTAAGGAGGGAAGGTCTAGTTTCTATTTCCCATACCCTGAGGAGTCTGTTCATGTCGGCCTCCATGTTGGAAATGGTCATTTTCTGCATGATGATGTCAGTCACCCGGCGTTCAAGCAGCTGCCATTTCATGCGGGCAGTCTTGGAAGTGAACACTCGGCCAGTCAATCCCTTCCTCTGATATTTATTCCTGTAATCAGTAACAAAGACAAATATAATTACTTATGACTTTATTTGATTGTGCACAACCAATAAGGAGACCTATTTTCATAGCATTCAATATGAATACACACAAGGACCGCATCAGGGCAATTCAAAATCAGCAGGACCTGGTTCCGTTTGTGGTAGGTGTTGGTAACGCCTGGACCCTTGCCACAGGAATCCTCATTTTCTGCTGGGCGCCTGCCCTTGATGCATCTGCTTCCCCTGCAGTGGCACTGGAACCTGTGTCCTGGACAGGGCTGTCAGATGAGCTCAGCTTCCGAGTGACCTTCCCAGCTACTTTATCAGACATGGGCCTGACTTGCCGACGGAGCGCTGTAACCTGGAATAGCACCAGAGGTTGGTCTAGGCTCTGTCTGTATAAACGTGTGTTACAGGGACTGGGTAGAGTGGTAGAGGATTTGCCTTTCACATGCAAAGCTCTAGATTTAATCCCCAGCACCACAAAGTAAAGAGAAAAGGAATACATTATTTATCCCAAAGTCAAAATGTCCCCTCCAAATGGTAAGCTTGCTTACTGTACCTCTTCAGTCTTGCGTCGCAGAACTACTTCTTGATTTCTTTTCTGGGCTTCCAGAAGTCTAAGTTGATGCTATAAAACAAGATTCAGCATGCTGAAATGGATAACTGAAGCACAGTGTTAGGCTAACACACTCCCTCTTACTGCCGGGAAACATGAGTTCTTCACACAATCTGGGTTGATGACCTCATACTGTAGTCAATGTCATCTCCTGGGCAGGTGGTCTTGAGGTGGAGAAGCAAGCAAGGTGAGCAAGGCATGGGAACCAAGTCGGTAAATTGCTTTCTCTATGGTCTCTGCTCAGTTCCCACCTTCGAAAGTCAAGCAATATCTTTTTTTTTTTACATTCATCAATAAGATTAAAGTGAAGATGTGAGGCCAGTTCAGGGACTAAAAGGTGCTGGCTGCCAAGATGGACAACTGAGTTCTAGCTCCAGGACCTGCATGGTGGAGGAAAACTAGCTCCTAAAGGTTGTGCTCTGACCTCTGCCTGAGCACCATGTCACCTGCACTCGCTCTCGCGGTCTCGCTCCCTTCTTTCCTCCCTCCTCCTTCTCTCTAACCATAATAAAAGTAAAGATTTTAACAAAAACAAGCATGTTTTTAATGAATTAGACTACCTTCAAAATCTGAATTCATGAAAGTAGAATTCTGAGGGTGAAGACAAAAATGCCTCGAGTTCTCAGAAAACTATCTCTTATCAAGGACCAGTTATCATTCCGGACGATACACCCTGGTCACCCGCCTTGCAATGAATTGGCCCTAAATAGTTATACTGAATTACTGTAATCAAATGAGATAATAAATGTCATTTTATATAACTTATACTTATTGCCCTCAACCTATACTTATGATTTTTTTCCTCCATTCATAAAACAATCTTGAACAATGCAGAGGATTGTTATATAACAGGAAGAGTCTACTCACATCTCTTTTGCGTTGATCCTTTTTCAGTTGAGCAATTTCCCTGTTTCTCCTAGATTCTGTCAGTCTGGCTTTCTCTTGTTCTTCTTTCATTTGTTTCATTAGACGAACCTAAAGTTAGATATATACATTATTGAACTTACTCCATCACCAGATACATTTGTTAAATTACATGAAAGCAAATGGAATCAACAGTGTATTTTAGTCAACTGGTGTTTTCAGATGATTCTCCTTTCACTGAATTTTTGTCAAGTTAGCTAGTGCTCTATGTCTATAATTTTGATACTTAGTATCAGTAGCTGAGTGAGCCTGAACAAGTTCTATAACCTCTGCAGGCTTTGACTTTCTCATCTCCAATGCCCTTGTGTACTGTGAAAACTCAATGGATTGATACTAGGTGCTTATAGCAGAGTCTGGTTCAGGGAAAGAACATAATAAATGTGGCTACAGTTACTACAACAATCGTACAATATAAATTTTTTACTTCTTAAGTCACGTCCATGGGGTTATTTTAAAGAAACTGCCTTGATTTTGGTGCAATATTTAAGATAATCCCTACTCAACAACAGATGCAAGCATGAAGTTTCCTTGGCTTTGTGTTACTGCATGCACAGGAATAATACATATCAAACTCTAGATGTTGCCTGGCGGTGAATGAGAACATGATCAGACGGACAGAAACAGGAAGCTGAGTACCTGTTTATATCTTAAGCTGGTAGGAAATATTATGGGCTACTCTTTTATTCTTAAGAGCAAGAATACTTAATTTAAGTATTCTTAAGAGCAAGCCACAATAATAGTTCTGTTTCAAGCTACAAAGCCCGCCGTCCCCCAAGCGGAACAGGAACAGCACCAGTACCTTTGTTTTCTTCATTTCCATGACATCCTGCTGCAGTTTCTTTAGCTGTTTCTCATACTGAGACTGGTTTTTCAGCAGCCTGGCATGCTCCTTCTGGGCTGTTTGCAGTCGCTGCAACTCTTTGTTCATGGCGTGGAGCTTCTTTTCATATTCACACTTCACTTTCTTTGCCTTTTCTTCTGAGTATGACTCCACCGAGCCTGGGTGCACAGGGGTAAAATGCAGGGTTCTTGTAAGGCACGGTTTTTCACTGCACAGACTTGAAACAAGTACCCAGTTCCCAGGACACGGTAATGCCCGAGCTCCTCTTCCCTGGAGGTCTGGGCTCATTTTGCTTTATTATCTACTCAAGTCATTCAGCGATTCATAAGTTTTTCGACGGACATGCCTCGAATGCGGACGGCGACGCCACGGAAGACCCACCTAAGTTCTGGAGCACCTGGTCTCTCTCCAGCTGTGTGTCCCGGATCTTATGCTGCAGCATCATCAGCTTCTCCTCATACTGCTTCTTCAGTGTTTGCAGCCGTTTCTGGCTGTTTTCGAGCTCATCAATCAGCTTCTGCTTAATTGCAATCTCACACGTGATATTCGCTAAGTCGGCTTGATAGTTAGCTAGTCACAGAAGACAAAAATACTGAAAGTAGGCCAAAAGGTCATCATCATCACCATACCAAGCAAGAATGTAAAGCCATTATCTACATTCATGTAGTCACTCGGCAGCTGCGTGGGAAAGTTCCTGGCTACACCATACTCTAAAAAGAGACTGTTCACAGCGGCCAATGGCAGGTGCTGCATGCACTGAAGAAATGTGGAATTCACACAGTGACTAGATCTAAGGTAGACAGGAACAGCTCTTTGGCCTACAGCATGCATGAGTCTCGAGTAGTCTTATAGGTCATGGAAATTGCTTTCATTTGAGATAAAATAGAAAATGTTGAGTTTCCCACCAACAGCTTCCTAATGTGACCAGCTGACTTTCCGATGTGAGCTTCCTGCCTTCCTGCTAAGAAGTAGGTACCTTTTTCATCTGACTCAGAGTCAGATTCATCAGAGCTCTCTCCCCCGTCAATGTCATCCTCTTCTTCATCTTCTTCTTCCTCCTCTTCCTCCTCCTCCTCATGATCACTCACCTCCTGATTGTCTTCCTGCAATGTGATTCGGGACTATTAACAGCACAGTATTGGCAAGCAAACCCATCACCTCAGTAGGAGAGGTGCAGAAAGACAGACCTGTCATTGTGCATGTGTGTGCACGCTCGTGTGTGCTGCGTACATCAACACTTATCCATGCAGATGCCAGAGCAGGATGTTCAGTGTCTTCCTCTGTCACCTTCCACCACACTCCCTTCAGCCGGGCCTGTCATTGGCTCTGATCCCAGTGCTTGGGTTAGGCTGGCTGGTGAACTCCCAGAATCTGTCTGTCTTGCCATGTCAACTTGGATCACAGGTCATGCTCACTTTTTACATAGATGCCAGGGATCTGAGAAAGTCCTCACCCTTGCCCATGGGGTGTCCACCCACTAAGCCACCTCCCCGGACACCGAATCTTCCTTTTCTTTAGTTCAAAACCACTGCAAGAGTTTAAGGTCATTACGCACTAACTTTATACTGCAGAGGTCTCTCAGTATTTCATCTGCATGCACACACAATTTTCACAATGCACTAGCCCGAGATTTGTCATACTTAAGAGCTGACCACTCTGAAAAAGGCCTCAAGGAAGCAGGAAATGGCAGATATGATTTAGTTCACAGATATGACTCACTTCCACCTAGTTCGTGTATGTTAATGACCACAATTTATAAGTTTATTCTCCCGTACTTACCGCTTCCAATCCATTATTTTCTTTCTCTGAAATGCCCTTTTCTTCTTTCTTCTCCTGGTCAGTGTCTGCATTATCCTCCTTCCCAGACACACTTCAAAATCAAAAAGAAAGAAAAGGAATATGAGATAAGTACAGGGGAAAGTCTTCACTTTTTTTTCTCAGATTTTAAAAAAAAACAAATTGTAAAAATGAAATGAAAAGGTTAATCACTTAACTAAGCAAAGCTGCTCTTCTCATGATTATTGAAAATGAGGTCTCACCACGTGACCAACAATGTAAACATTTACAGCACTGAAGCAAGTTTCTTTTCTAGAAATACTGACAACTGAAGTGTAAGAGCTGATGAGACAATAACAGTCAATGAAGTACAACACACCACAATTTAAATTCAAAAGAAACCAAAACAGAAAGTTTTGGCTCCCATTTAAAATTCATGAAAACTTCTCTCATATAAATAGAAAGCTATAAAAGGATGCTTTTTTAGTATCCTAATAAATTTAAGATTAATTTTACAGGTTCAAAATCACTCTGCGACAGTGAGTCTGCCTCTATGGGTGTATCCATCAGTGTTGGGGCTGTTTTTAGGCTGTCTGTATAGCATAGGGCATTTCCTCATCACATTACAACAGAGTGGGTCTTCAAATTCCAAAACTGACTGAAGGTCAGGCTGTCCTCTGACTGACTCAGAAATTGCAGAGTCTGCCACAAGATTCACCATAAAAACTGGAGCCTTTTGCTTCAGTTTACCTGATGCCTACAGGCCCAACCACACAATGGTTATGGCTCAGCTCATTTATCTCTGGTAGTCAGTCCGAAGCGACAGACAAGACTACAGTGAGTGAATTTTTTGCAGACCCCAATCACTCTGACCTTTCTTGGGTTTAGCAAGCATAACAGACTATGCACAGAAGTTACACTTCAGCTAACTAGACTCAGAAATTTTAGTAAAATAATGTTAACAAAGCATATCTTATATAATCTACATGGTTTGTGTTATTAGTAGAATTTTTAAATCATTATGATTAAAAAGAATAGTCAAATACAGCAATATTTCCAAAGAAATTTTTTCTAGAAAGCATTTTATGGTAGTCACTATTACCATTAGATATTCTGCTACACTAAAGAGATTCCTGACTGATAGCTGGGCTTATATCTAGGTTGTAAGCAAATAATTTGACCTCATTTGGGTTGTTATTATTATTTAACTCTAACATTTAAGTCCAGGTCCCTATTCTTGCATATATTTTTATAGTCAGAACAACAATATGAATATTTTTTCTTCTAAGAAGTTTCCAGTTTTTAATTTTTTATTTATGTGATTATTTATTTGATCTGTCATTCCCACTGACCTAGAAGTCTCTTGAGAGTAAGAATCATATGGATATGGTTATCACTCATTCATTGACAGCCGGCACAGAATAAATTACACTAGCTTTTATTAAATGAGTCAATCCTTATGAATACCTGGGTTTGAGTACTTCTATGTGTCTCACATACCAGCTAAGTTAGAGTGGAAAATAAGGTTTGAAATATTATAAAGATGCATGGAACACAGTAATGTCTTTGGAGTGAGAAGTAAAGGCCAATAAGAATAGCAATACAGGGCTGGAGATATGGCTCAGTGGTTAAGAGCACTGATTGTTCTTCCAGAGGTACTGAGTTCAATTCCCAGCAACCACATGGTGGCTCATTACCATCTATAATAAGATCTGGTGCTCTCTTCTGGCATGCAGGGATATATACAGGCAGAACATACTATATACATAATAAATAAAACTATTTTTTAAAAAAGAATAGCAACACAATAGTCATAACTGGAGTCAAACAGCAACAGACTTTCATGAATGTCATTCAATCATTGTATTAGAGGAAAATAAACTGGGAGAAAACTAGGAACCATATGAAGTGAACAATTATGACAAATGGAATCATATGAAAAGGCCACTAACACATACTCAAATACTTCTGCACTAGAGGCTGATCCCAAGGCTTAAGACACACAGAGACTGCATGGGGAAAGAGGATCACATTAGTCATTAGGTTTCCTCCTCCCCACTGCTCTCTTGCTTTCTATTAGTGCAGTATATAATCTCCACTACTGTGGCTTCTTGCATTACAATACGTCTGAAATTCCTTTCCTCTGGTTTACGCCACACATCTTTAGTATGAGTACTTGACTACCACACCCTCCTGCTCCCTCAAGTAGTTAGCATCCAGCCAAGCAAATGTTATCACTGACTTATACCTCTGATCACAAATTCCCCTTGCACTCTGATACAGAAAAACCAGCATCATAGATATATATTAACATGCTTCGAAGAAATACTTGAAAAGCTTAAGCTTTAAAGAAGATATTGATAAATACTGTATCTCAAGCACTTGAGCTTTCTTTGGTAAATGTTAACAAATTGGTACTCCCAAATAGCTATCTAAGGAACCAATGGGTCATAATTAAATTTATACTTTATACAAAATCAGAATCTAGAAATTAAACTCTTCATCTGGCAAATAAAATGAATAAATAAATGTGCCCTTGAGAAGTCGTCCACACAAAGGACTAAGAGCAGATGTCCCAACTGCCAGAGTGAAGTACTCACATTCACAGGAGCTTGTTAATAGAGCTTGTCAGGTTCCACCTATGGCTCCTGCATCAGACTTTCATTCTTTGAAACAGTTATGCAAGTGTATTTATGATGGAGATTTAATCCTAGAACACTAAGCTGCCCTGCATCTGAGGTCCTATATGATCACACAACAGTCAGAAGTAGCTTCCATTTCCTAAGTCTATATGGATATTATACACACACACACACACACACACACACACACACACACACACACACACACACACACACAATTTCAGGAACTGAGTAGCTTAATGTAGCAACATGTTTCCACATGTATCTTTAAAGGGTTGTTGTACTGTCAGCTTTACAAATAGGAGAAATTTGGCATTTATATTTTTTTATTTCTGTGGATCAACAGACTGCCCCAAACTAATAACATTTAGTTGTGGCCTAGTGTGAACCATAGAAAATTAGAATTACACCCTAGTTGCAGAACACTTTTTAAACTTATAGAATATAAGTTCAGAAACTTTAGACTCAATATAGCATATGGAATCCAGTTAAGGTGAATTTATTATAGACTAACTTGTGGTTTAAGAGATTTAAAGTAAATTAGTCATTTGTACATTGTGTACAAATTTTCAAGTTCAGCTCTAAGGCAGAGAGGAACAATGATCGCTAATGCAGAACTTCAAGGATAACTATTTCTTTTGAAACTACTTAATCAATGTGAGGATATGATTTGGTGACTTGTTTTAGAACACTCAAGAAAGAAAGGCTCTAATACCAAGGAAACATTTGCTATCTTAAGTAAATAGTCATATTCAGGCTCCATGAGTGGGGATCCGCAGCTCACTGCTGGGTGGTAGATGGAAGAAAGGGAATTGCTCACATTTTAATATTTGCTTGGAATGTGTTTGAAAAGCTAAAAACATTTCTCTAGTTTAAATTCCAGAATTCTTTGTCAATCTGACCTTTAGGACAGCCACAGCTCCTTTTACCCTTTTACCATTTTAATGTTTCCTACAAAAATTAGATCAAATAAGGAAGAGAGGTGTCTACCCAAAAGCTAGCATTTGCTATGACAAAATATCAATCACTGTTCAGTTACTAATTCCCACTCAGCTCACAAGCAGCCTCTAGATACAGAAATGCTGATGCTTGCTTATAAGTCAGATGGTGCAGGTTTGTTTATTTACTAAATAGGGTTAAATAATCATCATACTTCTGACAATTTACCTGAAAGCTAATGATATTACTTGCATTTTAATTCAATTAATTACAGAGTTTGTTATTCTTAAATACTTTAACTTTTTCTAACTTTTTTTTAAAAAAAATAAAACTCATTCCTTTAAGGAGTACATGGCTAATCTGGTCTGAAGCAGCCTACAATTCTATAGACTACAACTTCTACAACGTGCTTGCAAACGGAAAAGAAGTATTTAAATGACATTTTAATTTTAAAAACAAAACAAAAAAAAAAACAAAAAAAACCTGGGAAATATTCCAACCTTCTTTCTTCTCGATTGCTTTCCTCAAGTTTCTGTAGCCTTCAAATCACGAGGCACAGTATGGGAAGGCCAAGCCAATGAGGGCAAACCAGACAGTAAAAGCAAAGTGGTAAGAAGGTAAAATGACACATGAGCCTGAAGACGTTCAAATAAACCGTAAAGATATCATTAAAGGACAATACACAGTAAAAAGGCAATACATTTTCTAAGGATACAAAGTAGAAAGTCAGCAGTATTCTATCCACGAAGAAAATACAGATAACCAGTGGAAACTTTTAGCAGTAAAATGTAGCCTCAGTTTACACGAGTTGATAAGTCCTGTTTGGAGGCCATTGCTATTTTAACAAGAAATAGATCAATCTTTACATTTTTTTCCCCAAAAGTAAGCCTACTTTCAATAACATCCTCTTCCTTTTAAATCTTTCAAAAAGGTTTTTATGTAGTATCATTAAAAGACCTTTATGAAGTAATGCCTTTATACCATAATGATACTAATACGACATACAAGTTACAAATTTAAGAACTTGACTTTATTTTACTATACATATAATCATCACTAACGCTAAATTAAAAAAACTCATATCAAAATCATATGAGATGGTATGACAGACAAATGAGTATGGTTGTTATATGAACAATGAAAAGTATGTTCTGTTAATTGAAGATAAAATTTTAACAAGGTTGGGATTAAAAATTCACTACTGAAAGGACTTATAACTAAGGCAAATGTGCAAATAAAATGAGAATTTTAATACTTTCCATTAGTAACACTATTCTTTAAGAGGAATATCAAAAAATCTTTAAATTTACAGATATAGGTTTCAAAATATAACTTAAAGAATATCCGATATACAAAGCTTAGGGATCTTGACTCAATGGAATATACTATATCTGGATATTTGTCATGTAGACAATATGGATGTGCTAGGCTCCAATTAGGCATATTGCAATCTGCATACAGCATACTCTGTCTAGAATCCCAAAAATCCTCTTGCAATCATCAATATTTAAAATAATAAAGAGAGAGCTGAGTTACAAATTACTAAGTCAGTTCTCTTTTAATCTTATTCGCGGTTTCATGTCATTTTTATTTCTTGGGCTGCTTTTATAAAATGAGACTAGCGATCTGAGAAACGTTCTGCAGAGGGATGTCCACCAGGGACCAGACAGTTGAGCACAATGACTAGGAAAAGGGAAAGTCTACACGGAAAGATTCACGTTGCCAGAGTGTCCAACCGGCACCACTGCACCCACGTGCAGAGCAGCCTGAGAGAAAATGAAGAATTTTGCACCATAGTTCATCCAAGCCGGATACCCAAATGCACCTGACTAAATGTGTGAGTGGTAAATTTTCTGTATCTGTGTACACAAAACAGAGTCCCCCGAAACAGCGGAACTTAGGCTTGCACTGATAATAAACTACTGTGCTTAAAGTATATGGCTTTTTGGTAAAGATTATAAATGGTCTACTAGTATTTTTATGTTGTTTACTAATATTATTATTATTGCTGAAATCCTTTGTTTTGTGTTTGCTTTGCTTCAGGCCTTTGCCTAAGATGGGAGCTTATTTACATTTTTAAAACAAGAATTTATGCTACATAGATATAAAAGTTACTTAGACCTAAATGTGATTAGTGAAAAGCTATTAGTTAGAGTTTCCTTTTTTAGTGTGGCGGATGTGTGTGTGTGTGTGTGTGTGTGTGTGTGTGTGTAACTGTATGAGTGTAATATGTGTTCATGTGTGTTCATCTGTGTGTGTGTGCGTGTGCATGTGTGTGTAGCCATGTGAATGAGGTATGTGCATGTCAGGTGTATATGTGTATGTAGCTGTGTGTCCTGTGTGTGTGTGTGTGTGTGTGTGTGTGTGTGTGTAAGCAAGTGCAGCCCTGTGAGAGGTGTGTGCCTGTGGAAGTCAGAGGTTGATTTCAAGAGGTAGTTTTCTCCTTCCACTGAGGGTTCCAGGGACTGAACTCATGTCTTCAGACTTGTAAGCAAGCGTTTTTAAGGATTTTTGCTAGTTTGTTTCTCACTGAGTCATCTCACCAGCCCAGGTTTTTAGTTTTTTAATATAGAACCCTTGTCTACAGAACAAGACAAATATATTCAATTCTATGACTTTAATGTGCAGTTACGTGAGGTCACAGTTGGTTCTCTAGACTTTTCTATGTGAATAGTACACAAAATAAACTCTTTAGGCACAAAAATCATGTGTGTGTGTGTGTGTGTGTGTGTGTGTGTGTGTGTGTGTGTGTGTGTGTTTGACAAAGGTACACTGGAGCATGCAAGTGAAACATGCTCAAAGAGGCACTTCCCAAGCACTCTGGGAGTGTCGCTTTCAGGAATGCTGATTGGTTCTTGTTTCAACTTCCCACTGATCTAGCTGGTTGATTTTGCTCACCAATATTTTACCTCCCATGACAGCTCCATGTATTAGGAAGTAACTTCTTTTCTCCACTGGGTATTATTCTGTCTAGCCTAGCGACTTGGTAAGTCACTGTTTTTAGCATGTGCCATTCCCTTTATCACATTGCCTGAGCCATGTACAGAAAAGCAGCCACGGTAACCTCTGCTGTGTTTCTATTCTGTTTCCCTTACACTGGACAAGGGTTCTGGAACAAAGAAACCAGCACAGATATGAACAAAGCATTTTCCAGTCTTACTATTCCATCTATTTTATCAGCCAAATGCTTGTTAGCATGCATTTTCACAAAAATAATCAACCAGAGGTATTAAGTACCTGTAGTCACTATAAAAATATCGAAAACATTTCATTAGGATCTCTATCTTTCATCACTCATATTCAACAAGTGATTAAAGCAGTATCTGAATTAAATTTAAAAGGAAAGTATAGACTCAACCCATGACCTTGAAAAACACACTCCTTCTTACACTTACTCATGAACACAAGCTACCTTCGCCCTTAAGAACGAGTCACACTATCTACACAAGTGCATTTCACAAGTAAATAATGAATCATGGGGAAATAATCTCAAGTTCATTCAAGCACAACATGAACATTGGTTCCCACAATCCTGTAGTGCAGCTGTGCTCCATCACGGGAGAACAAGTCATGATCTATGTCCTTGCTGCCATCAGCCATGAACAGCACCTACAAACACGACTCCTCGCTCAAGAAACCACTGCCTCCGAGTCATCCTGTGCAACTTTCTGTTTTAATTATTTTATCCTTTCTACCCTAAAGATACAAGGCAAGGCTAACATAAGAGATTGAAGTTTCTAATAACTTTCATCAACTGACTGCTCAAGAAAAATAATGCCTTATTTTCGAACTGCATTTCTAAGTAAACTGAACAAAATAGCCCGTGAAAGAAAATGTGTTCCGGAGCTTCCCTATAACAAGAGCGAGGACAAGAAAATGAGTTGACCTCGTGCTGAGCTTGTAGCTAACGTGTTTAAATTGAGTGTCAGTGGTATGTGCAATATCTTTTTGGAAACAATTGGACTATACTATACAATCAATAGGTAAATATGTAAGTAATTTGAGTATTTAACCACTCACACATCACAAATGATCAAATTTTCAATTTTTCTCTTTTCTTTTCCCAGGTGACTTTGAGGTGGAGAGATTATTGCCATGACACAGGAAGCCTAGCGCAGGGGTAAGAAGCTAAATAAATCCCTACGAGATTCGGAAATCCTGAATGACATAACATGAAGAACTTTGATATAATCACATTAGAAACCCTGAAGGAAATGGCACTCAGAGGAATTAGTCGGCCTTTATTTAAACTAACTAGTTAGCAGGATTAGAATAACCGGGAGACTATGCAATTCTACTAGAAAATGAAAGGAGAGGACAGAACACTGTAACAATGGGACACAGAAGCTTCACAGGAAAGCAAGATGGATGGGATGCAAAAGCAGCAATTTTAGACAATATACTAATTTCTACTAGTAAGCTTGCCTTGTCACAGTCTAAACTCAATTCATTGCTACATGCTTACAGCTAAACTCAATTTCCTTATATCTAAGCAGAGATAAACCACTAGAAAGTATATAACTACAACTGTAAGTCAATTTAAATAACTTTTCATGAATTCATATACTTAAGAGACTATTCATACATACAGCAACTACAAATTAAATGTCCTGAAAAAAGAAAATATTCAGTTTTATAATACTACCTTTTCTTCTTCTTCTTCTCTTTCCTTTTTAGCTTCTCTAAATCTTTCTTTGCTAGATCTATAATTTCGATGGTTTCTTTGTCTGAAGACAGTATGGAAGGAGAGAAAGCCGAGGACCCACTGAAGTACGGTGATCGTGCTGTGGCTCTGGTCAGGTTTTTGCGAAGGTTCTCATTCACTGCTTCACTTTCTAATAATTTTGCCCTAAAGAATAAAAATACCATTAAGGAGGAACAATTTTTATTACAATAAAACATTTTTAAAAATAATTATGCTGGAATCTCTAAATATACCCTACAACATTGAGCTTCAGGAAACTGCTGTGTGATCACCACCACCATGTACACAGGAAACACATGCACACTGCCATGTGACCACCACCAAGCATACTGGGAACACATTCATACTGCCATGTGACCACCACCACCATGCATACTGAGAACACACTCACACTGCTGTGTAACCATCAACATATGCACACTGGAAACACATTCACCTTAGCTAATATGTCAATGCTTTTCTCTATTTTCAATGTAGCACAAAGCCTGGACAACACAAAAATGAAAACTGAAATTATATGAAAATATAGTAAACCACCTACTAATAATATCTATTTCAGACCATTATGTAACAAACAGCAGCCAGTATGTTGCTGTTGTTTTTATTTTCAAGACATAACTAGTAAGGACTGAAACCCAGAGGCTCACTTCCGTAAACTTCAGCCACATAAACAAAGGCTGCTCTTTTACAGGTGAGACTGAGAATGGGTCTTTATCCCACTTTCCACTCCCTGTCCCCCAACACACAAGCACACTTGCTACTGCTGGAGTCTTACTGATTAGACGGCAGTGTGACATAAGAGAAAGTATTAGCCACCTCAGCAAGGAGCAGAGTCAAAGGCTTGGATTTCGTCTGTACTCATTAGATCTGGGCCATCACTCTCTAAGAACCCCTCCTGCTCCCTGTTTAAAACAGGGATTAAAATAGATACTTTTTCTAGGGTTGCTATGAAAATCAATTATGTAATGAATCCCAAACTTGTCAAATTGCAACTATAATTAAAAACAATAAAAATTCTTTAAAAAATCAGAAATAATATTGATATCCAACAGTAGTAAAATGAATTAATTATAAACACAATTATAAAGAAAATGCTTTAGAACCCTGAAAGAAAATGTTCATGATGCATTATGGTATTGCAAAGAACAGATACGATGACAGACACATTGTTATGAATATGAATATGAATACCACTGAAAATGAAGCTTCAGGTCTCAGCTCAGGAAAGAGTGGAAGGAAGTTCAATGATTTCAGTGTTCTCTTCCTATGTTTTCATGCTTCTACTGAAGTCTTCACACCACCAAATTCAGGGGGTTATATGTTGTTTCAGTTTATTAAAAGGTCACACTTATGATTTAATAACTTGAATAATAAGATTTAAAATAACCAAGTTGTGATACACTCAGATAAACTTCACTCAGTTTAATTAATCTTCCCAAGAATAAATTTTGACAGAAATATGGATTAACGAAGATTAGTGAGTGAAAACAGAACTTGAAAAGATGGGTCAAGTGACATACTAGACCTACCCAGCATCTTTTGTCTTAAGAACCTTCATATCCTACTGTTTTGTTCAAGTCCATAATAACTTTGTGAGGCTTGCAATTATCTCTTATTATAGACTAAGAAACTAAAACTCAGAGATGCCAGGGAAGGTAGAGGTAGGTGTCAGGTCATGTAGTGATGTCAGGTAGCACCTTATTAATTAAGAGGAGATTAAACAACAATCCGGGTAGTCCAATTTGAACTCAGAGTTCATTTATGACTAATATGTCAGTTATTTTCCACATGGTACATCATAAACCTGGGACTCTTCAAGACCACTCCTCAAAGCTGGGACACAACTAATTAAAGAGCCACCAACATGATTTCAAAGTTGGGAATATGGAACAAACCCATATAAGGAAGGGGTTGGCAACGGACTGAGCTTGGGCTATGAGTCACCATGAAGCATTGGTAAAGGCTTGAGGTAAACCCTCAACAGTGTGAGCATGAAGGTACTGTGTGCTGCTTTTACAGACTAGGAGTGGAAATTATACTGGCAGTCTCCTAGGAAATAATGATGCTGTCAAACCATTTGGACAATAGTGAGAGCCAAGCTTGACATGCAGCTTTAGAGTAACAGGGAGGAGGAGAGGAAACAGATCACAAGAACCAGAACGCAATCACCAGCAATCGTGTCCTGAACCCAGGGGTAAAGAAGGTAAAGAGCAGCGAGCAGCGGCCACAAATGGAAGAGGACCTGCAGAAACTTAGGGAGCAGCTGTGTGGGGACATTGTAAAACAAAGAGGAGAGGGGGTGGTCTACAAAGTAAAGATAAAAGATTAGTCTGAGGATACATTGTAGACAACTCAGGAGACCTCTCCTAATCAAGGCAGAAACTGACAGTTTAGGCTGAATCCTGTGCAGAGCCAGGACACAATACCCAAAGGCCTCTGTCAAACAACGAGGCATGAAAATTCTCTCTCTCTCTCTCTCTCTCTCTCTCTCTCTCTCTCTCTCTCTCTCTCTCTCTCATACACACACACACACACACACACACACACACACACCAGTCATGTAAATAACTTTACTGCCATGCTAACACTGTAGTATCTTATTTGATTCTCTAAAACATGGAAGAGAGGAGGCAACTTTGTGGAGGCAGGAAGTGGAGAAAGCACTTGTCACTGAGAGTGGCTAGAATAAGGTCAGGGATGACAGGGGACAAACAGCACAACTCCAAGACAGGGCAATGTGAGAGCAGTTATGAAGTAGGCCATCCTCATACTTGGTTGTTATCCGCAGACATTTGCCCACAGAGCTGACTGAGGTTTTACTCCATGAGAAAAACAACTAAGCATCAGGGCAACTATGGAAGCTAAAACCATCCAGAAATGCTTACTGTCCCTGTCCTGTTTCATACCCCAAGTCCCCCAAATCTTCCACAGACTTCACCACCATACATGTGGTCTATCCATACACGACAGGTAGACTTTTTTTTATTTTACTAAATTCTGACATTTCTATTTACTGCATGTGTCTAGATACTATGTTCTACTAAAGACTATGGCCTCTTTATGGCATGTTTGCCTCCTATCCATGGCATCCATGCTCAAAGGTGAGCTTCTACAGTATGTCTAAAATTATGTCAATGGAATGCTTTCTCAGCCAGAGAAAGCAGGGACTCACTGAATTACATAATAGCTTAAGAGGTAGAAGGGAACAGGAAGGAATAGAAAATACAAAAAGTTAAAGATTATTCATAGATGCTGATATATTTCCATGGAACGGGGAAAGATCCACAGGTATAAACAGCAATAAGGATAGCTTCACCAACATCAGGTATGTCTGCCCTATATGTGGGTTGAGTGCTGTCCAATGAAGGTCTAGAAGCAACAGTAAGACATAATATTGAAGAATAGCATGGGAAGGGAGAAGAGAAAATTTGACTTGGAATATGACATGGGAAAGTCAAGTATCTAGTTCTCTAAAGTTACCACAACCACAGGACTGAAATAGCAACATGAATAGTTCCAGAACAATCATCTCAGCACATAGAATGCTATAAATGTTGCAAAAGCAGGCATGCATTACATGTTCTAGAAAACTATACCTGAGATCTTCAATTTCTTTGATATAACTATGAATCATATTGCTAATCTCTTCATTCCCTTCACCTGCAAGATAAAACATGAAATAAAACTTTTATTTTTAAAATGAAGACTTCAGCATTGGAAGTATAGCTCAACAGAATAGAACTTGCCTGGCATGCATGAGATCCCAGGTTTGAAACTTAGTACCAAAATAAAACACAATTCATCCAATAAATTTCCTATCCTGAATTACATAAACAGGCCACAAAATAAAATGCTGCAAAGGGCACATTTTATTTATGTAGGAATGTCTTATTTTTTTCAATTAGGCATTTAACTTAAAATCATATGTTGTAGATTAAAAGTTTAACATCTCAAAGTCAACTATTTTAAGTAAATAATCAACACGAAGATTGCCTGATGCCCTTCAGAAGTTAATCTCTCGTCTACCCCACCCTAAACTCATACCTGCTCTGGCAAGAACTTGGTTGGCCTGATCGCTGACGAGCTGTGTGATTCTGGCCCTCAGAGCATCAACAGTCTCTTGCATGGCTTTTATTCTTACACGTAGGTTATTGTTTTCAGTCTGTAGCATAGCATTCTCATGAAACATGTCATTGATGCTTTCCACGCCCTCCTCATCAATTATTCTTTTGCCCTGGAGAAGAAATATTCCCTTGTTGGTTGAGGCTTTAAGTGCACGAGAGTCTTCTTTAAAGACACCCCAAGATCACACAGTGCTATAACCAACAGTGTCTTTATCTTCCCAGCCCCAAGGCAAAAAAATCAATTTCCTCCCACTACAATCTTCATGGTGCATTAGTCAGGAGAATTATAGATTGGGTAAGAAGCCTTTTGAAGAATTCTGGATAATCCAACCTCCCAAAGACTACCTCCAAAGACAAATATATTCAACCACTCCAAAAAGGCATGATTACATTCACAACACGCCAGCATTTGGTGTGTCAGAGAACATACAGTCAGTCCTGTTAGCTTACTGTTTTGTACTCCATGAGCTCCATCTGAAGTCGTGTGATCTCGCTTCGGAGTGCATTGATTTGCTGACTTGCTCTGTCTTGATTGACCATCACCTTGTTCTTAATATTTCTAGCCCGGTTGGCATATTTCAGAGTGTTTAATGTCTCCATAAAATCTCTGTCTGAAGGGCTGACACATGCTATCATGATTGTTTGGCTGAAAGTTACAAATAATAATGAGTCATGAAAATAAAAGCAAATCCTGAAATGCTTATTTTAAAATTCTTGCTATTTAGAGAACCACAGCCAACCATTAGGTAGAGAAAAGGCCCTAATGGGAGATCTTCACCAGGTCCTTTCCCTCAGAGATGGGTAACCCGGCAGAAGAGGGGGAGGAAGAACTGCAGGAGCACAGGGGTACTAGGAGAACAAGGTCCACAGACATTAACTAAGCAGAGTTTATAGGGCCTCACAGAGAATGAAGCAACAACCATGGAGCCCACATGAGTTGATACTAGGTACCCTGCATATATGTTATGGTTGTGTAGGTCGGTGCTCTTGTGGAACTCCTAACAGTGGGAATGAGGGCGTCTCTGACCCTCTTGTCTGTGCTTTAGACTCTTTTCTTCCTACTAAGCTGCCTCCCGCAGCCCTGAGGAGAGGGTGTGGGTCTAGTCTTATCGTGTCTTGTTATGCCGTGTTTGGTAGATATCCCTGGGAAGCCTGCCCGTTTCTGAAGGGAAACAGAGGATCTGTGAATCTAAGGAGAGAGGGGAGGGAGGGCTGGGTGTAGAGGAGGGGGGAGAAATTATGATGGGGATATAAAGAAAAGAAAAGGAAACAAAACAAAAAGAATGAACAAAACACCCTGCCACTTAAGTAGCATCTTCCCTTGAAGCAGAGATTGATGGTACTAACTTAAAAATAAAGTCAAGTTTAAAAGCCCACATGCTTTGAGACCATCTTAGCAAAAGGATTTTGTTTACTCAGGTAACACAGGGAGAAGAGATACTTAATATGTTCTTTGATACCTTGGGAAGGTGTGAGTACACACATTGGTCTCTCACTTCGATGTCAACCTTTTGAGGCAGTAAATACAATAATTCTAAAATGTTTTTAAACTACAAATATGGCAGGTCGAAAACAAAAATAATTCCATTCAGTTAATTTAGCATTTTAAAAAATTCTTCTAGGGTTGGAAAGAAGCCTCAACAGCTATGAATACTGGCTGCTCTTGCAGAGGACCTGGATTCGATTCTCAGAACCCGTGTGTCAGTTCACAATCATCTGTAATTCCAGCCCCACAGGACCCAGCACTGCTTTCTGAACTACAGGGTGCTGTACACGTGTGCTCTACAGGCATACATGTAGGCACTCGCACATACATAGAGAAACTAAATTTAAAATTTTTTTAATTGTTTAAAAATTTCTTCCCTTTCATTGATGTTTTCATTTGGTTCAGCTTTCAATTATCTACAAAACATAATTATATTCAAACAAAAAAAGCATATGGTATAAACTTTTTCCACATACAAAACAAGTTTCAATTTTAGGCTTTATACAAACTGTCGATAATATTCAAGCTACTTCGTACTTACTTAGAAGGTTTCATTTCTTTTTCAACAAAATTCTTTTAGGCATCTCCTGTATGCTAAGCAGATGCTACACTATTATAGAATGAGCATGTATAATAGATTTCTTAAAAAGTTATGTGAGTTTGAAAAAAAATTACCTAACATCCCTGTACTTTAACTTATTATTGATTAGACAGAAATATTAACAGTATCCCAAAGAATATTCTAAGTACTGCTTAAAATAATATATAAAACTATGTACACATTTTAGATACCTAATACAATTATCAGTTCTTCATCCTATTGTTTTTAAAATAAAAGAAGTTCCTATAAGTTCTTAAAGGTATACTGAAAAATAACGAAGAACCAAAACTCAGAATGACCATGACTGCATACCTGTTACCACCAAGGGAGTCCTGCAGAAGTCTGGTCAGCTTGGAGTCTCTATAGGGGACGTGGGTGGCTCTCTTGCTCTTGTCACCCAAGGCACTGATCACATTTCCAAGAGCCAACTAACAAAGCAAAAGAGAGAGAGGAAAATTCTATGTTTATTAATTATAGCACTTTTAAATAATAAGGACAGCCTATAGGAAATAAAATGGAAACAAGACAAAATTAAGAACCTGTGTTTGTTTCAGGGCAACCAGATCTACACAGAGAAACCCTGTCCTGAAAAATGAAAAATAAACAAACAAAAAAGCACCTGTGTTTGGATTTAATTCACATATGTCTTTTTAAATACATGTAAGCTTAGTTATGTGTGTTACTCATAACAGGTATGTGTGTGCCCGATAACCCCTTCACAGGGCTTAGCAGTGCTATTACTTACATGAGAAGAAACTTACAATGTTATAATGAGGACACAAGAAGATAAATCTTGGTACACAAAAGCTCCTTCTGAAATGTTTTCTTGCCTTATGCTAATACAAGCACGGGTGCTTTCCCATCAAAATACCACTAGGTGGCAGAGTATTAAAATTAATTCCTAATATAGGTGATTGTTTTTTTAAAAAAGAAGTCATTGCTAAAAGATTTTTTGAACAATGCAATCAATAAAATGAACAATCCAGTCAGAAAACCAGTCAGTAAAGGCTAACTTTATGTCTTGTCCAATGAGAGACTGAATTCTAAGTGTTTGTTTTGAAAGTACATTTTCAAATGTGGAAAGAAGCTTAAAAATACATTCCCTATAGATAACCTTTTGCACATACTATAAAAGTTGAGCAAGCCAAGCTAACACAGTAAGAGAGTCCACCGTGTGGGGGTGGGGAAGTGTACAATGTGGTTAGAGGCTCAATGAGTTACCCTGTACTTCATTCCTAAATCAGTGATGAAGGGAAAAGCTGGGCCTGATAACTTACACTGGAATCCCAGTACGGCAGGAGAATCATTGTGAGGTGAGTCTAGACTACATGCTAGCACCAGTCACAAAAGACAAAAACAAACAAAACTAAACCGAGAAAGGGCAGCAGAAGGACCAGTGTCTCTCTCTGTACAGAGTTTAGCCTTACAAGCCCACAGTTGATGGATATGCCCTCTTTGGCCCTCTCGCCAGTAGCTCCCGTTCTTTTCAATCTTTCCGATCCTGCCAGATCAACAAAATGAAACTTCGCAGTCAGGGTTTCGAATTCATTCATCTGCGACGATTCGGAAATCATCTTATTATCGGTTGCATTCTCCTATGATCATGAAAGATAATTGAAAACGCCGTATTAATGTGACATCAAACACCCTGTAACCTTGCCCACGTCTCACTCCCTTATACAGCTAAAGACACAGTCACTTGGCCGTACAAACATAAATGACAACACAGGAAAGAGGCTGGAAGGCTAACTCCAGCTATCCTGAACTCAAGCTCTCCAGATAAAGGGAAAGGTAGAAACAGGTCTCCCAGCGAAGGGTCTAGAGGACAGCATCTCCACTAGTTCGCAACAAATGGATATTTAGTAATTCTGTGTCTCAAAGTCTTATACACTTGACCACCTTTGGTTAAATAAATGAGAAAAAGAAATTAAAAGAAAGAAACACTAAGGTGAGTTTAAATCAAACAACTTTCCCGAGACCTGTGTGACTGAAGGATCTAAAGGCTGTAAAAGTTGAGGAAACAAGAAGATTGAACTCACGGCCTCTATCTGGGGACACACTCTGGTCTGACACACGTGAATGGTGAAGATGGCATGTGACCGAGAGCTCTGTACGTTCATCTGGGTACTAGCAGTGGTGCGGGACAAAGCACCCAGCTTCAGACACTGCATCATCTGCAGAGGGGAAGAGAGGCTTGAGTTGTCGACAGTTGAACAGGTACCGCCCAGTCTAGAGTCTAGCTGAAACCCACTGCAGCAAAGGCTAGGAAGGGAGAGTTCTCATCCTATCGTTTCTGTCACAGGCACAGGGGAGCCGAACTTCTCAGCATAATGGTGCATTCTTTTTTAACTAGAGGAAAACACTAAGTTCCATTGTCTGTCCTGTGCTGACATTTGCAGCCTCCATTCCAAACTGTTACAGTAAACGCTTTGGTACAAACTCCACAATAATCTGAATTAGGCTATTCTATATTTTGTTTAATTTTTTTCTTGTCAGTTTTTTTTTTAGTTTCTTTTTTCCCTTAACATGTCCCTGTATAAGCCAAATACAATCCTAAATGTCACAAGCAAACAGGACAAATAGATAGCTGTCTATATTTCAGCACTATTTAGCCTTCTTTACTTGTGGAAGAATACTTACTATCCACACACTGCGCTGGGCTCTTTGGGCGGTATATAAGTGTTACGCTATGGAATTAGCATAAGCATCACATTAAATTTGTTTTTGTGTTAATTTATTTCAGCGTGTGCACGAATGTCATGCTGCAGGTGTCGGGTGAGCAAACAACATCCGGGGAGTTTGGGAGTTGGCTTTCCTTCCACCATGTGAGTTCTGAGAATGAAGGCTCAGCACCAGGTACTTTACTTATAGAACCATCTTGCTAGGCCTCCAACACTTTTATAATGATGTTCTTTTGGAAAAAAAAATACACAGAAAGTAGACTTTTTCGGGGGTGGTGGTTAAAGGGGTTCAAGACAGGATTCCCCTGTTCTGACTTGGCTGTCCTGGAACTCATTTTGTACTCTGTAGATGAAGCTGGCCTCTAACTCACAGAGATCTACCTGCCTCTGCCCCCCGGGTACTGGGACTAAAGGTGTGCACCACCACCACTGCCCAGTCAAAGATTTTTAACTCTGTTGTACTTAAGGAAAACTATTTTGTGTATTATCTTAAGTGTACTATCAGTAAAGGCAGGTGTCAAAGCCACCCATGCACTATTTTAACAACACAGTTACCTCTGGCTCCGTATTCACAGTGCGTGTTGTGACTCCCACAGTATAAATCCCTCCAGTTGAATCTTCATGGATTCTTATATTTGATTTTTTATTTTTTGCATCGATATCCCGAGTGGTATCAAACAAGTCAAGGACCTCTTCATTATAGAGCTGTGGAAAAGACACATTCCAAGGTGAGTTTTGGAGGCGTGGGACTGTGAGCCTCTAGTGTGCTCCACACAGGTTCTGCCACATAAATGCTTGACCACCCTCAAAATAACATCTATTTCTTCAAAATAAAACACGGCTATCAATTACTATATTATCACAAATCATGAATATTAAGTGAATGCCAGATTTAGCTATAAAATAAGAAGAATAAATGACTTAATCGTGACAAACAGGATAGGCACAAGCTAAGATGACCTAAGACCACTTTGCAAGATATAAGCATAGAGAAATAAGAAGCCTAGAACAGTTTATACCATATGCTGGCAAAGCTAAGAGGTCAGGGCAGAAGACTTGTGATTTGGGGGAGAAGGTGAAGGGGTAGGCTCTCACCAGATAGCCCTGGCTCGCCTAGAACTCACTAAATAGAGCAGGCTGCCCTTGAACTCACAGAGGTCCTGCTTCAGTCTTTCAGATGCTGGGATTAAAGAAATGTGCCAGCACACTCAGACAAAGATCAGAGAGATTTTAAGAATTTTAAAACTTTTACAATTTCAGCTTAAAACTGTATTTCTTTCGCCTTATAATTCTTCCCTTTAGTGTCTTTTCATTTTGTTTTCTTTTTCACTAATGTACAAACAATAGCCTTTATTGTGACATTTTCCATATGTATACAGTGTACTTCAGGCACAGATATGTCTGATAAGCCACTGGCTTTTGCTGTCTTTAGCACCTTACCCTCCTCCTCACCTCTACTTCAATGTCTTCCCGCCCTTTCTTTCTGTCTAACAAGCATCTGTGAGTCTGGCTCACTTCACTTGACATGATGAGTTTCAGTTCTGCTCATTTTCTCACAAATTACATCATGTCATCCTTATAGCTGAATCATACTCCGCTGCACATATATGTGTATGTATGTGTGCGTGTATCACATTTTCTTCATGAATATATCTGTCAATGGGCATCCAGGCTGATTCCATAACTTGGTAATTGTGACCATGCTGGGGGATTCCAGCTGGCGAACAGGCTGATAATTCTATCTTTAGTTGCTTACTTCTATTTTATGTTTTACTGCATGTATTTATTTATGTGTATGTGTGGGGACACGCATGCCGTGGTACGCATGTGGAAAATTGCTTCCTTCAATTCATTGGTGGTTCCCAGAAATGGAACAAGGCTCATTAGGCTTAGCAGGAAGCACCCTTACACACTGAGACATCCATCTAACTAAAAACTAACTCTCTTTAGTTTTTAAAGGATCTGCTTTAGCGTGTGTAAAAGCTCAATTTAGAATTATAATACTGCAGTTCACCAACTAGTGTCTGACTCCAAAGCTCACATTTTCTTCTATAAACGGTACTCCCTACAAGACTATGCTATTGTAAATTCATCCTAAACTGATACCCTTAGGACATTCAGAGACACCATCAGCCTCTGAAGCTGCTTCTCAGCTTGTTTTCTCTCTTTTGATCATAATTTCTAAATTCCCGGCACTTTATGAGCCCATCAGAATTACCCACATTAGTTTTTTTCAGTCAGTTTATCACTTGGTAGGGAAAGGTTCTGAAATAAATGATATTAATTGTACTTTTAATGTATAGATGCTGTAAAGCATTTATAATATAAATGTCAACATTATTACATCCAAGAGTAAGATATATTTATTATCTCTTAATTAATGCTAATCTCCTCAAACAGCACTGACTGAGTACTCTATGAAAAACACTCGACTAGCGGCCAACAGTATAAAAGCCATAAGCCTGGTGTTATGGATGGATTTAAAGAAAACTGACAATGAATTTATTACCTCTAAGAACTGGGCATTCACTTTAAATTCAGGAGGAGGAACCCCATTTTTAATCGCTGTGGATTTTTTTTCTTCAATGCTCCTGAAGAGGTGCTTAACAGCACGAGAGATGATCCCCTGCTCTTCCTCCATGATGTTGACGTCAAAGCCGGTTCCCATTGTGTATGTTTTCCCAGCTCCAGTCTGAACAGAAGAACAAGAGGAGAAAAAAATTTAACACGGCCATAAGACATGAAAGTGGAAATGCAACTGAATTACAATTCCTATGCAAATAATAAGGTATTTACTTGTCCATATGCAAAAACTGTAGCATTGTATCCTTCAAAACAGCCTTCAATTAGCTTCTCGATGCACTGAGTATAGATCTGCTCCTGCTGGGAGTCGATGTCAAACACGTAATCAAAGGTAAATGCCTTATCTTTCCCTAGGAAGACCTGCGGCTCTCCTGGTGTCACTGATGTACAGATATGGCATCCTTCGATCTTTTCTTTGGCAAGCTGTGGTCTTATTCTGCGAAGAACAATCAGAAAAGAAATTATGGGCAAATCAGTTCTCAAAAAATAGGGCCTTAACTTCTTGGTCAACACATTTAAGTAAATTGACTTACACTGAATTAAGTTCAGTATGTAAAATGGCTTGCCTAACAACCCAATGGGTTACTTAACAATCCCCCAAGCAATGAATAAGAGTGTGAAGTTCCTCTTAAAATTAAATCCTTATTGGGTAGATGCTTTTCATCAACTATAAGAAATAGACAGTCAAATAAACACGACTACTCAGTTGTCACTTGCCTCTTTATTTCCAATGATCATCATAAAAATGAACTATTACAGAAATAATATACATATATTATTTATTATATAATTATATATATTATATATATTCATTTATTAGTGTATGTACGTATATATAACTTTACTGCTTGGTCATATACTAAGACATATCAGAAGCAAGAGTTTCCAAAAATAAATGAAAAATTAAAAATAGATACAAATATAAGTTCCAATATTTTCTCTCCAAAGCAAAAACCAGTGACATTACATGAGTTGTCCCCATTCACAGCATATACCACCCCACCTGCTCTAGAGCCCAGTAATTCTCTGTTCTGTATTCTGTTTGTAATTTCAAGGCTTGTCCTCAAAGAAGGAAAGTCAGCATAATAATATGTTTATAACAGAACAAACTAGACTGCAGGTCCATTCTGCTTACTCTACAGACACAACATCCTGGCCATATGCATGAGTGGTCACTAGGTCCAGATCCCTGTTTGCCATGGAGAAACAGAAGCAGATTAACAAAGAAAAATAAGACAACCACATGCAGGAAATAGAAAATAATAAAGACAGAGGAAGTGGCAGGTTTTAAAGGAATTAGTACCACATCCCTGTTTCATAAGGTCAAACTCAGGTCTAGTGATGGAGAAGTTCGTCCTGTTTACTAGGCATAAACTCAACCATAAGTCCAGGCGTGATTTTTAGCTCTTTCTCTTTAAAGATGGAACACAAGGATAGGGAAACAAACAAACAAAGAAAAAAAAAACGAACTAAGTGCACATTAGACTTACTTACACAACGATATTTCTTTCCTTGTGGTATTGTTCTTCTTTGCATTTGCTTTAATGCACTATAACAGTCAGCAGATAGCAGGTAGCCAGGTTAGGCACTAGGGAACGAAGTGCTCATAAAGGAGCTTGGGCTCCAGTTCTCTCACTGGAAAGCACCAATGTCCTCACTTGTGCGGGGACATAGTCATTCCCAAACTTCCTTCTAGATCTAACACTGCTCAACTGTAGAACACTGCATTATAGGAAGACAGACAGGTCCTGGGAGATGGCTCTGCAGTAAGAACACTTGCTGCTCTTGCATGCTCTTGCAGGAGACTGGAGTTTGGTTCTCAGAACCCACAGTAGGCAACTCCTAACTGTATATAACTGTGACTGCAGGACTCCGACAGTCTTTTCTGACTCTGCAAACATGTGTGCATATATACACATATTCACATACAAAGAGAGAGACACACACAGAGATATACACACATATGCACATACATAAATAAATAAATAACAGAATAAACCTTTTATTCCAAAGGAAAGGCAAAGAAATAGTATAACAAAAAGTTCCTTACTAGAAGCTATGATTGTAAACCATAAAAATAGCTCATGGACGTAACTTTATTTATGCATGTATTTATATAGGTATATATGGACCATAAATTGAGGATCATGAAGCAGAAAAAGAGACCAAAGACAAATAATAAGAAAGCAGAAAGTGAGATTAAGTGAAGAAAAGAAACAGTTTAAGAAGGAAATGGGAGACGCCAGTGGGGACTGAACGAGGACGCGATCCAACCAGATTCTCTGAATGTGGCCGGATTCTCTGAATGTGGCTGGCCTGGAGTCTTTCTGAAAAGCCATTGACAATGACACTGGGACTTGTTTCCTCTGCATATACTGGATTTTGCGGATCCAGTCTGTCTGGATACTCACCTTCCTGGACCTGGAGGGAGGGGGGAGGAACTTGAACTTCCCACAGGGCTGGAAGCCCTGACTGCTCTTAGAGATGGAGAGGGAGGAGGAGAGGGAGTGGGGGGAGTGGGAGAGTGGTGGGAGGAGGGGCGGAAATGGAAACTTTTATAATTTAATAAAATTACTTTCAAAAAAAAGTTAAAATAAAAAAAAAGTCTGATAAAACATAGTCTAAAGATGACAATGCCATGACAAGGCCTGCTTTGCTAACCTAAAATAATGATACACTTGTGGATGGAGACTGCTTGTTCATCTCCAGCCACCCAGACCCAAAACAATCACACAGAAACTATTAATTACAACACTGGCCTATTAGCTTAGGCTTCTTATTAACTAACTCTTACATCTTAAATTAACCCATTTCTATTATTTTGTATTTTACTGTGAGGCTCGTGATGTACTGATAAGGTTCCCAGATGTCTACCTTCTTCAGCAGCTACATGGCGGCTCCTCGACTCCACCTACTCTCTCTCTACATCTCTGTTGGGATTTTCCGCCTGGCTTTGCTATGTTAAGCCATTGGCTGAAAGCAGCTTCTTTATTAACCAATGACAATGAAACATATTCTTAGCATACAGAGGGGAATCCCACATCATACATTTGTACAAACAGCCCATGGAAGAGCACCTTCAGCTTTCTTATTCCACATGGCTAATAAAGTGCGTCTCAAAATTAATATTCCCTTGCTTCCAAACACCTCGCATCCTACTCTACTTCATGCAATTATACAAAGGAAACCATATCAAACACCAGCTGTCTTTGGGAGAATAGCTCTTAATTGTTGACCAGACCCAAACAGAACAGTCTGAAGAACCTCAAGGGGATATCGGTTCCACCCTCTTCTCTATTCCATCTAATCTACCTCGGGAGCCACCAGTTGTTCCTGAAATAGCTCTTCAGCCCACAGTGTTCTTTCTCACCATTCACACCACCCTAATTAAGGCCCTCACCATCTCCTACTGAGAATATTGCACACATCTCCTCCTCCCCAAGCCTCCACCCAGTCTTACTCCCAGAAGTCTGTTCTGCACAATGTGTATGGATACTAGTAAGACAAGCAGCTGATGGGGTCACCAACCTCCACCACTGCAATTCCCTGCTGCATCATGCTAGTTCTTGTATTTTAAAAGGACTCCTACTGGTAAGGGAAGTGGTGAGGCTTTTTCCTTGCTTCCGTGCCTTTGCTCTCGACCAGCTTTCGAACTGACAGATTCTCTGAAAACATTACAAATTCCCTGTGATAGAACAAAAGCCCGACCCTGTAACACAGCACTGTGCTCGCCTTTGAAATCAGGTACTGGATTTTAAGTAAATTATTATAACCATAAGCTGATTTACTGGATTATTTACTATCGATTTTGTTTCAACATAACAAAGCAAAATTTGGTGTCATTTGAATTGCAGATTTGCCAGTCAATTTTAGAATGCCATTGTCATTCTGTCTTTATATTGACCTCCTAACCTACACACATCCGATTACTACCCTTGCTAATAGAAGGGAGGATCAGTTTAAATACAGATGATGCCCAATTCTCTTCATTTGCATGGGTGGAGGAGAAGACATGGCTTTAGTTGTCAACTAGACATGCTGAACCCTCTTTCTATTACACGCAAGCAAAGGCACTTTCTGAGATGGTCTCCAACAACACAGAGAAGGAGGAACTATCTTCAAAGGCTTCTTGTGTAATTCTCTTTCAACCCTTCTTCAAAATTAGGCTTTTAAGCCAGACAAATCCTTAAGCACACCCAACTGACAATTTTTTGCTTTAAGCTCAAAAGTCAATTTGTTGTCTTTAATGAGAAGAGCTTAACATTTATACAGTTACAAACTGTAACACTACCTGCGATTATACAAGGAAAAAAGAATCCAATGTCAAACCTTACAAAAGAAAAATGAGAATGAGAAAAACAAAAAAAGAATGAGATTTTCCTCTGCATATTTTCAAACTTTATTTCTTAGTAGTTTTATGTAAAATATTACACCATTAAATATACTCATCTAACTCCACAACTATGAACTCTACATTTTGTAATATAAACATTTTGGTAAAGTTTTAAAAATTTCTTGCAAGTTCTTAAAATGTATAATCGTATAACTCATATTTTAAGTGGCTTCTTAAAGAAAAATTTGTGTAAAACAAATGGCATAACTATTTAGGGTAAATTATTCTAATATTGCACATCAAAATTATATTGTATAACTACATATAACATATAAATAATTAGAGATAAGTAATCTATAATTACTATATCTATACATCTGAACTATTATAAATATATAATTATACATATAATTATGCTACATATATAATTATAAAGTACTGAAAACTATAATTTGTTGTAACTAGGTTGAAAGTGTGAAAGAGAATACAATACAAGGTTTTAGATTTTACGGTGAGGAAACAGGAACAAATGCAGCCTTCATCTTACATACGACCATTCCCTTTAGCATGCAGCAGCATCTGCTACTCTCACATGAAACTGATAGTGTCGACAGAATACAGGTCATCGTATCTCATCACTCCTGAAAAACTGTTTCTAGGCCAAATGTGGTGACATACACCTTTAATTCCAGCACTTAGGAGGCAGAGGGTTGAGGATCTCTGTGAGTTCCGGGCCATCCTGGTCTCCATAGCATGTTCCTGGCCACCCAGGGATGCACTGCAAAAGCATAACTCAAAAAAAGAAAGAGAGAGAGAGAGAGAGAGAGAGAGAGAACTTGATCTATAACCTCATATTTTTCAAACCTTTAATGCAACTAGCAGTTGTGACATCTGTGTTTTCTAAATTCCAATTACAAAATCAATTGTGCAAACTACCTAAAAAGGTTGGTCTTTGGCAGAGAAACGTCAATATTCTGCCTGGGATCTAAGAATTTCCTAATTTGGATTCTTTCTGCTTCTCTATGTTCAAATCCAATCACCCTGAGCTACTATAAACCTTCTGCCATTACGAAGTCTCGACTTATGTCCTTCCCCATATAACATATATAGTTTGCCATCTGCATGGGTTGTCGATCTCCTATTCATCTGCAAACTGTAATCTTTTAGTCTCAAAGTCTTTGAAGTCTCTCTCTTTCATCAAGCTGAATTATTTACCCCTCCCAGAAACCCATTCTTGATTTTTGTATAGTAGGTATCCAATTAGATTACTGCTTCTCCACTAGGGAGTCCCGGCAGAAAATATATAAAACAGAGTAATTCTATAAATATTTCCTAGTGGACTCTGATAGGTTACATCAGCTAAAAGGAGTCTGCTTCAGTGCTGTGCACTGCTCTTGCTCAGTTGTCAGAAGCTCATTCTTAGACAGTAGTCGATGACACGCTATCTCTAATTTTCTAAGCTACAAGATAGTCTAGTTTAGTATGTCTACAGGTTCAAGTCATAGTTTAATTAATCAAGATAACAAAGCAAACGTTTTCTATGTAGGAAATTACAAGCTACTTTTTCCCTGCTATACACTATACTCTCATTAGTTGTATGTCTTCTGCCTTCGGCCTTCATTTCTATTACAAGCTCCAGCACAAGACAGTCCATGTTCAGGTGGCCACTGGGGAAATGACTAGGCCTCCAGCAGTGCCATCAGAAAGTCAAAGACCATTCTGAGACTGAATCTAATAAGTTTGTCAAAATTGTGCCTGGGTTCCTGTTTTTTGTCTTCACAATAACCAAGCTACTTTTATAGCTGAATATATTAAATCAGCCAAGAGGCCTAATTTTGAATTATACCAGAATAAAAAGATAAACATACTTTAGGATAAAGGCTTATACTTGCTATACATGATTTCAACAAGGTATGGAGGGACCTCAGTATCACTGCACAGAAGGCAAGGCCCTCACTGCTCTTTCATGGGGTCATCTCCCAAGTCTTGTTTCCAGCATGCAACCTTAAAGGGGAGCATCCTCCATCAGTCAAAGGTTGTATCGCTCCCGCTTCGTGTCTAAGAGTCCCCAAGCTTTCTGCTTGTACAGCAAGCTTGACTGCTTGCACAGCATCCATAGAATAAGTGCATCTGCCTGCACTTAGTGGATCAGGAGGGAATGAGAAACCAGCTTAAAATATGCAAAGCACAGCTGTGATGATGCTATGAGTAGTAAAAGCACTTAGCCTCCAACCTGAGTATTGCATCTTCTGCCAATACTCATGAATGGCAAAAAGTTAGCTGGCCCCTTGTGAACAGAAGAAAATGTCAAGCTCTTCATAGGTCTCAACCCACACTAGCACTGACTTTTGGCAAGTTACTCTCTCAGCCTCAATGAACTCACCCATAAGACATCGCGGCTATGTCCACATTGCAGCATCTTGAACAAACGAGACACCATGTGCCAATGAAAGCCTATGGAGGTATAGAGTACTGGAATTACTAGTACAGGGTCACTTGAAAATTCCCTGAGCCAGTGACCTCGTCAATCAGCATACCATCTCAAAAGAGTCTGGATCTTCTACAAAGAATGTATGATGGGGGCTGGAGAGATGGCTCAGAGGTTAAGAGCATTGACTGCTCTTCCAGAGGTCCTGAGTTCAATTCCCAGCAACCACATGGTGGCTCACAACCATCTGTAATGGGGTCTGGTGTCCTCTTCTGGCATGCAGGCAGACATGGAAGGAATGTTGTATAAATAAATAAATAAATCTTTAAGAAAAAGAATGTATGATTTAGTTTTGGAGTCCTTTAACTATTGTTTTTTTTTTAAAGCATAGTATAAAAGCCCTGAGTCTGAGGAATTTAAATGTGAAACTACGTCTCTAAAGATAAATATAAAATACAGCACTAAACATTTTCTGCATCTCTATACAAAAAGGCATACAAATGTATCTATATGTATTATATACATAATGCTAAACAAAGATGATGAAATTGAGCACTTTATACTTTCATTTGCAAAGAAAGCCACAATTACAAAATGATTTTTTCATAGTAATGATTAACCACGTCTTATTCACCCTGTCGCTCATGTCAGTATTGGGTACAACAAGAACAAAAACAGCAAGTGTATTTGTGTGTGTCTACATGAGTTACACCATATGTATATGTATGTGGCTGCCTACAAAGGCCAGATGAGGGTGTCAGATCCCCTGAGGCTGGAGTTATAGGAGGTTGTAAGACACCTCATATAGGTTCTGGGAGCCGAATTTGGATGTTCCACAAGGGCAATAAATGAAATTTCCTAAGTTTATCTCTAGCTCCACTAGGAATTTTTGTCTTCTTTTAGTCATTGGCAACTTCAGACATATCTGTAATGAACTTGATAATTTTCACACACATCCCCCATTCCCTTCTCTTGTTTCTTCCCTCTCCCACCAAAACCCTTATTCCCAACTAGTTTTATGTATGTTTCTGTGTGTGTGTGTTCATGTGCACACACATGTGTGTGCATGTATGCATAAGAGAGAGAAAGAGAGAATATGTGTGTGTGTGTGTGTGTGTGTGTGTGTGTGTGTGTGCTGCTGGAAACCGAACTCAGAACCTCTTGCATGCCACATAAGAACTAAGCAATTGAGCTGCATCTTTAGCTTCCAAAATGGGAGTTTTCTATTATTATGGCTTTTTTTTATCTACCCATATAGCCAATAAGAGAACTTTATTCAGAAACTAGTTCAGTTTAAAGGGGAACTGTAATTATTATGGTACAGTAGGTCCTTATAACCAGTCGTGTGCCATAAGGATATAAGGAATCAAATGCTAGAGACTGGAATGTCAGTGACTTGCAGGTATGGGGAAAAACGCCTGCTAAGAAAGAATAAATAATACCTTGCCACTGGAATTTATAGCACCCCGTTGTGTGTGCTGGAATCCATATTTCCCTTTACAGGTAGACAAGCAGCACATATAACACAGTGTCAAGGTGCAGATGATCAAATCTGTACTTTCAGAGTAAGTCATGAAATTTTCATAGTACTTTTCAGGTTTTCTCTTGCACTCTTTCCTCTCAAACTCCTCTGTTTTCCGTTTTATTAAAAGCATCACAAGGGATAAGCCTTTCTTGTGCAAGTTAACTGGTCAAGATACACACAAGATATACACAGTCTTTTTGCAGTTGGCCACTGTTGTTTTCTTACCATGCTAGAGAGAACACTGATGTCCCTAATCCAGTTTCACAGATTTTGTGAACTTCCTGGGACTCGCATGCCTTTGCTAACTCTGTTTCACTTTGTTTCATTGCTTGAGTTTCTCTGATCTCATCCCCATGCCACGATGGTAGTTTTCTGGTTCACTCAATAACCTGACCTGATTCCCAGTCTGTGAAGTTCTTCTGTTCACACCTACCTCTAGCCAGCTCTTCTGGCACCCTCTAACCACCACTGTTCTTCCTCAGAGACTGCCACCGCCCCATCCACAGCTCCGATCGCAGGACTTTCATATGTCTGTCATGATGCTAGACAATCATTATCACTGGCTGCTTCTTACTGGGTCTCCATCTGATGCTTAATGTGAATTAGTTTTTATTCCATTTGATGCTTAATGTGAATTAGTTTTTATTCATTTTTCATTTTCTAAAAGTCAGGAAACTATTGTATTGTCACAATATTAAGCAACTGAGGTCTGATTCCTTTTTAATCTTTCCCTAGTCCATTCCAATAAATAGACACTACACTAAGGTAACCTCTATCCCATTTTAACTTTCTACTTTCTATTCTAGATGTTTCTAACACACTATAGGACCTCTAAGAACCTCTCCCCCTGTTTCCTTACAGGCAAGCCACCAGTGACTCACACCTGTAACAGCAGCACTCAGGAGGTAGAAGCAGTCTTAGCTACACAGCAACAAGTTGAAGACCAGCCTGGGGCAGAGGAAACTATATCAAATAAAACAATAAAACACCTCAGTCCATTACAATTATGCATGGAATTTCAAAAATTCTCTTGTAAAGTTATAAATGAAGCTATGTATACTTTTGGGAGATAACTGAGTATCTTATCATACTACCTCTTGATATTGCATTCTTATTAGACTATTTCTTTATAAGAGAAACTGATACAGGTCACGAGTGTCTAAAAATGTCAGAGGCAGAGTGACAACCTCTACTGTTCAAATTAGGTCACTATTGAAGGAAAGGGAGACACCAATAGCAATCCTTCCAAGGTAACAGTCATAAATCAGGACTGTCCCAGGTACACTGTAAGAGAAGGTGATTCAATGAGACTCTGGGAAGCTGATTACTAACCAGCAAATCAGAAACCGATTGAAGCCATGGAGAGAGTGCTGACTGTAGCTACTGACAACAGATAAAAACAGGACCAGTTCTCAAGCCTAGCCCTATGAAGGAATTACCGGCGACGTTCAATGTGTTTGTTTTCATTATAAATTAATGCAGATCCCCAGGTCCCACCCAGACATGTTAAATCATAATTTCCCGAGGTGGAACCAGATTCTATATTGTTAATTAGCTCTCCACATAACTACAACACACTGCTAGGCCAGCACCAGATTTCTGAAGCAGGGAGGAACAGCAATGTTTTGAAGGAGATCCTGACCCCACCGGTTGGTTCTGCCCTAAAACCAATGCCACTTTCTCCACCATATTTTTCCTATTAAATACAACCTTAGTCTGGAAGAGGACCTGGGTTCAGTTCTAAGTACCCACGTGGCGACTAGCAAGCTGGTTAACTCCAGCTCTAAGGAGTCTAACATTGTCTTCTGACCTCTGGGAGCACTGCGCTTAAATGATGCACTAAGTTACACACAAGCAAGACATCGGTACACACAAAATAAAAATAAATAAGTCTTAAAAAATATATGGCCTTAGTACTGTGGTCCAATATGTCTCAAGCAACAAGATGGATGGCTTCTAAGGAATGACAGTCAAGGTTGTCCTTTGGCCTACACACACACACACACACACACACAAACACACACACATGTACACACATTCACATTGAAAAACAATCAACTTGATTAGTGTTAAAACCATAAATCATATTTAAGTACTCTTAATTTTCTACATCACTGTGCATTTAATTACTTTAAAGAAATGTACTAGGGAAATTTCTAAGAGGTATAGTGCACACTAGACACAATTTTTAAATTCCTTTCATGCTGCAATGGACTCACTACGAAAAAAAAAAAAAACCTGGTATCTTGAGCTACCATCCTTGTTAAGTGCAATGAGGTGGGCCTGACCTGAGAAATATCAAAAAGGTACAAGAAAAAAGTCAAATTTTGTTAAATAATAATTATTTTCAAACATCTCCCACATGGCTAGAATATCATACTTTCAAAGACATGTGCACCCAGACCATGCAGCAGCATGGGAAATGGAATGACTTTTAACAAAACCCATCTCTTCAGCAGCTCGGCTGACACACTCTTGCTTTGTCTTTCAGATAGCTTGCCATTTAGGAAGTCAGATGAATATCTTTCATGGAACTTGACATTAATTCCTGAGGTCCGTAAAAAGAAAACTGCAAGTCCTTTGAGTCTACTCTATCCTACCGGGCCCATTACCTTTACAATGCCCATTGTGATCAGACTCAAGTGAAAGGGAAATGGGCGAGGTGGCTTTGCCTCCCGAATGCCCTAAGGAGACCTTAGAGAACAAGGTGTCTTTGATAGACGCACTGGATCTTCCTCTGAATTGAAGGTCTGAGGAGGCAGGTGATGTCATCCTTTACTTCTGGCACGAAAGGTCAGACCTGAGTCTCAGACACTGAGTAAAGACTCCATTAGAGATTTTTCTTTTGTTTTTTGATATTAAGAGCTATCTAAAGCCATTAGTGTCCCCTTAGGGAAAGTGACTATAGGGGTTCTTGCCTTATCAACAAAATGGCAGGCTAAACTAGATGAGGCCAATTAGAAGTCAATCATTTCAAAAAAAAAAAAAAAGGAAAAACATCCTCCCAGAATCAAGTCCATTAAACAAATAATACATTAATCCTTTATTTGTATAATACTATGCTAGGAGTTATAGGAGAAATAAAATGAAGTAAAGTTCCTACCACCTGGAACTTTGTTATATCACATAGGAAATAAAGCAAAAATAAAACCAACTGTAATTCGACATGACACTTGTCTATACAGATCGTAAGGAAGCTTTTGTAAATACACACTGTGATGCTGAGGACCTGGGTGGGACAGAGATCTCCGTCTCTTATAGTCTGTAGGTAATACTGGTGCCACAGTTTCAAAACCATGGATGGAAGATAATCACCCAAATCAGGAGAGGGAAGGAAAATGACACGTGAGGCAGAGCAAGGCAAAGAGCTGTGTAGTGGAGGCATGCTGAAGAAACAGAAACAAAATGAGTCCACCAAGAAAGGCGTACTTTCTTTTCTCACCTAAGAAAACTTCTGATTATAATTACTAAATCTACTGTTTATGCAAAGTTGTTGGGCAGGGAAGATGATCCAGTGGGTAAAAACCAATACAGTTATACACAATTTCAGTGTGGCATTAAAATTTAACTAGCCCACGTCTAAGTTCATCTACAATCAATCAATCAAACAAACAAGCAAGCAAGCAAGTGGTTTAAAGGCCCAGCTCAGACAAGAAGATGAAAGAGAACTTGAAATTTGTGGATCCATCTCTAGGTTGTATTCTCTAGTCTCCCAGCTTTAGATAAGCAGTTCCAATACTGGTAGCCACATGTGGCAACCTACACAGGTAGGATGTGGAACAAGAACCTTTTTTTTTTTTTTGCCTCTCAAACAGCCAAGACTTATAACCTTCATTCTTACAGCTATGTAACGAATTAATCTAGACTTTAGACCCAAGAAAACACAGGCACTTTTGAAAGATGGTTCAGATGGAAAAATGATTGTCATGCAAGCATAGGACCCGTGTTAGATCCCTACAACTCACATAAAGAAGCTAGGCACAGCAATGCATACCTATAAACCCTGCACAGAGGAGGCAGAGATAGGAGCATACTGGAGCTCACTGTCCAGCCAGGCCCACTGAAAGATCCTTAAGAAAAAAAAAAAAATCTGGAAAAAAGAACCGGGCGGTGGTAGCTCATACCTTTAATCCCAGCACTTGGGAAGCAGAGGCAGGTGGATCTATGTGAGTTCAAGGCCAGACTGGCCTACAAAGCGAGTTCCAGGACAGCCAGAACTGTTACACAGAGAAGATCCTGTCCCCCAAATTTAGGCAGGCCTCAACATGTACATGTCCACCAGCATGTACACCTGTACACAAGTACACATACACATGAACATATAAATACATGCAAACAAAACACACATGTCAGACCTTAGTTTCTATAAGTGAAAAGTCACAGCACCGTGGGAATTTCTGCTGAGTCTCACCAGGCTGGAATGTAGGCCTTAGGCTTGGGGTTGTTCTTAGCTGGAGTTGAAGAATTCAGTGGCTGATTGTGTGGAAATGAGAGCGTTGCTTTCTTGCTGGCACATAGCCAAATCTCCTCTCAAATGCCACCCTAACATACAGCCTGGTAGACCCACCGTGGGGCACTTACTGCAGGAGAAGCTTTTGTTCCAGTCTGCCAACGCTTCATCTATATATAACAAGGAAAAACATCTCATCACTTTTACCTGTTCTACTAATTACCAGCAAGCCACAGTTACTGTCCAACTCAAGCCAAGGGGATTACACGGAGAAAGGAACAGGGGGCAAAGGTCACCAGATAATCACATTGCCTCAGGCGCTGTGCACCACAGACTAACTGTTCTTTGAGGATGGGGGCAAAGAGAAACGTTAGATTCGGCTTGAAGAATGGAAAATCAACTTACAGATGGGAAAGCAAGAGCTGAACAAATTGGGGAGAGGACAGGTAGCCTTTAGGATGGCTGCCACTAACAGCCACAGTAGATACCGTCTGGTTCCTCATTAGGTGCTGACGAACATGAATTAAATACGTAGTGTGAGTTTTGTATAAGAACTACCCAGTCTTTACAACCGTTTCCTCCAGACCAAGTGCTGCGTCAATGTGAAAGAGAAAAAATTCTGCAATTCCTCCAGGAATGTCAACTTTACATTGAGAAAAATTAATAAACACTTTAAACATTACTAAGACATGGAGCTAGAATACACATACCAAATGGAGAATATAAAATGTACATTATTTTTTTTTTTAGATACGACTTGAAGACTCGGAAATTTCCAGATGAGCTATACGTTATCCATTTTAAGTCACTGTAGTTAGAGAGATCTTGACATAAAAGCTGAGACGCAACGCTATTTTTGGGTCTACTCAATACTTATCCCTCATTAGATATTAATGAGAGGAAAAACTCACAGGTAAAGTGATACATTTTTAAACACATGGTTTCAAATACAAGGCAGGTGTGCTTGCTCACCGTGGTCTCTAGAAGGTAAATTGCCAATGAAACTGATATAAAGGCAACTAAGTTTCTATATCCCGCAGGCAGGTGCTAGAACCTAGATGAACATAGTTTACAACTATCCTACCCAACCATTAATCTTCAATATGGGAAAGACTTTCTCTACATTTTGTGCCATAAATTGCTAATCATACTCTAAAATCCAGTCTCCCATTTATCATTGGTTTATTTTGCTTTATCATTTGCTAGTAATAGCATGTTTACCCAATTGCCCTGCACACTTAGCCTCCTTGCAGCTAGATGGTCAAGTTCAGTTAAAGCCAATGATCTATCCTTATGTACAAAGGATGAGGCAGCCCTTTCTAGAAACGAAGTGTAGTGATAGACCATGTGACTATCATGTGATTCTAGCAACAACACCTAAGGAAGAGTGAAACAAGAGAACCGGATCCTGGGTCCCCAACACAATGAACTGTTGACAAATTACCTGCAGTGCAGAAGAGCAGCAAACTTCTATTCCTACCGAGTCCTTGCCTAACCTACGCCCTAACTAACATGGAGCTCTGGCAGCTGGAAGTAGTTGCCGCCCTAACATTACTAACTTAGAGGTTGGCCAGCAGACAGTGAGGAAACTTCCAGATGAAAAGCCACTGAGCTTTACAATATCAGGACAAAACATTCATTAACTATCACCATGGCCACTGTGGAAGCCATGTTAATGCCAAGCACAGCTTTCTCCTCAACGGGACCAGGTGGTAAGCCAAACAGGAGTCAATACAGCCTGAGAACTTGGATGCAGGTTCTCTAGAATAACATGTTCCTAAATGAAAACCAGTTACAAGAGACTTTAATAGTTATAGAACAAAGAACATGACATCAAGGCATTTACCAAAAACACTGTTGGGGGACCACAGTGTCAATTAGAGCAAAGTAGAAAGCCTACTATAGGCCTCAGATGCTACTGATGACAGCCTTCAACTTCTGAATGGTTGGAAGCTAGTAATCACCTAAGACTAATTCTAAAGCCTCCACCTGGTAGTCAGAAAGATGTTAGATCAGACACAGGGGTGGACCAGGGTGGTTATTATGGGAAATAGAAACAGCCAATGATAATTTAGATCTGGATCTACATACTGTTGGTGTAGGAGGTCCTTCTGACTATGTGTTGCTTTCATTGGTTGAATAAAGAAACTGCCTTGGCCTTTTGATAGGGCAGAACTTAGATGGGCGGGGAAGACAACTGGATACTGAGAATGACAGAGTGGCAGATGCCATGGTTCTCCTACCCAAGATGGACACTGGTTAGACTCATGCTGGTAAGCCACAGTCAAGTGACGATACACATTAATGGAGATGGGTTAAACTAATATGTGAGAGTTAGCCAATAAGAGGCTAGACATAATGGGCCAGGCAGTATTTAAATGAATACAGTTTCTGTGTGATTATTTCGTGTGTAAGCTAGCGGGGTGGCTGGGACCAAAAGCAGGTCCGCTCTTAATGTTACACATTGTAACTCCAGAATCGCGCATTTCTAACTGGGTACTTAACCTTGGCGAGTCCTCACACAGTTATGACTTGATCCTCTTTCTGAGAATGTCACTTTACACTTTGTCTTGGCTACAGTTCTATTGCTGTGATGAAACACCATGACCAAAGCAACTTGGGAAGGAAAGGGTTTATTTGGCTTACACTTCCATATCACTGTTCATCATGAAAAAAAAAATGTCAGAACAGGAACTCAAACAGGGCAGTAACCTGGAGGCAGGAGCTGAGGCGGAAGCCATAGAGGGGTGCTGCTTACTGACTTACTTTCCTGCTTTCTTATAGAAGCCAGGACCAACAACACAGGGATGGCACCAACCACAGTGGGCTGAGCCTTCCCACGTCAATCACTAATTAGGAAAATGTCCTACAGGCTTGTGTACAACTGATTTTAGGGAGGCACATGCTTTTAATGAGATTGCCTTCTCTCAGATCACTTTAGGTGTGTCAAGCTGACATAAAACCCTTGAAGAATGAACTAAGGCCTCAAGCTTAACGGGAAATTGTTAAGAATAATTAATTCAGAAGATACATATTAATTCAGAACATACATATCAGTATGTTTCATTTTTGATTTCTTTTTTTTTTTTCAGAAGTCCAAAAAGACTGGTCAACTCTATGTCTCTCCACGGGCTCCACAGAGAATTCAGTTCTGTAGAGCCACACACCTGAAGCTTGAAGTCTGCTGAATATCCAGTAAGAAAAACCTTCCTAAGGCTCTGCTGACTCCAAGAAGAGCTTAGTTCTGTGAAGGGACATGAGCAACCCTATAACCGGAAGCTGGATGACTGTGTCATAAGGAAAAGCTTCATCGGTTTAAATGAAAGCTCTTCTATTTACCACATTAGCATGGTTAAGACAAGAGGGTCAGAAGATACAGCTTAAGGGGACACAACCCTGGAATGCCAGCATTTAAAATTTCCCTGTCAGATGATAGAAACCAGCCCAACAAGCTGTTACCTCTTCCCCTGTTCCTCAATAAAGTTAGAGATTTGCAGAACACACAAGTCAACAATTAAAATTCAGAATTTTTACTGTGGGTTTGACTGTGGTTACTTGGAGATAAGACCCTTCAAGAGGCGGAGAGCCCCAAGGACTTCAAAGAGGATTAGTGCTTGAACACGCAGAGACACAACAGCTGGACGCCAAAGCCTCAAATTATTCCACACAAAGCCCAAACTTTAGACGCCCTCAGGCAGAAAGTTTGAAAGATATCTATCCTTCAAGAAAACAGCAGTTTCTGGTACCCACTTTAGATCAGACCAAGAAAAATAATATACATTAAGGAATTTCCCTCAAGATGAAGCCAGAAACCATGAAGAACTGAAGGGAAAAAAACAAAACTGATACAGTCGAGTGGTGATGGAACACACATTTGATCCCACGCAGAGGCTAGTGGATCTCTGTGTTCAAGGCCAGCTAAAGCTACACAGAGAAACTCCATCTCAGAAAACAAAACAAGCAAACAAAAACTTATATAAATTAAAATTCATTCAATAATTTGGTGTGGGAGAATTGTCTGTATTCTGTCAATCATATTTTAATAAAACGCTGATTGGCCAGGCAGGAAGTATAGGCGGGAAAACCAGACAGGAAGTAGAGGTGATGCAATGAGAACAGGAGAATTCTGGGAAGCAGGAAGCTCCCTCTGCCAGTTCTGCCCAGACCACCTGAGAGGAAAGATGTAAGCTGCCCCGCTGGAAAAGGTACTGAGCCATGTGCTAACGTAGATAAGGATAATGGGACAACATAAGTTATAAGAGCTAATAAGTAGCCTGACCTAATGGGCCAATCAGCTTTATAACTTATAGAGATCTCTGTGTGATTGATTTTCTCTGGGACTTGCCGGTTGTGGGGTACCAGGTGGGAACAGATACCCCAACAAGCCGGCCCTCATGTTACAATATTTATTTAAAATTTACTTATTAAAAAAATGTATGTACATATTAGTATCTCCTGAAAGTCAGAGAATAAAAAGAAAGTAACTAACAAAATCAAAAGCACATGTCCTTAGCATGTCACAGTTCCCATGATGCTTTTCATGTCTCTAAAACATAGAAATATGCTTTACACATTCAAGAATTATCTAAAAACAGGGCATATTCTATTATATACAGCACAGACTTCAAAAGAGGAACATGTGATATCAATTCATAAAGAATGTGTCCTATGGCACATTAACTGGATGCCCCAATTGGCAACTAAGAACAGGTTTCTGCACATCTGTTTGCATTGGGATTTGCCTGCCATTGTCACATGTACAAAATTCCCAAAAGCCAAATAATATTTGTAAGCAATTTAAAAGGCATAAAGGAGTTTGGAGAGTTAAGATACATTTATTCTAATAGACACAATCATTCTGATGATTCTAACCTGGGCAGACCAGATTGCTAGCCTAGGGACCATCCTCTGCTGACAGTGTATTTCCCAGCCGCTACTTATCTGATAGCATAACTCTTTAAATGCTTACTTCACAGCACCTTAAATAAATTCAGTTCATATTTACTTTGTCTATATATTTTGAAATGTTGCAAGTGGTTTCCACCTTCTGCTCCAAAGTCTGCTGAGATATTACACAATCCTGGATTTAGTGTTTAACACCCTCCTCCTCTCCCCCCACTATCTTATCTTTCTCTTTTGATATGTTTGCCATTCTCCCACCCACGCAAACAAGTTAACTAATTTGTGTTTTATGAGACTGTAAATGAATCTCTAATTCATCTTTGTATCCCCTTTCTCATACACTGAATCCTCCCTATCTAACACCATTCTTCCCACCCAGTATGTTCTTAGGAGAGAGAAAAGCTAATGGGAGCTGCTGAAAGGGAAAACACACACACACACACGAGCACTCTCCCAGTTGTGCAATCCACTCCCTGTGCAACCTTTCATAGAACAAATAATAAAAACCCAGAGACAGATATTGGGGTTCAAGTTGAAGATCAGAAAAGCAAAGCAGTCAACCACTAGAGAGACCTTTTACCGCTACCAAATCTTCAGACCAAGAGGGCAAGATCCTGTCTCCACGAATCCTCAGACTCCACACTCCACTGAGTTCCTGTCTCTTCCCCTTTATAATCCTCTCTCTGCCCAGTCATATCGCTCCTGTCTCCACCTCCCTAGTGCTGGGATTAAAAACTTGGGATCCCACGTGGTGTGAGCTGTTTCTCTTATAGACAGATTCAATCTTGTGCAGCCAGGGTGGCCTTAAACTCACAAAGATTTTTCTGCTTCTGTCTCCCAAGTCCTGATCTGTATGGCTAACTGGTGGGATTGCTTTGCCCTCTGATCTTCAGGCAAGTTTTGTTTATTTATTAAAACACAATATACCACTATAATCTTTACAAAGTATGAATACTCAGAGCATCCTACACTCTTCTCCTGTACCTAAGTGATAGAAATAAGAGCCTTTGAAATAGCGTTCATTTAGTTTGAAGTATACAACAAAGTTCTAAGACGGAGATACGGAGTGTGACTAGTGCTGTGTGACTAGTACTGTGTGACTAGTACTGTGTGACTAGTACTGTGTGACTAGTACTGTGTGACTAGTACTGTGTGAAATAATTGAGGTCCATTCTAACAGGATGAAAAACTCAACTCTACAGTGAAAGGCAAGCAAATTTTCTTTTCTTTAAGGTAGTTCTTGGGGCCTGCGGAGTAGCTCTAAGGCTAAAAGCACTTGTTGCTTTTGCAGAGGATCCAGGTTTCACTCTAGCACCCACGTGGCAGATCACGACTGTCTGTAACTCCAATCCAGGGGACCCAATGATGTCTTCTGAACTCTGTATGCAGTAGACATAAATATGGAATACATAGACAAATGCAGGCAAACACTCACACACATAAATAAAAACACATGAATCTTTTGAAAAATAATATCAAAGGTAGTTCTTATTGAAGAAGCTAGAATTTATTCAAAAAGTAATACAAAGAAAACTCAGGATCTAAACCTTGCCACGACACACAACTATGGTATGAATTTCATGTGTTAAACCAACCCATCATCTGTGATTCATATTATATCATTTAAAAGTTTTTAAAAAGTTACGTGTGTAAAGTAAGACAGTTTTCAATATTAAATCATAAAACTTACTCATTAAAAACTTAGGACTAGGAATGGTGAAATATGCTTTTAGCCCCAGCGCACAGATGACAGAAGGAGGCAGATCTCTTTGATTTCAAAGGTCTATGAAGCAAGTTCCAGGCAAACCAGAACTTTAAAGAATATGTGTGTGTGTGTGTGTGTGTGTGTGTGTGTATAGAATCTAGCATGTGTGCAAATGCTAGAAAACACCAGAAAAGTGTTCCTGATCCCCTGGAGCTGGAGTTACAGGCAATTGTGAGCCATCCAATGTCGGTACTAGGAAGCAAAGTTGGATCCTCTACAAGTGCAGCAAGCACTCCTAACAACTGAGCTCTAGCCTGGCTACTTTAAAGAGATGAAGCACTGTACTTGTCAGAACCAAATCGGATGATTAATGGTTCTGATAATACTAATGCAACGGTCATCTTTCATTAAGTAATATCTACGATTCCTGCAAACATTTTACATAGACTGTTTTCATGCTGTACAGCTATCTGAAGTAGATATTACTTTTCAGTATTTAAAAGGTGAGCAAAGTAATAAACTACTGAAAGCCAGAACCCAACTGACACATGGTTCTTCTCCAAGACCTGTAACATTCCCCAGGTTACACTGCTTTCCTGGATGCAGCCCTCACAGTGGTGGTAATAGTATGATTGGGTAATCATCATTGTAATGATGGAGTATAATTATCTACTAGATTCAAGACCGAAGGAGCCACGGCTAGGATGTCAGCATACTACAAGCTGACCTCATCTCTGAAGCATGGATCTGGAGGATGAGTGTCTGATAGTATCTAAACACGTTTGCCTCCTGAGTTGGAAAAGAGCTCCGACAGCAAACTTCAGGAACAAATCTCAAATCTTCTTGGCGCTCAGGTTTAGATGGTAAAGAGCAGAAGTGTGTATACTGAAAGACTCATTCAAAATCCATGAAAATTATCTTTCAGTTCCTAGATATGGAGAGCTGGAGCTCATCTGAACAGTACAGAAAGACTTCAGCCATGCTTTTGAGTTCACAAAGGGTGACAGTTTAGTTGGAAAACACATTACATACTTATGTACATACATTAAATAACAATGACCAGATAACACAAATACAACAAACAGGAATCATTTCAAAAAGGCAGAGACTAATAAATATGAAAACAATCCAAAAATCAGGGAATAAGATACATATCCTGGAGGTTTGGTTGTTTGTTTGTTTTGTTTTTTTAAGGTAAATGAAGATATTGGATATTTTTGGTGAAGTAAGATCTTAGATAGTTCAAGTTAAATGGGAGTAGACAGGCATGGAAAAACAGAGAATGATCAGACATCCATACACCAGACTTCACATTCCCATCACATCATACATCAATCACCATTTCTTGCAATTCCCACCACCTACACAAGTGTTGGATGGTGTCCTCTGATTGCAGTCACATGGATAATGCCCGTTGCTACACATAAAGGAGATTACGTTTAGGTTGCTTAACATTTCCTCACGGGCTCACTAACGAGACCCGCTGCATTTCCAAGCAGTGGCCTATTCCTTTGTTTCTTTGTTGAATCATGCAATTCAGCACACAACTTCTGTCAATCATTTATGCTTGCCAGGAAGTAAACGGCAAGTGGAAAGGCCAAAGTGACCACAGGAGGAGCTCCCTTCAGCTGGGGACAAAGAGGCAGTTGGTGCTTTTGTCAGCTGAAAGCATTTGTGTTCTCATATTCCCGGGGTCAAGAGGATTTGGAACAGTCCTTTCATTGCTCTCGGTGGACAAAGAGTAAATAAGGCGAGCTCGTGGGAAAATATATCCTATAAGAATCATAGTAAATAAATTTACATGTTAAAAAAATGAACACTGTCACATGAAAACCTTTCAGAAATAAGTAACATCCGAAAGAATCTGCTGTGGGCTAAACTTAGTCTTGATCCTCCACAGAGCTCTCTGCCCCTCCGGCTGCCTACGTCACCATGTACTCTGTCTGGGTCTCATCCATAGGGAGCCTGTCCACCTAGAGCCTCAGCGATCCTTGCACCTCCTACCACTTCTAAACCCAAATGCAAGCCTGCTTACTCCATGGGTTGCAAGAACCGACTCCCCGCAGCAATGCACAGATGTCCAAGTACCGGGACCCATGAGGGCCGTGTGCAAATGCTGACCATTGAAAATAAGAGGGTATGAAAAAGAGAGAAACGATTCCCCTTTCCTTCCTCTAGCAGACTGCTTTTAAAATGAGTATTTCCATGTGGTCATTCCGAGGCAAGTGTGAGCTGTGTTTACAGATAAATAAATAGTGTGCCGCCTTGTACTCGTCTTCTCCTCTCTGCTTGGCTTCATTTTCCCCTCAGTCTTGCTGAACCAAGTCTGCATTCCTGCAAGAGCATTAGGTCCCGGCTCTGTTGTCTAGGAAACCAAAACTAAGCTAAGCACTATTAAGCTGAGTAAAGTCTTTGATACTTTCTCCAAAGGACTGATGGAAAGTGAGTGAGGACAACGGGCGCGACAAAGCACGGCTGGGCACGGACGAGCGTCTAAGCACGTGCCGTGTACCTGGCCCTGTACAGAGCTTTCAAGTTCCATCACGTAATGCCATCTCAGTCTCACAGTGAACCATCCAGTTTGTTACGAAGAACATGGAAGAAGAAGTGGATGAGGCTTCAAGCCATGCAATGCTGAGCCTGGAAGAGCAACAGAAGCATAAAGATCTTGGATTCCGTGGCGTGGCCGACCAGATAAGTGTCGGCTCCAGACCTTGAGTATCCAACAACAATAAATCAGTCTGGTGGAAATCATGGGTGCTCCTCATTTTGGAATGCTTGGTTTCAGCTCTTTTCATTCCCCCATTCAGATGCTAATCAATGCTCAGAGGCAGCCAAGTAGGGCTTTTTCTAAGCCAAATTTTTTTTTATAAATCTGTTACAGTCTGCAATGCAAATGCCATATTATTGTCAAATGTTGTAGTCTTTGTCTGCTTATCTTTTTGACTAATTTAAATTGCATTTTCATTAACCATATCTTAAAGGAAATTATATGTGTTTCTCTCCACAATCTCCCTTGCTACTCTGTGCAAATCCCTTTGCAAATAGACATAAATAAAACATTTACATTACATAAATAAAACATTAACAGGCACTTTTTAGTTTCTTTAATTTAAACATAAAACTCTGTTTTGTAATTTTGCTATTTTTGATATTAAATTGTTTCACAATTAGTATTTTTACCCTAAAGAGTGTCCAAGGTCAACAAAACCTACAAATATTCTACAGATCTTGTTTACGATAATCTATATAATAGATATGATATGCTATGTGTTGTTTTACATTTATTAAGCCATTTATACTTAGGAACTTGAGCCACAAAGAAGCATCAGCAAGTAAAGGTACCTGCCACCAAGGCTGATGACTTAAATTCAGTGATAGAACCCACATGGTGGAAAGCATGAGTGGACTTCTGCAAGCTGTTCTCTGACCTTGACCATGAAGGTGTGTGATGGGATGCACATACATGCATGGCATGCAAAAAAATTATGTGCATATATATATATATATATTTATATTTATATAATTTTTGTTTAGGTATGGTAACACTTAACTTTAATATTAGCACTCAGGAGGCAGATTTAACAATGTGTATAGTTCTGATAATTCATAAGAAATCAGGAGCCAAAATATCTAAAGTGTTAAGCAGCCATATATTTTTCTGAGTTCAATGCCAGCTACAGCGCTACATAGTATGACTCTGTCTTTTAAAACATAATAATAACTAATTTAAACTACATGCAACCAATGGCTGCTGAGAGAGGGAGGATCAGTCTTCTCCAGAAATGAGCCCCAAAAGATCATCTAATCCCAAGAGGTCAGCCCTAAACATTTAGACATATGCACAACATTAAATGAACTCAGCAGGCTGTGTTATGTGTATGTGTACTATACCTATGTACATATGGTTTCTTTCATTTTGCATGTACGTATTTTACTTTGTCTCTTATAAAATGATTTAAAAAATTAAACTTTTCCTCAAAACACAGAACAAAATTGCTGGAAACAATAAATTTTCCTGGTCTATAAAACAGTAACAATCAAGCCCCCCGAGGTCCGGAGGGGGAGCTGAAGGAGGAGGAACATGAAAGACGAAATCAGTACTGCGAGGGATGCTATCACCCACTGATACAAGGGAACGGATCTGATGAGAATTTACCAGGGCCAGTCGGACTGGGACTGAAGGAGGACGTGATCTAGCCAGATTCTCGGAATTTGGCCGGATTCTCGGACTGTGGCTGGCCTGGGGTCTTTCTGAAAAGCCATTGACTATGACACTGGGACCTGTTTCCTCTGCATATGCTGGATTTTGGGGACCCAGTCTGTTTGGACGCTCGCCTTCCTGGACCTGGAGGGAGGGGGAGGGAGCTGGAGCTTCCCACAGGGCAGGAAACCCTGACTGCCCTGGGGGATGGAGGGGAAGGAGGGGGGAAGTGAGGGGAGTGGGAGGGTGTTGGGAGGGGGGGCGGAAATGGAAACTTTTATAATTTAATAAAATTTACTAAAAAAAAAAAAAAAAAACAGTAACAATCAGTATCCAAACTAACTTTGTAAGCTGTAGTTCAATAACATTCAACAATAGGGTCTTATCAGATTGTCTCTTAATATGTGATCAATTTTTTTAAAAGTTCCATGCCAGGAGCAAATTATATTCTTCAGAGTTTGGGTGTAATATTCTGTATGTGTCTGTTATTCTATCTGACTTATGATATTAGTCAACTCCAGGGTTTGTCTACTTAGATTCTTCTGGATGATCTGTCTATTGGCGAGAGTTGGGTATTGAAGTCATCCACTACCGCTGTGTTGAGGTCAGTATGTGACCTTTAGAAGCAGGAGGAAGTAGAGGTTTGTGAGACACGGCGGAGTTCACAAACTGTGACAAACAAAAGGGAAGCCGTTCTTAAGCATTGAGTAAATCCCTAGCCAGAGGCCCGACAAAGGGCACCAAAGGAAGCCCAGAATCATGAGGCCCTAACTATGCAACTACAATTAATATTCATGAAACCATAAACACAATAAAGCACCCAAGGCACTAAACATCCACAGTACATTCAGTAGACATGAGGCAGAACTGCCAATCTGCATATATGAGGTCTTTATCTGGTATCAAGCATGTTCATTCTCTGCTTATGCAACAGAACCTAAAGCAGTTTATCGGGACTAGTTATAGCCGAGGCCACCTGTATTTGTCCCTGTGTTGCCCAAATACACTGTGTGTGTCAGCTTTGGACATCTCTCAAACGCTAAGGCTTCTCAGATTTACTCCTCTCTGTTGGCATGGCACAGAGAGAAACAAATGAACGCTGTGTACAATGGTTCGGTAGTACAGTCATTCCGTCACTTGTGCCCTACTCCAAGTATGCTACATTTATCCCATCTTTGCCTTCTCTAAGTCTATTTCATTTTGTCTTTGAGGTTATTATTTCATGAATTCGAGGACAGATTGCCTGGTACTCTACTTGGTGACCATGATTTCCAAAACAGCAGGCGGAGAAGGGAGAGTTGGGGTGGATATGTTCAGTGTGGGCATGTATGAAATTTTCAACGAATAAGCAAAAGACTTCAAAAATTCGCTAGACTACCCAATCCAGAAAGGAAGAAAAGCCAAAAAAAACCCAGGCACAGTCGGCCCGCACAGGCACAGGCTTTGCACGGGTAGTCAGTATTGCACTCTGCTGAGGAGCACAGGCTCCGACGTGAGCATAAATGATTAGGGTGTGAACCCTGGCTCTGATCCTTCACGGTCAAATGAACAAAGGCAAGAAACTGGTTCCCTGTGCCATTGTTTCCGTGTCTCGGAAACAAGAGCATCTGCTCTCTGTGATTCTCAAGAGGGCTAGCTCCCTGGTCAGGTTCACTATTAAACAGGTGTGGATGTGGGGTACAATGTGGCCAGGAGCAGCCTAAAAAAACCAAAAAAGCAGAAGAAAGACAAATGAATGCCGAAGACTTCAGCTTCAAAGGCAGCCCAGCTTAGCCTCAGTTTGGTATTTGATTAAAAAAAAAAAAAAAAAAAGTGGTATTCTAAGAGGGCTCCAGAGCTGCTAGAGGTCAGCAACTGATGTAATAACCCATTTCTGGGCAAGATAGAAGACAAGATATAAAAAGAGACTATATGCCTAACCAGGGCATCACTATTGCAAACAAGGAAAACCAGGAAATTAATATAGGCTAGGGAAAGAAGGCAGGTCTTATGAGGAACCCAGTGAGCATACCCTTAATAACAAACAAGGAAATTAAAAATGTTGGACAGTTTATCCCAAGCTACTGCCAGCCAGGATTTCACCTGCACCTGTGGTGCAGAAACAACAAATCTTTAGCAATAAAAGTCAAATTTCCCATTAAGACAAAATTAGTATAAAATGTTGATGTAAAACAAGGCAAAAGAATTCATACCATTTTTTTTCTATCAATCACTTGTTAAGTCATAACTGACTCACTTATAAAGACAGACTTCATGTTTGAGAGCCACAGATAGAAAGCACAAATTAGTAGATATTGGAAGTAAAGGAATTTAAATATACTTTGTGTGAATCTACCTTAAATAATTTATTCCAAATATTAGGAGGATCAAAGAGAAAAGAAAGGAGGGAATTAACATCATTATCACCCTTTATGGACTTATATTTAGCATTGTGTCTCCTGTGTACAGCACGGCACAGACAAAGCCTACTCAGCAGGGAATGAGAACAGCAAAGACACGGAGTTAACATTTTCTAAAATGTACTCATGTGGGAAAAGCCTCTGTCAGTGCTCCGAAGCTCTTGGCCAAGGCTCACACATCTCCTTGCTCAAACTGAATGCTCCCCAGACTTAGGCACCCAGAACGCTTCAGGGCAGAAAGTGAGATTTTTAGATAATGCTACTGTTTTGATAATTCTAGTAATATTCTAGAGTATCAGTCACTATTATTAGACATAACATTAGAGAAAAGATAGTTTAGGATGGAGCTCTGCTACTTTGCTCCTACATGAACTGGGGAGAAATACATCATGATGTAGACAGGGCTCTGGTAATCCATCAGAAATCAGGATCCAAAGGGCCTAAAGTGTTAAAAGGCCTTGTGTTCAATTAGAGAATCATCTTTTACCCAAATCTCCTAAGAAAATTTTCTGAAACAAATGATTTTAACAGAAATATATTAATGGTAATTATGAAGCAGAGATAAGTAACAAGAATTTATTCTCACAGTTTGCATTTCATACAATGTCAACATATTACTTTAAAATGCAAGATAAAAAGAAGTATAAAAAAGGAATTCATAAAGTCTCTGGAAACTTAAAAAAATATTATTTTAGAAATCAAGAAAGAACCGAAAAGCACATTATGGTGGACCCTTGCACAGAATAATTGCTGCAGTAGGAAGTTCGCAGAATTCTCATTAGAGCTAAAAGGTTAGAAAAGAATACCAAAAACAGAATTTGCTCCCAGGTCTAAACTAACAAGACGAATAAGGGCAATGGAATAATAACCAAAAAACAAAAAACAAAAACAAAAGCTCAAAGTAAAGTCTTCATCCTATTGTCTTTAAGAATGAAACTTATGGAAAACATGTTTTAGTGTGGAAAATGCTTTAGACAAAATCTTAGGATGTTAGCAATTAAAGACTGGTGGTCAAATAAAATGTTATCAAAAGAGTAAAGGCTAACTTCCCAGGATTATACAGACACTAGGGCAAACCCAAACCAGGGCCAGAAACAGGTTGAGGGAGCATGGGAGGAACTCTTGGCTAAGCACCAAAAGCTAAATTAAACCAGTGCCCAGAATATTAAACAGGCATAACTTCATATCTGCATGAAGAATTTCCTCCTCTTGAACCCTTCCCAAATTTTTTCAAGAAAAATATATTTTAATAGACACATATCTTCAAGAAATAACATTGTGGGATTGTCCTTACATGTAAAAGGAGAACTAAGCGAATACTTAGATACCAGTTTATACAAAACAGCACTGGAGCCACTGATTGATTAAACTTTCTCAAGCCAGCTATGATATACAACTGCACATAGAAATCGATGGAAATAAAGAGCTTATCAAAACACTGATGCACTGTGGACCACTGATAAAGGAAGAGTAATGTGCCTTCAAAGGGGATGTTATACACTTCAGGAAGAGAGACTAAGAAGTCTGCGATACACATTAATAAATAAATCGCTACCAAACACAGAACAAAATATAAGAAACAATATTGTATTATCAAACTACTCAGATGTGAAGCAATTTCTAGAAACAACAAAAATGAAAAACTCACACAAAAGTCAGTATACTCGTGTAGTTAGGTTTAGAACTATGACCTGTACGTGTTTTCTGGAGAGTTCTAAGATGCTTCTAAAATCGTGCTGCCTCAAGTTTAATTCTCTCCTGATGTGTTGCCTTTCTTTCTACTGCTGTGATAAAAACCATCACTAACAACAACCTGGGAGGAATGGGATTATCTCACCTTTCACCACAAAGGGGAGGCACTGCAGGCACTAGGCAGGAACCTAGAGGCAAAAACTGAAGCAGAGACTATGCCGATTGGGTTACTCTCCATGGCTCTCACTCACTTTGTTCTTTTATAGAACCCAGGACCACCTGCCCAGAGGTGACACCACCCTCGGTGGGCTGGGTCTTCCGCAACAACCCTTAATTAAGAAAATGATTCCAAGTTGGGCGGTGGAGGCACATGCCATTAATCCCAGCACTTGGGAGGCAGAGGCAGGCAGATCTCTTAGTTCCAGGCCAGCTTGGTCTATGGAATGAATTCCAGGACAGTGAGGACTACACAGAGAAATCCTGTCTCAAGAAAGAAAAAAAAGAAAGGAACGAAGGAAGGAAAGGAGGGAGAGAAGGAGGGAGGGAGGGAGGGAGGGAGGGAGGGAGGAAAGGAAGGAAGGAAGGAAGGAAGAGAGAGAGAGAGAGAGAGAGGTGGAAGGGAGGGAGGGAGGGAGGGAGGGAGGAAGGAGGAAGGAAGGAAGGAAGGAAGGAAGGAAGGAAGGAAGGAAGGAAGGAAGGAAGGAAGGAAGGAAGGAAGGAAACGACTCAAGCAGATTGGCCTTTGACCTGTAGGCCAGTCTGTGAAGCTCTTTCTCAATGTTTCCTTTTTCTAGATGACCCTAGCTTGAGTCAAGTTGATGAAACTAACCAGCACACCTGGTAATATCTTATTTCCTGGAGAAAAGTCTCCAGAAGATTTAAATCCTGTAAAACAATTCTATAATGCACTGGTACAGATCTATATGTCAACATGAACATGTGATCATTGTGCTTCTTTATAAATAACTACTTTGCCTGCAGTTGCAGAAATACAGTGCCCTGTGCACTCATGATCCAAGCATGTGTGTCATCCCCAGTTAGAAACTGAGAGTCCAGCAATGAGCCCACTTCAGTACAAGAGTATGGGTGTTTCAAATGCTCCTTCTTGACAAAAAGCCTGTGGGTCCTTCCCTCACCCATGAACTTATTCATTCATTAAAGATTTGATGACTGCCTGGCCATTCTCTACAAAAATACCAGACAAGGCAATGAGAAACAAAGATGCAAAATGCAAGGCCCTTGACCTCATGGCAGAATTTGTTTTCTTGATAGTTATATAACATTCAATTTAGGAGAATTATATAATCTTGAGTGCATTTTCTTGACAAATTGACATGATATCAATGATACTTTCACACCACTTTAGCAATGTCTACGTTATTCCAAGTATGACACATTCCTTACTATTTCAAATGCACAATGTTAAACAAAGTCTGCCTATTGAAGGAAAAATTTTCTAACACCTTTTTCCAAATTAAAAAAAAAATTGAAGTAGCTGTTAAAATACACGATAGAGAATCTGAAACCATTTATATGGCAAAAGTTAAACTTGACAATTTAGTTTTTAATTTTTTAAATGACTGTCTTTCAAAGAAATTGGGTAGAAAACTACAAGATTATTTTTAAATCTTTACAAATTAAACATTTTTAAGAGTATGCACTTTTTATTTTTAAAAAAATTTCACGTAAAACAAATCAATGATGTTGTCTGCGATGTAACCACCTAGTAAAATTACAGCAGAGTTAAATGGTGACAGTCAGCAAAGCACCATTGGAAAGTTTCCTACAGTTCTATTCCTGATTCAGGATCAAAAAGCCATGCGCACTTCTCCTTGCAGCTGCTTCATAAAGTGTACACACACTTTCCACAACTGACGGCTAAGAGAGTCCCACACCTTTGCCACGTTTCCTACTAACAGACCGCTCTGTGTCTGACACAGAAGACTGTCTGTTCACCCCGGTGACTAAAACCATGGAGCTGGCCACCCTTAACTCAGTCATGAGGGAAAAAAAATATGCAGTCAGAAAACTAAGAATTCACTCAGTGACAGACAAAATAGTAACTGGACAGTTACAAACTATCATTATATGAATGACTAACATTTTCTTTTGTATACAGAATCCCAGTCTTCCTGGGCACCCATCCTGTTCAAGTCAAACCGAGAACACCCAAAAACCCTTGTAGACTCCAACAGCAACTTGAAATTGGAGAACATGCTGTGTTTAAAATGGAAAAATCTATGACTGCACTTCCAAAAAATACTAGGATATTTCTGAGTGTCAACGCTTTTTTAAGTAACATATTTTTAGGTAACATGTGGTCTTATGGTATTTCAAGTTCATTGTAATGTGACTACATCTCATTTAAAGCGGCTAGCTAGAACAGTCTTCTCTTGCAGACATTTGGTTTCAAGGCCACAGAAAGTAGAATCAGCTGGTAAGGAACCAAGCACCACACTGAAAAGGGAGACAGAGTGAGTTCCTGTATGCGCTCTGTTGGCTGGTCAATGCTCGGTCACTCCTTTTGCTGAGTGGACACAGCGTGTAACACAGGGGTCTGTGGACATGCACCATCCTCTTCCCCATGAATTCTTTCAGGCTTCTATCCCCCAACTTGGCAAATGATTACTTACTGATTGCTTGGCTTCGTTTTCCTAACTGATAGTCTGTTGTTATTCTCAAGATATCTTACACTTTCCGATCCTTCCTTTCTTGTCTTACAACTTTCACTTCTTTAATGGGTGATCTCTCACAAATTCCCATTTTCCTTAGAGAAAGTCCTATTATTTAACTGGATTCATTAAGTTTAACAAATCGTGGTGATTTGAATAAGGTCATCCCCCACAGGCTCATATATTTGAATGCTTGGTCGCCAGCTGATGGAACTGCAAACTGAGAAGGACTGGGAGGTGTGACTTTGATGGAGGAGGTGTCACAGGAGCTGGTTTTGAGATTTTAAAAGCCCACACCAGGCCCTGAATCACTTCCCCCTTCTGTCTGCCTGTGGCCTTTGGATCAGGATGGATGCTCCAACTACTGCACAGAACCATGCCTGCCTACTACCACACTCCCCACCACCATGGCTGTGGACTAACCCTCTGAAACTGAAGGCAAGGCCCCAATTAAATAATTAAATAAATTTATAAGTTGCCTCAATCATAGTGTTTTGTCACAAATATCCCTCTACTCAATTCCCTCACAAGAAAAAGCCTGTGATCTACCATACGACTTAGAATGATTTTTTATTCTCATGGATCATGTCCTATCCTGAAATTCTATAGAAGCTCCCATTATTATCATATTTGGAGAAAATTAACTTCTTTTCAGGAATAAAGAAAGAGACAAAAATTTATTAGAGCTACAAAGAATTTCATCAATACCATCAGCTACATTGATCTGACTGGCACCGACAGAACAGTAAGCCCAGCCACTGTGGAAAACACACTCTTTCCAAGTATATATGTACCAGGTTATGTGATGATACAGTTTTCAAAGAAAGTGGAACCTTTGGGCATGACATCTAGCTGTCAAAATGGTTTCAAGGGACCAGGCTTGAGGGTTCCAGGTTAGCCCTTCATTCAGCCTGAACTCCATGAGGCAAATAAATTCTTTTCCCTCTTCGGTTGTTTTGTGTGACAATGTCACAGCGAAAAGCACTGTCATCATTTGGGTGACTACTGCAGTGACAAACCATGACCAAACAGGGCTTATTTCAGCTCACACATCCGTATCACTGCTTATCACCTAGGAAAGTCAGGACAGGAGCTCAAACAAGGGAGGACACCGGAGGCAGGAGCTGAGGCAGAGGCCACGGAGCGGTGTACTTACTGGCTTGTTCTCCATGGCTTTCTCAGCCCGCTTTCTTATAGAACTCAGGACCAGAAGCTCAGGGATGTCCCCACCCACAATAGGCTGGGCCCTCTCACATTAATTAGTAACTAAGAAAATACCCTAAAGGCCTGTTTATAGCCCAAATCTTACTGAAGCATTTTCTCAATTTGGACTCCTTCCTCTCCAGTGACTCTCACTTGTGTCAAATTGACATATATATCTGACTCTTTTGCTGACTTTTGGGGCCCTTATCTTTATACTGGTTTGCCTCGTCCATCCTTCAGGTTGATATGCCTTGTTTGGTTGGTGTCCATGGAAGGCCTGGCGTCCTCTGAATAGAAATGGAGGAGTGGATGGAGGAGAGAGAGGAAGTATGGGGACGGGGGGTAGAAGAAGAGAAACAGCAGTTGGCGGTTGGGCTGCAAAAATAAATTTATATATATGTATATACATATATATATATATATATATATATATATATATATATATATATATAGCCAGCACAAGATTTAATACGCAACTCACATGATGGCCATTCAGAGAGCTGGAACCATTCTACTTCTGCCACGGTACAACTGAAATGTAAATCAACCACAGAGGTAACAGTACCTTCTACATAACAGAAAACTAAGGAACTGTAAAGCTCTCTCCCTCCCCAAGAGAGGATGCCCTGGGAAGTCACCACTCTTGCCAGACCAGTCTCTGTCTTTGATATAATTAGGTAGTTTTTATACGTATTTGCTTTTAAACTGCTTCAGTTCCACTTTATATCTCAAGATGATGCTTTTGCTTAAAAATGCTACCCTGTAACATGAATTCTAATTGATTTTAATAATAAAAACTCTGAGTCAGATAGAGAGGCTAATACTGGAAGATTAAAGAAGCAGAGCAGTCAACCACTAGAGAGTTCTTACCTCTACTAAGGCTCAGACCAAAGGGGTGATCCTGTATCTACAAATCATCAGACTGAATCTCTCTCTAAAAAACCTCAGGCTGCATACTCAGACTGAATCCTCAGACTGCACCCTCAGACTGAATCCTCAGACTACATCTGAGCTCCAGTCTCCTCCTGCCTTCTATTCTTCTCTCCACCCAGCCATATCACTCCTGTTTCCACTTCCCTAGAGCTAGGATTAGAGGTATTGATCCCAAGTGCTGAGATCACCTTTGGGTGAGCTCTGTCTCTTTTAGACAGATTCAATCTTGTGTAACCCAGGGTGGCCTTGAGCTCACAGAGATCCACCTGCCTCTGTCTCCTGAGTGCTGGGATTAAACATCTGAGCCACCACTGCCTGTTCTCTATGGTTAGCTCTGCACTCTGATCTTCAGACAAGCTTTAATTGTTAGATACAAATAAAATATCACTACATTATCCTGAAACTACTTCTAGGCCTATAAGTTTATATGGCTTATAGGAATATTTAAAACACGCATATTTATAGAATAAGGAAAAATACAACCTCTTCTTTAAAACAAGTAAGGAAGAATCCCCTTTCCATTATCCTGGAAAACCAGGGATATAGTTGAAATTGAACCCAAAGGCACTAACATTCACTGTGCTTTTTTCAAGACGATGCTACAATTTCTCTTCTACTCTTCAATGCAAATACAAATCTGAATCGCCTACCTCAATTTCATCTTTTAAAAGAAGACAACAGTACTTTACAAGGCATCATACAGAATAACTAGAATTGAGGATGGCGCTGTTTGGTAGAGCACTTGCATATGCTTACAAGACTCTAGATTCAACAAGGTAGGGAAGAGAGACAAAACACACGAAATTTTATTTTGACACGGCAGTATTTAAAAGAAGGTGTTTCTAGGTTAAGTAGGTAAATTAATAGCTTGTATTGCATGCCCAGTTTTTTTCTCCTACTTTGAAAACAACTGGTCAATTCTTCCCTCTTGCTGCTTCCTATTCTCTGCTGCTCTAAACAAAGCATCAACACCTAATCCCTGGTCTCTTTCACAAGGAAGAATACTTTCCAAAGAGGTCTCTTAGGGACAAGCAGAAAGTGTCTCCAGATGTCCCTATCACACTGCATTTCTTTGTTCTGTGAAAACTAAAATCAATTCTGACAGATATTAAACACTACAAGGAATCACTAACACAAATAATTTCAAAACTGAACGAGACATAAGAAGTAAACACTTCTTATGCACTACATGCATCAGGGTTACACGTATTCAAGCAGTCTTATGTTTATCCATTAAATGTGGACTATGGGATTAAAGTTATATGTGAAATTCTATACACTATTATACACAATTTTACTTTGAAGATGCAATACTGGATGTTAAGTCCTGATAAATAAAATCAACAAAGTACCATAAAACAAAATGATAAATCTGCTTAAAGCTAATTAAGGTTTCCCACCAATCCACCAAAATGGTCAGAATTATGCTATGCCTTGCCTTCACAAAGGATTTAAATTAATAATGGGGTTGTTTTCTTAGCTTGTTTGCTGGATCAAACTTAGGGCTTCACAAATGGTAAGTATGTTCTCTACTACTGAGCTATATCCCCAGCATCTGTTTAAAACAAACCAACAAAAATACCCAAGAGGACATGGGCACAGTGTGTATGACAAATTGACCAGAGTTTTTATAAGATATTCCTCAATTTATACCCTTTAAAACTTGTCATTGTCTTTGGTGACTTTCGGTGGCTCAGCCTCTCTAAAGAGCACAGAAACTGGGGCTTGTATTTTCTTCCCTTTGTGTAACAACAGAGGCCTTCAAACCCCTTCACTGAGTGACTTGGATATGCTACTCTTCCTGTCGCAAGGGAGCGTGACAGAACGTCTGTGTTTCAACTCAAAGGATTTCATTGTCTCTTGCACTACGGTTTGCTCGGTGTCACTGTCATGGCTCTGGGATCATTAACCACCTTTATATAACCGTTGCTGTAACCATATCAAAAGATCTGCTTGATATTTAGTTAACATCTGTGTAACACAAACACAGCCAGAAAAAAATCAGTCTTGAAAAAAAAATGACTTCAAAGGCTTTTAAATAGTTATTAAAGAATTTTATAAAGGTGTGACAAACATCTGATCCAACTAACGGTAGCACCTAAAGGATTGGATAGTCCCACAGAGTCAGACAATTAGCATGTCACCAAAAGCACCCACAGAAAGAAATCCCCTCAGGCAAGCAGGTCAGAACAGTAGACTTAGTAGTAAGCAAAGGGCATCGAGAATAGGGAGGAAAAGTGTCAATAGATGTACAGTTAGCCTCAGGCAGATGCTGCCAGCAGCTGTCACACACTCCACAATAGTCTGTTCTGGTTGACAGCAAAATTTTAGTCAATTCAACCAATATTAAAGGTCTCTCCTGAATTGATCACTGTCCTGGGCACTGTGAAGCTCGTTATTAATTGATAAAAACTGCTTACTTTAATATATGGAAGTCTGTGCTAAGCACGCCATGAATACAGTGATGTTTTGTTGTTGATTTAGTCTAAGACAAAGTTCAATGATGAACCGAGCAGTAAACACAGGCAGTAACTAAGACACAGTGGATGGCAAAACAGTAGAAATTACTGGAACAGTGATACAAGGCAGGGCCAAAAGTTCAGTTCCTGGAATCAAGCTACTGAAGGGCCAAGAATAAAGGTTTAGTTCATTCAGCAATATAAGTTTATGTCTGCATTAAGTACAAAAAATTAAGTAGAAAAATTAAATAGACTGTACTGTTCTTCTGAGTCTCTGAAGAGTGGGGTGGCCCTGTGTTTAAGAAGAGGATCAGGCTAGATGTGGGAGTCATTATAAATATGTTAGTGTGAACTAACTTCAAAACATGGGCGATCTCAGGAGAAAAATAAAGAGGCAAAGAGATCAGTAGAGCTATGTTCAAAGCAATAGTGGAGATAAAAAAAAACAATCTGAGGGCAATGAAATGGAGATAGAAGAGATGGACAAATGACTTAGCCAAGGCAGAAGACCTGACACAAGTCCCTGACTTCTAATTCTTGATATATTATTGAGATGAATTAACTCATTCAATTCATCCTTTTTGTTTGTTTGTTTGTTTGTGTTTTTGTTTTTCCAAACAGGGTCTCTCTGTGTAGCCCTGGCTCTCCTGGAACTGTAGACCAGGCTGGCCTCGAACTCAGAGAGAACCACCTGCCTCTGTATCCTGAGTGCTGGGATTAAAGATGTGTGCCATCACCACTCAGCTCTCATCATCTTAAAATAATAACATAAGCTTATTAGAGATTCAGATAGGAGGTTACGAGTATTCGCTCTCTAAGCCACAAGGAACCACGGGCTATACAAACTTTAGCTATGTCTGTCCCTGGTTAGCAGACTGTAATAGTAAGTCAGTCACTACATAGTAAAGATCAAAGCTAGAGCAAAAGTAATATGAATTGCTAGCATAGGGAGAGCAGAAAAGTACAGTGCACAAGACTTTGCCACGACAAAATCTACAGTATTTGGCATAGATGGTGTAAAGAGAGAGAAGTCTTTGAAAAACTTAAGGATTAGAGGCTATGATGTATAGGGAGAGAGAGAAAAATACTATCAATACGATCGCATTAGATTGTAACAAAGAACTCAAAACTATCAACTACAACATCACACGGTATGTAAATCTCATGATAGGAAAGAAAACTTGAGTGAAATAGTTTTGTCACACTATATTTTTAAGTATCAAAAATATTAGCAATTGTTTAAATTTTGTTAAACGTTCTGTTTCTATTATATAATAAAGCTGGGGTAACAATGTCTGAGTTCAGGGTTACTTTTTATTCAAATGGACAACACTTATGAGAGGCCTCTTGGTATTATTACTTTTCAATGTAGTGGGCACTGAAAAGGGATTGCTTTCTTTTTTTATCCTGTGGCTTGTTAAGGTCTTAAAAAAAAAAAAAAGCTACAACCAACCAGCAGAATAATTAAATTCTGATTCTACCTCGGAAACACCCCAGAGGGAAGTCTGCACTTTAGAATGTTCATCCATTCCCAGTCCACATCATTATGACACTTTATTATTCAGGCACTGATAGGGCTGAATAAGGGTGGTAGCAGAGGGAACAATGTAGATATTGAAGGCAGCAGGACTGTATCTAACTGTGTAAGGATATTGTGAATACTGAAGGCGGGGACACTACTCCTTACACCATGCATACGGAATGACAGACAGCTCGATCACCTCTACTACACTAGAGAGTTAACATGTCCCTCTTCTGAACAATGTATAGCTGCCATTCAACGGAATAAAAGCTAGTTATAGGCAGAGGAGCCGGCAGAAAACTAACGTGAACCTGGACATACATAATTAGTGGTAAGAGCTGCCAGGCCAGCAGTTCTGTAAAAATGGCCCATAAATGTGAAGTAGCATGCTGAGTGATTGAAACAGCAAGAGACAGTGATGTCCAGCATCCTCCTACACAGCAAATATCTCTTCCTTGCATAACTGAGATACAAAAGAAAGAGCCTCCTACAATTTTCTACAAGTTGTTGATCTATAACTTTTATGTGCCTATCATCCTAATATATGATACCTGATTGCGATACCATCCTGGATATATATGGGAGTTTGAGAAATACTGGGGAACCATAGCACAAATTATAGCCTCAAGACATTTAACTTGGGATATTTTTTAACGTGTGATGAATATGAAAACATCTTTACAGCATCAATGAGAATTATCCATTATCAAGTTCAAGGAAAGTTTGGCATTGCAACCAATACAGGCCGCTAACTGCCCATATCAAATGATGATCTATGTGCTTATATTATGGTAACATACTAAGAGTGCCCACAAATCCCCAGAAACTCTGCATTAACATAAAAAAATCAGTTCATCCCAGGAACATGTTCAAATCGTTTAACTGACTTGTGTTTTCATGCTGTCAAGTTCATCTACCTTGCTACCGAAACATTTATTTCCTCACTGGCATTAGAATCTACTTCTTTGAAATTCCAATGGAGACTGAAAACCAGCTGATACATCCAGCCTGTAGGCATGAACAACAATTGGATTATTGGCTTTTGCATTAAGAGACACTCACTGTTGGGATGGCCAGACCACAGCCTACAAGCCACTGTAATGAATCCCCTTTAATTTGTACAGACCCATTCTATCATGTTAGTTTCTCAAGAGAACCTTGAGTGATACATCATGTTACTGAATTTCTCCACTACAGTCTCTCAATGTCTTGGGTTTTATTTTGGCATGTGAGGGGGAGGTGCTTGTTTTGTTTGGGTTTCTCAGCTTTTGAAAACAAAGAGTAGTAAATGTTATTAATTATCATGAAAAGGATATTAGATTATGTTTAAGTGTGTACATGCATACTCAGATGTAGGTGTGTACTCCTATCTTTGTGGCTATGAATGAACAGTTGATAATAAATCTTTGCAATCAATGTGTATATATATATATATATATATATATATATATATGATGAAAGTTATAGGAATAAAATGTGGGGAAGGCAGAACTGTTCAGAAACTGGAAACACGCTGAAAAAGGTTAAGCATGATGCTAAAGATTAGGAGATTGCAAAGACTAGATTTCATGAGATTAATCATTAAGTGCTTACGTTGCCAGTATGGAAAATATGTAGTTCTTCCTTCTGCCTACAAAGGCGGCTATTGTGATTCCGGTGGCTGCTGGGGCAGACTCCTCTGACAGGCTGCACATAACATGTGCACATTCGTTTCTGGCATGCTTTGTGGAATAGCCATTAAGCCTTGTAATCACATGCAGATACTCCCAACAAAACTGAGTTCATCTTTTCCTTCCTCTCTGTTTTCATCTTCCAGAGATTAAATCCAGTGCTTCACAAATGCTATGCATGTAGTTATCCATGGAACTACATCCCCAGCTCTTGGACTAAGTTCTTTAAGGGCAAAATCCATATGCAATTCATCTTGTACCTTCCCAGCAACGTATGTTGAATGACTCGTTCTTAGCAGTCCTCAATAACTAATAAGCTGAACCGAACTAAAGTGATACACATTGGTCTGAGCCAAATTTAAGAGAGCTATTACTGTCCTTACAAATTCAATTATTTTGCTAGCAGACTATGTCTACGTAATTCCTGCTATATCATGAGCCTTTTCTGAACATTTTTACTAAATGTAATGGACACAATAAAAGTACTATTCACTTCACACTCAAGATCTGAGTCATAAAGATGGAACACATTATTTTTCCACAGGGTTAATTTTACAATATCATCATCACCTCAGAATGAATCCGGGGAATGGAAGTGAGCAAATGTCGACTCGAAGAAAAACACTGACAAAGTCATATTTAAAAGATTAAATTATAGAAGAAATTCTATAATGTGCAAATAACCATATTTAATATTCGAAAGTACAAAGGCGATAGCTTTTGGAAGCAGACATTCTTGTTAGTAGTTGTTTTTTCTGGTAAATACAGAACGACTCTGATGAGAATATACAGACAGCGACTGAAAATCCTAAAACCTGGTCTGGAGTATGTATGTGGAGGACTTAACTATGACTGTGGACGGCAGTAATCTTTCCTTACATTACACGATTGCTAACATGGGCGCTCATTATTTTAGGAGCTTATATTTGGATGATTCCTCTGCCCGCTAAGGGTAGTAAAACGCCTTAGTTATCTAAAGCAGTGCATTTAGCTTTCTGCTGCATATACTCAGGTTTCAGAGAGATGAGTCAGCCTGGATTACTGACACAGCTCAAGGCTGAGCTAGGCTTGATGGAGTTTAGGTGGGAGGAATGAGAATGGTCCCCAGAGGCTCATCTATTTGAATGCTGATCCCCAATTAGTGAAACTCTCTGGGAAGGATTAGGAGATGTGTCCTTGTTAGAGGAGGCATGGCATTGCTGGAGTAGGTGTGTCACTGGGGAAGGATTTGAGGTTCCAAAAGCCCATGGTAGGCCCAGTGTCTCTCTCCCTCTGCCCGCTGCCTGTGGATCAGGATGGAACGCTCTCAGCTACCGCTCCAGCAGCAAGCCTGTCTGCCTCCCAGCATGATGATCACAGACTCATCCTTTCAAACTGTAAGTGAGCCCACAATAGAAAGCTTTCCTTTGTGCGCGTTCACCTTGGTCATGGTGTCTCTCCACAGCAATAGGACAGTGGTGAAACCATCCCCAGTACCAACGGGGGAAAAGTAAGTTTGTTTTCTACACAGGTTGATTTTAAAACAAGGAAAAGAAATTCGGGATCATTTAAGTTTCGGACTTCATTTGTTGACATATCTTATCACAAGATATCACTGTTTTCAATGTAAATGAAACAGGCCAAGTAGTCAAAATTTGAACAGTTTATACTATATAAGCATTGAAGATCCAATTATTGAGAAAGAACAAAAAAGGAAGCAAGCAAGAAAGAAAGAACAGGGAAAGAAAGGGACAGAAGAAGGAAGGGAAGGAGGGAGGAAGTCAATCAAGAATACTTGTTCATTTTACATTTAACCATGGTCATCAAAATTACACAGTATTATATGTCTCATCACAACAAAGAGGACGAGCAAAATGAACCACATATTTTTTAAATTAGCAAAGAAACTTTGAAACCTTATCACATCTTAAAACATCAAGGTGTGTATGTCACACAGAAATTATTAAATGTTTGCTTAGGGATTAGTAGAAAATGCATGTGTGCATGTGATCTCTTTGGGGTTCTTAGCAATCAGATGGTTGATGTAAGTAGAAATGTGCTCAGATTAACAGCATACCAAGGAATAAATTTTAAGAGATTTAGGGATTAGCATGGCAGTCAGCTCACTTTGCAAGACAAGCAACTGGAAATCGCTGACTATCCCCTGCGTGCAGAGGAAAGGAGAAGAACAACACAGTCTAACCAATTGTACTCACCAGCTGAGAGCAGACCAGGACAACGCAGGTCTACCAACTGTGCTCACCAGTTGAGAGCAGACCCAGAACACAGGTCTACCAATTGTGCTCACGGACTGAGAGCAAACTCAGGAAAGCACTTTCCCCAAAATGGCCCCAAAGTTAATCATCATGGTCTTGACCACACAACTTGCCTGGTCAGAAAAGGCAAGCCTAGGCGCCACTGTGCTGGATAAGCACAAGCTGTATTCTGTTGGTGCTATCTAAGTCATTACCTGCTGCCAATGTACTATTATTTTTCCTCTTCATTAGAGGCAGACAGAATAACAAGAAAAGGGCACCCCAAGTAAAGATGTAGAAGTTTCTATTAAGAAGTACATTGTTATAAATTAATCTAAACTTATATTTATTGAGGATTACCATGTGCCAGGTACTCTTTGGGCGATTTATAACTCGGTCAGTTAATTCCCATAACTATAAACGTCTTCATAGATAAACTCAAGATGAAAGTGGAATTAAACAACAAGAGCTCACCAAAACATTATCTCTAGCTTGAGGTAAGCAATAAAGAAGCTATATGGAATTACTGGATATTACCTGGAGGAGAAGAAAAAAGAGAATTGTCTTTCTAGGAAAGAGGAAGAAGAAAAGAAGAGATTGAAATGGCAGGAGAAAGGGAACAGAGATGAAGCTAGAAATAAATCTAGCATCTCCCAAACATTCCTAAGTGCAAACTGCCTATGACTTTGTAATCCCGACTCTCTAAGACAGGTATTAAAGTCTATTTCATCCATGAGAAAATTAAGGCTGCCAACTATTAAATTCTGAACTCGTATCTTTCTGAATTTAAAGTCTGCTCTTTTTGCTACGCTATGCCACAGAAGCAAAGAAAATTGAGGAGGTAAGGGGTGGAAAACTAAGAGGGAAAACCGATCACTCAGAGCAAAAGGTGGAAAGCAATCTCTGAGGGTGAGCATGGAAGGCAGAGAGGGCAGGGAAGGGTCAATGGCGACTCAGACATAATTAGGGAGCAAAGTAGTTCCAGTGCTGGAGGGCATCTGACATCTACAGTCTACAATTTACTCTACAGAATAACCAGGAAGAGTTGGAAGGTTCCAAACACCTTGGTTTAATGACTACATGTCTTCCAATTTGTTAGATTATAATACTGCACCTTATAAATAAGCATGATGATGTTAACCTTAAAAAGAATAAAACTGAAGAAACGGCATATAAAGCAAACACAGAGAGGTCAATTAGCCCTGAGAAGTTCCTCAGTGGACACTATGTTAAGATGACAGCAATGCCAGGGTGGTTTTAATGAGAGCATCCCTCATAAGTTCACACACTTAAATGCTCAGCCTGCAGTTGATGGAACTGTTTGGGAAGTATTAGGAGCTGTGGCTCTCCTGGAGGAGGTGTGGCTATGCCATTCCATCCTGCCTTTCCCTGTGTCTGCCTCTCTCTGTCTGTCTTGTGCCTGTGGCTCTGTATGTAGGCTCTCAGCTACTGCTCCAGCACCATGCATGCCTGTCTGCTGACATGCTCCCTGCCATGACAATCATGGACTTTAATTAATCCTTTGGAACCGTGAGCCACAATAAACTTTTTCAAAAGTGACCTTAGTCATTGTATCTCTTAACAGCAACAGAAAAGTAACTAAGAGATATTCCTAATCAGGGATGCTTCTGCAAGAAAAGCAAAGACTGGCCTAGACATGCCAGGCTCTTGGTGAACAAATGCAGTCCATGAGTAGCTAAACTCAGTACTGTACAGTCTGTGGGTGGCTTTATCAAAAGACACCCAGCATCAATGGCAAACATATTATAAGGCCACAACAAAAGCCAGGCAGACCATTGTTTTTATATTTATGCAAAGGTAAGCAAGGTTAAGAAATTACCAAAACTTTCAAAGTCACTCAATAGACTCTAATCAGTGAATATTAGGAAGCAAATATCAGTTTATGTTGTGTACCAACGTTAATACATGTTATACTATATTATCCAGGTTCATTCAACTGCTTAATGAGTTCTGTTTAGGAATATGTGTGTATGCCTATGCCTGTGTGTATCACATTAGTTTCATATTAAAATTACAGCTTCTTGGTTTCAAGAAATTTTAATCTTAAAATATATTGCAGCTTCCTGTCTGTCATGGGATAAAAGAGAAAGCTGGAGAGCTAATCTGTCACAGGTCTGGATGACATGGAAGTGGACTGACAGCAGAGGTGACCAGGGTTGGATTAGTACCCGCACGCACATACAAAAGCATCTGAAGGCAACGTCCATTTTTGAGGATCCTAGGTAGGTTGAAAAAGATCCCCACTGGAATAAAAGAGGTTAAGTTTCTCTCACATAGAGGAAATTTTCTAACTTTCCCTTCACCAATTGTGTTTGGTTTCTAAATCCAGAAAAAGCCAAATAAAGCAGACAGCTAAGACAAACACCAAGTCAGAAAAGATATGATTTCAAATCTAAGCCCCTAAAAAGTATAAGGATAATCAGCAGTAAGTTGTACTGCTTGAAGCAAATTTTAAAATAACAGCTTGGTACGGCAAAGGATCACTGCTCCGGTTTCCCTGTGAGTCGGAGAATAATCCACATTCAAACCCAATGAGATGATGGGCCCACTCAGGACCTTCAAAGACTACCTGTGAAAGATGGGAAGGGAGCTGGAGAATCAAATACACGCTATGTCCAAGGCTCCTGGTTCTCAACACTTCTGAGATCACGATCAGTTAAGGAACTTAAAAAACAAAACCAATGGACTTGGTCTTGCTAAAGACTAGTGAACTCAGGGTACGGGATAAGGAAGAACTACACAAGACAACCGCCTTGACCAAAGTACATCATCACTGAATAAACAGTTCCTCTGACAAGTTATTTGTCTGCTACTGAAAAAAAAAATGGTAACAGCAGTAGTAATTGCCACTTATGGCATCATTGCCAAAAATCAGGCAGATATAGCTACCAAATACATACACATAAATACACACATATATATGCAAATACATACAGAAACATAATACATAGACACACATACCTACATACATGTATATATATGTGTGTGTGTATATATACACACATACATTTAGACACATAACACATTTGACTAAGTGTCAATAATATAAGGGTTTTAATACATTATCACTTTAATTTTCGTAACAAACTATTAAATAATTCTGTTTATTTAGTCCACATAGACTTTTAACATGAACTGCTATAACATAATTTTCACCTGAAAGAGAAAAACACTCAGGATTGTGGGTGAAACAGTTTTGACCGGTGATGCATCGAGTCATTCTCCCTTATCTCCAAGCCCTGCTTCTCAACAGGAGCAGCTGTCCTACATTAAGAATGAGTAAGGCTGACAAGTTCATTGAAGGGTGACGGACCTCGCAGTCTTGCCCACGAGCATGACTCTGAAATCAACTAGACTGGCAGATCACAACCACTTACAAGATCTAACAAGATCTTGATGCCATTTTTTTTTAAACATGAATAAATATGATCCAAGTATGAAAAGGCTCTAAATGCCACCAATCTAGTATCAAAATATGGTCAAACTTAAAAGTCCAAATCATCAAAAGTCTTTGAATTGTTCTATGTTGAGACCAACAGTCACAGAATATATGCAAAAAATAAATGAAAAGATATGCTATGCCATAACAATATAAAGTTATGAAAACTAAAGCTAACTAAGCAAATTTTACTTTCAAAGACAAGAACTAAATAGGGGGGAGTAATAAGGTCTAATTGTATAAGAAATTAGTTTAAAAACAAAACCAACGACAACTAGAATGTACTGCCAATTAAAGGGCAAGTTTGGCGAATGAAAATTCAAAATAGAATACATTATTGTATTGTATTGCAGAAATTGACAGTCAAAGATGTTGTAGACGTCACATTTACACAACAGGCCAAAGAGCTAGGAATGAGATCTGCAATCTCAAGTTCAATGTGCAATTCACAGCTTCCACTTTAAGACAGGATAGATGCAAACTAGGTAAACAGTAGACTGCTGGAACCAAAGTTCTCTGGGCTTGAATTGAGATGCAAAGCGAAAGAAATGCCTTAAAAAAAAGGTTCTCTTTTTCAAGGAACATGACCCAGTTACAGCTTTGTATTTGGCTCACCATCAGATGGTTAGAATAATATTTGGGGGACAATGCCTACAGTACTCTAATACAGTATGTCTTGATCTGGGTACAGATGAAAAGTTCAAAGTAATCAGCACTATATCTTTCTCTGAGAAGCATGCCCACTCTCAGCAGCAACCCCAACCTCTGACCCCAGGAAAACCTCACCTGTAAAGTCACTGCTGATAAACATGCATCACCAACAATAACAGGAGACAGCACAGTTCTTAAATCTATAGCCATCTGACATAATTCTTGTTGATTAAATTACTGCTTAATTTACTGAATTTAACACCTGTCATATTAAATTATTATAAAGAAAGATGACAACGTATATTTAAAATATGCTTTTTTAATGTTTCCAGAAAATACATAAGAAAATGTTTCTTATATACCGTAAAGTGAAAATACCGGGCTACAAAGGATATGTGCTGATTTTAACAGTGGTGGAAAAACACAAACACACAATGAAAATAGACCAAAAGAAATGCACCAAAAATCTAATTGTAGTCGTATTAGACAGTGCACTGCAGCTGGTTGTGGGCCTCTGCTCACAGTACTTCTGCTGATGCCATATTATTTCACTAATGGGGGAAATTGAATAAAAGAATTTTCTTATAAAATTAAAAACTGACTTAGAGATAATCAGACTCGACTTGAAAGAGCAAGTGATGCATTTCCTGTTTCTAAGAGCCAATCTTCTTTGAAAATGTCCACAGATAAGGCCTCACACAGGGCTCTATCTGTATATCTCATTACTGTGTATCTCATTACACCATCAACGCACACAGGATAGGCACATTGCTCAGAGGCCAAGGGCACTTGCTGCTTAAATGTAATTATTGCCCAATTCTGGCCCTGAATTTGCTTCCCTGATCCCATAGAAAGTCGGAAGAGGTAAACTTGCCCTACAAAGCTAGCCTCTAGCTTCTGCCCAAGTGTCCAAACGCATCATACATACACACAATAATAACAACAACAAATACATAAATTAACTGTATCACTGCTATCTCTGGCCCTACTCATTTATCCCTAAAGTATTCTTCAATCCACACTACACTTTAGTGACTTGTTGCCAGCCTCAATGAGAAAAAACACAGAAAAACACTACCTATAGTTTCAAAGTATGTAAGCATTTCAAAAAGAACACTCACAATTTTAGTATCGAATTTGGTCCTTATCCTCTTACATTGTGTGAAACAAGTAAACAATAGTCTCTCTCTCTCTCTCTCTCTCTCTCTCACACACACACACACACACACACTGAAAACCATGCCAATTGAAAGCCTGTTTGGGAAAGGAAAAATTAAAATGGTGGATTCTACTAAACTGTAAAATGAGAAGTTAGGTATAGCAGAGTAGTAGGGTCGTATGTGGTTAATATATGTACACCTGAGCAGCTCGGCTGGGAGGGGTTTAGGATGTGTTTATACATTGCCGTACCATTCGTAATGATAAAAACACAGTAAGACAATCAAAAACAGACACAATGGGTCACACACTGAAGCCAATCACTAGAGTTTATAATATAACTGGCTCACACACGCCACCAAATTCATCTCTAATATTACTGTCGCCATTTATAGCAAAACCACTTTCCAAGGGATTTTATATGGCTGTCTCTTTTCCTGAATCCACTGACATCAGTGAAGAAGCTACCTGGTCAAGACCAAGTTTATCCCAGGCAAGAATCCATCCTTAACAGGTGGTATCTGACCATCTATCCAGGGTTCACCCCATTATTTGATTAGCCTTGATAGCAATTATTTATTGTCAATATTTACTATCACAATGGCTTACGTAGTTTGGGTACATAATTGGCATTCGATAATTATGTGATGAAGAAGTGAGTTTTGATCCAAAAAGTAAGGATTCAAATGAATACTTTGGAGAACAGAGACGGTGTATGTCACGTCAGCACAGTGTAAGAATGGACGATAGCTTTTATTTCCTACCACCTCTGAGTCCTGCTTATTGGATAAACAGTCTCTCTGGCTTAGAACGCTAACTGACTTTGTAGCTGTGTCGAAAAACATGATCGTCTACTCCAAAATATTTATATAATATTTCAGATATTATATGTGTAAATCCATAATTTCTTCACCATATTCAAAGATCTGTGATACTTTCATGCCTAGCGACAGGTAAAGGTTTCCAAAGTTGAGAAGGACCTCCAATACAAGAGCAAGGAACAAACCTTGACCTGCCCTTGGATTTTTTCACCTGAGTGGTCCCATGAGTCTTATCTTCCCCTATCCACAACTACACGTTTTTCTTGTTCCTTCCTCTTCCTGAAGCAGAGGATGGAGTGGAACCATCATCCAAATAGATTAGCCCGAAGGTCAAATTGTGAATGACCTCTGGACATTTTAATATCTATTTGCTTCATGTCAGTAATAGCATTGACCTTTAGATATTCAATTGTAATAATGTTGTCAATATAATACATTACCACCTTCTTTATAAAAGAAAAAAGCACTAAGTATTGTATTGGCGAGAAAGGAAGGAGGCATAATATATATGTGTGTGTGTGTATAAATATATATATATATACATATATATATGTGTGTGTGTATATATATATATATATGTATATATATATATAAAGGATTGTGACCCTAAAAGGCAGAGTAGGTTAAAAGCTTCTATAAAGCGGTACATTTTAGATGGCCGACTTCCCTTACGACCAAACGCATGTTCCGTTCTGTATTTCTTCAGAAATAAGGTTGGGAAAAGCTGAAATGACCCAAAGCTTCAGGACCAATTGTGGAGTGAAGCAACCTGCAAAGAGGGCCCTGAAAATCTGACTTCCATCTCTCTATTTCCTCTCTGATCTCTACAAACGTCTTCCCCATTCCCATTCCGCCTTTCAGTCACCTCCTCTGAAGTAAGATTATTACCAGAATATGTGATAATCCTTTAGTATACTGAAAAAAAAAAAACAGTCAAGAACGAAGACTGAATTTAGGAGGTGGTCACAAGTCCCAAGTCTACAATACACAGGAAGAAAGAGGGAATAGGTATGCTTTAAATTAATTCATAATTAGACTCTTGCCCACTGCACTTATATGCACTTATATATATTGTGAAAGTGCTAATATTTTAATGTAAATACTGAACTAGTTTGTATGATTTTTTATAACACAATCTTACGTTTTTCATGTTTTAATATATCAGGATCCTCAAAATTTTAGAGCTGGGTTTCTGTCACTAGGGTTTTAACTAAAATTACTAGTCAAATCCTAGAGTTGAAGCATTCATAAAGCAAAACTAGTGAGCATCAACAGTGAAGACATGCCTCTCATCACCAATTATAGTTTCAATATATGTCCTTAAAGGATTAAAACTACAGGAACTTAATTTTGTCAAATATATGATATTCTATTCCTAGATGTTTCAAGAAAAATATAAAGTTCTAGATTCACAGTGCAAATCAACAGAAGAATAGCCTCAACTGTGTGTGACCTCAAATAATGCCTTCTGCATCTCTGGGCCTCTACTCTCAACTCTCTGAATAAACCCTTGAGCAGCTAGCCTCCTGAAAGGGCCTTTCTGCTTTCAAGTCCATTTTGCCAATAATTGTAGGAATACCAAAATTATGTTGAACATAAAATTTCAATGACCCTTAAGAAACAAACGGCAAGTGGATTTTAAATGTAATTCTTAAACATTAAGCAACATTTCATAATAATCACAGAGTATCATGATTCTATTCTCTGACTTGACAGTAATTTGTCTGAAACAAAGTTGCAACCACAGGCAAACTATTTTAATACTCTGACAAGATTAAAGAGTTAATCCGTTGGGAAAACCAGATGAAATACAGTTCACAAATGCACTATTCAGAAGGAAACACTAAAATGCCAGCAAATGTGCTGCTTATGATTAAAATTGTTCTAGTGATTCACAGTATATATTGCTTTTTAACTAGTATGCATCTTGCTTCCTAATCTGCAGTTGGATGATGTCTGACCATGAATGATTTTGACTTAAAATAATTTCTAAGTCAGAGTAAGTATGATCGGCACATTGTAATATGTCTTAGGGAAGAATATCCATAATAATGAATAATTATATTATTTGGAGGGAAAATTGATGAGAACTGAGACAAGATTATGATATTAACCTCCAGGGTAATTTCTGCTTTCATGACTTCACTAAAACTGTAAGCCCTGGTACATAATCACTACCCCATAATTATGCATTAGAAGAGTAACCAATTAGCAACTAAGGACTACAAGAAGCATTGATAATTAAACATGGAACTTGAAATCCTGAGCCATTCTAAATGATAAACTAGTTCCAGCGCACCTTTTACACTTAGGTACTGGTTAGTTTTTGTCAACTCTAGAGTCACCAGGGAATAAAGAACCTCAGCTGAGGCAATGCCACCAGCAGGCTGGCTTGTGGACATGTCCGTAGGGCATTTATTAATGATGGATATGGGAGGGCCCAGCACACTGTGGACAGGTCTACCCCTGGAGAGGTGGCCCTTGGTTGTGTAAGGAAGCATTTTTCCTCCATAGTCCCTGCTTCTCTGCATGCTTGAGTTCCTGCCTTCACTTTCCTCAATAACGGATGGTGAGCAGGATGGGTAAGGCCTCCAAGTTATTTTTGATCTTTGTGTTTATCACAGCAATCAAAAGTAAGGTAGGACAGGTATTAACCCATATCTAAAGGAAACGAATTAGCTCATGCTCTGTAAAATAAGTTTTACTTTTTATAAAATAAGGGTTTCATTGACTCTGAACTCATATCACCTTTTAGCATTGAAAGGTCTCTTCTCTGTCATTTCTATTAATTCCTAAACCAAAGGCATACAAGGAAAATGCTCATTTTACCAAGTAGGATGCCTGAGAGATAATGTCCTCCTAGCAGATAGGCTTGGGGGCTCAATTTTTCGATGAGGTTCTTTTAGTACCAAAACATGCATGTCAAATGTTTTTGAACAACAGATGAACTTTTCTAACATAATTTTTAGAAATGAGAGGAATAAAAACCTCAATTGTGGCAACTGCCGTTCATTTTTTTTTAATTTTTGCCATTTGTTCTACTTTGTGATGGTGCTAACGCATTATGTGTCACATTGGTACTTCTAAGTTCTGTGAGGAAAAAAGAACTATGTAAATCAGGCATATTAGTCGGCAGTGCTGAACACACGGGAGGCATGGAGTACACAGCTACTGAATCAAAGACTAAGCAAAGGGGCAAACACTGAATGCTCATGTTTCCATGCAACAAACCTACCCAAGAATCTTGCACGTCTACATCTTCAAAACATAAAATTGTTTCAAAATACTTACTTCAAATGTTATTTCATGTTTCCACTAGGAAAACCTTTACTGAAATTCGCTAGTAAAATGTAACACGTGGGGGCTGCAGAGATGACTCAGAGGTTAAGAGCATTGCCTGCTCTTCCAAAGGTCCTGAGTTCAATTCCCAGCAACCATATGGTGGCTCACAACCATCTGGAATGGGGTCTGGTGCCCTCTTCTGGCCAGCAGGCATACACACAGACAGAATATTGTATACATAAATAAAAAAATTATTTTTAAAAAAATGTAACACGTGGAAATACATTGGATCATAAAAAATCTGGGTTTGAGTTTCAACTTTGAAACTTCACAGTCACCTAGTATTTTCCAGACTCATTTTAGTCTCACAGAGTAGCTTTACTACTACTATCTATCCAGGGTTTCTCCCAAAATTTTATTAGCAAGTAAACAAACTATTTATTTTTATAATAACCAAAGTAAGGAGATAACATTCTAAAAGTGTTTCTTTAGCAGCAAAAGTAATTTAAGTAAATAGATTCTTGGGGGGAAAAGAAGCAAGTGAGAAGTTTTTAAACAGTTCTTTCCTGTCAATCCAGAGGCATCAGTAGCGTCAACAGCTTGTATCACTACCAATAAAAATCGCATTTAACAAATGGCACACAAAGGGATCTTATAATCTTCATAGCTTCAGGTTGCCACCTCAGTGTGAGGGAAGGAAGCAGAGGAAGAGTGCAGGATCCACCCCAACCTTTCATAAAAGGGGTTCAGGCCAGGTGTGGTGGTGCATGCCTTTAATGCAGTACTCAAGAGAAGAGGCTAATGTAGGTGGATCTCTGAGTTCAAGGCTGGCCTGGTCTACAAAGCCAGTTCTAAACCAGCCAGTGCTACATTGTTAGACCTGTCACAAACGAATGAAAGACTAAACAAGCAAACAAGCAAACAAAGCAAGCTTCAGTAAACTGAAAGAAAAAAAAAATTGAACCAGGCATGGTGGCACACATCTTCAAGCCCAACACTAGGGCAGCAGAGGCAGGCAGATCTCTGAGTTTAGGGCCAGCCTGGTCTACAGAATGAATTCCAGGACAGTTAGGACTACATAGAAAAACCTAGGACTCAGGGGAGGAGGGGAGGAAGAAAAGAAAAGAAACACAAATTTGATATAATGCACTAATCCAAACTCACTGTCAAAGATATTAGAGACCTGCCAAAGTCAAGCAAAAAACATTTAGTTGCCATATATAATTATATGAAAAATCTGATGGCCCTTTCTGAATCCCCATTGTTATGCAGTCCTTGGATGGATTCCACAAGCTAAGGTTTTTGAAAAGGAAAATGTAACAAGTATTTTTGTCAAGTTTTAGAAAAGGAAAAACAGAAAAGGCCACACCATCTCATACTGTCTCAAAGTCTTAGATGAAGAATTTAAAATGTTTAGATCGTTTTATCATTTTTAGTTAGACGAAGTGTCAATTCAGCATAAGACAATTAGGATTAGAAGAAAATGTGTGCTGCATTTCAGTGTTTGTATCTGGAAATGTCATCTACCTAAGCGAGACAGTCAGCTTAATTGCTCTGAAGTAACACATGTTACTTTACATGTATACATGTTCATATGGGCATGCATGAGAGCCACACACTAAACATAGATGCTCACTATTTGGTACATGCTCTATTTAAGTCTGCAGTCAGTCTGTGGCTCTTTCTGTGTCTGCGAGCAGTTGTACTTGTTAATTCTGTCTGACATTTACATTACAGAGCAGCATCACCAGTAAACTATAAATGCTTTTTAAGTTTCTACTACCCACGTTTCTAAGGAGAAAAATCTGGATAAAATTAAATTTAATATTTTATTCAATGAATGGCTGTCATTCATTGAATTTAAATTTCATTCATTGAAATTAAATTTAGTATTTTACTCCAGGAATGACTGTCATTCAGTGACAGTCAAAATATTTCAACATGTAAACAAGATAAAACTATTGAGCTAAGTGCTTTCATTTTCCAGACTGAATCCCAGTGTACATACATGAATGCACATATTAACTTTAACACAAAATTTTCACCAGAAATACTTTACCAGTTTTAGATTTCATGAAATCTTTGCAGCTGAAAAAAAAATAAAACCGTATAACAAAGATATTCAAGCACACAAAAAGTTTCTAATAACTGGGTCAAAGACCAACTCTTAAATTTAAATTTAAATTTGGGTCAATAGTATGCTTGACAGGTAAAGAAGTATTTTGTTATTAAGGGTTAAGAGGTTGATCTTCAGAACCACATGATAGGAGGGAAAAAATATAAGCCCCACAGATTGTTTTCTGATTGTCACAAAGGTGTGCATGTGTATATGCATGTACACACACACACACACATACACACACACACATACACACATACACACACATACACACACATACACACACACACATACACATACACACATATACACATACACACACACATACACACACACACATACACATACACACATATACACATACACACACATACACACATATACACATACACACACACATACACACATATACACATACACACACACACATACACACACACACACATACACACATATACACATACACACACATACACACATACACACACACACATATACACACACATACACACACATATACACACACACACACACACACACACCACAAATAAATGAAAAAAAAAGATTTAATTTAAACTTAAATTTTAGTTACATAGCATTAACCTTATTTCAGGTCTTCACCAGCCACATGAGATTGAACCTGAGAATTGTCTTCAGAATCCATAGCCTTTCTCAATGAAAGAGAACCTTCAGACAACTCAAATGCCAACGTATTCTCAGAAACGGAATCAAAAGCATTCTCCCTAAAAGAGAAACTTTCTGTTGAGCATCTCCCCGTCAAAGGCTTATATGTCTCAAGCACTTATTTTGCAAAACCTCTAATAGTATAGTAATGGCCTTTAATAAGACCACACCTCTGAGGCCAATAACACACAAGCACCTTGAGAATGCTTTGGGTTTTATGAAATACAGCCAAGTCTCCATGGCCTGTCATTCCAGTATGCATTAAAGGAGAAAGACAGGCCAAAGGTCTCTGTTAATTTGGTGTCTAGACACAATATTTCTGTAGACTCACTCCCCCTGCGGATGCAGTTTGCCACGAGCTGGAGAACAGACTGGATTGGAGGGCCCTGGAAAAGGCAAGTTCCGGCTTCTCTTTGTGAACTCCTGTCTCCTCTAGGATGTCAGGAGATGAACAGTCTGCCAAGACTAGCCATTTGTAATTGAACTCGTACAGGATTGGAAGGAAGCAAATGACCTTTTAAGCAGAGTAAAACTTGGCAAGGCATAGTCTTATCTCTCACCTGCACAGGCTTCAGGGTGAAGAACCTGAGTCATAAATTGAAGCGGTCTGGATCAGAACCCTGTTTCTATCATTTGCTACCAGTTTAATTGTGGAAGGTTGACTTAGTCATCTTCCTGTTCCTCATCAGTAAGAGGGACATAAAAATAAAAGCATTTAAGTCACAGACTCTGAAGGATGAGTTTTTTTTTTTACTGGATATAAAACAGGTGAACATTGTCTCGCCTCTAATATATGATATATATGTACACCATTTATTATTAATTTTAGCTCAGAAATCAGAATAACAGACATAGGACAGAAATGTTCAATGTACGTTTGTTATAAGTAAATATCTGTCTAAACATTTTATAAGTATTACAATGCTATGTGAATATCAGCTACTTTTAGCCTATATAGAATAAGTTTAGACAGTAAGAACAAGAGAACAATGTATTTAATGGGGGGCGGGGGGAAGAAATGCCAGTTTCACCAAACTGCATCTTGATAAGGTAGGCCAACAAGTTCTGTCAAAGTTTTGATAGCTACCCCTGGTGGCTCATACCTGTTATCCTGGTATATGCAAGGCTGAAAGACAGACAAATCTTTTTCTCAAAAAATCAAACCCGTACCATTCACCTGTGCCACCACCCAGTGTAACGTAACGTATTTACAGATCATCAGCACCGTAGGCCTGCCTATTCATGACTCTTCACTTCCGCTGGAAGACCAGACTTAATATAGTGATCAACCAACCAGACAATACCATAGAAGATGCCCACATGAAAAATCTCAAATCTTTTATTTTAAAAAGTGGTTTCTCACAAGGAAATTTCTGTTTTGGTTAACAGTTTGTGGTTTGTCATAATCAGAGCTCCTAGGAAATTGGCTCTTAACAGCCTTCCTGTCTTTTCCTTCCATTTATTTCCCTGGCCCTGATGCAGTCACTAATTCATATTTTAAGGTTAAAAAAAATAGATAGTAGAGCTGGGCGGAGGTGGCAGAGGCCTTTAATTCCAGCACTCGGGAAGCAGAGGCAGGCGGATCTCTGTGAGTTCGAGGCCAGCCTGGTCTGTAGAGCTAGTTCCAGGGCAGGCTCCAAAGCTACAGAGAAACCCTGTCTCAAAAATAAATAAATACAAGGTAGCAGGATAAATAGGAAAAACAAGCTCATCTACTAATGGAAAATAGCTCAGGTATAGCCAAAACGGAGAACAAAATTTTCAAAGTTTTACAGCTGTTGAGTGTAAAGAATTTAAAAGGTAATTTCACTACCTGCAAAATAAAGGAATCAAAATACCTTCCAATTTCACTTGCTTCTTTAAGACAAAGAGCCAGGATATCTAAACCTGCCACTTCTGTGCCTAATCAAGATTTGTCACTAAAATAACCATAGGAATGATTACATTATGTAACTTTCAGTAATTTTCAACAAAGATCTTGACAGCAGAGGATGTTCACTAACTCTGGATTTCTTTGAAGACAGGTTATCTACATAATCTTTAAACTGCAAATGAATTAACAGTATGTGATCAGAGCGATGGAAGCCATGCACTTGGTCTAGGATGAACGCTTCATTAATTTTTCAGTGTGATGATGCTGCAGTTTTCCAAGAGCAACCGTCAGGAGTTCTTGCGATGCATCCAATCAGCCGAATTACATCAAATATCCATGTCACCGTTCCTAACCACAACACCATCACGTAACCAGGATTTCAAAACTCAACCCCAGGCGCGTGTGATGTCACTGTCAACATCCACCGTGCTTAACTAACCTCAGGTGGTTTCTCCCCATCGCCCACCTAACCCTCAGTCTAGCCGACGTTGTTTGCCTCTCCGGACCTCCCGCGGGTGACTGTGTCCCCCTCCCCCCCCCATACACTCTCCACGACCACACCTGTGAGATCAGGTGCACAGTGCGGAGACCCGAGTGGGCACCGGCCGCGCGCTGTCACCCCGACGCTTTGTCTGCCGCTTCAGGCCGGCGCGGCGGGCGCTGGGGACAGACACCTCGGGCCGACCTGCAGAGCGGCAGCCGCGGCGGCGACTCCCGGGGACGCCGGGCGGCGTTCACCCGAAGGCCGCCCGGGAGGCGACCGTGCAGCGAGCGGTGCCCGGCCCGCGGGGGTGGGGCGGGGGGTGAGGGGCGGCGACCGCGGTTCCCAGAGTTGTCGCGACGCAAGGGCCTGGGGTCAGGCTGCGGGGGAACCCGCCGGCTCTCCTCCGCTCGCCCTCTTTCCCTCCTTCCCTCCCGCAGCTCACCTGACAGCCACGCGCACAGAGCTCTCGTCCGCGACGCCCAACATGCCTGCTGCCACCCGGGTCTCAGCACGGTGCCGAGCGCTCCGGGCAGGCTGCTGCTGCTGTTGCTGCTGCGGTGGCGGCGGCGGCGGTGGCGGTGGGGAGGACTCAGCGCTGCGCTCCAGCCATGTTGGGCGACTGAATGGAAAGGTGGCGGCGCCGAGGCGCGGGAGGGGGCGGTGACTCGAGACGGCGCCGCCCCTTGCCCCCACTCGCCCGGCTCCGCTCTGCCCTGCGTCAGCCGCGGCCGGTCCGGTGCGCCCCGCCCCGGCGACACGGCCAGGCGCGGCCCCGCACGGAGACGAACCCCCCCCTCCTCCCCGGGAGGTTCGGCTGCGCGCCCCCGCAGCCACCTGCTCCGGGCGCAGCACGGACCTTGACCACCCCCTCCCCCGCCCCCGACAACTTCCCTGGCTGGGCGCTGCCCTCTGCCCGCTAGCGTGGGACGTGGGTCGAGACACGTTCACACACACACACACACACACACACACACACACACGCACACACACACACACACACACACACACACGCAGAGCCTTTCTCAGTGTGTTACTGTTCAGTCATGTGCACACTGGTAAGCACACCGGACCCTGGTACTGCCAAGTGTTCCCACAACTGTTTTCCATCTAGGCGTGCTGCGTGGTAAACCCTTGCAAATGAAATTTCTTTCCCTGCCGGCCGTTCCACAGCACCTCCCAGGATCCCAGGATTCTGTCAACAGTGTTCTATTGTGTGTTCTTCACGTCATCATTGTCCTTCCACATGCCTTTAGATAGCACTGTGGAAACAGCCTTTGTTAGCTTTGCCACAGAGTATCTTTTGTGGACTGCGGCGTACATTTCTATAAATAAACATGTGGGTTCATACAAAACAGTATAATAGATTAAATGTCACTATCCAAATAAAAGCACTGGACCAAGCAGATATAAGCTAAAATCATACGCCCGATAGTGTACTCTGGGATAGGAATGAGTGTGATAACCTTCTACATCCATGGGAAGACGGCCCATAGGATACGTTCCTTATACACAGTTCCATGTACTTTGCTTCTTGTCTTTTCTCCCTTCAGTTGTTACAGACAACATCAAGGAAGGTAAAGAAGGTTGTAAAGAAGAGGGGCAGTGGTGGTGCACGCCTTTCATCCCAGCACTCGGGAGGCAGAGGTAGGTGGATCTCTGTGAGTTCAAGGCCAGCCTGGTCTACAAGAGCTAGTTCCAAGACAGCCTCTAAAGCTACAGAGAAACCTTGTCTCAAAAAACCAAACAAAGGTTGTAGGGTCTTTCTGTGTGCCAAATTGGTGGCAAAGCTGTCCCCTGACTTCCGTCTGGAGAGCTACCTTTAACCTTGATATTTATCCACCAACATAAGGGAGCCACTTTTCGCCCCAGCTTGACAGGTCCAGACCTGGATGGATCTGGTTTGTCCACCTTGCTTCTGTGATAAATGCTGCATAAAGGACAAGAATAGCAAAGCGTATTTGGCAACAAAGCCACATATGTAACCTTTTTTACGTCTTCATTTTAAGTTTCATCAGCACCTAAGTGTCTCAAAAAGAGCTGTCATAAAACATATGCTCCAAGAACTGGCAAGGCTGTTTACATGAGTAGAGGAAGCAAAGTCAAGAATATATAAAGTAAAACAGAGAAGAGAGGCAGGCCCCTTCCTGAGGTGGTAGCTGTCTTCACTCTGCCTGGGCTTGCTCAACAGGAATGCAAACCCCGTGCTGCTAGGTTTTGACTTAGTTGTTGAGTTTGTTGTTCCTCAAGTGAAAAAAAAATCAGATGTTTACATGAAAATCCCTTGGTTTTAAAGGTGAACAACAAATTCAGTCCAATATTTACAAACTATACAAAACCAACCTCAAAATATGTCTGGTTAACTTCAGTCCCAAGCCACCAGACGGAAATCTCTGGCCAAATATTAACACCAATATTAACTGTGACTTTGAGATTGCAGAAAAGGCCCTGTAAAACTCAAAGATCCTAAATGCTAAAAGTTGATTGCCAAGTTTGTATACTATTTGCTTGGGATTTCTTTTTAAGTTGTATTTCCTGGTAGTTCTGTAATTAATAACCTTATATTAAAGAAAATCCCAAAGTCAGAGCTTCTACCATGCAAGCGTCTAAAGACTGTTCTGAACATTTGTTTCCTAAATATCTAATAGACGGCTGCTGTGTGCGGACAATGCCAGACACCAGCGATGTGGGGACAAGCACAATGCCATGACCTTGAAGAATTTGCTGTTTAGTTCTGGGAATTCCGTAAGTACGATTAGAAATTATGATAGGCCTAGGAGGGCAGATTCTACAGTTATAAAAAGCTCGGGACGGTCTCCCAGAGTCCACTCCATACGAGCAGGATAACATGAATCATTCCTGTCATTTTCCAATGGTTACCTAACACAAACAGCATAAATCCTTCTGGACAGAAGCCCTTCCATTCTGACCTCATTGTTAGCCGCTCTGCTCCTTAACCACTTTTTGGTGACACAGGTCTTTTAGTTGGGCGACACACACATTTCTTTGCTTTCTAGGGTCTTTGGAGTAGCTAATTCCTTTTTCTGCAATGTTCTTTCGCTAAATCTTTTCATGGGATCGCTTTGAACATTGCAGTAGAGGCCTAAGTGTAGTTTCCCCAGAGAGGCTCTCCTGCCCACTCACCACTCAGCAAGGGCCAACTACATACTTACACTACTAATGTACAACTATAATGGGTAAAGGATAGCTGTGTTAGAAATGTGTGTAAAGTGCTATCAAATGAACAAAAATATGAGATTTTTCCCTTCTAAGGTCTCCTTTGCACTATTTTATTTGCAAATGAGCATAATTCTCTATACAGTGAAATATTTCGATTACTTCCATGAGTTTTACTATTCATCTTCATATTGTACAATGCCAGTTCAAATGTGTATACAAAAGCATTTAATACATGTGAAATAAAAATTATATGATTCCTATTTTTAAATTCATACATGAATATACATTTCATTCATTCTTAAGTCAACAGTGGGAACATTACACAAAAAGAACTCAGAAACTTTCATATCACCTTGGGATGGGGGAGTCCAAGCCAGAGAACAAACCCAAAACGTGATACTTGCTCTGCAACTGAGCTCTCACGCTTGTACTTCTTGCTAGTCAGTCTATTAACTCTGGCTCATGATGAACCACCTTGCCTCCATCTTAGGCTTAAAAGCCATTTTATAGTAAAGACAAACTAGATTCATTCCTGTTTATGATTAAATCTGTTTCTCAAGGATTGGGCTATGCACCACCTATTACCTTAACTACAAATGGTTCTGAACTGTGTGTTCCAGGAAACAGCAATCATGCCTTTGTTTAAAATGTTGTTGTAACCATCTTGCAGCCCTCCCTTTGTTTCAAAGGCTGTTACCTTATGACCCCCTTGCAGTCAGGTCTTTGTTTCTGGAGGGGTTACTCTAACTTGTTATGTTTATGTCCTGCCCCTGTAATCCCTGGCACTTATTTTGCCAGTCAAATCCCCTATTTGAAAACCCTGTACCCCTGAGCTACTAAAGCAATGACTTCTACAATGTCTAAGGCTGATCTCTTGAAGGCCATCTTAGTGGGAGGCAGCCTCTGGACGTGAATAGAAAAGCTTGCTTTCGTTAATTTGGCCATGATGATTTGGGCCGGTGGTCTTTCTCCTCAGCTGTTTGGGATTAACATTTGTAGATAAGAGAGATGAGGGAGCAGAGGAGCAGGCTCAATGGCAAGGAGCTTGGACTGTTCTTAGAGAAAACTAAAGTTCTTTTCCCAGCACCTATACCAGGTGTCTCACGACTGCCTGTAAATCCTGTTCCAGGAGACCTGACACTAACTCTGCGGGCACTGCACTCAGAAGAACTCACACCCACCCCCATCCACATATACATATGTTAAAAATCAAAAAATTTAAAAACAATTGACGGACTGTGAAGAAAACCTATCTTTCCCTTTCCTTTTGTTCAGCGGTTTCAGAGTTAGGGTTTGGTTCCCTGAGAGTAAGAAAGGACAGGCTGGATTCTCTGGCAGCAGTTTTTGCTGTTGATGCTGATTTGGAATGTCACAGGTGCCACCTTCCTTGCTTCCTCAACTGCAGACGCGACGCGTTAACCCCTTATTCTCCTTGACTATGACTGTCACAGAACTCTCCACAGGAGTTCTGGTACAACCAGAATTCTATGTTAGCGGGATGATGCATGCTAAGAACAAGGCCACAAGAAACGGAGGGCATGTATATTGTGCACGTAAGTTTTCACGCTATTTTGCAAAACAAAGGACTATAAAGATAAAATCAAAACTCACAAAACAGCTGAGCAGTGGTGGCGCATGCCTTTAATTCCAGCACTCCAGAGGCAGAGGCAGAGGTAGAGGCAGAGGCAGGTAGATCTCTGTGAGTTAGAGGTCAATTTGGTCTACAGAGTGAATTCTGTAACAGTCAGGATGGTTTCACAGAGAAACTCTGTCTTGAAAAACAAAACAAAACAAAAAAGCCAAGCAGCCTTTCTAAGGACAGGCGTCTCTGCGACTGGACAGATCCCTTGCCTAGGGGAGTTGATGCTAAATCCCAGCATAGGCAATGGTTTTATTTCTTGTTTTTCTTGTTGACCCTTATCAACAGGTGACATTCTTTTGGTGTTTGTCATTGTCTTGTCCCCTTCACCTCTAATGTCAGTTTCACAATAGTAGTGATTGTTTTTATTGTACTCATCCATCTTTCTGTGTACATTTCTATAGATCTTCACCTAGAGATGAATGTGAAATGATAAGTATCATTTAATATTAGCTGGATAATTATGCGACTTTGGGCAAGATATACAGGCCTTCTTAATCTCAGCTTCTTATGCTAGCTCTCTATAAAGGCACAACAGACTGCTAGCTAATTTTATTATGAGGGTCGTTTCGAATACAGAACTTTAATGTATAAAAAACAAATTTATGCTGGGCGGTGGTGGCACATGCCTTTAATCCCAGCACTCAGGAGGCAGAGGTAGGCGGATCTCTGTGAGTTCATAGCCTGCCTGGTTTACAGAGCGAGTTCCAGGACAGGCTCCATAACTACTGAGAAACCCTGTCTCGAGGAAGAAAAAAAAAATTCCTCGAGTTCTAGAGGCTGAGATGTCCAAAGGCAAAGTGCCGTCCTTCGGGCGATTGTAAGAGCAGGTCAACTCAGGGACGATGCACCTGCCCAACGCAGAGAGCTCCTTCCAGTGCACCCTGTACAGACAGCCGCGGAGAAGTCCCAGCGTGCACCGCAGCAGCCTCCTCACGAGATTTCTTGCTCTAGGCCATCTACTCTGTTTTTCTGGTTTCCACATTCTAATCGCTCATTAAAAGTTATTCAACTCTTCCTTTTTGCTGCAAGGAAAAGGATTTTTTTAAAAAAAAATTCTGATTATAACTCCATATGCAAACAACTGGTTTTGAAAGAGCATGTCTAGACAACCCTCTGCCCAGAAACACTTTGGGGGGAAAATGTTTAACAAGCAAATGTTTAATGCTGCAACAACAGCCACGACGAACCTGCTGTCCCTGAATGAGTCTGTTTATGTAATTTTTCCATAACAATGTGTACTGCGCTAAGTACTGACATGCAATGACTTTATTTAAGTTTCTCAGTGACTTTTACAAGTACATGCAACTGTGCTATATGCACCTTACATATATACAGGAAAAGAAAGTTTTCCAACAACTTTTATTTATAAAAATCTTATCTATATTTCAGGTTCACCTGAAAACAAAACAAAAGCAATACTCAATTCCATCTTCGCTTATTCCACACCTCCCCTGGACCACACCCAGGACTTTTCTTTCTGCCAAATCTGTACTGTGTTTTACTTTTGTCTTTGTTGTGGTAACGACCGTTTTCTAACTCTTCAAGAGGTTAACAATTTATAAAGGGTAGAACTTGTAGGATACCCAGGAGGGCAGCTGGTACTTACTCTTGAATAAGTAAATCAGTGGTTTCCAGCAGAAGGACATGGTAGGCTTTGATCTCAACACAGAACAAGTTTTCAGAGTAAATAACCAGTTGCCTCCCGGTTATAGTCTTGAGAAGACTGCGCCCAGACCACAGTGTCTGCAAAGGGAGTGTGCACACATTCAGGAGTAAGCGCCTGAGAGTCTGTCAACCAGCACATTTTAGAGACCAAAGCCCTCTTAGATTCCAATCCACCTCCATTCATTTAACAGTTACAGAGAGAACTGATGGCCATTGCCAGTCCCTGACTCCTCACTCAAACAGGCTCCGCACAATGAATTAGTGGTAGACGACGCTAAATTAAAATTCAGGTAACACAATTCTTTGCCCAGGGCTCTTTGTTTCCCAACATTAGCTTCACTGTGCATCCCCCCCTTTTCCTTTGGGTTTAGAAAATCATAGCCAACATATGTTGTTTGCTTTGTGAAGATTGTATGCTGAAATTTAAGAAAAAGACTAACATAAAATTCTTGAAGTAATAATTTATTTTATAGGAAGGCAAATTTGTTAACATGTTTTTGTTACCTGTGTTTTTGTGTTTTTGAGTCAAGGTCTGGGATAGACAGGCCAATCTGGCTTCAAAGGACCCATATAGGCAAAGACCACCTCCATGGCCTCTGGCCTCCACCTCCCAATTGTGCTAACTTATTTTTAAATGAGTCTTACCATCACTGAAAAATATTTAACCATATGCCATCTGCACATTTTCTTATTTCTATCTGTTTTTTAAATATTAATGGGGTAATTTCTTGTTAGGAAAAAAATTGAATTTTCCTTTTTCCCTTCTTTTTATCTATTCATATTGCTAAAAATTTGTAAATCACTTCTGCTAAAATCATTCTTCTAAGGAGAAAAAATGGCAAGTAACTAAACATCTTTTAACTGAAAACAAAGAAATAGATAAAATTTGGATAATTTTTAAATTGAAAATTATACCTAAGATACCAAATCTCAGGGAAATTCAAAGAACAAAAACCCCTCTAAGGGCTTTGGACTTTTGTAGAGTTTCCAGCATGTGTGTATTGCAGACAGCTTGATTACACCAAAGCACTGGCCCAGTTAATTGCATTCAAATGCAAATTATAGCTATTGAGTCATGCCGGCTTTGAGCCAAGTTCTTGAGAGAGGCACGCTTTTTTTCCCTCTTAGTAACTGTGCAGGACCAAACTTGACTGACAGTTGGCTATAGTCATTCATCACAACTTCGTTCTTTGTGAGTTTGGAAGGATGGGGGTTGTTTGTTGGGGGCAGGGGCTTGGAGGGAAAGAGCAATAATGTAGAATTGAATTAGTGAAAGATAATTTTATCTGTTTCAATAGAAAATTTCCTTTACTTATTATTCATGCATTAATACCATCATTCTTTTCCCATTGTTTTGGTTTTCCTTCTCAACTTTCTTTTTTCTTATTGTCTCTTGAGAGAGCTGGCCTGCTTGGATTTACACTGTGGTATAGAATCATGGCTTTCAGATGGTACCTATCCCTGAGTCATTCATCCTAAAAAAGCAATGGTTTTTTAACTGAATTGTTCTGTTTTGAGTACAAATGCCAAGGCAGAATGACTCTGCATCTGCACTAATAAATAATTTCATCGATGAGTTTATCAAATTGCGGCAGGTACTGTGGGAGCCCATGTGTGACTCAGTTTCCTTCTGAAGTCAATTTTGACTTAAATAATTTTGAGTTCAAGCTTGCCTGCTCTGCCTGCATCCTTGAGGGTCGTCAGAAAATTCTAATTAAGCCCATGGGAAATATTCTGCCTTCTGCCTTTAATCTATATAAAAGCAAGTTCTGAAATAAACCCGGGGGAGGGGGGCTAGTTGTTGTTCACCTTCAGCCCCTCCCCCCCCACATCTATCCTGTGTTTTCTGTCTCAATTTCTCTCAATCTGCCATTTCCTTAACTTCACACCCCATTTTAGGTACACCCTGCTGATTTCTGCCCAGCGGCTCTGACAAGTTACCTTGACCCATGATTTTATCAATCATAGTTCAGATTTACCCCATTCATCTGGGACTATAACAGGAGGAGCTCTGCACGATAGAAGTGGAAGGTATACTGACCTGTCACTCATCCAGGAAAACTGCCAAAGGGAAGGACCTTTGCTTCTGTCCTGGGGGCTCTAGCACAGGATACAGCACTCACTTCAAAGTGATCCTGTAACTGCTTGTCACCTGGCCCTTCAGGTGACAACTACTTTTCTGGCCTCCACTTTCCTGTCACCTGTGTCAGCTCTCTACCTGCAATTCTAGTAGAACTCTTTAACTCTTTCTTGGCCTTTTGTATAGATACGCCCACATGTAAGTTTAATGTGTGGTAAAATTATTGAAAATAGTAATTGAGGTTACAATGGAATCAAAGCTGTTGAGATTGGGTTATACCTACTCTAAATTAATCCATAGAGAAAGAAAGAAAGAAAGAAAGAAAGAAAGAAAGAAAGAAAGAAAGGAAGGAAGGAAGGAAGGAAGGAAGGAAGGAAGGAAGGAAGGAAGGGGGAGTGAGTCGGGGAGGGAGAGAGAAAGAAAGGAAGAGAGAAAGAAAAGAGTGGTTTTCAGGCTGGGCCTTGCCCTGAGACACTCCGTTTTTATAAACATCATTTTCCTGAATTTGAAGGAGGAGGATTGTGCATACCAGGATGGACTAGCAAACCACACTATCTGTCTGACACCACCCAAGCAATATAGACTGAGTGAATGACTTGGGTCCCTTAAAGTAGAAAGGAAGCTACCATATAAAGTTACCAAGATGAAGTGAGACTGCAAGGGCACATGAGTGACTTTAAATCTTATCAGGGGGCCAGCCCAGAAACTTGTAAGAATGAGGAAGGGCCCCCATAAAGAGGTGATTTGGTCATCTGATACCAAGTGTGAGTCAAGGACCAACAGACAGAGAGTTTCCTACCCTCCTTGAGACTTTTGCTCAGCTTGAACACCTCTCTGTAGACCCAGCATTTCACATGGTTGTCTGCTTATCCCACCCTTTTGGACCTGACGCCCACAGCTTCTGCTCTGATCTGGTACTGCCTTTCACGTGTCAGCTGCTCTCAACTCCGCAGTCTCACTTCAAAGGTGCTGTAAACTTGTGTGTGTGTGTGGAGGGTGTAGGGAGAGGGGGGAGGAGAGAGTGAGATTTGTGCTGTGTGATACTTTTACTTAGCAACATCATGTATCAATGATAATTTTTCTGATGGTCTCAAATGTATTCTAAACACTAAACTTTCATATTTTTTTCCCCTCTTTCTTTTTGAGTCTACTACTGGTGCCACGTCTTCACATGGTAAGGCTCTTACCTGTCTTACCTTCCACCTTGAATTCTAATCTTAAGAAGTAGGTAGAGGCTAGGAAGACAGATCCCAGGCCCTGTGTATGAGTCCGCTGCTTCTGCCTTGGAGTGTGATGCTATCCCAAATGTTTGTCTCCCAGAAACTTCAGATGCTGCATCAGCAATGCCAAATATATTTGGAGACAAGGCCTTTGGTAAATGATAGCAGTTAAGTGCATGATGGCAGAACCCTTGCGATGGGACTAGTATCTTTGTATAAAGATACACCAGAAAGCATTCTTGCTTTCCTCGTCTCTCCCAATAGAGACAAGGGAAATGGGGACATAGCAAGAAGCCAGACATCTTCAAGACAGGAAGAAACCCTCACAGCAGTAGCCAAATAGGCAACTATGTTGATCTCAGCATTCCCAGCCTCTAGTATGTGAGAAATAGATTGTTACTTTAGTCATAGAGTTTGGTGGTATTTGTTACAATAAGAAGGGACCAGAATACACCAGAATATATCAGGAGAAACACTGCAGTTCATACTGAAGCTGGAAAGAGGATGAAATAAAGGAAGATTGTCCATTATCTCGGATTTGATAGGATGGAGGGATGGGACTATTAGGCTGCAAATGTATACACACTCTCCTTATGAAGGAGAGAAAATATCTCCAAAGTGATTCGAAGATCAGCAGGGACACTGCCTCAGTTTAAGCATGTCGAATGAGATGAAAACTGTGGACATGAGACCTTGCCTAGAGCTGCCAGGTTTACCTGGTCTTCCTAGGGGACCCAAAGGGAAAAGCGTCTACCAGAAGGAGGAATTCTCAAGCTGGTAAGGTCTAACAGAGCACACCTGAAAATGCTGAGATATGATTCGGATCCACCAGTCTCCCCTCCTGATTTCTTGTTTGAAAATAGGGGTATGCATCCTGTTTGTCCCCCCCACCAAGGTGTTTTGGAGGTATAAAATTTTTCTTTTTTTTTTTTTTTAGTAATTTTATTAAATTATAAAAAGTTTCCATTTACGCCCCTCCTCCCAACGCCCTCCCACTCCCCCCCTCCCTCTCCTCCTCCCTCTTTGTCCCCAAGGGAAGTCAGGGTCTCCTGCCCTGTGGGAAGTCCAAGTTCCTCCCCCCTCACTCCAGGTCCAGGAAGGTGAGCATCCAAACAGACTGGATCCCAAAAATCCAGTATATGCAGAGGAAACCAGTCCCAGTGTCATTGTCAATGGCTTCTCGGAAAGACTGCAGGCCAGCCACATTCAGAAAATCCGGCCACATTCAGAGAATCTGGTTGGATCACATGCTCGTTCAGTCACGGTCCATCTGGCCTTGGTAAACTCTCATTAGATCCGACCCCTTGTATCAGTGGGTGATAGTATCCCTCGCAGTCCTTCGTCATTTTCTTCCTCCTTTTGCTCCTCGTTTGGATCTTGGGGGGCTCAGTTCGGTGCTCCAACGCGGGCCTCCATCTGTATCGTCATCCAACGCCAGATGAGGGATCTATGGTGATAAGCAAAATATTCATCAGTATGGTCACGGGCCAAGGCCGGTTCAGGCACCCCCTCCTCTGTCCAGAGAACAATCTGGGGATCTCTCCTTGGACCTGGGATCCCATATATAATCAAGTTTCCTGTAAACTCTAATATGACTCCCTTAGTTGAAATATATTCTTCCCTGATCCCATATTCATGCTTCCTCCCTTCCCCCCATCCCGGTCAACCGAGCTTTCTCCATTCCTCCCCTACTCCCTTCTCTCTAACCCTCTCCCCTTCCAACAACCCTCCCCCCCCCCCATGCACCCAAGGTTACCTGGGACTCTTGAAATTTTTCTTTTTTCCCAGGTTGTTGGGTAACAGTGGCATGCAGACCAAATCCCAAGTCTTAGCAGAGATCTGATACTCTTGTAGACTTCGGCAATGTGCCAAGCATTCCCACCATGTTTTATGTATAGCCTATTTATTCTTCACAGTAATATTCACAATAATATTTTTGGTTTTGTCCTTTTATTATTTATTTATTTATTTTTGGGTTTTTCGAGTCAGAGTTTCTCTGTGTAACTTTGGAGCCTGTCCTGGAACTCGCTTTTGTAGACCAGGCTGGCCTCAAACTCACAGAGATCTGCCTGCCTCTGCCTCCTGAGTGCAGGGATTAAAGGCGTGCGCCACCACCGCCCAGCCATCGTTTATCTTTTTCACAGCATCAAAATCTTTCCATCACCCCACCACTTTCCATACCCACCCAACTTCATGTCCTTTCCTTTTTTTAAATTTATTTATTTATTTATTTTGGTAACACACCACGACCAATTTGTGTGGTTAAAATATTCTTGAATGTGTGGTCTTCTACTGGGGAGATGCCAGCTTTACAAGGGTTATCTCTCACAATTCCGGAAGCTAGAAGCTGCCAATTGCTCCACAGGCAGGATTAAGATTTCATGCCCGACTTCCCTCCCCATATTAGGATTTGGCCTGGCTTGGGCTTGCACGTATTTGGCTTAGTGTATGCTGCTGAAACTCCCACAGACAGCTTGCCCTTCTGTGTCTAGAAAGCACCATTTACCTGTCGTCTTTCATCACACAATTTTACATCCTATCTCACAAAGATCCCTGGCCATGGGAGGGGGTAAGGGGTGACGTGCATGTTTCATTAGTGGCTGAGAATTCTGCAGTCTCATACTCTGTACCCTGGTCAGCTGTGGATCTGTCTTAATCACAATCTACTGCAAATAGAGGCTTCTGAGATGACGATTGAAAGATGGCTTGTTCTGTGGGTAAAGTGATGTCAGCAGGAGTCAAATTTAATATGATGTTCATTTAGCAAAGGAATAGTAACAGAGTCTACCTTGGGGCCTATGATCTGTCTAGCCACAGGTTCTTGGCCTGATGTGGTTCCAGGGATGGGTTTCATCTTATGAAGTAAGCCTAATCCAATCAGAAAGTGGCTGATTCCTCCGGTGGTGTTTGGACCACCACTGCACCCGTGGGTGAGGTTTGTGAGGCCAGTCATTACTATAGTTTTCAGGGTTCTCAGCAAAGCACAACTGATTACTGCCCATCCCCCACAGTGCACATAGCACTCCCCTCAACACCACTGAAGGAAGATCAGTACCAGCCTGGTTTCTCTGTGACTCAAGCATGTGGTATGTTCAGCAAGACAAGAGGGTCTTCTCCTGGATGGCAAGTAAAAGCAGTGCAGAAAACTACCACGAGAGCTCTGGGACCATCAACTCCAAAGGAAGCAATCCATTTCTAACACTCACTGGACTTTCTATTTGCTAGCTTTTGGTGTCTACTGGGGGTCTTGTTGCCCTGTTAGGATTGAATAACACCATTTTAACTGTGTGTATGTGTTTGTCCAGTGGTAGATTTCCATAAGGATTTCTCGAAAGGTCTTTAGCGTTATTTCTCCCTCTCCATACTCTCTCTTCTACCATATCCTCTATTCCCACATCTCAATTTAGCAACTTTTTCCATTATTCCACATTAACCTTTTGTACCAGTGCATTCTATTTCTCTTTTTTTGGAAGCCCTTCCCCATGGTCCTTTATTAATTTCCTAAATTCTACGGGCATTTCCAAAGAAGCAAACATATTTGAAAATTCAAAGCCAACATCCAAAAATGAGAGAAAACAGGTGACATTTGCCTTCCTGGGTCTGTATTACCTTATTCAGAATGATTATTTCCAACGTCATCCATCTACCTGCAAATTTCACAATTTTATTTTTCTTAAAATAGCTAAATAATATTTTATTGCAGACATATGCCAGATTTTCATTACCTATTCATCAGTTAGTGGAAATCTGGGTTGTTTGTTCCCTGGTTGTTGTGAATAGAGACGTAATGAACAGAGATAAGCAGGTGTCTTTGGAGCAGTATATGAAGTCTTTGGGGCACATACCCATGAGTGGCATAGGTAGACCACATAGTAGATTGATTTTTTTTAAGCTTCTTGAAGAACTTCCACAGTGGTTTCCACAGAGGCTGCACTGTTTGCACCCTGACCAGCAGAAAATAGGTGTTTCCCTTCCTCCACGTGCACACCAGCACTTCTCTCAGAGTTGTGTTTTCTTTGTTTTTCTGACCCTTCCCGTGCTAACTGGGAGGAGGTAGAATCTCAAAATACTTTTAATTTGCATTTCCCTGTCGGCTAAGAGTGTTGAACATTTTTGAGCTGTCTTTCAGTCATTTGTATTTTATCTTTTCTCTCCTACATTTTTCATTTGAATTCTTGAATTTTTCATTTCCAGTTTTATTTCATATTGGTTTTTTCCTCAGAGTCCATTTTTATTCATTCTGTTCTCATATCTCTAATTGTTTTGATTATTTCACTCAACTATTTCTTTGCATTTTTGCATTCTTCATTCCTTTGTTTATTCCTATCCACTTTGAGTTCTTTGATCATGATTTTTATCATTATTTTTAAATCATTGTCTTGTAAGTAACTTTTCTTGGGGGACATTACTATAAGACTACTCATTTTTGGTAGAGACTTGTTTCGCTTCTTGATGTTTGTATATTTGCAAAGGAACCAAGGATTATGGAGTCAGGTCATTGATAAGTGTTTTTTGGCAGGGAGATATTGTCTTTCTTCTTTGAGTGGGTATTCAGTGTTCTGTTTGTCCACTATCTCCGTTTGTAACTAATTGATTGACCAGTTGTATGGCCCTTAGGTCTCAGTCTTTGGGCAATTTAGTGGTAATGGGGTATCAGTAGTCTAGACTCAGAGCATAATATGTGAGGTTTCCGTGTGAGAAAACACAACATCTGTAGAATTAAATTTGAATGGCCAGTCTTTAGAAGTCTCTGAGAGGTGCTCAGAGAGTTTCCTCAGGCAATGGGTGTTCATGGAATAGGTGTTGTGAGTCTAAAGTCCCTTCAGGAAGTAGAAAGTTAAGTGGCTGCAAAAGTAGCCAAGGATAAGTGGTCCTCAGGTAACTTCCAGGCTAGGTGGAATTGCTAGTATGAGTCTAATGCCCCCCCCACTTGATACAAATTAGCGTAATGTCTTGGGGATGGATGGAACTGGAAACACAAATTTAATGTCTACCTAAAGAAGGGTCACGTGTGGAGTGGAGTGGATTGGGTTAGAAGCACAGTTGGACCTCCCTATCTGAACAGAGGTGCTGGAAAGAGAGCAGGAAGGTAGGAGCTCTGCGCGTTTTCTTCAAGAAGATTGCAGAGCTGAGTGGGGTTGTCAGTATTTGTCTAGTACCCATTTCTAAAGAGGGGTGGACCTTGGATTAAGGGCATGTGTGGAGTTGGTGGTCCTCAGACAGGTCGCTAGGGAATCTTCACAACAACTGAAAGGCTAGATGGTTTCCATATTTTACAGTAGGAACAGGGAACAATAAGCTATAATGACTTATAGAAGACCTTACAGCTGATAACTCGAGATAAGTTACTAATAAAATAGGATTAAAGAAGTAGTCAAATAAACACAAAAGCATAAACAAATAAATCTTTCATGTGAGATTCTACTCTGTATGCTGTGAATACCATTGGTTAATAAGGAATCTGCTTCGGGCCTGTTGCAGCACAGTATAGTGCAGGGTAGGAATTCCAAGCATAGAGAGGAGGAGACAGTAGGCAGAGTTAGAGAGAAGCCATGTGGTACCCAAGGAGAAAGACGCCTGTGGTAGTCCACTGGAACCTTGCCAGTAGGCTAGGACCTCATGGTGATGCACAGATTAATAGAGATGGTTTGATTTAAGATATAAGAGCTAGCTAGAAATTGATATAAGCTAATAGGTCAAGCAGTGCCTTAATTAATACAGTTTTTGTGTGCTTATTTTGGATCTGGGCAGCCAGGGAACGAATGAGCAGCTTTCCTACTACAGATTGGTGCCCAACATGGGAGCATGAACCCACAACCCCAAATTAAGAGTCTCATGTTCTACCAACTGAGCATGGCTGACCACACCCACATAAAACCTGAGAATGCTTGGGAAGGAACTCCAGACATGAAAGAACAGAGTTTAGTATAGCTTCTTGGTAGCCAGCATTTCTTTTTTTTTTTTTTTTTCTGGATGAGCTCTGTTTGCTGGAGGTGAGCAGTAGTGCCGCGGCTCCTTTAAGAGAGGTGCAGTAAAACTGCATGATTTCTTTAAGAAACAGTGGCTTCCTGGTTCATGATAGTTGCACCGAAAGCTCCGGGCTCCTTCAGGAGGCCAATCACTTAAATGGGATCTGTGAGCAGCATGTTACAAATTGCTTAGTGGTGACACAGACCCACTGTGGTCCTGGGTCTGGGGCAGATAGAATGGATCTAAGAGGCAGTGAACAAGCCTCCACCTTGTTGAATTGGGCAGAGCAAGCAAGCAGGACCATGGAGTTGGTCTTAGCAATTCCCACTTAGCATTTTTTTTTTTTAAAAAAAGCACTCTTGGGGGCTGGAGAGATGGCTTAGTGGTTAAGAGCATTGCTTGCTCTTCCAAAGGTCCTGAGTTCAATTCCCAGCAACCATATGGTGGCTCACAACCATCTGTAGTGAGATCTGGTGCCCTCTCTGGCCTGCAGGCACACATGTAGGCAGATATTGTATGCATAATAAATGAATAAATATTTTAAAAAAAAGCACTCTTGGTCAAAATGATTACAGATACACAATAAAGACAGATTTAAACAGAAATAAACCTCTAAATGGGTCATAGTGTGTTTTTTAAAAATGTATGTAGACTTGGGAGAGAAAGGAAAAAAAGAGTATTGATTATCTGAAAAAAAATTACATGGTTTTAAGAAATAAAACAAAGTCTTTAAAGAGACAGAGTACAGTCATAGATTAAAGGAGTAAAGAAAAAAAGACACATAAAGATGGAAAATACACAGAGAGTCTGGATTATGTATATTATTGTGTTTTCTTTGAATTTTTGACTACAGAGGGATATTTGATTCTGGGGGCTGTTAAGCTAAACTTTAAATGAATCTTGACTACAAATTTTGGGTCTAATGATTTATTGCTTTGGAAAAGAGGTTCTACTTTTGTTTCCACAGAGGATGAGAACCTGTGGACTCCTTCTAGACTAATGTGCTCTGATGGACCAAGATCCCCCGGAAAGATTACCGTGAACACCCCCCCAAAATACCCACAGAAGTCAGAGAGGACTGTAGAGGTGACTCGTTAAGAGCACTTCACCCTCTTGCAAAGAACCTGAGTACGGTTTCCTGTACCCATGTCCCATGGCTTACAAACACCTGTAACCCTGTAACTCTAGCTCTAGGGGATCTGATGTCCTCTTCTTCCCTTTTCGGGAACCCCACTCATAGCACCCCACTCACTTGGCATACACTGATCATCTGAAATTGAGGTTTTTGTGTTGCTTGTTTTTTTCTTTTGAATTCTGGCAACCTCTATTTTTCTTCCCTTGTTAGTCTCCCAACATTCTTTCTGCCCTTTGAATTACAAAGAGTCTGACATTATTGGTAGCTTTTTGAACTAATTTAATTATAAGGCCACTACTCACAATGCTCTGGAGACTTAATTATGTGCCTACTCCCTAGACTAGTGTCACAGACACCATTGATGATGTTTTACTGAATATAACTTTCCAGTTCATATTCTGATTTTGTGCTTTTCCTCTAAGGTTGTCTAAAAGTTTTCAACTTAAGACTCAGTGTCAAATTGTTTTGCCTCCTATCTCTAATAAAACCAAAGCTAAACAGAGTTTAAAACTAAAAATGTCTATACGTTTCCTACTGGCTTTCAAGTATTTTAAAATTTAACTCCTTGTTCAGTTGCATCCTGAAAACTTGACAGACAGCAGACATTTAAGCCTTTGTTCTTGTTAAGAACACTTTCTTTCAGTCCAGGGGCCACAAAGTTTCCCAGGCTTCCATGAATAGGGGTGTTTTCCAACCTTGAGTGACACCTGAATACATGTCATTCACAACAAAAGAGTTTTTTTTTAGTGTATTTGGACAGGAGATTAAGCAGAACCACTGCAGCCAGGAGTTCAGTCAGAAGATGCCATCAGCAGAGCTATGGATTCCTTGCATCCCAGCAGTCAGGGGAAGCCATCAGCAGATTTCTTGCTTCTCACTCCAAACCACATTGCAACATGTAACAGAATCATCAGTCAAGTGTTTGAGCTCCTTTGCTTATTCTTGAAGAAAAAAAATCATTTGCCTTTGTATGGTTAATAATGATATTTTGAATTACCTTGAAACTCTGTGCTCTCTCTCCTGTTTTTTATAAAGATTTTTTATAAGAAAATTAATTAAAAGTATAGAGCAATGAGACTTTCAAATAAAAATTTAGGGAACTGTGTAGAGTCACACATAACTAAAACTAAATAATATAAAACACCTGAAGCTTTTTTTTTGGGAAATCTCTGTAGTGTAGAAAGAGGAAGCAGAACTGAATACATTCTAATGCTTTGTTTTTGTTTTTTTTTAATTTAAGTTGGCATAGATGGAATTGCACTGAAAAGATATGCACAAGCAGACAGGTGGAAACCTCATCTTGGACTACATCTGGAAAGTACAGAGTGTGCTTCTCTGCGTGTGATCTAAGGGAGTGTTGGCTGAGAGCTAGAAGATGCTGTTGTTGGGTCACGGGTGCTGCTTGGACAGAACTGGGGAGGCTGGCAGTAAACCACAGTTTCTGAAAGCCTTGAGGTAGAAACCAAGATCAGAATCTGAGGCATCTAACTCAAACTGGGTGATGGTATCTGAGAAGACAAATCTGATTATGTCATACCCTAGCCTAAATTTCCTTCAGTGTCACTCGCTAAAGTCCCACAGCTTAACAAAAGGCCTGTGTACATCTCTACATCTTACATATACATGACCTTACCTTATTGACCTTCCGACCCCTAGAAAGACTGTTCTCTAGCTACTCCAGACTTGCCCCTGCCTTGTTCTGTTTGTGTGCTTTTGCTTCTCCACATCACTCCTGCATGGCTTGGGCTCTGCTGCTGTCTCCTTCTCAGCCCAGCATCTTGTTAGCCTTTACTCATCATTTCCAACCTCTTTGGCTCCTTTGTGACCATGCTAGTCTCTGAAAGATGCCACCCCCTCCTCTATTATAGTGCTATGTGTTGTGGCATGATTCTCTATGACAGTAATGGTTTATTCCCCTTCTACCTGAAGTTATGCAAGCTCAAAAACCATACTTGTAATCTCTACTTGTATCAATAGTTGGCTTCGGGTTCAAGTTATGACAGGTAAAATTCCACAATGAAGTTGTAGTTTCTGATGGATTGTTAAGATTTCCTATTGAGCTTCAGGCTGATAAGGTCATCATTTCTTTCAAGAGTATAATATATAGATCATTTTAAAGTTATGTTAGAAAAGATAAATAGTGTAGAAAAATTTCTGGAAAATGCAGGGCATAAACAATAAGCAAACTGGTAGTCTATGATCAGAAAAGTAATGGATGCTTAGAGGATGTAAGGATGTAAACAAAGAGTAAATAGGAAGCATGCATTTATGGCAGGCAAACTCACAACAAGGAAATAACACGAGTAAATTCATAATCTTTAGGTCATACCAAGATAGATGGGGTTAATAAAAACTGTGGTGAAAAAGTGCTATATACAAACAGACAGAAAGACATAAAGACCAATTCACAGTCATGATAGCCACGGACTGCAGTAACACTCTGTGACCCCGTTGGCACCCCACCTGCTCTCAGCCCAGGAAACATGAACAGAAGCCACAGTGGCTCATAACTAGCCTGCTGAGTTGCGTCTGGGTGCGTTTGTCTGTGAGTTTCTTGACTCTGATTTTCTTACCTTTTTTTTTTTTAAAAAAAGGATAGATAGATAGATAGATACACAGGCAGGCAGGCAGACAGATAGATAGATGATAGACAGACAGATAGATTAATTTGGGTAGGGTTGGGATCCACACACATGAGCAGCATGGCACACATGTGGAAGTCAGGGGACAACTTGCAGGAGTCAGTTCTCATTTCAATGAACTCAAACTGTCACACGTGACAACAAGTGCTTTTACCCGCTGAGTCATCTCACCAGGCCAACTCTGATGTTCAAAACGGTATAAAGAGCCAAGAATCCTAATGCAGCCAAGCAGGGGAGGGGCATCTGCACAAGGGACTCAGGTCGCGTGGTACTACTATAACCATAGTTAAACCACTATGGTTTAACAGTGGCAGACTACTCCCTTTCTTTTTCCTGGCTTCACACTGCATGTATGACTCAATACACCATAATTTGAGTATCTTAGTTTTGTCCATGCCAATCACGTTCTTGATCTCTGAGTTAGCTCTCTTGATAGGATGAGGAAACCGTTGCATCAGAGTATGTCTTCATGGGACAAGTGCAACTTTAAACTCTGTAGGATTCTTTGGGATCACGTAGGTTAGGAGAAGTGAACAAAGGACAGGCCAATAAAACGATCTTTGAAACCGAGAAAAAAAAAGTAGATTCTTGATAAATAATCATGAAACATTGAAAGCAAGTCGACTGTGGTTAAAAAAATTATCCTTTTAAGTAGTGAGAGCCCTCCTACAAATACTCAAAAGAAAGACAATGAAGTGGAGTTGGTGATCTCTTAGATGAGTGACTTCCTGGATTGCATAAGTTTGCAGAACTGCTGCTTTATCCTGTGGTACATGAAGAAAACCAAAACCAAGACAACAGCAAACTCCGGACTTTTGTTTTGCAAACTTAGCATTTACAAATTACTTGACTTCAAGTGAAAACCCCTTGGTATTGCGTATGGGTTTCCTCTAGCCTGTTGGTGTCTTACAATCAAAACACAGGGTTTCTCTGAAGAAAAAACATTCTTTCCAAACCAGAAATTATTCTTGAGTATATTCATGTACAGACCCGATTCATCAGTCCCCAGGAATAGTGTGAGCAAGTTCTTCAAAATACAGTGCAGATTCCACTATTGGTCTCCTTCACTGTAGACTCTTGACTTCCTTGACACATATCCCCTGCTTCCGTTTCCAACTATTATGAAAGAAGAGCAAGAAAGCTGTGATGACATTGCAAGGATCACTCAATCCTGTTTTAAGAAAATACTTCGACCTGATGAATGTAATGTACCTTGTTATGGGTTAAATTTTTGTAACTTCCAAAATCCATGCTGAGATTAGACTGTCATTGCGACAACTTTACAAGAAGGAGCCTTTGTTGGGTATTCAGGCCAGTGGCTCTACCCTCGTGAGAGGATCCGTGTTTTCTTTGCATAGACAGGTTCATTACAAAGCAGTGAATTTGCTTCTTGCTGTACTTTTGAGAGTCCCCCCTTCCCTTCCCTTTCTTAGCCCTTCTGACAATGTGAGGCCTTCATCATATTATGACACAGCAAGAAGGCCCACGCCAGAAGGAGCATCTTGGTCTTATACTTTCCTTCTGTGAGTGTGGGAAATAAATTTCTATTTGTGATAAGTTATGCAACCACAGGTGCTTTGTCGCACTTGCAAAAACAGATGAAGACATGCTTGTTATGTGATTTTCTTTCTGACATTCTTCTTACCAAAGGGACTGTGGGAAGATTCAGAACTGAAAGGGTAGTTTTCTAAAGCAGAGCCTATGGAGACGAGCTGAGTGATGCACATGAGAATGCTTCTAATTACTTATTTTATGAGTCTTAATAATGAAATTAAAAGGAAGAACAATGTTACTATTTATTTCTGCTCATCTTACATGTAATTAAAATAATTGCACGTTTTAGTTTTTCTGCCGAATCCTCCTGGTCTTAATTCTTTTGGTCAATGTGATATAATCACACTATTTATTTAATCTAAAAGTACACAGAACCTTCCCTTTTGCCAGCATAATAGTCCCATTCTTCTCTTGGCTTTTCTTCTACAATGATGCCTTCCGTTGTGATCAGTCCAGCCTGGACAAGCAGTAGTTGCTCCACCATGATGAGTAAGTCCTTAAATGAAAGCTCAGCTATGGATCTACTAGTTCTTCGACTGAGCTCACCATGAACAAGTCAGTTCCACACTCAGTTGGAAGCTTCACCTCCCAGGCTTTTGGGCTTATTCACCTGCACGTTTTCATTACAACATACTCCTTTGTCTTTAATGATCTGATGTCCAGGGCCCCACATCAAAATGTCTGTTTTATTTTAAAAACAGAGATTTGTGGGCAGGGAATTTATTGAGAAAGAATTTTCCTCTCAGCCTGGTCTAACACTGACACCAATCCCCCTGCCCCATCCCCATGAGCAGTGAAAGAAACCTCAAGTGTAAGCCACCAGGCTCCTCTAACATCGGTTACTTCATATTGTTTCTAAAACTCTGTAATGATAAGACTTGTCTCAGTGGTTTCAACTTTACCCTCTAATTAAATCCATCTGAAGGGCTGAAGTTTAGGCAAATAACTGAATGATTTCAATGAAATGAAGAACTTGAGAATTATGCTCAAAATAATTTTCCTGGGGTTGGAAAGATGGTTCAGCAGTTAAGAACTCTTGATGCTCTTGCAGAGAATACAGATTTGAGCCCCAGCTCCCACATGCTTGCTCACAAACATGGGCAGCTCCAGTTCTAGGGGATGTTCTTACTTGTAGGGGTACTAGGCACTCACTCGGTGCAGTGCACATACAAACATGCAGGCAATACCCTCACACACATAACACAATAAATAATAATAATTCTAATTTTTTTCTAACATTATTTTTAGCAGTAATGTCAAGAGATAATTTGAGATTAAAAATTCAGATCATAGCCAAGTGGTGGTGGCTCATGTCTCTAACCCCAGCACTCATGAGGCAGAGACAATAAGATCTCTGTGAGTTCGAGGCCAGCTGGGTCTACAAAAGCTAGTTCCAGGATAACCAGGGTTGTTACACAGAGAAACCTAGTCTCGAAAACCAAAACCAAAAATCAAATCATAGCTCAATTATCATATGAAAAAGAATATGTATTGAGTGTTTATTGATGAGCTCTGTAGAGAATACTAGAAGGTATACTTCAGACTGAAGAGAAGATAAATACACCAAGAAGCTTCAAAGGGAAAATGTTGCTACTATGATGTGTCAAAGTAGGAATGAAATAACAAACACCACAAAAGTCAGCAAAATGACAGTAATTAATGCTCATCGTTCAATAATAACACTGAATATAAATGGCCTGAATTCCCTAATCCAAAGATCTAGACTGGCCTTTTGGATGAGAAAACACTATCTATATTATCATTGTCTACAAGAAACATGCTTCATCTTCAAAGGTGTTTGCGAAATCCAGCCTCTCTCTATGGTAAAAGTTCTAGAGAACACAAGGTTAGAAGAGGGCAGAATTCAGTGTATAATGGCTACTGTGATAAACCCAAAGCCAGTAAACGCAATGCACATTCTTCTCGGCAGCCTGTGCAAATTCCTTTTAAATAGATCAAATATTGAGACACAAAGAAAATCTCAACACCTTTATGAAACCCAAAATAACTTCACATTTTCTATCTGACTACAGTAGAACAAAGTTTGGAATCAGTAGTGAAAGAAAGTCTCAGAAATACACAAACTCATGGATACTAAATAACACACTCTTGAACAAGGCCATTGAAGAAATGAAGAAGAAAATTGAAAAATTTTTTGAAATAAAAATGCGATATACTAAAACTGCTGGGATATAATAGAACTATCTAAGAGGGAAATTTATAGCTTGAAGTGCCTGTATTTTAAAAAATCAGCAAGAACTAAAATAATTAAATGATTACCTGAAGGGTTTGTAAAGCCCAACATTCCTCCATGGTAAAAGTCCTAGAGAGTTCAAGGTTGGAGAGGGCCACACTTTAGTGTATAAAGACTATTTATGATAAACCCAAAGCCAATATAGTGCTAAGTGGAGAAAATGTTGAAGAGATTCCATTAAAATCAGGGGGAAAAAAAGAGGTGTCCACTCCCTCCACCTTACTCAATACCATGCTTGAAGTCTTAGCTAAATCAATAGAACTAGAGAAGTAAATGAAAGGAATTCAAACATGAAAAATAATTTGCATCTATCCCTATTTGCAGATTCTATGATGTTTTACATGAGAGACATGTTTTTACATTTTTTACAAGATTCCACAAGAAAACTTGTAGAACAGATCAACACTTTTAACAAAGTGGCACAATGCAAAAGTAGCAAACAAAATCAGTAGCTTTTCTATATATCATTCATAGATACATTGGAAAAATAAGGAAGGGGGAACCTATGTACTACAGCTTCAAAAAAATAAAACAAAATACCCCAGAGTAAACCTAACCAATAAGGTGAATGGTCTGTTTAATGAAGACTTTAAGACTCAGAAGAAGGAAAGATGGAAAGACTTCTTGTGACTATGGATTGTTAGAATCAGTATTCTGAAAATGATCATAGTATCAAAAGCCATTTATACAGATTCAGTGTAATCCCAAGCAAAATACCCATGCTATTCTTTGCAGAAATAGAAAAAACTTTAAAATCCATATAAAAATATGTATTTAAAAATCCAGATTGATAATCCCAAGTTATGCAGTAGAACTATTGTCATTAAAAAAAAAAATAGCTGGACAGTGATGGTGCACTCCCAGCATTTGGGAGGCAGAGGCAGGCGGATCTCGGTGAGTTCGGGGCCAGCCTGGTCTACAAAGCGAGTTCCAGGATAGCCAGGAATACACAGAGAAACCCTGTCTCGAAAAACAAACAACACCAAAATAAAGAAAAGAAGAAAGAGAGAGAGAGAGAGAGAGAGAGAGAGAGAGAACATAGCACTGACAAAAAATCAGACACATACAACAATAAAATAGAATAGAAGATCCAGACTTATGCTTATGCATTGACAGATACCTGGTTTTGCAAAGATGCAAAAATCGTGTACTGGAGGAAAGAGCATCTTCAACAAACAGTGTTAGATGAACTGGATGTCTACATGTAGAAGAATACCTTAGCCTTATTTCTTCACCTACATGAAAACTAACTTCAACTCAATCAAAGCCTTTTTTTAAAATAAAGCCTGGAATTCTGAAATTGCTAGAAAGAAGGTAAGTTATATGCTACAACATCTACCATAGGTAACTGTGCTCTAAATAGGGCTTGACCAGAAAATAAGACCAATAACCGAGAAGGGAGATTTTGTGTAATTAAAAGACTTCTGGATAGCAAAGAAAAGAGATAGCCCATTGAATGAAAGAATGTCTTCATGGGCTGTTCACCCAAAAGGAGATTATTATCTAGAGCCCACAAAGAAGTCAAAACACAAAACATAAAGAAGTAGATATGCCAACGCAAAGTGAGCTAGAAATCTGAAGGACAAGTGCTCAAAAGAAGAAATACAAATAGGTGATAAACACTTAAAATGGTTTACACCATCACTAGCCAGCTGGAAAAGCTAATTTTCCCCTTGAATCTATGGCCGCTAAATAAAAACTCTGGTATCAAGTGTGCAACTGCTCCTCACTGGCCAGGGAGAACCTACAGGTTCTTAGAACGATGGAGCCTTTTGCCATTGCTCTTGGCTGTCCCCAGAACTAGAAGGTGAAATCATACTCATGAAGGCACTTCTCTCCTTGGTGGCATAACATAGTGATGTCAAGTTGAAACTCAGATGAAAGCCTTCTTCATCCCAGCTAGGTTTCATAGTCCCGAAGGGGAGAAAAGCTATCAAAAGTCTTAATCAGCGGTGAACCCTGTGAACTATGATAGCAACATGACCAGCAAGATGTTCCCACCTGTGCGGCAGTCGTGCAGCTGTCGGGAGGAAGCCAACTACTCTCTCCACTTTTCTGTAGAGAGGAATTTGTAGCTGGTACTGTAAACCCAGTCAAAGGACCAAGGCAGGGGAGGTTACAGGCCCCAGGTGGGCTCTTAATCTTGTTTAAGTCAACTGAGGTAGAGTCAAACTGCCTTCTGAATATGTGCATTTATTCCTTTTACCATTCTCAGCTTTCGTCAGGGAAACTTTTCTATTCTGTGAAGTGTGAGGAATGTAGAAGCTAAAGACTGCAAAAGCTGCTGGGAATAAGTAACCATGGAGCGCTCAACTCTACATAATACATTTATTCAATTGCCTCCAAGCTTTAGGGAGCATTGTGGAAGAGGGAAAGGAAAAGACAGAGCTAGAGGAAAAGTCTGCAAAACTCCATTCTCTGAGAAAGTGCAATTGTTGCAATTGTAAAATTTCAGCAGCTACTGGTGGTTGCACTAGATCTGGAGGGAACCCTCACTGCTGAGCTATTTCCTATGGCTGTATTCAGGGAAATAGGGACTCAGTGACTTCAGTTGTATACCCACAGGTTACAAAACAAAACCAAATGTCATGAATCTGGTTCAAGGTAGCTATGCAAAAAAAAAAAAAAGTTCATGAATCTGACTCAAGGGTGGGAATGGAGGAAGGGGGTTGATACTGGTGGGAAGGAGAGAAAAGAGGGTGGTGGGAAAGACTAGCAGAATGCCTTATGTACATGCATAAAATTGTCAAAGAAATAACTTAATAAAAATTCAGTCAAAAATGGAAAAAATTCATAGTATCATAGATAACATCATGCAAGTATAGTTATTTTATAATCCTTTTCATGATATTTGCTATACATTTTTAAACATGTAATTTGAGATCATTTACCTTTAGTTTTATATAATTATCTATTTTTAAACCTAAAATATACATGTATATATATACAGTAAATACAGGAAAAGCATGGAGGCGCTTTGCTTATTTTTGTGTGACTCACAGTTGATACTTTTATATTTTTAAATGGTTAAAAGGTCTAAAGAAGAATAAGATATCATGATTTGAAATTTGCATTTAATTGCCCAGGGATGGTAATGCAAAACTTTAATCTCAGAGCTCGGAAGGCAGAGGCAGGCAGATCTCTGTGAATTCGAGGCCAGCCTGGTCTATAGAGTGAGTTTCAGGACAGTCAAACCTACACACTGAAACCCTATCTGGAAAAACCAAAAAACAAATTTTGTATGTAATTAAAAATTATGCTCATGAATACATTTTTATCGAAAAACACTTTCAAAAATGGAACTGGGACAGGCTTTTCTCTTCTCCACAGCATTTTTATAGTGTTGGAAATGTAAACCTTATGGATTATGTACAAAGTACTAGGTTCCAAATGACTAAGGCAGAGACCATGGGTTCCTTGCTGTATTCCCAACATTCTACTTGGAGCACTAACCATAAATGAGTTAGAAAATGAAAAGACAAGAAAGGATTTATTCTCTGCTAAGTCTAAAGGCCTGCAGCTCTTAGACTTCCTCTACCTAATGTTCAGTATCTTCTAGATTATCAATAGAGCAAGGTCCCTAGAGTCACATCTTATTGTACTGTTGCTTGGTGAAACGTCTATCTCCCTTTTCTTCATGATTATGCGCCCAGAACTTTTTGAGATACAAATCATGAGTAGAACATTCTAGAACTGTTAGATCAAAATTTGGGCCCAGCTTTGTCATTCAGTACAAATATGACTTTCGAGAAGCTTCATAGATATGCTTGGTTTCCTCATCTGTAGAATGAGAATAATATAGTCTGTATACTATGCTCCCACAAGGAAATAGGGATGGTTAGATAGGGCAATTCACCCAAAGCACTTACTTAGTGATTCATGGCCCTACAGAAACTAGAGACTGTCACCCTCATCTCTGTTACTTTTATGATTATATTCTTATTACCCTTTAAGCTATAATCATTATAAGCCAGCAAAAAGTTTAGAACATGTTTATTTAACTCTAGTTTCTTTATGATCTAAAGATAGAAATCTAAAAAAAAATCCCTCATACTTCAAGAATATTCCTGATTTCCTATAAATTTTTGCATAGTGGTAAGTGTTCTTAGGGAAGAAACAGTGTATTTGGCCTGAGAACCGTGAACACTGATCCCATCTGTATTTCTGATCTGAAAATCAAATGCTCAGATTTTCAAGAGGGAGAAAAGTTGACTTGTAATTTCAATGTGAAAACAAAACGATATTCAGAGCAAATACCAAACAAAGACATTTTCACTTGTGTGATCTGTTATTTTTGAATATGCTTGGTTTTAAAAATTTGGTTTTAAAGCAAGTAAAAAGAGAGCTGGCCAGGAGAGGCAGAGTGCTAGAGAAATGTGAAGTTGATTTACTTTTGCTTTTCCTCCCTGCCCTGTTTGCATATTCAGGAACCATTCCAGCAATCTACTTTGTATCAAAGTGATTTCCTTCCTGAACACGGATGATTCACTTGGTGGTTCTTCAAACATGACTAAATGCAGCATGTCCTCATTAGGCGGAAGAAGTTTCCAGAAGGCTTCCTTAAAGACTCGTCCTGTGATTAGACAGTACTAACAAGAGCTGAAAGTTCCCTAGGACCCTCCCTTTGCTGATTGTAAATTCTTTGTCAGCAAGATTTTATCTACACAGCTGTATGCTTTACACAGCATAGACCCAACCACAGTAAATGCCACTGGTAGGGGATGGATAGACAATAATATTTTTTATTCTCAATGTGCTATGATGTTAAAATGTAGATTTTCCCCAAATTCCTTATACAGTGTAATTAATAGATTCTCACAAACCACTTTCCTTTCGTTCCTTCTTTACTTTATTTTTTCTTTCTTTTCTTTCTCTCTCTTTCCTTTCTTTCTTTCTTTCTTTCTTTCTTTCTTTCTTTCTTTCTTTCTTTCTTTCTTTCTTTCTCTTCTCTCTCTCTCTCTCTCTCTCTCTCTCTCTCTCTCTCTCTCTCTGTCTGTCTGTCTCTCTCTCTCTTTCTATTCCAAGTTGTCATCCAAGAACTCAACAGTTAAAGTGATCTTACCAGAAAAGGTGGAGCCTGTTAAAATATTACATCATCTGAACATACTGAGCCAAAGAAAGATCTTCTCCTCTGGTTCTGCCAAATTAGCTTGTCCAGTAACTCAAACTACTTTAGTACTATCTTTGCTCGAGAAAATATTGATGAGCTGTTCATCTTGTTCTCAGGAAATTTAGAAAGATTTAGTTATGAGTTGCACAAGACGTTTTTTGCTAGCAGATTACATCCTTTTGCTTTAAAACTTACTTAATGTCTTTATTAGCATGTGTTAATTATAATGAAATTGGCTTGTTCCTTTTAACACATGTATAGAATTTACTGTGGTCAGATTATTTATCTCCATTATCCTCTTCTATCCCACTCCCATTCATTCCCTTTTTCTTCTCCATTAGTCTCCCTTCTACATTTGTGTCGTTGTTGTTGTTAATGTTCATTACAGGAAGATGGTTGAGGCTTTATTTATAGGAGCATGGGGATCTCATTAGTGATTCCACCACTAAAGGAAGCACTCCAGAAAAAAGGATGAAAAAAATGTACTAGGCAAAGATGCATCAATGAGGTGACAGCAGTTGATGGCCATAGCCTGAAGCTCCCAAGAAGGTCAAGAAACTTGAACAGGCCTTAAAGAGAAGGGATCTCACTTAATTCTCCATCAACGTGACTTCACAAGTACTAGCCAAAGAGATCAGCTGATATGAACAGCCCACATCCAGTTCTGTGTTTCTGGTGCAACTCAAATTGTTGAGAAAATACTTTCATGGGAAAGATACTCTCTTTTTTCATGGACTATCGACCAGAGCTCATTCCCAGGGTAGTGGAATTCTTGAAGTCTTGTAATTCTCATTTGTTTCAGAAAGCTTTGCTTCTGACCAATATTGCTTCATGAGCTTCTGAGAACACTTATGCTATCTTGAAAGAGGGTATCACCCTGCCTCTGATTGAGATTCTATGTGGACCCTCATTAATATTTCCAGTCATCCCAGAATTCAGACATCATCATCTCAAGCAATGTTATCCCTCACTGGCTTGTTGCAGAATATTTAATTACACTGTGACTATGTGTCTTTGGCAAGGTTCCTTCTGATTAGTTTAATAAAAAAGCCAAATGGCCAAAAGCTAGGCAGGAATAGGTTAGGTGTGACTTCTGGGAACAGAGAAGACTCTGTCTGGTAAGGAGAAAGAAAAAATGAGTCAGATACAGAATGAGTTAGACATAAGGAATGGGATAGAGGTAAAAGCCATGTGGTAGAACGTAGATTAATTAAAAACATGGGTTAATTTCAGTTATAAGAATTGGTTGAAAACAAGCCTAAGCTAAAGGCCAAGCTTTCATAATTAATAATCAGTGTCATTATTTGGGAACTGACTGGTGAGATAAAGAAAGACTTTACACCTGCTAGCTTTTACGTCACCAACCATTCCAATCACATTTTTTTTTTCAGTACATTCCGTGATCCTTGTCCAACATGTGCCAAAATAAGGGCCTAGATCCTCGAGAGACAGCAGCAGTAAGGCACATGCTGCCTGCCTCCTCCCATCTGAAGGATATCCTTCTTTCTGGCACCTGCTGGGTCCTGTCCTACCTCACCAAAGGCTGCCAAAAGCACAGCAGCAAAGTGGTTGTTGTGGGTTTCCTGCCCAGGATGATGGAGCCTATGACTAACTTGGAATTCAATATCTTGAGCCATTTTCTCCAAACCGTAGGCAACATTGTCCCAGGAACAAATCTACATAGCATATAAACAAATCATAACATAACAAATCTAGATAGCCATGGATGCAGGCATGCTAGAGGCATTGGACCTGTTTTTGAAGTACCCAAAGGCCGCTGTCCTTGATTAGACTCTGGGCAATATGGCTGCAAAAAGATCACACATCCAGCAGCTGATCTTGTATGATCTGACAAAAATGCATAATTCAAAGTCCTGAAAAGGCTGTATGGACCCTAACAAGTCTCTTCATGACTTTCAAAATTTTCAATCATACATGGCTAATTCCTTGTGAAGGAAGTTAACAACTGGCTTTTTCCCATGGTGTGAAGATTATTTTTTTCCACCTTGGTAGTTATTTCTTCAGATTATTAACACTGAATCCAATGTTTTCCCTGGAATAGCATTCTCTTGGGAACAGCTGTTGTTTCTAAACAAGGCAAGCAGAATTGTGACCGGATAAAGCTTTCAGGCAATGATTGACTTCTTAGTGCATTGCCACTGTGGAGCAAGTCACCTCCTTGAAACATCAAAACTCAGTCTATAATGAAAAAACAATATTCATGAACTGCCCCATTCTTACCACTTCTCCTTCAGGTACCTAGAGATTGTCACATTTTAAAGGACAGAATCTGATGCTGACCATTAGGTTAGTTGCATTTTTTCAAGATTATTTCTAGGCTACTTTTATGGTAAGAATTTTCCAACCTATTGTTTCCTCTCCTTGCTCATAAAAGTCCCAACCCCTTAACTGTGTTCTTTTATTGTCTCAACCACATAGCCAGAAGTTCTGTACTCCTTAAGATGGCTTACCCTGCTGTCATCCCTATTGGAAAGCTTTCTGCTTTTACACCACTGTCCTGAAGGCGACACGTTTTATCATAGAGCAAATCACTGACATATCTGGACGTGGAGACAGCAAACTCTCTCTTTGTCCTACAGAATGAATGGTTCCATTGACCGACTTACTCTTCTATGGGTTTCAATAGTACTTTAAAGAGAATCTGCTGGAGATAGGAGCACCTTCCTGTGCTGTGATATGTAACATCTGCACACTCATTCACAGACAGTCCTCCGCAGACTTTAACTATAGAGAATGAAAGTTTGCACAATACTTTATTTCATGAAGGGCAAGTCAACCTGATTAACAACCACTTGTACGACTAGCTTTCCTCTACTAGTGAGGCTCTCTCCACATTGCTTAGCCACTGAATATTTATGATGTGGGTTGTTTAGGAATAAACTGAGTCATATTTGCCCAGTTTAATTTAGCTCAGTTCCGTCTGTCACCACATGAGTTCTGGGAAACAAATTCAGGTGGTTAGGCTTGGCAGCAAGCATCTTTCCTCAGTGAGCCATATTGCCAGTCCATCCCTATTCTATAATACATGGGTTACTGCTTGTTGTCTCATGAAGACTGAGAGATAATGTATGCTTTTACTAATTTTTATTGTTTCATTAATTTTTACTATCAACTTGATTAGCTCAAGAAGCACCAAAGACATTAATAAAGCCCCACTCTGAGTGTGTCTGTGATGGTATCTTCAGTGACAGATTACAAGGACACTGATCTAGAGAGTGGATTTGTTCCTTCGTGTATTCGTAGTATGATGGCATTTTGGAAGATGTGAAAGACAAGAAGTGGTACCCCATTGGCAGGAACAGACCATCAGGGTGTGTTCTGGCTCAGTTTTACCTCTGTGCTTTCTTGGCTTCCTTGCTGGCTTGATGCATGTTCTGTTCTGTCGTGCCCTCCGCAGATGAAATGAACCCTCTGCAACCGCAAACAATATAAATCTTTATCCCAAGCCGCTTGTGTTGATGGACTACCTCTACGGAGAGATTAACTAATCAGAAAAGCTTTGTGATTTAGATTTAAATCACAAAAGATGGATGATCCCATATAAATTAGTTTCTGAAATTGTGAGTTAAATATTTCAAGAGTCGAGAGTTTCTACTCAGAGAGAATGAGAACATATTTCAATAAAAATTTTCAACTACCAAACATATACAACATATATGTCATTACTATCACAGATGTGTGGACACACAAACACATATGCATGTGAAATACATGAGTCAGACAAATTTTAAAACAAGACTAACTTTACCTTATGTTAGTTATGAAGATATACTTACTAGATTTATGTGCTTTTTTCTTGATATTCTGAATTGGTCTTCAATAATTTAAAATATTTACTCTTCTGGTATAAGCTCAATTGCTGATAAATAAACAGAAAAAATAGGCCAGTGATAGGTGCTATTATATGTTGTCTCTGCCTTGAACCTCACATTTGATGGGTATTTTTTATCAAAAACAAACTCGGACACTGTAACTTGTTTAACTGAAGTCTTGACATAAAAAGGAGAGTTTAATGTCAAATTAACAAAATCTATGATCATTAGATAGAACTTTCTGGATAGCTCACTAACATACAGATGTCAGTTTATAGTATATACATAAATACATGCCTATTAACAAAGATGTAGACCCCCTGTGACCTTTCTTTCTTTGTGGTAAAATTAAGTTTTGAATATATCACAATCATTTTCCCTGGTCATTAACAATATTGAGATGAGAAAAAAAATGATCAAGTTGAAATAGTGTTCGGTGGCAGGTTGTACTGGTTCTCATTTCATGCTCTCCAAATCCAAATGTCACCATTAACAAAGAGGATAGATTCCTAGCCAGGTACCAAGGTTCACAAGTAAACAAATTCATGCAGGGCCACCACATCAGCATCATTCTCTTCTGGTGGCATGGTTTCCTGTTCTGGACATCTCTGGGCATAGCCAGTCAGGGTTGAGGCGGTTCTACCTACCCTCTGCAGGAGGAACTGACACAGGGAAAAGAGTCCTCATGAATCTCAATGAAATTGAGGCTCAGATTGGAAGATGCATCACATTCCTAAATGTAAAATATTTAAGACTATTTTTACTAGAAATTAAAAGTGTTATTTTATATGATTTAATTCATCCCCATTTTGGGGAGGGTTAAAGAGGGTCTTTTTTTGTTTGTTTTGTTTCGTTTTACAACAGATCCCCAGTAGGGCTTTCCCCTGTCCCTCGGTCTTACAGAGGGTTCCGGATAGTCCCCCCCCTCTTCCCATCCCATGTTGTCATCAGCCTTGCAATGCCATCTCCTTGGGGTAGTGCTCAAGAAAATGGGGCTCCATTGGTTTATCAACAGACTTAGCACAGTCAGATATAACCTAAGGAGAATGGGTGGGCTTGGCAATTGTATAAAGTTTTGGCAACTTGGTGAATTCTTCATGCTGACCATTGTGGGTGAGGATGCAATCCTTGGGGTCCTTGAATGGATCTTCCCTTCCATTACACACATACAGCAGCAACAGCTTCCTCAGAGATCATGGTGGGTTAAGTGTGAAATCTGGACCACGCCTGAGTCTTCTTTAGACTCTGCACAGGTTGAGAAATGACTTTCTTTTCATCCTATATCACCATACCAATGAAACTTGGCCTTTGAATTAAATTTCCATTTATACTACTAATCTTTTTTGTTGTTGTTGTTTGTCTTTTGTTTGTTTTGTTTTGTTATTGGTTTTTTGAGACAGGGTTTCTCTGTAGCTTTGAAGCCTGTCCTGGACCTAGCTCTTGTAGACCACTCTGGCCTTGAACTCACAGAGATCAGCCTGCCTCTGCTTCCCGAGTGCTGGGACTAAAGGTGGTGGTGCACCCCACCACCCAGCTAGACTACCAATCTTATGAAATACCTTCTTTTTATAGCTATAAGAAATTTGGTCATAGTAGAGGATGGAAACACGTAGAAATAACAATTTAGCCATTAACTCTGTTTCCCAGTCAAATTATCGCTTTGGCCTGTGACTATTTTTTTCTAACCTTGATATCACTCCAATATTTACAGTAACTGTGTCTCCACTCCTCACTGTGACTGCCTTTGGAAAACTTCCCCCCAACCACCTGTTTGTAGCTGGAGTTGCTAGTCACATTACTCAACCAGATCCTGTGCCACTGATTGGTCCCAGTCAGTGACTCCCAAAGACTTTTCCAATCCAAGTAGGATGAGAACCACGGGAGAGAAGGGAGCTGTTTACTAGAGGTATTTACTTGTTAGACATTGCCATTATAGTATAAATCGATTTTAAATCTACCTTACATAACAAATGCATGTGGAAATCTGTTCCTGTGTTTACCTTTTATGTAAATCAAGGATTTAACCCTTTTAGTCAAGATGATTTACACTCCTGATACTAGATTGCAATGATTCTCCCTTTCAGAGTTTCATGACTGACTTCAGTGTTACATGGCAGAAATTCTTGGATTTCAGTGTACTCTCCCTCTTGCCCAAGGAGGAACTTACGAATATTGCAAAATAGCAATTGTTCTCGCCACATTAATTCTGAAAAGGAGTCATTCCTAATGAGTATTGAGTAATGAGGAGGAGTTCAATGGGGGCACAGGTCTCGGGGGGGGGGGGGTCAGTGCTCTCACTGGGGGTCACTCCTAATGAGGAGACATGTGAAGGCACAAGTCTTTGCTGGTTTGTGTCTCCGAATCACTCACTGAGAGGTGGGCAAAGGCAGGAAGGCTCTCAGCCACTGTTTAAAGGAGGAATTATCTGTGCACCTGTCCCATGGCTGCAGTGACAGCTTGACAGGAGCAAAGCATGCTGGGAGTGGGCTCCTAGGTCTCACAGGAGCTGGAAATGCTCTGCTGCTTCAAGAATGCCTCAGCAATGTGTTAGGCCCAGCAGTGTGTTTAATGGGCTTCTCTCAAATTCTTTCATTTTCTTAACCAGGGAGAAGAATGATGATTTCTAAAGGCAGAGAAACCCAAAAAATCTTAAAAAAAAAAAAAGGAAAATTCTAAAATTCCCAAATCAAAACCAAAGTTAAAAACATGATATTCAGTGCAGCAAAATTTGTCATGAGTGCAATAATGATATTAATGTTATCAAGATTACCAGCTGTTTTCTAATGGGACTGAAGATCCACACTATAGTATGTATGCCTACTATTGTAATCTGGTCAATAATTTAGGGTTGGCAAGCTTACAGGTCCCATGGGTGAACCCAGTACTATTATTTTCCACTGTCCTCTAAATTTGCACCTCTGAACCCATGTATTAGTTCAGCTCCCGGACCTCACCAGAGAAATTTCTTTGTATAGTGGATAGTAGTTAATTCAGAAACTCACAACTGGTTGTGGCGCAGAGACTAAGTGTCTGTGGAGTGTTCAGCCACAAGTGGGATGTCTGTGTCATACACTGTCCCCTTAAGGTTCAGAGACTGTTGAAGAAGAGAGCAAGGAAGACTAGATGAACCAGAGGGCAGAGAGGACTGGAGCAAAACGGCATCTTCTGGGCATGACAGAATCGACACACCTAATGAACACACAGCAGTTGTGGCTGCCTGCCCAAGACCCTCACAAAATCAAACCAATCAACATGCCAGCAAGGATAGGAGAGACCCTCATAAGCTCCCACTCCTTTCTGAGAAACTGTTGGCAGTTGATGGCTTCTGGAGGAGAGATACTTTTCTTTCTTTTTTTTCTTTTCTTATTGTTTTTATTGAGCTATATATTTTCTCCACTCCCCTCTCTTCCTCTCTGCTCCCCCTCAACCCTCTTCCATGGTCCCCATGCTCCCACTTTACTCAGGAGATCTTGTCTTTTTATACTTCCCAAGAAGATTAGATCTACATATTAGGGTCCTCTTTTGTTGTCTAAGTTCTCTGGGAATGTGAATTATAGGCTGTTTTTTATGTGCTTTATGTCTAAAAGCCACTGATGAGTGAGTAAATGTGATATTTGTCTTTCTGGGTTTGTGTTACCTTACTCAATATGATGTTTTTTCGCTCCATCCATTTACTTGCAAATTTCAAGATGTCATTATTTTTTTCTCCTGTGTAGTACTCCATTGTGTAAATGTATCACATTTTCCTTATCCATTCTTTGGTCAAGGGGCATTCAGGTTGTTTCCAGGATCTGGCTATAATAAATAATGCTGCTATGAATATAGTTGAGCACATGTCTTTGAGGCACGATTGAGCATCCTTTGGATATATACCCAAAAGTGGTACTACTGGGTCTTGAGGAAGGTTGTTTCCTAATTTTCTGAGAAATCACCACAAAGATATCCAAAGGGGCTGTACCAGCTTGCACTCCCACCTGCAATGCAGGAGTGTTCCCTTTGCCCTACATCCTCTCCAGCATAAGTTGTCATCAGTGTTTTTCATCTTGGCCATTCTTACAGGTATTAGATGGAATTTCAGGGTTGTTTTGATTTGCATTTCTTTGATGGCTAAGGATGTTGAACATTTCCTTAAGTGTCTTTCAGCCATTTTCAATTCCTTTGTTGAGAGTTCTCTGTTTAGGTCTGTACCCCATTTTATTTATTTATTTATTTATCTATCTATCTATTTATTTTTTTGATGACCAATTTCTTGAATTCTTTGAATATTTTGGAGATCAGTCCTCTGTCTGATGTGGAGTTGATGAAGATCTTTTTCTGCTCTGTAGCTGCCGTTTTGTCTTGTTGACCATGTCCTTTGCTTTTCAGAAGATTCTCAGTTTCAAACAGTCTCAGTTTCTGTGCTGCTGGGGTTATATTTAGGAAGTGGTCTCCTGTGCCAGTGCATTCAAGTGTACTTCCCACTTTCTCTTCTATGAGGTTCAGTGTGGTTGGCTTTATGTTGAGATCTTTGATCCATTTCGACTTGAGTTTTGTGCATGGCGATAGATATGGATCTATTTTCATTCCTCTACATGTTGACATCCAGTTTTGCCAGAGCCATTTGTTGAATATGTTTTTTTTTCCATATTTTTATTTCTTTGTCAAAAATCAGGTGTTCATAGGTGTGTAGATTGATATCTGGGTCTTTGATTTGGTTCAATTGGTTTTCCTGTCTGTTTTTATGCCAATACCAGGTTGTTTTTAGTACTGTAGAGAGCTACTTTTCTTAAGGGTGTGGCCAGTAGCAGTCAACCATGCTACAGTGGATTGGCTCCACACCCATGAGTATATGTGGTGTGGGAGTTCCTTCTGCATATGTGTTGCTTTTACTGGTTAGTTAATACAGCTGTTTTAGCCAGTAGTTTAGCAGAATAGAGCAAGGCAGGAATTCCAAGCAGAGAGAGGAGGAAAGAATGTGAAGTCAAAGACATAGCCACCACAGGATACAGATGCCAGAGGTCACCAGATGGAACCTTACTGGTAGGTGACAACCACGTGGCAACACACAGATTGATAGAAATGGATTAATTTAAGATATACGTGCTAACCAATAAGAAGCATGGGCTAATAGTCAACCAGTGTTGTAATAATATAGTTTGTGTGTAATTATTTTGGATCTGGGCAGCCAGGAAACAAATGAGCAGCCTCCACCAACATGTATGTGTAGCACAAATTATACTATGTGGGTTTTACATACAATAATGATAAAAAGACATAAAATTGAGCAGCATTGTGGAAGTGGGGAGTAGATATGGAGGAGTTAAGGGGAGCAGTAAGGGTGTAGCTACAATAGAAATACACTGTACACACATGAACTTCTCCAAGATTTAATAAAAATATGTATTAAAAACACAGTATGTCCTCACCAAATATTATTTAGCAATGAAAACAAATACACTTCAGGTATACACAAGCACGAATACAAAATACAACCATAAAGTTAAGAAAAAAATTAAACACAAACAATTAGGTATGTTGATTTATTTAAAGTTCTGGAAAAGAAATATGCTCACAGATAGTCTAAAAACATAAAAAGTGGTTATTATAAAGTCATTATAGTTATTGAATCCAGGGAAAGAAGGAAGGCGCAGGCTGGAGAGATTCATGGGACAGTGACTATTTGATAGCAGTATTCCGTTTCCATGTATGTCTGGAAGAAGCATGAGTGTTCACTTCCGTCCTGTATTATGCTTTAAATGTTCCAAACGTGTTCTGTTTCTCAGTAAACATAAGCTAAACTCCAATCATAACTAATTGAACATGTTCATTTCTTTTAAGATACCAAATAATTTTAAAACTGGTATGTGAGAGATGGTCATAACAGCTTAAAATCATGACATGGGGTGTGCCTATTTTTGGTTTTACGAGGAAACATTATTTAGAGATGCTGGCCGTAGATTAGGGTCAAAATCATCAGGAATAAGAGCTTTTCTTTTCTTTTACTTTTTTTTTAATTCCCTGGGGGTTTGCAAAAACTGCATGACACATTTTTTAATTCCATAATTGCTTCAGTGTTTTAGATATCTTTGCTGAATGTGCTCTCATTTTCTTCACCGTGCCATATCAAACAAGAGATTAATGGGAGTGTCTGCTGATTTTGTTGATACTGGCGACTTAAAGAAGCGTGTATTAAAGACAAGTTAGGACGAATATTCTCCTGGCAGCACTACATTCAGACGAGGTCCCCAAATTCCATTTGAAAATACTTGAGCTATTGGAAAGACTCCTTTGTGCTGTTGTATCCTGAAGGCATCATGGGTTTATTATTGGGCACCTGTGCAGAAGGGAAACTTGCTTCCCTAAACCTGGGGTTAGCATTTGTAAGGAAGTGAACCTGCCCATAGCAGACCTACTAAGAACAAGAGCATATGTGCTTGTCTGATTGATGCCTTTTAGTGCAACGCTCTGAATTCTGACACCACTTAAACAGGTAATGGATATTAAATGGTTTGTATTTATATTTTTTGTTTGATGTGATATTAAATTGAGGATTTGTATCGCCCATATTTTCAACTGTTCCATGAAGATGTGATTACCAGGTTGAGAAAAAAGAAATTGTAACTAAACGTTTTAAAATAAATGTATCCGTTGTAAACGCTGCACAGTTCTGACTCCAACACAAATGACTACAATGAATTCTGTTGTGCATCATTGCAGATTTTATCTGTGCTGTGCACCCACACATGGTTTCCCCTCCCGTCTGATGACATCACCTACATTGCTCTTTCAAAACCTTTTTTTTTAAAATTTAGTAGACAACTGTCCAAAAAAGCACTAAAGATGAAGGTAGACATCTTCCAGATACTGTAAGGGTTGTATTATGTAGGTGGATATTTAGTCCCTCTGATCTGTAGAGGAAGTTAGATCTTCCAGCAAACCTATGCATTGCCCCCCCCCCGATCTTCTCTACTTTCCTTTAGTTACCTGATTTCTTGCCTAGAAATCACTTGTCTTTGAACATTGACTACACATTAGAATTACTCGAAGCTTTTACAAAATCTCATGGTGTGGCCAAGTTCAGAGGACTTCAGCTAAGTTTGATAGCTGGGACTCAGGTTTCAATATGTTTTGTTAGTTTGTTTTTGAGAGATACCCTTTGCTGAAACTTAGAATCCTCCTGCCTAAGCCTCTTGGGATGGCGAGTGTGTGTGATCTACCCTCTCATCAGCTCCATTAACCCAACGGAGTGTTTTCCAAATGCAATGATTAGGAACAAAAATTTAAACAGGATTTCTAGTCATTCTGATGTTACGAACCCTTGATGTCTACTTCGCAGATGATGGAGTAGTAATGATTACACACAAGAGCTAGAAAACTCACTTTCATGTTCTGTGCACTGCCCTTTCCCTCTCAGCCTCCCCCTCCATTTCTCACCTTTCCTCTCAACAATTGTTCTTTATTTGATTTTTCCAGCATGTACTGTGTATCCACCCCCTGTGTAATTATCATAAATAATCAGCAAGATAGGACCTGTGGTACTAAGCCACACCTAGGTTGTGTTGTGAGCAACCTTGAGAAGTGATGGCAACCTAAACATTTGCACGCTCCTTGCCACAATGCCCTCCATATTTGAGGATTTCATCATAAGTAAACCCAACATATGAAACATGGGAATGCTTCCTTATGGTTAGAACCTTACCTGAAAGTCACCTCCCATATCAGTTGACGTGATGAATGCCTAATATACTTGACTTGGCATGCCTGGGATGGGTGTTAGCTATGGCTCAGGATGATTTTTTTTCAAATTAATAACAAAAACAATTGTTCTGCCCTATTAAGAACTGAGCAGGGGAAAATAAAAGGTTCTATTCAGCTGTAACCTGTGAACGCAAAGGAGTAATCCTTGCTTCTGTCACAGCTAAAGCAAAACAATTGGTAACATGACTGAGGGCCACAAAACTGCAGGAAACGTTATATTGGTATTTCAATAATTCTGATATTGGTGTGTAAGAGAAAACGTGTACAGTGAAGAGGGAATAAAGAAAGAACTCCCACACATACAGCAGAGGTTCCCAGTGAGCTATGAGGTGGTTGGGAAAGGACCTATCATGGGCTATTTTAAGAAGCCAATGTGAGAGTATTTAATAGCATATAATGTCACGTAGAATTGTCAAACTTTGCGTGTCTAAGTCACCAGTATTAACCAGCCCTCCATCTACATACATGTGTGAGACCTAGAGAACGTAAAAAGACAAAATTATATCCCATAAAATCCCTAACTACAGCAAAGAACATAGGGGCCAGAAAAATAATTTACTACTTAACTCTCAAACTAGAAAATAATTTGAATTTATTTAAGCATACTTTTGTAGTTCCTGATTTGTTGTGTCTGTCTTGTCAGCAATGAAGACGCAACACCGGACTCTTCTCACTGCGATTTTATTCAGGACCTTAGAATAATCTTCTCATCCTCTCGCTACCTCTCGCTACCTCTCGCTACCTCTCGCAACCTCTCGCCCCGGAGAAAAGCCAGTCTACAGCTTAAATAACCTCTGGGTAGCCAACCCCAGCAAGCCACGTGGGAAACACAGATAGGTCCAGAAACGCGGAAGCAAGCCAGATCTTTAGCATTAGCCATATATGGAGTTGTTCACACCTGAGAGCACTCACCTTTGGGAAGGTGGAAGGCAGGAATCAGCGCCACCTGTAAGGCATGGCATCACGCAGCTCTCTACACTGATTATTTTTCTCAGTGGAGTTTGCTTATAGAAGTTTATAAAGCCTTCCGAGAAAGCTGGTGACCCCTGGCTTCCTGTACACAGGCATTTACTTGAATTTTCAAAAGTACTTGTTAGCATCTGTCCTTATACCCACAAATGTAACCGTAGTACCCACCCATCATCAAGGATGCTTCTCTTGCAGCAGACAGAGACTGTCACAGAACACCACAACCAGTCAAAATGCAAAGTTTTGGAGACTAGTCCCAATGGATACTTCAACAGAACACTTGAACATCTACGGCTCAGTGGACACAGAGGAAGAGGTAGAGGGAAGATTAGAAGGGCCAGAGGACCAGGAAGTGTGCTATGAGATTCTGTCTCCTAGGAACAGTAGTGGCTCCATCCATAATGCTTCACCAACATGACCGCCTACACATGAGCTGAACAAGAATGACACTAGCAGGCATGCCAACATGAATGTGGAAAGGTCATAAGGACTCAACCCTACACAAAGAATACAGGCAAGTAAGGAAGGCTGAGAGTGTCAAAACGGTTTTCTCCCAGGGAAAAACACACCAATTGGTTGTCAAATACCAAATGCTAAGCCCTGAAAACATTTGCATAACATACAGACTAGTCCATTATATTTAGTAATATATATGTATAGACATGTACATATCTGCACGGAATACAATTGATAAAAAAGATCCACTAATTTGAAAGAGAACTAAGAGGAGTATATGAGAGGAGAAAAGGGAAGGAAGAAATGATGCAAAATGATGCAATTTACCATAATCTCAAAAACAAGGCAAAAACGTTTTAAAAACTGTTTTGTACTGTATTTCTTCACAGCCTACACTGATACACACTGATACCCCGATTCCTTTTGCTTTTTTTCCTTTTATATCTGGGTTTTGGTGGCCCAATCAGCACAGTATAATTTGCTTCTTATCTAACTGCATTATTGTTCATCAGATGTTTTCGACTATTGCTCATCCTTTGATCAGTGATTGGGCACTGTCAGTCTTTCCAATATGAGCAGTCACTGCACTGTGTGCCTTAGAGGACGACAGAGTAACTGAAGGGATGCTTACCCTCTTATCTGAAGCAGTCAACTCTTAGCCCTATGCATTTTTCCTTAGTTTATGTATGCAGCACCTGGAATAAGCCCAATTGGTCTTAATCTATTATGATAACTTTCTTAACACATCTAATATTGGTTTTATTATTAACTTTTGCTTTGCTTTGTGTTTTTTTTTTTGTTTTGTTTTGTTCTCTTGTTTTTTGAGACAGGGTTTCTCTGTAGCTTTGGAGCATGTCCTGGAACTAGCTCTTGTAGACCAGGCTGGCCTCGAACTCACAGAGATCCACCTGCCTCTGCCTCCTGAGTGCTGGATTAAAGGCGTGCTCCACCACCTCCCAGCTCTTATTATTAACTTTTGTCTCACATCAAATAAATCACTTTTTTCATTACCTGTTTACTTTCATGAAAAACTGATTTAGATGCCGCTTCCAGGAGAGGCAGACTTGTTCTTAGCTCTGAGTTCCATGACATACTGCTAACTGTGTTGACACATGAAATGAGCGTATCCTAAGCGCAGCTCTGAAACACAATTCTAGGATCTCCCAACCAGCCACACAAGCCAGCCAGCTCCTCCTGTTCCCGGTAATCATGCTGCTTCTCCAAACCTGCCCTGACGAACACAAGAATCTACACACTGCAAATTGATGTGTCTTATATTCTACGTTTTGCCTAATTTCCACGTTCAAACACAGATGAGAAAGATTGCACGCCTGTTTCAGGCTGCCAGCTTCTTAAGAGTTGTAGCTTTGAAATACTTTGATGTTTTGCTGCTGAAGAGAACCAGCTCTCTGCAGGTCAAAAACTGAAGAAGAGGTGTGCAGTCGTCGGCTGATCAAACAATAGACTTTTTTCTCTGAAGGAACAAAATTTAATTCTCTGGGGCCGGTGAAAAAGAGAAAAACACACATGCACGTGTGCACACACACATATGTACAAACATGCATGCATGTACACGCGCACGCACATCTCTAGCTTGTCAGGGTCTGATCTAGGATGCTGCTGATAAAAGAGCCAGGTCTCGGCAGGTTAGGAACTGAAGAGGAGGCACAGAGCCAGTGAACTACTGGACAGACAAACAGACACACAGGGAATTTTCTGAGGGACAAAGATCAATTCCTCATTTTATTTTTCTTTCCACTGGTTGTTCTGCTCTATTCTTTCTTTGCTCTTTTGTTCTGCCCTGATGCTTCCTCTTTTCTTCTTCCCAGCTGTTCTCCTTCTATGTCTTTCCTGATGTTTCCCTTTTATCTATTCCTGATATGTTTTTTCCACGCCTCTTATTTTCCACACTTCCTTTCTTATTTTTTCCCTGCATCAAATATACCCCAGCAAAAATTTTCAAGCAATATAAAAAATTACAATGTGGTTATATTCTATTTTTCTTCAAATGAATGATTACAATGAATACAAGTAAAAACCCGCATGCTGTCCATTACCTTTACACAATTAAACATTTTACATATTACAGGTGAAAAAATAATTATTCTCGAGAATATACATACATTCATGTCCAAGCAACTTGTTGTAGATTAATGAAGTGTAAGCAAGCAAGGTATTTTTCTCAGTCAGTTCTATTATTAACAGGCTGTTGCTTGTGGTTACAAAAAACTGATCATTTTATTATATCTCTCAAAATGTAATCTTATAAAAAAATCTTAAAAGAATCTCAAATCTAAACTTTTATATAAAATTAAGTCCTCAGATTGCATACCCATTCATCAACAATTTTTTATTAAATCATATCAGGAAACTGAGGGCAGAATGGGTACAAGGAATTAATCATTGCTTTTGGTCACCACCCATCTTTAGCAAGAAAGGCAGGTTAGCTAGTAATAACCTTTGTTCTTGTTCCCTGACCTCAACCAGTCCCTAGCTCAATTAACAAAAACATGCTTCTCTAAACATTGTTATTCCCCAAGATTTTCTATTTCTATATCGAAGGCATTAACAAAAACGTCTTAAGCTAACTTTACTAACAATCTACATCTCTAAACTCTTTCCAAGGGTTGAATCATTAGTCTGCTCCAGTGACAATTCTAGGTAAAAATCAATTGCTTTTATTGTAAGTTCCAGTAGCACTGCCCAGTGAGGGGCTAGAAACCACCTGAGAGTTTTCATAGATTATGAGGGACATGGCGACCATGTGAGCAATAAGCAGAGCTATGCTCAATAACAGCGTGAGATCCTCTGGACTGGCTCTGCCTCTCCAAGCTTCACCCAGGGAGCTGATGCTGAATGAACCCTGAGCGGTGTCCCATGAGTTCCAGAGCTGTTTGTTCCCCTCGCATGGCCCCTGACACACTTTCCTGTGAAGAAAAGCCTGCTTCTATATGGATATTCAGTAACTATGAATCACTGAATGAATAAGTAAATAAATGAATGAATATGTTCCAAGTCCCTCCCATACAGAGATAATCCTAGTCATGCAATGTGTTCAATAAACCTGCTTTTTGTTTCTGTGGTATTTCCTTGACTGAATCCTAAATGTAGTTATCCTCATTAAGTCTCAAGAGAAAGCATTCCTTTCCTAGTATGGCTGATGACTATGCAAGGTTCTAAGACGACGTGGTGTTGTGTGGTGGTGGCTGCTAATGCTGCTGGTCGTGGTGGTGGTGATGGTGGTGGTGATGGTGGTGGTGGTGGTGGTGTGTGTGTGTGTGTGTGTGTAATAAGATACCAATATACTATTAAATGTTTATGGGAATTGGGATCAGACTACCACTTTGACCATTTCAAGGGCAGAAGCCTTTTCACAGATATAAGGCTGGATTGGGGCTCAGGACAGAGTGTAAGTGAATGTATAGGAGGTTGCATCACAGCTGGTACTAAAGGAAAAGCAGCCCCAGAGGAGGCTCAACTCTCCCTGGCCCCACCCTCTGCATGGAGCTCTGTGAGCAGGGCTGATTGACTTCTCAGCAACCACAGTTCTTTCCCCAGCTTAGCTCTGGTGCTTTGTAAGGGCTTTGTGGCTTCTCACATTTTTCTTTGACTTTGAAGGGATGAATGCCCCTGACATTCAGTTATTAGTCATGTTTCAGGTGTCAGCAAATGTATTGTTTGTCCTGAAACCTGAAGCCTACTCAAGGCGGCTCAATTGCAACAGGCAGATCTGTGCACTGCCTCTGCACACTCAGGAACAACATGGAAGGCAAAGCATTTTAAATGTACAAAGCCTTCACCTCTACCTCCAGAATGCAGCCCAAGGTAGCACTCAGAAGTGTGCTTACATTAAGCTCATGTTATTCATAATATTAAAAGATTGTAAAGTTAAGACAGAGATTGCTTAAGTCTGTAATGAACTACTGTTGACTACAAGTCCAGTTTAACAGGCTTTTAACATTATTATTATTATTATTATTATTACCACCAAGTATCTTAGTTGACTTTGTGTTGTTATAGCAAGAACACTGTAGATTGGGTATTTCACAAAGAAATTTATTTCTTAAAGTTCTGAAGGCTGGAAAGTCCAAGGTTGACATACCCAGATCTGAGGAAGATCTTGCTGAATCACAGCATGATGGAAGGTTGAAGGGCCAGAACTGGAGACAAAGCAAGAAGTCAGGGAACTGGAATAGATTTTAATGCAGGCTGTTTTTTTTTTTTTATAAAATAATGACGTATCTATTCACTAAGTCAGAGCCCTCAGAAGCCAATCAGGTCTTATCAGGCCCACCTCCCAACTTGCTTTGCAAATATTGTAAATAATATTTAAACTGTTCCCATGTATAATTTTATTGACTGAAAGTTTCAGGGGTAATATAGAAGGAAATTAGGATTTCAATTGTATCTCAAGAGATTTGTTTTTGTATATTTATGATCTGATTTGATTCCCCAACCATTCAACCTTCCACTGTAACTCTCCAACCTCTGATTCTATCTGCTTATTGATGTTTGTCTGTTTTACCCATAAATTATGGGAATTCTGTTGTCATTTTTATACAAAGTAGTGAGTTTGTATCAATGTATGTAATGCTGTGCCAGGCAGCGAAGAGGGTGTTGTGATGGCCTACATCCTATGATGACAACCATAAATAACTCAATAAAACATTTTGTCCTTTTTAGTAACCTATGAAAGACTTATATCATAATACCAGCAACAAGCCCTTCTTCCCATGGCCTGGTCAGGTCTATAAGTAACCATAAGTCTAGCCTCGAGTTTAATAGAAGAGTAGAATGTATGGATTTGTTGAAAGGAATGGTATTATTAATGCAATATATAATTTTCAATCAAAACAATGAACATTATTCAGCATAAGACTAATGTTAGGGACATCTATAGTTAAAACAGAGTAATTTATACAACAAGTAATGTGAAAGGGGTTATTAAAGTAAAATGTATAATTACTGGGATGGGTGTATGTAAAACTGCCAGACCATGTCTGCATAGAATTTAATATTGTGGAATTTTCCAAACATGCCATTGTTCAGGTCCCAGTTTATTATTAAACCAAAATGTAGGCAAAGGAGGAGTAAAGTATACATCATGCCAAACTATTAACCCTGTGGGTTAAGAATGAAAAATACTGGGATTATAAACCTGACAAAAACCAACTGATTATAATTCCACCATTGACTATTATTCATGAAACAATAAGAAACGTATCTTCCATGTGGACCCTAATCAATTAACATATGATCACCAGGTTGAATATTTCTTCACCTCAGTTTCTAGACCAAAGAACAGGAAAATAATTATAATTTTAATAAGAAATAATGATAAATCAGGATCAAAATTATAACCAGTATTATTGGCTACATTATTATATTGATCAGAAAAGTCTAGAGAATAACTTGAAAAGAGACCCAACTGATTAGTAGTTCTGGTGTCTGCTAAAATAAAAGCTCATATTTGCCTTCTAGTAGGAATATGAATTTAATGATGTCACATGCACATAGGAAGTGATTTATATCCCTAGCAGTCCTTCAGATGGATGCACAAATCCCAAGGTCGAGGCATAAACACAGGTAAAGATAATAGGAGCTGGATCATCTAACCTGTGAGCTGAAGTAGAGGAGGGTGAGGAACATAAGATGAATACATGTGTTTGGAGACACTCACCACACAGCCACAGGTCAAAACAGCTAGAAAATGGCCTGGAAGAGATTCTCAGGTAACCTAGGGCTTTGCTTGTTTAATAGAATATCTTCTCCTCTGGTTTGTAGGGCTTTAACTTGGCCTCTGGTGGTCAGATTTGACCTCTAATGATAGGACTGATATCTTCTGTTGCCATTTAGATGGAAGCTTGCTATCTTTCTGGTGACTTCCATTGTCTCCTCATCATTGGGAGTCTGGGGCTGGAGGAATCAGAGAGGAATCTACAGTGTTTCAGTGGATCCATCTGCAATGACGGACATATACCCCTTCCCAATTTTCTACTGGAGAAGTAAAAATAGAACAAGTTAATGTACCAGCTTGTTTATTTCCTTCTGCAACAAAATCAGGAAGGTCAGAGTGTGCTCAAACATGAGTCTGTTGTTGGAAATAGTCCCACAACCTAAGCAGAATTTAAAATGATATTCAAGGGTTTATGAACTACCCAAAATAGATAAGTCAGAACATCCAATTCTACGTGATGGGATGAAGAAAAAGAAGTATTAATAGACTGATGACTATCAGGACCATGGATCCCTTCTATACTATTAGATGAGCCATCACTAAAATAAGTATCTGTCTGTGGGAGGCAGGACAACTTTTACAATCACAAATTCAGTTCATTTTAGAAAATCCATTAGCTTTCCAGTTGGATAATGATTTCCTATACTTCCATGGTAATCTGCAAAAGACATTTGAAAATCCATAGATTTCAGCGATGCTCTTAAAAATTAAGATACTCTTATCCAGTAACTGATGGAAGCAGAAGCAGAGATCCACAGACAAGCACTGCACTGAGCTCCAAAAGTCTTGTGGAAGAAAGGGGGGAGGGATTATATCAGTCAGGGAGGTCATGATGGGGGAACCCACAGAGAGAGCTGACCTGAGCCTGCAGGAGCTCATGGATGCTGGACCAACAGTCACGGAGCCTGCATGGAACCTACCTGGGTCCTCTGTATGTGTGTGACGACAATCATGTAGCTTGGTCTCTTAGTAAGGCTTCCAACAGTGAGAGCAAGACCTCTCCCTGGCACTTAGCTGGCTTTTGGTAATATATTACCCGTGATGGATTACCCAGTCCCTGAATTTGGTAACCTGCCCCATTATGCTCACTCACCCCCTCTTCTGTGAGGGTCCCTACTCATAGCCACCTCAGGTCCCTAATTTGGGATGCCAGTTGTTTGCGGCTCTAGATGGCATTGTGAACCTGGGAGTGCAGGACCTAAAAGTAAGGTGAACTAAAGTCTAATGCAATAGCCTGTTTTATTTAGAGCATCTGACAATTTATACTCTCATGGTTAAGAAGCATCACACAAGTAAAGTGTACAATCACAAGGATAAGTCATACATAGCAAAAAAATGCTTTTCCATAGGGACTTATAAATGGCAACAGCTAAAGTAAACTTGTTCCTATCCATCTGCTACATCCAGGAGTGAAAAAACACATTCCAAGAAGAATTTTGAGGAAACTGAAGTCATAGGACCTTGTCTTGCTTTCTTGGTCAGAATTCCCCTCACATGACTCTATTCTTGAACCTTGTTCCACCACATCTCAGGAGTGGAACTTAAATCCAATCAGATATTGGTTGATTACTCCCATGAGTTTTGTTCTGCTACTGCACTATTGCATCTTGAAGAATTACAACTGATCTTTAAACTCTTAAAATTAATGGGAATAGAAGGGCCACTCCCAAACTTATTCTATGAAGTCAGTATATATTCTAAGACCCAAACTCCATAGACATAACAACAACAAAAACTATAGAATGGTATCTATTCCTGATAAACACAGATGCAAGAGTTGTCAGTTAAATGCTAAGAACCTGAATTCCATCATATAAGAATACATATATATTGACATATATCAAGAAGATCATTCACCATGATCAAGTTGACTTTATCTCTAAAATGCCAGGTTGAGTCATAAGTAAATCAATAATATAAAACATCATATAAATGAACTAAAAGACATAAATTACATGATTATCTCAATAGATTTAGAAAAATCCTTTGACAAAATTGAACACGCTTTCATGATAAAAGTCCTATGGACAGTAGTAGCAAAGGGAACATACCTCAATATAACATCTATTTATGACAAATACACAGCAAACCTTATCCTAAATTGAGACAAACATGAAGCCATCTTTTTAAAACCAGGAATGAGACAAGGTTGCCCACTACCTTTACTCCTTTTCAAGTACAATGCTCAAGACACAAGTTGGAGCAGCAAGGCAAGAGAAGGAAGTTAAAGGGATACAAGTATGAAAAATGGAGTCAAAATATTTCATAGCTGATAACATGTCTTTGTATGTAAGAGATCACAGAAACTATACCAGAAATTTTCTAGAAACAATCAACAATTTCATCAAAGTAACAGGGTACAAAATCACCTTCAAAAACCATCAGCCTTTCTACACACCAACGACAAACACACTGAAACAATATCAACCATGGGCACACTTCCCTTTATAGTAGCATTGAAGACAATAGAATATCTTGAAATAATCAGAGCCAAAAAGGCAAAAAAACACTACGATAAAAACTTCAAATCTCTGAAAAAAGAGTTTGAGAAAGACACTTGAAAATGGAAATATATCTGGTATTTATGGATTAAGAAATTTAATAGTATGAAAATAACCATTCTACCAAAAGCAACTTACAAATTCAATACATCTCAATAGAAATACCCACATCATTTTTTGCAGAAGATGAAAGAGCCATCCTAAAATTTACATAGAACAAAAAAAAGTTTTGGACAGACAAAGAAATACTGAGGAAAAAGAATTAAACTAGGGGAATTGCAATTCCAGACTTCAAGATAAATTATATAGAATATAGTGTTATAGAGCTTTAGCAAAAACTGTCTGGTGTTGGTACAACACAGACATACAGCCCACTGAAATAAAATAGAAGACCCACACATGAGTACTTGCAACTACAGTCATCTGGTATTTAACAAATGGACAAAATAAAAATTACCGGAGAAAAGACAGTTTCTTCAGCATACAGTCTTGGGAAAACTGTATATGCTTTTTTAGACCCTTGCATCTATCACCCTGGACAAACATTAGATGCAACTGGATAAAAAATATTTTAATTTGAAATACGAAGCACTAAAACTGCTAGAAGAAAACATAGGTGGTACCCCCTACAAGACACAGGCATAGTAAAGGGCTTTCTGAGCAGGATTCTGTTGCCTGAGGAGTCAAGGCTATCACTTGGCAGCTGGGACTCTTCAAAAGTCCAGAGCCCCTCTACAGTTAAAGAAACAACCAATACTGCACATACTGGCTTTTTGGCATCCTCGTCTATTTGGATGCATACCTTTCTAAGCCTGGATGGAGTGGGGAGGGCCTTGGACTTTCCACAGGGCAGGGTACCCTACCCACTCTTAAGACTGGAGAGGGAGAAGGGAGGGAGAGTAGGGGAGCGGGAGGGAAGTGGGAGGAGGGGAGGAAGTTGAAATTTTGAGTGGTATTATTTATAAAGTAATAAAAATATAAATAAATAAATAAACAAACAAATAAATAAATAAATAGAAACAACCAACTGAATGAAGAAAAACCCACAGAGAGGGAGAAACATTTTGCCAGTTGTTCATCTGACAGAGGACTTGCATCCAGAATATACACAGAGCTTAAAAGAGAGTCAAGGAAACAGCTGACCCAATTAAAGTATCAGAGTCCTACACAGAGAGTTCACAACAGAAGAAATAAGATGGCCAAGAAATACCTCATCCTTAGCAATTAGGGAAATGCAAATTAAATCAACACTGAAATTTCATCTCACAGAATGGCTCAAGTAAAAAACTAATGACAACAAACACTAGCGAGGTTGTGGAGAAAAACTGGAATCCTCCTTCACGGTTGGTGGGAATGCCAACTGGTATAGCCACTCTGAAAGACAATAGGGAGAATCCTCGAAAACCAAGACTAAATCTAACATATGATCCAGATGTTACCACCGCTTGGCCTGTGCCCAGAGGACTCACCATCTTACTCCATAGCTACTTGTTCAGTTAGATTCATTGCTGCCCAATTCATGGCAGCCAGGAAATGGAAAGAACCTAAGTGTCCTTCAGTGTAGGAATGGAGAATGGAAATATCACATATACACAATAAACTACAATTCAGCTGCAAAGAAAAATGAAATCATGAAATTTGCAGATAAATGAATGGACCTAGATAAGGTTATGTTGAGTGAGGTAATTGCAGGGAGGGGAATAACAGGATAAAGAGGAAATAATGGGGAGATGGGATCGCCAACAGGGAAGGAGGAAGAGAGATGGCCACAGGAGTAAGGGGATCAAGGAACAAATAACAACAGAATTGTTTGATAAAATCATAAAGAATTTTATTAATTTATATTTATCAAATATATATGATATATGATGTTTTAATTATAATACATGTGACACACACATGCACTGCACATTTAGTTCATAGGTCTTAGATGGTTCAAGTGGGTCCTGACCAACAGCCTTTCTCCAGTAGTCTAGCTTCTGTGCTAACAGGAAATACTATGCAAGCTGCCAATTGAGGGAAGCAATTAAACGGTACTACCCAGCAGCAACCTGTGAACTGCAATAATGACCAGCAAGGGCGATAGCTGTAAAAGTGCAATAAAAGACAGCCGCAAATCAGTGGCAACCAACAACTGTCTAATTGGACTTAAGGCCCACTCCATAGGAGGGAAATCAGGCCTGGTACTGGAAGTCTTGCCCGTTTCCAGGGGCTTGTGAAGTCATGCGCCCTAAAACATGATTTACACCTGCTACTTTGCAAGCACAGCATAATTCGTTACTATATTCTAAATCTTGTACTTATACCCACAGGTTAGTATAGCTTCCACCCCTCGTCAAGGAAGTCTCTCTTTATATCAAATGGAGACCACCGCAGAAAACCACACTGAACACAACGCAGAGACCAAGAGATCAGGGAACCAGATCCACTGAATATGGCACACCGCTGCACCAGAAACATCACAGAAGAGGGGGTGGAAAGATTGGAAGAGTCAGAACACCAGAAAGTCTCTGTTGTTAAAACGTCTCTCCTAGAAAGGGCCACACAAACTAGACTGAAATAGTAACATGGAAGGGGATAAACATCTGGGGCCAACACCTCTACATAAAGAACTGCAGGAAATTAATGGCTACTGAGGGAAGAAGAATTAGACTCGCCCAGGGATGAAACCTTGTATTGGTTGTCCAATACAGAGCGATTAGCCTTGATATACATATACCATATACACTGAAGCAACAGAAAAGGACGCATCAGATTTTATTTAAACATACTTCCACACACACATATGTATGCATATACACACACCCATCACATACATTTGTATGTATCAATAATTATCAAAGAAAAAGAGGCTACCAGCTTGAAAGTGGGGGGTGTGGGAAGGGTTTGAGGGAGGGTGTCCAGGAGGGGCAGAGGAGAAGAAAGGGAACAGGGAAAGCAGTGTAATTCTATTTCAATTAAAACATTAAAATGTACTATTTAAACAGAGAGCTGTAATCATCTAGTAAAAATGCCAGAAAATTCTTTCATACACCTTATCTACAACACAAAGCATCTGATAGGCACTTGTTAATTTAATAAAGGATGATTGATTTTGGATAATGAAGATTAATATACCAAAAGTCTTGATTTAAAAAAAAAAAGACGTTTCCTTTGCCATTTTTTGAAATGACTACTTTTTGATTCTTTGATCTATTGGATGCAGTTGCATTATTGGACTTAATTAATTAATTCTATTCAGATGTATAAGAAATTATCACGAAGTAGGTACAAGAATGACTTTTCATTATGTTCCTGTAACAGGAAATGAAGTCAAAAATGCAAAGCTCTCACCCCTTCTCTTTAGCCTCAGTTCTTCAGTAAGATACAAAAACAGATCTTAATGCCAGGCACATAAAAATCAACAAATATTTCTTTATGAAAGAGTAATGGATGGGGAGAGGAGAGAGCGGAAAGGTGTCTTCTGTGGCAGAGGGAAATCGTCACTGTTTGACAGAATACGCTAATACAGCAGCAAGTCCTGTTTAGCGAATTCTGTTGAACTCACATATTATAAAAGACACAATAAAAGACCAACCTTCCAGCAATGATTGCCATAGGAAATGACACTTTTGGCAATTTCTATCGTCTGTGCTTCAGCACATGTGTGTTTGTCTGTGTGTGTAGTTTTCATCTTTTAAAAATCTACAATTAGAGGCTTGAATATTTTAATTGTAAAAAAGAAATACAAAGTTTAGAATTGTTATAGTTTGTTTGTGATACGTTTAATGGGGCCAGTTTTTACACCTTTGCCTTTCTTAAATGCTGTCTGATTGTTGTGGAGAAATTCCATGACCAAGAAAACTAATAAAAGGAAGCATTTATTGGATGCTTGCTTACACTTTCAGAAGGTTAGTCCACTATCATCACGGCAGGAGACTTGACAGCAGGTCAACAGATGAGAGTTCACATCTGATCTACAAGTTGGAGGCAGAGGAGTCAGGGACAGGGTCTCGCACGAGCTTTTAAAACCTCAAAGCCCACCCACCAGTGACAATGCCTCCTAATCCAACAAGGCCACACCTCCTAATCCTTCCCAAACCATTCCAATAACTGGGGAACAAACATTCAAACATATGAGTTTATGGGGACCATTCTCATTCAAACTATCACAGTGCCCAACAGATCACACTAGTAAATAATAGACTAGTATCTATATTTCAATTATTGCTAGAGTTTGAGTTTGGGGTTGGAAAGATTACTTAGTCGTTAATGGTATGCATAATTCTTGCAGAGGACCAGTTTGGTTCCTAGCACCCAGGTTGAGTGACTCACAACCAGCTATTAAGTTCAGCTCCAGGAAATCTACTGCCCTCTACCAGCCTTTGCCGGCACACATATAGACTCACATGCTTATGTATAATTAAAATAAAAGTACAATCTTTTTATAAAAGAGTTCAAGTTTTTATTATCCACATGGGCTATGGCTTGCATGAACAAGGAATCTGAATTTTTGTACTATCTAGAAGAAGACATGTTTTACTTTAAGAGAACAACAGAATGAAAGCCTTACCTATGTCTTGCAACTTTCAAACCATGTCAGCTTAAAGTAATATTTGAGTACATGAGGGGCAAAGGATAGTAGAATATGCATAGAAAACTCTGATCTGAGGTACATCTTAGTATCTAAAAGTGAAGATCTATTTTCAAGGTTCTGTGACTACTACTATTACAATAAGGGACATTCAAGGATTAAACATTTCTTTTTTTTCTTTTTCTTATTTGTTTACTAAGAATTTCCACTTCCTCCCCACCTCTCTTTTCCCTCCCCCTTCCCACCTTCCCCTGCCTCTCTAGTCCTAAGGGCAGTCAAAGTTCCCTGTCCCATGGGAAGTCCAAGGTCCTCCCCCCTCAATTCAGGTCTATAAAGGTGAGCATCCAAGCAAACCAGGCTCCCACAAAGTCAGTCCATGCAGTAGAATCAAAACTCAGTGCCATTGTCCTTGGCTTCTCAGTCAACCTTCATTACCAGCCACATTCAGAGTGTCCAGTTTGATCACATGCTCCATCACTCCCAGTCCAGCTGACCTTGGTGAGCTCCCATTAGATCAGTCCCACGGTCTCAGTGGGTGGATGCACCCCTCGTGGTCCTGACTTTCTTGCTCATGTTCTCCCTCCTTCTGCTCCTCATTTGGACCTTGGGAGCTAAGTCCAGTGCTCCAATGTGGGTCTCTGTCTCTATCTCCATCCATACAACATTTCTTGTAAACATTTGCCAAACTTCTAAAATCTGAGTTAGTAGGGAGCCAGAAGGGATAAAAGACATTAAAAGACCAATAGCAAGCGTGATGAAATAAAAACTGCTCAGGTCAAGAATGAGCAACCAAGCACTCTGAAGTTGGACATACCAGGGACTGAATCTTAAGGCCACCATTTGATCTGTGTATTAGTCTCTTTATTTTTCAGCAAATTTTTTATTGTTAATGAGTAAAACATATACACACAGGACGTTAAGCTTCCAATGAAAATGATTGCACACTGTAATAACTCATTGGTTAGGTGATGGTTCTAAGGCAATGACTAGGGAGCAAGGCATGGGGAGGGCAGTGTTTTCTACAACCAGCTCACCAAGTCTCCCATCTAGGTCTATTAAGGTCCAATTCCACAGATCAGAACCTAGAAATGCATCTGTATTTGCTCTAAATTCTCTTGTCACCATGGTTGATGGATTAGTTTTGACAGGCACAGGAATGTAATAAAGGTTCACTTGCTAGCTCTGTGGACTTGTGATGTGAAGGAAAGGTCAACCCTGCCCTGCACATTCAAAGTAAAATAGTAATGAGTAAAGGGCTGTGAGGGAATTGTTAAATGAACCCACGTTTCCACACCTAGCTGTGGGAATACCCTCCAGCCATAGGCAAACCTATACCCAGTTTCAATAAGCTATCAACTAAAAATTAGCGTACATAGGACAGGCAGTTCAGAGATAAGAACCGTGATTGATGTCTTCATCTAGAAGAAAAAAAAAGTTCTTGGTTCTGTCATGACTGGAGACCAGAAATGCCAATGTGTGTGAAACAATGAGCATTGCTTTGGTAGCAAACTGATTTTACCTCCTCAGACTGGGGCAGGTTTGAACAGGAGAAAGAAACTGATAAGACAGCTTATCAGTTGTCAAGGACTACATAGCAGAAGACTTGAGGATTCTCATGTTGTAGCCCAGGAATGCCGGGAGAGGGCTCTGGTCCTTGTGTCTTTTTTTTTAATCTCCTAAAGAGGTAAATCTATGCTAGCTTGACTGAGACCAAGAAAAGGCCACTGGATGCAATCGTGGCTGCATTGGCAGAAAGACCCACTTTGTTGCAGTTTCTGCCACAAATCCTTCCAAATTCCCCCAATTAGCACTCAGTGCTGCCCTGTTTTCTGGGACTCCTCCTGCTATAAGAGAACTCTGCTTATTTGCTCTGTTTCTCAAGGCAGCACCTGTGAATTGATTATATACTGCTTTGTGAAATAATCTTTTTTTTCCCATTGTGAAGATGTGTCTTTGCCAAGGAGCCGTTTGATTGGTTTAATAAAGGGATGAATGGCCAATAACTAGGCAAGAAGAGGTTAAGCAAGACTTCTCGGCTTTGGGCAGGGCGGGGGGGGGGGGGGGAGGGGAGGAGGAGATGAAACTCAGCATGGGAGAGATGCCAGAGGGCTTGGAGAGGAAACAGGAGATGCAAGATGGAAGAGGGATAAAAAAACTATGAGCCAAAGCATAGCTTAATATAAATGGGTTAATTTAAGTGATAAGAGCTGTAGCGACATGAGCTATGGGCTAAAGTTTCATAATGAATAATAAGTCTCTATGTCATTTCTTTTTTTAAAAAAAATTTATTTATTTATTAAGTATACAGTGTTCTGCCTGAAGAGGGCACCAGATCCCATTACAGATGGTTGCGAACCACCATGTGGTTGCTGGGAATTGAACTCAGGACCTCTGGAAGAGCAGCCAGTGCTCTTAACCTCTGAGTCATTTCTTCCCCTCTATGTCATTTCTTTTGTGAGCTGGTAGCCCAAAGAAAAACCATTTACAGTGCTCTTTAAGACAAAAATAAATAAATAAAGGAAGGAAAAAGGAAAGAAGGAGGGAAGGAAAAAAAGAAAGAAAGAAAGAAAGAAAGAACATATAAGCAAAAGTTAACATTTCCTCTAAGACCTATAGATATCAAAAAGTCAAGTGTCAAAGTTTATGTTGCTTTGTAAAAAATATCTTGTGGGTGGAGAAATAAGTAAGACAATTTGCTGTACAAACTAGAGGATTCATGTATCCATCCCAGCATTCACTAAAAAAAAAAAGAAAAACCTGGGTGAGACATAACCTCACACCTGCAACCTCAGCACCAGGAGTGGATTCAGAGACAGGGACGTCACTGGGGTTTGCTGGTTGGCAGCCCACTTCCAGGCTCAACAAGAGACCCCAAGGGAATAAGTGGATAGTGATAGACTAAGACACTGGACACAATCCTCTACTGTTTGTATACACAGAAACAAACGTCACACCTACCCTCCTCCCTGCTTCCCCCCACGTACTAAATGAATAAAGAATCTAATTCTGAAGATAGCACTATATCACGGGCTGCCTGGGACTGGGATGAGACTTCAAGAACAGCCACAGTTGCATTGACTTCGTGTTCCCATTAGTAGATCTCTAATTCCACTCCACAAGGTGATCACCACTGAGGAACGACTTCTCTAAGCCGTGCTGGACCTGTGACTACTTGAACAAATCTGTGACGGCATGAAATTAGGTTCGGCAAATCAGAGACCATTTCATAAAATCCATGCAGTGGATCGATTATAGTTATTTCTGCTACAATTTGTACTCTGTGAACTCATGTCATCACATCTCAGATATATCACATCTAGCCACGAGCATTACCTACGTTCAAGTTTCCATTCAGAGCAGAACATTTCCTGGTGGAACACAGCTTGACCACGGTCACTTCTATGATATTGCCAAAGGAACATAGATAATTCTCCCAGAGCAGCAATTTGTTTTTTTAGGGATGTCAACAACGCGCTCCTAGAAGCCATGGGTTATTAACCAACCTTATTGATGTCACCATGTGCTGGCTAGTTTACGTTAACTTGACAAAAGCTCATCTGAGAGGAGGGAACCTCAACTGAGAAAACGGCTTCATCAGATTTAGTCATAACAAGCCTATAGAGAAATTTCTTAATTAGTGATTGATAGGGGAGGGCCCTGGTGTCACAGGCTGGGAAAGCTATGAGGAGCAAGCTAGTCAGCAGCGCTCCTCCCTGGCCTCTGCATAACCTCCGGCCTGCAGCTTCTCACCCAGTTAGAGTTCCTGCCTTGGCTTCATTCAGTGGACGATCACTCCAGATATGTAAGCTAAATAGACCCTTTCCTCCCAAGTTGCTTTCGGTCATGGTGTTTCATCACAGCAATCTTAACCCTAACTAAGACATGTGTAACACCGTATGAGTCGTTGGTCACACCCAGACTCCAAAGGCTTCCCTTTAAAATATAGCCTCTCACCATTTTTCTTGGTTTCCCACCAGAAGTAGATGATGAGGCTATTGATGGAGATACCGTAAAACAAGCTAGAACTGAGCTGGAAGCTGCCTCCCTACGGGTAAATGTTCCTAGGCTGTTCATGTAGACTGCTGGGGAGAGAAGACGTCTGTGGTCTCACTCAGCTGTGTGAAGCCTACAAACTTCAGTACACATCTGCCAGCCAAGATGTGCCCACTTGTGCCATAGTGCTCTATTCTCACGTGGGTAGCCAGCCCTCATAGTTCAGCTTCTATTGTGGTAAACACTGTGACCAAAACTCAACTAGGGGAGGCAATGGTTTGTTTGGTTTAAAGGGTACAGTTCATCGTCTGGGGAAGCCAAGGCAGGAACACGAGGCGCGAACCTAGAGGCAGAAACTGAAGCCGAGAGTGTGGAGGAATAAATACTGCTTACAGAGCTTACACGGCTTGCTTCCCATGCTTGCTCAGTGTGCTTCCTTAGACACCCCGGGACCACCTTCCCAGGGATGACTCCAGCCATAAGGGACTGGGCCTGCCCACATCTGTCACTAAGCAAGAAAATCCCTCCAGGCTTGCCCCCAGGCTGGCCTTGCAGAGGCTTTTTCCTTATTAAGGGTCTCTCTTCTCAAACGACTCTAGCTTGTGTCAAGTGGATAAAAACATAAAACAAAACAAAACAAAAACCTGACCAGGACATTATATTGTTCTAGGATTGGATTTTAGGCCCCTTTACAGGAGAGAATCCATGCCTGATTCTGTTAACCTGGTCAAAATCCCACCATTGAGGGTTCATAGGCCCTGGGGGGAACTTCATATTGTTATTTGCCTAAATTGATAATGTCAAGCTGCAATCTATCTTTTGACTTATTTATTTTGAGAAAGGGTTTCTTTGTATAGCCTTGGCTATCCGGGAACGCACTCTGTAGACCAGGCTAGCCTCGCACTCAGTGATCCACCTGCCTCTGCCTGCAAAGAGATAGGATTAAAGGTCTGTGATGCCACCCCCAGCTTTCCAGCTGCCTTTTATACCCATAGACCAATGCTACTGTCACCCTTAATCAGAGAAGCGTCTCCTTCCAGTCAATGGTGAGACTGCAGGAACTTGTGGTTGCACAAGGTGCTGAGAAATAAATGACAGAGGGGTGTACAGCCCTGAAGAAGACGTGTGTGCCATCCCCTCTAAGGCTTAGGGAACGTTGCAAAAGAAGGGGCAGGGAGGATGTAAAAGCAGGAAGACAGGGATCAGGGCTGTAAAATGCCATCTTCTGGACAAGGCATAGCCATTATCACAATTGTCCCAGCATTCTTGTGGATGTCTGAATATTTATGGGACTACAAAAGCATGGGCCTGTTAACAGTATGGCACAGTGGAGGATGGGTTCAAGGGTCCTATCCTCCTAAATTCAGCTCTTTGCAACTGCTAGACTTAGGGAACAGGGACATCATGCCTGCTGTGTACCCACTGATGACATCACCAGTCCTCAACTGACACTTCCAATCCAGTGGTGACACAGATGGCCTTAGTTAATCTCAGTGTGTCACAGAGCAAAACCAAAAGTCATAAACGTGACCAAGGGACTGGTAGAGAGGAGATTAGTTGATGGGAATGAGAAAGATAAAAGGGTATAAGAAGAAGGCAATTATAATATCACACATATATTCATATATGTATATACAGTATGTTATGTTTGTGGAATTAGAACAAAATTAATCAATACAATTTTTATATAAGCAGAGATGACTAAAAAAATAAAATACTTGTTTTTCCCATTTAATTACATAGGATACGATGTACATTCAAAAGTAATTACATAGTATGTTTTAATTACCCTCTACAGTTTCTAATTAGATAGTCCAAACATCTTCCTTATGAGGCAGGGTGAGTAATATCCTCCTTGCCTTGCTTGCCTCTGAGGAAACAAAATGCAGAGGTGACACCAAGACACACCCAGGGTCTTCTAAAGTTCTGGTAAACTGTGATTAGAACCCACAGATCCGATGATGAAAATTCTACAGCCTGGTAACCTTCTTCCCATATTTTATGCTGAAACATGGCTTGTGGTTTATAACTATTATTTCAGTTAAAGGATTTTTACTAAGATCATGTGACCCCATTGTATTTGTAACTCACTTTACTTGCTCTGAAATAACACCTTAGCCGCAGGCATTCGAAGCGAGATGATGTATGTAACTCTTCATGAGCATCAAGATCCCAACATCATATTCTTCTGACTGTTCCCAAGTCGGGGGAAATTTAAAAAAAAAACCAAAACTGTTCCTGAAGAATTGGGGGAAGCTGGCATTGTAAAAACACCAAGACTGTGCTTCCACCTACTGAAGCACTGCACTGGCGGAATGGATCAGATGTAAATATTTTGGAACTCTTGAGTCTATCAGAAGCTCACAACTTCAGCAGGAGATTCAGAAGGCAAATCCACTAATTTTTTAGGAATTTCAGCTTGTAGTACAGTAGCTGCCTCTCTATCTTTTGCCCTTAGTTCAGCATAGACAGACAGTTTTCAGGATCTCAGGTTGGCTAAGACCACGTACTTCAAATTCTTATGATCTTTGTCTGAGTTTCTGGTTGCTGCTTCTCATCACAGAGGCGTACATAAAGAGATAGATGACTACTCTTACTATATAGCTCCTTTTATTGTCACACACTCTTATTGCTCTGGCTGAAGAATTGACTTCCAGGACACTTTAAGGGCTTTGCCCATTCTCTTCACTTAATTTTCCTCTTTTCACACTGTGGTGGTTTGAAAGAAAATGACCCTCAAAGGGAATGGCGTTATTAGGAGTTGTGGTATTCTTGGAGTAGGTAGGTGGTCTTGTTGGAGGAAGTGTGTCACTGTAGAGGCGGGCTTTGAGGTCTCATATGCTCAAGATGCCTCAGTCTGCCCAGTGTCTCAGTCTACTTCCTGTTGCCTTTTAATTAAGATGTAACCAGTACCACGTCTGTTTGCACACTACCATGCTCTCTGCCATAATGATAATGGACTGAATTTCTAAAGTGTAAGCCACCACCTCAAGTAAATGTGTGTGTTTGGAAAATTAGAAAGTGAATTCACTTTCCAGAAAGGAGCTGGCTTGAGAGAACCCTAACTTATCTCTCAATTTAATTGTTGGTGTAGAGATAATTATAAAAATGGCAAAATAGCAAACTGTGCAAGGGGGAGATACTCACTTTTAAAACTATTCCCTCTTGAATTCAAAAGTATATTTAAAAAAATCACAAAAGCATAAAGAACCAGAAAAGCATGACTCATTTAAAACAAGAACAAACAAGTAAGTGGAAACCATTTTTGAACAAAACTCGATGGCTGGCATCAAGGATAAAAAATGCCATCCTAAAGATTCTCAAACGACAAATAGAAGATGTGAAGAATGTCAAGAAAAAGAGTAAAAATAAAATTGAAATGTTAATATTGAAACAAGACAAAAAAGAAGTTTTGCAATCCACAATGAAATAACCAAAATGAAAAAATTCACCAGAGCTATTGATAGGCAGATAAAATAATACACAGCCTTGAAGACAAGACAATGGAAATTACTGTTTTATGAACAGACAGGATGAAGACTGATGGAAAGCCTTCTGGGTCTGTGGACACCATCAGGGCAGATATTGTGGGACTATCAGAAGGGGAAGGCAGAGAAGAACAGGCAGAGAGATGATGAGAAAAAGCCTTTAAGGCTGACGAAACTTTTCCATATAAATAACCAAGAACTTGTATGGACACCAGGAAATATGAACTCAAGGCCAACATTGTGATGCTTAGAAAATGGACTCATTTATTACACATGCGTGTGCATGCATGTGTGCATGCATGTGTGCGTGTGTGCCTCCGTGGGTGAGAATGCATATGCAGGGGCAGGTGCATGTATGACAAAGACTGTGTGTGGAGAAGGACAGAGGACAGTTCAGCTTTTGGATTATCTCCTAGCACCATGGAGGTTCAATGACTTAACTCAGGTCATCAGGTCTGCACACAGAGAACTTCAGCTGCCCATGAGACTCTTTCAAAATATTAAAATGTCAAAGGGAAAAGAATCTTGAAAGCAAGAGATAAAAAATTTATCATATGCAAAAGATCTCCCAGTAGCATTGGTAGCAGGCTTCTTAAGAGAAACTTTGGAGACATGAAAGAATTGGGTTGATATTTTCGTGGTAAAGCACGCATTCCCTAGGAATCCTTTGTCCGCTGCAGTGTGCATCAACAGTGATGGAGGAAGTAACACATTTCCACACCTGCAGAGGTGCTAGTAGGACCACTCTGCAGCAAACACTCACAGGACTGCTTCAGAGTAGAAAACATGGACACTCCCCCTGTGATTGACAGTCATCTGAAGACAGAAGAATCCCAAGAAAGTGATGTGAGAAGCCGTAATTGGGAAAAACTTGAATTTAATTGGGAAAAACTTGAAATTTAACTAAATTTCAGTTTAGTTCTCAATATAATTTAAGTTCAATAAATGAATGGATATTAAACCACTGTCAGTTCGTGTTTAGGGGCACACGATGTGTAAAAGATGGAATTCTGAAGTGTATCTGGTGTGTGCATCTATACCCCTGACTGAATTATATACGGTGTGTGTATCTATCTCCTGACTACTTGGGAGATGAAGGAAGGTTCTAAGAAGTTTAAGGCCAGTATAGGCTACATAGTGAGACTGTCTCAAAAACAAACAAAACAAGGCAACAAACAAACAGACAAACAATAAATAAATAACAATGTGAAAAGGAGCTGGTTCTGCAAAGATTGATTAGAAATTTGGCAACATGGAGAGGTTGGAATGTTACAAGGCCAGATTGTAATTACAAGTTTTTCTTGGGCTACTTTTAATCCTTATGTATACATAAGAAATAAATAAATCTAAAAAAAAAACCCGATTTTCCATTTTCCAGCAGGAATCATCTACAAATAGCTTCTTAATTACCAGTGGAAATCCATGATTTCCCCTCCCCCTTTTAAGGCTGCTATTGCATCTGGTTTGAATACATGCAGGTCTTACACATACTGTCATGTTCTCTCCATCTTATTGTATCAATCAGAATTGTTGTCTCTTGAAGATGCTACTTCCTTGGAGCCAACATCTACCACCTTTTGCTCTTACAACATTTAGGTTCTTGAGTCTTAAAGAAAGGGGTTTGAAAAAGACACCATTAGGGCTGGGTCCTCCAAAGTCTCTTGCTCTCCACACATTGTCTGGTTGTGAGTCTCTTTGTTAATTATCATACACTTCAAGAAGAAGCTTCTGTGATGAAGGCTGAGCAATGCTCTGACCTATGAGTAGAGTAATTTATCATTAGCAGTGATTTTTTTCCCTGTTCTCCTTTGCCAGAATAATAGCAGTCATTTCCCCTAGTCTCAGGTTCCTGTCCACAACAACAGTGTCACATAATGGTTCCCATCTCTTTGAGTGGACCTGAAATACAATAGAAGAGTGGTTAGTTATTCCCTTAACATTTGTGCCACTACTGCACTAGTGTATCTTGCAGGTAGGTCTCTGTTGTAAGTCACAAGACTTGTAGCTAGGTGATATTGGTGGTTCTGTTTTTCTCTAGTTGCATGCAACGTACCTACCAGGACCAAGAACACCAGTAAGTAGGGGTGAGCTTTCTATTTGGACACCAGCTTGATTTCTCCGTGTGTAATGATGTAAATGGTGTCTTTTCAATAGGACTTTACCATCAGGGTCTGGCGAGTAACCAATAGCCTTGAGAACAGCCTGTGATGTTTGGGGAGGTCTATGGGAACCCTTTAGTCAATTACTCAATAAAAGATAACCCATTCCTGGCACTGGAGGATTTATTGGGAGTGTAAGTTACCGAGCTGAGGCATGAGTTTGTATACTTTCTGCCATTTCTACTGTCAATCCTTGAAGGTTAGAGAGGGTGCTTAGTGTTATCTCAAATTTCCTATATCTATTGATACTTGCTTTGTGTCCTAATATGTGGTCAATTTTGGAGAAAGTTTCATGATCTGTTGAGAAGAAAGTATAGTCTTTAGTGTTTGGGTAAAGTGTTATGTAGATGTCTGTTAAGACCATTTAATTTATAGTGTTATTTAACTCCTGTGTGTCTCTGTTTAGTGTCTGCCTGTATAATTTGTCTATTGGTGAGAGTGAGCTATTCAGTTTACCCATTATTACAGTGTTATAGTCAATATGTGATTTTAAATTTACTGGTGTTTCTTTTATGAAACTGTGTTTGATGCATAAATATTTAGAATTTCAACATCCTGTTGGTTTTTTTTGATGAATATGTCATGTTCTTCTCTGTCTCCTCTGATTACTTTTGATCTGAGGTCTATTTTGTCAGATATTAAAGGAACTATACCTGCTTCCTTCTTGGGTATCTTTGGTTGGAATACCCTTTTCCATCCTTTACCCTAAGGTGTTCATGTGAGCTGTTGGTGGTAGGTGTAATGATTAGCTGTCCGGGTGTGTTTCTTGGATGCAACAGAAAGCTTGATCCTGTTTCTAATTAAATCTGTTACTCCGTATCTTTTCAGTGTGTTATTGAGACCATTTATATTAAGAATTATTGACCGTATTTATTGATTCCTCTTATTTGTTCTTGCAGTTTGGGGTTTTCCCCTCCCTCTCAATTAACTGTTCTGGGTTAATTTATTTCTTGAGTCCTGGAGGGTAGTTACTCTTCTCTTCAGATTGAAATTTTCTTTCTAGTGCCTTCTGTAGAGCTGGATTGGTGGAAATAAATTGTTTAAATTTGTTTTTATGTTGAAATGTTTTTCTGTCTATGTTGATTGTGATTGGTAGTTTTGCTGGGCATAGTATCTAGCCTTCCATCTGTGATCTCTCAGAGTTTGTAGACCATCCATTCAGGCCTTTCGAGTTTTCAGAGTCTCCATTGAAAAGTCAGGTATTATAATGGGCCTATTTTTACATGTGACTTGGTCATTTTCCCTTTCAACTTTTAATATGCTTTCTCTTCTCTGTGCGGTTAGTGTTTTGTTTTTTCATATGTTCTTAGAAATTTCTTTTCTGATCCTATTTGGTATTTTGTATGCTTCTTGTACCTTTATAGATATCTCTCTTTGGATTAGGAAACTTTTTCTTAGGTGATTTTTGCTAAAAATATTTATGTATAGCCAGAGTGGTGGTGGTGGAAGTAGGCAAATCTCAGTGAGTTCTAAACCAATCTGGTTTACATGGTGAGTTCCAGCACAGCCAAGGCTATGTAGGGAGACCCTGTTTCGAAAAGCCATACATATATTTATTTCTTAATTACTAATAGTCTGTGAATGAGAATTCTTACAAATAGTTGAGTCTGTAGAGACAGGTTTGTTAAAACTTCAGCGACTGTTGGGAGGGTGGAGTGTTGCAGATGCAGACCCCAGTAAAAATTTATCTTAGGTGATCTCTGGAGTATCCAATAGTCGTTCCTTGCTTCCTGTCTGTGTCTTACCTGACATCCTTCTACAAGCCAGACCTAACATTCAGACAAACAGATAGAATCTTTTTTGGAATGTATTAATTTAACGAAACCTTAGTTCTCTTCTAACTAGGAGGCTCAGTACTGTCAGACAGCTTCAAACGCCTATGGCAGTTCTTCCCATCCTGTGTTACTTGCCTCTCCAATGTTCCTGCCAAGGTATTTTTAAAATGGTTTGATTTTTCTGTATCTTTAGTTCCCTTACCATACATACTCCATGAAACTGCTTCCACACTGGAACAGTGGAAGATGATGTAAGCTAAATTTGTGATCTCAGGGCATGATCATTCAAATTTACTTCAGAATAAAGTACCTCTTATCCCCTTTGACTTGATAACTGTGTTTTGCATGGATATGTTTAGATTTAAAAATAAAATGAAATAAAATAAACCACTGTTAAATCTTGAAGAAACCTGGGACAAATGGCTACCTGAGACACCTTTCAAAGCAGATGTTGGCCAGCTGTCTCAGAATCCCTCAGTACCTGTGGCTCCTCACAACACTTCATTCTTCCCCTTAAAGGGGACTGATCTAATGAGAGCTCACCAAGGCCAGCTGGACTGGGACTGAACGAGCATGTGATCAAACCAGATTCTCTGAATGTGGCTGACATGGGGGCTGACTGAGCCCCCAAGGTCCAAATGAAGACTGAGAAGCCATTGAAAATGGCACTGGGTCTTGTTTCATCTGCATGGAGTGGCTTTTTGGGATCCTGGCCTGTTTGGATGCTCACCTTCCTGGACCTGGAGGGAGGGGGGAGGAACTTGGATTTCCCACAGGTCAGGAAACCCTGACTGCTCTTGGGAATGGTGAGGGAGGAGGAGAGGGAGTGGGGGGAGCGGGAGGGTATTGGGAGGAGGGGAGGAAGTGGAAAGAGTGTTTTCCGATACTTGAATAAACAAGTCTAACGGAAAAAAAAGAGAGAGAGAAAAAAAAGATCTCTCCCTCTAGGGACTGGACTTCACTTACCTTCCACCAGCAGCTCTTCCCTATATAACTCAGCCATTTTAGTTATGTGTGCTTTCTTGACTCCTGGCCGGCTCTCCTCCTGGATCTCTCTTGGTCTACTTGCCCTCCTCTCTCCTCCTTCACTCTTCCCTGTCCCCCCTTTCCTCTCACATTCTCCTATTTCCGTCTGGACCCTGCCAGATGTCTCTGGCTGTGCTCTCCCTCATAGCTACAATAAACTTTCTCCTCACCGTACCTAGGAACAATCAAGTCCTCATTTTTCACTCAACTATGTTTCTCCTTTCAGTGTCTTTAGTGTCTGTCACATGGAGTAACCAGCATTGCTGTCACGTGGTTGTTTTTGCTGCTCTGGAGTCAGCGTTGCTCCTTACATGGGAGTGGGCCTTATAATCCCAGATGAAAATAACTCACCAAAACGATTCACATAAAATTAAACATATAAGGATTAGGGGGGTATTTTTTTTTAAGCTGTAGGCCACATCTCTTTCAACAAATGCATAAAGCACAACAAACACAAAAAGGGGCAGGGGGACAAGTCCTGTTACTGCACCACAAGCCACCAGCTCTGCAAAACTGAACCCAAAGGAACAGAAATAGAAGCATGCTGGAGAGTGTCCAGGGTGTCATCTTTAAAGGCTCAACCAAACAGGGATGAAGACAGGTGATGTAAGAAATCAATTCAGGTCACACATGAGAAAGTCAGCCAGGTAGAAGAAAAGGTCCACAGCGTTGTAAGAAATATCGCATATGAATCTTTTTCGTCAAAGCCTATATAGTTCACGTTAAGGCCAAGGATTTAACATGTTTTTAATCTTCCCCACCTTGTAAGATTTTTGTGCAAATGTTGTAATCATCCCCATTCAGTAAAACCTTTGTTTATGCAAAGGCCCCAAGTTCTATTGTAGGAATTGGATAGTCTGGAGCAGTGATGTTTATCCCGTTGGAGAAGGGACTTCTTTTCCCTTCCGCCTTCATTTCCTGTGCTCCAGCTCCTCTCACTCTAGGTGACTGAAGAAAATGTTAGCAGTGTGGAGGAGAAAGTTTTAAACATGTAGGAAACATATCAACAAGGAAATTGACATTCTGTATAAACCAAAGAACGGTGGGAAGTAAAATGTCCAATCAATCATTTGTAAAAAACAGAGTGGAAAGCAAGGAGCAGAAGAAACTACTGAGAAAGGAAAAATAGGAAAATCTATTATCTTCACAATAAATCTGAAAACCACTAACAAACAACCCAATCAAACAGATTTTAAGAAAACTGCATAAGTGAATTTTGTACTTGTTTACTTATTTGTGTGTGTGTCTATGTATGGGGATGTGCACATGTGTGAGTGCACATGGGTGTCAGGAACATGCATGCTATGGTGCACATGTGGAGGTCAGAGTTGGTTCTCTCTCGTCATGTAGATTCTGGGAACCAAACTCAGGTCATCGGACTTTACCTAGAGAGTCATCTTGCCAGCTCTGGGTCTTGTATTTTGAACCTTGCTGCAATGTTTCCATCTTCTTGGACACAACAGTTTCAGACTAAGGTTGTTGCGTTGCAGGGATTCTAGCCAGTAGAATCTAAACCTTCATCTGAGCCATACAATAGAATAGGAGGAGAGTTTGGCTGTCCTTCTTAGGTCCAGGATCCTCCACAGCAGGAAGAAATTATAATACTGACCATTGTCCTTCAGCCTGTCCTGAAAGATTTTTGGACCCAAGCCTCTTTGGGGTGGAAAGCCGTAAAGAAGGACAATGAATGCAGATGAGTACATGACTGTTCCTAGGATGGTTGAGGAGAAGGGTTTTATTGCAGATGTAAGGAAGGGCACAGACAGAGGCATTTAGAAGGGTCTAGACTGAACCAGGCCAGCAAACTGAACTGGGCCATGAATGGGGATGGGGTGTCGGGGAGGAAGAGAAAATGGAGGGAGCAAAGAGAGCATGTGGGAATCAAGGGAACCAAGAAAATGTGTGGCCAAAATGACTGAGCTATATAAGAAAGAGAAGGTGGGTAAGGGAAGCAAAGCCAGGCCCTGGGCTGTAGAGGTTTAGGGGAGGGAGCAGGGTGAGAAGAGCTGGGAGGAGCCACAGGAACTGACTGAGACTTGTCCTGAGTTTCCTTGAGACATAGTAGATGAAGAGGGAAGCTAGGAAAGCCTCAAGCAAACCCTGCAAAATAAACTTAGAGAAAAAGCAAAACTGTTGACAAAGAGGAAGGCTGGAAACACAGGCCAAGACTGACATGTAACAGATAGGGCACATACCAGGAAACCTATGCCACGCCAATGACCCAGACTCTATGACCCTAGAATATGATAGCCCGATCCTTTGAACAGTGTACCCATGGAAGGAGCTTCTCTGCTGTCCTCTACTACTGCCCTCTTCCCTCCTCAGAAATGCATTATTTATTTTCTCCTTGTTTTTCTTTTGTTTGTGTCTCCACGTCCATGTGTGTGCATCCACCTGTGTATAGAAGCCAGACACTGATGCCGCATGTTTTTATTTGCCACCGTCCACCTTACTAGTTTTGTTACAGGATTTCTCATTGAACCTATAGCTCGACAATCTTGTTAGGCTGGCCGGCCTGCAGGTCCCAGGAATCTTCCTGTGCTCACCTCTGTAGTTTTAGGTTTACAGATGTGCATTGCCATGCCTGGTTGTTAACTCGGGTGCTGGGGACCCAAGTTCAGGTCCTCAGTGCACAACACTGTAGGGACTGTTCTGTCTCTCCAGAGCTGGACGTGGACCACTTCCTGATACACTGTCTCTGTTTCTGTTGTAACTTCACACTCCCACTTAATTCCATATTTTGGGATGTGAGCACCCGGAGGGAGTTCTCTTGGGGGTTTGTCCCCTGAACCTTAATGTCCACTCACGTTACCAGAGTCCTATGCTCTGGCCTGACCTATTCTCTTTCCAGGCTCAACAGAGCTTCCTGAAGTTCTAGAGGCACCATGGGCGTTTAGAAACTGTTTTGGAAAAACAAGTATTAACTCCCCACAAGGAGCAGTCAGGCCACCCAGGCAGAACAGACTACTCCCAAGGTGAAGACAGTTATTTATTAAGAAGGCTACTCCCTTGAGTAGATCATCTTGTAGCGACAAGACTAACGAATATCATAGTTTCTTATTGAAGCTGTAATAATGATGGGTGTGACTGCATCTCAACGAGGACTGATTAATTACACTTATCTCTTGTTCCAATTCTTCTATTTATATCCAGTTCTCATCAGTATATATCTCAGTGCAACACACACACACACACACACACACACACACACACCCTGGAAGACTAACCTGGAGTTTCTGGACCCTTTCTCTGTTATTCTTACAAGTGTGGCTGAATAAATTTCCTTTCTCTTCCAGTCACCAGGAGAGTGACTAAACCTAGCTCGTTGGGGTTGCCATTGGCTTATATCCTAAAAACTCCAGTAAAAACACTGTTATGTTACATATTTCTTTATGTTACTGCCTGGCCTGAGAACACTGTTGTTGGCTCGCAGTGCAGGAGCAGAACTGGGTGTATTTCTTCGGCCACGCTGCCTGCAAGCTCAGCACAGGACCTCCGTATCCTCCCCAACACCTAGCACTGGGAGACATTTAAAATTTGGTTCACATCTTCTTGTGATTTAAAGATTTACTTCCGGCAGGCAGTGGTGGCGCATACCTTTAATCCCAGCGTTTTGGAGGCAGAGGCAGGTGGATCTCTGTGAGTTTGAGGCCAGCCTGACCTACAAGAGCTATTTCCAGGACAGGCTCCAAAGCTACAGAGAAACCCTGTCTCGAAAACAAAACAAAACAAAACAAAAACAACAACAAAAAATCCCAAAACCAAACAAACAAAAAACCCCAAAAAAAACCCAAAAAAAATTCTTTCTTAATAGACAGCTTGGATATTCTCACACCTGATTGGATGTTATACATCCTCATGTTCCCTTTTATTATCCATTTTATTTGCACTGGTTCTCCTATCTTCCTGACAACTGACATGACTCAAACACTTTTAACACTTTTTAACTAATAAACCATGTGGAGAAATGTGAAATGGGTCAGCCACTTTGGGAAATAATATGAAGGATTCTTAAAAAAAGAAAAAGAAAAAGAAAGTATTGTCTGAGCCATCAGTTCTACCTCTGCACAATAGGAGGCAGAGTCTCAAGAAGATAATTATGTTTCATACTGACAACATCACTGTTCAGAAAAGTTAGAATGTGGATGAGACCATTAGCAAATGAGTAAGCAGAATGTGATATATATATGGAATTCATAATATTCACCAATTCAACACAGATGCTTCAACATGAATGAACCTTCAGTGCATCATGTTAAACAAAAGAGCAGGCACAAAAGACAAAGGAAATGAGGGTACAAGGAGAGGCACAGAGACGATGTGACACATAGGGACCAGCATTCATTTCTGCCACTGAAAGGCCAGGGAAAAAGCACTCAGCCAATTTTGAGAGGGGTAAGAGGACGGAAGCACTTTAGCCTTTGCTGGGTTTATTTTTCCACATTGATGTATTTGTTATGAAGAGTGAATACCTCAGTAAAACCCTGCCAAGATTGCTACAGAATTCATAGCTTAAGTTCGGCTTTAAGCCCTGCCTAATCCTTTAAGACACAGAAAGAAAAAGGTGTTGCTTAACAACAAGTTTCTTTAGGCAGAGTATGAAATGGAAGAAGGCATTTGTAATGAATAGTGATAATTTATATCAGATCTATCCAGGTTACAACATTTAAAAAAAATAGCACTAGATTTTTGTGGCATCCTCTGTAAAACTCTTAATCTCTCAGTGGCTATTGTGCCTATGCTTAACCAGACTTTGTTAGGCGGGGAAAGAGAGTTTACTTGAGTTTGGCAGAATGATTAATACAAGGAAGCGCAGAAGTGGCTGGGTTCTGCTGACAAGTTTTAGGTGAACATAGTTCAGGCACGGTTCTGTAGAATGGGCTCCACGGGGTCTATGGGACCCTTGAGTTATACTCTGCCTTCCTGCTTTGATCAGATTATTAAAATACTCCATGTTTGTTCTTGGAGGTACAGTCATCTTTGTGGGAACCTTGGGATTTGAAAGACATGCATCCTGAGAAGTCTGGACATTAAATGCTGTCTGCGCCTTCTTAGACTTTCTGACAAGCCAGCAGGACTCTCATATTTCCAGACAGTGAGTAGGACCACTCAGATTGAAAACCACTGGATCACATAATTCCGGAGATGATGAAGAAGCATCCTTCCTAAAAGCTTTGACTGCTTGATTTGGGAAATGTTATTAATGTGTATGGAAGAATAGAAAGGACTGCAAACCTCAGTTAGTTAGACTAATAGGTATTCAGGAATATTTGGGGTAAAGAAGCAAGAGTAGAGAGAAAGCATCAGGATAAATGGAAATTCAGAAGAGGGAGCAATTCTATGTAGAGGACAGCATTTAGTGTGACCCTAGGAGTATGTGACTAGCTGTAAAGATGGCGTCTTAGAAATGGAGCTGTCAGGAAACAAAAGGACATGTGCAGTGAGAAGACTCAGCATGGTGGGTGGACCTAAGATGAATGGGAAGCTTAGGTAATGGAACTTTCCAGAATGAACATGAGTGACAGGAATGCAGGGGCGAAGCATTTCTCTAAATTAGACAGTTACCAGCACCAAACAACAACAACAAACAAACAAACCTGATATTTGAAAACGTGTTCCTTGTTTCCAAGAGTCAGAGGAAGACAAAGGAGAAAGCAGTTTGATGCTCTGGTGGTGGGTGCTTCTAATCCCAGTTACTGTAGAGGCAGGGTAGGGGTGGAGGTCTCTTGACCACAGGGGGTCTGAGTTATCATGAGTGACTCAAGAGAAACTCCATCTCAATAATAGTAACAAGGACAACAATAATTGGATACTTTATTAGTTACGTTGTTGTTGCTGTGGCAACATGATAACAAGAAGTAACTTACAAAAGCAATAATTTCATTTTGACTATGATTTCAGAGGGTTTAGAGTTCATCATGGCCAGAGGCATAGCAGCCAGCGATAGACACAGTAACAAGAGCAAGAAGCTGAGCGCTCACATCAGTAACCTTACAAGCAGGGAAGAGAGAGCAAACTCAAAGTCGGGAGAAGCTATGAACTTTCAAAGTCCACTTCCAGGGACACATTCCCTCCAGGAAGGTCACACCTCCTAAACCTTCTCAACAGCACCACCAACTGGGTACCAAATATTCCAATGTTTGAGCATATGAGGGACATTTCTCATTTAATCCACCCCCACATACAAGAGGCACAATATGTACAGCCGCTAGTGCATCCTTGGAAAGAGAGCTGGCAAAACATGTGAATGCTCTGGTACTAATTTATAGAGACTTTCTGTAGGCACTAACAACAAGGGAGCTCTCTGAACAAAGATGTCTATTGTAGTCTTCATAATAGCATAAAAAATATTAAAGCAAAATACCTGTCGGCATTGAGACAGGCCAGCTACAGTATGGAATGATACGCTTCCACGAAAAATGTTAGGAATAAATAGTTTAAGAAAAATATTAATAATGCATTAAGCGATTTCTTAAAGTTACAAAACTATTTATGGAGTAACCAAAAAAAAAAAAAAAAGGAAATTAAGTTCTGTGTGTGTTGATCTAAAGATGGAGAAAGGTGTGGAAATGTTCTTTTTTGATGTATTGTATTATAGGATAGAGTTAAAGAGAGGAGAGAGACCCAAGATAATTGCCTTATACATCTTGATCCTTTTAGTCATTGCAAGCATTTTTATTCTTACCATTTGTTAATGGTAAAACTACTGGGGCTGGTGATATGGCTCAGCAAGGAAAGGAACTTGCCTCCACACCTGATGACCTAAATTCAGTCACTGGAAGCCGTGTGGTGGAAGAAGAGACCCAACTCTCACACGTTGTCCTCCCCTCCATGCGCACGCACACTGTAGCAACCGACCCCCTTCAGACAAAACAAAGAGTGCAAAAAAGGGCTATTGTGAGGAACCAAGCAATGTCTTTTCCTCCAGAGAGTGATAAAGTCAAATGATAAGATAGCGCACAAGAAGCATCAAAGGTCAGGACATTTTTTGAGCATTAAAGGAAACAATAAAAGAAAAAAAAATCTATGTTTAAGGAAGAGTGTGAACAAAGAGCTCCAAGTATTTTTTTGCATTTAACAATATTTTTAGAAACACACTTCAAGTTGTAATTGAAATATTCAAGTAAAGATTTCATGAGAGATCTCCATCATAAGAAAGTTTCCATATATATGCACACATTTCCATACAAATATATTTCCATACATATTCCATATACATATATATTTATTAGGAGCTAATTCAAATATTTTTTTATTTTTTTATTTGGGTGAGATTTTGTTTCTATTTCTGTGTATAGGTGTTTGGACTGCATGTAGTTCTGTGACCTACTATATGCTGGTAGTACCTGCGGAGGCTAGGAGAGGGTGTTGGATCCTCTGGAAGTTACAAGCAGTAATCATTATGCCGGTGATGGGAATTGAACCTGGGTCCTCAGGAAGTTAGTGTTTGCAACTCATTGCTCTGTCCAGCCTCCTCAAATATTTCTTGTATATTACTTGGTGAGTACTGATGGGTATTGGAGTGCCTCCGTATCATATAAAGGTTCTGAGTTCAATCGCTATCATATTCAAAAATATTACTCCAAACAAATAATAATCTCTAGGATTTTTTTAATAAGTGCTATTCAGCATTCAGAACTCAAAGACATCTGCTGGCACCTGTCTTGTTTGCTTGACTGAGAAATGCCAGCTAAAACTGTTTAGTGTCTCTAAGTATTGCCTGGAACCAGTGTAGTGTTTTACTAAACACAACCCATCCCTAGCCTGTGGCTATAGATACACCATTACGTGTAATGGAATAAAGAAAAAAACAAGAGCATCCAGTCGATATGAAAAAATAAAGCTACTCTTTTAAGCACAAGTGGCAAAGAGCTGCATCACGTGGATGCTGTTAGTTGCAGAACCCGGAGAGGAGACATTGCTCTTTTGGATGAAATTGTGGTAGTATGTCCGGGTTTTCTTTCCACCTCCACCCATTTAGCTGATGTGCTGTGCTAGAAGCTGTAAATCTGGGAGTCATTAGTGAACTCCACCCCTGGCTTCCAGTTCCACAGGAACATAAGTAGGTGGATAGGTGTGCAGCAGGGTGGTGGCCCCGTCCCATCCATCATGCCCCTGCTAGTCCAGTTGTTGAGCCAACAAGGGGTTGCAGCCCTGGAGAGGAAAGACCAGCTTCCCTCCAGCTTATCTCAGTGTTCTCAACCTCCCTTCTTACATAATGTTGCAAGGGCATTGACTTTGAAATTCAATACTAGCACTATAGTTTCAAATGTACTGTTTGGAATGCTACTTTGTCCTATTCCCAATTCTTTTGTTTGCAAAGGTAAGTCTCCACAGAGTAATTTTTGGAGAGTAATTAAGAAAACAAGCAACAAACTGGAGGTACAAAGTCTGCTCAGGAAAAAGGGATCTACCGACACAAACTATCTTACTGTATCCTGGATTCAAGCTGACCATGGTTTCTCTTTGAGGTTTCCTCTTAGTAGCTAACTAACTGTCTGCCTATCTGTCTGTCCTCCTGGACCATTTACGTCTATAGCCCATTCTTCCTGAGAACGTTGGGAAGCACAAGCCTGAGTGCAACCAATTGTGTATTCTCTTATTTGAACTATACTTGCTCCGATACTTTGGGAACAGTCCTGACTATATCTGTTCCACTGTGCTGAAAGTTGTGAGGGTTCTGTGATTGCCCTAGAGCTTGCCCCAAAAAAGACAGTCATTCTCCTAAATGTGTCGTAGAGCAAAGCAGAAGAGAAGCAGGATGTATGTTAGCCAGAATAAGGAGTAGAGCTGCAGCATGCTGTTCTCTAGAGTCCCTGCAAGTGCTGCAGTCATTAACTCCCCATAGCTGTAGTTGCCTGCAGGGGACACACACAATTTGTGTTACCCAAATATTCTGAGGCATGGGCTTGCCCAGGTGGGTGATCAAGCTATCTGGGTTCACACTGCTAAAGAAAACTGACTTTCTTTCCCAGTAGCTGTCAAATGACAGTGGCTCCATAGTTAGTATGGGACCTCATGCTCATCTTCCCACTCCTATTCTGGGATTTTGTCTGGTGGATTTTGCACAGGTCCTTTGCATGCTGAGAATCACTACTATTCCATATGTGTGTCTACTCTGTTGAGTCTGAAAATCACTCTTTCCTTGATCCCATTGGCCACTTCAAGCTCTCATCATCCTTCTGCCCCTCTTCCATGAAGATGCTAGATCTTTGCAGGGAGGAGTGTAATCTGGATGTCTCATTTAGGGCTGAGTGCTCCATAATCTTTTATTCTCTGCACATTGGGTGTCTTTATGTACATTACTGTGTACTGCAAGAGGCAGCTTCTCTGATGATGGCGGAAAGGTGATCTAAGTGTGTAGCAATAAATAATTAGGAGTCATTTAAATATTATGCCCATTTAGCAGAATAAAAGTATTGGGTTTTCCCCTAGGGCCTATAACCTATCTAGCCAAAAGTTCGTGACTCTGCTAATAGTGCCAGGTGTGGATTCCATCTCATGGTGTGGGCAATAGATCTGATCAGGAAGTGATTGGATATGCCCATAAATTTGTGACATTATTACACTAATGAACATATCTTGTCAGGCCAGTTGTTATTATAGCTTGCAGGGTTCACATATGGGTGACATTTGTGATTACTTTTCTTTTTCAACAGTGCACATATTACATTTCAGCACAACAAACAATAGTCAGTAGGAATGAAGTTTCCAGGTTAGAACTGGCTTGATTACTCCATGGTCTGTGACTCAAGTATGTGGTAGTTTCAACAATAAGATCTTACTGTCATGTTCTGGAGAGTAGCCAAGAGTATTGACAATAACTAGAATACTTAAGAAGGCATACGTGACCCAACTGTCCAACAACTCAAAATAAGCAACCTATTCCTGGTACTGTAGGTTTGTTTTCTAGCATGGGGTGTCCAGTTTGGGTATTGCTTCCTTCTCATTGCATAATTATAGTAACTATCATAGGATAAGTATCATAGGATAATTATAGTAACTCTCCATATATATAATATATATATATATAAATAAAATATTCTATAGTAGCAGGATTTTGTATGTCTTTTTCAAAAGACCATTAGTATTAATCAGTCCTATCTTTACACTTTTTTTATATCCTGCCCTCCAATTCTTCCACCAAAATTAACCATTGTCTTTCCACTGTTTTCCTCAACCCTCTAGACTTCTATGTTCCATCTCCCCTCTCTTGAAAGGCTTTTCCTTAGAGCTCCTTGCTAATACCTGAACTTTGTGGCCTTCCAATTGTGATAATATAAATGAAGATACTAAGATAATATCCAGAGTTGAGAGAATGTTCAACGTTTGTCTTTCTGATCTGTTCTTGGGAGAGGCTGCTCGTTCATTCCTGGCTGCCCAGAACCAAAATAATCACTCAGAAACTATATTATTTGCAATACTGTTTGGCCAGAAGCATATTCCTGGCTAACTCTTATATACTAAACTAACCCATCTCCATTAATCTGTGTATCACCACGTGGCTGTGGCTTACCAGGTGAAGTTCTATCTGGCATCTGTCTTCGAAGGGGCTACATGACTTCTCATTGACTCCTCCTTCTGTCTCCCAGCATTCATATTAGTTTTTCCACCTAGCTCTATTCTGCCAAGCTCCTAGCTGAAGCAGCCTTATTCATTAACCAATAAAATCAACACATATACAGAGGATTTCTCACACCATTTCCCCTTTTCTGTCTAAATGAAGAGGAAAGTTCTAACTTTAATATAATAAAATTATATATAACAAAATAGTTATCAAGCAAGAATTATAGTTACAATATTTATATATATATTATCTTTTATCATAACTAAGGAGAACTATAACTATAACTAACTATTCTTCAACTCCATCAAAGAATCCAGAAGGACATAATATTACCTGAGTAAACAGAAAGTGCATTGTAAGCAACTTCCAAAACTCCAGAATTGACAGTGACAGCTCACTGCCTGGACAGTCTCCTAAAGTTCTTCTTTTACATTGCAGGCACTCATCTTCTGATATCTTCTTCAATTTCTTTCTTTATCATTGTCTTAAAGATTTCATTACATAATTATTTCACCTTCTTAGTAACATTTATCCAATATGTACATTGTTCAAAATTATTGTAAATGGGATTGTTCCTCTGATTTCTTTGATTGCTATGTTTATCATTTGTGCATAGAAAGGCTACTTATTTTTGTGTATTAATTTTGTATTCTGCTGCTCGGTTGAATGCATTTATCAGCTATAAGAGTTTTCTGGTACAGTGTAGGCTCCTTTATATACAGAATGTCATCTGCATATGTAGATATTTCATTTCTTTTCTCCCCATTATCATTATCTCCCCTTTATTTCCTTCACATGTCTTATTGTTGTAGCCAAAACTTCAAGAATTATCCTGAACAGGAATATTAAGAGTGGGCATCCTTGTGGTGTTCCATATTTTATTGGAAATGCTTTAAGATTTTCTCCATTTAAAATTATTGTATTAGTTACTTTTCAGTTACTGTGATGAAACACTATAACCAAGACAATTCACAGAAAAAGCAGTTTAGTGGGGATTTAGAGTTTCAGAGGGTGAGCTCATTATAATCATGGTGGGTATCATGGCAGCAGGTAGGTAAGCTTAGTACTAGAGCTATAGCTGAAAGCTTACATCTTGGTCCACAAGCATGAGGCACACACACACACACACACACACACACACACACACACACACATACACATACACACAAGCACATACACATGCACTTACAATCTCATGAAGAAGTAATTCATTATTGCATAGAATTAAACAGTTCAAAATAATGATTTTTTTTTTAAATTGCGTTTAGTTCTTGAGACAGTCTTTTCTTTCCTATTTTTCCCAACTTGTTTCAAACCCAAACCACTTGAGTTTTTCACAACTTCTCCTCTGGGCTTGACTTTAATCACTATTCTTAACTGCTTGCCAACCTTTGATGGCCACCACTTTTCTCATCTTCAAAACTGTTGTTCTTTTGAGACTTCTTGAACTGCCTACTGCATGTTCCTCAGCGGTTTCTGAGTCAAATGCATTTCTGAGTCTTCATGGTTTGTGACCCATCTTGTACTCAGAGAGGACAATTGCTCATATCTGTAGCTTGTCTAATCTTTTCATAATGATAAAGTTGAGGGAGGCAGTGCTCTTTTCTCCACTTTTACAGTCACAGATATGCTGCTTTTCTTCCAGTCAGTAACCTCCCACCCAGGCTTGGACAAGAAGCTTTAATTAAACTCTGGACTACAAACTAAAGATGACGTAAACATAGGAGGGGGACTTGTTGAGAAAAAGTGTTTCACTGGGAGAATGATAAGGATGAAAGGAGAAAATGGGGGTGAAAAAAACTATTCATTAAATAAATATAGGAAACTGTCAATACATTTTTTTAGAATTTAAAATAAACAGCAAGTAATAAGTCATTAGCAAAATAGAGCAAGAAATGTGCATTAAAATGATACATAACATATATCATTATCACATGTACCAAAAATGTATTTCAATATTAGATAGCAAGTTTCAGTCTGGCAAAAACTGAAATTACTTTTGGAGCCGACCTACTAGCTGAACTGCAAGCTTCCAGGAACTCTCCACTCTCCAGGGAGATTGGAGTAGACCTTAGTAAAGAAAAGAGAATTCCAGCTGTAATAAATACTAAGAAGACATTTATAAAAATGAAACTGGAAAGAGATAGGCAAAGCTTCCCTGTGGGATCGGATACCCAGCGGACCATCTGAAGAAAGAATGAGTAAGTCAGGCAATGGCAGGAAGGAAAACCGGAGCAACTGTGGAAGATTGCAGAGTGACTGAGAAGGAAGGGGCTGTTCCCACCTCGAGCAAGGAAGCATCCAGAACAGAAAAGAGAGTGAGGGAAAGCACTCGGATGATTCAGAGCCTTACAGGCCAACTTAGAGAGCTCAGATTTTCCTAGGAGTTGTGGTAAACTGAGAAAGTTCACAGACTTAGTTCTGCAGTGGAAAGCGCCACTCTGGTTGCTGGGGCCAGAAAAATGTACGCATGTACACAGTGTGTGATATACCTAAAGGTTGTCACAATACAGTTCACTATTCTTGTTTGTAATCCTCTAGATTTTTATTTTACCCCAACATAATGTTATTAAATATTTGGGAATTTCGTACAATGCATCCTGATCACACTCTCTTCCTACTCCTCCCAGGTTTACCCTCCCATTCTTTTGTCCTCACTACCCCAACCCCCAAAACAAGTCCAATTTATGTTCTTATACTCACTGAAGCTTGGTCAAACTCCCAGCATCTGGTTCCATAAGGAAAATTGAGTCCTTCCCACCTACACCTTACCATTGCCATCAACTGAGAAGAGGAAGAGTGGTGTAGGAGGATCTTCTTTTTATGTGTTGTTTTCATTGGTCAAATAAAGAAACTGCCTTGGCTTTTTGATAGGGCAGAATTTAGACAGGTGAAGTAGACTGAACAGAAGGCTGGGAGAAAGAAAGCAGAGTCAGGTAGACGCCATGGCTCTCCTCTCCATGATGGACGCTGGTTAGACTTATGCCGGTAAGCCCCAGTCAAGTGGCAATACACATTAATGGAGATGGGTGAAACTAACATGTGAGAGTTAGCCAATAAGGGGCTGGAGATAATGGGCCAGGCAGTGTTTAAAAGAATAGAGCTTCTGTGTAATTATTTTGGGTAAAGCTAGCCAGGTGGCTGGGAGCCTGGTGGGACTAAAAGCAGCCTGCTCCTTATACTACAGAAGAGTTGTAGTTCAGCATCTTTATCACAACTTTTTAAGGGATTTCGTCAATAGCTTCTCATTTGGATTGTTTTATGTTTTAGGGGGGGTATTAGCACAGAAGCCTTCAGGTCTCTCACTCCCAGTTACGAGTCTGCAGACACCACTGAAAAGTTGCCTCTCTGCCCATAGCAGCCAGCAGCATGGATTGTGGATGCCAGTCTTGTTTCCTGTGGCAGCCTGGGCCATACAAGTTTTCTGAGGAGACTTAACACAGAAAATGAACATTCCTCATCTTGGATATCATGTTATTGCACAGAGTTGGGGTGTTCATGTAGTTGAATAGAGTATCCGGGTTGGCAGAACCTGCACAAGCTTCGAACTGCTGTACCACCCTGCCCTCGGCACAGGCTACCCTACCAGTTCAACCATCTTGTGTAAAGCCTTTGGCAGCCCATGCTCTCTTCCCCCAAGCAGGGGGAGCAATGAACAGCTCTAGCAGCAGCAGCAGCAGCAGCAGCAGCAGCAGCAGCAGCAGCAGCAGCAGCAGCAATGGCTCCATGTCCTAGAAGGCTGTGACAGGGCAAGGTGGACCCAATGGTGGCCCAAGCATCCCTGCAGCCTGAGGAGCAGCTCTACTTGGCAATGCTTTCTCCTTTGTCTGCTGTGACTGGGCTCCCATACTCTTGCTCTCCTCTTGATCATGCTTGCTGCTCTGCCCTCCGCCTTTTTGCCCACCCTCAGGCCACTATTTGGTGTTTTGTTTTGTTTTGTTTTGAGACAGGGTTTCCCAGGTATGGAGCCAGTCCTGGAACTCAGTCTGTAGCTCAGGCTGGCCTTGAACTCAGAAAGATCGGCCTGCCTCTGCCTACTGAGTGCTGGGATTAAAGGCATGTGCCACCATCATCCGGCTCACTATTCTTAATAGTCATAAATTACAACTATTCAACAGTAAACAATTTGTATTTATGCATTTATTTGTGATCATACATACAGTGAGTAAATCCTCACATCTAAAAAGTTTAAAACCCGAGGTACAGAAAAGCTAATTCAGGAGCATGCGTAGTCTGAGTTTCTTAAGAGGTTAGAACCAACCAAGCAGTGCAATCAGTTGTGGTCCAAGTCAAGGGAGAGTGCTGTGTTTCTAATGTGCTCAACTGTTAGTTAAATCTATGTCTGCTTTAATTTTTTATCACTGGGAGTTAGTCACCATTGTTCATTGTTTGGATGGTATTAAACTTCAAGCAAATATTAAGAAAATAGAAATCTGTCCATGTCTCTAACTTCTCTTACTCATAAAGACTTCTTAAATTATCTGTGAAAATAGCAAGATATAGAGATCCCTAGACCTTTTCCTTACAACATAAGGGATGTTGAGAATCACTCAGTGTAGCAGGAAGAAGAATTCACACTTGGGAGTTTCAGGGGCTGGTGAGGAGAGAGAATGCAAGTGGAACTAAGTAACTCAAATAGAAGAGTTAATATAATATGGATTTTTCTGTTGCATCAGGGAATTAGAAGGGATAATTGCAACAGGGTCACATTGATCTTCTCTGTATTATTGCATTTTTACTATATGTGTGGCTGACATGAGCAAAACCATTTACAAAACCACAGTACTTTCAGAAGAGCATCCTGTGGAAAAATCTCAAAGGAGTGGACTAATTCTTAGTGCAGAGAAGAGGAGAAACAGTGGATGAAGCAAGCAGCACAGAACACCAAGAGCCCCAGTTTTCTGTTGACAAAAAGAAAAAAATCAACGTTAACAGTTCTAGTTCCTGGGACGTGAAGGGAAGCGTGGACTCTGTCTCTTACCAGAGATCTTCTTCATCCTTGCCCTCATTTTCATGTGTTCTCCATATACCTTACTGCACATTTCAACTCACTCATTCACACATCTACCCATGCCCCATTGGACAAGCACTTTTTAATTGTCTCCCACCTGGCATGTGTTTTTCTATGTATGATGAACATTGCAGTTACTAAGAGTCTGTGTATCATCTAAGAAGAGAAAGTTGTAGGCAGACAAAAGAATTCAGCACAGTGCCTGGCATAAATTAAAATTTAAAGCATGATCTGAATTAATAGAGAAATTATTATTCAGCAACTATTTGGGAAATGGCATGCACGATTTTTCATCATTTATTTTGAGACATGCTCTTAGCCTATCGTCTTGGATAGCCAAGGACCTACTGCGCAGTCAAGGATGTCCTCAAACTATGGTGATTCTCCTACCTCTGCCTCCTAAATGATAGAATCAGGTGTTGAGGCACCATCACACAATATGTAACTAAAGTATATATAGTCACAAGCCCAAAAGTTACTTATAATCCAGAAATCGGGCACTTTACACCACTAAACTAGCCTGTAACTCCTCGAATAAGCAAGGATTTTTCTTGGTGACTAAAGGATTTGTGATGAATCGTGTTTTAATTACCATCCTATTGCTATCAAAAGATACCACAGCCAAGGCAGCTTGCAAAAGGGAGCACTTTAGTGGGGGCTGGCTTACAGTTTCAGAGGGTGAGTCCACAGCCATCACGGTGAGAAGCAAGGCAATAGGCAGGCAGGGAGGCAGGTGTTGGAGCCTAGCTAAGGACTCATATCTTATCCAAAGATGGAGGCAGTGGGAGAAGGAGACTGGGTCTGGTCTTGTGAACTTTTGAAACCCCCAAATCCACCCCTCTTCCCTCCATGAGATACCACCTTTATCAAAGCCACTTCTCCAAATCTTTCCTAAACGCTCCACCAACTAGGAATCAAACACTCAAGTATAAGAACCTATGGGAACCATTCTCATTCAAACCACCACAAGTGCTGAGCTCAAGAGCTGGGACATGCCGTGCAGACTGGGTGACAACAGACAACATCATAGCCACATTCTTGCTCAGCTTCATATTGATTCTCATCCTAAAAGAGTTTTTTTTTCCTCATTCAGTTTCATCAATACAACCCGAGTACATTAGAAAAAAATTGCTCCTGAAGTTTTTGCATTAACTGGTGAGGTCTCTTGGCACCAGGTAATCAGAAATGCCACCATAAGTGAAGAAGATACGTGTTTTTAATTCTAAAAATGTACATCCATGTGAAAGCTTTCATATGGCAATATTTAAAGTCCGCATACAAACTCTCAGCCCCTGCATCTGGAACAGCAGCACGGTGGTAGCTGCTTACAATACAACTGCGCCAGAGGCATCTCTTTAAATAAATAACTTCATCATCATCACAATGTTTATTGCATCTCTAAGCACATAACTTCCTCTGGGTTTCAGTTCTATTGTTAACAAGATTTGAGGATACACAGGTTAAAAAAAACCAACTATATCAAACATCAAGATAAGCTACGCCTTTCACAAATACACACTTTTACTTGGAATTAATGCCTCAAATACGAACCAACGTATTTGTTTATACCTCTTTTGACACACCAAAATTTGGGACAAAAGTCAAATTCCCATCAAAGGAAAACCATTCCTGTGTAAACACAGGGTAATGTGGGTTGGTTTTCAAGTTAGATCAGCAACCTTGTGATTCAAGAGTGTTTTAAAGATTATCCTATCTTTAAGAGTGAACACAGCTTCAGACTCATGCTTGGCATGCAACTGGATGCTGCAGAAATAGAATGTCACATTTTTGTGGAATTCAGCTTATGAGTTAAAACCCCACAAATAATCAAGCTCCACAAATTTACACCTTTTCTGAGGAAAAAAAAAACCAGTAGTTTGACAACTGAAGTTATATTCCATTTTCCTTATTTTTATTTTGTCCTATTCAAGGAAGATGTCTCAGTGGGCTCATGTTTTCACAGGTATTCCTGTTGGAATATCAACTCCGGTCTGCCACTTTGGAAAGAGTGTTGTGATACCTAACGCAAGTTCACATTAGATTCCCTTTCTAGACAGAGGATATCTGGTCTCAGAAAAAGTAATTCAGAAAATCAGTAGTTTAAAAAAAAGTGTTATTGAAAAACAGCTTGTTTATCCTGAAACTTTTAACATTTAAATTCCATGACTAGAATTTTAGTATAGAATTTAAACATCTAATGAGTCTTGTGTATTTCACTTCAACTCATTGGTAACATCTATTAAATAAAGTCTAACTATGAACCTGGGATTGATGTCAGCTTAAAGATGTAAGATATCCAGTACTTAAATGGTTTAATTTTAAATTATGAAAACTATAGCTTCAAAGGTGAACTTTTAGCTTTCTTCTTGTGCCTTTAAAACCTAATGTAAGACACTTGCTTAACACATTAACACGATGACCTAGCTAACTAGTAACATGGTTGTTAAAGGTTAGGAAATAAAAGTGTTACTTCCCAGTTCCGTGCTTTCTCTAAACAAAATCTTCAGCTCTTGCGCCACAAGTAAGAAGTAGTAGTAACAGGTAGGTGAAAATTGCTGATTATGAAGTATATTCTAGTAATTCTTGTAAGGTGGTCACTTTTATTGGTAATTCAAATTACCCAGATTTTGTGGAATTGAACATGTGGAAATGTAATTTCTTACAGCAATCATTGTGAATGACTTCCAGGTAGTCTATCTCACAAATAGTCTATGAGAGATGAGCATCTGCTAAGGTGATATCTAAATGTGTAAACAAAATCCTAGGCCACTATAACTGTACCTCTTTGTTTTTCATATATATCACCATGCCTGAGAGAGGACGAGATTAAAGCTCCTTACTCCAGCGCACGCGGACGGATGAGATCTTTTCCATGACGCATTCACATAGGTTGTCTCTCATCATATTCAGCAATGTGCTGCCCTTCTGGGTGCTGATGTACAGAGCTGCAGTGTGCTGGCTTCCGTGGCACGCTATAAGTCAAAGATCAATGGCCATTCCATTTCTATTCATTTTTCATATTTTACAAACACCAACTGTATAATAATGTTAGAATTGCCAATTTTCAATATCTTTACTCTATTCAGATTTATTTTGAATGCTATGTATATGAGTGTTTTGCCTGCATATATGAATGAGCAATATATGTATGCAGGGCCCTCAGAGGTCATGAGAGGGCTTAAGATCCACTGGAACTGGAATTAGACATAGTTTTGGAGCCACCATGTGGGTGCTGGCAATAAAATTCCGGTCCCCTTCAAGAGAAGCAAGTGTCATTTCTCCATGCCCTCAACTGTATTTATTTATTTGCTTTAATTTTTCCCTTACTCCCTGCTCTATCTAATTCCATTTCTGGCCACCTACCTGGCCCATCTCATTTTTTATTGACATTATAGCTCAGTTAAATCGAAGGGGCAGTAATAGTAACAGCACTGAATCAGATCATGAGAACTTCATTTGATCTCTACATGTCTTTCAAAATAAATCACATGATCAAAATAAATCTGAGTATCTGTTTTCTCAGAAGCAAATAAGCAAAAGCTAGCAGCCTCTAAAGATTGCTTCAAAAGCAGACTAAAATGAACTGAATGCGGGAATAACTATGAACTCCAGGATCCATATTTAGGACAGTAACCAAGTTTTAAAACTGCTTCTTTGGGCACCAAACAAGCAGTATTTCTGCATAATAATTGAAGTATAGAGCACTGGAGATTCAAGTAGCAGCCAGTGCAAGCATTGCTTAGACCCTCCTCTTCTGTATGGGCAATTTTCTTTTTTAAAAATAAAGGGGTTTTAATAAATATGCACGATTCTTATTAAAGTCAGTTGTTTGTGTCTGCATTAAGATGCTCCCAGTCTGACAGTCTCATATACAGCACTTTATGCTTGTCTAGCCACGCTTGCTTTCAACCACTGTCATTAAAATACATTTTTTCATATTGAAGTTTCTTTTAATCAAACTGTTACTTTGTACACAGGGTTAGCTGGCCACTAGCAGTGCTGATTATAGATTTCAGGTGTACCTACTGTCCACAGTAAGTGGGCTAAAGCAGCACTCAAAATTCTGATGCTGCCCACCTGACGTCAACCCAGGTACTGCCCTTACTGTTTTGTTTTTGTGGGGCTTTCTCCCACAAGAAGAACCTTAAACCACACATATTCACGTAGAAGGTCCTCTTTTCTTTTATAGGTGAGTTGACCCTTCATTGGGCATTAATAAAGTTCACGACTAATCTCAACTAACGTGTTTGCTTTTCTTTCCAAAAGTTATCTTATACTTCCTTGATGCTAAAATCATACCAAATACTTTTTGCTGGCTTGCCTTCTCCGCACTTAGCTTAGCATACTGCATGCAGTGAAGGGAGTCTCTGAGGCATTCCCTAAAAGTTAACTTAGAACATATCAAGATAAATTAGGGTGTGTCCTCTTCTTTTTGGTTTGTTTTCAGCACCGAGTCTTCTCCCAAAATTTTACACAGTTCATTGAGTCTCTGCTGCATTTTGGGAATTCCAGCCAGTTGAGACTCTAACTTTTGTTTTTCTTCACTTAATGTTAAACGGATAGCAGTGTCCAGCTGTTCAAAGCGCCAACCACCTTCGCCATCAAATTGTAACAAGTGAGTGTGGTATTTCCTGCATAATTAAAACGGAGTATTATGAGTCATAGTTATAGAATTTTCTAAGTGGTGTTTAAAGACAAATTTTTGTAAAGACAGATATTTTACATTTGAATTTTAGTGTTACCTCAGAAAACATGGACATTTTTGAAATCCAAAGTCTTTAATCTCTAAGAAATTCTTCTTGATGTTACTAAATTTATCTTATATTTTGAGTAAATATAATTTACAAAAGAATACTATTCTTGTCTTAATCTACCCACATAACCCAGCATGTCTTTAGAATAAATAATAAAACATCCTTAGAATGGAAATAAGGAAGAGAAAACTAAGGAAAGACAGTACAATTTAAAAAAAAACATACAGAGAAAAACTAAAGAAAGTAAAGGAAATACAAAAGCAACTTATTTGTGTGTAACACCATCCTCTGGGATAAACTCTATGTAAATGCCACTTTCTCGGTAATAATAATTTAGAATGATTTTGACATGCCTGCCCCAGGAATCTTTTAGAGAAATTCTCTTGTTGCTCCCTAGATTCATTATTCTTTCATGGCGCAGTTACATAGATACAGAGATTTGTAGTGAAAGATGGGAAGCAACCCATCTCCTAAGAGTCGCCTATGCCACTAGCAGAGGATTGGGGTGGGAGAAGGGAGTGGGACTGGCAGAGCTTTTCCCATGGTAAGCCACCTGTACTTGGGCACTTAGCATCACTGGGTCATGATTCTTCAGTTTTTATGACTTTGTTCAATGTTTTATCTTATACTTATTTCAAAAAGTAATTATTTATTATAACTAGTTAGTCTTTTATATCAGTTTCTATTTTATATGTGGATGTTAGCTGTTAACTTTTCAATAAACAGGTTGCAATCCTTATAACCACAGAGGTTATATGAAGTAAGAGATTAATGGGGAGGGAAGGATGTCTTAAGGAGTGGGAAATAGAATAGATAGTTATGGATGGCTGGAAGGGTTGGATGAGAGAATTAAATGGAGAGGGAAGGGAAGAGGGGGGTAACGTAGGGCATATGGGATGGACAGGTAAACTGAGGGTCATTTGAAGGGTATGGAAAGCTATTCCAGTGGAAATTTCTTAAAAAAAATATATACACATACATTAAAGACATCTAAATGGAATTATCAAGTAATGGGAAAGACAAAGTTCCAACATCAATGTTACCTGCCACCAAATAAATTCTCCAGCACCAGGAATGTAATACACCTAATTGAGCTGTTGACCAAAGGGGCTCCAGAGAAACCCACAACCCAGGCCATGTCAACCAGTTGTTCTCCACAGACTGATGGTAAGATCCTATTGCTAAAGACAATATTTACACAACTCATTAACCACAGAAAAGTCAAGTTGGTCTCTACCTGGATTCTTCAACACTACTGACTAGCGTTCATGGTACTGAAGGTACTCGGCACACTTTCAGAGGAGAAATGTAGTACCGACCCAGCTACAAACACTATGATCTACAAAGGTATCCTGCTTGCATGCTATGCTAGGGCAATAGTGGCACAAAAGATGTGGGACTAACCAACCACTATCTGACCACTATAAGACCCACTCTGTTATATGGAACCCATTCCTAACACTGCTTGGATGGCCAAGAACCTAAGACTAGATGGGGGAAAACCAAATACTACTGTTATACTAAAGAAACCAACAATAAAATCACTCCTAAAGGCACTCTGCTATACTCATAGATCACTGTCTTGCTCACTGTCATCACAGATGCTTCCTCCTGCAGGAGCAGGGCAGAACTACAGACACTCACAGCTGGACAATGTGTGGAGAGTGAGAGACCTTGGAACACTCAGTCTTCTGTAGGATGTCTCCATCAAACCCCTACTCCCACCCCAGGGTTCAGGAAACCCTGTAGAAAAGAATACTGAAAGATCTTAAAAGCCAGAGAGGAGCAAGAACCCTAAGGAAACAAGGTCTTCTAGATACAACAGCACTGATGCACACATGAACTCAGAGACTTCACATGTCCTGGACCTGCTAAGGAGGCCTAAGCCAGATGGGTTCCAATGTTGAGAGAAGTGAACACAATAGCCCAGAAACTATTTCCAATCAACAACCACTCACAAAGAAAAAATTACCTTTCTCCAATGAAGTCTCACTGGGAATGAATATATACCACACTTTAGGGCAGACCCCATGTCAGCAGTCGATTTCAAACACAAAACAAACTCAATGATATTTGTGGAGTATTTTTCTAATAATGCTTTGTGTGTTTTTTTAACCTTACAGGTCTTATGCTTGCATGTTATTGTCTCCCATATTGTAATTTTATGGAAATTCTGTGTGAACAGAAGTGTGTGTGTCTTTACATCTGTCTGTGTTTTTTTGTGCTTTTTCTTTGGCTCTTTTCTTTTGTCTGTTTGTTTGGTTGTTGCTTTGTCGCCTGTTTTCTGGTGAGGGAGAGAAGGTGTGGGTTAGGTGGGTAGGGAAGAGGGGAGAAAGTGGGAGGCACTGGGGAAGGGGGAACTGTGATCAGAATATAGCATATGAAAAAAACATTTATTTTTAATAATAAGAAAATGAGTCCAAAATATTGACCTTTTAACATATAAGACCATATAAAAATTAAATTGAAAACACTGTATTTATATTTCAAGAAGGAAAATGTAAAAAAATCCCATAACCATATCATTAAAATAGGAAGTTTAGAGAGAGTGAAATACTGAGATGGCTCAGTGGGTTAAAGGTTCTTGTTGAGAGGGTCTTCCCCTTTAAGTAGATAACAGTTCAAAAGTCATTCGTGATTTCTGACCCTTCCCTTCATTCTTCAACACTGTTAAAATGGCTAAGGGAGATTTAATGCCTTATTATTAAGGCATTATTAAGGCTCATTTTTTCTTAAAGCCAACAACAACAACAACAAAAATAGTTTTTATATACTGTGATTCCTCTAACTTGCTAGTTTTGGAAGTATTGTTATAACATTTTTATGTTTTCCCCAGATTTTAAAGGAAACGTTGAAAGAAGTATGTAGCCTTACATCACTCCATAATCTTTCACTGTACATTCTAGTATTATAAATATTTTTAGTTCAGATCAACAATCAGATTTTCATGTAATTTTTCAAAATGACTAGAGGAACTCATTTCCATATAACACATTAAAGATTCATTAGGCCGGGGGGACCTAAAGTGTTAGGGAAGTCAGAGAAAGACAAATAGAAAATAAATGAAATACCTTATAATCTACAGGGAAGTATTTAGCAAAGTTATCCCTTAAGAAGAAAAAAACAGAGCTTCTATTCAGAGTAGGAACCTAGAAGCACCTACCATAGAGAAGGTCTGTGTGTTATGGACAGTAAGGAAATCCCAGCTCCCACAGCAGCCTGAAAGATCTTTCCTTCCACATCAATGCTCACAGCGCTGGTACATTCATCCAGCAAGGCGTACTTTGGTCTGGGAAAAAAACAATACAAAGAGATGAATGATTTTGCTCGGGAACTGTGTCTTTCTCTGGACAGCAGCGTATTCTGACAGCTTCCGAGGGAGGAAGGAGAATGTGACATTGGTCATGGTGGAAGTGGCAAAGCAAACACAGCTGTTTTTATTCCTTTTATTTTATTTATTTATTTTTACTTGGCCAGCAACCTAACCTAGGTTCGTGAGACTTGAGTCAACATGAACACTGTCATTTGATGTTTTCATTTTGGTTTTGAAAATTTGGGTCACTTATGTATTCAATCATGTCATCTGCAAATAGTGAGAGTTTGGCTTCTTCCTTTCCAATTCATATCCCCTTGATTTCCTTTTGTTGTCTTATTGTTCTAGCCAGAATTTCAAGAACTTTGTTGAATAGATATGGAGAGAGTAGACAGCCTTGTCTTGTTCCTGATTTTAATGGAATCCCTTTGAGTTTCTCTCCATTTAATTTGATGTTGGCTATTGGCTTGTTGTATATTGCCTTTTATGTTTAGGTATGTTCCTTGTATTCCTACTGTTTTCAAGACCTTTATCATGAAGGGGTGCTGGATTTTGTCAAATGCTTTTTCAGCATCTAGTGAGATGATCATATGTTTTGTCTTTCAGTTTATTTATATGGTGCATTATATTGTTAGATTTTCATATGTTGAACTATCCCTGTGTCTCTGGGATGAAGCTGACTTGATCATGATGGATGATTTTTCTTTTTTTTTTTTTTGGATTCAGTTTGCCAGTATTTTATTGAGTATTTTTGCATCAATGTTCATGAGTGAGATTAGTCTGTAATTCTCTTTCTTGGTTGAGTCTTTGTGTGGTTTCAGTATCAGGGTAACTGTATCCTCATAAAAAGAGTTTGACGATGTTCTTTCTGTTTCTATTGTGTGGAACAATTTGAGAAGTATAGGTATTAGCTCTTCTTTGAAGTTCTGGCAGAATTATGCATAGAAACCCTCTGTTCTTGGTTTTTGTTTTTGTTTGGTTTTTTGGTTTTTTTCCTTTCGTTTTTTAGGTTGGGATGATTTTGATGACTGCTCCTATTTTCTTGCAGGTTATAGGTCTATTTAAACTGTTCACCTGGTCTTGATTTAATTTTTGCGATGCAGAAAATTGTCCATTTCTTTCACATTTTCCAATTTTGTGGAGTACAGGTTTTTTAGTATAACCTAATAATTCTCTGAATTTCCTCAGCGTCTGTTTTTATGTCCCTGTTTTCATTTCTAATTTTGTTAATTTGGATGTTCTCTCTCTGCCCTTTGATTAGTTTGGATAAGGGTTTGTCTATCTTGTTGATTTTCTCAAAGAACCAGCTCTTTGTTTCATTGATTCTTTGTATTGTTTTCTTCATTTCTATTTTATTGATTTCAATCCTTAATTTGATTATATCCTGTCATTTATTTCAACTGGGTGATTTTGCTTCTTTTAGTTTCAAAGTTTTCCAGGCCAGTTTTCACCATGAAATTACTTTTATTTATCAATTTTTAATTTTTATTTTTTGAGATTATCATTACATCATTTTCCCCTTCCTTTTTTCCTTTCACACCCTCCCTCCCATGGATCCCACCCTACTCTCTTTCAAACTCATGGCCTTTAACTCCAAATAAGTAGAAATTTCTCATTTTATATAAATAATTACTTGACATTGTAAGTTATTTTCTAGCACATGTTTGCTGATTAATAGGATCCTGTTACCTATTCTGGAGATGGTGAAGGCTCCCAGATGCAGGGCTTAAACCATTTTTAATGCCCCATGGGATTGATTAAGAAAGTGTTTAATGATCCCTGCAGCATCCCCAAGACAACAGCAGGGTTGTTATTATATATCAAATATTATTTCTCTCTCCATGTTAATTAAGTAGAAAAGATGAAAAAAAGAATAAAAGAGAAATATTTAGGTAAAATTTTCTTTTTCATGAAGCCCTTTTTAGTCCTTTGTTTATTGTATTTTGTCTTGCTTTTTAGAGTATTTTGAACTAAAGAAGATATGCTACTTTTAAATAGAAAAAAGTATATTTTATACTCCGTTGTTATAGCAACTTCTAGTCTAAGGAATGTAAGAAGAATCATATACTGTTTTCTTGGCAGACTTAGGCCGTGTGTGTGTGTGTGTGTGTGTGTGTGTGTGAGAGAGAGAGAGAGAGAGAGAGAGAGAGAGAGAGAGAGAGAGAGAGATTGGGCACTTACAGAACTAATGCTCATAGTATTGCATGATGTCATCTCTTAGAATTTGTTTCTTTTTTGCCCCCTGCTGTATTGTTAATAGCACAGGATATGTGAAAGAGTGAAGCTATCCTTTTAAGACAGGATTTTCCTGGTCATTCTTTAAATATTAAAATTATAAGACTCTCATAAAGCATATGCTACTTATGCTTTTTGATAGTATGCATAGTATAATCTCTGACCAGAGTTCTCTGTTGTCGCTGGCTCAGATCTTTCCTATTAAAGCTCAGTATGTGATGTGATCTCATTGTCATGACCTTATCGCTGATCCTGTGAGGATGGGAGGACACAGTTTCTCAACGTTGCACTTTTCCTTCCCTGTGTTAAATTTTCTAATTTATCTGATTCTTTTGCAAAAGTATTGCCTTTTAACCATGTGCTTGTCTTCCTCGATCTCGCAGAATTGACTTGATCTTCACTCATTATTACGTTAGACCTAAACCACTTCACAATCACAAATCCCAATTATTCCAAATTATTAGGTACTCGAAATATCGGGTTATCTTATTAACAGAGAGAAAAGGAAACTGGTCACTTGCAATCTACCACATCACCCTTCAGAGGCTGCTGATCATATTACTGAGTATTTGTGGATGAAACTCAAGCCAATTCACAGAGATGGGCTAATAGCTGACCATAAATGTCAAGCTGCTATTTGCCCTTGAGTCTCACTGGAGAAAGCAGCTTTTCAAATCATAGCAGGAAAAGTCAAGAGTTAGAAAAATTCAGTTCATTTTAAAAAAGGACTGTCTATTCTCAGACTAACAATGTAAACTTATTATTATAATACATATATTAAGACAACTACGTTTCTTTCCTAAAAATCACAGATATGTATAAAATTGTATAGTGCATGCTTTCATTTATGTGAGGCTATAAAGCAAATAAACCAGAATAGCAATGGACATATGCAGAACAGGACCAAAAAAGGGGTTAAGAGCCATTTCCAGGGTAATAAATGCATTCTCTATCTTGGTTGAGCTGTTGGTTACATAATGTTCCTACATTTACGAAAGATTATTGAATTATATACCTACAGCATACACTTAGTACATACATTTTATAACAATGATAGCAAACAATGATAGGCTAAGTGTTAAAGAATAACAAAGGAAGGCATATGATAGCATATGAAACTAAGGAAGGGATATAAATTGCAAATTATGAAACACATGACGACAATTACGATTACCACCAACTTGTGCATGATAGGACCAGAAAGAAATTTATTCAAAAATTTAACAATGTTTTTGACAGCTAATGAGATATAATATTTCTAATTCTTTTTATTTATCAGTGTTTTCGAAATAAACATATAATTATGATATATTATTCTAATGATAAATACTATGTGCTATTGTCTTATAAGCTGAAATATATAGAGTGTCTAATGAAATAAAAAAATAGACAAACTCAAAAGTATAAATTTTATGCATATTTAGTAAGATAATTTTTTAAAATGTCATTCAGTTCCTCTGTCTCCTTCTATCTCTGTTTTATTAGATTTATTTAGTACAGTTATTTACTTGTATGTGTGTGAGTGTGCACATCATGGTACATGTGGAGGACAGAGGAAAATATGCAGTAGGTGCTGGGCTTCTCATTCTACCGTATGGGTCTAGGGCAGTGGTTCTCAATCTGTGGGTCACGACCCCTTTTGGGGGTAGCATATCAGATATCCTGCATACCAGATGTTTACGCTACAATCCATAACAGTAGCAAAATTAGAGTTATGAAGTAGGAAAGGAATAAGTTTATGGCTGGGGGTCACCAGAGTATGAGGAACTGTATTAAAGGGTTGCAGCGTTAAGAAGACTGAGAACCACTGGTTTAAGAGATCCAACTCAGGTTGTCATTGGTGGAAGGCACCTTTAATCACTAAGCCATCTCTCCAGTCTCCTAGACAAATATTACTTAACCTAAGATGGGATCGCTGAATCCTGCTGAATACTTTATTATGTCAGTAACAGATCATAGTTTTCTGAGCACAGCACACTTACTTATGATAAAACATCCGGGCCATACCCATCCTTTGCTTTTCCCCTCCCGATAGGACATCTTTCCAGTCCATAACAGCATCCCATCCTAAAAAACAAGCAAACAAACAATAAATGCATACATATATACACACAGTTACAGATACTTTGCTGATTTGTTACTACTTCTATTCTGGACTAGCAGTTCTTGGCCTGTTTTGATTGAAAATGGGAAGAACTTTGTATTTTGTAAAGCATATGGATAGATTCCAGAGCCATATGCATGAGTATCTTATGTTAAATATATTGTTTTTAAAGAGTAATAATCCCTCACATTGATAGACATCTTGAAAGAGTTGTAAACATTGGCACTCAGTAAAAATCCATTTGTTATTCTATTCAAAGGACTGATGCACATATATTGAATTTTGAGGATAACTGGAGAAAAGATCTAATAATTTGCATAGGACAACTGCCAAATCCTGAAACAGCATGGGAGGAGCTAAGTTAACGGTTCCCACATGCCTGGCATTTTATGCAATTCTTTTCACTCTTCTACAGCTTATGAGACACCTGGTTTTATTTGCACTTTACAAGTGGCTAATGCAAAATTCATGGAGCAATAGACAGGTCTGAGTTTATGGTTATCTATCAGAGCTGGGGTCTATACTTAGGTCTGTTTAATGCTTCCACCGTCTATGCCGCCTATCTGTTAAAGCATCTTAACTACTGATGGCTTGACATGAATGTACAATGTAAGCTTCTATTTTCAAGATTAGGGGATATATGTAAAAACTCTTTTATATTTTATGAAAATAATACCTGAAACATCTAAATTAAAACTGAAGTTTTGGAATGGCATATATTATGGCCACACTTCTGAAAATGTGCACACACATAGCAGACACACATCCGGGGGTGGAATCATAAGAGCCTTACTTTTCAAGTTAACACGTTTGTAGTATTTGAATTATGACTGTCTTACATAGTTAACTAGAAGTGATTACATAAGGACAAAGCCAAGTTCTACTTCTACAGACTCAAATTGTCAGAGAAGGAAATGGCTGCTCAAACTTGGCAAATACTGAAGGCAGCATTCCCACACTGCCTGTGTTCGGGTTGGATTGTCCCCACGGAGAGAGGCCACTCTCCATATAGTCATCGCTCTCCCTCAGCTGCCTTTTATCATTACTAAACTTCTGAATAAAGTCAGTCATAGGTTATAGGAAGAAGTAGATTCTTTATTGTTTTAACTCTGGGTGCCTAAAGAAACAAATTACCAGATCAATTATTCAATTCTGTTGCTAATCAAAAAGAATATGAACTCATCTTTCAGCATGCAAAGGATCAGAATCTTTGACAAAATAATGTATGTTAATTTTAAATCAGTATTCCTCTTTTCTTTAATGTTTTCTTCTTTTAGAAATTACTATAAAGTTTAGTCCAAATTTTAGAAAATGTGCTATTAAATCAGGAACAGTGAGACTTGCCTCAATCCTAGGACAGGGGCAAGGGCAGGAGGGTCACCATTTGGGGGCCAGTCTGCACTATACTCTGATACTCTGTCTCAGGAAAAAAAGTTTGAAGTTATAAATAAGAAACTAAATGAAGTAGGGAGATAATAATTAGGGAGAACAAGGATGGAAAGACTATTTTAAGGATATATCTTAAGTTATTTTAAAATTTTGAATAATGTGAAAGTATTCCCTATTCCAAAACTTGAAAAAGAAATAAATAGAAGTAACATATAAAATAATTCAGGGTGGGGAATAATCTAGGAGGAGTTAGGGGAGGTGGAGAAATGAGAGAGAAGAGAAAGCAATACTGGGACCAGAGGGATGGTCCTGTGGTTAAGAGCGCACAGTGCTCTTGTAGAGAACTTGATTCCCAACTCTCATGTCCAGTGGCTCTAACTACCTGTAGCTTCAGTGCCAAGGGATCCAACACTCCCTTCTGGCTCCCCAGGCACGTGTACTCATGTACCCTTACCTCACAGCATATATACACAAAATAGAAAGATATCTTTAAACAATAATCAATACAGTAACATCCAAGGTGAAAGACTTTAGCACTATTTCCCATTGACCATGTCTAGCCAGTGTCTTCTTGGGAGGGATCACTGTTCATTCCCTTGAGTAAACTTCTGGACATTATTTAAAAACAGATCCTTATGAGATTATATTACAAAACCCTTCAAAATGCCAGTTTCCTTCTGGGAAAAACTGTTGAAATAATAATTTTATGTGAGAAACTTTATAGCACTTATGAAATGCCAATGGTGACTTGAATGGATCTAGATTGCTTCACTATGAAGGCATGTTCTGGGGAGAATGACTTGTTCCCTGGACTGCGAAACAAGGCATGAGAGAAAGGTTTTCAGGCAAAGGAAAAGTTAATTTTGACATATTTTAATAAATTGCACCTTTTACTCTACTGAACCCAGAGGGCTCCATCAGCATCCTTAGCAACAGTCATAATGCTTGATGCTCATTCACTGAGACAAAGACAGCTAAGAAGAAAACCATCTCCCTGCTTCCTGAAGATGTATAATTGTCTGATTTGTGTATGTTTGTCCCCATTCTACTCTTTATATTTTCAAACCTATTTTTGGGAATAAAACATAGGTAGGTCTTTGTTAAGCAAAGAGTTAGCTAATCTAAATAATTCCAATAGGAAGTTGTACACTAGTAAGTAGAAGTATTTTTTTCTGCATTAAGAAAAATTTCTCAGGTATTTACTTTACAATTCATAACAGTAGCAAAATTACAATTATGAAGTAGCAACAAAAATAATTTTATGGTTGGAGGGTCATTCCAACATGAGGAACTGTATTAAAGAGTTGCAGCACTGAAAAGGCTGAGAAGCACTGACTTAGATGCTTCATGTCTAGAGATTAAGTAGAACTAATTTCTTAAGAAAGATACATTTATGTGAAGGTACATAATAGTTCTTATGCCTAGAAAACTAAGAGACATGCAGCACAGCAGAACACTGGTTATGTCTAGTGTTGAACATAACACTAGATTAACACAGTGTTAAATCTGTATTTGAATTCTGTTCTATCAGCTGTTATGGGAATTATTGGAAAGTAACGACCAGAATTTAATCTGTACAATGAAGACAATAATTCAACATTAATGGACTTCCATGAACATTGAGCAGAAGAATATGTACTTGTTTGGATATGGTATATTCTGTGCAGTAAATATTCAACAAACCATAACTGTTCCTATTATATCACTAATTTTTTTATGTGTCCAAGGACAAGGTTTATAAACCTCTAGGCTTGAAACTTAAAAATTGTTCTAAAACTTCTGGCTTCTGAAAGTATATTTTGTGTTTATTTTAAATTTCTATTATAATCATGGAAGTCCAAGCTTAATTAATTTGCCCATAATATGTAAAATTTATACTGTCAAAGTATAAATTTGAAATTGGGAAGAGATTGGCCACCTGACACTTAAGAAAAAATCTGCTTTCCCAAGAGAGCAGACAATGTAAATAGAAATCCAGCCCTATCGGTCTGGCCTGCTTCATTTACTTATGGGAGGGATTAGGTCACCGCTTATGTTTACTTGTTATGCATGGCCACCACAGTAAAACTACACATATAACTTCATTTAATATTCACAGAAGCCTTGAATAAAAAAAATTGTATTACCATTTTACCACTAAAGGTACATTGAGAAATGCTAAATAGGATTTGATTCTTCCACTCTGAGATCAAAGTTGATATACTGTTTTTTTTTTCCCCAAAAATAATGTAATTAGGTTGGGGTAAAAACATAAAACCTATGTATGCATAACTAAACCTATAATTATGGCTTGCTTTTATATTAATTTTCTGGGCTATTAAATCATATGACCTACTAAAATAGTTAAGAATCATAACTATTAGAAACTAGCTGAATTGAAAGCTCATATGTATACATATTCCCACTGTTTCATATATGTGTTATTCTAAAGAAACTTACAATGAAGAAGTTTTACATACTATTTAATCTCTTATTTCTTGCCTAAAGATATATAGATATATATTATATATGATATGTAATATTTACACATTAGATATTAGAAAGATTGTGGGACTGAAAACAAACAAATTGTGTGAAATCTACTTTTCAAAATAATATTTAATGTAAGGTGAAAGAGCTCGGCTAGCAAATATTTCATTTAGACTTTACATATATCTAGAACGACGGTGGCCTAAGGAATACTTATACATGTAAATATCAAGGTCTTTAAGTGTTAGATATGGTATTATGGAGACTGGTAAAAGAGAAGGGTGCCATATTAATCACAAGACGGGCAAAACCAGAATATCTGTAATAGAAAAAGAAGAAAGAAATCTCTACTTACATGCAATGGTCTAATAGTATCACATATTCAGAAAAGACAGGCTTGATACACACCTGGGACAGTCATCGCTGTCGTCACCTTGACTAGAGTTAGTCACCCATTGTGTAGCCTATGTGTCTGAGCGAGAGCACTTCGAGAGAGACTTGACTGACAGAGAAGACCCAGGATAAACTCAGGAAGGACGAAAGGGGGAGAAGGAGAACGCCAGTAGCCTTCCCAGGTGAGAATTGTGCTGTAGCACCTCCTCTACGCCATGACAGAGGGACATCCCCAAAACGTTCAGCAAAAGGGGAAACGCATCCCACAGGCTGTTTCTGTTGGGTATTAGGTAACTAGTACCAAAGCTAAGTTTATTTACTTAATTAATTGATACTTTTTTGGGGGGTGGGGGAGGCGGAAACAGTGTTTTGATGTAGTCTCAGACTTGCTGCACAGGGGAGGGTGACTTGTTCTTGACCCTCCTGCCTCCGTGCCCTAAGTGTTAACACTACTGGTGCACACCATCACACACAGCCCACAATTGCTCTGCAAATTAAGTTAAACCACGTTTTAAAAAACGCCATACTCTACCTCCTTCTCTTTGAACTATGTGGTAGAGGTGGACGCGGCGCAGAATGCCTTCTAGGTCCTGGTCAGTGTAACCTTTCTCATGCATATCATCCACTGAGTCAGGATAAATGACTTGATCACGCAGACTTCCAAGAGACATGTATGGCCTGTAAAACACCACACATGTGAGTCCTGGTGAAAAGGCACGTTAGCTTACCCAGGGTGACAGCCTGCCGGCTGGAACTGTTACCCTCAGTTTATGTTCCTTGAGGAGTCTTCAAAATAATGCCTGGTTTAGAGATCATTTGATATTTTCTGCGGCAAAAATATTTTGTTTCACCACTGTGATGACTAGTCTTGTTGTCCCCTTGACTAAATCTGGAGCTGACTAAAACCCAAGGGTCTGGGCACACCAATGAGGATTTCTTCTTAATTACAATATGTGAATTGGGAAGACCTACTTTCAGTCCTGATCCTTTGATCTATCATCTTTAACTTGGACCGCATCTTCTGGTGATAGCCTTTATATAGGACATGGAAGAAGGAAGTATTCTCTCTTTGCCTGCTTGTCATCACTTTCATTGGCAAGTTCATTCCTTCACTGTTATTAGCACCTACTTCTTCCAGATTCTGGCATAGATTGAAGACCAGCTGAGACACCCAGCCTTGTAGACTGAACAGCTGGATTCTTGGACTCTCCCTTGGTAGACAGCCATTGGTGGACTAGCTGGACCACAGCCTGTACACCACTCTAATAAATGCCCTTTATATATTTTCCTTAATTAAGTCAACATTTACCTACCTGTTTGTCCATCTATCTTCATTTTGTCAGTTCTGTTCATCTATAAAACACTGACTATTACAGCCATATTTAACAAAGCTTGCTTCTGTACATCTAAAATTATTTGCATTGAACATAAAACTTGGAGTTTTGAAAGCAATGTAGACAAACAAACTAAAGGCACAATATTATTGGTAAGAAAATGTAAATTAATATGACATTGGTTTTCTTGTTTATCAGACAGGCAAAAAATCCAACAGCTTGATAATCCAGTCAGCTGATGGCCCATGGGAAAAACAGATGTTCCCATACCATTGGGAAAATCCAACCTCCTTGGAGGGAATCTGGCAAATTGACAGGTCATTTGCCTTTTGACCTACTTCTGGGAATTTTCTCGGAGGATATGCTCCTAAAAATGTCAGAAAGGAAATCTTTCCTGAGCTTCCATTGAAGTGCCATTTGCAGGGTCAAAATATCCAAAGCCAAGTTAAAGGAGCAGGCAGAGGGAGTCCTTGAATCGACTAGCTTTACCTCCTGAGAGGACCTCGTTCTGGACCTATTCTGAGGCACTAAAGAGGCCAGGCAGGTACCCAGGAAGAAACAGAGTGAGTTCTGTGATCACCATTCAGCTGTAAAGGAAAAGGTGAAAGCGGACCCAGAGCAGGGTGGCGCAGGGCAGCTCTGACCAGCTGAGGGACGGGGGAGGGGGGGGGGGGAGTAGTCCTTCCTTGCCCGTGGCGTCCGCTGAGGGAAGGGTTACTGGCACACCTGGCCTCTATCCACTAGGTGTCAGCATCATCTCCTCCAACATGATTTTAAACACAGTCTGCAAGTCTCCACAACGGGGCCAATTCCCCTAGGTCACAAGTTGTCCCCAGTTGAGAAAACACTGGTAGACAGTTTGTCAGCTTCTCTGAAAAGAAGTTGAAGGTGATATAAAATACACACCTTTGGTTACACCAGCAGAAGGAAACAGGAGAAGCAAGCCAGGAAAGGTCACCAAGGAGGTGAAATGGAGAGAGTAAACATGTTCTCTAAACATCTTTTCTTTTGCTTTCTCTCTCTCTCTCTCTCTCTCTCTCTCTCTCCTGACATTGAGACAGGGTCTTACTATGTAGCCCTGCCTGTCCTGTGTAGACCAGGCTGGCCTTGAACTCACAGAGATCTACCTGCTTCTACCTCTCAGTGCTAGATTAAAAGCGTGCACCACAGCCTTTCTAGACAAGTTTTGATTTTATAGTCATGTTAAAATGTTATTATTTGAGGAATAAAATTAACTAAACAGCTAGCTGAAATTAATTGAAAAGCAAGGAACTGACTGTTGTTTATAACTATTTATAACTATCAAACAGATGCCATGACCACAGAAGACAGGAGGAAACGGATAGGAATGGAACGAGTTAAGTAACACTGGCTACAGAGCTTCAAGAAATTATAAAATGATTGAAAACAGTTTCTTAACTCCATTCTCACCTGGAGTATCTGAAGGCCAGCCTTTCAAACGATCAGATCATGTAGGCAACGCAGTGCATTCCTCTTTGCGTTCAACAGCAAGTGCTCTCACCCACCGCACCATCCTCCCAGCCTTTCACCTTCCACACCAAGTGTCATCTGATAATAGCCTGGCCTGTAAGCCTCAGCCTACGAGAGGATGGCCGCCAGTATCTGGTGACTTGTGGCAGCAGCAGTGGCGACTAACACAGGCAGGGACTTCACAAACCATGCCCAACTGGAGCGGCTTTGTCAGGCACACCGGGCCATCCTAGCTTAGCATCGGTTTTATCGGGACAGTAAGAGCTAGATGCTGTGGCTCAGCAGCCAGGAGTGCTGGCTGCTCTTGCAGGGTACCCCCATTTGGTTCCCAGTACCCATGTGATGACTCACAGCTATTTATAAATTCCAGTGGCTCCAATACCTTTCTGATTTCCAAGGGCACCAGGCATTCACATGGTGCATAGAAATACATGCAGGTAAAACATTTATACACATCTTAAAAATTGTGAAACATTATACCAGCCCTGTATGTCTGGCTGAGGAGAAAGGCTTCAAACACAGCATTTACGAAGTGTTTGTTTGAGAAACTCATAGAGCATAATTGTCTTGTATTATATCTAACTATTATTTGAAATAAGAATGTCTGTGTTTCAACTACACACATACATAAAAGATTTTCACAAATGCAAAGAACCACTTAAGTATCTTTGTTTAATTTGGCATGTGTTTAAAATTTCATATGAGCCTTTAATGTCTATAATTCAGTGGTTTTTAACACATCCACGAGATCAAGTGGCCATCATCCCCAGCCTGAGAAAACTTTTCTTGGCTCCTACCTCCAGAAGCCCCATAGCCAGGACACTGTCATCTGGCCGCTCCTTGTAACCAGTCTGTTTCGTGTCTCCATGGATTTGCCTATTCTGAATATAACAAATATACAGACTCACACAATATATGCTCTTTTATGATTGACTTCTCCCTAATGGCAAAATGTTCTCAGGTTCAAGTGTGTCTTAGAATATGCTATATTCCTTTTTGGAGCTGAATATTATTATGATGTTGTATTGTAGGTGCAAGCCACATTTGATTCATTCATTCATCTCCTGAAGGATATTTTATTGTTCACTACTTTGGGGAATTATGCGTATTGCGTATAAACCAATAAAAGAAACTGTGGGGCAAAGATCTTTCTGGGCAACTGCCAAGCTGTTTTCCAAAAGAACTGAACCATCTCCAGTCATATTTCTGTCCTACTTTTAAAGTTCCTCCTTCAGCCCTCTTTCCTTTCCTCATCACATTCTCTTAAAGCAGAATGCAATTCATTTGCTTACACACATCACCTTAAGCAATCATTTGCAGAATTATCTTAAGTTCACACCTACAAATCACAACAGTAGCACTGATGTAAAGTAGGACCGCTTTGCAGCTTTGTGACTATCCGAGCCCTTAGGAAAGAGAAGGCTCACTGACTTAAAATTGATGCCAGCTCTAACGTAACACACATCGGTAGGTGCAGGTCTCCTCCACCTTAGCATAAAGCATAGATGCTAATGTAAAGAGAGGTCCTGTCACACGGCACAGTCAAGACTGCAATGTTAAAATTACACCTGTGCATCCAGTCTATGAGCACCACTAAAGGCTTTGTCGTACACCCCGACAGACAGCTAGAATGTGAAGAAGTCATCATTCCTGTCCATGTTTCAGCATGCCATACTCTATGCTCTACAGTAGAGTAATGGTTGTGATAACAGGCTTTAGAGAGCTGGTTCTGGATAGACTCCTAATCTCGCTATTGTAGTACCATCACTCAACTCTGAACTTGACCCAGTTCGTTTGTGAAGTCACTTGTTTTATTCCATTTATCTACGGAGCCTTCGTCACTGCTTCAGCAAAATCTTTAAAGAAGAACTGCTAATTGACATTTCACCATCACAAAGAGGATTAGGCAACATACCCAGTGCAAGTCACAAAATCGACAGATGGTTTAGAGTGTAAGTTGCCGAGCAGACAGGCAGATTTGTCAATAGAAAGGAAATCTGGCGGTCATTCAGTACTGAGCAAAGCTCAGTTATGAACATTTTGATGCTAGTCAGTGCACTAATAGCATTGATTAGCTGGGAAACTAAATTAAATACACGCAGAACTGTAAAGTTGGCTTTGGGGGCTGTGACAGCTACAGACAGAAAGTCACCAAGGGATAAGTAAGTGAGTCATAGGCCATAAATTAGGGAAGAAGTGAAAGCAAGAGCAGAGAGTCGTCAGCCTATATTTAGAGGCTTGGGAAGAAGAGAAAAGGCACCAAGAATTGGAAAAATAATTCAGGAAACACACCAAAGTGGAATCAAAGTGGAAGATGCTTCTTGAGAGTCATGAAAGCCGGTCCAGTAGGGGTGATGAGCACCAGCCATCTGATTAATGGGCACAGTCAGATGGTGCAGGACATTCGGTCTCCATTGGAAGGTGCCAGAATGGGTTTCCAGTACTACTTGAGCAAAGCCCCAGCCTCTTGCCATTCACCAGCCCACAGACGGAAGGTGGCTAATGCACTTTCCAGATGAAACATTCTGTCCTAAAACCTACGGCTGCTCCAGTTCTTATATTTTGTCATCGACGAGCACAAGGTGAGGGACAATGATTTGGATGCAATTTATACAGACCAACTCTGTCTTCATGTACCACGGCCCAGTTTCCCAATGATCTGGTTCTTGTTATGAACATTGCTAAAGCATGAGAAGACACCAACTGAGAAAACATTAGTGCAATTTCGCAATTTCGCAGGAATTCATGTTTCCCAATTTTTAAAATGAGTCAGAGAAGCATTTCTGTTTGGGTCCCAGTGTGCGAAGGTTTGGTCCAAAACCAACTGTGAACTTGTCCCCAAGTAGTTTTATTTTGCTTATTACATAATATAAGAAACCCACTGCCATAAAACCTACTGCATTTTCACCAGTGGAAAGCAGCGATACATTTTGCATTTAATCACTGCATAAACAGATCCATTCTCTAAAAAGAAATATTTCAATCACAACGAGTAACTGTAAAATCTGTTTAATGATTTATAGACTTCATCCATAGGCCGGAATTCTGCATTGGTTTTTCTGCCAAACTAGTAGTTAGCTTACATTCTATTGCTAGAGAGTCATAGAAAAATTAATCATAGTAGTCATTTGTTTGATGATCTATGTTCATTTACTGACACATATTTTAAAAGAGGTCATATTGTTATCTTCTTTTATGTAATAAAACTTCTGTGATCATTTGAAAATTTACTTGAAAGAAATCATTGGCTTTTAGAATATGAGAAATAAACACTATAACTAGACTCCCTTGTTTATATTTGTGCTTTAAATAAATGTTGAGCAAGAGTGGAAGGAACGCAACTCTATAAAAAAATTTAAGTGTAAATATGATTCCCCAAGCCCTTAGATGCATATAATTAAGGTGAACTGACTTAAAACAATAATCATGTTATTAAAATATAGACTACTCCTGCTTTTTTATCTAGGTTGGACTTGACAGTTTTGCTCAGGCAAAAATACATTTCATAAGAAAAAAACTTCTTAACAATTTCTGTTTATTGTAAAACATTGTGGTTCATTCCCTCTGAGGGTGAAGGTTAATTTAGTCACTTTCATAAACTTGCTCACTACTTGGGAAACTCTCTTCACTATATCACATGTATATTCAAAAGCGGTTTATTCATACAACATATATACAATATTTAGTGGGTAAAATGTAAACTTTATTTATGTGCTTTCATTTTCATCAAGAATATATTTCTTGATAGAACATTTTTCTCATGATTCTATACCTTATAGCTTAAGTACAAAATTGAAATCAGGCTACTTGCCACATTCATTTATAAAACTCAAACTGAGGTAGAACATTGAGGTTTCCCCAAAGATAAAAACGAAGCAGTGCTTACTGTGTCGCATGGCATTTGAGTTGTGTTAAACTCAGGTACCAACAACACATTTAACATTTTCAACTAACACTTTTCTTCATTTTCCTATACACCAGACTGCATCTTGTTACTCCCTCCATGAGTCTTATTTGAAAGCCACAGACCCTAACTGCTGCTTACGGTCTAAAACTCAGACCAATGGGCAGGATGAGATCACCACTTACTGACAGAGAAGAGTAAGTGTGAGGGGGGACGGAAGAGTGAGATGCTGGCCCTCAGTGTTACATGAGCTTGTGTCCCTGCCCCATGCTTCCATCCTAGATTCTCCAATACATGTCTCTGTGAAGTCCTCCGATCAGAAGGAACACTGTGTCCTGTCTGCTCAGCCCAGAGGGCAGATAGGGTGAGCCGGATGCAATGTCTGTAATGTGGTGTCTACTGAACCTGGCTGACACTGGAAGAACTCATGGGACCACAGAAGCTTAGCTCTTTTCTAAACCTGGTTTTCTCTCACCCACAATAAATACTTTAAACTCCCGAATATAGAACTTTGAGTTTAGATACTTCTGTAGCTGTTATGATGGAAAATGGCTAAAGATTTTGGCAAAAACAATGAGCTGTTCCTTGCTTATCTTATTTTCTCATTCTTAAAACAATTTTACCTAAGGTAGTTAAGATTATTGACTGTGTAGCATAATCACCATAAAGACTGTAAAAACGCTTTCAGGCTTGAATGGAGAATTCTCAGGTACACGAGTGTACGTAACATGGTGGAAAGACCCGAATAGAACCAAAGCACTATGTCTTTGTCTCCAAGAGAATAATCTGACAAGATAATCGGATAATTCTTCGAATCCATTTATTCTTTCCTAAGACATCTAAAGTCTTTGAATCTTATCAAGTGTGGAAACGACAGGAAGCAGCACTGATCCAGACTCTATTACAGTCAAAACAGTGAAAAAGAAGTCTGGGGACAACTGAACTCATTCTTACTTATTCAATAGCTTCTCTCGGGGAAAATATCCTCAGTTGAGCATAAACCAAACAGCCTGAGGAATAAACACAATTCAAGAGCAAAGGCAGTTGTCTTCATTTGAGATGAAGAATGTCTTACCTCTGTGGAATATAGAACATGTGTTGGGGAGGTGGTTTATAGAGGACTCCTTCATACACAGGCCACAAACCACTTAAGATTCTGAAGAGAGAGCTTTTCCCACAACCATTGGGACCAGTTATCAAAAGATGCATCCCTTCTTCTACCTGAAGTCAGAAATAAAATAGTAAGTTGCAATACTTAATAATTTTTTCCATTTGGTAGTGATTTAGACATTCAATCACGTGATAATATTGGACGTTAAAGAAATCAAAGAAAATGTATCAGGATAGAATGTCAAGTCTGGCTTTGACAATTCTCTAAAGCTAAAAGTATTGTAAAATTAATTGCAAGAAAAAGGATCTTCTTAGAATGAACACTGACTCTTCAACACTTTAACTGAGATATCGTTATCAGATCTACACACATGTAGAGAAATGAGCTACACAGGAAAGAAGATGAATCATATGGTCTAAATTAAAAATACATTACATTTTATATATACCACTATTTAATTAAATATACACAAATCCAAATGCAACTGATAACTGAATATACTATAAAACACAGTCACCCAAGGGGCCTGCTGGGTTCTTAATTTTTTACTTCAGTGTCTGAAATGCTACAAAAGCACACAATCAAAGAGAAAAGATTATTCTTAGTCTGCTTCATTCACAAATGTAATAAATATACTTATGAAACAAAACCAGATGAAAGCAAGGGCACTGTACCATAAAGTATGATTGAAGTTGAATTTAAACACATATAAGCAAGTCTCCATATTCCAGACTCTAGTTCTGAAGAGTCATTTATCTAAGGATTTAAATAATTGAAGGAAAAAAAAGGTTGTGCCTGTATCGAATATGTACAGAACCTTTTTCTGTATAAAATATAACATAAAGGGGTTGAATGTTATCAGGTTTGGGTGTCATGGAGCCCATCTCTCACTTAGGAAGACTATATACACATAAAATATCCACCCTCTTTATATAAGTTGTGATCATATACGTATATCATCCACTGATAAAACAAGTTACTTGTTATCAGAAGCTCCCCTTTATCATTTGTCTTAGTTACCAATTACATTTAAACAGCTGGACTTCGGGTCTCTGCACTGTGCTCAGTAGGGTGGGGGGGCTGCCTTCCTATCCCACGTGCAGGACATCATGAAGAGCAAGGGACAGGAACGCTGCTTACAGATTTGATCTGTTTTATAATCAGTGGTGCGAAAAAGAAGATAAGATGAAGGGACAAGAGGCAGAGCTCTCTACAGGATGTCTATGTGTTTATATTTCCACAAAATGGACAAAAAAATCTTACTTTCTGTCATAGAGAAGACACAAATGCCAAAAACAAACACAAAGGTGAATTGGTGGCATTCCAGAAGGTCCTGAGGAGAACATGCAAAGAATGAATTCTGACATGTGTCTTCTCTCCTATATTACTTGACGATGGATGATTAATTTGACAGATGCATGAGTACTCGCCAGTAGATTTTTGGAGTAGTACATTCTTAAAATGCTCTAAAAGGGTCAGTTTCTATTAGGAGTTCCTAGAAATTTAACATGTTTTTTAAAGTTGGAAAACTTTTTTATATTTATATATTTCTTTAGCATAAGTTCTCAGTAAATACTGATTAAATATACTTTGAATTTTTTGATAAGTCAAAATTTTAATTTTAAAGTACAACAGATAGGATGAAAATCATTTCCCTTAAAGAATATGTGTTTTCCAGCTGTGTGGTGGTGGTGCACACCTTTAATTCCAGCACTCAGGAGGCAGAGACTGGGGGAGCTCTGTGAGTTTGAGGCCAGCCTGGTCTGCAGAGCATATTCCAGGACAAGCTCCAAAAGCTACAGAGAAACCCTGTCTTGACCAACCAAAAGCAATAATTTTGTATTTCCCAATTAATACTGAAAAGACACAACTTTTTATCCCATTCTATGGAGACTAGAATTGAAATACAGTTTCCAGGGGCAAATATAATAGCAAACAGTATGTTGTAACAATGTACATCTTTATGTATTTTTAAAGTTTGTAAGCTTCTTCTACTGGATTACTGTTTATTTTCTACAAGAGGCTGAGCTCTGGGTTTTAATTCAGGGTATGAGGGCTCTACAGTGGCGTAGTTAGAAGATAGTAATTCAGGCCTTGTCACCTATTTATTTAAAAATTAGAGCAACAAGAACCAGTAATATATTACCTACACTGACAAAGCAACTACAAAAACACAGAGTCATATAAAAATCACAGACTGTTTCTGTTACTTTGTTTTCCAGGGTGAGGACTGAACTCAAGGTCTTTGCATGCCAGGCAAGCACCCTAAGCACTTAGCTTTATCCCCGTCTAAATTACCTAAGTATTGATAGATAATAAAATATTTCATATTTGAAGTGAGTAGCTAATTGGTACTCATGTCCTATTCTAATAATAAAACCATTCTGTAGGTTTATAATGAAATGATAAATCCTGACCAAGTTATTTCTCTCAAATTTATTAATAGAATTTCCTATGTGTTTAATGTATTGAGTCCTCTCTTTTCAATATTCAGTAACCTTAATCAATTGCAAATATATCTCTAATAATTAAGCCTAGGCTAAGATCTATTCCAAAATCATTAGTATTATGGTGTTCATGACTCAATAGTCTGATCATGCCTTCATTTAAACATGGCTCAGCTGCCTTCATTTTAGTTGGTATGGTTTGAATCTGAAATGTCCCCCCTCGAATCATGTGTCAATCACTAAGTCTCTAACTTCGGTTACATTTTGGAAGGTGGTGGAGAGCCTCGGACATGAGTCCTACCTAGAAGGAAAAGGTCAGTGGAAACGTGTCCTCAGATTGTTTCTTGATCTGACCCTTCGTGCATTCTCTTTCTCTACTTTCTATCTAGCGTGCACTAAGGACTTTCCTTTGGTACTCGTTCCTGGAAGATGCTCAACTATTTCTCAGGCCCAAAGCTGTGAGACGGCTCAACCCTAAGTAGATCCCCTAAAACCAGGAACCAACTAAATACTTCCTCTTTCTAAGTTTTCAGTGTACTGACACAATGACTTAAGTACCTAATACAAAATGTTTGCCATTTTATTCTTAGTTCTAAATGTATGTTTAAATTTCACAGAGCTTTAAAATCAGAGTCATGGACTTACAAAATGTTCTTGTACTTCTTAGTTTTGTAATTAATATATAGAATATTAAATCAATTTTTTTCAACAGAATTAAAACCTGAAGCTGTATCCATGAATCTTCTGATTATTTAAAGTAGAAATAAAAGTTAGAAAACATGTATTAGATAAACTGAATTTGATGATGACCTTTGGGGGAAGGCAATACTTTTAGAAAGTATGTAAGACTGTAGTCTTACAGATTTCTTAATAACTTTTATAAAAAGTTAAAATTCATTTCCAGATATTACTTTCTGATATTTCCTCTTGTTCCCCAAAACTACCTTGAACAAGTCTCAGTGATCTGTAATTTGATTTTCAACCTAGCACTAAAGCAGCTAAAATGAAAGTTCTCTTTTCTCTCTGCTTTCTGAGGAAGTTACTGCTGCTGCAACTGAGCCGCTGTGCATACCTTTTTGACTTCCCCTTTTCCACACGCTCCTCTCCAAGTATTTAACATAAGGTACATGAATTCTGAGTTGTTTTCTATTAGTGTGAGGCCAACAACCAGAAGATTCTTGACTATCATCTTACTTTGAAGTTTAGCCTTGAAGCCACCACTTCTCCCGCTGGTGTAATTATGGGCACATTTTCACAAATGATTCCATGATCCACATCAATAACTGTTCCTGTAATCAAGGAATAGTTTGTGTTACAAAGGCCATCACAAGTTACTGCTAATTAATTTGAATAATATAATAGAATGAATAAACTCAATTATAAAGATAATTCACATCTATAAGTCATAGGGAAAAAATAAAAATACATGAGTCAATTTAACATCTATATTTAAATCCACTTAGAAAATGTTTCTGAGAAAAGAATCTTAAAATCAAAATCAGTATCTTTATTCTCACAGACTTAAACTCTATCTGATGTAACCTAGCCACACAATTAGAGTTATTCGGTTCCTCTATTTCCTACAAAAAAAAATTACACTGTTCCAAGAAACGAATTAGGAAGTGAAATATTTTAATACATGACAAACATTTAGAAGTAGAATAATGAAAAACAATCAGGCAGTGGAATTAGTTCTATTTATTAGTTCAAACTTTAAGAGCAAACGATTCTTTCAGCCACGTGCGCTGTCTGCAAACACAACATGAAAACATTTCCCAGAATGTCACTGCCACATTTCCTTCCTTCCCTGTTTGTCAGCACAATATTACAGGCCGCTGTTTAAATAATGTTTGCTGTCCAAATTCTAGTTTCTTTAACTCTGAAAAGCTGTTTTCTAGAAAAGAATCCTTTAGTTCTTTTCATAAGACGACACTGAATCCCACATCATGAAACCCCCTGAAATTAGTTACCTTTAATTGCTAGGGTGTCACTGAGAGGTAGCTCCACGTTCCCTCCATTCTTGCTATGCTGGTCAAGCTCCTGAGTGACATTTCTCTTATAAATGCCTCTTTTCACTTCATCAAAGACCCAGAACATATTGTAGACTCTAGCAGTATAGCCTGCTAGTTCAGTGATCTAAAATCAGTATGTAAAGAATGAGTTAATACAGCCATAATAGATACTCTAAAATATTATGTAGTATATAAACCTCTTAATTTGATGCTGAAGATTCTACTTTATTGTATATGACAGGAAAAAAAACCCAATACATCTGATTACTGAAGCAAACCTTGGTAAGAAGCTTGTTAGGGACAATAAAGAAGACAGCGGTATAGGTTTTGTTGGAGTTATAAAACAAAAATATTGATTTACCTCAGGGCTCAAAATGAACTGAGAAGCTTCTGTAATATTAATGAGTCAGGCATGTCTTTTAGTCACATTTCTGACTTGTCCCGCTTAATGAAAGGGTGATCCTTTATATTTGCTTTCGTTTGTTTGTTTGTTTGGGTTTTCTGTTTGTTTGTTTTGTTTTTGAGTCAGAGACTCACTGTGTAGCGGCTCTGACTGGCCTCATACTTAAAGAGATCTTCCTGCCCTGCCTCCTAAGCATTGGGATTAAAAACATGTATTACAATTACCATCCCTTTTCTTTTTCTATTTAAACTAGATCATTACTCTGCATATGTAGCTTAGTGATGGGACACTTGTCGAGCATAAATGAAGCCTCGGGTTCGCTCCTCCATAAATACACACATATATTCAAAAAATTCAAAACAGAACAATGAAAAATAATATGACAAGGACTCTAATTTTATTTATTAGTTAAATATTAAAAGCAAACAATTCTTTCAGCCACATTTGCCGTCCCCAAATAGAACCCGAGGCAGTTTTCCTACCTATAAGCAGCATCAAGAAGCAGGTTTGTTTATACACATGTGGATAGGGATTTATTAAATAGGAGAAAAGTACTTTTGATCTCATTTATAAACAAACGTTTCTAAGCCAAATGTTGTCAAAGTTCCTGTTTCAGCAGAGGAATAGCTGCAATAGAGGGGACACATTGTGAAAGAGAGCCCAGGGAGAGGCTTCAGGACCTTTGCAGCATAAACCCCACAATCCAGCCTCTGGACTGAAGACAAATATGGCTTCAATGCTCAAGGGAAGCTGTAAGTAGATGATTTTTTTCTAGATAAGATTTTAAGATAAGATGAAATGAATTTCTGCTTTAGTCCACAAGGCTCCATCGAGAGACACTTTGCTCTGGTTGTGCCAGCTGTTCTAGGCTAAGCTTCTGCTGGTTTTCTAGTATGCCAGAGCGGCTTGCTCTCAGGGGACTGTGAAAGGTGACTTGTCTTAACTGTATCATTTGGCTCAGCAAAAGAACTGGAAAACTGACACCAATGAGCATGCATGTCACAAAAGACGTCTCGTAACCGTCATCTGTAGATTAACGCACGGATGCTGGCAGATGGCCGAGAGCTTTGTGAGTAAAACTTAAGCTATAATGAAGAGGTGTTAGTGTCACAGGCCTTCTACTGAAGAGAAGGCCTGTAATTTGACCATTTATTGATGTACATTAATGTTATAGCTATCTAAAGGATGACTTTGAAAATGGTATCTGGAAGGAAGTCTTGAGCTCTTAAATAGAGGCAAAAAGAAAGACAGTTTAGCAAAATACAGACTTAAAAGAAACATGTGTGTCCTAGTGAGGACTTCTACTGCTGCGATAAAAGGCCATGACCAAAAGCTACCTGAAGAGGAGAGGGTTTATTACGTCCTACAACTGCTAGGCCGCACTCTGTCACTGAGGGAAGTCAGGGCAGAAACTGAAGGCAGGACACTGCAGGCAGGAACTGAAGCAGAGGCCCTGAGGAGCATTGCTTACAGGCTTGCTCCCATGGTATGTTCAGCCACTTTTGTATACAACTCAGGACCACCTGCTCAGAAAGGGCAGTGGGCACTCCCCACCCACAGTGACCTAGGCCTTCCCACAACCCGTACAATACCCCCACAAGCCAATCTTATTAGAGACATTGTTTCAGTTAAGTTTCCCTCTTTCCCATGTCCGGCTCCATGTCAAGTTGACATAAACCAAGCAGCCAATTGGACAAATAAAAATATTGGCACAGGGAAAATCTAAAATTACAGAAGAACTAAAAAGGAACAGGAAGCAATGGGTGAGTAGACTGGGATAGACACTGCAATGGGAAGGGGATGTCTATGAATTAAAAGTATGCCAGTAGACAGGAGCTTTGGGTCACTAGGGGCTTTGCTGTGGAAGGTAGAATCCTGACTAGGAAGGAGTCTTTGCTCCTTGCAGCTCGTGGAGAAGGCATGATGACTTCTTATCTGCTCACAGTAGCACAATGTGCTTTTAAGAAGTGAACAATCTTAGATTCATGGCATGTGAAGTTGAGATAATGAAAAATGAAGTAATTTTTATCATTGGAGATAATCTAGGATGGGTAAATGATGACCCTTTTGTGACTTAGTACATTTCAATGTGAGATGGGCAATTTCTTTGTCTTATCTATCTATCTATCTATCTATCTATCTATCTATCTATCTATCTATCTACCTATCTATCTATTTATTTATTGCTTTTTTCCTCCCTAGAGACAAGGTTTCACTGTGTAGCCCTGGCTGTCCTGGAACTCACTCAATACATCAGGCTGGTCTCTAACTCCTAAGAGATCTGCTCCTTCTGTCTCTCAAGTACTGGGATCAAAGGCGTGCACCACCACTGTCTGGCATTGTCCAATATTAATAGTAAATATATTGCTTAATATTAAAGTGAGTGACATGAAAAAACCCTATCCCTTAAACTAGGTACCAAAATTATTGAAATTACTGTTTAAAATTTTAGAAATTGAGTAGTTTAGATAAGTGATACTTAACTGTTGGTTTTAAGGTGGAAAAAAAAATCCAAATCAGTAATCAGTTCTGTAAGGAACTCAGAAACTTTGAAGCTGTATCACACATGGTACTTTAGTTAAATTAGGAGATAATTTTGCAATGGTACTTGAACATTCATATTGCTTTATGATTTATAAAATTAATTAATAGAATTTTGGAAATATCGTAATTGAATAGTCTTTTTAATCTTAACCCAGTGGTAGCCACAGGTCTCATTGTTGTTGTTTTGCCATCCTTTTAAAACACACTTACTAGCCACATACCTAAGTATTGAAAGAACACTGGGAGGGAAAGATGAGCAATGAGATCGCTGTGGTCAGAGAGTTCAGGGTCAGCTACCAGGGTAAAGTGACAGAGACAGAGAAGCCCGCCCACGTGCTTCAAAGACCACTAGAAGTGGTATCACGAGGTTTTATATTTTCCCGATGAGATTTTATCAATGAAGGATGAGCAAAGTTTGCAAGATGTAAAGCTGGTATTATTAACTAACACTAGTGAGCACTGAAATGCATTGATCCCACATTATGAACTTTTGACACCCTGAAAAATCCTTGCTGTCATCGCCCCAACTTACAAGTAAAGAAACAGGGATCTATGCAGACAGAAATCTTGAGAAGATTACGTGATTTGCAAATGATAAAGTCTGAAGGTAAATCAAGCATGGGCTCTAGAGGTCACATAAGAGAGTGAATCTTTTTTGTTCTTTTCATTTAGAATCAAGTAAAATTATGCTTGTAAACAGAAATAACTGACCACATCACCGTAGAGTTGCCACCCTTGACCTCAATTAAAAGCTTGGCCATTTATAGAGAGAGTGAGAAAAAAAAATACCTGTTTCTAAAATGCTACGCATACTTCATCATTTACACTTGGCTTTCAGATGCTTTTATATTTTACGCAAATTTGCAAGAAATTCAAATACCTCTTTGTATGAAGACATAATTCTTTCAATAGCATCAGCTCCAGAGGCCAATAAATTTCGGGCAGTGGTGAAGGCTTCTGTCCGATCACTAACCATTGCCTGCTTTGGGCCGTCCTCCAGATCTAAGAGAAAAATCACAGAAATGCTAAGGTTTTTCCCAAGTAATTGTCTTACTTTATATCAATTATTATGGCTAAAATAATAATATTTTATCACTACCAGCAATTTCCTAGAAATACATTTAATTATTATTATTAAGTATAATAAATACTATGTATTAAGTTTTATTAGAGGTTCCCTTTTGCATTATTTAATTAGAACAAGAAGTTAGTACAACTAAATCTATAGGCATTAGGTTATTTCCATTGAGCTTCCTTTAGACATTTCCTGTATCCAATTTTCTGCTACTATTACAACTGTAATGAGCTCTCCTGATATTCTCAATGAAAGTACTACCTTGAGGGCGCTGAGAAATGATTCAGGAAGTGCTATCTATGCAAGCACGGGGCCCTGAGTTTGAATTGCCTGTACCCACAATTTAAAATGAAAACTGGGCATGGTAGTCACTTTAGCCCTGGAGGAGCAGGAGGGTCTCTGGCGCTCATTGGTCAGCCAGCATAAATCAATGAGTTCTGGGTTTAAAAAAAAATAAAGAAGAAAGGGAAGTAGGGGTTTTGTTGAGATGGTTCAGTGGGTAAAGCCACTTGCTGCCAAGCCTAATACCTGAGTTTGATCCCCAGAACCTACATGGTAGGAGATAACCAACTCCCAGAAGTTGTCTTCTGACCTCCACATGCACGAGGTGGCATATATGTACTTGCATTCATGCATTAACACAGACACACACAGAGTAATACATGTATACATGTATAATATTTTTAAATAATACAAATTTCATTTTAAAAATTAAAGTTAGGATACATAAACATATAGGTGAAGAGTTATCTCAAGAGATACCTGACATTGACTTCTGATTTTCACACAATGCACCCATATGCACACATGCATGCATACACACACATGCATACATGCACAGGTCCATGTAAACATGTACATACACCATATACCATTCCATTTCTACCAGCCTACTAAGTAGAATACAAAAAATAATTATGGTAAGGTTCCTATAACAGGAATCTGAACTAGTCTGGCCCTCATAATTTTGATATTTTCCTCCTTTCTCAAGGATTTTTCATCCTAGAGTTAAGCTGAATCGCTAGCATGTCCTCCTCTGTTAGTCCGTTGGAATTTACACATTTGATTTCTCTTCTCACTGTGAGTCCTAACTGTGTCTTTATATTGTGATCCTCCAACGTCAACCACCTGAGTTCTAGGATAATAGTTGTGCAGCACATGCTTGGCTCTAGATATCTTTAAAATATATTTAAATACATAATGAGATATAGATAATTAATAGAAAAACCCTGTGGGGTTCTCAACCAGCTACTGAAATGGTGAATTCATCCACGAGCTAAAACCAAGAAAGGGTTAGGATTTCAACCATCTGGTTGGCCATCTCAACAAATCACTGGGTTTTTATGAATGTGGGTTAAAAGGGGTTTGACCTTTCACTGGCAACCTCTGTTGAACAAGAACAACAACAAAAACCCATTTGCGCAGATGGACGGGGTTGGTGTAGGATCACAGCTCTGGGGCTGCTTTGGCAGATTAATGCCTTCTGGGGTTTCTTTATGCTTTTAGCAACAAAGTAAATATTTTCCCACAGTGTATAACTTTTAAACTACCATGTTTTTTGGCAGGTACCGTGGAAATGGAGCAAGTAATGATAAGCCTGCATGAACAGTCACCTGCCTGGCCTCTCTAACAAGGCCAGATTCCTTAATGTCAGAGATATAAATCCATGACCTAAATGTTCACCGATCTTATTTCTCAGGTCAGCACATCTGACTTTTTAGTGAGGAACAACATCCCCACTGACAAGTTTTCCTCTTACTCAGTAGGGATGCTGGGAGCTGAACTCTAGATCTCTGTAAGAGCAGCAAGTGCTCTTAACCACTGAACCGTGTCTCAAGCCATTGTTTCATTCATTTCTTCACCTTCTTATGTCATAAAACATATAGTTTCACACAATTATTTTATCTGTAACATGAGAGACAACTAAGTGATTAGGCTCAATACATACATAAAGACACACACACACACACACACACACACACACACACACACAGAGTCTTTCTTTTCTACATAGCCCTAGTTGTCCTGGAACTTGATTTCTGGACCCAGGATGTTCTGGAGCTCACAGAAATAGACTTGCTTCTGATTCCAGACTGCTGGGATTAAAGGTTTGCACCACTATACTCATCCTTAAATTAAGATTTAAGACTATATTAGAAAATATGACTTTTTTTATCTTGAAACTTGCAGGAAAATGGTTGTAGCTAGAAAACATCATTTTGAGTGAGGTGGTCCAGACCCAGAAAAACAATTACCACATGTACTCACTTATATGTGGTTTTAAAACATAAAGCAAAGAAAACCAGCCTACAAATCACAATCCCAGAGAGCCTAGACAACAATGAGGACCCTAAGAGAGACATACATGGATATAATCTATATAGGAAGTACAAAAAGACAAGATCTCCTGAGTAAATTTGGAGCATGGGGATCTTGGGAGAGGGTTGAAGGGAAGAGGAGAGGCAGGAAGGGGAGCAGAGAAAAATGTAGAGCTCAATAAAAGACAATAAAAAAAGAAAATATGACATATAATTTCTAGATCTGAAACCTGAAGGTGATATTAGTATCTGTAAAAAATTTTTTCACTGAGTGAAATGATATTTTCACTTGTTAAGTCACCAGAGGTCAAATATGTTTAGCAGAGTGGGCACACAGTACACACGCAGCAACATTCAGTTCTACAGACTTTGAAACATTCATTTCTCTTCTCTGAGGATCTTACATTGTCCACCTCTGCAGGATAGTCTTTGGAATGAGCTCTACGTGATACTTTGTTTCACTTACAATTCCAACATAAAATATCCCTTTCAGCTGGTACTGCCTGTGCAGATTTGTAGTATTTATTTTTAGACATCTCATTACCTCTTGGTAAGTAAGCTAGTTAGTTTCGCGGCATACATGTTTACTTCTTACTAGTCTCAGTGGGGTTAATTTGTCACCATTAATAGATGCATTTTTTTCTATTCTATGAGGATTACACTAGGGTTTTCTAATAAGACCAAACACTGCTAACAACATTGTATGACAATCTTCTTGTTGGGACTATCTCTAATGTAGGTTAAAGAGGAAACTTTTTGATGAATGTTATTAGCTTAAGAGATGACTTTTCAGTTTATGTTTTAACCAATTTCTTAGCAAAGCCGATCTGAAGAGCACATGTTTGCAGTGTTTTTCTTCCCACTGTAAACACTCCTTGGGAAAAGTAGTTATTTGGGTTATGTCTTGAATATGATTACTAAGAATATCTTTTAAAATAGGAATCTAAAATCATTCCTTAGTAAAGTTAAACATATTAAAGAGATAAAAACCAATGTTCACGGCTCCTACTTGAAAGCTTATTTGTGGAGCACATTCATTATGTATTTAGTGCTGACCACAAAGAGGGACTGAAGAGTTACAGTTCACTGACATGAATATATTTTTGCTTAATAATGAGTCAAATTTGACAATTTTAAATACAAAGTTACAACACTCTGTAAATAATTTACAATTTGTAAACAATTTACAATACTTCAAGCGATGCAAATGCTATGGAAACAGTCATTACCCTGAGTTCTTTAGGGAATAAAAGTACGTGTTGATAATGGACAGATTTTCTCTGTTTTTGCTTTGAACTCCCATTTATGCTCTGTGCTTGACTGCATCCTTGAATGTGAATCTATGAAAGCTGAACTCTAACTGTAACCCCTTCATTTCTAACAGGAAAGATTCAAGCTTTCTTATATGAAGAACAGTGTAACACTGTCTTTCTTGCCATTATCTTTTTTAGTTACACCAAAAGAAGAAAAGTTGGTTTAAAAGAAAACTGTCGCAACAAAGAGGATAGAACTGGTTCCTGCAGCTTGATATGCACTGCCCTCGCCCATCACCAAATCACGTCCTGGGAAAGTATCTGTATTACTACAAACATTACTACAAATAGAGAACCCATTCCATGGCAGTCACATGCACCCTGAAACAACATTCCTGGTTATATAATGTAGCCAATCAACTTTCAAATCACAAATCAGGGCAAATTCAATTATAGGAAATTCATATACTTAATCTAAAGGATGTTAGCAACAAAACATGAGGTGTGCTTATGTTATACTCTTTCTGAAGATATTAGTTCACTTTGTGGTTAAATATAAACTGAAAAGTCACTGGGCAATGTAATTAAAATTATTACAGAGAGACTTCCAGGGAAACTATGCTGGACCTATGACCTCCTTGGCAAGGTCCTTAAGGCCATCTGTTGCTTCTTCCATACTGATGGTCTCATTATTGAACACTGAAAACTGCCACTGTTTCTTAGCACAAGTAACTACAGATAATGGCTGTCTACACAGTAACACATGGAACATGCAATGGCATCGGAAAGAGAGATAATGTTAAACATATATTTAAAATTAAGTATGAATGTTATTACCACCATCTGCAAAGCCTGTTGCAGTGATAATAGGTATAGCCACCATAATTAGTCCACAGCTGCTCCACACATACTTCATCAAGAACTGTTCTATCATGATGTACCATAAACGCTTGGATAAAATAAGATTCATCTGATAAGCTAAAGCCTTGTAACTTTTCTGCAGTTGCTTCATTTCTACCTAAAAGGGGAAAAGATAAGAATTAATGTAGCATGGAAATAAATTCTGTAATTACTTAAAGATTCTCTTTAATGATGTAGGCTTATTGTTTTGCCTTATTTTGCATAGCCATTGTTGCTATAATTCTATAGTCAATAAATGTAACTAGATATTAGAACTAGTCATAATATAGTTTAGCTTGCACTTGTGTTATTTTAAAATCATGCTATCCAGTAAATATAATATTGTTTAAAATACACAGGAGTGGCATGAAGCATAGCTCAGTGTTAGAACATGTTCCTATTGCTGACACACATGAGGCCGTGGGTACAGTTCTCAAGAGTTCAGGGGGTGGGGGAGCCAAACAGACAAACAGAAACAGAGAGGCATACATAGAAATAGAGAGAGAGAGAGAGAAAGAAAGAGAGAAAATGGGGGAGACAGACAAACACAAAGAAGTGCACATACACACAGAGGCAGACAGACACAGAGAGGCGCGCGCGCACACACAGTAAGAGAGAAAGAGAGAGAGGCAGGCCGGCAGACAGAAGGTGAACAGAGACAGAGAGATTCATAGTTTGATTTTAAATTTTAAAATATTAAAATTAATTAATATTCTATAAAGGTATGGGTAAGAATGTTAAATACATATTATTCTTGAGAACACTAAAAATATCTAAAACCAAACAAAACCTGTATAGACTACTCTTTAATTGACTCAGTTTCCCAGATTTTGTCTTTTAAGCATTTACATTGAGTTCAATGATCTGAATATAACAAATCAGCACAGCTAACACAACACACAAGGTCAATTTCAAGTGGGAATAGAGGTACTAAATTAGTTTTAAACTGTTCTTTGGGTTGGTTCTGTCATTGGGAAAAAAACAATGATAATTCTTGATGCTTTAAAAGATACACCATTCTGCCTGGTGAGTAAAATGTACCTTTAAGCACTTCATTATATATTGCCAAACCATCGATATTAAGAATTCATGTGTTCCATCCCCCCATTTATATCATACTCAACACCCTGAAGTAACTATAATATGCCACAATTTTATGTACCTGGGGTAATTATTTTCCTGTTGAAGATTTGTAACATTTAAAAATAACACCCTACTGCTTCTACCCACTCCTGTCCCCTCTAATCTTAGTGTTCACTTCTCTACTAGACAAAATTTAATTATATCTGTCAAAAGCACATGTTCAGCATGAACTAAAAGTGAGGGACATGCGATTTCATTAGACACCCCTCTGCATTTCTTAAGTTTCAGGACACTTTCTCATTGATCAGCCTTGCAAACTGTCCAAACTGTTCTCTCTTTGAAAGCCATCTCCCCATCTTGCACAAAAGAACAACAAAGAATAGCACCCCCACACCTCCATCTCAATCCAAAGAGGTTTACTCTTTGTTCCCAAATATGCCTTTTCTTCATATGTACAGAGTCACTCACCAACTTAGTACTGAATTATAAGGAAATGCCTTTGAGGTCAGTTCGGCTGTATTTGAGTAACTGAGGCTATGCACACACTTTTAAAGAGTACTGAAAATTTATTCTCAAGAAACTTCATAAAAGTTTGGACTCTTTAATTCTCTAATAGACTTCAAAAGCTACTGCAATGTATTATATTTTAGAACAAGTTTAGTTAACAGAGGACTCTGTAATGTTCAGAAAGTGGGCCTGTCAATAGGATAACAGATGGTATCTAGCCCTGCCGTGGCTGCTTGGCCAGTCTCACGTTTCACCCGTTGCTTTAATGTCTGTCTTACCTTATGTCCTCTGTAGAAGGCAATTTCTTCCACGTTGGCTATGATTCTGGAGTGAACGTACCGCAGATAGCCTTTCCTATGAGCTTCTTCAGCCACTAGTGTGCCAAATTTAGGAGAGCAAGCTCTCAGCACTTTAGCAGTGGCGTAGACCACAAGTCCGGCTAACAGCGTGGGCCCTATTGGGCTCGCCCCTCTGGACGTAGCAGTCCGGATGAGAGTATAGGAAGTTAGGATCACATCTAAAATAGGCTTGGTAAGGTTGGAATACAAGTGAGCGACAGACTGTGAGAACATCATAATGTCTTCAGTAAGGGATTGGTCAGGGTTGGCCAGCCTCCCATCCATATTTATCACCTTATAATAAGTCTGGTTTGCAAAATAGGTTTCGTAGGCATGGTCTACTAAGCGAGTTCTGAAGGCCAAAGCCAGTTTGCATTCCAGGTACCTGATAGCGCTGTTGACAAAGGTGGCAGGAATGGCAATCATAAGCCACTTGATCAACTTGATGACGAAACTCCGAGGCTTCTTTTCCACGATGCTTTTCACGATTTTTCCATCCAGACCAGCCACATAGATAGAAAGAAATGTTCTTGAGATTAGAGCCACCGAATGGAGGCAGAGCCACCCCGTTTCAGTGGTCACAAGTTTTGGAAAGAGGATTTTCCGAAGTTCTAGGAGCTGTTTAAAAAAATCTGCATTCAGTCCCGGCGCAGGCTTTTTACAGCCGATCTCTGTGCAATGCAGTATTTCTCTGTTCTCTGCAGGCGGATAAGCTGCTGCTTCTTCCTTCCTGTGGCCAGACTGCTTTAAACGCTTGCCAATGATGGGATAGAGGGTTTTCAGAGCATATGCCGCAGCCACCAGGCAGGCAGCCCTCTTAGCAGCGCCGGATCTGGTCCATTTCACCCGATAGGCTGCTGCGTTTAGCATATGTATCATTTTCCCAGCTACACAAATGAGTTCCTTTAAAAAGAATTCGTTTTAAAGGCTCATGCTCCGCGGAAAGCCCAGCAAACGTTTCAGAAAACCCCACCGCCTCCCATGCTCTGCAGCCTGTCTCCTTTACTCTTATTTTGTTCTTCAGTGACGGATGCAGCAAAGCTCAAACTCCACCGCATCTACTGGGGGCGAGTCCCTCACGAGCCAGGGCTGGCCAGGCTCCTCCCCCGGGCTCCTCATTGGCCACGATGGCGGTGAGACCCTGGAATCCTTGCCTCTTCTCTTTGAACCTTAAAAATGAAGGGAGAGCCCAAACGAATTCTATCCTTAAACAGGGGTTCAGAGAGTTAAATGTCTATTTCTGGAGAGGTCGAACCAGGTCAGCTGCTGGAGAAGAAACCTTGCCTTTGAGCTACTGAGCATGCTCAGCGTCACTTAGAAACCCTCAGAAGTTTCAGAATATACATCCCGTCCCTAAGATTTCCTTCCACAAGGGGAGGGGCAGGCGGATAGGAAGATTTGCTGGAGCTTTAATGAACCGAGAGAAAAAGAACCAGAGAGAGGAGGGTGGAGTCACAAGAGGGTTAACGGAACGGGCCCAGGGAAGGGAGTCAGACAAGACAGCGATAAGCGCTAGAGCCCAAAACAAAGTAGCAAAGGCAGATATTCTTGAGAATGTTTTGTTCTGAAGCTGTGTCTCCATCCGCCCAGCCCCCACCCCGCCGCGTTCCCTTGTTTCCGTTTTCTCGGATATTCCCAGAACCTATTAGAGTGTGACTGAGAGTGTCCCTTGTAAATAAACTGTGCATTGCAGAAAAGAGTTACACTCAGAACCCCTTTCCCCCACTCTCCCCTTCATTAACTTGTCTTGATAATAAAAATCTTTTCGTTCCATAATTGTCATGTTTAGCAATGTTGACCCGACACATATATTTGTTTACAAAGCGACTTAAAAATTCCCTTGTGTTTTTATTTGAAGGTAAGGTAGCCCTAAGAGGGAGGAGCCATAATATGAACAAAGGAATCAAGACCATGATGGGGATACCCACAGAAACAGCTGACCTGAGTTATTGGGAGCTCATTGACTGCCAACTGACAGCAGGGGAACCCGCATAGGACCACACTAGACCCTCTGAATGTGGGGGACAGTTGTGTGGGTTAGGCAGTCTGTGGAGCCTCTGGCAGTGGGACAAGGACCTTGAACTGGCTTTTTGGAGCCCATTCTCTTTTGAGAGATATCTTGCTCCATCTATAGGGGGAAAGTACCTTGTCCCTGCCTCAAAGAGATGTGCCAGACTTTGTTGACCATGGGATGTCTTACTTTCTCTGAGGAGTGGATAGGGGTGGGTAGGGGGAAGGTTGCTGGAGCGGGAGGAGAGGAGAGAGGGAGTGGGAACTGGGATTGGTATGTAAAATGAGAATAGATTATTTTAAAAAACAAAATAAAGAATTTAATCAGCTGGGAATTGAACTGGAATTAGATGATGGAAAAGGCGGATGTACTTCCACAAGAAATTTTTTCCAAGTTTTTCTTTAGGCTTAGAGGCAAACTACTTGCTTCTTCCTATGAATATTTTTTGCTATTTGCTAAAAATCAAGTATGTTTAGAAATTATTCACAATCCTAGTGAAATAGTCAATAGTCAAGCAAAACTTTTTATATTTAAAAATGTGAAGGTTGCTTTTAATGGCAAAGAAAATGTGGTTTTGCATGACAGACTATTTTTCTACTCCTTTCCTCTGTCTTTCCAACAAATGACATGCACTTCTACTTATCATGAAGGTGTGCATTTAAGCCAGACTACAGAATGGCAAGTTGGAACTGCCAATTTAAACCTTTTACATGTTGTGTGGTGTGGGAGGTCCTTCTGTCTCTGTGTTGCTTTCATTGGTTAATGAATAAAGAACTGCTTTGAGCCTATGGCAGGGAAGAACAGAACTCGGCTGGAAAGCTAGGCTGTACGCTGGGAGAAAGAAGGGTGGAGTCAGGGAGACATCACGGAGCCACTACCAGAGTCAGACATGCCAAAACTTAGCCGGTAAGCCACTGTCATTTGGCAATACACAGATTAATGGAGATAGGTTAAATAAATATGTAAGAGTTAGCCAATAAGAAGCTAGAGCTAATGGGCCAAGCAGTGATTTAAATAATATGGTTTCTGTGCGATTATTTCGGGTCTAAGCTAGCCAGGTGACTGGGAAGAACAAGCGGCCTCCTCCAACAGTTGTATGATCCTTAAACTAAGAATCCTTTTAAGTAGAAGTCTGCAACCCTCAGTGATAGAATATGTGTCCCAGTGTTGAGTGATCTTCATTGTTCAGTTAGTCATGAACCAAAGAATTGCCCTCACTTTTATAAGATGTTCTTTAAACAGTATGTTTAACTTCTTTGATATACATATATTAATTCTAAGAATTGTTATACAAAGATCACTTGTTTGCATTCAACTCAACAGATTTACCAATATATGAGTGAGAAATAGACACACTCAGCTTTGGTATTTGGTCATATTAGCAGTGTACTCGGTCTTGCTATTAAGACCAGCTGGACTGCCAATAAATACAACTACAGCACATCTCCTGCACCTAAGGTTCAGAGAACATCCAGGTTGAGTTAGAACAAAACCCCGGAGGACCAGAACATCTGCTGTAAGAGTATGTTTCTTAGAAACAAGAGGGATGCTTTACTCAATATCCCTTAACTCTATATCTGCTTAAACAGGATTCAAGCAAATGCAACTCCAATAAACTTGCTAATGTGGACATGGGACACTACCCCAAGACAAAGAATGACAGGCAACTAAGGAGAGCTGAGAGAAGGAGAAAGAGTCTTCCCCAGGGATGAACTCCTTAACTGGCAAGCCAATACTAAGTGATCACCCGTGAAATCATAACTCATATACATAGAAGCAATACTAAATGGACACAGAAGGTTGTATTTATATATTTATGCAGTTGTGTGTGTGTGTGTGTTTAACAATAACAGTTAAAGAAAAAGAAGCTATGTATTTGAGAGGCAGTTGGGCGACATAGGAGGATGGAGCGAGGAAATAAAAGGAAGACTTTCTGGGCTGCTGTGAGGCTTTGTGGCAAATGCTTGAGATTTGCTCAAGGCTTTGAGATTGTTGAGTCACAACGCTGGGGGAGGCATTGATTTTCTAAGTCCAAATGTGAAAAGCCTTGAGTTGTAATGGTTATTGAAAAAACGTTTTATTTTATTGGTGCATGGGAAATAAGACTGTTTTACACACATAAAACCAACTCATGTATGTCACACATCCTGGTAGCTAAACATAGATGGGTTAAGTGTAATTGGAGAGAGCAGGGGCCAGTATATACCTAACTGAGGGTAATGGCAGGATGTTCATTCAGGCTGGATGCCTAGGTTATATGACAGCTGGCAGTTGGAGGAAGTAGCTTTTACCACTGGCAAACGAGGAGCAGTCTTGTGAGTAAGCAGGACATCTAAGCTGAAAGAACACTAAAGATGTAAATACTATAGCACCCAGCTGCTGTAGGTAGGTCTGTGGTCTGAATAGGAATGGCCCCCACAAACTCATGCATTGGAATGCTTGGTCACAGGGGAGTGGTACTGCTAGGAGGTGTGGCCATGTTGGGGGAAGTGTGTCACTGGGGGTCAACTTTGAGGTTTCAAATGCTCATGCCAGACCCAGTCCCCCTCTCTCTTCCTGTTCTCTTGGATCTGGATGTAGAATTCTCAGTTATATCTCCAGCACCATGTCTGCCTATGTGCCAACATTCTTCCCACCACGATGATAATGGACTGAATCTCTGAAACCATAAGCCAATTTCAATTAAACGTTTTTCTTTATCAGAGTTGCTGTGGCCATGGTGTCTCCTCACAGCAATAGAAACCCTAAGAGAGCAGAACAGATAATGAATATTTTGGGGTATAATGGGCTAGCAGAGGCAACCTTTGAATTCCATAGGTAAGAAACTTGTGAGAATAATTAGGTAATCAAGATCGAAAAATGGCACAAAAATTGTGATACAAGGGAGGTTGAAGGTCAGTTATTAAAATTATGAAAATTGTCAGTGTGCGATTTGACTTGAGCATGAGCCATTTTAGCGCAGAGGTTGATAATTTAAATCTCACTATTATCCTCCACCCTGCACAGTCTCCAAATGGTGGAGGGTGGGACCTAAGATTTAAGACTAGGCTCAAGGTTTCAGATAGGGCAAAGGAAGGATTCTACACGAGAGGAAATAAGATAGAAAAATTCCACGAAACTTTCCAGTCAACAATGGACCATATTTATGTGATCCTGTGAAAAATTAAGAAATGAAAATTTTCCTGTTGCTTATTGCAATCATTGTAACCATAAATGTCATAGCATAAAGGATTACTTGTGAAATTGAATCTATGATGTGGTAAAGTGACTTACCACTTTAGTGCAACATAAACACCATATACTGGCTTATTATGATACTGTTACTGGTTCATGTATCTACTATACTATTTTAATTGCTGTTTTGAAGGGTACCCCTGACTATTTAAAAGGACTAATTATAAAACAGTATGTTCTACTATGCCAGTGTCAGTTCCATATTCCTCATGTAATTGTATCCTTTAGTTAGTTGCTTCAAGGGAGCATACAAAATAATCTATTTGTTCTAACTAGTTTTGTGTGAGTTCTCTTTATGTTTGCCCTATGATAAAACCATCTAAAATGAATGTTCAAAATTTATTCCCATTGTTAAACAATGTATGGTTACATATTCTTTTTAAAGTAAAACATTAAGAATACTTGTAATGGTCTGTTTTCACTTTTTGCTCTTTTACTTTTGGGAGGACCCACCATCCAGGTTCCAAATAAATACACACACACAAGTAGTACTATTCTTACTTATAAAGGTCAAGCCTTGGCTTGGCTTGTTTTTAGCTTAATTTAAATTACCACCCTTCCACCTTTTGCCCCTGGTCATACCCACTCTCCTCCCCTTCTTACTTCTGGATATCTTACTTTCATTTTTACTCCGTGGCTGACTGTGTGGTTGGTCCCTATTGTCTTTCTTTCCTTGTTCTTGCTCCTTAATCTTTTCTTTCCAGAGTTCTCTCTGCCCACCAGTCCCACATATCCTTTCTCCTGCCTGACTATTTGTCATTCAGTTCTTTATTTGAGCAATCAGGTATTTTAGACAGGCAAAGTTACACAGCTTCACAGAGTTAAACAAATGCAACATAAAAGAATGTAATACATTTTTGTATCATTAAACAAACGTTCCACAGAATAAATGAATGTAACACATCTTAAATTAGCATTCCAAAACATTTGCTAGGAGGTTTCTTTTAATATTTTTGTATTCGTAATAAGTAATTAAAGCAATGAGATAGTTAATTTTAGTTTGAATTCCAGATTAGGAGAGAAAAAGGAAATGAGAAAAAAACCCCACTTTTTATTATAGTAAGCATTATTAAATTTCCACCGAAGCTTCTAAATTTTATGTAATTTCACATGGGAAATATTAACATTTTCTCAAGGGGGGAAATAATGTGAGAAAAATATTTGACATTAATTTTTAAAATTTATAAATGCAGAAGGCTGAAGAGATGGCTAGATGGATAGCTAAGCAGTTAGGACCATTTACTCCTCTTGTAGAGGACTCAGTTTTCCAGCACTGACATGGTGACTCACAACTATCTGTAACTCTAGTTCCAGGGGACCCCATGCTTTCTTATGGTCCTTTAGGATAGTTAGGCATGAAAGAGGCAAACACACATATGTACAGGCAAGACACCCATTCCCACAAATAAAACAAAAAAATACAATTTTTTTCCTAAATGCAGTAATTAAATAGCTTTGCTTTAAAAAGTATGATATTCTCGTGGATCACCAATATCAAGAGCAGAAATATATTATGTATATATATATATAATTTTTCATAAAGTATGAAACATCTTTCTAATGAAGAGAACTACATATAGAGAGAAATATTTGATGCAGTGTATTTATTCTCCTATGATAAATCAGAAGTCTATCTTTAGAGATAAAAGATAAATCATTAAAGTTTTAAGAAGTTTGAGTGATTCTTTTTTTCTCAAAAATAATAAATCATATTTTATTTGTACAACATTGTTTTCTTGAATTGACTTCAAACTCAAATGATTACCTAATTGATATGTTGACCCTTAGATATTGGTATTAAAACTTTATGTATCAGTTATGCCAGCCTTACTTATTAAAGGCATAGACAACATCGACGGTAACATCTTAGGTCAATATTTCAACTGTACCCATGTTCCTATGGAGATACCATTTTCTGTGAAGGCAAACCTGGCAATGTCTTGTCTAAGCCTGTGTCTCAGTGTTAATCTGTAGCCCGGTTCACACTCCCATTGCAGCCCTGTGACTAGAAACAAAAGAACTCCATTCATGAAGAAGAAATAATTTATCTAGGTTTTCAGTCCTTCACTTTTCTCAACAAAAAAGCAAACTTTTTGTGGACCTTCAAGAAAAAGAAAAAGCAAGATAATGTATTAGCTAAAAAGTTTCCCCTTTTAGTTAGTCAATAGTTTTAAAACATAAGTAGGAAGATGAAGGTTCCCTAAAAATCAACAGGCATTCCATGATTTTTTGAAATGCTGAATTCAGCTTTTTGATTAAATTACATATAATATGTTGGTTTTATTATAAAATTATGATTAATGTTATTAAAGAAGATATATTTATTTTAGGTACTATTTCTTAACAACTTCTATTTTGATACTTTTTCAGGATAAAAAGTCACGGCAATTTGAAAAAAATTAGTTTGTGCATTTATTCCGGCCAAGAAATTTCTCATTGAGGTAACTGTTTTGTGAAGACTATAACACCACACAGAAATGAACAGAAAAATCCAACTTTTGTTTTGGGATTTTGTTATTGTGTTTCCTCAGAAAGGAATTTAATGTCTTAGAACTTTGACAGCTAATCAAAGCTCATTAAGACTCTACGGGATTCACAAAATGCACACAACAATTAACTTCGCACAGCGTGAAGTTTCTTCTCAACAATGCTTTCTAAATATTAAGACCATACCGCAAATTCATGCCAAGAATGTGGGAATGCTGTGACAAGTTGAAATGGCAATGTCAGCTACGCATACAGATAGACGGCCTCCTTTCAAAGACACCGCGTGAGCTGATGGCCCAGCACAGAAACGGAAGGAAAGCCGGGTGGCCATGGGCGCCTAGCCGGAAGTGCATGGAGCGGGACCTGGTGCCACACCGGAAGGAAGGCGCTCTCTTGCAGAGGCTGTCGGGAGAAGTCCAGGCCGCTATCTGGCTGTGTGGCTCTGCTTGCAAGCTGTGAGGGACCAGCACTGGAAGCTCTAGAGAGATGAACTGGGTCGGGGGCTCACGGTAAGTGTGCGCTCTGGTTAAGACCCAGTCCTGCGGTCCTTGCTTATCGCCGTCTTCCAGGCCGCAGCGCAAGGTCACAGGCTTCCCAGGTGGATGTAAGGGTGGAGGCCTCAGCACTGTCCAGGATCCTAAACTACGGTTTCCCACTCTCCACGGGGTTCTCTGAGGGGCTGCGATGGGCAGGGCGAGGTTCCTGCTGTATTTCCTCCACTCCAGAAACCCCCCTCTAGTGAGGACCCCTGGGAATGAATTTCAAAATAATTCTATATCCAGTTGTGCTTATATACGGCAAGACAGCAGATTACCAAATTTCCAAATTATAACTTAAAGAACATTTATTATTATTAGTTTTGTTTGTCTTACTATTAAGCCCAGACTGGCCTAGAACTCAATAATCCTACTGCTTCAGCTTCTAAAGAGCTGGACTCACAGTCATGTGTCACCATACCCAGCTCATAGCTTGTTTTATTTATTCATTTAATTTGCCCGAATCTGTTTTTTTTTCAAAGATTTATTTATTATGTATACAGTGTTCCATCTGAATGTATGCCTGCAGGTCAGAAGAGGGCGCCAGATCTCATTACAGATGATTGTAAGCCACCATGTGGTTGCTGGGAATTGAATGCAGGACCTCTGGAACAGCATCCGGTGCTTTTAACTGTTGAACCATCTCTCCAGCCCCCATAGCTTGCTTTTTAAAAAACAGACACAGTGAAAACTTACTTTGAATAAAGAGGATTTATAATTTGTTCTTATATTCAGGATTAATACCATAAAATATTCATTATAAATTTACTTTTACATATTTTTGTTAATTGTTTGATAGATGTGTATATATGGTATATATTTTATATATGCATGTATATTATGCATATATATCTATATATCTCACAAATAGATCCCAGGATAGTAGGGTATTAATATAATATTGACACTTTTATAGGGGAAAGATGACTAGTATTTTAACAGGAGCACCTCTGTTGAGTATGTTGGCATTGTATTTTAGAAGTGTATGAGTTTTAAAGTGGATTGAGGACCCATGCCTGTAAATTCCTTGTAACATGATCACGGTGAGAGGGTATCCACCAGTTTCAGGCCAAAAAGTATCATCTCAAAAAGCAAAACAGGGCCTTTGAGATGGCTCAGCATGCAAAGATGTTTCTCATCCAAGCCTTTGGACCTGAGTTTAATTTCTGGAACCAACATGGTAGAAGGAGAGAAATGAGTAAGGAAAATTGTCATGTGAACTTCACACATAGGATGTGTGTTGTGTGACAAAGCTTTTCCTGGGGAAACACAACACACAGGCCTACTTACCCCAGATGGGGAGTTCATGACAGACCAAAGTACATATAGCACAAAAGTTCAGCTTGGTAAACCAATGAATTTTATTGAAGTTTCTTTCAAGAATATCAGTGAAGGGTTACTTACAGTAGCAGAACTGGGTCAAAGACAGCTGAATCACCAAAGCCCACCCCAGCTTGGGTGACAGTTCCCAAAAGCTGGGAACTTAGAGCATGCTGCACAGCCTGGAGGCAGCACAACAGGTTGGAGAGCGTCCTTTCCAAGTGTCCCAGTCTAATTCTCTTCCAGTCAGCTTGTCTGGTCTGAGTTCTTTTCACCTCTTCTTAAATACTGGGTGTGGTGGGACTAGTGAATATGGTCATTTTTAGGGACCTCCTGTAGCTCTTTCAAGTTGTTTATCTTCCCGTTTGAGGAGGTTCTCTGCTGCATAGTATGTTTCAATCTTGAATAGATAGTATGTTTCAATCTTGGATGGATAGTATGTTTCAATCTTGAATAGATAGTATGTTTCAATCTTGAATAGATAGTATGTTTCAATCTTGAATAGATAGTATGTTTCAATCTTGGCAGAAACTGCTACACCACAGTGTGGCATATACATGCTTACACAATACACACAAATAAGAAAACAAAAAACCAAATGTAAAACAAAACAAATCTACCTGGTTTATTTTGGCTAGTATTCTACTAGCCTACCTTCACTTTAGAGAAAAGTAGAAATTCACTTACAGGCTTCAATAGGATATAGCTGATACATGACTATAATTAATATATTCAAATTTAGCTTTCTTTAAAGTGAATATTAATGGCCTTTAACTCCAGCTCCAGGTAATAAAATACTTTCTTTTATATTTCACAGACACCTGCACTCATACAAATAATTTAAAATTATATATGTATAATATGACATGTATATAATAAATATTATATATGACAAGTTTAAAACCTCAGTACTATTAAAGTTCAGCTATTACTGTCGTATTATTAACTTATCCGCTGTTTTGAGATTAATGTTTTAGTTGCTGCTGGAAGGGTGCGAAAACCGTGTCCTGAAGGAAACTCAGGTTAAGGTTGTTTTCTCAACATTAAGTAGTGCTACACCTGTGGTGCTAACTACCCCGGGGCTAAACCACAGAATAAATAAACATGGGTACAACTTCTTAGCACTTTGGTTTTGATTAGAGATAAAAAGGGGAAATCCTTCCTTTAAATGTAAACCAACATTGATACATTGTAGAGGAAATGTAAAACAGATGAAAAACTAAGATCCATGAGGGCGGCAGATGGCTCAGTGAGCAAAGGCGCTCGCTGTCAAGCCTAGACCAGAGCTTGTTCATTGCACTCCATACAGAAGGAGAGAACTGACTGCTGATGTTGTCCTTTAACCACTAATTGCATATGTGTTCACGTGTGCATACAAACACACACAAACACAAATAAGTTAATTTTTAAAAAGAATTAGCATACAATTTTAAATGCATTTTTCTTGGAAAGATGGGGCTCTATAGGGTGAAGCCCTATACTAATTATAAACAAATGAGTATCTCCTGTGTTAACTGTGAGCAGGTAAAGGCAGATCAGGCCAGCTGGTTTTGCTTCTCTGAACATCCTAAAGGCCTCAGCCTGAGAGTTCTTTGGATAAGCAATGGAAGCCAACTAAAGATGAATGAAGTAAACCAGATCCAAAAAGACAAATGTCACATGTTCTTTTTCATCCATGGTTCCTAGCTCTAAACTTCAGATGTGGGTGTAACCTGGAGTAATTGCAGAAGCCAGGAAAGTAAGAAGGGACTGAGAGGTTAGGGGAGCAATAGAGAGGGAAATAGCAGGATATAGGTAATTTGAAGAGAGAATGGGAAAAATAAAGGGATTTTAATTAGGGCGGGGAAGAGAAAAAGAAGGAGAGAGGAGAGTAAAATAGGAGTAAAGATGTCTGAAAGGAATCATTATTGACCTAATATTTCATATAATACACATAAGTCTGTGTATAATATACATATACTGTTTAAATGAAAAATGTTCATTTAAACTGGATATTTTTATATTCAGAGTCCGACAGTGCTCTCCCTGAGGGCTATAGGCCATTTAGAAAAAGCCCAGCACCAGGACTGAGAAGCCCCTACTTTGAGTTGTTCTGGGGCTCCCCAAACATTATAGGCTATTGCTGTTGTTTTTGGTTGCCTCTCAGAGGTGGAAGGTAAGTCCCCATTTCTGAAGACATGATATGCTTTGGACACTGGGCCAGAAGGACCCAAACTGGATCTGTCCTGAAAGCCTCTTCCTTGAGGTGTAGCTTTCAAGATACCAGAAGGTGCTGTGCAAGCTTCCAAAGGAGAGAGGCACCTTTTAACTTTTGTGGAGATTTTAGATGAAGCTTGGACAAAACTCCATGTTAAAGCAAATCTAGATGTTACTATCTCAGCTGTGAGAGTAGTAACGCTGATCACACACACTTTTGGTTTTTGAAGTCAGGCCTAAATTCTATGAAGAGCAGAACAATATCTTAAGATAACTCCATTGATTTTTTTTTAGAAAAGGATTGCACTTTGGTCTCAGAGATTTTAATAACCTTTTTATCATCATTCATATCCTATCCAAGTCTCGACTTCTACCTCATATAACCTACTCAGAACTTTTGTGACCTTCCAAACTTTGTCTTTATCCTTCTCATTCTAGAACTATACAACCATCTTAACTTTAGACCAAAGTCTTACCATGTACAAATCTTCATTTACTAAAAAATCCCATCCTTCTGTTATTTACTCCCTTTCTGGTACCTTTTACTTTATTGTCTTTCTTAATACCACAGGACATAGTGACATTAAAAAATTTACTAACTTTCTTGGAGACTCACTATTGACTCTAGTGACATTAAGCTGAACTCAGAACTTTTGTTCTTGTTGTACAAATTTGTTCATATGGATCTTACCCCCTGCTGTGTTGTGCATTGCAATCTGGTATTGACAAGAGACAGAAAAGTTCTTTTCCCACCTCCTAATGCTGTCAGAGAGAGAAGATTTTATATTGAAGAGTCACCATCTGATACCTTAAATTTTATAAGTTCATGAGTATATGGTAGTAAGCTCCCATGGTCATGGAGGAGCATTCTGGCAGACAAACCTGCCTTCACAAGTATCTTAATTTAAAATGCTCCCTTGCTAGGCTTAAGGGTGGCCAGCAATTTACAACTCTGTACCCACAACCAGCCTGTACCTGTAAGTGGAAGCAGGCAACCTGAAAATTTGCTGTATCTTGTGTGATATTTTGTCTGTGTTCTGACAAATAAAGCTTGCCTGGAGATCTGAGGGCAGAGCTAGCCACTACTTAACCACAGAGCTGGTGGATTATGCCTTTAATCCTAGCATTCAGGAAGTGGAGAAAGGAAGTGGTAAGGTGGGGCAGAGATGGGATCTAGGCCTTTTCAGACTGAGGAATGAGAGAGGAAGGAAGGAACTGGCCATTGCTCCTGCTTCTTTGTTCTTCTAGGCTTTTACCCCAATGTCTGACACCTGACTTTTATTGATAAGACTAACTGTTATTCATGCTTCAATAGCACCTGCAAAAAGACAATACCATGAATGATATTTCCCTTTAGAGGCCACTTTTTTTTTCTATCAATCAGTTTAAATTCAGGAAAAGCTCAAGAGTGCGGAAGAATATAAGGAGATTATTTCAAGGTCTCTGGGTCAAATGAGTGATGGGTGATTAACCATCTACGGGACCAAGAGGAGATGTTAGAATGTCTTCCGGTTTCTTTATCCCCCTACATCAGGACATCCTGATAACCCCATTATTTCTCCTCTCCCCATTAGTGAGCATTCGAGAGGACAATCATAGTAGCCACACTCACTGCCATGACCCTGAAACCTATGTTGTCTCCCTTCATAATGAGCATAAGGGTAGAGGAAGCTTTTAAGGTAGAGCCAATCCTTACCAACATGGCCATTACCCCCACAACATTGGTAAGTTCTTCCTATGTTTTCCCTGACTGACTTAAAAAAAATCAGTAGTTAAAAGAAACATGGAATGCATCTGAGAGACAAATCAATAGATCTGGGAATTAACAGTAGCACTCATTTGTCAGCTCCAGAGTTACTTTGGTTGATGAGAACCAAGGACCACATGTTCCCTCCATTTCTGAAGAAACCTTAGCAGTGGTTAAGATTCCTGACCAGAGAGGGTCAGAACCCACAAACTGCCTTGATGGGAGGGGTCAAACTTTACTTTTTTTCCCCATTGATACCTATATCTCTCTGATATGTCATAAATTTCTTTTCTGTAAGAATCTGGGGTGACTGGGTGGAAATTAAAAAATGAAGGCTGTTGGTTCTGACTACATTGTGTTGAAGGCACATGGCTACAGGGCCCAGATAAATACATCATGTAAAGTAATACCTCAAAACCAAAAGAATTCACCAAGGAAGTTTTGCATTACTTTCATAGTCTGATATAGAAAATGCATTGTTCCTCCTTTAGTAGTGATTCTAAGGCTAGAGCCCTGAGAAGTGTATATCAGCTCTGTGCCACAGAGTGTGCTTTTAGTTAGGCGCCCTATGGGCATTGGAAGTTTCTGAGTGGGAACTCCCAAGGCCACTCTTTATTCAATGGCATAAAATTGGATTAGTGTGTTGAGTTGGGCCAAGGCCAAGTCTGCAGCAGATGAATGAGTCCACTTTTAGTTGGCTAAGTGAGGACCTTTGTTCTGAAGTGTCTGACTTATTTACTTTGCTGATTCTGTGATAAAACAATAGGACCAAGGCAAGTTTATAAAAGAAAGCATTCAACAGTTCTATAGAGGTAGAGTCTATGCCAGTGGAACAAAGACATGGTCGCAGGAACAGTTGAGAGCTCACAACTTGATTCATAGACAGGAGGCTAAGAGTGAATACTAGGAATGAGTCTTTTGAAACCTAAAAGTCTACCTCTAGTGATAAACCTACTCTAACAAGGTCATGCGTTCTAAACAGTTCCCAACTGGGGAACAAGTGTCCAAACATATGAGACTGTGGGGTTATTCTCCCTCAAACAACACAGGGTTTAAATTGGAGAGTCCTTTCTGTCCCTTATGGGGCTTCATATAATTTCTTATTAGTTTCCCATATCCTAAAATCCATAAGTGACAGTAGCTGGTCAGGCCTAGAAAGGCTCCAAACTGTTGCCAGCTTTTGGCAAGGGAAAGCTGGAAAGATACCTGAACATGATCATGAGACAAGATTCAGTTAGGTCATATATTGGGACAAAAATTGAGACTGTTTCCTGGAGACTCAGATCCTTGCTCAACCAATAAATTGAGGGTGGTCACCACATGACATTTGGTGATGTTTGTGCTAGTGACTGTCTGCTGTACACTTGGAAAATAACCTCACCTGCTAAGAACACATCCTTAGATCTTGGTTAAAACCTGTCCAAACAGGCAAGGACAAGATCAGAAACCCTGGGGCAGTCTAGTCCAAGTCATTAGCATTCTACTGTGGCAAAGGACTATTTAAAAGCAAATTAGTTTACATCGGAAACCCCTGAATTCCGAGGCATCCTTTATCCTCCAACCCATCTCATTCTCCATTGTTCCTTTTATCCTTTCTTTTGGGGCCTTTTGTTCAGTTCTTTCTGAAACTAACCTCTCCCTAGCAAGAATAGACCCCTTTTAGCATTTGTCTTGGGATTTTTAAAGATTGCTTTGTTTTTTGAGACAGGTCATACTGTAGTAGCCCAGGCTGGCCCTTCCATTGTCCATTTCATTTCATTCATCCCTTTCTTGTGCCTTTCTCCTCCCTTTTGTCACAAAGATATTTTATTCCTACTTTCAGATTACAGTATGACATTTCTCTTCTGGGCATAACATGATTACAACCTTGGTGTAGAAAAAGACAAAGATGACTAGGTCTATGGTAATGATAGTGGGACTGTTGATACTCCAGTAGAAGGGGGGTGGCAGCGGAGGGATACTTACCCTAGAATACATAAAGCAGAACGATTACTGAAAGGGGCTTCATGATGGCCTTCCAGGAGGCGACCATGCATGAGGTGAGACTTTGCATTAATGTGTCTGCTTTGGTGACAACCCCAATGACTCTTCCTCCATGCCCTGTAAGAAAGCTTAATAAACTCATTTATTCTCCAAGGTGGATTTTGATGAGATTGTTACTTGCCCTATTGTTGGAGCCTTATCTAGATGTATAGACATCCCCAGCTGTGGTCTTGTGATAAGACCTACAGTACCCAGTATAAATCCCTCTGTGGGATGCATAAGACACAAGCAGGTTTTAACAAAATATGGGAGATTTGAGATAACTTCTTGTTTTCTATTTGACCATAATGGGTTAAAGTTAGAAATCAACGAGAAGAACTATAGAACATACATGAACATAGAGATTGAAGAATACACCATTTATTGATGAATGGGATTGACAAAATAAAAAATACTAAAATTTTGTAGGATCAAGCAGTTCTGAGAGAAAGTTTATTTACAAATGCCTGCATTTAAAGTAACAGAACTCTCAAACAATATGCCTTAGGTTTTTAGAAAAACAAGAAAAGCCAAACACAAAAGCCATCGATGAAAAGAAATACGAAGATCAGGGCAGTTCGGGGGTAACCACCATTTTCTGACTTTGTTTACAGGAAGTTGCATGAACTTCTGAGAAGGATGTTAATGTCCTTCAGTGTTTTCATGGAATGGTCTGTAGACGTCTGTTAGCACTTGATCCATTGATCCACGATGTCATTTCACTGCTATGTTTCTGCTTTTCCCTTTGTTTTTTTTTTTTTTTTTTTGGTTGTTGTAGTTGGCGTGGCCTGTCTGTTGGTGAGAGCTGGGTATGGAGGTCAATAACTAATTGTGCCAGGATTAATCTGTGACTTCATTTCTAATGTTGCTTGTTGTGTAGGATTGGGTGTACCCATTTTGGTACATTACATGCTCAAACTTGTAACAGTCTCTTGAGCATGTGTTCCTTTGGTAGTGTGACAGGACTACCTTTAGCGCGAACTCTGTTTGCCAGCTGTTAGCACAGTGACATTTGCTCATCCCTATTTCGTTACTTGCAATACCTTTTCCATTTTTAACACCATGGCAGTGTCAGGTTTTGATCATAAGATATATTTAATGGAGTCACAAGGAGATGATTCTGCTTTTCCAATACAATTGCTTGTCTGTATCCCTTGAATTGGAAATTAATATCATAATTGAGTTATTGAAAGGTACATTTTTCTGTCATTTTGTTAGTTTTCTGTTTAATTTGATCTAGGAGTAAATCCATATTACTTCTGATTTAATTATATTATTAATATCCTGAAATTAACTTTCATATTAGAATATCACTCACATTGTAAGTCCTTTCCAGTGTGGACTTGGGTAGTAGTTTGTGTTTATGACTATAGCCTGTAATTGTGAAATAGTGTTTCTGTGTTACAATATTGAAATTGAGTTTGAGAAATTATTTTCAGTAGGTTCTATATCCCAGCTAGCTCAGATTTCTACTGTATTGGTTTTTATAGGGTGTTCCCCTTGGTGTATTTCTTTTGTAGTTCATGCATTTCCAAAAGCCTTTTTTGACTTATTATGGGATGCACTTAAAGACACAGCATTCTGACATTTACCATTACTATTCCTGACACATCAGGATGACCTGCTTTAGTTTTGTGGAAAGCCAATCTAAGTACTTTTTCTAGGCTAGATGCTGTTTTGAATCTTAATAAGCCTGTTAGCTAGTAATGTTACCTTTTGATGTTTCAGTTTAACACAAGTTCTGAAGTGTTATTTTATAGTTACAGTTAAGGCTCTTGATTTGCTTTATGGTTTTCAACTCTAATTGTGCTTGTAAAATTTAGAAGATTTTGTCTTTCTGAAACAATTTGTTTTGTAAGTCTCCAGGCCTTTCATAAAGTAAGCTGAAAGTCAAAGAGCAAAACCAAGCTAAAGGAACAATTTTAGGCTCATGATGTAAGGCATTTCTGTGATGTCCACAGTATTTCACTACTAATATAGTTTTGATATCTGTCTACTGAAATGTAGATTTTTACATTTCTTTAACAACCATTTTGCATATTTAACTTTAAGAGGAATATCTCTTGAGAATTATTTTTTTTTTACTTTTTCTTCTTTGAATAAAAGGTGGCAGAAAATCACATGTGAATGCCTGAAATCAGCAGTTTTCTTTCTCACCTGTTCTTATTTCTCTCTCCCTTTCTTTTCTTTCTATCCCTTAACACATTTTATTTGCAAATTATAATATAATTACAGCACATCTCTCTTCCTTTTTCTTCCTTCAAACCCTCCCATATTACATTCATATTGTATACGCATATAGGTGTATATACTCTTAGATGTCACCTGCTCAGTCTGTACATGTTCCCTATATGTATGTTTTCGGTGCTGACCATTTGGCACTGGACAACCAATTGATGTGCTCTGCTCTAGAGAAAACTGTTTCTCCCACTCCCCATGTTCCTTAATTGCCTATAGTTCTCTATGTGGCTGAAACCTCCTGTTTTTTTGTTTTTGTTTTTGTTTTTTTTCCATCCACATTGCCAGGTCCATTGGTGTCTTCTTTGTTCATCTCATGTCTAGGTAGTTGTGTTAGACAGACTTTATGGCTGCAGCTTCATACAATACTTGGAGACAGACTTGACAGCAAGCTTCCTGCCCTAAAGGATCTCCTGCACTCCAGACAAAACCATTCTTACCTCCATCCCAGAGAAGCAATCCAGTTTCCCAGGGTAATCTGGACTGATCACTCCTCCTCAAACTGTTACTCCTTTCTTATCTTGTTTGCTTAAGGACCTGAGAAGCCCAAAGTGCCTAGGGGGAAGTCTAAGCTTACACACAGCTGAATGTGTGTTGTGTCTTTTGGCAGCAGCACTCCCTAATCTGGAACCAAAATTTCTAGTCCAACAGAACTTAAGGCTGTAGGAAAAGGAAAGACACAGTTTTCCTAGTGGGTTGGTAGTGAGTGGAACATTTCTGTTTTCCACCCCTTGACTCCTTGACTCCTGGACCTGTGGATCCTGGCTATGGGAGAAACTGTATCATATACTGATTCCAAGTATTATGCCGTCTTCTAAAGACCCCTGCCCCAGCCCTCCAGCCTGTTGCTACCTAAATTGGCACTGTAACTATGCCTTCAAAAGTCCACTCTATCATTCTTTCTTCTTTTCTTTTTTAAAACAATCTTTTTTTAAAAAAAAATTTAAGTTTTACATATCAATTGTAGTTCCCTCACCTCCTTCCCATCCCACCCCTCCCATCCACTCCTCAGAGAGGGTGAGACCTCCCATTTGGAGTCAACAAAGTCTGTCACATCACTTGAGGCAGGACCAAGGCCACTCCCTGTATCCTAGGCTCAGCAAGGTATAGGGAATGGCCTCCTAAAAAGCCAGTTTATGCACTAGGGATAGACACTGTTGCAGTGATCCCACAAACTGCCTAAGCCACACAACTGCTGTTGTGCCTTCAGGACCCACTTGGGCCCAATCATTTGAAAATGAAAGGTTATTGTGTGCATTCAATTTGGTGCCTTGGTGGGTCAGATAATACCTAGCTCATGATGGGCAGCTCAGGTTTATGGCAACTTAGTGCCCATTGTCAAATGTTTAGTTTCCACTAAGGCCCAAAAGCAAGGCAAGAGCTGTCTTTCAAAGGGAGAATAATTGTCAGCAGATGATGATAGAGCCTTTCTCCAAAACCTCAAAGTTCTGTAATATGATTCACATATAGGGTCCTGCCAACAGCTCCAGACAGCATTCCTGTCTTCTACTGACACCTAAAGTACCACCGGCTCTGCTGGCTCATATGGTCCAAGTGGTAGAGCAGACTACACAGCAGCCTGGAACTGTTGAAGAGCAGCCTCCTATTTCCAACCCCCCCCCCCACAAAGCTAGAAGCTTTCTGAGTCACTTGGTATATGGGCCAGAATAATACCCAAGGGAGGAATATGCTGTCTTCAGAATTAAAATAGGCCCACTAAGAATTGTGCTTCTTTCTTGGTGGTGGGAGGAGCCAGGTACAATAACTTATCCTTCACCTTAGAAGGGATATCTCTGCATGCCCCTCACCACTGGATTTCTAAGGATTTCACTGAGGTAGTAGGTCCTTGAATTTTGATTGGATTCATTTCCCATTTTCTGATGTATGTACGTATTACCAATAGGTTCAGAGTGATTGTTGCCTCCTGTTCATTCGATCCAATCAACATGTTGTTATCAGTATAGTAGACCAATGTAAAATTTTGTGGAAGAGACAGATAATCAAGATCCCTTCTAACTAAGTTATGACACAGGGCTTGAGAGTTAATACAACTTCAAGGTAAAACTGTAAAGGTATCATGCCGGCCTTGCCAAATGAAAAATTTCTTCTGGTGGTACTTAAAAATTGCTTCTTATAGACAGGTACTGAGGAAAAGGCATTTGATAGGCAACCAGCTGTGTTTCACACGCCAAGAGCTGTGCTGACTTGCTCATTAGGAACACCACATCTGGCACAGGAGCTGTACATACAGTCACTGCTTGATTAAGTTACTGATAATCAGCTGTTATTCTTCATGATCCATCCTTCTGTATTGGCCAGATATGAGAGTTAAGGGTTATAGTAGGCCCCACCATTCTGTATTTTATAAGTACTTGTTGGTGCCATTAATTCCTGCAGTTCCTCCTGGGATGTGATATTGTCTTTGAGCCACTATTTTCTTTGATAGAAGAAACTCCAGTGACTTCCATTTGGCGTTTCCAACCATAATAAAGCTCTCCCCAGAGGTCAGGGAACCAATGTGAGAATTCTGCCAACTTGTAAGTATCCCAGTTATGCATTTTGGAACTGAGGAAATAGCTAAAGAATGAATTTAGGGACCCCTGGATCCACTGTGAGTTGGACTTCATCCAAAACTTTATTAGTTACCTGACTTTCATAAGCATCTACTTTAATTGGAGGGCCACAATGCTTCTCGGGGTTTTTCAGACTCATCCTCAATTCGAAACCAGTACACAATAGACCCTAGAAAATCTGCTTATTTCCTTTCCCCAGTATACAGTTGCTTTGTAAAAGGCCTTGGGTCTCTCTGGGAAAGGACTAACAATAAAATTCTTACATGTTTTATCAAGGTCCTTCCTCAGTGGAACCTGGCCATCCTTTTACTCACGGGGTTCTAGATCTTCAAATGGCTTAAGTCTGGAAATTGGTTCACAGGCCTTTTGCTATAATTCAATGGAGACTTTCTTTAATTTGTTTGGGGATTTTTCTGTTTCTATAGGTCAAACAGAAACAGAGTAGGCTTTTAAAAATATATTTTATCTCTGGAAATACCATGATTGAATAACCAGTACTAAAGGTCCAGATGAGTTAGGCCACCATACAATTCACTTTGCCTGTGCTAACCATTACAGTTAGGTCATTATGAACATTGCTTTACCTATGCTGCCTATTACCATAACTGTAATCACTTTAGCGCTGGTGATTCAGTGTTACCTGGCCCCTGCTACCTCAGTTTAACCCGTTGCATTTAACCTATCCAAAGGAACAATAATAGCATCTCCAACCCTAAGGTTTGGCACAAAGGAAATGGTGACAACAAAGCTCTTCAAATGTGCAGGTGCCTCTGTCACCCTTTGGCATCTTATAGGATTAGTGAAGGGCATGTCTTCTGGGCCTTCCCATTGTGGAGGACTAGGTCTTATACTTCCCATTGTGGAGGACTAGGTCTTATACACTATGGCATTGCAATTTCCCCAAACCTAAGATCATCAACACTAAGCCATGAGGTATCAGGCATCTCAAACTCCTTTCCAGTAGTCCATCTTTTGACAATGCTTCATCTGACCACCCAAACAAACTTTTCAGACCTTTTTAAAATGTTTGAACTTCCATATAAAAACATAGAATCTCGCTTCAGTGGGCCAATATCAATAAACTCATCCTGATCCAGTTTTATGTTCCGTCTAAGAATATCCCACATCCTTAAAATCCATTCCCATACATATTTTCCAAGATCTACTTGAATGAATTAGCAAACTCCTTACACTCTATAGTAGTGTGGTGCACCTGCACATGGACTGCACTTTCTAGCTCCCCTCTAGGAGCCTGCTTAGCCCTCAGTGTGGTTCTAGGTCTAACGGCAACTATTGCTGAGCTCTGAGGGACATCAGTATTGTCTTACCTGGCAACTCCTGCAGGAAAAGTCACTTCTGGTTTATCTGACAGCAAAGAACTATTTTCCCCAGTCAAAGGCAGAAAAGGCAATATTTTAGGGAGTAGGGTGAGAGTCCATCTGCTGAGGATGGAGAGACTGCTGCTTCAGGTGAGAGAAACTCTTGAAAATCGAGGGTTCAAAGTTCTCAGCTTCAGTAGGGTCCTCTCACATGCCTACATCCCAATTAATGTCCTTAATTTATCTGACACCATCTAGGACTGGGACTTGAATTTTCCTAACCCCTAGGTTTTGGTATGGGGAAGTGTGGGATCTGTGTTATGTGACTAAATTGTAAGACAGGAACCTTTGTGATTATGATTCCTGCTTTTACAAAAGACGATCCAGAGAGCCAGCCTATCCCTTTACTATGTAACCAAATATGTAAAGTCTCCATCTGTGAACTAGAAAATAGGCATCAATTAGGTAGGTGTGGATCTGGACATTTTGATTGTAGTCTGTACGGCTGCCAGAGCTGAGAGAGATTCTGTTGTTACAGTTTAGGCAGAAAAGTGTATTCTCTTTCCTGCACATCATAAAGGCCACAGCCACCACAGACCTGTACATAAGCCAGACCGTGAAGAGAGCAGTGTAGCACATTTATTTTACTCAGTTGCGTGTGACTCGGGGAGCTTCAGAAATGAAGACCATAATCCCAGGGAACAGCGTTTGTTCCTATTCAGGTTTGCTGAAGAATCAATGCCTGTAAGGATGAGTGATTGGACATGAAAAGAATGACTTAGTAATAGCAGATAGAGAGTAGAAACCCACAAGGCCTATTTTTAGATTCTCTATGTAGCATTCTTTCCTGACAGGTATGAGCCAAGATCCCTTCTAAACTGACTGAATTCTACAATCTATATCAAACAAGAGAGGTCAGGAAAGGATAGCCAGCTCTTACATAAAACTCTAAGTTTAAGTTTAATTCTAGACTTTATGACTGATTGTATAAAGTAGGTTCTACTTTCTATGATCCACTGTGTGGCAGAGATGGCAATAGTAGGAAGGCAATCAAGTGGTCAAGAAAGACATTCCTCCTGAGTATCACATTCCTCAAAGTACTTATCATAACAAAGTGGCATACCTTGGGATAGAGTTTTTTTGTGCACCAATCTTAACTACCCACCCAACTGTGGTAGTTTATTACAGCAACTTAAACTGACTTAGAGCAGGGAGTGCTTTATTTTTTCCTTCTGCCTTCTGCAGTGCCAAGGATCAAAGTCAGGGCTGTGTGGGTGCTAGGCAGGTGTTCTACCAGTGTAACATTATAGACCTTGATGTGTTTAGAGTCATATTCCTGCCGTGTTGCTCAGAGTACATCTGAACAACTCTGTGGGATAAAGTGACCTCAAAGGCCTGGTATTCCTGCCTCAGCGTCCCAGCTGCTGGAATTACAGGTGTGTGCCATAATGCCCAGTTCTGAGATAACGGATACATTAATGCTATTGAAATTGCCTTAGCAATACACTCCACTGTTCCTTAGGACCTGAAGATGTCTTCTGTCTGTTCCAGAGTGATATAACCAGAATGCTGAAATGTAAAGAAAAGCAAAGAAAACTGGAGTTGTTGACCAAGAATTTTGTTATCAGATGAGAACGGTTCAATAATGGGCATTTCTAATGCTTTCCTTTCTTTTTGCTTATCTCAGATTTATTTTGTATAAGTTATTAATTATTGTAATAGTTTTTATTGCACTTTGGACTTCCTAAGAATTTTATGTGGAAATATTACTATAAATGCTTTAAAATATTTTCAGAAAATAATAGGAAAATTTTAATTTCAGATTTTCAACAAAAATGCCAATCATATTAGAAATGGTCTGTTTCTTTAGTAACTGTATGTTTTTTCCTATTTATCTTTTTAGGACCAGGGTTCTAATAAAGCAAGAAAGAAGAAAGCAGAAGGTAAGGTCATTGTCATTTGAGCGATGAGAGCTCTGTTATAGCAAATGTAACATTAAACTCTTGAATCCTCCTTGTCATTAATCAGCTTACCCCATGGCCAGGCATAGTGACACACTGCTGTAATTGTAGCTAAGCACAAGGAGACGGCTGCATGTCCAAGCCCAGCCTGAGCTACAGAGTGATTCCAGGTTATCCATGCCTATGTGGGAAGACCTAGGAGACACACTCTCAAAGCAAACTTTACAATCTTTCCATCTCCTCTTCTGCTGTGATCCCTGGGACTTGGATACAGATGTATCAATAGAGGCTGGATACCACGTGGGCACTTTCTCTCTGCATTTTGATTGATTGTGGTTTTCTGTAATGATCTCTGTCAGTTACAAGAAGATATATATTTTTTTTGGTGAAGGGCCTTTATATTTTGAGATGTATTGCCTTAATATCCTGAAAACTTAAGGAACTACTTGCTTATGTGACCTCTTCCAGTGTTTTTTGTCATTTTGAACTTTTTCTGTTTGAACAATTCATTTGTACATAACCTTATGCCACTGTGTTATGAAATACTTAGTGGAAGATGTTTTGAAGATAGTCTGCTACCATGTCAAGGGCATAATAGCAGATAAAAATTAAAACTAATGAATGTCTTAAAACATAGTTAAAACACTTCAAGACATAGGCATAGGTAAGGACGTTTTGACAAGGACTCCAACAGCACAGTAAATCTCAAGGAATGACAAATAAGATTACATGAAGTAAATGACTTCTGCACAGGAAGGGAAACAATATCCAAGTGGAGAGACAGCCTACAGAATGGGAGAGAACCTCGTCAACTGTACATCTAGTGGAAGGTAAATATCTGTAATATGTGAAGATCTCAAAAAAGTAAACACCAGAAAACATGTCACACAGTCAGTGAATGGAATAATGAATTGGATAAACAGTTTTCAAAAGAAGAAATATATGTTCAATAGACTCTTGAAAACAGTGTTCAGCAATCTTAACTATCAGGGAAAGACAGATCCAAAGCACTTTAAGATTCCATCTCAGCTGGTTTGGAGACACATCTCTGCAATGTCAGTATTCAGAAGGTTTGCTCAGGATTGCTATGAATTCAAAGCCCAGGCTGGGATGACTAATGAGTTGTGGCTAGTCTAAGATACAGATTGAGACCCTGTCTCAAAAGCACTGAAAATCTATTCATCTCATCCAGTGAGAAGGACTTGCATCAAGAAAACTAATAACAAATGCTTGCCAGGATACAGGAAAAAAGTATCCCTTATGCCAGTAGATGGGAGTTTAGGCACTATGGAACTCAGTGTGAAGGTTACTCAAAAAACTAGAACTACCACAAGGCCCTGTGATATCATATTTGGATATATATTTAAAGGCTTCTTAATGCAGTGCTTCTCAAGTTTCCTAATGCTGCAACCCTTTGATACTGTCACTCATGTTGGGGTGACCCATAACTATAAAATTATTTTTGTTGCTACTTCTTAACTGTAATTTTGCTACTGTTAGGAATCATAATATAAATATCTGTGTTTTCCCATGGCCTTAGGTGACCCCTGTGAACCCAACGGAGTTGCAACCCACAGGTTGAAAACCACTGAATTACTATATCATGGAGACACTAACACGGCCATGTTTATAGCTATACTGTTCATGATAGCTCAGAATGGGACTAGCCTGTATGTACACAATCATCTGAAGAATGGATAAAGAAAATATACACATGGGATTCTATTTAGCTATAAAGAAAAATGAAATCATGGCATTTACAGGGAAGAAGGTGGAGCTGAAAATAATTAAGTAAAAGTAAGCTAGGCTTGGAAAGACAAATACTGCATGTTTTCTTTCCTGTATTGAACCTGTAAGAGTGGGGATGGTGTCTGAAGAGAAGGGGGGGAAGGGAACAGGTAAGAAACCTAGAATCTTTATGTAAATGCTCACTATGTTGATAAAGAAGGCTGGAGACATGGCTCAGTGTTTCAGAGCATGAACTCCCTTATAGAGGATCTGAGTTTGGCTCGGGCACCCATATCATATGCCCCACAACAGCCTGCAACTCCAGCTCCAGCAGATCCACAACAATCTTATGAACCCCACGGGTATACTCACTCACATACATGCTCCCTCATAATTAAAAATAAATACTTTTTAAAAATTAAAATGTCTTTGAACTAAGTAAGTGGAGAATGTAACTAAAGAATGAAGAATAGTTATAGTTCAGAAATTCAGGAAGAAAAAAAAATATATATATATAACTATATATCCAGTTTATATTTATATACATATGTGTGGTTTATGGACAACCTTAAGCAGCTGTGATATAGTGAGTTAAATTGGCATTGGTTGGCAATTTGTTCTCACATAGCTTTTGCTTTCCTCTTGGTTGTACAATTTTATTATTACTATTGATGTGTGTGTATATGTGCACACACACACGTGTGTGTGTGTGTGTGCGCGCGCACGCGTGTGTGCAAGTGGGGATGGAATACACATGTATCATAGCGTGTCTGTAGAGGTCAAAACACAACTTTCAAAAGAAGGCTTGGCTATCTCCTACTAAGGGTTCAGGGCATCAGGCTTCTATCTCTGTGCTGTCTCACTGTCCCCTCTTAGCCTTTCAGCAGGCACTTTGCTGTATCTTGTGAGTTTTCTTAAGTATAGGGTAATATGTTATTTGTTACAGAAAAAGAGTTTTACCTACCAGATTCAAAGTCTTTAGGTAAACTACAAGCTATCATTATTGATTTCCGTTCCCAGGCTGTGTCACAAGTGTGACACATGAAGTCAGTGGCATAGTGACTTCACTGTTTTTGTTCTTTATGATTCTGCCTTGAGCTGTAAGTTTGTGAAATTAATATTTTTAATTCTTAATTATTTTAGGAATACTTTGAAAAGAGTAAGTTAAAATCAAAAATGAAATCACTAGGAGTTTTTCCACCTGTCAAGAACCCCACTGCCAGTTTAGACCTTCTTAATCTGTACATGGTCAATCAGATATCGTCCAAGAAGAAAACACCTGGTAAGTCTTTCGAAGGCCGTTATTTTTGTCTTCATGTGGTAATTCATAATAATGTCTGTTGTCTAATTGATTAGAAATTCCAGCACTCAAAGCATATGGAAATTTTATCTTAAAACTTTATTGCCTTTATAAATTATAAGCTTAACCAATATTTAAATTAAGATCTTTTATTGTTTTATCTATTTATTTTAATTTTAGGCTGTGTGTATTATACAAGATTAACTTGTCTGATATTATTAATTTGTCATGGAGTTTTATAATATTATTATTTCTAGGCAAATAGTTTCAAGTTTAACTTGAGAGAAAAAATAATGAATGTGTTATTATTATCTCATATTACTTAGGAAATTTGTACAGAAAGAATAACAGAGTTTTTTATTTTTATTGCTTTATAAATAATACCATTCAAAATTTCCACTTCCTCCCCTCCTCCCATTTCCCTCCCGCTCCCCCACTCACCCTCCCCTCTAAGAGAGGGCAGGGTACCCTGCCCTGTGGGAAGTCCAAGGCTCTCTCTGCTCCCTCCAGACCTAGGAAGGTGTGCATCCAAACAGATTAGGATGCCAAAAAGTCAGTACATGCAATAGAGACAAATTCCAGTGCCATTATCATTGGTTTCTCAGTCAGCCCCCATTGTCAGCCACATTCAGAGAGTCCACTTTGATCACATACTTGTTCAGTCCCAGTCCAACTGGTGAGCTCCCATTAGCTCAGGCACACCGGCTCAGTGGGTGGACCAACCCATGAGGTCCTGACTTCCTTGCTCATGTTCTCCCTCCTTCTGCTCTTCATCTGGATCTTGGAAGCTCACTCCAGTGCTTCGATGTGGGTCTCTGTCTCTATCTCCATCCATCACCGGACGAAGGTTGTGTGGTGATATGCAAGATATTCATCAGTGTGACTATGGGACAAGGTCAGTTCAGGCACCCTCTCCTCTACTGCCCAAGGACCTAGTTGGGGACATCCCCTTGGACACATGGGAAGTGCTCTAGAGCCAAGTGTCTTGCCAACCCTAAAATGGCTCCCTAAATTAAGATATCTTCTTCCCTGCTCCCATATCTGCCCTTCCTCCATCTCAACCATCCCATTCCCCCAAGCTCTCCCCAATCCTCCCCTTCTCCCTTGTCTTTCCCCCTCTCCCCTTCTGCTCACCCCACCCCCATCCCCATGCTCCCAACTTTTACGTGGCCATCTTGTCTGCTTCCAATTTCCAGGAGGATCTATATATGTTTTTCTTTGGGTTCACCTTCTTATTTAGCTTCTCTAGGTTCGTAAACTATAGGCTCAATGTCATTTTTTATGGCTAGAATCCACTAATGAGGGAGTACATACCATATTCATCTTTTTGGGTCTGAGTTATCTCACTCAGGATATTATTTTCTATTTCCATCCATTTGCATGCAAAATTCAAGATGTCATTATTTTTTTTTACCACTGAGTAGTACTCTAATGTATATATTGCCACACTTTATCCATTCTTCCATTGAAGGGCATCTAAGTTGTTTCCAGGTTCTAGCTATTACAAATAGTGCTGCTGTGAACATAGTTGAACAAATGCTTTTGTAGTATGATTGGGCATCTCTTGGGTATATTCCCAAGAGTGGTATTGCTGGATCTTGAGGTAGGTTGACTCCCAATTTTCTGAGAAACTGCCACACTGATTTCCAAAGTGGCTGCACAAGTTTGCATTCCCACCAACAATGGATGAGTGTTCCCCTCACTCCACATCCTCTCCAGCATAGGCTATCATTGGTGTTTTTGATTTTAGCCATTCTGACAGGTGTAAGATGGTATCTCAAAGTTGTTTTGATTTGCATTTCCCTGATCACTGAGGAAATTGAACATGACCTTAAGTATCTTTTGGCCATTTGAACTTTTTCTGTTGAGAATTCTCTGTTCAGTTCAGTACCCCATTTTTTAATTGGGCTAATTAAAATTTTAATGTCTAGTTTCTTGAGTTATTTATATATTTTGGAGATCAGATCTTTGTCTGATGGGGGGTTGGTGAAGATCTTCTCCCATTCAGTAGGTTAACTTTTTGTCTTAATAACTGTGTCTTTTGCTTTACAGAAGCTTCTCAGTTTCAGGAGGTCCCATTTATTCATTGTTGCTCTTATTGTCTGTGCTAGTGGGGTTATAGGTAGGAAGTGGTCTTCAGTGCCCATATATTGCAGTCTACTTCCCACTTTCTCTTCTATCAGGTTCAGTGTGGTCGGATTTATATTGAGGTCTTTAATCCATTAGGACTTAAGTTTTGTGCATGGTGATAGATATGGGTCTATATTCATTCTTCTACAGGCTGACATCCAGTTATGCCAGCACCATTTGTTAAAGATGCTTTCCTTCTTCCATTGTATACCTTTAGCTCCTTTGTCAAAAATCAGGTGTTCAGAGGTATGTGGATTAATACCTGGGTCTTTAATTCCATTCCATTGATCAACGTCTCTGTTTTTATGCCAAATACCAAGCAGTTTTCATTACTGTAGCTCTGTAATAGAGCTTGAAGTCAGGGATGGTAATGCCTCTGGAAGTTCCTTTATTGTATAGGATTGTTTTGGCTATCTGGGTTTTTTGTTTTTCCATATAAAGGTGATTATTGTTCTCTCAAGGTCTGTGAAGAAGTTTGATGGGATTTTGATGGGGATTGCATTGAATCTATAGATTGCCTTTGGTCGAATTGCCATTTTCACTATGTTGATCCTCCCAATCCAAGAGCAAGGGAGATCTTTCCATTTTCTGGTATCCTCTTCAATTTCTTTCTTCAAAAACTTAAAGTTCTTGTCAAATAGGTCTTTCACTTCCTTGGTTAGTGTTACCCCAGATACTTTATGCTATTTGTGGCTATCGTGAAAGGTGAAGTTTCTCTGATTTCCCTCTCTGCTTCTTTATCCTTTGTGTATAGAAGGGCTACTGATTTTTTTTGAGTTGACCTTGTATCCTGCCATATCACTGAAGGTATTTATCAGCTGTAGGAGTTCTTTGGTAGAGTTTTTGGGGTCACTTATGTACACTATCATATCATCTGCAAATAACAAAAGTTTGACTTCTTCCTTTCCAGTTCGAATCCCCTTTATCTCCTTATTGTCTTATTGCTATTGCTAGAACTTCAAGCACTATATTGAAGAGATATGGAGAGAGTGGGGCTTTCAGAGAGAGAAAATGAGATTGAATGGATAGGGATATGGGGGTGTAGAGGAAAAACATCTTATTCTGAACATCAGCTATTCTGTATCATTGAATATATACCTGTTCATAATCATCTATGGAACACTAAAATATGCTTTCAAGTGGCATTATATGGACTCAGCAGAATATATTTGAAAATATATATGTATATACAATGCATATATGCATGTAATTATAACTTATGACAAAAGAGCCAAAGTTTGAAGTAGGTTGGGAAGGGATAAATGGGAGAGTTTAAAGGAAGAAAAGGGAGCAGTTGAATGCTGTAATTAAAATGCAATTTGAAAAATAGAATGCATGTGCCTGCTTAAAATAATATGAAACAGAATATATATATATATGCAAGTATATCTTGTTCAGCCCATTCCGATAATAATACAGTATTAAATTTTCATTATCTAATATTGGAAAATTGTTCTTTTATTTATCAACTGCAAATTCGTTCAGTTATTTAAGCTAAATAAAATAACTTTTTTATTTGCATAAAACATCATTCTTCTAAAACTGTAAGCAAAAAGTCAAGTTTCAAAACAATAAGTTTTGAAAGTTTTCCTTTAATGATCATGTTTATCAAATAAAGGCCTACTTTTTATAGAAATGGTGGAAAGAGCATACTAGTCCTTGACTTCTAAATCAACTAATCATTAAAGCGATTCCGAGGAGAAGCACTGGAAATAATATTCAGTGGCTCCTTTTCTGGACATCAGGTAGATCTGCTCTGTTCTGATAGAAATGTTGCCAAGGTGCAGCCCGGGTCAGATGAGTAACTGTAGCATGTGATGTCTTTCCTGTCTTGCAACTAGAATTTCTTATGCACTTCTGGGATTGTAACTCTAAGAATCTTGTACTTCAAAATTAAGTTTATTTTGTCTCCCAGTTTGACTTTTAAACCAATATGGGCCTATAATTTACATTTTAAAAACAAGCATAAAGAGGCAGGTGGATCTCAGTGAGTCTGAGGCCAGCCTGGTCTACAAGAACAGGTTCTAGAAGTACAGCAAAACCTTGTCTCAAAAAACCAAAAAAAAAAAAAAACCATAAAAACAAACATAAAAGAGTTCAAAAGAAAAGGCTGTTGGGGGCCAGAGAAGTGGCTCAGGAGTAGACATACTGGCTGCTCCTGCAGCAGTCTTGTGTCCAGTTCCCAGCACTCAAATGATAGCTCACAACTGTCTAACTCCAGGTACAGGAACTCGCCACCCTCTTCTGGACTCTGTAGGTTCCTGGCATGCACTTGGTACACATACATGTGTGCAGGAAAACTATACACAAAATGAAAATTAATCCTTAAAAAAGACAGTTTGTCTGGGAGAGATAAATGTTGATATGTATATTAGTACCTCCCCATTTAGTTTATCTAGCATATTTTTCTGTCCATGAATAATAAGTAGACTTATTTATGTTTTAGAAGGAATAAATATATTAGCCTGAATTTTTAGAATAAAATAATTGACTTTACTGATATATTTATTTTTATATATATTTTTGAGGAAAATGTAGTTTTCCTGATCTATCACTAGAATATTGGTTTAGCTCCCAATAGTAAAAGAAATATAAAAGCATGTATTTAAGAAATTGTGTGATATGAGGGCCTTTATTAGGAAATGAATATCTAAAGAAATGGTTAAGTCTATGCATTTTCAGTGCTGTGTGAAGAAGCCACGAATAGCGGTAGAGATGCACGACAAAATTCGAGTATGTGAGTTAAAGGTGGGACTCAGAGGAGACCCCTTCATGATGTGTTCAGGTTCTTCTCTGGGATCCTGTGTGTGCAGGATCAGGGCAGAGACTGAACATGCAGAGTCCTAGGTTTCATTCCAACAATGCAGCAGGGACAAAACAGACTTTGTCCTTCAGGTCTAAGAAGGGCGTCTCTCTTCTATTGCCTGCTTTGAAGAAGGGTCACAAAAATGCTTGTAAGTTATGTGACCTACTTTGAGAAGAAGGAAAATGAGAGTGACCTTCCTGCATCTTCAGCTTTCCTAAATGCCAGTAAAATTAACTACATGTGGAAGGTATCACGAATTATATCACTTTCTTTCTCTGTCATTCATTCAACATGTGTTTATTGAGTATAAGTATTCAATATGGGGGATAGAGCAAGATTTCATTAGTCATGACTTGGTGGTGGCTAAAGGCAGAAGTTCCAAAGATGGGGCAGTAGAGCACTGAGTTTCAGAAATACCTCAAATTCCACTAAGAAGGGGTAGTGGTGCACGTCTCAGAAACGCCTCAAACAGGGACTTGAATCCCACTAAGATTCTTTCTTTGTTAAGTGGTAAACCTCATTGTAATATGAATTCTAATTGCTTTTAATAATAAAAACCCGGAGGCAGATAATAGGGTAAATGCTGAAAGATCAGAGAAGTAAAGGGGCTAGCCACTAAGGAGACTTTTTTACCTCTACCTAATCCTCAGACCGAAGGGGCCAAGATTCTGTCTCCAGGAATCCTCAGACTGAATAGCCTTCAGCTCCTATCTCTTTCTGCCCTATATTCCTCTCTCTGCCCAGCCATATCTCTTCCTGTCTCTACCCACCCCCAGTGCTGGGATTAAAGGCATGTATCTTCCAAGTACTGGGATTAAAGGTGTGAGCCACCACTGCCTAGCTCTGTTTTCTCTTTGAGACTGGATCAATCTACTGTAGCACAGAGTGCCCTTGAACTCACAGAGATCTATCTGCCTCTGCCTCCTGAGTGCTGGGATTAAAGGCCTATGCCACCATTGCCTGGCCTCTATGACTAATTAGTGGCTAGCTCCACACCCTGATCCTCAGGCAGCTTTATTGGTTATAGCACAAACAAAATATCACCATACCTCATCAATGAAGATTGTCTTCATCATGAACATTTAAAAGCTGGTCTTAAGAAACCAGTTTTCTCATGCCCAGTTTCCTGAGGAGAAAGACTATGGGTTGTTTCATTCCAACTTTTCAAGTTCTGCAAGAAGTTTCTTTTGCTACTGCTGGACTCCAGCAATTGCTCAGTTGCACTGGGTCAGAAGGACAAAAGTCTATGAATCATTTTTCTTTGCCCAAGAACTGTTTTACAGAAAAAGAGAACATTCTCACTAGAACTTGGTAGGTGGGCTGGGTACTGAGCAAATAAAACAGTGATCTTCATAAAATGATACAAGGCTCGTTCCTCTAAAGCAGTGGTTCTCAACCTTCATAATGCCGCCACCCCCAATGTTGCGATTTAGTACAATTCCTCATGTTGTGGTGACCCCAATAATAAAGTTATTTCATTGCTGAGTTGTAACTGTAATTTTTTACTGTTTTGAATCATAATGTAAATATCTGTGCTTTCCAGTAGTCTAAGAGACATCTGCGAAAGGGCCATTTGACCCCCAAAGGGTTGTGACCCACGGTTAAGAAGCATTGCTCAGAAGTTTACAGCCTATTGACGGTGATAGGGTTAATTAAGTGTAATAAAATGTGCAAAGTGCTGAAACAGAGAACACATAGAGTGCTGTGAGGATATGTTGTACAGTGTCTGAGACAGTCTAGTGACTCAGAAAGAGGACATTGTGCTGCATTAGTAGAGCCCTTTTATAGATGGCTAAAATGCAGGAGAAAAAGTTAAATTTCATTAATAGTGGTTAGCAGTCAGTTTCTGCAATCACATGTAAAGATGTTTTAGAACATTTTCAAATGCACAATCAATTGAAGAATGATATAGCAGAAGATTTTAAAGCTTCTATTTCAGTTATATTTAACATTTTTTATTATAGAAATCATGAAAAGACCAACTCATGTGAATATGAATAGAGACTTGAAAGTTCCACTAAGAAAGCATGCGTTAGAACTTCCAATGTCACCTCATTGTGTACCTTCCAAACTGTGCATCGATGACATGGGGACTAAGTAAGTGCTAGCTAAGACAGTGACTGAGAGACGTTAACACTACCAACCCTGCGTGTCTGCTGGGAAACTGAGAAGGACATTACCTTCTAGCTCCTGTTCTTGTTACTCTAATGATATAAAACCATTAGGACACGCGTTTATGGAGTTTTGTGCATGTGCTTTGACTTTCTATATTAGAAAATGCCAGGGACTGGGAATGTGGCTCAGTGGTTAGGAACACTAGTTGCTCTTCGGAGAACCTGAGTTCAATTCCTATCACCCACATGACAGCCCACAGCTGTCTATAACTCCAGTTCCAGGGGATCCAACACCTTCATACAGACATAACACACAGGCAAAAACTCCAATGATTGAAATAAGGATAAGTATTTTTTAAAAAAGCAAAGAAAATGTCTATCCTAGTTTAATATATTTTTCATTAAAACGTACTTGTACATAATTTACCAGAGTTTTCTATCTTGAGTGTTTGTGTAGACACTGAGAAGCTTAAATATACAGAAGATATAGTTTATGGATGCTTGAATTTTTTTGTTTTGTTTTCTTTAGTGCACCCTATCAAAGATTATGTGGCACAGAAGGAGCTGACCCAGGTCAGGTGAGTTTTAAAGAAAATTGTAAGTTGTTTTAACAATTGTTCCAAGCCCTTAGACGATCTCACTGTTAAAATACTAGGCAAAATTAGTTAGCCTTTAACTATTTTATAGTTTTTGAATAATTCCTTTTGCAGTTTTCACATATAGGAAATTTACTCCTAATGAATACTCTGATTATGAAGCTTCCTTGGAGCAATAGAAATGTGGTTGGCTTTACATGCTTAGTGCTTGGTTCTTCTAGTTATCAAAGAGTTAGTTACAAAGCACAATTTATATAGAAATATTTTAAAGTATTTATTTGTATGTGTGTTCATTGTTGAGTAGGTAGATGCATGTGTATGTGTGCATAGGAGATCAGAGGTCACTCACTCTCCAAGTTGTTTTTTTTGAGACAAGGTCTCTCTGCAACTAGAGCTGGTTGATTCAGTCATACTAATTGGCCAGCAAGTCTAGTGAATTGACCTGCTTCTTCCCTCTCCATCACTGGGATTGCAAATGTGCACTGACATGGGTGTTGGGGAGTCAAACTTGGTCCTTATACTTGCCTAGCAAGCAGTTTACTGATAGAACCATCTCCACCTCTCCCTGAGGGAATCTTTTGTTATGTTCACATATTTACTGATCAGTTCATTTGTTCAAATGTAATGAAAATATTATTTCTATCAATTTATATTTATATGATGTTAAGAACTTGCGTTTAGGGGCTGGAGAGATGGCTCAGTGGTTAAGAGCGCTGCCTGCTCTTCCAAAGGTCTTGAGTTCAATTCCCAGCAACCACATGGTGGCTCACAACCATCTGGAATGAGATCTGGCGCCCTCTTCTGGCCTGCAGACATACGTGCAGACAAAATACTGAGAATACTGTATACATAATAAATTAATAAATCTTTAAAAAAAATAAAAAAAAATAAAAAAAAGAACTTACGTTTATCACAAGGTAATTTTTAAAGGTATAACAATTTTTTTTTGCAAACGAAGCCATAATGAATGAGAAAGTACACAGGTTGATTAAAACTTGCAATTCTATTTAATGCCCAATGCTGTATTAATTATTCTCCTTCATCTTTAGATTGTCAGGTTTAAACTAGATCAGAGAAGCAGTGGAAGCCGATGATAGTAATAAAATATCTTGGGCATCCTGTCGTCTGATTTATAGCTTAGAGAAACTAAGATTTTATGTCATTAGAAGGTAACATTCAGGAAAGGAGCTTTAGAGAGGAAGGCAGATTGGGAAAGCAGAGGGAAGGTGTTCTGAAGTAGACAAGCTCACTGACCCCCAGGACTCCTATGAAGCACCAATGACCTGCCTTTCCGTAGGACTTCCTCTTTTGTAGTCATGCCCCTTTTCTCCTAATTTTAGTTCTATTATTTTGACTTCTAGTTTCTGTATTTTTTGTGATCTTGCCTTTTCTTTTCCTACAGTCATCACAAGACATGAACTCATACAGAATGTTCAAAAAAACAGAAAACTACAGTTGTATTCCACTCTCTCTTTCAATGGAATTACCATCTAACAAACATATTCCAAACCAAAACTCCACCCCAAGGACAGCACCAAATCCTTGGAAATTTGCATCTGAAACAAAGCAAAATGAGCAGGTACATTGGGATTATTACTTCTTTGATGTCATATTTCCATCACAGGTTCTCCTTTGCATAAATTTGACTAAGATGGGTTTCAAATTTATGATGATAAATGAAGGATAATATTTCATCTTATGCCCATTTCCACTCCCCATTTTAATCTTCCATTTGGGTCTCTCCCTGTCTCTCTTTAACTTTGCACTCCATTTTCCTTTCCTTGTGAGATCCTCCTCTCTCCACAGTCCCTTACTTTACACCTAACTCCATGGCTATTTGGATTATAGCATTCTTATCAAAGTCTTAAACTTTGACATCTACATAATAGAAGAATACATAAAATAATTTTTTGTGTGTCTGGGTTATCTTATTCAGAATGTTTTTCTAGCTCCATCTGTTAACTTGTGAATTTTATATTTCATGTTTTTAAATAGTTGAATAGTGTTTCATTGTGTAAATGTACCACATTTTCTTTATCTGTTCATCAGCTAAATGATGTTATTTCTAATTTATGGTTACTATCAATAACACAGCAATGAACATGGATGAGTAAGTGTCCCTGTGGAAGGATGTACAGTCTTAGGGTATATGCCCAAGGGTGGTATAGCTGGATCTTGAGATAGATCTATTCCCAACTTTCTGAGGAACCACCACACTGGTTTCCGTAGTGGCTGTACTAGTTTGTATTCCCACTAGCAATGAATCTGTATTCCCTTTTTCTACACCCTTACCAGCATGAGTTGTCCTTTGTTTTATTAATCTGGCCATTCTGACTAGTATAAGACGTTTTGATTTTTATTTCCCCGATGAATAAGGATGTTGAACATTTCTTTAAATGTTTCTCAGTGATTTGTGTCTCATCTTTTGCAAACTCTGTTTAGTTCTATACTCCTTTTTAATTGGATTATATATTTCTTGATGTTCAGTTTTTTTAGTTCTTTATACATTTTAGATATTAACCATCTATCAGATGAATAATTGTAAAAATCTCTTTCCCTATTCTGTAGCCTGCCATTTTTCCAAGTAATGGTGTCCTTGTCATACAGAATCTTCTCAGTTTCCTGAGGTCCCATTTATTGGTTGTTCTTAGTGCCTGTGTTTTCAGTGTTCTCTTCAGAAATTTCTTCCTTGTCAATGAGTTCAAAACTATTTCACACTTTCTCTACTATCAATTCAGTGTTATCTGTCCTTATGTTGAGGTCCTTGATCCAAATATGGATCCATTTCTATTCTACTAAATGTATTCATCCCGATTAACCAGCATCATTTGTTGAAGATATCTTTTCTCCAGCATGTATTTTTTGATTTCTTTATAAAACAAAACAAAAACAAAAACAGGTGCCTATAGATATGTGGGCTTCTGTCTGGGTCTCCAATTCAATTTCATTGATCAACGTATCTCTTTTTATGCCAATACTATACTGTTGTACAGCTTGAAATGAGGAAGGATGATACCTCCAGCAGTTCTTTATTATTCAGGAGTGTTTCAGTTATTGTGTGTCTCTGTGTTTACAGATGTCTGTGAATGTTTTCATATGAAGCTGAAAGTTGTCTTTTCAAGTTCTGTGAAGAATTGTATTAGAATTTTGATAAGGATTGCATCGAATCTGCAGATTACTTTTGGTCAGATGACCATTTTCACTATATTAATCCTGCTTATTAATGAGCATGGGAGACCTTTCCATTTTTTGATATTCCTTTAATTTCTTTCTTCAGTGTCTTGATGTTTTTATTATACCACTCTTTCACTGGCTTGGCTATAGTTATCCCAAGATATACTTGGGATATACTGAGGATATTGTAAAAGGTATTGCTTCCCTCATTTTTTTCTCAGTTTGTCATTCGTATATAGGTAAGCTACTGGTCTTTGTAAGTTAATTTTGTATCCAGTTACTTTCCTGAAAGTGCTTATCAGCTGTAGGAATTATCTGTTGGAGTTTTTAGCATCTTTTATATATGAAATTATGTCTTACTCTTTTAATTAATGATACTTTGACTTCTTCCTTGTTATTTGTAGCCCCTTGATGATGTGGGAGGTCCTTCTCTCTATGTGTTGCTTGTATTGGTCCATGAATAAAGAAACTGGCTTGGCCTGATAGGGCAGAGTAGAGCTAGGTGGGGAAAACTAAATTTAATGATGGGAGAAAACAGGCGGAGTTAGTGAGAAGCCATGTTGCTCCATCAGAGACAGATACAGAACTTTACTTGGTAAGCCACAGCCTTGTAGTGATACACAGATTAATGGAGATGAGTTAATTTTTTAAGATATGAGTTAGTCAGAAATACACTTTAGCTATTGACCAAACAGTATTAGAAATAATATGATTTCTGTGTGGTTATTTTGGGGCTTAGCAGCCTGGAACAAACAAGTGGCCTCATTCAACACCTTGAAATCCTTGAGTTGTGTTACTGCCCTAGCTAAGACTTCAAGTATTATATTGAATAGGAGTGGGGCAATGGGCATCCTTGTTTTGTTTCTGATTTTAGTGGAAATGCTTTGAATTGCTCTCTATTTAGGTTGTTGATGGCTGTGGGCGTGCTGTAAATTTCCTTTATTGTGTTGTGTATGGTCCTTTGTATTCATAGTATTTCAAGGAATTTATCATGAAAGGTTTTAGATTCTTTCAAAGACATTTTAAGCATCTAATGAGATAATTATGTGGTTTCTTGGTCAGTATATTTATGTGGTAGATTATCGATAAATTTATTGATTTGCATTTGTCAAACCATCCTTGAATTTCTGGGATAAAGCGGAAATGATTACAGCAGATAACCTTTTTAATGCATCCCTAAATTCTACTTGCAAATGTTTCATTGCAAATCTTCACATCTATGTTCACAAGATAGACGGGTCTACAGTTTTTAATTTTTGCTAGGTCTTTGTGGTTTTGTTTTCAGTGTAATAGTGACTTTGTAAAAGGAAGTAGGAAGTGTTCCTTGAGTTTCTACTTTGTGTAACAATTTGAGGAGTATTGGTATTAATTCTTCTTTGAAATTTTGGTAAAATTCTGCACTAAATCCATCTGGCCCCGAGAATTTTCTGGTTGGTAGACTTTCAATTACTGTTTCTTTTGCATTGGGGCTTATCAGTCTGTATAAATCGATGATCTGATCTTGATTTAACTTTGTTAGAGTGAATATATCAAGGAATTTATTGTTTTATTTTTTAAGTTTTCCAGTTTGATGGAGCACAGACTTTAAGAGTATGTCCTTAAAATTCTCTAGATTTATTTGGTGTCTGTAGTGATGTCTCCATTTTTGTCTCCAATTTTATTAATTTAATCTTCTCTCTCTATTTCTCTATTTTTTGATTTATTTGGCTAGGGGTTTACCAATTTTACTGATTTTTCTCAAAGAATCAATTCATCATTTCATTGATTCTTTGTATTGTTTGTTGTTTCTCTTATTGATTTCAGCCCTGAGTTTGATTATTTCTTGTCATTTATTTCTTTTAAGTGTTATTTCTTCTTTTTATTCTAAAGCTTTCAGGTGTGCTGTTAAGTTGATAACATGATTTCACTCTGTTTATTTCTTTTTAATTTAAGAACTTTGTGCTATGAACTTGCCTTCATTGTGTGTCCTGTAAGTTTGGGTATGTTGTGTTTTTATTTTCATTTAATTAATTAATTTCATTTAATTTTGGAAAGCTTTTAATTACTTTCTTAATTTCTGTCTTGATATATTTTTCATTCATTAATGAGTTTTTTAGTTTTCATGAATTTGTATACTTTCTGTTGTTTTTGTTTTTGATATTCAACTTTAATCCATGATGCTCTGTTATGATACAGGTTGTTTTGTTTCAATTTTCTTATATCTGTTGAGACTTATGTCCAAGTATGTGGTCAGTTTTGGAGAAAGTTTCATGAGGTACTGAGAAGAAGGTATATTCTTTGGTTATGATTTAATGATCTCTAGGTCTAATATGATTTAATGACCTTATGTGTTTAGTTTTGTCTGAATGACCTATTTGCAAGAGTGTGGTATTCAAGTTTCCCAGTATCATCAGTATATAAGGGCCAATATGTAATTTAGCCTGTAGTAGTGGTTTGTGTGTGTGTGTGTGTGTGTGTGTGTGTGTATGAACTTGGATGCCCTTGTATTTGGTGTATAGAAGTTACCTTTTTTTTATGATGAGGAAGTTACCTTTTTTTATGATGAGTATATAGTGTTCTTTCCTATCTCTTCTGATTATTTTTGATTTGAAGTTTATTTTTTTATATATTAAAATGGCTATATCTGCTTGTTTCTCTTGGGTCCAATTGCTTGGAATATCTTTCTCAGTCCTCTTACTCTGAAGTGTTGTCTACCCTCGGTGATGTGTTTCTTGGATGTACCTAAAGATGGATTATGTTTTCTAATCCAGTCTTTTAGGCTGTGTTTTGATATTAGAGAAGGAAATCTTTAATATTCAGAATTATCAATGACCTGTGCATATCGATTATGATTTTTTTTTTGGTTTAGTGTGAATTTCTCTGTTTTGATTTAGTGGTCTGGGAGTTTTTAGTCTTTGTGTTTTCTTGAGTGTAGTTAACTTCTTCAAATTGAAGTTTTTCTTTATTGCCTTCTGTAGAGATGTATTGGTACATAGTAGATACTACTTAACTTTGTTTTCATTATGTTTTTAATTCTGGAATAAAATAATTAAGAATGTTTTTCTTCTTGATCGATAGTTTTGCTGCGAATACTGTTCTGGACTGATCTGTGTGGTTCTTAGAGTTGTCCAGGCCCTTCTGCTTTAGAGTCTCTATTGAGAAGTCAGATGTTATTCTAATGGATATGACATTATATGTTACATTGTTTTTTCATAGCTTTTGATATTCTTTCTTTGCTCCATACATTTAGTGTTATGATTATTATGTGTTATGAAGAGGTTTTTTTTTGTGGTCTTACTTTGTGTTCTGTTTGTTTCCTGTACCTTGATAGGCATCTCCTTCTTTAGGTTAGAAAAAATTTCTTCTATGATTTTGTTGAAAATATTTTTTGTGCCTTTGACCTGGAGATCTTTTTCTTCTATTTTTTTTTATTCATATGTTGGTCTTTTTAGTCTTCCATTTTTCATGGGTGTTTTGTACCTGGATTTTTTTAGGTTTCAAAGTTTTTTTTAACTGAGACCCATTTCTTCTCCCTTGTCTTCATTGCCGCTCTCCCACGTCTTGTGCTCTGCTGACGATGCTCACCTGGGATGTTCTTCTTTAGATTCCTAAATTTTCATTTTCAGTTTTATACAAGTTTGGATTTTATTTAGTGATTCTGTTTCTACTTTCATGTCTTGTTTCCAATATTTCATTCATTGTTTGTGTATGATTTTATGGTCTTAAGTCATTTATTTATTCATCCTTGAACATATTCATACTTGCCATTTTGAAGTTCTTTTCTTGGGATTCAGCTTTATTACAATTCTCAGGACATACTATAGAAAGCTTACTGGGTTCTGGAGGTGACATGTTGTCTTGACTTGTTAGTGGTTTTTTTTTGCTTGTTTGTTTGTTTTTGTTTTGCTTTGTTTGTTTGTTTTTGTACAGGTGTCCAGGCAGCTAGAGCTGGGAGAATAGAGGTTTTCCTAGGTGTCGTTACCTGGTCTTGTTGTGGGGGGAATGTGTGGTTGTTCTGTTCCATGGTTTCTGTTACCTTTTCTGGATCTTAGGAATATGTGTTGACTATGGTTGTCTGGAGTGAGTGCTCCTGCAGGTCAGCGAGTGGCAGAGAGGAGTAGGAATGGGCAAGGAGAAAAGACTGAGTGCGGATATGGGAAGAACCGGAGAATCCTGTCAAAGATGGGGGTCACAGAGAAGTGACGGTGTGATGGTTTGACCAAGGGAATCTTGAGAGTAGGTTGCAGTGAAGTCATGTAGAGAAACTAGGATGAAAGAGCTAGAGTGACTCTGTCTGAACCAGGAGTCGGCGTCTCCAGTGAATGACGCTGAGGTGGGAGGAGAGGCACCTGAAAACAACTGCTACAAGGCTAGGAATGGGATTGCTGAGATTGGAATGGGAGACCAGATGGATAGTCGAAGTCAAAATTAACTACCTGAGTCCCAGCCAGGTTGGCCACCAGAGGTCCCAGGTAGAGAGTGTTTCTTGGTATTGTCAACTGATCACAGAGGGATGAGAAGGAGGGCTGAGAGAATCCACCTAGAGAATCTACCTATATCTTAGAGACAAAATTTTGTTTATACATCTTAAACTCCATATTCTATTAATTACTTTGTAGAATAGAAAATAAAACATATGATATATACTTAAACATTCATCTTCTTGCCTATCCATGTTATAATTACACATTAGTTAGCAATTATCTGTAAACAGGTAAATACAATTTAAATTGTAAACATGTACATATTGTTTTGTTATTTTCTTCCTTTTTTCAGTTCAGTAATGGAAATTTTTCTGATTCCTTATTTTACAAATTAAATAAACATCAAGATATTTTCAGTTCATCTCAGGAAACAGCAGAGTTTGGAGAATCATCTGAGAGAATAAACGGGTGAGTAGATTGTGGAAGGAAAGGATTCTGAGTGCTGAACTCTGCATCAGTACTTTGCTCTTAGAAGGACAGAAATATTTTTAGTTGAAGATATAAGTACTATTCTAGAAAAAGACGATTATAATGAAACACATCCTTTTGTTAGCTTAAGTTTGTCCTTTTAAACACTAACATACCATGTGTACTAGCAAATTTCAGGGTGCTAGTTCTGTACGTGAATATTGTGTGGCCATATCAATTCCAGGCTCTCCACTCCCACTCCCTGCAGTCCACATCTTTCCCAGCTTTTAGGAATCATTCTTCTAGTCTATAGTATTATAGCATCGACATATGAGAAAGAATATTTCTATATCTATATATGTGAAGAATATTTGTCCTTGTCCTTCTGGGTTTGTCACATAGCAAAATCTTCTCTAGTTTTATCCATTTTGATATAATCAACAGAATTTCATCCTTTTTAATGCTAAATACTACTCTAGAAAGATATCCTGCATTTTTAAACTATTCATCTGCTGATGGGCGTGCAGACTGATTTCATGTCTTCATGTAGTGAATAGTGCTACAATGTATATATGGCTGTGCAGCTGCACTCTGGGTATGCTGATTTTATTTTTTTGGAGAGATACCAAGGAGAAAATTAGCTGGATCATCTGCTACATTTGCAGCTTTTGTGGGACCTTCATGTTGTTCTTTTATAGCAGTAGTCCTATTTTTAGTTTATATTTCCATAAATCATGTGTAAGAATTCCTGCTTATCTCCTGGTCAGCATTTGTTTATTTTTGTTTATATTTTCTTTTTTAGAAGTAGCCATTGTAACTGGCATGGGATGGTATCTCACTGAGGCCTCACTTTGCATTTCCCTGAGGGTTAATCATGCTGAGTGTGTGTCCTCATATATTTTAGTCATATTTATGCTTTCGAGAAACATCTATTTATATCATTTGCCCATTTAAAAAGTTTTTTAAAATTATTTCATCCAGTGTGCATAAATGTTGTATCTGCATATATGTCTGTGCACTACACCTGTGCCTGGTGCCAGCAGGAGGCCCCAAGAGGATGTTGGATCACTTGGGACTAGAGTTACAGTTAGCTGTGAGCCACCAGTGTGCTGGAAATCAAACTCAGGTCTGAACAGCCATTGTCTTAACTGCTGAGACATTTCTCAAGCCTAATTTTCTCATTTTAAAATTTGATTATTTGGGCTTTAGGGAGGATTCTAACAGATTAATAATGGGAAAATATTTCCTCACATCCTGTATGTTATCTCCACACTCTCTTTATTGTTTAGTTTCTACAAACCATTTGTCAATATTTATTATGTTTTCTGTGCTTTGTGGCAATGCCCAGAAAATTATTGCTAGTATCTTGGCATATTCTCTAATATGTTCTTTGTTCAGTTGTGAGTTGATTTTTTGTAGAAGCTGAGAAGTAGCAGTGAAGTTTTAATCTTCTGCAAGTACACATTGAATTTCCCAGAAATGTTTTTTGAGGAGGTCCTCCACATTAGGTGATGCCCCTTAATGATTTTCTTAGAGTAGAAGAATATTTGTTTATTACATTATCCTTTGACTCTAGGATAACAGTTCTGTGGTCTTTGTTTTCCCCTCCTTACTGTATTACAGGTCTTTGGGGGGTGGCTGCTTCTGGTTTATACATGTCTTAGTAAGTCTTCTGTTATAATGCTGGGAATCAATTATAAAATATGATTTCAACATATAGTGTGCTTTATAACTTATGACGTGTTCTATGGTTATTCCCCCATTTATAATGGTAGAAAACTTTTCTGGCTTTAATTGTGTGTGTTATTACAATGGATTATATCTTTTAGCATATGTAGAAGGAGCGGCGGGCCACTTCCCACTGCCCACCCGGCTAGCTTTACCCGAAATAATTACACGGAAACTGTATTCTTTTAAACACTGCCTGGCCCATTATCTGTAGCCTCTTATTGGCTAATTCTTACATATTGATTTAACCCATTTCTAATAATCTGTGTAGCACCACGAGGTGGTGACTTACCAGGAGGATTCTAACCTGCGGCTGTCTCGGAGAGGAGAATCATGGCGTCTGCCTCACTGCCTTCTTTCTCCCAGCATTCTATTCTGTCTACTCCACCCACCTAAGGGCTGGCCTATCAAAAGGGCCAAGGCAGTCTCTTTATTAACTAATGAAAGTAACACATGAACATATGACCCTCCTACAAGCACAAAATACTAATTAGATGCTCATTGAGAAATCACAGAGAGCCATGATCTGTGAGCATGTGGCCCTAAACAGAATTTGTCTATGTTTAATACTAGCAGGTCTTTCTCTCTCTGTTTCCAATATATGACCTAGTGCCTAGAACATCATATTTGCATTTAAATATTTAATAGGTAGTTAAAAATCAAATTAGAAATCAAAATCTTAAGGCTGAGGAGATGACTCAGCAGTTGAGAGTACATACTGCTTTCATAGGGATCCTGGTTTGCTTCTTAGCACCACATCAGGCAGCTAAAATCCCCCAGTTCTACGGGATTTGACACTGTTGGTTTCTGTAGACACCTACTCTTCAGCTGCACTTACTGCACCCAATATTCATAAATAAATATACATAATTGAAAATAAAATGAATATTAAAAATCTCTTGGTAGCAGTCTTGTGTCTTTCAATTTTTTTTAATACTTTCACTCCCTGAAATAGTCCAATCTCAAATGGCTTTGTAGTCAACAGCAGTTGAACAAAAGGTATTTTTATTGTTAATATTTTCTGTCAGCTTTTGTTGTTATGCACAAGTTAGACTTAACCCAGCGTTTCTATTTTTGTTTAGGAAAAGAATTTATAGGTTACCTAGTTCACCTGATTAGCTTTCATGTTGGTTATCTTTTAAATAAATTACATCTTATTTTTTTCTTCATTGAGGACTTTGTAACTATCCCAATTGTTAAATTGGAAAATATCTTTGATAATATTTTTATAACTCTTTAAAAAATATCTTTACATGAGATAGCTTTTTCCCTCCCTCTAGTCTTCAGACTTTTTTCTCTGTTTGACTAGCAGCAGCAGCGCATACAGTGGTACACTAGGTTATTTGCTAGACCTTACTGTAGAAGTCAGACTATTGAATATCACGTTTTTTTTTTGGTAGTATAACAATAAATAAAACTGCACTAAATTTCACATTGAAATACAGAACCATTTATAAATTATTTTCATGTTTATTATTAGAATATATTAGATAAATTTCCACTAAAATATTATTATTTGCATATTATTATTTTTAAATAGTAAATTTAAAATGCATTTGGGAAAATGCTAGTCATTCTTCAGTAAACTCTTTGTAGTTTTTCATTTAAGCTAGTGTTTGTAAAAGAAAATGATCAAACCTTTTCTGCTAAATATGATTCTATTTATTCCAAAGTCCAGAAATTGGTGCTTTCCTTACTAAAAGATCTGTGATCATGGGTGAAGATTGTGGAAGCCTGTGTGAAAGAAGACAACCAGACTTTGCTATGGAAAAAACAGCAGTGCAACAGATTTGGAGGAATGATGGGAAAGCATTCTCTAATTTTTTAGAACATGTGATTCAGCCAACTCCGAGACATCTGTCATCTAATCATGACTTGGACTCCTTTGTTGGTCCCAATATGATCAATTTACTAAGCAGAGATCAGCCGGGGAGAATGGCAGCCTTTCACAAGCGTGGCTCTGGTAGTTTGAGTGACTCCTGTATAGTTTCTTCTGATGAAAGCCATTACACTGGTGGGTTCATTAACGGGGATTTGACAGTTCCTCGGGCAGCTTTTCATAGTCCTCCACTTAATACAAGTTACTTAGGAACATGTCAGTCAAAGAAGCCCTACCAGAAGGAGTACAGCAATAGTGAAATACATGAATTTAGAGGCTCTTTTGAGAAAGATTGTCACCTAACCAGCTGTGGAAGAAAAGGTTGGTATTGCACACTTAGTTTCTCTCTATATAAGTATGTATTACTGTGTTTCACCATAACCCTAACCCAAATTATACACATATACATATAGTTGGCTCTCCATATCTAAATGTTCTGTATTTTTAGATTCAACTAACTATATAGATAAAAAAAATCTAAGATTTCTTTGCTGAACATGTACAGACATTTTTTATCATTATTCCCTAACCAGTAGAGTATTCATGCTATTTACTACATCCTCAGAGTTGGCGAGATGACTTATTGCTGACCTGAGATTAATCCTGGATCCCAAGGTCGAAGGAAAGAACCAACTCCTAAGCGTTGTTCTCTGACCTCCACTGATACACTGCGTATGTGGACACACACACACACACACACACACACACACACACACACACACACACAAACAAGCCTTTCCATAAAGAGCATTCCATTGTATCAGAGAGTCTAAGTCACCTGGAGGTGATATAAAGGATATGAGGGCATATGCATTATCTCAGCAGATTGAGCCATTTTATGCAAGACACTGGTGTGTCAAGGGATTTTGTGGCTGTGGGAATAATGAGTACTGAGGAAGGTTTGGAACCAATTCCTATCAGATACCAGGGGATGAATACATACACATATATAGACAATATATATGTGTGTATACAATATATGTGTATATATAGTATATATAATATGCTTAGAGGTGCATAAAGCCACAATTAGTGTGCTTTATTGTATCATATTATGGATCACCAATTTTCCTCTGTGTATCCTTCTAATATGCTTTGAACTAAAAATGAAAATAAATGTTGCTAAATTTAATTCAGTGTTTTCTTTGAAGGAAAAATTGAAAGTAATGACCAAGAGAAAGCAGTGCAGATAAATCCCTGGGAATACCCAGTGTGCTCTAGGTAAGTTTTGACTTAAGATCTAGTATAATAAGTGTATTCAAATGAGCAAACAGAACATGAAATGATAATGGTTTTGTCGGATGGTGAGCAAACTGGTCTCAAAAAAGCCTTACTTTTTTTCTTTTAATAATAGCAACTTTTAGTAATAGCAACATTTTAAACCTATGGTGTTCACACTTTCCAGCATCTAAGACCTTAACTGATCATTTAGTGTTGACTATCCACCATGTATCTTCTACATAGCAATTCATTGAGGAACAGAGATAGAAGTATCGTACGGGTAGAATGTTTATTAGCACAAACAGCACATTGTCTCACTTTGCGGTCCCCACAGGAATGTTGCTTGTTTAGTATAGAATCAGCAGGGAGTATGAGAGTTCAATGAGGCAGTATAGGCAAGGATAGACCCACTAGGCGACAGTTTATGTTGTACATCTTTGCATGCTAGCATTCCCCTCCCACAGTCTCCCTATGTGACGGAATAGATAAGCTGAGGGTTGCTGTCCCTTATTTCATCTTTCTTCTGCTTTTTGTTACACAGAAACAACAATGCATCACCAGATCTAGTTTTCTACCGCTTGTGGTGTAAAACATATTTTAAGTCTAAGGGTTTTAGTTGGATCTGTTTATTCTTATGACATGGTTTATTCCTTTGAGTTTTGAGGATGTCCTTGCTGGCTTTCCTACAAAATTATAATGAAGGGAAACATTATTTTAGCTCATAGTTTCTGAATAGTCCTGTTTTTCTTAGTAATAATGATAATTTAGTCAGATCTTTATGATTTGAAATTTACTTATTCATATTTTTATTGTAAAAGTGATTTCTTATGAAAATCTTTTTTGGGGGTTAGGGTTTGAGACAGCTTTTCTCTGTGTCACAGAGAGCTGTTGTGGAACTCATTTTGTAGTCCAGGCTGACCTTGAAGTCATAGAGATCTGCCTACTTCTGCCTCCTGAGTGCTGGGATTAAAGGCGTGTGTCACTACCTCCTGGCTTTTGGAAAGCTTTAAAGTATCCACTGATAAAAGAATTGAAACATGCCATTTTAATGGAATTGACTTTTATTAATTAAAACTTAGGTACATAATATATTTCTAAAATTGAGAAATTACATTCCTTGTTCCTCAATTATCTGGAAGTTTATGAGTAAAACATTTTGTTTGACTTCGAGTTTTAAATTCAGCTTTTAAAAAGTGACTTAGGATGCATGGCACTATGTTTCAAAAGAACAATAACAAAACAGAAAAAGAAAACAAGAACCTGATTCTCAAACTTGAGTGTAGATTTAGATTCCTTGGAGTGATTATGTTACAATCTAGTTGTTTCAGGGCTGGGAATTTGACTCAGGATGATTTGGTACACAAACACTAGGACCTGAGTTTGAGTCCTGCACTGTGGAAAAGAGCTGGGGGCATTGGTGCATACTGCTAATCTCAGCACTGAGAAGTGAGGACCACAGGTGGATCTCTGGGGCCTGTTGACTGCTAGCTTTCCCCACCAATGCCTTCTTAGGAACAACACTTGAGGTTGAACTCTAGCATCAGCATGTGTGCACACATGTGCACAATACTTATGTACATACACAAATATGCAAGTACAAAGAAAATATAGACATTTAACCTACATACTAAAATAAATGAGTATTTTGACATAGTGCTAACAAATCCATATTTTTAAGAAGATTCTCACATAATTCTGATTTGCATGTGTACACACATGCTTGTACACACTTGTGTACATACACAAATATGCAAGTACATAGAAAATATAGACATTTAACCTACATATTAAATGAGTAGTTTGGCATAGTACTTGTCAATCATATTTTTAAGAAGCTTCTCACATAATTCTGTTTTGAAACCAAAAGTTAGAATAATAACTGTCAGAGGAAATATGCTTTAATACTTTTTTTTATTATTAATTCCTAGCGGTGATACTCCTTTGAAAGAATTACATCATAAACAGTCATGTGATTTTGACCGTAATGAGGTAAAGCTTATTGCCATGTTGTCTTTTCAGTTTGTGGTGTCATACATTAGCATTTAGGTTATTTTGACTTAAGATATCTTTTATTTGTAAATTTATTTTCTTTAACTAGAAAAGTTATGGCTTAAAGTTAGAAAATGATGTTCTTCATTTGAGACAAAGTAATCTAGACATATTTAAAATAGTTCTTACTGCACCATAAGATTTTATTTAAAAAATGCTTTCAGTTTGCAACTGAGTCAGGAACTGAACCACTGGCTTACGTAATTTGATACTCTTAACTATACAAGTTTTCCTCAGTAAGTGTGCTCCTATTTTTATGTCAAATTGAAACAAGTTAAGAGTCATCTGTGAGGAGGGAGCCTCAATTGAGAAAATGTCTCCATAAGATCCAGCTATAAAGCATTTTCTTAAGCATGCTTGATAGGGGAGGGACCAGCTCATGGTGGGTGGTCCCATCCCTGGACTGGTGGTACTGAATTCTGTAAGAACAGAGGCTGAGCGAGCCATGATGAAGAAGTCAGTAAGCAGTACCCGTCTATGGCTTCTGAATCAACCACTGCCTACAGGTTCCTACCCTGACTGAGTTTCTGTCCTTACTTCATTTGATAATGAACAGTGATCTGGAAGCATAAGCCAAAAATATCCCCCCCCCCACACACACACAAACCCTTTCCTCCTCAGGTTGCTTTGGTCCTGGTGTTTTATCACAGCAATAGTAACCCTAACAAATGCATAAGATACATGGGATTATTACAATTTTTTGTATCTGTTGAGGTTTGCTTTGTTACCTAGTATGTGGTAAATTTTTGAGAAGGTTCCATGAGGTGCTGAGAAAAAGGTATATCCTTTTCTTGTTTGGATTGAATGTTCTAAAGATGTTGGTTAATTCCATTTGAGTCATAACATGTGTTAGTTCTCTTATTTCTCTGTTGACAGAGGTTTCTGTCCCTCATGATTCTACAGTTGTTCATCCCCAAAGAAATGCACAAAGGTCTACTTTAGTTATAAACCTGATTGATCTATTAGCTCAGGCTTCTTATTAATTCTTATAACTTATATTAGCCCATAAAACTTGTCTGTGTCAGCCACATGGCTTAATACCTTTTGCGGTAAGGTAGTCACATCTTGCTTGCTCTGTGTCTGATTTCCTCTCCATCTGGGTGACAACTGCTGACTGACTCTTCCCAGAATTCTCCTGTTCTCTTTGCCCCGCCTCTACTTCCTGCCTAGTTGCCCCATCTGGCCAATCAGCGTTTATTTAAAATACAAGTGGCAAGGTACAGACCATTGTCCCATAGCATTTCTCTTTAATTTTCTGTCTGATAGACCTGTCCAGTGGTGAGAGTGGAGTGTTTAAGTCTCCCATTATTAGTGTGTGGAGATTAAAATATGTAATTTAAACTTTAGTAGTGTATCCTTTACTTATGAGGGTACTCTTGTATTTGTTCAGAATTGATATTTCCTCTTAATGAATTTTTCCTGTGACTAATATGAAATGTCCTTCTTTGTCTCTTTTGATTGACTTTAGTTTGACATCTGTTTTGTTAGATATTAGGATAGCTACACCAGCTTGTTTCTTAGGTCCATTGGATTGGAAAATTGTTTCCCAGCCCTTTACTCTGAGGCAATGTCTGTCTTTGAAGTTGAGGTGTATTTTTTGTATAGAGCAGGAAGATGGATTCTGTTTTCATATCCAATCTGTTAGCCTGTGTCTTTTTATAGGTGAGTTGAGTCTGTTTATATTAAGGGATATTGATGACCAGTGATTGCTAGCTCCTGTTATTTTAGTTTTCGTTGCTGGTGATGTTAATTTATGTGTTTTTCCCTTCTTTGGGATTTGGTGCTGTGAGATTATCTATTGTCTGTGTTTTCATGGATGTAGCTAACTTCCTTGGGTTGGAGTTTTCCTTCTAGTACTTCATGTAGGACTGAGTTTATGGCTAGTTATTGGTTAAATCTGATTCTGTCGTGGAATATCTTGTTTTGTCTGTCTACAGTGATTGAAAGTTTTTCTGGGTATCGTAGTCTGGGCTGGCATCTGTGATCTCTTAATGTGTGTATAATGTTTTACCAGGATCTCCTGACTTTCGTTGTTTCCATTGAGAAGTCTGGTATAATTCTGATACGTTTGCCTTTATATGTTAGTTGGCCTTTTTCCTTTGCAGCTCTTAGTTTTCATTCTTTATTCTGTATGTTTAGTGTTTTGATACTTTTGTGGTGAAGGAACATATATTTTTTTTGATCCAGTCTATTTAGTATTCTATAAGCTTCTTGTATCTTTATAGGCAGATCTTTCTTTAGGTTGAGAAAGTTTTCGTCTATGTTTATGTTGAATATATTTTTTGTGCTTTTGAGTTAGACTTCTTCTTCTATCCCTATTATTTTTAGCTTTGGTCTTTTCATGGTGTCCCATATTTCCTGGATATTTTGTGTTAAGCTTTTGTTAGAGCTAATGTTTTCTTTGACCAATGGGTCTATTTCCTCTATTGTATCTTCAGTGCTTGAGATTCTTTCTTCCATATCTTGTATTCTGTTTATGCTTACATTTGTGGTTCTTGGTCTTTTCCCTGTATTTTCCATTTCCAGAATTCCCTTAATTTGTGTTTTCTTTATTGTCTTTATTTTGGTTTTCAAGTCTTGAATTGTTTCTTTCATCTGTTTGATTTCTTTTTCTTGGCTTTCTTTAAGAGATTTGTTGATTTCTTCCAATTTTTTTTGTCTTTTCCTCTATTTCTTTGAGGAAACTTTTCATTTCCTTTTTAAGGGCCTCAAGCATTCTCCTGAAGTTATTTTTAGGTCATTTTCTTCTGCTTAATCTGTATTTTGTTGTTCAATTCTTGCTGTTGTAGTGGACTTTTGTTCTGGATGGTTTTGAGTATACATTGAGTGGAACATGCTTGAGATTTTACTGGTGTTGCATTGGAAATACTGCATGTTACTTCTGCTCATGTCTCGAAATTAAGTTCTTCATAATATCTATATAAAGTTTACATCAAACTCAAGACATACTTACAAATATAATGTGGCTTCACATTGAAGAGGAAAGGGAGGCAGCTAGACAGTGTCTACTTCACTTATCTATAGCCCTGTGTCCACCAAAAGACATAGAAATCACTTCTTTCAGCCCATGTTGATTGTCATTTAGACTCTCATATAGTCTGTCATATGATCTGTCAGCTGTAAAATGCACCTCAGACACTCACAAGGGGTACTTGTAGCCATTCTCCCATCAGATTTTATAAAAATCCAGAGCAGAATAGAATAAACCCAGTTGTCCAATGTTTTTAGGTTCACAGAAATTAGGGAACATTCTGGTTTTTAAAAACAAGGAAACAAAAATCATTAATTATGTAGAAAGTGATAAAATTACAGCCAACTGTATGTTCCATAGATGATTTATAGTTCTAAGCTTTGATTATATTTTTTCAAAGAAAAATAGTACCTGATATCCCTAAAGATCAGAAGGGCAAAGCTAAGCCACTAGAGGTCAGGCAGCGGTGGCACACACCTTTAGTCCCAGGATTTGGGAGACAGAGACAAATGGATCTCTGTGAGTTCAAGGCCATCCTGGGCTATACAAGATCAATGCAGAAACGAATCCAGGTGGTGATAGCTCACATCTAATTCCATTACTAGAGAGTCATATGCCTTTAATCCCAGCACTCAAGGGAATATAAAATGGGAGGAAAGAGAGTCTTAGTATGCTTAGTGTGTGGTCACCCAGCCTTTGGTAGGTAGAGGTTAAGACTTTTCTAGTGACTTGATTGCTTTGCTTTTTTGTTTTGTGGGTTGAAACCCAAAATTTGTCTCTGGGGTTTTATTATTTATTCTACATCCCACCTTAGAAAAAAAGCAGAAAACATGTAGCATACTACATTTTCAAGGACTTTAATATCTTGAATTTGTTTAACAACATGCACCATAACAGTGTGACGTCTTGCCTTTTGTTAGTAATGCATTTCTTAGCGGTCACCTACTCTGCTGTCCATGTTTCTAAATTTAGTTTAAGAGTTTAAATTTGAATTGGAATTTAAATTTAGTTGAAAGTTCTATAAGAAGAAATGGTGGTATTGGTTGGATATGTGAATAGTTTTATGAATACTATGGATGGTTATAATTTTGATTCTTTTCTCTAGATCCCAGTGGAGAGAAGAGGAGTGTGTCCTTTAAAAGGGAGGCCGGTGTCTGCTGAGAGAGTCTGTGCGTGTAACTGTAGGATAACCTTGTTTAGAAAACAAAGAAGTAGACATCAAGTTTTAGAGGTTTTAAAGATTTTACCAGCAAGCAAATATTTAATAGATGTTTTAGAATAGACTACAATACAATTGATTCCTCAAAATTTCTCTTTCTTTTTATAAAATAGTCATGATGAACACATAGAACATAAATTTACAAGTTCACAGATAGTTTTATACTCACCTGTAGTTTGAGACAATGCAAACTGTACTTTAAAAAACGTCCCCTATTGCATTTCCTACCATGCTCCCTAGAGGTCACTATTGTCCTGTTTTCTTTTTTTTATTTTTTGTTTGTTTTTGTTTTTGGCACAGTTTTCCTTTTTCACCATGTATTTGGAATTTGTGGCTTTTATAGATTAGTTTCTTCGGCTACCCAGCATTCTTTGCATCAACATGCTCTATTTGATTCATGCATGTTCTGGCAACAGATACTTGCTTACATTATCCTCAATATTTTGTCCTTGGCTATTCTGACCATTCTTGACATTTCTGGAACACACATGAAAGTTCTTGTGTATATTTCTGGGAATAGAACCAGCCATCTTTCACATGATGCATATTTATTACCTTTCTAAGGTAATGCCAATTTGTTTCCTAGGTCTTACATGTTTACTTTAGCCTGCTGTAGGCAGCAGGTAAAAGTTATATAGCCACCTGTACTATGTCAATCTTTCATCATTATTTAAACCTAATAATTCCTGGTAGTTTTAATATTTTATTTCTCTGCTTACTAATTAGATTACTTGGTCAGCCATGTTCCATGTTTTGCTCGTGTTGCCTTTTGTTTTGCTTTTGGAGACAAGATCTTACTGTAGTCCACCATCACTCTGCTTCTGCCTCTCAACATCTGGAAAATAGTTGCTTGTGAGCATGCTATGCTGCCTAGTGCTGCATTTAAGATGCTTGCTTCTCATTAAGGAGCGTGTCTTTCTCTGGCTGTATTTGCTTTGCCCTATGTGTCTTTTCTAGATCTTGCATACTAATTGTTTATAAGCTTGTATATGTTAGTGTTTCATATCTGAGTGACTTTCTGTTCATAAAGGTTTTATAACCACTAGGCATGTCGTAGGTCTTTGGTCCTAGAACAGCTCTTCCTGTTATCTTGCCTGCTAGGATACTTAGAAACCTTTGTGAACTTTTACAATTTTTATTAATCTACTACTTTAAATTATCATAAAAATAGAGCCAGGTGTGGTAGGGTACACTTTTCATCCCAGCACTCGGGAGGCAGAGGGGGTAAATCTCTTAGGTTTGAGTTCGGTTTGTTCTACATACATAGTGAGTTCAGAATAGCCAGAGATATAAAGTGTGACCCTGTCTCAAAAAAAAAATAAAATAAAAAACAACAACAACAACAAAAAAACAAACCAACAAAAAACTCTTAAATTACCATAAAAATTAATGGGTTTTCTTATCAGACACTATTTTTAATAACTTAATTTTCCTCTTTTATTATGGTCTCTCCTTCCTCTGTTCATCCTAGTTTCTTCCCACCATCTCCTTCCTTCCAGATCCATTATTTCTTTGTATCTCTCATTAGAAAACAAACAGGTTTCTAAGGGTTAATAATATAATATAATGAAATAAAATAGCATAACATAAAAAGTAGCACATTGGAATATGCCAAAATGAACAAGCAGAAGGAAGAGAGTTCAAGTGAAGTCACAAGAGACAGAAACCACTTGTCAGCACCCAGGGTTCCACAGAAACACTGAACTGGAGGACATAGGATCTATGCAAAGGACCCGTAGGGTAGAATGATTGAAGAAAACAATATTTAAAAATAAAAGATAAAAAAATTGAATAAATTTTTAACAAAAAGGAAAGCTCCTGACGTGACATGATGAGGCAAAAAACCTCCAATAGTGCCTGGGCGTTCATTTTCTGGATATGCAGCCTGCCGTGAAGAGTACTTTCCCCAGTGAGACTCCCTAGCAAAAACCTAAATTTTCATTTCCAAGTGATTATCAGTTGGAGATAGCTTCTGGCTAGGGATGGAGGCTTGTGTGCACTTCCCCTTTCAGTTCTAGGACCCATCTGGGGCAGACCCATGCAGGCCCTGTGCGTGCTGCCTCGGTCTCTGTGAGTTCATGTGCACTGATGTTGATTTAGAAGGCCTTGTTTTCTTGGTGTCCTCTGTCCCTTATGACTCTTCTACTTCTGCCTCCCCTTCCATTGGGTTCCCTGAACCCTGAACGGAGAAATTTACTAGGTTGTACATGATGGATTCCTTTCTGGCTTACTTTCCTTTAGTTTTATGGATGGGATTGCTTTTCTTATTCTATTTACTTTAAATATTTTTAGCATAACTGGCTTGGTTTTCATGAATTATCTTTGTGCTTATCTTAAATGGCTATTTCTCTATCAATTTTAAGAAATCGTTCTAAGTATAGTAATTCTGATTGACAGTTAATTACTTTCAGGCTGCCAAAAAATGTGATATTAGTCTGCTGTTTCTGCCTTTGTATATACATTGATATTTTTCTCTTACAACTTTTAATGTTGTTTCTTTGTATTTTCAACATCTTAACTGTGATGTGTATTTGAGGCTTTAAATTCTGTCCTCCACACTTTTGGATATCCACTTCTTTCTCTGGGTTTAGTAATTGTTCTGCTATCATTCTTTTACCTCATGGATTCTTGGATTTTACCTCTTGAACACATCCCAGAGTTCTTGAACATGTTGGTCACATTCACTTTGCTTTTTCTTTATATATATATTACAGTGTATTTTGTCTTAGCTTGTCCTCCATCTTTGAAGTTTTCTTTGTGTGGTCTTATCTGTTGATAATTACCCTGTGTGCTATTTGGTTTATTGGTTCTCTTATTTCCAAATTTTCTGTTAGGATCTCTTTTTTCTGATATTTTTATTTCCTGGCTAAATTTTTACTCTGTTTATAATTTTGCTTCAAAATTACTGATTGTTTCATCTCCTTTGGTAAGTCTGAGTTTGTTTGCTTACTTTGTTTATTTAGTCTGAGTCCTGGCGAGTTGTCCTCAGTTCCCTCCTGATGTCTAGGGGGAAGCGAACTGCAGTAAAGATGCAGGGATCCAGCAGCGGTCCAGGGTCAGCTTGAGCTAGAAACTGGGCACTGCTCCTTGTCCCTGAAGTTCATAGACAGGTGCACTAGAGTAGTCCTGCAGGAAAATTGAGTTTAGAGGTGTTTTTTTTTTTTTTGAGGAAATAATAGGGAAAGGAGAAACAAGAGAATAAAAAGTAAGAATAAGAAGGTAAGTGTAAGGGTACAATGTGTTGCCAAGTAGATATAGAGAAGGAATACCAAAGCAGTCTTTCCTGAAAGATACAAGTTGAAACACAACAAAGGAATAATCGAAGCACAAAAAGGTAAACACTAAAAAGAAGAAATTTATGAAGTTCCATGAGCTGCATGACTTTAGGGCCTGCCCTAACTGGGTAACTGAGAATGAAGAATGACAGACTCAGACTCACATTGAGAAAATCTGGAGTTGGGTGCATTCTACACTCTGATGGAGTACACGCCAACAGTAGCTTGGAAAGCCAGCCTTTCTTTTAGATGCCTGAATCAAGGAGGAAGGTTTTCCTATGCAGCTGAACAAGGAGGCAGGTCTGTCTCATTTTAGTAGGAGGTCTCTGTGGGGGAGCAGTCTGAGGCTCTAACCATCAGGAAAAACGATGCTGCCATCAATACATTCTGTATAGACTGTCAGCGCTGCACACAGGCCAGGGATGGTTTGCCATTCCTTTGAGTCTGAGACATTGGAGTCCTTGACATGGCTGTGCTTATGCTAACTACTCGCATTGACTGGGGACTTCACTCATTCCTTACACGTTCACTCAGGAATTTTGTGCATTGTTCCAATGGATGTGACACAGGTAAACACGGGCTGGCAGGCCTTTCACACCTGCTCAGAGCCTCAGTCAGAGAGTTACATTTGAGTAAAGGTGTTTAAATTACCAGAGGCAAGGGAAGGCCTTCATTTTTGTCATCATGCCCTTCATATGCCATTATGGAGAGGATCCCTGGCACAGACAGGCTTGCTTCTTCCTTGCTGGTTCTGGGCTCACAGTGCCTGTGGACTTGCCAAATCTTATGAGGAAAATGCCTTAGATTACACTGCTAGGAATCAGATCATGCCTCACTTTTTTTCAGTTTTTCTTCATCAGAAATAATTGCCTTCATCAAAAATTTAAATAAGCTTGGCACATCTTAAAGTGCTGTTTGTTATGTTAGTGAAATTTAGATGTCTTTCACCTTGCTAGAGTGTGAGTGGTCCCATCGTTCATGAGTGGAAGCTTTATTTCAGATCTGGAGTCTTCGCAGAGCAGCCAATCCGCCAGCTACTCTCCACGGCTGATGGAGAGTACATTCAGCTCGAGTTCTGATTTGGTAAGCCCCTCCTTTTGGAATTATTAATTTTTGCTATATTAATTTCAAATTGTTTTTTCTCTTTTGACATTGAGAAGAAATGAGCCAATAGTGGAAATAAAAATTACATAAAAATGATTTTCAAAGTTAAAAACATTTTTTAAATATAACAATGTCAGACATTGTAAACCAAAAATAAAACCAAGTATTTGACAGAAGGAACATTGCCAAACTCTTTTTATGAGGCTACAGTTACCCTGATACCAAAACCACACCAAGAATCAACCAAGAAAGAAAATTACAAACCAGTCTCACTCATGAACATTGATGCAAAAAACTCAATAAAATACTGGCAAACCGAATCCATGAATGCATCAAAAAAATCATCCACAATCATCAAGTAGTGTTCATCCCAGAGATGCAGGGATAGTTCAACATATGAAAATCTGTCAATGTAAGCCACCATATAAATAAACTGAAAGAAAAAAAACATATGATTGTCTCATTTGACAAAATCTAACACCCTTCATGATAAAGGTTTTGGAGAAATCAGGGACACAAGGAATGTATCTAAACATAATAAAGGCAACATTCAGCAAGCCTACAGCCAACATCAAATTAAATGAAGAAAAACTCAAAGCGATTCCACTAAAATCAGGAACTAGACAAAGCTGTTTACTCTTTCCATATCTATTCAACATAGTTCTTGAAGTTCTGGCTATTGCAATAAGACAACAAAAGGAGATCAAGGGGATTCAAATTGGAAAGGAAGAAGCCAAACTTTTGCTATTAACCTGCTTTCTTATAACCCCTTCCCAGGGTTATCCCACCTAAAAGAGTGCTGCTCCTCATACCCCACCAGCCATGTCCATCATTTATCAAAGAAAAACCATATAAACTCGCCTACAGGAAATCTGATGGAGACATTCCTTTAATTAGTGAATGTTCCCTCTTCCAGATGAGTGCAGCTGTGTTAAGTTGACTAATAGCAAGCAAACTTTTGAGCCTTTGGCTATAAAGACTCCTGATCTTGAAGGAAATTATTTTATCTTTTGAAAACATTTAGTCCCCACAAATGAAGTAGTTTTTGTCTCTCCTTCAGCATTAGGATGCTGTGTTACTTCCTTCCCACCTATACCACTGCATAGAGAGAATGCTCTACCATTCTCTCCTCTGTCCTCCCTTCACGATGCTATGACAACTCCATATGGGATCTTCTGCCACTCTGTGCCCTAAAGTGGCAATGATGTGCAAATCTTAGAATGGCACTTGTGCTGCTTGATGGCTTTAGCTTTGAGCCTTTTTAAAATGTTGTATTGAACAGTTCTTGGGTAGTTAAGAGAATCTCTACCCTTCTGAATTTCAAACTGAATCCTCTTTTAAGTTTTTCTGGCAATCCCCATATTATTAAATATTTCAGTATATCTAAGTGTTAATTTTAGAAGCCTAGAAAAACAGTTAACCTCACTCTGCCTGCTCCTACTGTGGGACAATAAAATTGTAACCTGTAAAGATTTGTCACTTATATTGGTTTAATAAATGCTGATTGGCCAGTAGCCAGGCAGGAAGTATACACAGGGTGACCAGAATAGGAGAATTCTGGGGAGCAAAGGCTCAGTCTGCAATCATCACCCAGACTCAGAGGAAGCAAGATGAGAATGCCTCACTGATAAAGGCACCAAGCCATGTGGCTAACATAGATAAGGATTATGGGTTAATTTAAGATGTAAAAGTTAGTTAATAAGAAGCCTGAGCTACTAAGCCAACCAGTTTATAATTAATGTAGGTCTCTGTGTGTTTCTTTGAGACTAAATGGCTGTGGGACCAGGAGGGACAGAAATCTGTGTTAACATCCTCCCATAGTCATTCCTTCACCTGATCAATTACAAATTTACCTATTTCTCACCCTTTCTCACTAGAACCCAATTCTATGTCCTCACTAGTTTGTTTTTGAATGGTTGTTTCTCAAAAGATTTTGTTTTTGCTTCAACTTAGGTAGCAAAGTTCACTGCTTTCTAAGAACACAAATGCAATCATGCTAATCGCCTTCAGTGGGCTCCTGTTTTACCAACCCATCTAAACCCTTTACAGCAGCTCCCAGCTGGGAAAATTGGCTCCTGACTGCATTGAATAGTCTCCCTTCTGTGTCCTGATCTACACAGACTGCTTTTCCAGTTTCTTCTCTGTTTTGGTTTTATGAGGTTCCAACTGACAATTGTTGGTCTTAATTCCTGAGCTAATGTGTAACACAAATTCCAATTGGTCTTAATAATAAAAACTCCAAGTCGGCTATCAGGGGATGAAAGCTGAAGGATGAGAGAAGTAGAGTGACAGCCACTAGAGTTCTTATGTCTACCAGTGCTCAGACTAAAGGGGCGAACCTGTCCCTATGAATCCTTAGACTGCCCTGAACTTCTGTCTCCTTCTGCTTTATTTTCCTCTTTCTGCCCAGCCATATTACTTCTATTTTCATCTTCCTAGTAATGGGATTAAAGGCATGGGATCCCAAGTACTGACATCCCCTTTGTGTAAACACTGTTTCTCTTTTAGACAGAGTCAATCTTGTGTAGCTCACGGTAGCCTTGAGCTAACAGAGATCCACCTGTCTCTGTCTCCTGAGTGCTGGGATTAAGGGCATGTCCACCACTGCCTGGCCCCTATAGCTAACTAGTGACTTTGCTCTGCACTCGGATCTTCAGGCAAGCTTTATAAACAAAATATCACTATACAAATGGAGTCGTAATAGGACAGTCATTTCCTACACTTTTACCTTGCAGGGTACGGAAGTTTACCTTGCAGGAATGCTTTCTTCGTTGTTTCACACTGAGGTCTTTGACCCTTCCTTCATATATTTTGCTTCCTGGGTCTCATCTTCATGAGAGTTTTTGTTTTTGCAGTGAGTCCTTCAGTGACTCCCTAGTCTAAATGAGGCCTCATATCTACATTTACAAAGTGCTCCATTCTTTTTTTTCATAATGCATTTCTCAGTTTTTTCAGGTGTGTGGTCACTTGATTAATTTCACTTTTACCTACAGAATATGTCAAGAAAGCAGCAGCTGTGCTCCTTCATATGAGTGCCGCTGTCACTCATGTTGACGAGTTGAGATGCATAGGACCTGTTCTGTCCAGTGTAGCTTAACTGACTTCAGTGATCCCATGGGCTACTTCTGCTTCCTGGGTCCATCCACTGAAGTCTAGACCTAATTTTAGTTTTATGTTATTCAAACGATGATGATCTACTTCCAAGCTTGAATAATCAATATGTATTTTATTTTTCTTCACCATGGGAGTGATAGAAATGCTAGCTTCACACATTTTTGGCAAGCACTCTACTACTGAGCTACAATCCCAGCAAACAATACATTTTAACTACAATATCCATATGGTATTTTCATTAATCTTTATAAAATTTTTATAGAGTTGAGAAGTCAACAAAATTTGTTCCTTTATGTAACAGTTGCAGTATTTATTATAACCACTCAATTTCCAGTAATCTTAAGTATCGTTTGTGGATGAACCTAATAGCAGTTATGTAACTGAAATACTTCACTTAAGGAGCCAATGAGTGAACAAGGTTAACTTCTTAGCTGCTCCTGGGACGTGTTTCTTCTCTGCCCTTCAGAAGAAGCTAAAGAGTGTTGTGGGATAGTGAGGCCTGTGACTGCAGTCCCGAGAAGGAGACAGAGAGTTCTCTTCTGCATTTGTACTGCAGTAGCAATTGCTGTCAGCTCTATCTATAAAACCATAGCTTTCTGGGAGCCGTGGGAGAGTCTTCAATTAACCTTTGATATCATGTCTGCTTTCACTTGTAACTTAACAAATTCTCTTTAGTTTTCAAAAAATTTTTAGACTATGAATTTAAGGACTGTTTTGAAATGACAAATTTTAAAACTTACCATAGATTTCTTTCATTTTTTTAGGTATCTGAAGATGAAGATCAAATACAGCAGCAAACTGAAGATTCAAATAAGAAAGACACAGAAACAGCTGATAATTTTTGTAAAGAAAAGGTGGTAGATCATTTAGGTGACATAATTGTGGAAGACAATGTCAAAACTCATAATTTTCATGAGTCTTCAGTGAAAAATAATACTGATACATTTCTAGAGTCTCAGTACAATTCAGAGCATACCTCACAAAACAAAATCAGTAATAACTGTGTGTTTCAGGCTAGAAGATGTGATGTAGGGGTACAGACAGAGAAAGAGCTGGCTGTGGGGGAAACAGCTGATGTTGCCATACAGTGTACCATAATCTCCCAATGTCCATGTAAAAGTAGTCCCAGTGTTCCTGTAAAAGAGGTCCCTTCCCTTCATAAGACTGGCAGCTGCAGCGAAGATATCAGGGCAGATACCACTGGAGGGCAGGAAACACAGATAACTCATTCTAAAATCTCAGTTTAGGATGCAGTGTTTCATGTAACCTTGGAAGACAATAGGACATGTATAGGTCTTCATTAATGTAGTAAGTAATCAGAAAATGAGGCTGAGCTTAAAGGGGAATTTTTAAGTTCTGTTGTTTCCATGCAATTTTAATATTTCTGTTTTTAATATTTTATGTAGGCATTTCTTTAATAGCCTTATTTGTAGAAATTCATATATATATATATATGCTGTCATTTTCAACATATATGTTGCCATTCTCATGTTTACTCAACCTTATTTGGATTAAAAATATATTTAACTGCTTTATTTCTGTTGATAATTATTTTAAAACTTGATAAAGTTAAGTCATCCAACAACCGTTCTCTTTAAGATGTTAAGATGGGTTCCCTGGGAACCTGCTAGCCATGCCAGCCATGTGACCTTCAGATCTTCACTCTCCCTCTTCTCCTCCAAATCCAGTCCCTTTCTGCGCAGGAACTCTGCACAGACCCATGCTGCAGCTTCCCCATCCTCCCTGCCACCATCTTCAGATGACAACACAGATCTCCTACAGTCCTCTTGTCCATACCCTCCTTTGCCTCAACCTCCCCAGTCTCCAACTTCCTGAGGCACTCCCTGCGGAACCATGGGCCACACAGGCCACGGAAGCAGGTAGACAGTCTTCAGAACTCTACACTCCTTCCTTTGCTCCAAATCCCATCCCCAGACTCATCCCCAGCTCTGTAGCAGACTATCAACTGTGGCTGCTCCTCTTTTTGCCCCCATTTCTAGGAGACAAAGCAGATCCTAATGGTGGAACCTGCTTTCCTTCTTCCAGGGACCTTCTCTACCCTGTCTCCCCAAGTCAATCCCTATCTCTGTCAGTTTCCAATACTAAGAACATTCTAACTGGGGATCACCCCCACAGTGGGCACACTTATCAGGATCTCAGAAGCATTCCCTACTAGACAACCCATGGCTACCACACTTTACTAAGAACCAGAAAGAGCAAGGGCAACAGGAAGTAAGGAACAAAATACCCAAGAAGATGGGATATCAGCACCTAGAATTACAATCACCCCAAACCCAGATGCCTAGACACCAGCATAAAAATACAGCCAATAACAGTTAGGACAATATGTCTCCACCAGAGTCCAGCAACCCTACTACATTAATCCCTGAGAAATGCAATATATTTGAAGCACAGACAAGGACTTCAAATAAACTTTATGAATATGTTAGAAGTCTTCATAGAAGACATTGTTAAATACATACATTAAAGAAATTTGTGAAAACACACAAAAATAGTGGAATGAAATGAAAAAAAATACCAGTTCAAGACTAGTAAGTGGAAATAGAATCAATAAAGAAAACACAAAGTGAGTGAAAACTTGAAACATTTAGGAACTCAAACACAAATCTTAGAGGTGAGCCTCACCAACAGAATATAAAAGGTGGAAGAGAATTCTCAGTCATTGAAAACAAGATAAATGTATACCTCAGTCAAATTAAATGTTAAGTCTTAAAAAAAAATCCAGCATAGAAATGTATACCTCAGCGAAAGAAAATGTTAAATTTAAAAAAGCCCAGGCACAAAACATCCAGGAAATCTGGGACACTTTTAAAAGACCAAATCTATGGATATTAGGAACAGATGAAGGAGAAGAAACCCATGTCAGAGGCACAGAATATATTTTCAACAAAATCATAGAAGAAAATTTCCCCAATGTAAAAGGGAAGGTACCTATCAGGGTACAAGAAGCATACAGAACACTAAATAGACTGGGCCAGAAAAGAAATTCCCCATGGCACACAATAATCAAAACACCAAGTGTTCAGAAAAAGGGGAATATTAAAAACTTCAGGGGCGAAAGACCAAATAACATATAAAGGCAGATCAACTACCTGACCTCTCAACGGAGTTCTAAAAGCAAGAAGGACCTGGTAAGATGTTCTACAAACTCTAAGAGACCACAAATGTCAGTTCAGACTACAATACCCACAAAAACCTTCAATCACAATAGATGGGGAAGAGAGAGAGAGATTTCGTGGTAAAAGCAACTTTAAGCAGTATCTCTCTACAAATTCAGCCCTACAGAAAACTCTAAAAGTAAAACTTCAACCCGAAGAGGCTAATCACAGCCAAGAAAACATAAGGATATGTATCAGACCCAACAAATCGAAAGAAGGGGGAGGAGGCCCATATCACCACATCAAAATAATGGAAATCAACAAACACTACCCATAGATAATTCTCAACATAAGTGGTTTCAATTCCTCAATAAAAAGACATGGACTAACAAAATGGTTGTGAAAACAGAATCCATCCTGCTGCTACCCTTAATCAAGGGTAGATATCACCTCAGCATTAAAAGATTGAAAAAGATATTCCAAGCAAATGGACTTAAGCAATCAGTGTAACCATTTTAATGTTTGACAAAGTAGACTTCAAATAATATAATCTAGATGGATAGCGAAGGCCACTACATACTCATCAAAGGAAAAATCCACTAAAAGAATATTGCTACTTTCAACATCTATGCACCAAACACAAGGACTCTCAAGTTCACCAAAAAAATACTACTATAGTTTAAATCACTTACTGACTGTCTACATTAGTCATAAACTGATCAGCCTAGTAGATCAGACTTTTTTAAATTAATTTTTACATTTTCAACTAGCCCATTATTCTTGTCTATGTTAGCCACGTGGCTTGGTGCCTTTTTTGGCAAGGTAGTCACATCTTGCTTGCTCTGTGACTGGATCACAACTGTAAAATGAGCATTCTACTTCCCAGAATTCTCCTGTTCTCATCCTCCTGCCTCTACTTCCTGCCTGGTTGTTCGCCTACAATTCCTGCTTAGCATTTTATTAAACAAGTACAAGAAACAAATGTTTACAGGTAAAACCATTGTGCCACAGCAAATGACCCTCACACAATGATAGTGGGTGACTTCAAAATATTCCACTCTCACCCATAGACAGATCAGACAAAAACTAAACAAAGAAATATTGGAACTAACAAATCTTAAATGGATCTAACATATTTGCAGAAAATTTCACACAAACACAAAAGAATATACCTTTTTCTCAACAGCTCATGGAACTTTCTCCAAAATTGACCCTACACTTGGACACTAAGCAACTCTTCAACAGATGAAGAATATTGAAAGAACATGTACCCTATCAGATCACCATTGATTAAAACTGAATATCAACAATAGCAGAAGCAACAGGAAGTTCACAAACTCATGGATGCTAAGAAGATCACTACCAAATGAAAATGGGTCAAGACAGAAATCAAAAAAATTGATAAAAAATTCTTAGACTTGAATGAAAATGAAAAACAACATACTCATGGGACATAACAAAAGGGATTCTAAGAGGCACATTTGTAGCACTGTCTATGAAAAAAATATTGAAGAGATCTCATACTAGTAACTTGACGGCATATCTGAAAACTCTAGAACAAAAATAAATTACACACAAAAGGAGTAGATGGCAATAATTAATCAAATTTATGATTGAAATCAATAAAATAGAAACCAAAAAAGTCAATGAAACAAAAAATTGGTTCTTTAAGAAAATCAATACAATTGACAAACCCTTAGCCAAATTAACTAGAAGACAGAGAATATTTAAATTAACAAAATTAGGAAAAGGGGGGGTGGTATAACAACAGACACTGAGGAAAGCCAGAGAACCATAAGGGCATACTAGAAAATCCGTACTCCATCACACTGGACAATCTAAAAGAAATGGATATTTTCTTGATACATACAACCTGTCAAAGGCATCCAATGGGGTAAAAGCATAAATGACACATTCTAGGTTATTCGAAATGATAGAGCCTTAAAATCAAATAAAGTTAATAAGAGAAAACCGTGTGTGTGTGTGTGTGTGTGTGCATGTGCATGTGTGTGCACCCCATGGCATGTGTGTGGAGGTCAGGGGACAACTTGTGGGATCTGGTTTCTTCTACCATGTGTTTCCTGGGAATCAAATTTAGGTTAGCAGTTTCAGAGGCAGGAACCTTCACTCACTGTGCTATCTGCTCAGCTCCACTATCATTTATTTTTATTTCTTGATTTGTTGTTTGAGACATGCTTTCTCTGTGTAGCCCTGGGCTGTCCTGGAACTCACTCTGTAGACCAGGCTGGCCTCGTCCTCACCGAGATCTGCCTGCCTCTGCCTCCCGAGTACTGGGCGTGCGCCACCACTGCCCAGAGTCACACATTTTAAGAACTAACTCTGTTGGCTGCTACTGTTTTTAAATCACTGACCATGGGTATGAACAACATTTGCCAATCATCTTTTGTTTTATTTTTTTAAATTAACATTATGAGATGGCAGGTGAATACATACAATGAGAATAAACAACTTAGCTAAAAAAACATGTAAGGACACTTGAAATTTAAAGGATTAATGAGTTCAAACATCCTTTTCCTGATACAACTATGTTATATTAGTTATTATTAGTCAGGGTCTTCTAGAATAACAGAACTCGTAGAATAAATCTCTCCTTATATATACAAAGGGGAATAACTTTATAATTTATTAGTTATTATTTATTAGAATAACTGATGGGCTGTGGTCCAGCTAATCTAACAATGCTGCCTGCGAAGAAGGGCCAAGAATCCAGTAGCTGTTAAGTTCACAAGGCTTGACATCTTAGCGGGTCTTCAGTATTTGCTGGAATCCTGAATAGGAATGGACTTGCTAGTGAGAGCAAGAACAAGCAGGCAAAGAACGAGACCTTTCTTCTTCCATGTTCTTTCTTTACATGGGCTGCCAGCAGAAGGTGTGGTCCAGATTAGAGGTGAGTCTTCGCATCTCAGAAGATCTGAATTAAAGGTGTGTCTCCACCTCAAAGATCCAGATTAGAAGTAGATCTTCCCACTTCAATCTCTTACATGTGTGCCCAGCTGTTTTTGGGTTTTTGTTAATTCCAGGTATGTTAGACCCCGTGTGACTCCAACATAGATAACTATTTTTCCTAACTGGACTGGTACGGAGGCGCAAGGAACAATCAAACACAGCTTACACGGTCATCACGGAAGGGCATCTCACCGTCCTCCTGAAGATGTCCCCGCGCTTATTCTCCAGACAGCTTTTATACCAACACATAAATTGAGCAGGAAAGTACACCAGCATTCTGTCACCTAGGCAACCAGGTGAATGGCCTTTTGTCACGTCCGCATCTACCTGTCTGCTGAGTATGCTAGCTGTCACATAGGCTTGAATTAGCATCTCTATAAGGTATCCTCCAAATTACAAGGAAAGTAGCAGCAAACATCTTGACTTTTGTTAGGCAGAGACAGCTTGTCTGCAGAGTGACGTGGTGACTACCTCGGGTGGGTCTCTATGACTTTAGCACCTGGCAGCCACCATATAGAAATATGGGCCTACACAGGTATATCCAAATTGACAATGAAAATAACCATCACATATTGATAGTGGGTTATGGTTAAAATTTCTCAATTAAAAATTGTCTTTAATTGATCATGAAGAAGTACTTTATTTATAAGTCAGATTGTAAGTCACCAAGCAGCTAGTACTTGGAAATCACTGCCCAACTTTACAGAAAGTGACTCCTTCAAATTTACTAAATGATGTTTCTTAAATTATTAACAATGGCTGTAAGGGATGATTTATTTGTTCAATACCATCAAAGGTGGAATCTTTGGTATATGTCACAGTCTAGGAGTCTTTTCTAAACTTTGTAGCTAGATGTACTTTGCATTCTCAAATGACCTTGACACACAGTGAATTTGAAACACAAGATATGGAATAGTCAGTGTATACATTTCTGGTTCAATCATATTTTCTGTCATTAAATAAAGATATTTTATTGTACTCAGATAAAGCTTTCTTAAAGTCTTTAACTTAAAAATATCTTTTTAAAGTCCTTATAAATCATAAAAAGTCTTTATACTTCAAAATATCATGTCACTGTGTGAGAAAAAAATGCCCATAGGAATCATTTCTAGTAGAATTTTGTTTGAGGAGCATAAAGCGAATCTAGTCATAGGAGTGACATCGCTACCCCAGTGCTCTCGGTGTTCACTGTAGTGTAGGACTGTGCTGTGTTGCCTCTGCCGAAAGATAAAATCTTTCTCTTCCTGTGAAATCTGGGTGGAAACCTAGTGGATGTGGCATTGTGACAATCTGAGGATTGCACTTACAAACGTCTTTCTTTTTTCTTTGATTTCTGCTCCAGCTGTCATGCCTAAGCATGGGCAAGCAATGTGAAATATTAGAGACAGTATTCCCTACAGTAACCACTAACTAGCTGACAAATACCCCATTACCAAGTTCTAGAGACTCATTCAAGTTGTTGCTCAGGGTCGTGGTGGCCTGAATGAGAATGACCTCATAGGCTCACAGTTTTGAAACCTCAGTCCCCTGGTGGTGGGACTATTTAGGAAGGACTGGGTGTGGCCTTATTGGAGGAGGTTTGTCACCGGGGTGGACTTTGAGGTTTTGCAAGTCTCATGTCATTTCAAGCTAGCTCTCTCGTTGTTTGAAATGGGATAGACATGCTACCTTCCCGAAAAGTCATCAAAATAGCAGGAAATAGATTTCCATTTTAACTAAATGTATTACACATTTTCAATATTTTTCCTTTTTTGGTCTATGTTTTGATTTTGGAGGGACATTTGTAAATAAATTTATAAATTTATCTATTCAGAAGATACAATGATTTTCATTTTTAGGTCATTTTCCCCGTTTTCTCTGATGACAGTAATTTACATGAGGAACTCTGACTTCTTATGTGCAAACTACAATTTAATCTTTTCACGTAATATGCATAATCTTTTCATGAAGATTTATAATCTTAAATGTACTTTAAATTTTCTTAAATGTATTTATTGGGGGTGAGGGTTCATGTAACACAGTGTGCCCTGTGGAGGTCAGAGGATAACTGCAGGAGAAGTTGTTTCCTCCTCCCACCAGATGGGCTCCTGGGATGCAACCCAGGTTGTGGGGCTTGGGGGCAAGTGCTCTTCCCCTCAGCCATCTTCCTGACCCTGCAAGTGAACTTTCAACTTTGTAGAAAACACTAACAGATCATTGCAGGTTTGCTTAAAATTTGCGTTTTCTTCTATAAATGATTGTTTTTAGTATGCCTTCCTTGTTTCACTATGTTTAGTTCTGTATTATTTAATCACCCAATGGGACTGGGCCTTTATTTTTTTTATAGAAGGAAGAGTTTATTGAGGTCTAGTTTATTACAGTTCCAGAGGGTTTAGAGTTCATTACCATCGTAGAGCATTGGTGTAGTCAGGCAGACATGGCACTGTGACCATAATGGTGGGGAGCAGGGCAACAGGTACGCCTGTCTCAGAGCTCAGAGACTTCTCATCATGGCCTTTCCTAGTTATCTGCCCAGAAGTTCTTTTTGGAAGGCAATATCTTATGCTTTTAAAGAATTTGTTGTGTTTAACTTAGCTGAAGTTTTCAAATTATGTTTTACAGAATCGAGGAATCCTTTTACAAGGTTTCCAGCAGAAGAAGCTTAATGTCACGTTCTGTCTTCAAAGGCACAAGCTGAACTAATGAACATCAGTAGGTCTTCTGTATGTGAGATAAGGTGGTAGGGAAACCGACAAGAGTGACAGCCCAGGTACAGAGACTTACGGTGCTGGATCAGAGCCTCTGCAGGAAGCAGTGCCTGAGTGGGCACTCCTGTGCTGTAACTGGACAAGTATCTTACCTGGAAACCTGCGAGGGAAGACCCTCCAGGGACCCAGCTATAATGAGGCCCCTCCTCTGATCTCCAGAAAGTCTGAGCTTCATTTCTGCATAGTATACTAGCTATACGCGGTGAGAATGGGGACTCCTTTATGCTTCTGGCAGGGAGTGGGTAAAGGTGGTATTTTGAGTTATGACAGAGCATTTCCTTTAACATGGCCCCCTGTCGGGAGAAGCTGGAGAGCCCAGCTGCGACCAACCTCAGCCTTCAATTGTCCACATTTGAGGAGGGAAATTCGCAGTCCCTTCCTATCATCTATGCAGTCCCATGTAAGGAGGGGGAAGGAGAGGCACTTGTGAGAACAATCAAGTCACGGTTCAGTAACACACACGCACACACACACACACACACACATACACACACACACACACACACACACACACACACACGCACACACACGCACACACACTAGAGGACCAAGACCGGATCATTGCCCATACCCCTGTACCCCTTATACCATTTCATTAAAGGACATGCACGGGAGTTTCTTTTACATGGCATATCATGTTTGTTAAACAAAGCAAAACAAGACCCCTCCCCAAATAAACATTAGAAGGCATTAGGCATGCTGGCTAATAAAAAAAAATTGTGTGTGTGTGTGTGTGTGTGCCCGTGTGCACGTGTGTGTGCGTGCGTGCGTGCTGTAATCCCAGCACTCTAAGAATAAAGAAGGAAACCCACAGTATGAGGCAGCCTGGGATATATGACAAAAAGCTATCTCATAAAAACAGGGTACAGAGACATGTGCCAGGCTTTTTCTTTTTGGGGCATCAACCAGCTCCCAACTTTTTTTATTTATTATTATTTATCATTTATTATGCATACAATATCTGCCTACATGTGTGCCTGCAGGCCAGAGAGGGCACCAGATCACATTACAGATGGTTGTGAGCCACCATATGGTTGCTGTGAATTGAACTCAGGACCTTTGGAAGAGCAGGCAATGCTCTTAACCACTGAGCCATCTCTCCAGCCTCCCCAGCTCCCAACTTTTGACACACAGAAACCTATTATTAATTCTGAATCCTTTGTGCCTTTCTGGCTAGCTCTTTTAAATTAACCTATTTCTTTTTATTTATCTTTTGTCTCAGGGCTTATTGCCTTTCTTGTTTATATATATGTTACACCTACTGCTTCTCTATGTCTGGCTTGCTGGCGTCTGCCTCCCTTCTGGTCCTAGACATGTCTCCCTCATTCTCTCCTTCTTCTCTTATTCTTCCAGTTCTTCTTTTCCCTCTGGAGCCAGATTTCTCCTCCTATTTATTCTCTCTGCCTGCCTGTCCCACCTATCCTTACTCTTACCTAGCTATTGGTCATCCAGCTCTTTATTAAATCCATCAGGTGCCTTAGGCAGGCAAGATGAAACAGATGCAGCACATCTTTACATAACTAAACACACACCCTTACATCATTTCCATAGAAAACAAATGTAACACATATTTGCCTAAAACAATATTCTACAACAGAGACACTTGTCTATCATGCATTAGACATTAGAGTCAATACACAGGACTGCCTCTTTCCAAAATATATTTTCCTTAAATTACATATGTTAGTATGTACATGTGATATACTAAAAGGCAAGCAATAACAACAAAATAATTTAAAGTCAGAGTCAGAGCAGGCATTAGAACCAGACTCTAATAAGTTAGAGACATTGGAATGGCAAAATTCAGAATTTAAAACATGTATGATTAATACACAAAGAGCCATGATGGAAAAAGTAGACAAACTGATAGTAGTTAGTGCAGAAGCACTGATGGAAATTCTGAGAATGTTTTATATGATGGCATTTAACACTACCACCCTGGAAATGAAGAATGTCTTTGGTGGACACAATAGCAAACTGGACCCAGGGCATATAAGGATCTCTGAGCTAGAGACTTCCAAACAAGAAGAAAAATGAAAATGGTGTTGAGGAAGCAGGACAGAATATCTTGGAGTTGCGGAACAAGTACAGAAGGTTTAAAGCATCAGTAATGAGAAGCCTGTAAGTAGAGGCAAGAAAAACCATGACATTTCTGAAGGAATAAGGACTTGGAATTCCCTAATGTCCCAAAGCAAGCCATCAATTCAGATAACACAGAGAACAGCAAGCAGGACAAACACAAAGCAGAAACAACCCTCTCCGCATTCCAGTGCATCATATTCTAACTAGCACACCCACAGAAAGAGCTGAAGGAAGACTCATCTAATTCTATCAGAACAAAGACTTCTCGGAAAGCAGAAAAGCCTACAAAAATGGAGGGAGGTTTAGTTGGTTAGAAAAAGCGTCAACATAGACTTCTGCACCGTGAGATGCTGTCCTTCGAAACTGAATGAGAAATCTTTTCTCAGAGAAACAGAACACATTGGGAACTCTATTGCCAGTTCCTTGCCACCCCCACATAGCTAACAGAGAGTCTTACATAAGGAAAATTACATACATCAGAAACCCAGAAGTACAAAAAGAAAGTCAAAGCCAGTTACAGAGCAAGTGGAATGTAGATATTTTCATTTTGCTTTTCTAGACTTCGCTCACAAGTAAATTTGTTCAAAATAATGATACCTGGCTACAGACATGGTTTGTTGGTTAATACCCCTTGTTGATCTTACAGAGGACCCAGATTTAGGTGCCAGTGCCCACAAGGCAGACCAGTCCCATCCAGGGATTGCCACAGAGGGGTCTAGAGATGTGGTTCTGCGGTTATGAGCACGTCCTGGCCTTCCAGAGCATCTGTGTTCAGGTCCAGCACTCTCATTCAGCAGCTCACAAACGCCCGTAACTGCAGCTCCACAGGAATCCCATGCCTTCTTCTGGCCTCGGCAGGCATCGTCACTCACATGTACATGCCCACACACAAACATAGACGTGTAAATAAAAAATACAACTGCAAAATAAAAAAAGCTCATTTAAAAATAAAGAGAAGTTAAAATTAAGAAAGAAAGATACTGGATGTGGTGGTGCACGCCTTTAATCCCAGCACTCAGGAGGCAGAGGCAGGCGGATCTCTGTGAGTTCAAGGCTAGCATGGTAAAGCATGTTCCAGGACAGCCAAGGTTTTGCAGAGAACCTCTGTCTTGAAAAACCGGGGGGAAAAAGGAAAGAAAAGAGAAAGGAAGGAAAGAAGGAAGGAAGGAAGGAAGAGAAAGCCAATGTAAACGGTAATCATTACAGACTGCCTGCGCCCATTCCAGAGAGTGCCCATTACCACAGTAAATCTGGGCTTTTCTGTGGGGTGTAATTATTGGTCATTTTAGGTCTGAAGTAAAATCCTCATGCTTTTACATTTGCCACCACATTATAATTTGTATCATGGTTAGTTCTTAAATCTAGAATCAGTGGCCCTACTGGAGGACATAGTTGCGATGTTTTACAAGTAAAAGTAGTCATAAGGTTTTTACCTATCTTTCTATCTATCTATCTATCTGTCTGTCTATCTATCTGTCTATCTATCTATCTATCTATCTATCTATCTATCTATCTATCTATCATCATCTATCTATCTAATCTATATCTATCTATATATTATCTATCTACATCAATCTATCATCTATCTAATCTATATATCATTTATTTATATCTATCACCTATCTAATCTATATCTATGTATTATCTATTTATATCTATCATCTATATCTATCATCATCTATTTATATCTATCTATCTAATCTATTTCTATCTAATCTCTATCATCTATGCACATATATCTATCGAATCTATCTCTATCTATTGATCTATGTATCTATCTATCTGTCTACCTACCTACTCTATTTATCATCTATCTATCTATCTATCTATCTATCTATCTATCTATCTATCTATCTATCTATCTATCTCTCTATCTATCTATCTATCTCTATTGTGAAGCTCCTTCTTTAAAAAAAAGTGACAAAGGTCAGTGGCAGAAATGACACCACTATAACGTGACTTGGGTCCATATTCTGTTCTGTAACTTGTGGTTCTCAATAGAAGTATCAGCCATTGCTGAGCAATCTCCTCACTCAGAAAACAACGTTTTTTATGCAGTGCTTTTGTGAGTATAGATACCATAGATACCGAGTATCTGCTGCATAAGTATGCTGTTGTAGAATGGAAATGTAGACTGTGCTGAGGCTCACCCACAAAGTGAGTTTTCTTAATTTAATTGTGACACAAGGGTGTGTTGTCTTTTTTATAATGACACAAAAAATGTCCTTATGGCATATTGTATGTAAATAGCTATGGTTGAGTCCCCCCACAACACTCATCCCATTCTCCCTTGTACTCGTCTATGACCAGCACTGGGGACACTCTCATGGCACATGTATTCTGTTACCTTTCCTACCATGCTCCATTAAAGACTCTTCCTTACGTCATGAGGTCCTTTTAATTTTCCTGGCTTTTTGCTTCATAACTACATCATTCCTGTGAATATATAAAGCAATTATAAGCTAGGATCCACATACGAGAGAGCATGCAGTATTTGTCTTTCTAGCCTTGATTACCTGATGTCATACAATATTGTTCAGTTCTATTCATTCTCTAGCAAATCTCATAACATCATTCTTCTCTGTGGTTGAATATAAGTCCATCATGTATATGTGCCACACTTTCTTTGTCCATTCATCTGCTTATGGGTATCTAGGTGATTTCATGTCGTTACTTCTATGAAAAACAACAATAATCACGCAAGAATGTGTAATGTTTCTGTGGTAAGATTTGGACTTTAGCTATACTCCCAAGAGTAATGTGACAGGCCCAGATGGTAGTCCTGATTCTAGCATTTTGAGAGGTCTCGACACTGATTTCCACAGTGTTTCATCAGCTTACACTTTCAGCAATGAGTGAGTTTCCCAGCTTTTCTGTATCCTCTCTAGCATTTGTTGGCATTGTTCTCTTGATGGTAGCCAATCTAACAGGTGGGAGACGGACTCTGAAAGCACTTTTAATCTGCATTTCCTTGGTGACTAAGGATGCTGAAATGGTGTTTTAAGACGGTTTACTGAGCCTGAGTCTGGGAGTCAGAGGCAGGAAGATCTCTGTGAGTTCAAGTCCAGCCTGGTCTACCAAGCTAGTTCCAGGAGAGCCAAGGTTACACAGATAAACCCCGTCTTGAAAAACCAAAACCAAACCAACAATAAATACAAACAAACAAACAAACAAAAACTCAAAGAATGTTTATTGGTCATTTGCTTGTTTTTTTCTTTGGAGAACTGTCTGTTCAATGTTGACCCATTTATTGACTGGCATTTGGATTTGTTTGTTTTTCACAGTGCTTTATATTTTCTAGATATTAATCCCTCTTATAAGGTAGAATTGACAAAGATTTTCTCCCATCATCTCAGCCATCTGTTCACTCTGGTGATAGTTTCTTTCACTGTGCAGAAGATTTTGAATTTTATGTAATCAATGTCATTTGTCAATTATTGGCCTTATTTCCTGTGCTTTTGGGATCCTATGCAGAAAGTTCTTGCTTATACCTGTGTACCAGTGTCCTGAAGCCATGTTCCTGTGTTTTCCTTTTACAGCTTCAGTGTTTCAGGTTTTAAAGCAGGGTCTTTGATTTCCTTTAAATTGGACAGTGAGAAATGAAGATTTGTTTTCTTTTTTCTATAGATTGATATTTGGTTTTGCTATCACTATTTGTTGCCATCACTATAAAAAAAGGCTATCTTTTTCACCAGCATATGTTTTTGACAACTTTGCCAAAAATTAAATTTCCACATATATATTTATATATGCATATATAGCTTATATCTGAGTCCTGTACCATTCTATTGGTATACATATCTAACAATTAAGTTAATAGGAAAAATTTGTGAATCAACTTCCTGGACATCCTACTTAGAACTCAGTATTTCATGTATAGCAATAATCTACCTTAGACTTAGTACTTACTTAATAATATTTAGTAGCACTTAGTAGTACTTAGTAGTACTTAAAACTTTCCTAACTGAGAATTTCATAAAATGCATTTGATCAGATTCACCCCCGACTCCTCCCACACCCACCCTCCTCTCCCTACTTACCCACGTTTGAGTTTTGAGTCTCCCCATCCTTCGTTTCCAGTCGGGTGTGTGTTGTGGGAGCAGGGCCTGCAGTGTGACAAGCCTACCAGAAGTCAATCCTAAATGGGACATATGTGTCACACCCCCACCAAGGCTCGGGGAACCACCAGAGGCGAGGACAGAAAGATTGCAAGAGTGAGATGGAGACGATGACTTCAAGAAAACAGTGTTTTCTAGACATAAGGACCTACAGACATTGTGACAGCAGGCATGAGACGGAGGCAAGCTCAAGCCAGAGGAATCTCAGCAGGGAAGGGTGGGGAAGGTGTCAAATTCCACTCCTGGCTGAGGAGCTACAGGAAAGGGAGAGTCTGCTTTCTTCAGTCCATTATATTAAAATTTTGGTTTGTGTATCAAGTTACCCCATTGCCCCCATGTCCTTTTCTCTGTATGGCTGATTTAGTCTTCCTGTATCTCCACGTTAGGTGTTAGTCTTCAAGACCTTTGATCACAGAGAGCCCCAGGCTAGGTGCTACACTATAATAAATACAAGAAAATGACCACACAACCCCAAATGTGGGTTGTACTTCTGCAGAAAGATGTTGTTGGCTACACTTGGTTAAACAAGCAGGCAAGTCTCTGCAGAGGGAGTCCCACTGAGTTTTTATTCCTAACATACTGTGTGCTGCCCTCTGATGGTCTGACTGGCAGCATGGTTTTACAGGATGGCTAATCTGGAGAAGCAGTTGCCAGGAGAAAGGAGACCTGAGCACAGATTGTGATTTCAGCAGGTACGGACCCTGCAGGAACGTGAATATCTGCCAGATGGCTTCTTGACAATTGTTGTTAACAGATTTTTGCCCTTTTCAACCCTTTGATAGAAAAGACAGTATGGGGGCTGAAGAGATATCTCAGTGGTTAAGAACAGTGGTTGCTCTTCAAAGCAATTCCCAGCACTCATAACCGTCGGTAACTTCACTTCCAGGGGATCTGATGCCCTCTTCTGGCCTCCCCTGACACCAGCCATGCACATGCAAGCAAAAGATCTACATGCAAACAAATCATAAAAACCAAATGAATAAAAAACAGTGTTTTGTTAAGAGCTTCCGCAGTGCGTTCACGATGTAACCCAGATGCTGAAATTCCAGATGAGAAGTGAAGAAGGGAAGAGCACAAGAGACTGAGTTAGCTTGACTTTATTTGATAATTTTTTAAATACGGTTCTGGCACTGACACTCTCTTTAAAAAAAGATTGTAACTTTATGTAAATATTGAAGTTCAATAAAATAACTTAAAAAACATTTACATGTATATCACTAAATCTCCATAAAATATACCATACTTTTGATATAGCATAGGCTAGCATGATTTGGTAAACGGGACAATGGCAGTTTTCAAGAGATATTCTGTATGTCACAGGTAGGAATGAAAAGACTAGATTTGCCAAGATATGTCAAGTATTAAACAGTATATAACATGCATTCAGAAAATTAAAATGTACAGCTCAAAAAACATACGCCTCTAAAAGCATAAAGCTCCTGATTTAATAGAGATGTATATTTAGAGTTCCTAAGTAGAAATCAGAACATTTATTACAAACAGTACTGTAACATCAAGTGAGACATGGTATAGGAGCCACCAGAAAAATCTAGACATGTAGATAGGACATAAATTTCTACTTTGGCTAGAGTTAACATTATACTGTCTAAATTTTAAGTGAAATGGGATAATGCTGAACTCAGAAAATCTTCAAACTTTGTAAAGTATAGATTCATAAGTTTGAATACTGATTATCTGCACAGTCCATTTCTTATTCGGTTTATATGGATATGATGAAATCAATCCCATGATCACAAATGTGAATATTACCTGTAAACAACGGCATTGAAGATCCTGCTGACCAGATACTCAAGTGCTCTAGACTGTGCGGGACACGTGAAGATTTAGAGAATCACACTGTTCTGTACCCACAAGCACAGTCTGATGATGATAAAATACTTCCTGGTATTTCCGAACATGAACACTTACAAAGCGACTCTCTGGTGATTATTGGCACATAAGTACTTTCTTCCCTAAACAGCCTACAAAGGACAGCAGAAAGGGTCCCTGTTTGGCATTTGCAACTGATCGCAGTTCCCAGAAGGTGGCAGCACTGGTACTCGCCTTGGAGAACTGAGGGACCTGGACCTGTCCAACCTTACTGTGCATGAAGCTAGGACTGGCAGAAACTCAGAGGCTGAAGGACATGAAGAAGGAACTCAGAGAACACTCCTGAGTCTTCTATAGGAAGTAGCTACTTTTGAACTATAAATTTCGTCTATAATTTTGCAGCGTAAGATAGAATGTAGTATAGTTTTCTAGAAAGCATGACCAGGAATCCTGTACTCTTGGCCTGGTTGCACCATCTAATTCTTTCGCTCCTCGTTAGGGAAATGGTCTGACCTTGATAACTGAAAAAGTTATTGCACTCAGCTTTAAAGAAAGCCTGTGGGGAGCACTATCTAAAACATCACCTCCCTGCTCCAAGATTTAGGATTATCCACAATGCATTTTGATTTGACTTTGCTATTATAAAGTAAATGGGCAAGTTGTCAGTTTGCTTTTCCTGGCCTCTCCCCCTGTTTAATAGAAACTAAAACGACAGCAGAAATCCATGAAAACAGTGTATTTCCTGATCTCTCATTTTAGAGGACATAGCAAGTATGAAGATTGTATCTGAAAGTGGGTTGCACTGATATATTACTTAAAAGTTTCTGCTGTCATTCTCCTGGAATATATCTTTTACTTAATTTTTTCTCTCTATATATCCAAGGCCATGTTTTACATAGTGACTAAAGTAGGTGTAACAATCATTACAGTGGCAAGTACAATGCTTAATCTGTCTATTTTAATGTGTCAGATCAAATTATATAATATAGAAATCATATTAGGAAAGATATATTGACAGTGCTGGTCAGGGACACTAGAAACATAAAAGGTGTTTAATAGAATAAAAATCTGAAAAATTCCACCATGGAACTCTTAATGTGCTATGAATGTTCACCAAGTCTAAAAGCATACCTGAATTACAGAAGGCTCCTCTTCAAGTACTGAGCTGCTTTAAAAAAATGTTATAAAGAAGTCTTATATGGGCCTCTCTGTCTTGTATTTTAAAGGTGTGGAATATTGTTACTATATAAATAACAAATAATTTTCAGAAATGATGAAGGGAATGGGGCGAGAGATTTGCGGACAATTTCCCATGACTATGTTAATTTATGGACATAAAGCTGAAAACATACTTGTTTTTATGTCAGCAAGAACAGATCACACCCGGCTTTCAGGACTAACAACACTGGCTGTCGCGTTGCGTCACGTGTGGTCCCATGTGTCAGCCCAGCTGCAGACACCTGTTACTTAAGGCTATGTGGCCCATGAAGGGAAGAATTGAGGCAACCAGTTGAACAAATCAGAAAAATATATGTTAAAAGGAGAACTTCGCTCATTGTTTTCTTCCCATAATACACTAACCATACCACACAATAGCTCATTTGATCTTGTAAAATGCTATTGAGTTAAGAAACTTCTTAAGAGATAGGAAATATCAAACAATACATCCTATTAAATAATATCTTCTGTGCTAGAGAAACATCAGTACTAATATTATCTATAAATAAATTTCAAAGCACCTAATTTGAGAGAAAATTTTCCAAAATACTATATTAAACTTTTAAAATAACATTAAACAACCAAACAGAGAGAACTTCCTCTTTTGGCTGAAGGATTTGTAGACCACCGAAGTGACTGTACATACCTCTGCTGACTGGGAATACATTTCCTTCGCTAGAGTCTCAGCTTGGAATTATGGTAAGAGTAAGTCAGACTTTAGAAGAAGAATAAATGTTTTAGAGGCTGGAAAAAAAAACCTTTCCATTTTATTCCTTGGATATGGAACTTAAGGTGTTTAGATCATCATGTGAAATATCAAACCGATGTTCCTAATTGGTCCTTTGATCATCCATAGCTTCAGAACTAGCAAATGAGTTTTAGAAGCATGGAATTTTGCTTGTACCACATAGCTCTTAGTAGGGTGGTGAGAATTAGGAATTCATTATTGAATGAACACAGAAACCACCTAATACTTTGAAAGATATGTCTAAAGATCAGTCAGCTGTTACTGACTGCGGCATTAGAATCCATCCATATCTTTTCCAAAGGAGAAATTTCAATTTTTAGAGTAGACAGTAAACCAAAAAAAAAAATATGAGATAAAGAAACAGATGCAGCTCTGAATTTTGGTTGTGTAGCAAATTAAGGATGAGAAAAGAAGACAGAATTAAAATTGGCTTATGTTCAGGGGAGAAACACACGTAACTAGTAGTGAGGTATGCTCCCGTCCTTAGGAAGAGCCAATAAAACATGTGGAGAAAGAAGGCTTAGGACTTAAATTAAATGTCAATAACTGTTTCTGCCACTGCCTCCTTTCCTCTGGAGTCTCAGAAGGAGAAAACCAGCCTGCCAGCAGCTGTCAATTAACACCGAGGAAGGCACAGAGCAACAGGGGCCTGGGAGAGACAGTGTGCAGAGTCTGGTGAGGGCTGAACAGCTCTGGAATACAGCTGCTGACCTGGCACCATTCTACATTACACCTGCATTCCATCTGTGCATACGACTGAGACTAACGGATCAGAGTCTAGAAAAATCTGCTCTCTCTCACTTCGACAATAAAATATACTTATCAAAACATGCTAGCTTATCTGTGCAAATATACTCATCACCAATGCAAAAAAGTATGAAAATAAGCCTTAGAGGGCCTGCTTTGGATAGTGTTCAAAAGATCCTGGGTATTCAGGCTCTGAAGAAATCATTGTATCTGTACTGGAGACATTAGCCAACATCTGGAATCGAAAGGAGAGAGGGACAGCCATGTCCTTATAGGACTTCTTAATTTGTGGATGGGTGTTTAAATGGAATTCACTTTGTACCAACTGATCGATCATAGAAAAGCCACTACTTGGTATGAAAATTTAGGGTCATGTTTTGGCATTAAATACCTTTAGGTCATCTTAAATAATAATTTATAAATATACATATATAATCTGCCTAGATTACCATTGATTGTATTGCTACTAGTAATTGTATATGGTCTTAGGAAAAATGGGTTCTTCTGAAGTCACTGGGTACCACAGTAATGCTTAGATTGTCTCAGGAAGAAATTATACACATTTGTTTAAGAAAAATCTGTGGGGATTTTTTTTAGCATTTCTGCTTATGAAAATAAACATCACTATGGTTGCATTTTTCTCCTCATCAAGTCTTCTAGAATATGGAGTCATTCGGAAGGACTGTGGGGAGACTCAGCTTGTGAGCAGGGCAGTGTCCGAGGGCTGGCCTTCTCCCCACACTGGATTCAGTGACTAAAATGTCATCACCTGAAAATTACTCCACATCAGAAGCGTCGTTGTCTGAGAGATGGTAGTTACTCCCCTTGACCCGAATGTATTCAATGTATCTGCCTTCGTCGGAGTCAGAAGCGCCGCACGGACACAGCCTGTTGTCAAAGAGAGATTCAATTTCCTCTAATTTTTTCCCTTTGGTTTCAGGAAGGCAGCCGTAGACGAAGAGCAGTCCCACCGCTGCAAACCCAGCATAGAGAAAGAATGCTCCTGCAGGGGAAAAGAATGCAGTGAACAGCCCTGTGTGGACTTCAGTCGGAGAGTCTTGATTCTGACTCAAACCTAACGAGCATAGAATGCAACCCAATGATGTCTGCCAGCCTGCCTTACCTGGTTGTTCCAGTCCTGCGATTATAATGCAACTAATCGTTCAAAACTCAAACCACGTTGAAGCAATCTGAAGAACAGGCCAGGCTCAGGGGCAAGTTCTTCATAGAAGTCTCTCTCAGACTCCAAGCTGAGGGGGAATTGCTCTTTCCCAACCGTTTCCCCAGTGCTCCCTTTAGTATTATTCTAACCGGGGAGCCCTATTACTACACACATGTGCATGTCTGTCTTGTCTTCTCAGAGGCAGGAAAGGTCAGGAGAGATCTAGATTTCCAGGACCAGGTACAGTGATGCTGCTGCTGAGTTACTGGCTTGATGGAGCCCACGGTGAGCCTCTGCTTCCTGTTCCTCGGGCTCACTGTCTAGACGTCATCCCGAACCTTTCCCCTAACTCTCCTTCTTAATAGCCAACCTTCTGGGCGATCCCATTGGATATAACCCACAGGGGCTGGAGAGCTGACTTAGTGGTTAAGACCACTGGCTGCTCTGGTAGAAGACCGGGGTTCAGTTCCCAGAACTGACATGGCGGCTCACAACTGTCTGGAACTCCAGTTTGGGGCCATCTGACACCTCCTCTGGCCTTTGTGGGCACCGGGCACACATGTGGTGCACAGACATCCATACAGGCACTCATATACACAAAAGAACAATAACTAAATCTGGGAACAACATGACCAACAGATGCCCACTTCTCAGCATCCCTGGGTTCGTGTGGTTTAAGAACCATCCCTGGCACTTCTGCCGTTCCAGCTGTCTCTTAGTCTCTTCCATCCTACTTCTGCCTTTCCATCGTGCATCCCCAACTGATACACAAAGCCGAAACAGGCCCTGCCCACGGCATGCCTGCTGCCCGTGCCCTTTCTGAGCACAGCACACATTTGTTCTCAGTTCTCTACGAGCCCATGCGGTGTACGTACACGCACACTGGGGGAAAGCACTGGTGAGAGTCGCCTGGCCCCCTCAGTACCTTCTACCTCACCTCATCCCAAAAGAGTACTTAGATAGCCAGAGTTTTACTGCATGGCTTTTATTATGCAAGAACCTATAAAAAAATACCTCTTTGGCTATTAATGTATACATAGACCTTCAAGTGTTTAAGCATTCGCAAGAGTCATCTATCGTGTCATGAGTTTATGGGATTATTTTTAGTTGTTAAAAGAGATGAGGCTGAATATTCTGAACACACCACCAGCTTATCTTGTCTCTGCCGTTTCCTTCCCAAGAAACCAAATATTTCTAGATCAGCATTTCTTAACCTGTTGCTCAGGGTGGGGACAGACAGTAAACTTTTCCAGAACATGGGATGAGGTTAGGTGGGGTGGACTCTGAGGGGACCGGACAAGAGTACACATTTCACATATACCACATGGTCTCAAGGAGATGTGAGAACAATGACTTTACATTTCACCTTTAAACATTATGCCAACTTAACAAATGTCAACACAGCTTATAAAGTCATGTAGACAAGGCAGTTCTGTGTTAAAAACACAGTAAAAATCTTTTGACTTTAGTAAGCATAGGTTTGAAGTAGCTTCACAAAGGAGTTCTGTCATGTGCTATTAGCTACCAATGTTTTCCTTAAGCCACAGTCTCCAAGCATTTTTATTTGGAGGCTTTTGTCAAGTCCCTGTTTCTGGAACTGGTAGGTGCTGGGTTCCAAGGTGTCCTGGTTGACACAAACTATTCAGTGGTACAGTGTCTCAAATGGGTGAGCTACTTTCAGGTGTACTCTAATGCTGCTTAGGTGTGGGGCTCCATCCCTCCCAAAGGACATCTCATCAGTCCTGTCTTCGTGGTCTTGGCATCGTCTCTCTGCTTCCTCGTTAGACTGAGAACTGTGCTGTAAGGATTTCCATCCTGGCAGGTGTGTGTGTGTGGGGGGGGTTCAAGGTTTGAATTGTGGGGGATACTGATAAGCTCCTGGAGACAAGACGCTTAGGAAAAGAGAACTCTTCACACAGAAACACTTCCCAGAACCCCTAGAGATGGTCAAAGATATACAGAGACATTTACAAAGAGTCAAAATATAATGACATAGCCCCTCTCATAAATTATAGGGTACCTAAGGACAGAGTATCAAAAATAACAATGAGAGAACATTTAAAAAGAAACCAAGCTCTTACCATAGTATGTAAGATACTCTGCTGTGTGTAAAAAGGTCAGTGAAACCAGGACGTTGAAAATCCAGTTTATTCCAGCTGAGCACGCATTTCCTGTACTTCTTGCCCAGAGAGGATAGATTTCAGAGTTCACCGTCCAGGGCATTGGTCCCATTCCTGGGAAGTAAATCATTAAAACTATAGTAAAAATCCCCTGTGGAAAGACAGATAGTAACCAGCCTCTTCTAAGAGGGGACGGGGTAGGGCAAAAGTAACAAAGCATCCACTTACCAGGAGCAAAGAAGATGAGATACAAGACCAGGCCCAGGAGCGCTGTCCAGGAGTACGGGGTGGGGCAGAAGCTGTAGGCCCAGTGCACATCTTCTGTTTTGAACCTGGTTTCGTTGTCACACCTGAAAAACAGTTACTAATTTAGTGGTATGGGATGGAGCTATAGAAATTAATGCGATTGTGTTGGAAGTACTTGGAAATTCCTCAATGTCTTAAGCGGGGGAGGGGAGAAAGGTAACATTATTTTCCTTAGAAATTGGAGATCTCCTGTCGTGACCATATGCAAATGAACACATCAAACTGAGAATGAGATGGGTAGCGAAGATGAAATGCACACAGTGAGAGCTTAACACAATGTCAGAGTGTCCGGGCAATTTCTTTGTACCCAGATGGCATGAACAAGACCTGATTTCTAACTTGAAGCTACATTAGACAGAGCCACCCCAGCGTGTCCTGTACCAATACACTGTGGTGGAAAGGTTCTCTATGCGGTTATGAGCGACCAAGAGGGCAGGCCCCTTCAAGAGCCTACTCCTGGTCGCCCACCTTCAAAGCCTCCGATGGCTAAAACTCAATGGTGCAAACTGAGCATGCTCAGGGCATTTCTTTCCAATGAGTTTTGCCTTTCACATACTCACTCCATGACGTTGACCTAAGCACGCCCCTTCTAAATGTGTCTAGTAGGTTTTCATTTAACATTGTGCCCTTCAACAAAGCATGCTCTGTACTGCTTAGCGGAGGGTTACTCTGCACTGGCTCCCTAAACCTTGTGTCTCCTGAGTCTAAGGAGTGACACTTTTGTGTGCTGTGATTAGGTGCCATTGCCATTGGTTAGTAAAGAAGCTGATCTGGACGATAGCCAGGCCGAATAGAATCAGGCGGGAAATCCAAGCAAAGATACAAGGAAAAAGAAGGTGGCGTCTGGGAGACACCAGCAGCTGCCAAAGGAGAGGAGTAAGATGCCAGAGCTTTACCAGTAAGCCACGGGGCATGTGGCAATACACAGAATATTAGAAATGGGTTAATTTCAGTAAGAAGCCAGAACCATCAGCTCTGTAATTAATATTAAGCCCCAGGAGTGGTTATTCGGGAACTGGTGGGCAGGAGAAAACCTCCAGTTATAAAGAAGAGCATCACTTAGGCTTTGGAAATGGTTCCCCTGCTCCAGCATCCATCGGTGATAATGTTCCTCCATGGTCTCATGTCTAGACCCAGTGTATTTTGGCTGTGCCCTCACCAAGATGTCAACCCACTGCATTCGGTTGGTTACACAGTCATATCAGGACCCTGTTTTCAGAAGCAGAATTCTAGCATCTGTAAAACGTGAGAGAAACCTTAGAGAGCATTTTCAGGCTCATCTAGATGCAGGATGATCACAAATGATTGCAAGTAGCACTTGCCTTCCTGTCCTGTGTCCCTGCTTCTTGCCATCTACGGCTGACGAGCATGTCTCCTTACGTGTCCAACAATGAAGTGAAGTATCTTTAACTCAGGCTGCCTAATTGAGATTAATTCTTTTCACCTCAATGGTCCCTATAGATACGACGATCTGAAAATCATCCATATCTCACTACTTCAGAGCTGGTAAAGCGGTGAGACCATGCTCCTGGGCTCCTAGGAGTTCTGCTACGGCCTCCCCGCTCCTAAGCATACTTGCCGCATACCCCATTTTCCTTTCTGCTGAATTATCTACTTATTTCAGAGGTGTTCAATAATTTTTTTTTTGTTAACTGAACCTCAATTAACATTTCCTACTCTCTTCTAGTCCTGAAAATTCCCCCTCTGTTTTTTTTATTTCTTTCACTTTCCATGAAAGTCCTATTTAAATAGAGGCAGCTCTTCTGGTCACGTGGGTAGGTAGCTCTCACCCTTCCTAGGGGCTTCAGGGGTTCTCTACATTCCCATGCTCCATGTGCTTCCTTGAGATTGCATTCTATCAGTCGTCGCCTCCTGCCATCTTTAGCTTCTTCCTATTGGAACTTCTTCCCTGTGGACTTTCATCCTCCACTGCATCCTCCACTCAGATGGTAGTTGACTTATGTGATTTCTTTTAAATTCCTAAATCTTATCTTCTAAAGTGTTAGTAGTCTTGTGGCATTTCTCTTAGCCACTAAACTTCATGTTCTCTCTGTCAATAAACAAACAAACAAACAAAACCATGGGCTCTTATCCCTAACCAATAAAGTACCTTCAATTGGCATCCACTTCTAAATGGAAAATTAGTTTTCTCCAATGGAGTCTCATTGGGTATATATACCACACTTAAGGGTAGGCTTCATGCCCAGCAGAAAATGGCCAGCACAAAATTAACTCAATGGTATTTTTGTAATCTTTTTCTCATATTGCTCTGTTTTCACATTATTTTGCCTTCTTGTTCTTTTGCTTGTATATTATAGCCTCTGATTTGCGTTCGTATGGGTGTTGTTTTGCTTTGTATCTGTGTGCACTTATGTATGTATGTTTAAGATTTGTTTTTAAAATTTGCCTGTTTGTGTCTTTTCTAAAAAGAGAAAGAAAGAAAGAAAGAAAGAAAGAAAGAAAGAAAGAAAGAAAGAAAGAAAGAAAGGGCATGAAATGGAGTGGCTGAGGATTTGGGTAGGATCTGGGAAAGGTTCAGGAAGGGAAAACCATGATCAGAATATGTTACATAATTTTTTTCAATAAAAAGAAACAAAAACAAAGCAAGAAACATGAAGAAACCCCACAAAACACACTCAAAAATGAAAATCAGAATAAATAAGCAAAAACTAATGTTTTAGTTGCTGTTTTACTGCTATGTAAGAGACACCATGACCAAAGCAACACTTATAAAAGAAACTGTTTTATTGGGGGCTTGCTTACAGCTTTAAGAGGGCTAGCCCATGAGCACCAAGGTGGGAAGCAGACAGGAATGGTGCTGGGGTACTCGCAGAGAACTTTACATCCTGATTCACAGACAGCAGGCAGAGACAGAGGAGAGAGAGAGAGAGAGAGAGAGAGAGAGAGAGAGAGAGAGACAGAGAGACAGAGAGAGAGAGACAGAGAGAGAGAGACAGAGAGACTGGGCCTCACCTCAAAGCCTATCCTCAGTGACGCCTTCTCCTAGTCCAAAGAAGCTACAGCTACTAATCGTTCCCAACAGTTATGCCAACTGGGGACCAGACATTCCAGCACTCCCTGGCTCCCATAGGCTTTTAGCCATATCACAATGCAAACACTTTATTCAGTCCAATGTCACCCCCACATAGTCTTAATCTGAACACTGTTTAAAAGTCCAAAGTCTCCTCTGAGACTTATGGCAATCTCTTAACTGCAACGCTCTGTAAAATCAGAATCAAAAAAGCAGATCACATATTTCCATGTACAGTGCACATTGCTATTCTTAAAGGGTGGACAGAGAGCATAATGAGGAAATACTGTCCCAAAGCAAAACACCCCAAAGGGCAAACTCCACAATCTGCATCTCCATGTCCAATGTCAAAGAGCTATCCAGATCTCCAATCCCCTCCAGCTCTGTTGACTGCAATAGAATTTTCTCTCTCTTGGGCTGGTTCCACAGTCAAGTAACCCAAGGCTCTGGCATCTCCAATGCCTTGTAGTCTCTAACATAATCTAGGCTTTGCTTTAACAGCGTCACCCCATGGCCTCTTCAGGCACTGGGATAGCCCCTGCCTTGTGCCTGGCCTCAGCAGCTTTCCACAACCACGAAGGAAGAAATTCACAACCCCTTTCTTGTATCCTTCTTGACTCTAAAGCCAGAACCAAAAGCTGCCAATTTCTGCTGTTTGCTGGGACTGGAAGCTGGCTGCCTCCTAGAACTACATTTTCCTAAGTTTTCTCTTGTTGTTTAGGCCCAGGAAATCCCTCAGGCCTTTCGATTCACAGGATGCAGGATCAGCTCCTGGGATCTTGCCCTGTACCACTTCCTGTATTCCATCTAGCATCAAACTTTCCTTTAAGTTTCTCATCTCCTTGAGCACAAGACTTGACTCTGACACTACATTGTCTGGTGTTCCTTCTTCCCTCACACTGTACATTTTGTATTTCTCTTCGCTCTGTTACTCCTTTTCATTATTGATCTGCATAAGAACGATGATCAATAACCATGTCCAACAGTCAATACTAGGCTGTCTTGAAATATCCTCTGTCAATGGCATTGATTCAAAAAACTCTTCAATTAAGCCTCAGGCAGGTTTTTCAGACTAGGGCAAAAAAAGCAGTCACATTCTTGATAAAACATCACAAGAATATTCTATGTGCTACTTGCTAATATTCTTTCCCTCCGAAACATCTCGAGCAGAGCCTGCATATTTCAAATCACCCTTAGCATCACTGTCTTCTAGGCTCCTACTAGAGTGACCCATCAAGCCCAGCTTAAAGCTTTCAACTACATTTCTAATTAAAAGTCCCAGTGTCTTCCCTATCCCTCTACACAATAGCATGGTCAGGCCTGTCACAGCAATACCCCAGTCCCTTGTACCTGTTCTATTACTGTGAAGAGACACTAAGATCACGGAAATGTTTATACAAGGAAAGATCACCATGGCAGGAAGCAGACAGGCATGGCCCTGGAGCAGTAGCTGAGGCCTTTTCATTCTGATTCGCAGCTGACAGGCAGAGACAGAGTGACTGAGCATGGCACAGATTTTTGAAACATCAAATCCACTACATGACATATTTTCTCCAACAAGGCTACAACTTCTAAACCCTCACAAACATTGTTCCATTAACTGACTACCAAGTATTCAAACATATGAGCCATTGATGGGAGCTATTCTCATTCACACTACCACAACCAATAAGACCAAAAAGTGCCAAGACAAAGCAAATTGAAGCTAAAGTCTACAACCATACAACTGAGTTTGTTTTATGATGGCTAATTAATCCTAGGCATGTGCCTACCGTGAAGTGTGGTTGATTTACCTAGAGAGAATCCATTGGAGAAACCTGATTTTCCCTTTGCGGACAGGTATCAGTTACAAACACCTTCCTGGTTAGGGTGGTAGCCCATGTCCAGTTTCCCCTCTCAGTTCTGGGACTATGTCTGGCTTGAATGGGTACAGGGCTTGTCTGTGCTGCCAATCTCTGTGAGTTCATGTGTGTATCAGTGCTGTCATATCTGGAAGACACTGTTTCCTTGGAGTCACCCATCACTTCTGGCTCTTAAAATCTTTATGCCTCCTCTTCCACATAACTTTCCGAGCAGGGAAGGGAAGGATCCAATTTAAAAAATAAAACCATTTATACCTTACTGCTCCAAGTTTCTCACTCTCTGCTAATTGTTTCTCAGCTTTGGGTGTCTATATTAAATCTCATATACCATAATAACTTCTCTGATGTGGGCTGAGTGAGGGCTTATGGGCATGGCTGTATGTCATCAGGAGTCAGTTCTTTTATAGACAGTAGAATAGTAGGTTTCCCCGTCTTGTAATCTACATATTTCTAGATTCTTGGACATTTTAGCAATGTCCAAGATATGGGTTCCATATCATAGAAAAACCTTTAAGTCCAATCAAGAAGTGGTTGATTCTCCTGTAATATTATGCCATCATTGTACCAGTTTCTTTAATGGGAAGGTTGCTGTTGTAGGTCACAGGGTTTGCATCTGGGTAATGCTGCTGATCACCTCTCTCCTGCAGAGTGCTGGGTACCTTTCAGAATCATGGAAGTTTCAGTGTTAATTACTCCTCTCCACATTCCCTCCTTTACCTTTCTCTCCCACCCCCTCCTATTAATTCTCCTATTCCAGTTTCTTCTTTGTCTCTTCATAACAAGATATTATATTTGCCTTTTCTTGGAAAAGCCTTCTCTTGCTCAGTTCCCTACTAGGTACCAAACCTCAGTGGCTATTCTGATTGTAACATGCATATCAAAGGCTTAGTATCTACATAGAAGAGAAAGCATACAATATTTGGGGTTTAAGGTCTGGATTACCTCATTCAGAATGATTTTTCCCCTAGCTCTATATGTTTGCCTGTGAATTTCATTTTTAAATGAAATATGGTATTATTTCACTGTGTAAATATACCACATTTTCATTCACCAATTAACAAACATCTAGGCAGTTTTGAATTTCTGGCTGTAATGACTAGAGCAGTAATGAACATAGATAAGCAAGTGTATCTGTGGTAGGATGTTGAGTCCTTTGGGTATACGCTCCAGAGTGGCAGAGCTGGACTTGAGGTAGATTGATTCTCAGTTTCCTGAGGATCCACTGCATTGCTTTCCATAGTGTCTATACAAGTTTGACCTCGCACCGGCAATGAGTAAGGTTTCCATTTCACTGCATCTTAGCTAGCATGAGCTGTCATTTGTTTTATTGACCTTGGCCATTATGTCTGGGGTGAAAGAAAGTCTCAAAGTAGTTTTAATCTGCATCTCCCTAATGTCTAAGGATGTTGAGCTTTTCTTTAAGTGTTTTTCAAGCATTTGTGTTTCATTTTTTTGAGAACTCTCTGCTTAGTTCTGTGTCCTATTTGTAATTGGATTACTTGTTTTCTTGATATTCAGTGTTCTTAGTTCTTTATATATTCTATATACTAACCCTCTATCAGATGTGTAATTGGTAAGATCTTTTCCCACTCTGTACGTTGCTACTCTGCCTGAATGATGGTGTCCTTTGCCACAGAGATGCTTTTCAGTTTTGTGATGTCCCATTTATTCATTGTTGTTCTTAGTGCCTGTGCTATTGATGTCCTACTTAGAAACCTATTTCCCTGTGTCAATGGTTTCAAGCCTATTCCACACTTGTCTTCTGGCAGATTCATGGTATCTGGTCTTATGTTTTAGGTCCTTGATGCAGTGAGAGTTGAGCTTTCTGTAGGGTGGTAAGTATGACTCTATTTGGATTCTTCAGTGTGCAGCCATCCAGTTTGACCACCACCATGTACTGATACTTTTCTACAGAGTGTAGTTTTGGCTTCTTTGTCAAAAATGAGGTGTCCATAGATCTTCGGGTTTATATTTGCACCTTTCATTTTATCCTATTGATGAACGTGTCTGTTTTAATACCAGTACCCTTCTGTTTTTATTATTATAGATTTCAGCACAACTTAAAATCTGGGATGGTGATTCCTTTAACAGGCCTTTTATTATTTAGGGTTGTTTTGACTACCCTGAGTATTTTGTGTTTCCATATTAAGTTGAAGATTGTGTTTTTAACTTCTGTGAAGAATTGTTTACTAGTCATATATATTAAGAAATCAATATTTTTAGGGTTTCCAGATTGGCGAACTTGCCTCTTAGAACCGCTATCATTGTGTCCTTTAAGTCCGGCTATGTTCAATTTTCACTTCCTTCAATTTTAGAAAGTTTTTTTCTTCTTGATTTATGTCTTAGTCAATTTTTTATCAGTAGTGAGTTGTTCGGCTTCTATGAGTTTATATATTTTCTTATTTTTTTTTTTACTGTAGTTGATATCCAGCTTTAATCCATGGTGGTCAGGTAAGAAGCCGAATATTATTTTAATTTTCCAAATCTGCTGATACTTGTTTTTTGTCCTAACATTGGGTCATTTTTTTCAGAAAGTTTCTGCTGGGAAGAAAGTCTATTCTTTGTGTTTTGGTGAAATGTTATGTAGATGTCTGTTAGGGCCGTGTGACTTATGATGCTATCCAATACCTGCGCTGTTCTGGTTAGGTTTTGTTTGGATGAGCGTGGGGCATTAAAGTCATCCACTATCACAGTACAAGGGTCAATATGTGATTTTAACTGCAATAGTGTTTCTTTTATGAACGTGGGTACTCTTGTGTTTTGCACATAGATGTCTAGAATTGCAATATTATTTTAGTGAATCTTTCTTTTAATGAGTATGTAGTGTCTTTCCATAGCTCTTCTGATTAATTTTGAAGTCAATTTTTTCCAGATATTAAAAAGTCATACCTACTTGCCTCTGGGGAACCACTTTGTTTTTCCGTCTTTTTATTATGAGGTGGTGTATGTCACTGGTGGAGGGATCCTTAGTTACAACACAAAGATGGATACTGTTTTCAAATCCAATCTGGACATCATGTACTTTTACTGAAGAATTATGACCATTAACAGTGAGAGTTATCAATGTCCAGTGTATATTGATTCCTATTAATTTGTTCTTATATGTGGGTCCCCCCATATTTTGGTATACTGTTATAGGTTTATCTAAACCTTGTATCTTCTTGGGTGTGGTTACTCTCTTTAGATTTAAGTTTTGCTTTGAGTGCCAGCTGTGGAACTGAACTGGTAGATAGTAATTGCTTATATTGGCTTTTATCATTAAATAGTTTACTTTCTCCACCAATTGTGATTGATAGTTCTGTTGGATAGTTTCGTCTGGGCTAACATCTGTGGATTTTCAGAGTTTGTAGAATATCTGCACAGGTCATTCTGGCTTTTTGAGTCTCCATCCAGTGTCCGGTGTTATTCTAATAGTCCCAAGTTTATATTTGACTTGGTATTTTTTTCCTTTACAGACGTTAATATCCTTCCTTTGTTCTGAACATTTAGTGTTTTGATTAATCTATGCTATGGGGAATTTCCTTTCTGGTTCGATTTTGCACTCTATCTTCTTTTTGCACTTTAATAGGCACCTCCTTCTTTAGATTGGGAAAATTTTCTTTTGTGATTTTGTTAAAAGCTGAGTTATTTCTTCTATGTTGTCCTCAAGAATTGAAATTCTTTCTTGCAGTTCTTGCATTCTCTTTGCAAAGCTTACCTCTAAATTTTTTGTTTAGCAGCCTAAGTTCTTCATTTTCAGTTTTATCTTAGTTTGAGTTTTCTCGATGATTCTATTTCTATTTTCATGTTTTGAAATTCCCCTGTTTGTATTTTCATTGACTTCATTAGGGATTTATCCACGGCCTATTTAAGGTCCTTATATAATAATGAAGGCTATTTTGAAGTCTTTGTCTTGTGCTTCAGTCACATTACATGTCCCAGGGCCCACTGCAATAGGATTATTGGCTTCCAGAGGAGGCGCATTGTCTCGGCTGCTCACGCTTGTGTTTTGAGCTGAGATCTAGGCATCTGGTGTCCTGATGTTTGAGGTGTTTCATTGTGTAGATATCTGGTCTTGTTGTTGTTGGGTGGGCATTCCATTCTTTGGTTGCTGTTGTCCCCTCTGGATCCTAAGCAGGTGTGGTTGCTGTGCGGTCTCGGGTAGGGAGTCCTTTTGTGGGTGACACAGAGGAGTGGGCTTGGGCTAGAAGAAAAAGCTGAGAGGGGTTATGGAGAAGAGCTAGGAGATCCTGGATCCCCAGCAAAGGGAAGAGTTCCTAGGAACTGCAGTAGGTGGGAGGAGGCGGACCTGTGGGTAGGCTGCTACAGGACTAACCTTAAGTCTAGAGGAATGGAATGGAGGTAGGGAGACTAGTGAAAATTACCTACCTGGACCTGGAGCCACGGGTGTCACTGAGGATTCCTGGTGGAAAGTGTTTTTGGGGGTCTAGGTGGCTTACACAAAGGAATACAAATAGGCTGGAAGGGGAGGCTAAGAAGACAAGTGGGGAGGAGCTAAGCTGGGTTAGCACCAAAGGGCACAGCCTCCAAAGGTAGAAAGGGACAGGAAGTGGGGCTCCTGCAGGAGTACAGGAATGAAAGCACCAATTGATAAGGATTGAGCACACACACCCAAAGGCTATCGGTAATTGTCTCCCAAAAGAACAGTGGTTTGTTCTCCTGTGAAAGAGTCTTAACCTCTAGTCATCACGGCTCTCTGTGGAGCTGATCGGTCACTGAGCAACGAATGAGACCTGTAGCTCTGCAGGTCTGTGAGCAGAAGGCAGCCATTGACATCTGCTGACAAAAACCCCCAAATCAATATTCTCCACCTTAACTTCCCACCTGAGACAAAAGCTTCTGAGTTATCCGGCCTGTAAGAAAATAATAAAGAAGGAAACGAAGCAAGGAGAGAGAAGAAAAGACAAAAACACAGAAAGGCTTCAGGCAGACACGTTCCGGGGGAGGGAGAGGGGGCGGACAGGCAGAAAAGCTTGGGGGGAGAAGCAGACAGGCAAGTTGCTGGGGAGGGGATGCCCACAAATAATGGACATCTTTCTGAAAACCTCTTCTTGCTATTTTTCTCACCACAGTGCTTTGCCCATGGTCTGTGTATTTTAAGGGGAACTGTGTGCTTGCCAGCACAGCTTTTTCTAACAGGCTGTACAGGGCAGAGAGACCCTGTCATTCCTTGAGTGATTGTCAGGAAAGTGCCGAGCTCTGTCCTGGTAGACACACTCAGCAGCATGCAGACAAGCTAGTGATTAAGGCTGTGATATCACTCTTGACCTTCACAGCGCAGACACTAGACATTTCAGCCGCAGAGCTAAGATGTGAGTCCCGGACACCACAGGGCAGCATGCCCCTGCTCTGCAGATCAGTTCTAGCCATGGCTGGCACCACCGCATGTTCCTGAGGAGAACAAGCAGGTAGACACGGGCAGAGTAGAAGCCATGCTGTGCAGGTCTCATGCCTACGCCATCCTGGAGCAAAATCAAGAAAGATGCTAAGCTGCATAAAGGGAGTGGGGGTGGGGGGAGACGACAAAGAACAGTGGTCTCTCGGGCAGAGGACATAAGGGTGATGGTGATGTCACAATGAAGTCCACTCTTTTGTAGTAAAATTAAAAATAATGATTAAGAATGAAGTGATACCTCATTCCGGTCATGTGAGAATGCGTATTTGCCAGCAGAATGAGCAGACAGAAACCTAATGTGGCCTGAATACATCCAGTCAGAGCCACACGTGCCTTCAACACACTCTCTGAAGGTTGACCAACTGTCTCCACAGTCTGCTAGGCAGTTTTAAACCAAAGAAGTCACCAGAGGAGCTGAGCAGGGAACAACTGCTCTGGCTACAGCTACTAATCGAGAATGCACTCCTGTTCCCGCCGCAGGACAAACTTCCTGTACTGTTCCTCTACCGCCACAGCAAATTCATTTAACTTAATCACGTCTTGTACCGAAGGGGACAGGAAAGAAACACAGCATCTGTTTAAAAAGCAGAACTTCACATTTCTCTTCATCAGAAACCATAGAACTTTGCTCTCTTCCCCAAGGAGGAAAACTTCTTGGATCGACTTCCGGGCAGGAAAGGAGAATACTAACTGGGGGAGGGTGGGGGTGATGTTCCAGTTTTATTCTAGTGCAGAGGAACTCACCTAGGTGTGGAATGCAAGCTGCTTACCTCAGAGTAGTAACTCAGCCGTCACTGACTTGCTCTGTGTGAGATATTGCCTGTTCTGCTGGACTGCCGGCACATACTCTCTTAGCTAACTGTCTACTGTAGATCACGAATAAAGTATGCTTTGCCTAGTCCTGCCTCAGGAGTGGGAAGTCTCAGGACAACATCGCCAAGCTCCAGCCTCAAAGTTAGAGGTTAGCTCTGAGAGTTCTTTTACCCATGGGACTATATGATGAGGTGACACATAACTTGAAAGTGGTGACTAGGGGAGCACAGAGTGTCTCCCAGTAAAAGACGTCATTCATCCTCATCTGAGAAAAAAAATAAAGAAAATGCTAAACAATCAAACGACAGTGATAATGCATCTTTGTGCTTCATTTTTAACTATGCATATGTATGTATATGGGGTGTCAGGGGCTATACATGCATGAGTTCAGGTGCCTGCAGAGTTCACAGGATGGTGGGTGGACCTTGATCTGGAATGACAGGTAGACATGAGCCTCCCAATGTAGGCAATGGAAACCTAACTTGGGTCTTCTGCAAGAGCAGCAAGTACCCTTGTGATCTGAATGAGAACAGCCCCCATAGGGCTCATGTGTTCAAATACTTGGTGTTTGGTGGCTCAGTTTGGGAAGGATTAGAAGGTGTGGCCTTGTTGGAGGAGGTGTGACACTGAGAAGTTTCAAAAGCCTACACCATTTCCTGATCTCTCTCTCTCTCTCTCTCTCTCTCTCTCTCTCTCTCTCTCTCTCCCTCTCTGACTTGCACTGGTGGATCAAATGTAAACTCTCAGCCACTCCTCCAGCACCATGCCTGCTCTCCAGGGGCTAGGCTTCCTACCGTTATAGTACTGGACTCAGCCTCTGGAACTGTAAGCCTCAATACCAATAAACTCTCTCTTTCTCTTTGTCACGGCAGTAGAAAAGTAAGCATAACAGCCCTCAGGCACAGAAGCACTCCCCCTGCCTCACACCATTTTCAGAAGCAATCCTAACTTCTGAGGATCCCATTGAAAGCACTAGGAAGTTCCTGGTCTGAAAGTGACTGATTACGTCACACTAACTCTAGCCACCATTTAGTAACCTAATAGGAAAAACAAAAACAAAAAACCTAAAACCAAAAAACCAGAATCCCTTATGTTAACAGCAGCCGTATAGCCTTTCAGCTTAAACTACAGAGCTACAGAAGACCTCACTATGAGCCCCCAATCATGACATGCACACCATGTTAAAGAGAGCATGGAGGATTCCCTGTTGCCTCATCTGCCGCTTGGTACTTGGTTTTGTACTTTCGTGCATAGGATTGTTACATAAAGGCAAACTGGGGGGAAATGGCAGTCTTTCCTTAACTACTTTCCTTTCTAGTACAAGGATGACCTTTAGGATTCCTGAGCAACTAAATCAATGGGTAAAGATTCAAAGCATTAGAGACTTGAAGCTTAAAGGCTTTTTCTTTTCCTTCATTTATCTTAGTTTTATAGATAAACCCTAGCATCAGTGATTTGTACCAGCGGTTCATACACTCTGAATATGAAAAATAAATGCACAGAATATAGGTAGGCAAATGAGAACAATATCTAATGCCAAGGAGGATACAGTGATAATTGGTACAGTAATTCTGGTTTCAGTTGCTAAGGCAGAGAATGAGGTTAAATTATCATACAAAAGCAACAAGCCAGAGAGAGAGACTGAAAACTTCACGCATCAAGGTTGCCATGGAACAAGCAGAGCGTGCACACAAACAGCCTGTGCTGCATAAGCGAGCCGTGAAGGGTTGAGTCTTCTGGGAAGAAACATCCTTGAGTCTCTGACCTTTAAAAGTCAGCTCTGGTCCACTTCCTTCCTTAGAAGTGCTTTCTTTCTTAAAAAGTTGTCTCTGTTTTGACTTCCTCTATTCATGTGTTCAATTCTTGGTCTCTAGGCAGAAGGACCTGAAAATCCCATCAGACACTCACTGAACCATGCTAAACACCTATAATGGTATGGTAAAGCCAGGGAGCCAGGAGGTGAGAGCTATGATTCTAATCTCCTGAAAATTTCTCTTCACTCCAGGGCCATCCAAAAGGAGCCCAGAACACTTTGCTTCCTTTTCTGCTTTAGCAAGTGCCCTATCTCGCAAGCACATCTGTCTTCCCAATTTCATTTTCACCTCGGCAGCTCAAGGAGACCTCGCCAAGCAGGTGAGATTCTGATAGCAGCTCAGCCCACTGGATCCAACCCATTTTTCCTCTATTGCGAATGTGGGATGTAACTGTGGGTGAGGGTTGTTCTTGGTCTTTGTCCCAATGACCCTCCCCCAACTCATGACAAAAAAACAAAAACAAAACAAAACAAAAAATAAACAAGGCACGTACCTCAGAGGGAGCCTGCCAGATGCAACCATGTCTGTCTAGTGGTCAGTGATGGGTGCCAGTTATCTGAGTTTGCCAAAGACAGCACTGCCTATGTGGTCCATAGTCATCATACCAATATGGCAACATGGAAGTGACAATAACCATGATGCCAATATGGTGGCATCTATGAGGAAACATTGAATCCATAGCACATATAATTGCTGGCTTCCCCAATGCCATCTCTTTTTCCTATTTCTACTTCTCTCTTTTTTTTTTGTCTTCTTTTTTTCCTGCGGTCCATAAGGATTGGCAAACTTCGGCTCTAGACAGCTCACGCCCAAGCCCTTTGGGCACTAAGGTACTCTCTCTGAGACAATCCTGCTCTCAGGCCCCACATATGGCTCAGGGAGACCCATAGTCACAGGGAGGGAGGGACTGGATCCAAATACAGGAAGAGGCACTGAGTGAGAGGTGCTGATGCAAGCCAGTAGCCCATTTTACCCCAGGATCCGAATGTTCAGTGGTTTTATGTGTTCCTCTTGCCAGGGACCTAGACAATCCTTGGTGGGGACAGGGACTGAAAGTCTGAACATAGAGCCCAATTGGCCCAGAGGCCGAGAAATGAGATGCAAACCATGGCACAGCTTGAAAGGCGGGAGACTTGGCTAATAGCTGTCTAGGGGCTGAATACGTGGGCTCAGCACATAGTAGGTCAGGCCACCTCTCTAGTGGATTTCCACCACACTCCTTCCTGGATCTCCTTCTTCCCGAGCATTGTTTCCTTCTAGTTTGCCACATCCTACACACCCTTACCTTCTCTTTGTTTATTTTAGACAGTTCCAGGCCTAGAGGCATGGTTTATTCTTATAGGTGGTAAGGCATTGCTCGGAACATGAGGCTACTAAAACAAATAAGTAAATACCATAAGATAAAGCTGTTTATTTGCTCTTTAACCAGGATGGCAATCTCGGTAAGAGGGCCAAAACCATCATGTAAGCAAGCCTGCTGCCCGAACTTAGCACCCCCAAGAGCCCATGCTTTCCTTTTGGGGATACTTAAGGCAGAGGTATTACTTCACTGAGGTCAAAGAACTAAGCTCTGAGATGTTCATCATAGAGACTTAAAGGCCAGTAGTGAACAGCACAAATGATTGGTTCAAACCCGAGCAGGGAGAAGAGGAAAAAGTCCAGAAGGGCCAGGAGCTCAATCTAGTATTGCTAGCCCTACTGTAGGTTGCATCCAGAGAACCAGAGCAGATACCCTGGTGGAGGAGGGGACACTCCAAAGCTATTGGAGTATCTGTAGACTCTGCATGTGGGCAAGAGGGACACTTTCTTCCTCAGGGCCCCTTTTCTTTGATCTCCCCTTAAGATCATGGGAAATTTACCTTTAGTTTGCTTGAATTCTGCACTGCACTACATCCTTAAGAACTGGAAAGTGTTTGATCCTCAGACCCTGCTTAGAATGATATTTTTTTTAACAAAATTTGTTTCTTTTAGGATATGGTGGTTTCAGGCTAAACTTCTCCTTTTGAAAAAGAGATTTCAAGCAATTCCTATGACTTACACAGGACCTAGGGCCTCCCCTCTACCCAACAGAACAGGGAGTTTCACAGTTCCATGGTTCCTCTCAGGAAGACACTATGCTCCTCTTCCTCATGTATAAAGTTATAGACATGGACCAATATCCATCAGTTTCCCCAGATCATTCCTGGAACCACAGCTTTAAGTTGTGACTCTGATTGAGGCGCCCATACCGGGTTGGGTTATTAGTGGTCCAGCTACCTTTGAGGCATCCATGCTCTTGTAAGCAACTCCTTGCCTCTAATGCTGTAAATAAGTTCAACAAACTGACTGGATCACGAAGGAAGATTTTGTGGAATCATTTCTTTGGTCTGTTGAAGGTGACCTAACTAGGGTGAATGTGCACCAGTTCATATCTCTCCAGGTACAGCCAACAGACTGAAGAACTTAAGCATCTTAAAATTTTAAGAAAATGTTGGCTTTATATAGAGTACTCACTGTAACTTAGAATACATAAAAGCTCCTGAGAGTGTTTGACAATTCCACAAATTTCTACTGCTGCACCAGGATGCTTTTCCCACACTGACTCTTTGGGGGCATTCTACTTATGCCAGCTTTGTTGTACCCCACTAGACATATGTTCTGGAAGCCCTCCGAGAATCATTCAGAATCCATTTGCTTGCTACTTAGGAAAAACAACCTATTTCTTTTATTCGGCTGCAGGTTTTCCTTCCTTAACGCCCCCATCTTTTCATTCCTCTCTACGATCAGCCAGCCATACAAAGGAAGCTAAGTGAAAAGGAGCCACACCCATTTCAGCGGAGGTGGGGACAAGTTTAACGAAAGGGGCTGAGGGTTTGGTTTTGTAATACAACATGCACGTAAGAAGCCTGGGTTCAACCCCCTGGGTCGTCCTGTCCTCCAGATAACAGTCTCAGGTTCTCTTAAGCACTATGAGATCTATGAGTCATGACAAATACAGTGGGCTTAAGTAGATAAGTCATCAAACAAAACCAGAAATCTATGGCAGAGGAAGGCAAATCAGAACACTACGTCTGGCCCAATGACTTTACTATAATGAAAATGAGGTCCCCTGGGTTTGACTGGCTTGCCCAGAACCTCAGAACACAGGCTTAATTCAACCCAATCTTCTGCAGCACTTCTCTCTGCTGGCATCCAGTACAGGGGCTAGAGGACTCTAATGTACCATTTTTGCCAGATCCTGGTGCTTGAGAGCATTTTGCTGAAAGGCATCCCAAGCTGTAGCTGAGACAAAGGCAACATTGCTAATGCTCTGTATCTGACTTCCTGGCTACTCTACTTTCTTAGTACTAATGGTATTTCAAACAGTTACAGTCTTCGTTATGAAACACGTAAGCTGAGACCTACACCCCTAAATTGATACACATACATTTTCTGGAAGCCTTGGCAATTTGAGATTGCCTGGGTCTCTGCAGATGCTGCTAAATGGGGCCTTGTGTCAGATACACTGTTTGCCACTCTTGTCCGTCTGCCATCTTGGACAATAAATAATGCTTGGCAAAATGGATACATTTTATGCAAAAATATAGTGAATAAGCGAAGAAAGACATAAAATTTCCAGTCAAATATATTAGTCTTCATTGACTTAGCAATTCATTGACAATGGGTCAATAATAGTTTAATAACTCAAATTATTTAATGTGAAAACAACACAAAATTAAATGAAATTGACATGCCTTATCAAGGTCAATGTTATTCTTCTGGAGCAGGGTGTTAGTGGCTCTCACATGTGTGCTGTGTCAGGAATCTCAGGGCGGCAACCCGCACCATCCCTCTCCAGTTCCAGTTCAGGGACCCGATGGTTTCCCCCCAAACCGCATGCTCTTAACTACACTGTTACTACTCTGGATTGTCTGGGAATTAAGACCCTCAAGAAATGATAACAGGCAGCTCCAGTAAGGATGCTGTGTCCGTTCTCTTGCCTCTTCCTTCCTAAGGCTTCCCACGCCATGTCGCACTCAGCCATTACATAGATGTTTGTCAGATCAGCTAAGATACTTTTGTTAGTTCCCACTCAGTCAATCTGGGTCCACCTAACATTTCTCTCCACCACACAGTGAGCATCTAAGGAGACAGAAATTCCTTTCTGTTTAACTGAAACCGCACCGGCAGCATAAGGAGCTCTTTCATCCACATGGACTACACGGCTCATCTGCACTATCTTAAGCCCTAAGGGTTCCACGCAATGCCAGCACCTTACTCTGTTTCCTTCCACTGCAAACAGGGCCTGCACGGGACCTCGGATGCATGTCTCTCTGCAGGTGCATGGGATGAATGCAAGCTAATTCGCCCCTGTAGACTGACTTGATGTAAACTGTGGAATACTTTGGGAGTTTTAAAATTCTGTTTTTATTTCCACTCTACAGCTGTTTACCATCAAATGCGCTTTAATGGATTCCTTAGGAGAGCTGTGCTCCCAACAGCTGTGCCCTTGATTCAAATGAATCTTCACTTGACAGGACAGACTGATATTTGTACCTATGAGTTATATTATGAATAAATATGAACTCGTTTATCTATAATAATTCAAAGTTATAGCATCATGGCTTCTCTTATGAATATGAGACAAGTGTTTTTTTGTTTTTTTTTTTTTTCAGTAGTGATTTTTCCAAATTCCACAACAGGGCCATCTGAACCCCGTTCTACTCTTTCTTTTTCAGCATAATTATCTCCTTAGTTCAGGTATGTATGGAATCCTCTTTCCAGAGGGCTTTGCTCTTGTGCAATTCAGATGGAAACAGAGGTGGGATGAAAGCTGTCTTAGACCTCCCAAGTTAGCATTCCTTCTACACCAACAGGAAATGATGCAACAACGTCATTAGCTAAGGTGAGCGGAGCACAATGCTTCTCAGAGCCTGAGGATAAAAGGAGAGCCTGTCATCAGAGCCGGAGGCCTCCAAAAACTCTTCTGACTCAGGATCAATTTTGATCCTAAACTCAAGTCCATAAGTAGGACAGAAAGGGTGCCTACCTGAGCTGGAAATATCACATAGTGATTTCAATAACTAGAAAATTCATTTCAGGTAGCTGATGTATGACAAGGAGAACAGCCATTCAGATGTAATAACAGGGCCTCACAGTTTCTAATAATGGGCTAAAACATGAAGCCACATTGTGATTTTCTCGATGTAGTTATGTCAGTAAGAAATTAAAAAAATCCCCTAGAAGTTACTTAAGTGTCTGCAAAATATGTGTAGAAAGTCTCAGAAATTATTTCAAATATAAATAGCATCATTAGTTACTAATATAAGAATTTTCTAAGTGACGAGCAGGCAGAGAGTGAATGTCATGAAGCCATCACCTGTACAGCATGGGCACATTTCTGTCTCAGTTTACTAAAGGGTAAACACAGTAGTTTCACAGGCAAGCACTTTAACTGTTGATCCCCTTTTCTCCCAGTTCATAGACACTGTGAAACGCCTCAATGACTGTCAATGATGAAGTAGACTGAGAGGACTCATCTCGACTTTTCTAAAGAGTGTAACAATCATTTGTAAACAATTGTCTGACACTCTACCTCCCATGGTTAATCTTCATGATCAGCCTGGCTTGCGGAACCCACTTCTGGCTGTGTTCTAGGAGAACAGAACACTTCCAGGAAGATTTTCGCTGCAGAAGGAAGGCCTACCCTGATCGTGTATTCCGCAGGCTGGAGTCTTGAACTGGATGAAAAGGAGAATGACTGACAAAGCAGCTCTCCTCCCTCGGCTTCCTGACTGTGGGTGCCATGTGCCCAGTTGCTGCACGCTCCTGCCACCACCACGCACGGTGGACTGCACCCTCAATCTGTAAGCCAGAAGACGCCCTTCCCTCCTTAAGCTGCTTTCATCAGAGCCATGAGAAAAGTAATTCAATGTCCATCTTTCCTGCTGATATCTTCCTGGTTTGCAGAAAATCACGTCACATCTACTAGGCCAGTTAGCTTCCTGCAAAGAATCCTGATTTCACTGGGTGAAGAGTCCATGTAGCCTGGATGGACCCGCTTCCTCTCTCTCTGCCATCACCAGTGGCCCAGGGGCTCACCCATAACCTCAAGTGCATTCACTGTCATTAAACAATACAAACACACTTGGGCTCAATAGACAATTTAAAATTAACTTGTCATTTTCTTTTTTTCTTTCCTTTTCTTGTTTGAGTGCTGAGGACTAAACCCCATGCCAAGCTCTTGCTTGGTAGACTGTGCCACCCCAGATGCCCCTCTAGTCCAAATTCATCATTTTCCTACTTGACAACGTGGCAGAAGACTACTTTACCTACCGGCAACTCTCAGAACAAAATGAACAGGAATGCAAACTGCCCTATATTGGTAGCATAAATTATCATATATTTTGGTAGTCCAGAGCAGATGTTGAAGGGAGTACCTTCAAGGAATCTCCATTTCAATAAATAAATCTATACTTTCTCAAAGGTGTGAGAATGAAAAAACAGAATAAGTGAAATAAATATTGAATAATCATTACTTCAAACTAGATATCAATTAAGATAACTAGAGTAAGATCCAAAAGAGAACCTGGAAGGTAAGAGGTATTTTTACGTTTCTCAAGGCACACACAGTAAACAACACAAAGCTATTTGTAGGCACCCACAAGAGATGGAGAGGTCCTGATAGCGCTGGACCACTGGAGTGGGGTGCAGCCACAGGGCAGTAGGAAGGGGCTGAAGTGCGAATCAGCATATCTGAATGTGCAGAGGTGTCCAAGAGGTGGATTTCACCACCTGGAATTTTAATTTCCACTTACTTTGCTTACTTATTTCAGGAATGAAGTGTATTTATCTCTATACTTTCTTGGCCTTCTCTTTGGTGACCAAAGCATGCTTTTCTACAGTGGTGAATATGTTCACACTTAAGTAATACAAACATCTTTGAACATATATATTTCTGCCTTAAAATAAAAAATAGCAAGTGTCAAAGATAAAACATGTTAGTTCATGAATAAATAAATGAATCTTGATGTCAGGCAAATGGACACACTTAAGACCTAGTTTATATTTTCTTATTGTTATAAGGGAGCACACACTTTCTCCTAAGTGCACTATATAAGTTTTGCCATCCATGATAGAATAGGTAGAGCTGTCAATTCCATCAGAATTGACATCAGTGGGAAGATGACTTCTATCTATTACTCTTTATAGCTTGACACTGAGAGCACTGTCTCTAACCGAGAGAGTGACAGATTTGTAAAACAAAAACTTTAAGGCATTGAAGAAAGAAACTGAAGAAGACGACCGAAGATGGAAGGATCGTCCATGTTCATGGACCAGTGGAATACTGTGAAAATGGCCAGCTTAGGCAAAGTCATCTACCATTCAACATAACCTTCATAAAAATTCCAACACAATTATTCACAGAAATTGAAAAATACCTCAATTTTCAGCCTCATGTAGAAACACATACACTCTCTCTCATTCTCTTTCTGTCTGTCTGTCTGTCTGTCTGTCTGTCTCTCTCTCTCTCTCACACACACACACACACTCATTCTCTTTCTGTCACACACACACACACACACACACACACACACACACACACAGGCACGCATGCGCGCACACATACTCTTAGCTTCTGCAGCAGCAGCCTGCCTCTGCCACCAAAGCAGTTATGTCATCACCTGTCGCCAGGAGCCTTTCTACCATTAGCTATGCGACATGTGCACCCCTTAGAAGTGCCTGCCAGGCACAGCTTGCTCTTGTTGCCTTGTCGTCTCTCTCTTCCCTCTCTTGTCTTTCTTGACTCTTCTTTCCTCTCTTACCCCTCTTGCTCCTCTAGTCTCTTTGTCTGCCTGTCTCTTTCATGTCCCCACTCCGACATGGCCTTTCACTCTTCTTTTCCCTACCCCAATAAACCTCTTGCACTAAGTCTGTTGCATGTGGCAGGTTTGCTAAGTGACATACCTTGGTAGGGACCCCCAAAAGGTACCCACTTCAACACACATCCCAGGACAGCTAAAACAAACATGAATTTAAAACAAAACAAAACAAAACAAAAACTGCTGAATGAGTCACCATTCCAAACTTCAAGTTGTACTATGGAACTATAGTAATAAAACCATCAAAGTACTGGCATAGCAAAGACATTCCATTGATAATTGGAATTGATCTAAAGACCCAAACATAAGTTCAAACACCCACAAACACCTGAGTTTTAACAAAGAAGCCAAAAACTACACACTGGAGAAAAGACAGGAACTTCAACAAATGGTGCTCGTCAAGCTGGATGGACGTAGAAGAAGTCAAACGGATCCATATATATCACAACTCAATTCTAAAGGATTAGGGACCTCAGTCTAAGACCAGAGAGCCTGGATCTGACTGAAAAGAAAAAAAAAACTATCAGCCCAGAGAAAATAAACCCTTCTGAATAGTAAACCAATAGCACAGGCACTAAGAACAACAAAGAAATGTGGCCTCATGAAACTCAAAAGCGTCTGTGTGGCAAAGGACACCATCATTCAAGCACGGTGACAGCCTACAGAGTGGGAAAAGATCTTACTAATTACACATCTGATAGAGGGTTAGTATAAAAAATATATAAAGATCTAAAAGCACTAAGCATCAAGAAAACAAGCAATTCAAGTACAAATAGGGCACAGAACAAAGTGGAGAGACCTCAAAAGATGAAGCACAATGACAGAGAAACAAAACGTACAATATCCATAGTTATCAGGGAAATGCTATGAGAAACTACTTTGGGACTTTATCTTACCCCACTCAGAATGTCTAAGATCGATAAAACAAGACACCTCATGCTAGGGTGCAGTGAGAGCAGAAAACTAATTCATTGCTAGTAAGAACACAAACTCATTCAGCCATTACAGAAATCAGTGTGGGTTCCGTAGGAAGCAGGGTACCCATCTACCTCAAGATCCAGCTAGACCACTCTTGTGAAAATATTCATGGGACTCAGCATCCTACTAGAGAGACATTTGTTCATCTATGTTCACTGATGCTCCATTGCTAATAGCCAGAAATAGGAAACTGCCCAGACATATATCAGCTGATGAGGGATAATAAAAATGTGGCACATTTACACAATGAAATATTATCCAGTTTTTAAAACATGAAATTATGAAGATCACAGGTAAATAGACGGAACAGGAAAAAAATCCTGAGTGAGGAAATGCAGACCTCAAAACCTAGATATTTAGATTTTCTGTTACATGTAGATCTCATCTTTTAAGCCTTTAATATGCATGCTATAATCCAAATAATCACCAAGGTTAGGTACTTAGTAAAGGTCTGGAAAGGGAGAGGGATTGTTTTAGGGTTTTATTGCTGTGAAGAGACACCATGATTATACCAACTTTTATGAAGGAAGCATTTAATTTGGTCTGTCTTAAAGTTCAGAGAGTGAGTTCATTACCATCATGGCAGGAAGCATGGTGGCATGCAGGCAAACATAGTGCTAGAGAAGGAGCTAAAAGTTCTACATCTTGATCCACAGGTAGTAGGATGTGAATGTCACACTAGACCTGGCTTGAGCATTTAATATCTCAAAGCCCACCCCCAAGTGATGCATGTCCTCCAACAAAGCCACACTTCCTCTAACAAGGCCATACTTCCTAATCGTGCCACTCCCTCTGTGTCTCTGGGGGTCACTATTATTCAAACTGTCACAGGAGGCTTTTCCAAGGAAAGACAAATAAAATATAGTGTTATGGAAGAAACAAAAGAGAACCTAGAATGGGAGGATTAAATAGGGGGATAGGAGAGAAGGCAAAGGTAAAAAGGGAATATGGAGAGGGAAAAAGACTGAAGGTCTTTGGAAAGCAATATGGAGGCCTAGTACTGTAGAAACTTCCTAAAATATATAATTATATGGAAGGAGTCTAAATGGTGTCACCAAATAATGGGGAGGACAATGCCCTAACTAGACATCTTTCACCACTACAGGAGACCTCCAGTGCCAGGAATAGGTCACGTTTAGTTGAATTATTGGCCAAAGGGACCATATAGAAACTCCCAAACATCACAGACTACTAATAGCCAAGGTAGCTGGTTACGCTCCACAACTGGTTAATTCCACAACTGCTGAAGCCAGCACTTGAGTATCTCACTGAACAAAGAAAACCCATGCTGTGCATAACTAGTGCCTTCATCCCTACTGGCTAGTATTCATGTTAGGGGACAGTATTTTGTATGCTACCACTTAGCAATGGCAAGTATGAACTCAGCTACAACTCTTGAAACCCACAATGGTGACCTGTCTACATAATATAATGGGGGTAATAGTGGCATAAATATTGTGGGAGTAACCAACCACTTTTTGATTGGATTTAAGACACATTCCATGAGATGGAATCCATGCCTAACACTGCTAGGGTGGTCAAGAACCTGCGTCTGGATAAGACCTGGTCCTAGAGGTAAATCAAATTATACCATTCTGCTTAAGAAACATGGCAATAAAATGACTCCTAATGACATTCTGATATACTCAGATCAGTATCTATTATCAGAGAAGCTTCTTGAAGAAGATGGAAACTAACACACAACTAGACAATGCACAGAGAGTGACAGACTTTCGAGCACTCAGTCTTAAATGTTATGTCTTCATCAAATCCCTCCTCTCAGGGCTCAGGGGGTTATGTAGAAGAAGGTATAGAAAGATTATAAGAATAAGAGGTAATGGACGATTCCACGAATCAGTGTCTTCCAGACACAAAAAGATTAATCAATCAAAGTAAAACCAAACTTCAGTGATCAGACCTCACGGTTATTCAAGACCCACTTGGTGGGAGCTACATGAAGATCTGACATAAGAGACTGATGGCACTCACAGGGCCTGGACATGTCCAAGCAAGGCTGGGTTTCAGCACTGAGAGGGAGAAGGAGGTCACACACCTAATCAAGAAACTATCTTCAATTAATACCTGTTTGCAGAACAAAAATTAGTTTTCTACAATGGAGTCTCATTGGGTATTTCAACCACACTTCAGAAGAAGGCCTATACCAAGGAGCAGATGGCCAACACAAATGAATGCAATGGTATTTTTGTAGATTTTTTGGTCTCATATTGTTTTGTTTGGATATTTCATGTCTTATGGATCTTTTGCTTATTTATTTTGGTTTTAGTTTTTATGTGTGTTTCTTTTTTTGTTTTTCTTTGTTTTTTAAAGAGAGAGAAATGGGAAAGGCCTGGATTTGGGTGGCTGAGGATGAGGAGGTTGGGAGGTATTAGGGAAAGAGAAAAGCATGATCCAAATACACAATGATCACTTGAGTAGAGAATGCTTCAGAAATAAGAATGACTAATAAATACTATTAAAAGTAGAAAAAAATAATGCTTTCTTATCCTATTTAAAAACTGAAAACAAATAGCCTTGCCTAGGGTACAAACAATAAACACTGGCTAGTGGAGATAATTCACTTTACTACTTGCGTAAATTCTGCTGCTATAAATATTTGCGATATCGTCAAGCCCAGTGAAGCCAGCCAGCATCCAGATTTCCCTGCATCTTTAACTGACAAACAACAATGTTATAATTATCTTTAAGTACATTGTAAAGTGCTAACATTTCCAGCACACACCCAATTTATTTTGGATTTCTGCTCTGCATTTCCTGAGCTATAATGATAACTATAATGCCATTTTTTGGTTTTAGCTCAATATTATTTTTTCTAAAGTGTAGTAAATTTGCAGAAGAATGGGGCCTTTTTTTTACACAAATCACAGCAATATGGAAATATTGTAGCAGTCATGATTGCACAGTGCTAGGAGAGAATCGAATCGTCAATCTCTTTTGAGACACCTAAGCATTTCAGTCGGTTTCTCACAGGTTGTGAAGAAAACCTCATTCCCTTTGCAGTCTCACTCTGGCAACTTTATTCTGCAAGAGGGGCAAACCTAAATACACAATGTAATTAATTACACTGTGCAAAATCACTCGTTACAGACACTCAGCAACAACTGTTCACAGTTTGGTGCCCACGTCTCTTCCACATCAACAGAGGCACAGTTGTTTTGATTGAAACTAGATTTCCACTAAGGGTTGTGAGAATCAGCCTTTAAGCAGCTGCTAATGGCCCCACTGTGTAACTGTCACAGCTTTACGCAGCTCTCACCAAGCGGGTATTAAATAACCATGAGATCTGACCATTGGGGTTGGGTTTTGCTTTGATTAGATGATAACTGTGCCTTTGTCTTTCCCTCTTGGAAAAAGAAGTATGAGATTTTGGGGATATAAAAGAAAGGAAAGGTCATGGCTTAATTGCGACGAGTTTGTGTGTGTTTGGCAGGGGTTCAATAGTGATGGTAGGTTTTGTTTCCCATGACACAGATTGTAACTATCAGGGAAGAGGGGATTGCAATTCAGAAGAGCCCTGCTAGTCCCTCCCCACATCAGATTGGCCTGGGGGTAAGTCTGTGGGGCATTTTCTTGATTGGTGATTGATATGGGGGGACACAACCCATTTTGTCTAGTGCCACCCCGGACAGGGAGTCCTGATTTTACTTAAAAAGGCAATCTGAGAGAGCCATGTAGAGGAACAATTCTCTATGGTCTCTGCATCAGTTCTTGCTGCCAGACTCTGGTCTCAGGTTCTTGCCGTGACTTCCCTCAATGGTAGATTGTGATATGGAAGTATAAGGCCAATAAATTCTTTTCTCCCTAAACTGCTTCTTGTCAGAATGCTTGACCACATCAAGTGAAACAAACTAACAAAGCCACATTTGTTATTCTTGGAATAGTTCATCTCCAAGGGCATTTGTAACTGTAATATTTTATCATTAATCTAGCCAATGCAGATAACCAGAAAACACATGGGTTGGTTACATCAGCAAAGTTAGGGGCTACCCTAAAACAGTCAGCTTAACAACGGCACCGAGGGGTAACGCTGCTATTGCCAAATGTTGTTAATTTGAAGAGTCAAAAATTACTATAAATAAAAACAAAAATGAGAAGGAAACACACTCTCAGGATCTAGAAGCAGACATACTGTTGGTACTAGATTGGAAAGAGAAAACTTCAAGCTAAACAGAACACATTTGCATTCTGGAAGCCTGAGGCAGCATTAGCAATCAGGGCTAGAATACCCATACTTTTGTTAAGATTGCTTGTAATTTGCCTGTCATATCATTATGAAATTTAAAATAGCCAGAACAGAATTTCAAAAATCATTATACTAATCCATCTACTACGGAAGCAGCTTCCCCCCCCCCAATAACCTATGCAGGTACTTCTGCTCAAATTCCTTTTTGTTGTGAAATTTAATTTTTAGTTTGCTTACGTGTTAGTGGATCTTAATAAATTTTTGTATGCCTTAGTTTTAGTTAACTCACCCCTACTTCTCTTCTACACCCTTCTAGTCCCATCCTGACTTAAACAAGTAACCTCTGGTGCATCTCTCCCCGTTTTTCATATTACATGTGTTCTACTACCCGCTTCTATTATTAGTTACAATTCATAAGAATGTTTTTGTCCTCAAAGTAAATTTTTATGTTGAAAATAAAGGCTTATCTTTGAAACAGAGTTAACTGTTGATCCAATTATCCTTCCAGCTCCTCACCAGCAAGCAGCACAGAGATCCCCATTCACAAAGAGTTTATATTCTAAAGTTAATGATAGAGAAAGCCTAACAGGCTAAGTATTGTTAGCTGACCAGGGAGGCAGGAACAGCTTAATAAATCTACAACCAGTATGGCTACATAGACCCTTGTATTCAGAAGAACGGAGTGGTTTTTTTTCCTTCATTCTAAATAACTTTAGAAAAGGCTCTGCATTTTCCCTGTGCACAGAGACTCATGGACTGCATGGGCTGTCCTGTGGGGAAACAGAGTTGAAAACCAGAGGGCACTAGACCCATGAGATGCTTGGAAGGCCATTCTGTAAGAGGGGACATCATTGCATAGAATGTTGGCATCTCAGAGGAACGGCAAAGCTTTCCATGACTGCTGACAAATATAGGAGACACGTGATGGTTGCAGATTGGGCCAGCGAGGCTGGCAAAGCACGTTTTGGGAGGAGGTCCTTGGGATAGGCTGCCCTCAGAAGTACAGCGTGAATATTCAAGGTAAAAGGCATGTAAGAGGAAATGTATTCTCCGGTAGAGAGACACAGGAGAGAGTGCTCACTGTGTTATGAAGTTAGGTCAAGAGACAGCAGTTGTAGAAACCTATGTGACATGTATGTCTAGATGTAGCTATGTAAACATATGCTCATATCTCTCCTTCCGTACTGAGAATTTCTGACGTTAGGCAGAGGAAACACATTAGAGTGAGACCTCTGTAGACATGGAACAAGAACTCCCAACTCAGGAAATACACACAACAGAGCATGTCCAAGAAGAGCAAAGTCCGCTTGAAGGCAGGGCAGACAGTGAGGGATCAAACAGCCATTCCAGGTTACCACACACCAATAGAAAACCCATCTTTTTGAAGAGTGTCTAGACAAAGGCCTGCTCTACTCACTCTGATATGCCAGAGTATCCTCTTTCAGCATATAGATCATTTAGTTTTCATTAGCTCAAAGAGACCCACTTCAAATCAGAGCACTGTCCTGCCACTTCAATGACTGGGCCCCTGTGGATTTCAGGTTTCTCTTTCAAAGTAGAAAGCTGCCTATAATCGGTTCAGTTCCTCTGACTAACAACTCTAACCACAAGGAGCATTTTCGGTCACTGCAAGGACCTCACTTTAATTATGAAGACCTTGACAGAGAAGACCTTCTTTGGCATGTCAGGGTTTCTCAGAATCAGAATTTGTTGGTTCATCATAGATAAACGTTTCTGAGTCCTTGCCAGGACCAGAGGAAGAGCTGTTACATTTGACCCTCAATATGACACCAGCTTGGATCTCCTAACACAGGCATTTCCCTGGGCCTACTATCTGCTCTTCCTGGTCTAATGGGGACCCTGTTCTCTACATGTCCAACAGTGAAAGCTCTTGGATTTTAAGCCATTTTGGGGGCCCTCCTCAGTGCCAAGCCACCTATGCAGGTCATTAGGGTTCGTGGCACAGAACCGTCCCTCTTGACTCTGAGACACTAGAGCGGTGGCACCAGTCTTGGTTGGCAGGCCTCTGAATTTAGCCTGGAGGCATAGGTCACAGAGTCCTGAGACTCTCCACAGACTGCCACATGGCCTCAGACAGCAGAATCAAGACACCAAGGATCTCAGACAGCAATATCAGGCCCTTACAAACTCCTGTTTCTGGAGCTTGCTCTGTGAGGCCAACCCTGAAGGAGCAGCAGCTCTCGCCTCTTTCTACTTTTTATTCCCTGATCTCTCTTCCCATCAGGATTCTACGAGACCAGATTCATTCTAGGGTCTCCCATCATGCAACTCTTCCCCGGAGGTTTAGATTAGCCCTAGAATGAACTTGCCACTTTCTCCAGCATGTTCTCCCTATTAGTCTTTTCCCAACACAGCTGGGATCCTGTGTCAAGGTCCTTTTCCATCACCACAGTCACCCTCCTGTCTTCCATCAATCAATCAATCAATCAATCACCCAGAGGTGTCACTTCCAACCCCCGACTTTCATTCTTCTCCTCCTGTTCCAGCCTTTACAGATACAGTCCCTGTCTGCTTTCCCCCAAACGCCCATGACCTCAGCTAACACAATGAACCCTTGCCGAGGGCTGCTGGCTCTGCCTGCTCTCAACTCCCAGCCCAGCCTCTTCTTTTGAAGGTACCCAGTTAATCTCCCTCCACGCACACTTCTGGAGAAGCCTGTTTTCACAGCACTTATGTCCTTCACGGAGCTCTCCTCGCTGAGTCTAAGCGGTCAGTTCACAAATGCCCCACACGGAGGGCAGCTTCCACGCCAGATGGGGGCCGCACAAACCTTCCCTATACAGCACCACCCTTTCTTCCCGCTGAAACATGTCTTCTAGATCAATCGCATTTCCTTGTGTTTGTCTTGCTTGACTTTTTAGATGGCTTTTAAGCCTTTTCTGTCATCGATACAGGCGGGCATTTATTCTGAAATCCTGTACATTTTCTCTTGCAAGCGTCTTTAAATATATTCAAAAGCGGAGAGGAGCGGTTAACACACAAAACTTTCAACTGTGATAAACGGCTGGCTTTGCTTCCTCCCCATTCCCACTCACTCTTCTCTCCTACAGGATTTCTTGAGAAAGTTAAGGCGTACCGTCATCTGCAACTATTTTTGGATGTGCCTGTGCACGGCACTGTATGAAGAAGAACACGGCTGCTGCGTTGAGCAGTCAAAGCCTGGCTTTGGAAGAGCCTCAGAGAACTTCCAAGTGTGCAGTTGTTTTGCTTATTTTTTTCTTTTGGTTACTTTAAAAAAGAGATTTTGGTTTGTTTGCATCAACATTCAAGTAAGTTCCATTTCTTCATAACTGTCTGTTTTTACTGTGGAGGTAGAAAATGAAGGCACTTCAGGGAGATTTTAAAATTCCGCCTCTATGCTCTGCAAATTCCCAAAAGACTTGGACTTGATTTAAATTTTGAAACAGTGACTGGAAAGGTGTCATTTGTGGCATTAATCACACGAACTTCTACACTACAAAGGCACTTTAAAAATCAGAATTTCGATTTCAAGCTGAAGGGCACGCTTAGGAACGACTCCACACACTCTCACTGCCTGATTTGCTTCATGTATTTAAGTTCAGCAGGGATGACTGTGATTTCTGAATCTAGATCACACTACCAAATCTTATCCATCCATGGTCACATCTTAAAAAAAAAAAAGGAAATTGCTCAAGAACATTCTTTTGTACTGATTTTCTTGTGGTAAAATTTAAATTAGGTGTTGTCTAGACGGCTCAGCTGTTCTTGCTTGCGGCTCTTCTGAGTGACCCCAGTCTGGGTTGCTTATAGCCACCTCTTAACTTCAGTTCCAGGGGATGCAATGGCGGTCGGCATCCTAAGTATTGTATTCATGATCACACACACACACACTCACACACATGCAGACACGCACATGCACACACTCACACACGTGCACACACACACATGCGTGCATGTATGCACACAAAGCCATAAAATTAAAAATTAAATCCTAACAAGAAGTGTTAAATTAACCCAACATGACAACTCTAGTCGAGAGTTCATGATGTCAACCTGGGTGAGGTGGGTGGCAGACTGAAAGCAAGCGGGGCTTTCATCAGCACTGTTCTCCTTCCCAGGGAAACACAATATTTCCTTGTTTATAAAAACCTACCCTACCTGAGCGTGGTGGCTCATAAAGTAACCCTAGCACTCACGTGGTCAACACCAGAGGGTTATTGTAAGCGTGAGTCCAGCCTTGGCTGCAGTTTGAGACTTTGTCTAAAAATGATAATTTTATTATGATTATTATTATGATTATTATTTTTCCAAATACAGAGAAAAGTGAAAATAACTACTCTGTTAAAAAAAATCCAAAACAGACAAACAACAACAACACAAACACACACAAGGGCCTTCAGAGTTTCTTCATTTCACTAGAGGGGAGAGAAATGAATAAATGCCTAAAGGCAAAGTCTGGTTAGTGGAGGCCTTCAGGCACCAATTGGGAGACTCCAGGCAGTGCCTTCAGCTGCCATTGGTGCTAGGCCTTTTGAAAGAAACGGGTCGATCTTCTATATTTAATATGAGAAAGAAAACAACAGAAGAGATCGGTGGTGAGCCTTGCTTGATGCAGTCACAGCTTGGTGACATTGTCAGCTAGATCTATTTACAGGACGCGTTCTTCAAACACATTTAACCTTCATCCGAAATAAGATTTTACAGCAGAAGAATCCGGCATGTTCTTTGTTAAAAACAAAACAAAACATAGGACTGCTGAGCTGGAACATTTTCTATTCCGATGACAATTTTTCATTAATATTCACGTGATAGAGAGATGTTCATGTGTTAAGCATAATGGCTGGCAGAGAGAATAGCATTAGTTCCAATTTGTCTTGAGACATTCCAGTTGGGCATAGAGGCAAAGAAAGACCACAGTACAATAATAGAAAACAGATTTGTTTATAGACAATGGGAAGCTCTACTTAGGGGTATAAAAGAAATAAAAAAACAGGTTACTTGGAAGCAATAACTGAAAAGATACTGGGAGGTGAAAAAATTACTTATTTTTACTTTCTGTGTATGGGTGGTTTGCCGGCATGCACATGTGCCGCACTTACATGCAGTATCCTTGCAGGCCAGAAGAGGGCATCAGATCCCCTAGAACTGGAGATTTCACAACCCCCCCTCCCAATAGCTATGAATGCTTTGAGGGTGAAAAAAGTCTGTCAAATATCTATATATCTATGTATCTATATATATAAATGACTCCATTCTTCTCTTTTCAGAACTATGGTACAAACAGAGCATACTGTTCACTCTTTGGAGCTAGGATTTAAAAAGGGGGAAATGCACTAACTTTATTGAGTATCTATCAGAAATTCTCCCTTTGAAGAACAAAATTATCCCACAACCTGTTCTGAGATAATAGGGATCCTAAAATAATGGATCACAAAGAATTAGAATGATCTCAGGAGATTTCACAACACTATAAAGCCCTGGCCCTAGAGGAGGCACGAGTTCCCCAGGAGAGACTTCACACACTTGGAAGGCATGTGTCATAATTAAATTAACATATCTATATCTCCTGGCCTTCTAATCCTTTTCTCTACAGAACCGTAGTAGGGCCCCAGGAAAGGTGGACAGATTAGAACATACACAGGTTCTTCTGCCTTTTTGGGCAAAGCTTTTACCTTCATCAGTTTGTCTCCTTGTGTCTTTGAAATGCAGGGAACAAACTACCATGAGAAATTCATGAACCTGGGTGCCAGGGCAAAGTCTGTCAGGGAGCAAACCCCACGGTCACCAGATCCTGCTGTTATTACCTGATGTTGTCTCATCTGTGAGCTCTCCAGTTGTTCAACCTGATGATTTGGGAAGGTCCTGGTTGGGGTTTGTCTTGTGTTTTTGGTGCCAGTCTGTCTGCAAAGTAGCTCATTAAGATATATGTCCTTTGAGGGCTCTGTTGAGCCAGCCATGGAATGCTTGCCTGGTGACAGGGGCAGGAAATGTCAGTTCTGATTGGCTGAGTGCTTTTGTTATTTGCTTTTCTATAGAGTGTGACTTGCCATTAGGTTTTGGATTGTAGTGTAATCTTTATCTCCATGTCTGAGGAGTGGAAATCCTTTGGCCTCTTCTTGTACACCTCTGCATTACCATCTGATAGGAGAGAAGATTCTTCACTGTCTAAGGCTGGTATAGCCATGGCTTTGTTACACTGTGGAATCAAAATGAAGAATAGGAAACTGTCTACCGCATTAGCATTTGAATCAATTTCTGAGATCTCTGTTGAAAAGCACGTAGACACAGGAAACACTGGTCCATGACACCAGGTACTTGGAAGAATTTTTGTTGGCCATGCCCCTTCTACGTTCTAGGCCTGTACTTATTTTTATTTTTGATTTGTCATTATTGGGTATATTTGTGTGGGGGTGTGCATGCTACAGCACACATATGGGAGTCAGAAAGGACAAAGTGAGTGGGTTCTCTCTTTCCACCTGTTGAGGCAAAATTTCTCATTTCTTCTATGTTATATGCTCCGAGCCAGCTCAAACTTACCAGTGTTTCTTGTCTCTGTTCCCCCTCTTGTTTTAGGAGTGCTAGGATTACAAATGTGGGTACCATGTCTGGCTTCTTTTATATGGGTTCCAGTGCATTAATTCAGGTCCCGATTTTACCTACTGAGCCAACTCCATGGTCCAAATGTAATTATGTTTATACACGGTCTTGTTTATTAGTTGGTGAGCATGATCATTAACTTAATGGAGGCTGAACATTTGACGGAGGCAGCGGCAGTCCCACTAAGGACTGATCTATATAAGAATTTGCCAGACCACACAGTAAAAGGCTAATGAATGACCTACAAACCTCAAGGGTGGACTGAGGTTTGACACTTTAGAAAGGTCAATGATCTACAAACTTCAGATCAGGAGATCCACACAGCAAACCGGCTGGGATCAACTACTACCAGACAGAGGAAGTGACCTGCAGATAGAATCTTCCATCCCCAAAGCTCTCCCTTCCAATCTTATAAAAACCTCCATCTCCCACAGCACAGGCACACAGTCCCAGTTCTGCAGAGAGACAGTGACCCTTCCGTTGCTCTGGAGATGCCTGTCGGCTTTCTCTCATCTCCACGCTGTCTCCAACCCCTACCTAACAGAGAGTACAGAGAAAATAAAATCCTCCGCCAACCTACTCTGGGTGAGTGCGGTTGAGTGCCATCTCCAGGGAGCTGTCAAGATGAGATGTGTGGCCCCATGCTGGGTATTGGTCTCACTGGTCGCATCAGACAACAGCATTGGGCAGAAACTCAACCTGTCTCTAGAAGGCCTAAAATTAACTAACTAATGTATGTGTGGCCACTTGATTTGCAATTTATCTTCATTGTGTGATAAAATTTCTTTTCGCATGCCTATTAAAATCTATGGGCTTTTTTGTTTGTTTGTTTGTTTGACTGGATCTCACTCTGTAGCCCTGCCTGATCTGGAATTCACTATTCAGAGAAGGCTGGCCTCTGTCTCCCGTGTGCTGGGATAACAGGCATACGCCACCATGTCTTGTGAAGGCATTGCTATCCAGCTTTTCGACTTACAGGTTGCTGTGCTCTGCTACCTTCAATTCTTGTCAAGGACTTAATCTCTGTCAGTCCTAAGGGAAATGTATACAGTGAGATGCTGACTCTGAGCTGGTTGATTAGGATTCCAATGCTAGTGTGGAAACTGAGTTAACAAAATCATCAAAAACATTACGAAAGTTTAAGTATAGCCAGATGCACTGTACCTAAATGTCATTTTAGAAGTCATTTGTTTTTACTGCATCATAAATACAATTTTGAATCTAACTCTTTGTCCGCAGATTTGATTTGCTAAATCTATAACTGTCTGACCTTATAAAATTTGGGCACTCTTCTTAAAATCTATCGAAATGATATATATGAGCTAGTTCATAAAACATTAAAATGCTGAAAATATACCATTATGAGATAATTGTGATTTTCTCAAGCAAATATGTTAGAGAGACAATAAAGCAAAAACCTTTTTTTTTATTCATTCAAAGCAACATTCATTGGTTGTACAAGCATGGTTAATTTACAAGGTTTGGTATCAGCTACAAAGATTCTGATAAGGACTTTATTCTATAGTAGATTCTGAAAAAGAAAATAAGTTTTATTCATTTTTCCCTTGAAGATTCACAGGTAACAAAATAAAAAGCATGAAATGCTAAGGTTTATCTCCACCACAACACACTGTTTCAAACACACTGAGACATACAAAAATACAAATGTGATCGAGTTGTGAGTCTTCCTTGATACATGGAGATTCCTAAGCACAAATTTGCTGAGATGTTTATAATCTTAACATCAGGAAGGATACTTAAATGTCAGCAGGTTTGAAGACAGTGGGGTTAGATCATTCCTTCACAGTCTGCATATAGTGAAAGACCGGGACATAAGATTTTAATCATTGGTCAGAGAAGGAGACCTGAGACACCCTTCAGACTCTGGACAGAGGCATGTCATCCTGCCTCCAAGAAGACCATTAAATCCAAACTACCTGAAACTGGCTGTCGGAGTTTAGACGGCTTAACTGTAAGAACAAAGCCATGCAAGTTTCTGACATGTGTCACCGAGCCTTCTCCTGGAGCAGCAAGTCCGTACGGACCTGTCAGTCACTTGGACAGAAGGAACACCTTCAGGGGAAAGCAGCTTATTCAGATTTTAGGAAACAGCACCAAGTTTGCCTAGACAGACAACCTTTCTTTAAGCAGGTTGTTCATAGTTACATAGCTATTACTCCAAACTGAGACAGACCCCCAAACCATGGGGATAAGGGAGGCTCACAGGGACTAGAAATCTCAAGAGAACTGCTAGGCTTGGGAAAGTAAGACCCAGAATGCTCCTCCGCAAGGTGGAACCTAGTAAGCAATTCCTGATGAGAGGATTCACCCTTGTAGAACTCCCTAGAAGGTGGACAGCAGGTGCACTCCTCAGGTCGTTCAATGGTGTGACTCCCTTTGAATCATTCATGCTCCCCAAGCAACCACAATAAACTCACTGGCCCACTAATAATATGAATAGAGTAATTTCTTTGGCCTGTCACTGGTACCTATCGTGGGTGATGTCTATTCACCCATGGAAAAGTCATGCAACACTCATGTGGTCTCTTCCAAGCATTGATCATCTGGTGCCATCTTTATTTTTGTAAACATAAAGGACTGCAGGTTGTTATTACCTTTCCTCTTTCCTTACAGGTTGGAATGTTATTTGGAATCTGATATCATTTTCTTTGTGAGTTCTTCCAAGCCGAATTTGGTGAAATCAGTCAGTGTTACTGATGCCAAAAATGTCAGTTTTACAAATATTTAGGATGTGCCTTGTGATGTGATAAGGTCACTTCATTTTCTGTATTAGACTGTATTATACCTCTTTGGGAGGACTTGTTTTGTGCACTGTATGAGTTGGGTCCTACAGGCGGAACTAGAGATTTCCCTATGGACATTATTAGCCTGTGCTATCTGTAGCCGCGATTATTTGCCTGTGGTTGCTGTAGTCCCATTATTCGCCTGTGCTATGCTGTGACCGCCATTATTCGCCTGTGCTATGCTGTGACTGCCATTACTCGCCTGTGCAGTTCTTTCTTTTGGTTTCCTCCTGACTTTCCATGCAGTCTCTCTAGTCCACTTCAGAAAGGAATTTCACTCTAAGAGAGGCAGTCACACTGGGAGCATGGACCAGAGACAAGTTTGCAAGCACACACGATGAAGCTTCACCTTGTAGAGTAAAGGCCACTCTGGAATCGGTCAAGGGGCACGGCTTCTGGTTTCCACATGTCCATAATTTACAGGCAATTAAACAAGGAAAGGAGACACCTTCTCCAGTATAGCTTGGTAGTCTTTCTTTCTGTGTATGGGAACTCTTCTTCAGTTCCTAAGGATTCAACTCTTCAAAGTATACTTCATAACTTGTAGAAATTGGATCCCCAAACTTTAAAAAGAAACGGGAAGCCACTTTTTTGTTATTGTTTTTGCTTGTTTGCTTTTCTTTCCCCCTGAAACCCTACAATGGTCACAGCAGAAAGAGAGGGAAGACTTGGCCTAGAAATGGAAATGCCAATTACGGTTGTATTGTACAAGCTGACTGACTGCCTTTGTAAACGACAGGTCAAATGCTCAGCGGTGTCTCACGTACAGACTTTCCACGCTTTAAAAGAAGATGAAGAGTCATGCAAGCCATGTAAGTGGGACCCAAGATTAATCACTTTCATAACAGATGGGGCGTTTCCCACTGGGAGATGGGCCTGGTTTACAGAAATAAAGCCTTTGACAACACTGCCACCTGCTGGGGGAAAGTACAGCGCCTCCATAACGCCTTAACTGCCTGCCCGCTTGGGTGTACTCGCTCCAAGAACTTGTTGAGAACTTGAACATCAGAGCAGAGCACCTGTAGGGCACCTTAGACAAATCAGACACCGAGAGAGATGTATAGAGAGTTCCGAAATCTTTTCTCAAATCATGAGCTATTTTGAAAGAATTACGTGTCATTTGGGGACAGATCTGATTGAACTGGGACCCACAGACATTAACACAGTTATAGAAATAAGATATTTCCAAATAATGCATATTAAAATTCTCTTATTAGATTAATGTTCTATTTTATTCTCAGAAGTGGTCTCACGTGTACCATATATGATACATATGAAGTCCCAGATGTGTATTTTTTGGTCAAAGATTAGCACTCAGGATCTGCGTAAGCAGGTATAGGTAACAGGACAAAGAAGTGATATTCTCAAGACAAGAGAGGACAAATGCGTTACATTTAAAAGGTGTTAAAATTGCTGTAGCATTTTGAGAAATGCACAAAACTGTTCTAAATTGACTTAAGCTGGCTGTGAAGTTTAATCTTGGTGACAACTTGATTGGATCTGGACTCGAGGGAGAGACACTGTGGGCATACCTGCGAGGAATCTTCTTGGTTACATTAACTGAAACAGGAAGACTGCCTCTGACTGTGGGAGCAGCTTCTGGCAGCAACAGAGACACAAGCAGGTCTGGGGGAAAAGCTTCTTGTCTTATTGGTGAACTCATCTACCCTGTTTGCATCTCTCTATGACTTCATTATCTGCGGCTGCCGCTGCCATGGGCACTGCCAGCCCTTACTAATGTGAGAATCTAGACTTGTTGACCTTTCAATGTAGACTTAAGACTGGTGGCTCCCCAGGAATCCTCCAGGCTTGGAGTACTGCTGAGGAGTCCAGCCTAGGGGACTGGGTACTGCCAGTTCTCAGCTTATCCAGCATGGAGGCAGCCGGTGTCGGACGACCCAGACTGTGTAATGTAAGGCAGTACAGTAGATCTTCTTTTAACATGCATTCATCTTAATTAGTTTGTTTCTCTAGAGAACTCTGATTAATACACTGGCTAAACTTAAAATACTAATTTATGAGATAAAACATACATTTTTTAAAGGATTGTCCCTACACAGACAGATACTTTGCTATTATTTCTTCATATTGAATATATAAACTTTTGTCAATGTTATGATGAGCTATTTTTCAGTTAGAAAAACAGAATTTTGGAATTCAAAATTCTTTTATTGTTAATAGATAATAATAGATAAATAATATTATGAAGTTAGATTAAAATTCTCCTTCTCCTTCTTTGTCTTCATCTGTTTCTGCTTCTTCTTCTTCTTCTTTTTATTATTATTACATGCATGTGGCAATCAGATGACAACTTGGTGAAATTGACTTTATTCATCCACCTTTCTGTAGTTTCTGGAAGTCAAACTTTGGGTTTCTGGGCTTTCACAACAAGCAACTGTACCCACTGAGTCATCTACCCAGCTTAAGATTAGATAATTAAATGTCTAGTTTGCTCTCTATTTGTGTGTGCGCGCATCATAAAATTACTAAGATAACAGGAGCACTGTTCACAGGAGGCCATGCTATGCGTCTTAACTCAGCAGATAAGACATTTGGAAGAGAGAACTCACTCTAGCTGTAAAGTAGTGCTGCACATCAGTGTGTGCTGACTGTGATACGGTGCTGGACCAGTAAGCCTCGGAGAGATGCGATGTGATGGAAAGAGCCTTAGGATTTTTGTTTTATGCTTTCCAGATATGTGTGCACATCAACATACAGAACTGATTGTTTGTAAATAAGAAATCTCCGTGTTGTCATATAGCACTAAGCAAAAGGATGTGCAAACAGTAACAAAACCTGTTCGATTTTCGACTTCAACATGTTACATCTTACAGGAACACAGAAGGCTAGCATCTCTAAACTACAGCTATTATTCTTTTCTGAAGTAAATATATAAATTTATCTGAAGCTACACGTTAAATTTAGCCAAAAAGTAAAATTCTAAGGGGTGAAGATACAATGCTATTAAATAATCACATCAGAATTTTAAATCACAGTCTACTATTATTCAATTTTCCCTTTCCTTATCTTAAGCCAAATATAAAGGAAAAGCAGGTCATTTAAATGACACTATAGTATATATATGAGATCTCATTTCAGGTAGAGCATCAGTTTATAGCAATCTAGGGATTATGTAAATGATTCAGATGAGTCACCTAAATTTATAAAGAATAAATATAAGAGGTTTGTGCTTAATGAAAACAGCTATACACCAAATAAAGAGTTGACCTACTTTTAAGGAAGTCTGGAAAATACATAACTAAAAGACATACATTTAAGCTGTATGGCAGGTACACTTTTGATCCAATTATTATGTATATGTATGCGATTACAGTGGGGGCAATGATTAGATGCACCCAACCACTTCACATTCCACAAAGTTCCACTTTTTGCTGTTTATTGAAACAGGATCTCATGTAGCCCAGGTTAAAAAAAACTAGACATGTAGCCAAGGATGACCCCGAACTTCTGACCTTCCTTACCAGCTTCCCCAAAGCTGAGGTTACACTCCAGGCTTTATTTCAAGCAGTGTTATTATAACAACTAAGAGGACTCAACCCCAGTCTCATCAAGTCTACAGTTTACGTAAAACAACAACTAGGTTATTCATAAATTGCTATCTTTTTTCCTGTAAGTTTCTTAAAAACCTTTGAGTTATAGCAAATATGTCTATCAATATCCTTCTGCAAAACAAATAAAAGCTTTACCCTTTCACTTAGGATGTTAATATATTTAACAAGCACCCAATGAGGCTAAATCTCAAACCTGACCTTTAAGGAGAAGAAAAATCATCAACCTTATAGCCTGTCAAAGAAAAGGTATAAATGCCTCTGGAGATAAGGAAATTTGTCAAGAACACAAAAAATGGAGCATATTTCCTCCCCAAACTCAATATTCTTAAAATTTTATGTACAAACTCCAAGTAAAATCACCCTTAAGCCCTTCTAGATCTGGTGAGAAAAGTGGTCTTTGACACTATTTCCCTCTTGGGTATTCCTATCCCTCAATATGGAATTGAACCAATCAGGAAAAGCCTCTTCTTGGTTTCAAAGGATCAGAAAACCAAGCCAAGTCACAGAGGTAAAACAGGGATGTGTTCAGAGAGACTGCTCAGAGGCAAAGGGGAGGCAGCTGTCATTGTTAGAATGGAATCACTTTGTGCCAGGTGTTCAAAAGGGGACGAATACGGGGTTTATATAAAGGAGGGTTCTAGTGGCTCGAGGGATAGCTCAGCTATGACTATTGGCACTGGCTGATCTTCCAGCAGACCTGAGTTTGTTTCTCAGAACCCACATGGCAGCTCACAGCCCTCTATAACTCCAGTTCCAGGGCATCTTATTCCCTCTTCTGGTATACAATGCTGCAGACATACATGCAGGAAAACCACCATGTACATGAAATAAAATAATACAATCTTCTTAAAGGGTGAATTCTTAGGCAAGATTTTCTGGCATTAAGAGGGTATCTCCTAACTCTGGCTCCTAGTTGTATTCCATTTATGATATTCTTTTAACCAAAAGCAGTCTGTCAACAAAAGATGACATACTACCCATATCCATTAAGACTAAAGAATGAGCAAGATTCAAACAAAAACTCTAAAACAACAGACCGCATTTAAAACTTCCCAGCATCACCATGCTGGCAGAGGAAGAGGTTATCCAGATCCCTGTGCCAAAGGAGGGACTTACAGAGTCCCGAGCTTTCTCAGGTAAATTAAATATGCATACGCCTTGGCTTTTGTTATACACAAGGCAGAAACGAGGAATAGTTCTCTTCCCAACTTACCCAAACCAAATACGCTTATTTTAGTCTACTAATTTCTGTTTTATATATATTTTTGGAGTATAGGGAATCTGAGGCAGAGAGTTTATGGATCTTAATTGCCTGGTAACCTTTTATTGTGGTACAACAGCAGGCTAGTGCGTGACGGAGGGCAGAAGAGAAGTAAAGGTTACCTTACTGTTCCAAGCCATAAGACAACCCAACGCAAGAGAGGCTTCTGCTCTCTTAAGGAGGTAATCAAGAGCCGTGACTGTCTACAAGATGAGACACTTGAAAGGACTTTCTGAATAGACTCCATTTGCTCAGGGGTTAGTCCCCCAAACTGAGAAATGGGACCTCAGAAAACTAAGAAGTCTCCAGAAAGGAAACAATCAACAGAGTGAGGAGGAAGCCCGCAGGGGTTCTTTCTGTCTACTGCAAAGGGCCCTTCATAACTCACTACACTACAGAAAAGTAGTCTCTGTGAGCCACACTATTTCCTAAGACACGCTTTAAGACAAACAAACCTGGAACTTGTCCAGGAATGGTTTTATGCTTTTCACTTTCTGACTTTTAGGGTAAAGAGCCTGTTCTCAAAACCCCAGGGGCTAGTCTCAACCATCTGAGCCAATACTCCAACGAAAGAACCAAGGAATGGTGGAAGGCAGAGACAGACCATGAACTCGACACACATGGAGAAGATGAGCAGATAAAGGCAAGTAGTGATGCCCAGTTTGGTCTTTATGTACTAAAAGAAGCATCTGTTTTGAATAGGAAGAACTGGAGTTGGGGAAGGGCATAATTAATGAGTACTCGTCACAGTGTAGCTCTGCCATCATAGTTTTGGCTCAAGCGCTAGCAAGATGGCCTCGTAAGCTGTGCACCTGTTAGTTGCTGTCTTCCCTCGAGGATGTATCGGGTTCCTATGAGGTAATCAGTCCTGGGTATAGCCGCTGCACTAGAGATAACTGCTCTCATTTGGGGGCCAGTTTGTCCTGCTTGGGTGATCTTTCTGTTCTTTGTGGACCCAAGTGCAGAATCAATGCTTTATTATTATTAATTATTATTGTTATTTTGGCAAAGGCCTTTTAAATCTTGACTTCTTCTGTTTCTCCTCTGCTGCTTTCTCCTTTCAAGGTGGATAATTTTTATGATCCTTCTTCTCACCCCAGCAAGTCGTGGTGATCCAGAATGTGCCTTTCTCTTAGCTCCCAGCAAAACAAGTAATAACATTCCTCAGACTTAATTGGGCAGCAATACTAAATGGTTTTCTGGTTTGTGTTTAAAAAGAGATTAAATATGCAGAGTTCCCAAGTCACCTTGTCAGGGATGTGAAGGAGAGACAGAGGCACCCTTATATTCTCTATTAGAAAATAATATTTCATATTTTAGTAAGGGAGGTGTCCATACGGTGCCCGACGTGTGTGCATTGTTAAGTTTGCTCTGAGCTAAATATAAAACTGAGGATTTAATCTAAGTGGCCACACAATCCCGCCCTTCCCAGCAAGCACACACAGAACTCAGTGCATACGCTAGTTTCTTGTTTCTGTCCATGGGTCTCAGGTATCACGAGTTCCTCTTCTTCCAGGTACACCCTATCCTTAAGTATATCTGTATCATGCACTTGGTTTGTGAAACTTTCTCATGCATTCGTTGCCAGAGTCTTTGTCTAGTGTGTCTGACTTTGGAGGTCTCAACCAGGTCCTCGGATGAAAGGTTAATGAGAAGAGTAGCAGTAATATAGGATATGAAGTTTAATATTGAGTATGGCCATGACATGAAGACAAAGCCTCACCCAACTTCCTGATTCCCTGTACTGTTGCTGTGTGTGGATGGGAATGTGGGGAGCTAGCTTCCAGTTCTTGCTGTCACTCTTGCCTTCGCCTCCATTGTGTACTCTCATCCTCTGAAAATATAAGCGAAAACCCACTCTTTCTTCCTTACCTTGTTTTGGGTCACGGTATTTTATCATAGCAACAATGAAGTAATTAATAAGACGAGTGAGGAGGAGACGCTCTCTTCGGTGGTGTGAGCACTGGCAAGGCGACACCCTCCTGCAACAAGCCCTCACCCATGTTCCTGTAAACAACCCCAATGACACAGACCGCCTCCCAAAAATGAACAGAACCAAGCAACAACCACAGAGAGGTCAGGAAGCTCAAAGGTAGAAGAGGAGTAGTGGTTAGTGGGAGTGGAAGGGAACAAGGAAGGTGGGGTGTGAACATTCACAAATATATCGCATACGTGAATGAAAGTGTCATTGGCAAGAGCCATTAGTACATGTAGCTAATGTATGCTAGTAACACATTATAAATCTGGTCTGGGAACGTGTCCAGTGCTCAGCGTTACTAAGACCGGTGCTGGGACACAGAGAACGTGTACCTCTCTCCAGCTTTGGTCACATGTATTCATTCTTTAGCTCCTTTCTGTTCTAGGCTGACCTCCTTCAAGTCGTTATATGAAACTCTGCTGTTTGACCTCAGCATACAAGAAAGTTCTTAAGCCCTTTTTTGAATAACTAAATAGAGTGTGTGCAAGTAGGTTCCACACAAGTGACAACTTGTCTGGGAGGCAGCTGTAAAAACATTGCCGGGCTTTACTGAATTCTAAAATGTTGACTTTGCTCCTCAATTCCACTGAGCAGAACCTCTTCTATTTTCTTACCCAGATAATCAGAAAGTAACAGAGGTCAGCACAGCTGAATACTTCTTAAAATATTATGTTGAAACCGGGCAGGGGTGGCGCACGCCTTTAATCCCAGCACTTGGGAGGCAGAGGCAGGCGGATCTCTGTGAGTATGAGGCCAGCCTGGTCTACAAGAGCTAGTTCCAGGACAGGCTCCAAAGCCGCATAGACGCCCTGTCTCAAAAAACCAAAATAATAATAATAATAATAATAATAATAATAATAATGATAATAATAATAATAATAGTAATATAAGTTTATGTTGAAGCAAATAAGGCTGTTCTTTAATGTCAGTCACGGTTTTCAATTGGATTTAGAGGAAAACAAATAGTTCTTTATAAACTTCAGTATCTTATCCAAGATGATCTAGAAGTTTTGACACATGGACACGTTAATGCTGGGCCCCATGCCCTCATGCCTTCTGCACAGTGGCTCACTTTTAAACTTTCAACATAGCTTTAATCAAGACTAATATCTGCTATTCTTCTCATGAACATTAAAAGTATATGAAAGAAATTCCTGACTGTCACATGACTTTTAGAGTTTCTAACAGACCTGACTCACTTATGTCAATATGATGATGGAATTTAATATTATTTAAAGGCGGCAATACATAATTTCATAAAATTTAGCCAGTGCCAAGTATATGAAATAGTCTACTGTATAGTTTATCCCAAGCCATCTAACAACTGCTCTTCTCAAAAGACAGAGTTGATTTCTAAACCTCGTACCCTTTCAATTATCTTCCTTCCCATATGTCTTTGTGTCTGAGCAGCGTACGTGGCAAACACCATCTTAATGTGCTTCTCACTGGGCAGTAACTTTAACCACACACTGTAATGCTGTGGTCCCTCTCTGAAATTAGCACATTTTAAAAATACTTTTGTGGCAATACAATGTGATTAAAAAAAAAAAAAAGCTCATTCTAAGAGACTGGGACTTTCGCTGGCCTTCACAGCCAGAGTTATTACACCTGGAGGTCACTGAAGGCTGCTGTTCTACTGTGTACTTAGCCTGTTTGTTTAACCTGCCTTTAAGAGAACAATGTGACAACTAACTTGACTTGCCCGGGATTTCCCATGTAACCAGTGTATCCAGCTTAAGCCAATGCATTGCTTTAATCTTAAATTATGGACTCTTCCATGCCCCTGGTGCAGAAAAATACATATGTGTTTAGATAGGTACCATTCGCTGCAAACAGCAAATAGGCTGAAAGCAGTCTTAGCCACCATAAATGTTGACTGCTATTTCCATAAAGGAGCCCTCATTCCCTTTTCATGTGACACTCTCTATGCTATGCAATAGAGGAAAGTGTAAAGCTCTTTGCCAGAGGCGGATATATTGTGTGTGACAGGGGGTCACGCACAAAACTCTAACATGTGACAGTCATGAATTTCTTTCATATACTTTTAATGTTCATGAGAACCATAGCAAGAGAGCCTCAGGCAGGCACAAGTTTAAGCTCACACGACAGGAAGACAAGGGGATGGAAGACGTGAGGGGAGGAGAGAATTCACACCTGGTTCACTCTAGGTTAAATGACACCAACAGGAAGTGGAAGTGCTTTGAGTTCTTCCTTAACCTGATGCTGGCACATTTCCTGGTGACTGGGTGCTCATTATTTATGATCACATATAATGTTCAAAATGATGACATACTTTGATGGTATGCATACTATGTCAAGTTCTAATGCCAAAAATGATTTCAGGAAAAGCTACATCACAAAGTAGGAATCCTCTATGATTATGATCAGAGTGTAAATTGGATTGCAACAGCCAATCTACCAATTTTAAAATGTAGGAACTACCCTGCTGTCGATGAACTTCTAAATGCCTTGTCTTGAATGGCACATGCTCTTCAGAGAATTCTTTCCTTGTCTGTCAGAGCTTTACCTTTTATTCCCAAATCATTTCTCCTTGTCTCTACTTAAAAAATGTCACCACTTCCTTTCACCTGTAGCATGTACTCCATATTCATGTCTTCAGAATCATTCAGCACATCTTTCTATAACTACTAATACTTCCTTTGCTATTTTAGCTTTCATTGTAAAGTTGACTTGCTTTTGTAATTTAGGATTGCTGCTTCCACAGCAGAATCCAGCAAATCTATCTGACTTTACACAGCAGTGGAATTTAGTGTGCCTTTCTCAGCCAAGCGAGGGTAGATTATGCCTAAGCAATAGGCATCTCAGACTGCATTGTGATGTACACAAATCAGCTTCGTTTCTTGCTCTTGGCACGAGTCTGTCTGAGGCCAGCTATGATTCCACCTTCCCTTCGCTCTGGAGCCCACAGCTGATGCAACATCTGCTATATGGGGACCTGACCAACTTTACAGCAGAATGAAAAAGGGTTTGGAAAAACTTGGTTTTAATACATTGACTCAGAAATGACACAGATTGGTTCCACTTTCCTTTAAATGGCCAGAGTAAGCCACATGGATAAGCTGAATCCAAAATAAAATAAAATAAAGTAAAATAAAAAAGTATATAGTCATTTCCCAGGGAGTGGCAGCAGCTGTTTTTAGCAATAATAAAATCACTACACTTGCCAGGAATGGGAGAGCTATAATAGACGGAATAAAACAACCATGTGGTTAATTCCTAGCTGACTTTTCCGGCCCAGGTGTTAATAACGTGGTGTGTCAATGGCGTTCTTTGGGTATTGAGGGTGTTTCTGCTGTGCCTCGCCACGTGATCTCAAAGCACATCCTGGCCCAGGCATCACACGGAGTCACTCGCTTACAACCACTGCCAGTTTGAAGCCCACGCCTATGGAGATGCATCAATAACAATCCAATTTCCTAGTGGGGCTTCGACAATGTGCTCCAACCATAGCCCAGTGTCATCTCCAGCCAATGTCCTCACTTTTGTCTTTGCCCTTGTGCCATCTCTCATTGCTTTGCTGAACCAGTTCTTGATGCACTGGGATTCAGCACTGCGAACCGACATACACTATGGAGGATATATCATCCAAGTCCTGCTTGGCCCTCTCCTGCCAAACCCAGACCTCCTGTCTCCAAATCTTCCTCAGTGGGAAATAACTCATAGACTATGCTTCAAAGGAAGTACTAACTGAAGAAGACAATGTAAATATAATGTACAAGGAAGGCAGATGGTCTGTCTGAACATGTGAATTTTGGCAAAAAACAAAAGGTGGTTAAATGCAGTGTGAACAGTACTATTTAAACAAGGTGTATAAATTACCAGTACAAAAATATAAATGAGGAAACTAGAAATTAGATATTAGAGAGAAATGATTCTCAAGTGTTTTGGTTTTCTACTTTTTATACTTTGCAGTATAATGAGTAAATGGTGCAATATTCATAACTGTTATAACCAAAGGACTTTTATGTTATTATACTTGAAAAATAATAACTAAGATATACGATTTTGAAATTATATATAGATGAGAACATGATGATTTATGTCTAAGCAGTATAACTTTAAGTGGATCAAAATATTATATATCAGACACTTCACTCCTCTGTAAAGTATAATCTAATAATATTTAATTATAAATCATGTTGCTATTAGGAATATAGTTAGGGTTTTTTTCTATCACATATATAAATAATAACATATATCAATATCATGCATACATATCTTTAGACACTATATTTCATTAATGACAAGTTTCTTTTTCTAAATTAATAACGGATGCATCTTTTGAAAATATTTTATAAAAAGGTCATGAAAGGAAAACCTTTACTCTTTAGATCAACAGGTTCTGAACTGTACACGGTTTTCTACCACCACTGTAGACACACGGGACTGCTTGGCACGCCAGGGGATGCACTGAGGAAATTGTAGAATGCCTTCCGTCAGCTGCGCAAGCATTTTTCTTGTAGTTTGGCTTTATGCAATCTGGAGTATGCAGGGAAATTTTACCAAGACATCCTTCGGTGTTTTACAGTTCCAAGTAAACACAACGCAGTAATCAAAACTGTACGATTTGTACGTTTTCTTTTACATTTTTCTGCTTTTGGAATCATTTGCAAGAGGATCCCTGAGATGAAATAATTAGCACGCTGCACAGTCTCCTTTGAACCTCCGATTCACTGCAAATCTTCTCAGGTTTATAATTATTGTAATCAAGCATTTTGATTAGGACAGGACACAGCACCGGAACTTTGGAGTCTAGGCCAGAAGACAGCACATCCACATCCATCCAAGCACAGGCCACATCCATGGGATCATGCAGTCAGCAGCCAAGTTGTCCCAGGGCTAGATGAGGCCTGTTGAGGCCTGTCTCTGTCTGGACAGTGAGCGAGCTCTGAGTTTGGAGGATGCTCTCCTCTTGCTAGGCTTGCATTCACTCTGGGCCAGCTGTCAGAGAGGCTGTGCTCTCTTTCACAGAGAGAGGCTGCAGTGTTCTTGTGAGGTGAGCTTCACCCTAAGGTTTGTGGGAGCTACATCTGTGTGGCGACAATCTTTTTCTCCCCTGGGAGACCCCTGGACTGGGTTGCATCACACTGTTAAGTAGTGTCAAGTAGTGTGGGCCCTACATAATGCTTGAATATGTTTCATAACTGTCACTGACCTGTGGCCATAACAATTTCCCTGTAGTTATACTACTACTGAGTTAGTGGTTGCTATTTGCTTTGGTTAGTAGGCTATACAGACAGAATGGAAGCAAAAACTGACATCTTAATTGAGCAAAAACGATTATTAAAATTTAGGCAGAGGCTAAATTTTAGGTGTGGTAGCACACACTTTTAATCCTAACACGTGGGAGGCAAAGGCAGGCTACTGTGATTTCAGGGCCAGCGAGTCTACATGAGTTAGTTCTAGGACAGGTGTGATAGCTACTGAGAAATCCTGTCTCAAAGAACAAAAACAAACAAACAATTTAGGCAGAGGTGGAAGAAGAAATTGTCAACCCCAGGCAGAAGGCAGAGGAAGGAAAAGGTTATTAAGGACATCAGTACTCTGGTGAGAGGAGCAGGCTGAGTACATTTTGTTCAGGCAAGTGATGGAACACAGAGCCAACAGTCTGCACGCTGTATCAAAGCTTGGCTGTGAGAAAAATATCTCAGCTGAATGAATGCTGGGAACAACGAACTGCCAAGGAGGGACAATATCCAGCTATTTTAGTGTTTCTAATTACGAAGCTAAAGTGCTGTGTTATAGGAAACACACACTGAACCAGCATGCTAAGAAAGCGCCCCTCATTAATGGTATTTTTAGTGAGCATTGAAAATTCCAGAATGGATTATTTATGGTTTTGTGTAGATAGAGAACCGGGAGGTGTGGAGGAGGAGAAAGAGACACACAGGAATAAATGAGAACTACTCTGATGCATTTGCCAGTTTAGATAAGGATGCTTATTTTAATCTATACCGTGTTCCTGACATCTCTCTCTCTCTCTCTCTCTCTCTCTCTCTCTCTCACACACACACACACACACACACACACACACACACACACACACACACGCCTGGACAGGACATTTCTGCATTGCTATAACTGTCTTCAAATATGCCTCTTACGGGGAAGGCCTTGGTCCTGCCTCCAAGTGATATATCAGACTTTGTTTACTCTCCATGGGAAGTCTTACCCTCTCTGAGGAGTGGATGGGGTAGGGTGGTGGGAAGGTAGGAGAAGTGGGAGGAGGGGAGGGAGTGGGAACTGAGAAAGGTATATAAAATGAGAAAAGGTCGTTAAAAATAAATAAAACAAGGGGTCTTAATCATGCCCAGCCATTCAATTATGCCTTCAGCCCAGTGAAAAGATTTTAATCACAGGAATTAGATAGCCATTTAGTGATTAGTTTTTAGAAGTCAGTGGAACAAGTAGGAGATGGCTATGCTATGCTTGTGGGTATATAATAAATAAAAAGAGAAAAGATGAACATGAAAAAAATATGCCCCTTCCTTTGCTTAGATATCTCTTAAAGAAGCACACTGCTCAATACAGCTGCTACCCCCAGTCTACAGGTGAGGGGCAGGACTCACAGAGGACCAGATGTCCTCGAACCATTTAAAGACATCAACCATATTCTTCAGTATATTCCCACTGCTTAGCTGCAGCTGTCCCAAAAGAGGTGGACTTACCTTTCGCTTTGGAAATCTCGCCTGTCAAAAAGAAATTACCCTTCACAGATATCACGAGTTGGTTCTAGAGAGTTCTACGTTTTCGAGAAAACTGTATTTATGGGTCTTTGAGTGTACTATTCACTGAACCCTTTTGAGTGTCAAAATGCCTGTTCTCTGTTGCGTGTGTTTTCATTCTAAATGTTGCTCATGTCTTGTCTCGCATCCGAGCCAGGACTGCACTCCTAGAACTTTCTCCATGTGTTAGACCTCTCTGAAGATCGGCAGTTCTTGACTTACGCACCTTCCTGTTTTCACATTGTTCCCTTTGCTTCCGTTTCTTGCTTCTTTCTCTCTCCACAAGCAGGCCTACTGTATCCGCTGGTTCTGCCTTTTCTGAGTCTAGTTAGCTGCACAATTTCTTGCTTCCCTTCATTTGTTTTGTTTTTAAGATCTATATTTTTATTAGCATGCATGTGTGTGAATCACGTGTGTGCAGGTGCACACAGAGGCCAGGAGAGCTTGTCAGATCCCCGGAGCTGGAATTACAGGCATCTGTGAGCTGCCAGGATTGGATCCGAACTTTGATCCCTTACAAGAGCAGCAAGTGTTCTTAACTTCTGAGCCATCTCTTCAGCTTATATGATCTGTTCTTAATTTAAACTCTTTTTATATTTTAGTTTCTCAACTAAATTAGAAAAGGTGATAAATATCTCTCTGATTTTTGTTGTACTTTGCTAATAAAATATTTCTGCATGTTAGTATCTGAATTTACTTAGAGTTTATTTTAATGTGTATATTAATATACTTGTTAAATTTATTCTTTTTTATTAAACATAGCACATTTTTGCAGGCCATGTTGGCTTTAAATAAATGAACCTGTTAGGTTCACTATTTAATTCTTATAATAAACTTGTAAGACTCCAAAATTCTTTAATTTCTGCTAGTTTCATCTTCTTGACTTAGCACGGAATTTTCTTTTATTGAAGTTCCAAACTTTGGTGTGTGTGTTTGTTTGTTTTGAGATGGAGTTTCTCTGTAGCTTTGGAGCTTGTCCTGGAACTTGAACACACAGAGATCCGCCTGCTGCTGCCTCCAGAGTACTGGTAAATGGTACGTAGAATGTATCTTTTAAAATACATTTGTCTCTAATCAGTGTGTCTAACTGATTTATTGTGACTAGACTTAGATAGATGTCGAACTTTCCTGTTTTCTGTGATTTTTCAAAACCACAGTTTTGTAAACTTTCCTTCTCCTGTCTTTTTTAGCTTGATTTTATTGTTACTTCATTTAGTAGCTTATCTTTCAACTAGATCACACATATTATGTTTTTGTACCATGTTTTATACATTTAGTTACATACAGTTTTAGTTTCTTAAGTTTTTGTATGCAAAATTTGCTGGGTTATGTCATACATGTAACATGTAGAATTTACATATGTGACGTATAGATATCATATATATATAAATATAATGAAACATACAACTCTGAGTATAGTATAAAAACATACTCTGTATTTCTTTTAAGTTGAACCATGTCTGCAGCTTACAAGTTAGTACCATAAAACATGGGACAACACACTACTTAGATTTCTAAATTAATTTTTTATATATACGTACAGGAATCCTTATGCATCCTTATGCATGCTTGTGTATGTGGGCACATGTGTACAAGGTTGCATAAGTACACATTCATGTGGAGATCAAAGGCTGATTGATATTGGGTGTATTTCTAGATCAGTTTCCACCCACAGACTAAGGCAAGGCCTAGTGTTGAGCTTGGAGGGCCAGCTCAATTAGTCTGCCAAGGCGGCTTGACCTAGGAATCCCCTAGTGCTTGCATGCATTGGGGTTCTAGGCTGGCCTCCCAGCCCACCCAGTGTTTATGTTAGTTCTGGGGTTCTGAAGTCCAATTATCATGTTTATGCAGCAAGTGTATCATTAGTTGGGCCATGTCCCCAGTTCTCAAACATTTATCATAGTTCTATGGATTGCATAATAGGTTTATAATTTCATACAACTAATTTTCAGTCTTATTTTTTTCCTCCAATGGTACAAATCCTATGAGTTAAAGCTCTAAGTGAAGATACCTACAATATAAAATCAACTAACTGGACTCACGGAAACAACAGCGTGCGGCAGTGCTTTGAACGAGCAGTGTCCCCCAGAGGCGCAGGTATCTCAATGCTTGGTTTCCAGGTAATTTGGGGGGCATTACGGAACTTAAAGGGTGGCCTTGCAAGTTGATCACCTTTGCTCTGCTTCCTCGGAGTGATTGAAAGTGTGGCTTCTCAGTTGCCGGCTTCTCCGCCCCCCTCACCATCATGCCCTTGCACCCTCCTTGAGCCATCAACCAGAATACACTCTTTCTTCCTTGAGTTGCCTGTGGGCCTGATGTTCTGTCACAGCAAGGGACTGGGAGCCAACACCGAAGCTGGTGTCAGAGCAACATGGCCTGCGGCCCAAAAAAAACTAACACACTGCTGTGCTTTGGGAGACATTCTCTTAAAGTGTTGTTTAACTAGTGATTGCATTTTCCACTTATTTCTTTGTAATTAGTGTATTTCATAGGTAGTCTGGAGTTTTACATAACTAGCATAAAGTTTATCTCTACTTTTTTTAAAGCAATTACCAAGTAAAATAAGTAGTGGAAAAAGCCTAAAAACCTATACTAGCATGCTAGGCTGTACCTCCAGGAGACACAAGCTATGGCTGGCAGGTTTCTTTGTCTTTGTCAAAGCTGGGGTAGTGAGGAGGGGAAGGACTATTTTTAAAGGGGATTTAAAATAGAAAAAGAGGTTAAAGTCATATTATATACATTTCCATATTTTGAGTTCCTGGATATTAGATATATTAGCTGTTAAATGTGAGGAACGCTCATTGTATATAAGTATGATTTATGTGTTCATGATAAATCAATGGGTTCTGTCCAAAACAGAAATGCTCAGAGCTTTCATACAGGCCACACACTGATGGCTAGCAATCGTTTTTCTGATTTTGGTTAATTTCCCAGAGTCACAAAAACTCCAGGGGAAAAAGGCTTCGTGGAATAATTTAAAGTGATGTTGATTTATTTTGATTTTACAGTCATTATTCAATTGGGTTCAGAAGATTGCAGTTTGGAAATTACAGTATGGAGTGGGAAGAGCTGCCCCCTGTGGATGCTAGAAAACCGGCTTCAACTAAAGACCTGAAGCCTGGTGGCTGGGCTGGGGTAGCTGTTTAATAGCAGAGTATTTGCCGAGCATGTGGGACCTGAGAACTTCCGTCTGCATTTTGAAACATGCAGTATTTTTGGATCCCTAGTGTGTGCCTTTTCTGAGGAGCACATGGAACAGACCCACTGTACAGCAGACATTCTGCAGGCTGGAAGCCAGCTCACTGGGGATAATGCCTTCTCTCGTACACTGAATCTGGATTTTTAACTTTTTAATGTGTGTGTGTGCGCGCACACGCGCGCCTCTATACAGTGGGTCCTGGAGATTGGCTCAGGTAGGCTGGGAGGCTTAGTAGCAAACACCTATATCTGATGAGTCATCTTCAGTCCTGAAATTTTGATTTTTTTTTTTTTTTAAAAAGAAGACACGAAACTAGAAGATACTGTTAGGGAAAGAAGAGGGGGTGGCTGGTTGGAGGGAAAAGGAGGGCAGGAGAATGAAGTAGGAGCCAATGCAACCAAACTGTCACGAAAATATCACAGCAAAGTCCATTTCTTGTACAATGAGTATAAGCCCATGAAATATCCTCATTTTGAAACTGAATGGCATTTTCACGGTAAGCAGTGCATGACATACCTGCCCCAGGCTGCCTCATTTGTAGAAGCTTTATTAACTGGAACACAGGAGGAATCGATGACAGCTGAGTTGTTCATCTTATAGCAGAAACCGCAGTCTGGATCCAGCATACACTCATTACAGTAACTGAAAAATGAAAGAAAACAGTGAAAGTCATGCTGACCTGGTCAACTCGTGCTTGTGACATAGCCACTCCAGAGGCCGCCCCCGCAGCTCATACTAGTTTACTTGCTTTGGCCAAGCCAAATGATATGACCAGATCCAGAGGATCGCTGGATGGTAACTCTCATCTCTCCATGCGGATTTGAGCAAATTTGTAAGCTACTATGTGGGAGGGGGTCAGAGAACAAGCCTGGCAGACCTGCAGTGAAAAGATTGCTTTCCTCAACCACTGAGAGCTGTTCCAGACTGGTCTGTCTGAATCCAGCCTCGATTAGTCTTAAGTTACAATAAAACATTTATTTCTTATAAGTGTCTCTCTCCTCCATGCTCCATCTATATTCAAAACTGGAAATGTCTTCTCCCACATATATGTATATATACACACATATATATGCATCTATATACATATATACATAAACACATATATTTAAAATGAGAGGCCAGTTTTGAAGTAAATCTTTAGCAGAATTGCAAATATCCCAAACCCAGCCATTGTGAATATCTTGGTGGAGATTTGCATATGTAACACTAACATATTGAGTTCCAACTACACACTAATCATACCTGGAAACAAATGAGTATAGGAAGAAAGGCTAATCTGAGCAAATGACATCTATGGCCGGAACACAGAGAGGCATTTGATTGGCCATTTCTCATTTAACGATATTACTGAACAGCAGAGAAGTCTGAAGTGGGCAGAGTCTCCCAACCTTAACCTACAGCACGAGTGCGGAATGAGTTTTCTTGTGGGTGCCCTGTCCTGTGACCTACATAGCTCTAAAGTCCTTCATGTACACTCTAGGCACACACAACACTGACCATATTACAGATGAATAAATCAAGACTCTGATTTGTGGCAGATAAAAGGTGAGGATGAGAAGCATATGTACATGACAACAGTCATAAGAGAGGGATGGGCTGGCTTCCTACCTAAAAGGCAGAGGAGGTTCCAAGAGCTGAAAATAAGTTCAGAGATAATATCTGAAGTAAATCATAAGAGAAATTTACCAGGTAAAGAAAAAGGATATTATAGAGAACGGCTTATTTTGTTGTTAAAAGACCAATTGGCATAAAATATATAATTCTTACTCTGCACAAGTGATCACTCACACTATGGAGTATAGGGGGAGAAAGAGACCTCCAGAGAAAAATGTCTGAGAGACACAGACTCTGAAGGCACGAAGGATGATGCTATTTCTCAATGCTCTAAGTTGAAAGGGCCCTTTGACTCATTTAACGAAAATGTTAAGACATCTACACTGTTTAAAAGTTAGATTTATTTTCATGGAGGGTCCTGCTGTCAACTCGTCCCTCATTTGAAATGAGACTTCACTCACAGACACAACATGGGGGAGATCTGTAAGAACTCACTGAAGGTCTGGCTTTTGCTGGTGTTTACCTTTGAGACAGGCAAGAAATGGATACTGGCTTTTCTCCCTGCCATCTTATGTCACAGGGAAAACTGGAGGTTACTGAGTGAACCTCATCAGCTTTTAGCTCTGACAGGAGCAAAGCCAGGCCTGTCCTCACTTGTTTTCCCTCCGGGCTCTGAAAAAGAGGAGCTCCCAGTGTCTGAGGACCAGAGTGTTGCATCTGATCCAGAAGGGAGGAGAACCCTCTGGCCATCACTATGACTAACACAGCTGCAATGGCTATACTCTTCCCTCAAGCACAGCCCATAGTTTATGTGGAGGCTCAACTGTTACCTGCATTTAAAAAAAGTGTGGGCGGTTCATTTCTGAAACTCTGTGTGGGTGTCCCAGGCTCTCTCAACAACAGGAAGGCAAATATCAAAAATGGATATTGCCAGTCCCTGCCTTGATGTGGAACTTTCAGGCCCCTAGAGGTGACAGAGTTCCCCAGCACACTGTCATCCTTGACGGGGATTTCTTTGCTTTCTAATCACATATATCATTTATGGAAAAATTATTCTAAATACTGGTGTGGGAGAATTGTCTGTATTATGTCAATCATGTTTTAAATAAACGCTGATTGGCCAGGCAGGAAGTATATGCGGGGTTAACCAGACAGGAAGTAGAGGTGGGGTGATGAGAACAGGAGAATGCTGGGAAGGAGGAAGCCCATTCCTTGGCAGTCCAGCTCAGATCACCAAAGGAGCAAGATGTGACCTGCCCCGCTGAGAAAGGTACTGAACCATGTGGCTAACATAGATAAGAACAATGGGTTAATATAAGCTACAAGAGCTAAAAAGCAGCCTGAGCTAATGGGCCAATCAGTTTTATAACTTATGGAGATCTCTGTGCGATTTTCTTTGGGACTTGCCGGCCATGGGGGACCCGGCGGGACAGAAACCCCAATGAGACCAGCTCCTCATGTTACAAAATACCACAACATGTCTAACATCCATTTGACATTCTAGAATTAACAATAAACATTATATACCTTAGAAATCAGATGAATGACCTTTTACCAAGAACATAGCTCATGACTGTGACTTTAACAAATGTTATCAATGAAAAGCATATCTAGAAGGGGTCATTCTTCACGTACGGTATCCTACACAAAAAATCCATTATTGATTAATGCCTACAAGATCAATGCCTACAAGATACACAGAAAATCCATACAAGATCAATGCCTGTAGGAATTTATCAAGCACAGGTTGCTTTTTATGTGTGAAACCTACTTGCCCCTTAAAAATGTGACCAAGAAGAAGTTCCAAATTCTAGACTTTAAGTGTTATACACCAAGAGCACATGATCTGGAAGGACTCATTCATAACATAACTGAGACAGATGCATAACTGGACTCTAAATTCTCCACTTCTTAAAATGTGGGAGCCCGGTACGGCTAGGTCCCAGACAGGCACCCAAATGGTAGTGCTGCTGGCAATGTCATAAATGACAGTGTGGGTTGAGCTCAGGCGAGTTGAATGGAAGGACCGCTAATGAATAAACAAAAGTTCATACTCAGTATTCCTGTGAAATGGGTAAAGTGGGTTTTGGCTTGCCAGAAAAAAAAAAAAATCCATTATTTCCTTTGTCTGACTCCTAGAGTCAACCAGGTCTGGTAATACGGTATCTACTTCCCTGTTAGTCAAACTAACGCGTAACAGACCCAAGTCCCCACCTAGTTCCCAGGCTACTGTCGCCTGCAAACCCCCTCCCTATACTCTAGCTTCCAGGCTCTTCCAGCTCACACACTCCTTCCTGCTACAACACGCCCTGAGAGATAGCCTTGGCAATTTGAATTTCCACAAACAAACCTTTCTTTCTCCCCATGGAGTGGTCCAGTTGGGTGGCTGTCCTGGGCCCTCGGTTACAGGTACTCACCGAACTGTGTCACGTAAGTGTCTGCTCAGATTACAAAAACTCTAGTTGCGACCTGACATTGAAAATTTTACAATTTCTTTGTTCGTTATTTAATAAAAAAAATACCATGTTTATTATGTGGGTAATCGTGTGCATGTGGGAATGAAAGGGTATGTGGGGAGGTTAGAGGGCAACTTTTGGGGGCCAGTTTTCCCCTTCTGCATGAAATCTGGGGATTGAACACAGGCTGCCAGGTTTGTACAGCAAGCGCTTTTACCCACTGTGTCCTCACACCAGTCTAAGAAATTATGTCTTCAAAAGAAAGATAATTAACACGGCATTTATAACAGTACTCCACTTTGTAAAAGAATTGCTTCAGGCAAGGAATGAGGGTTCCTTCCTATTGGTATAAAGTATTTTGGTTTAGCAAGTCCTTTGTTATGCTGTGACGTACTTCTGTGTATAATGCCTTTTGTCAATCTGTTTATAGCTGTGGAGTCTCAAGGGGTAAGATTCTGCTTCGAGCTGCTGTACCTTGCAGAGCGGCATCTAGCTCAATACAGGCTGCCTTCCCCAAGCCTACACAGCAGAAACACATACAGAGACACACACACGTGGCATTGTCTTCGATTATAGCCTTCCAATATCATAGTAAAAAGTAATAACGCTTTCTGGAGAAGCATTATGCTATTTAAACGTGATGGAAGTTTGCAGTCGTGGTCTTGGGGAGGTTGTGCAACCCCTGAGAATGTGCTCAGCTGTGGAGAGTGCTAGGGGATTGGATGCAGACTGAGACCCTGTCAGCTGTGGGAAGTCGGGGTGGGGGGGGGGGGATGAGGGCAGAGCTCAGAGAAGTCAGTTAGAAAACGGGCAGCCGAGTGATAATTCCGGGGGAAGAAATGTGCCTTTTTTGCTAGAAAGAGGGGGGAGATTTACCTTCAAAATCTCTGAGGTTTCTTTTTAGAAACGGGGTTGGGGGCGGGGAAAGAGATTCATATGTTTAGACTAAATCTTGTTCTAAGAAACTCAAATGTTTCTAGGTAAAGAAGAGATAAATAAAGGCCCCAGCTTGGTGTCTACCATCCAGGGGAGAGGAAAGGCGGCCTGTTGTTATTCAGTAACCCAAGGCAGACCGAGTGTAGCTCAATGTGACCTCAGGGGAAAAAAAATCTTTAAAACATTAACAGGGGCTAATTCAGAACATTCTAACTTCTACTCAGTAGTCGATAAATTTGACTCTGTAGGAAATGGTCCACTTTCTTAAGTGTGTCTCATTAAACCAACAAAAGGCAGCAAGAGCCATGCCTTGTCTTAAAGTTACCTTTAGCAAGATCTCAGCTCAGAAAACTGGCTGCTGGGATGCACGCATTAGGGGCCCTTGCATGGGTAGGTGAAACAAGCTCCCTCTGCCCTAACGATGACCTTAGGACCACGTGATAATCACTGCTCCCCTTTGCCACTTCCTCAAATCCCCCCTACTTTTTGGCCTCATTCCTCAAGTCCCAGCTGCCTGGAGCAGATGACTTGGGATATTGTTTATAAGAACAAACAGCGGCCCTGTACCTCATGTGAGCCCTCTGCAGGGCCAAGTATGAACCCAAGAACACCAGTCTTTCTTCCCTGCCACAGCATGGCTGCCAGGGGACTTCCTCCATTTCAGCCGAGGAGGAAGGAACTCATTAGAAGAAAAAACAGAAACAAAAATAACTCTGACAATCATATATTCAGAAATTATTGTAAAAGCTAGGGTCACAATACTAACTTCATGAAGTAAAACACCCCATCTACTAAGCTGCCCTCAGCAGATGGCCGGCACCCTCAACAGTTTACCTGGAATAAAACATCCCACTCCATTAAAGAGCCCGCAGGAGACAGCAGGCAACGCTCAGCGCTCAGCAGTTAACCGGGAGCATGTTTCTCTCCTAATCTTACTTTTCATCCTGCTTCACAATTGCCTAAAACTCCTAAAAAAATACTGAGTTTTTTAAAACGCTCTCAATGTCTGTGCTCCTCGACACAGTTTCCCCGTTTCCCGTCGTGCATTGCTCTGTGTTGCTCTTTCCTGTCCTCACACTGTCCAGCACTTTTCCAACACTGTGCCCGGAAATGCCACCTTTACATGACCAGTTTTACTCTGCCTTTTCGGCCACCTGACCAGGCTCTAATCAAAACTGGTCACAGTTTTCCCTGCCTCTAGTGTAAACACCGAACTCCTTGCTCTGCTTGGCTTTGCCCACCTTCTCTTGTCGGGCAACCTGAGTCTTCTTCTGGGCCCACTGCCGGGAACCTGGGGATCAGGAACCTGCTAGGCTCTGGAATTTTCCCTCAGTCTTTCCCCGTCTGGACTATCACTTTTAAACTTATGATATCAGAGAGCCTTCGCTGTTCTGATGGGCAAGGGAGGCCAGATGTGGCATCTTAAAGCAAGTCTAGTGTAGCACCTGTTGGGGAGGGCATGTTAACTCTTTCCAGTCTGGTTTACCTTCAGTTCATGTCCTTCACAACACTCAGCCTCACATAAACATCCTATAAGAATGTGGATCCTAGCCTTGCTGAGTCTGAGCTGTCTGAACTTGCTGAGTGAGCACAGCCCTGAAGCTTGGGGTTCTCCTTTGCACAGGCCCTCTCAAAAGCCAGCGGAAGATTTGAGGGACGGAATATTCTTAGGGCAGTCACTCTCTGAAATAAGCTCTCTATGGGGTAACTACAAACAGACTCCTGGCAAAACTCACCCTCCCAAGTCATCCCCAAGCCACAAAGAGTGATTGACTTTCTTGGTTTTGTTTGCCATTTTAGACTCTTAAAATCATCCTTCTGCATGTCTTCTCTGCCCTTTCCAGAGAGGATTCTCGGCACCGTACCAGCAAAGGTACGGTGATTCTTGCATTAAAGATAACATATTGTATATTGATGAAATTGTATCTCTATATGATGATTACCACACTGTGTACAAATAAGATATTATTTCCAAGTTATCATGACTGAAAAAAAAACCTTCCTATGAATATCTTCACATTTGTGTACCTGCAGGCATGCATGTGATATACATTGCCACTTGAGCGTTTGTGTTTAGCTATGTCAATCAAGCACTCCTTCTATTTATAGACATACCTTTCTCTGCACGCTCTTATTAGAGGTGGGTATTGTGTTTTCTTAAAATAAGCATTTATTAGGAAGAAATATTAGAACTCGGTTCCTAGAGCTTGGGTCTAGATAGCAATGCTGCGTGGTATAAAGGCGAACCCACTCTGATCACTAGGTTCACTGCCCAACCACAGTAGGAGGTCGGTGACTTTCAGTCTGCGGGCCGGAGTAGAGCAGTAAACACTGGACATCTGCTGTCAGCTGAAGGGCGTCTGTTCTTGCTCATCAGGTATTTCCTGAGCCCGAGTGTCAAGCAGTGTAGCGGCATTTGCTCTGTGTAAGGGGGCGCAGCTTCACATGCATTTCAGCGCCTGTGACTGCTGAGTAGACGGCTTCTCCATGACTTCCTCACAGAGCATACTGAAGCTAAGCTGCCTCTCCTCTAGCATTCCTGTCTCCCCAGGCTAGCCCAGGCCAGGTGCACTACCAAGTTTGCCTCTGCCTCCCAGAAACTAAAGGTTCACATTCCCTTCATTTCCATTTTCATGCCAATTTCTCAGAACTTTCAGGGATTTGTTCAATTTTGGTCTTTCAATACTTTATCCTTCCCAAACCTAGTGGATCTTAGATATCATAAGAAGGCTGTGATTTTGCTGTGACCTTTACCCAGACTCTTTCTCTGAGGGATTTCAAGGCATTGCTTTTTGCTTTTATAACTCTCTCAAACTGGGTTTTAAAAATATTGTTGCCAGCTTTGTGTTTTGCAGGTTGGGGGTTCCACTCCAAGCCCTCCTACGTGCTACCGAAGTGCCCCACCAGGGAGCCACATCACCAGGTCTGCTTCTGTTATGGTGTCTACTCCTTTATGAGTATTGGATATTTGCATATATGACTTCAATTTCGAAGCCATTTAAGAATGTTGGGTTCCTGCCTCTTTTCACACTTTCCTTGGAAACACAATGCAAAGCAGGAAGCTATAGCACATGCTTGCAGCACATACAGCACCTGAGGCAGGAGGATGACAGGTTCTAGGTGAGCCTGGGCTATCCCATGAGTCTCTTTCTCAACAACAGTAGTGGCAACAACACTCATAACCCCCAAACAAACAAAGTATCTGCAATGCCAATTGAACTCAAGCTCCCTCCCATGGCTGCCACTCTCTGCTTTGTCCTGTCAAACTCCAATCAACTCACTACTTAGCTTCGGGAAATTTCTGGAATGTCCCAGGATTCAGTGGATATGGCAGTAAGCAACCAATAGATTAAAACAAGGGTTACAATGTTAAAGTATAATTAGAATAATGGCTTTTTAAATAGGGACTTCTTCTACAACGTTTTATTTTTCCAGAAATCCAGATATTAAGCAAAATAGCTTACCTGCTGGAGAGTAAGGAAAGTGGTTTTTAAAAAGTAGACCACATGGATGAAAGGGTTTACTGTGTGCCTCACTGGGTCATACTACAGTTTCTGTGATGAGATTAACTTTTCTCTTTTCCTCTTAAATTTCATTTTACTTTATTGGGAAGGGGTGTTGCAAGGGCAAAGGGTAGATATGAAGGGGCAGGGAAATGAATGGGATCCAGATGCATGACAGAAAAGACACAAAGAATACATAGAAAAGAAAGTTTAAAAACAGTAAAATTCAGAGACCTCTTAGGCTCCACCTGTGGCTGACCTGAGTCATGACAATGTCTGTTTACATGACCAGAGTCCCACTTTGGTTCCTACTAGAATTCCAAATACAATGGGAAGAAATATTGACTCATAATGCTTAGATTCTTGAAGTTGATTGTAATAAAACATAGCAAGGCAAACATTCTAATGTAATGTCAAAGGAAAGAAAAAACTACAATTAATGATGCTGATTAACACTCTTCATGCATGCTGTGGTAGATGAATAAGAATTACCCTCAGAATCATATATTTAAATGCTTGGTCATTAAGGAATGGCACTACTTGAGTGCGTGTGGCCTTGATGGAGGAACTGTGTTACTGGGAGTGGGCTTTGGGATTTCAAAGTCTAAGCAGTCCCAGTGCCTCTCTCTTTCCTGCTGCCTGAGGATGTAGACAGAGAACTCTTAGCTACTTTCACCTGTGTGCCTCCCTGCTCCCTGCTATGATGATAATGAACTCAACCACTGAAACTGTAAGCCACCCCCAATTAAATGCATTCTTTTATAAGATTTGCTGTGGTCATGGTTTTCTTCACAGTAATAGAACACCGATTAAGTACTAAGTTGGTACCAGGAGAAGGATATTGCTGTGACGGGCCTGAGCATGCTGCTTGTTTGCAGAATGTGGACTTTGGGATTTTAGATTAGAAACCAGTGGAATTCTTTAAGCAGGGCTTAGTGGGCCATTCAGGTAGGAGTGGTGCTGAGAGCAATGTAATTATGTTGGTTTGGCTCAAGGGGAGAATCCTAGTGAGAGTCCCAGAAATTGTTCTTGGGAAATTTTGGCAGAGAATGTGGCTGTTTTTTACCATTGTCCAAAAATATCTGCCTGAGCCTAAACTAGAGAATTTTAAATTAATGGCATTGGCAGAGGAGATTTCAAGACAGCCTAGTACTGACTCTGTTGTGTGGCTTTTAGTACTCACTCTTAGGCAGGTCTACAATGAAATGGAGCAAGTCAAGCAAGGAAAAATATAAAATGTACAGTTTCGGGAGAAAAGGAGCACCAGGAAGAGGAATGGAGCCAAGTCTAGTACTCAAAGACATAAACAGTTTAAAGAAAAGTCTGATGCTTTACAGAATAGAGGGCAACAACATCAGGGCAAGACCCCACCCAGTTAGCTTCAAACTTGTGAAACGGGATGAAAACTTGTGAAAAGCTAAAGAGTGAAGGAAACCATCAACAACATTAAGCTGGGGGAAATGTGACTGAACAAGGGAGCCATGTTCCAGTGCCAGCAAACAGCTGCAGAACTTGGCAGCTTCAGCCACGTGGTTCTGGCTTTACAATCAACAAAAGAAAAGGGGTCGTCGAATCTTTCTCTGAGGCTCAGCAAGGCTGTCAAGACTAGGAGTGTATTGCGGGGAGGGCTCATCCCTGCATGGAGAAACAAAGAGGCTATTTTGTGATGCTGTGAAGGTGAAACCTGGATTGCCCTGGAGATGTCAAGATGTTAGAGATGCCAGAGTCATGGGATACCTGTCAAGGAGAGCTTCTAACAGTGTGTAGAACCAACCCAGGAGAGAGAAGTCTGTTGTAGTCAATAACTCTAAAAGGAGTTGGAGATCTGAAGGGTACTTTGACATCAACATGGAGATGCAGAGTTTGTAGCATGCACTACTCATGTTTGATCTTGCTTTGGTCCAATATTTCTTCACTATGCTTCCTTCCCTTCCTTTTAGAATGGTAATGTATATTCTGTGTCATTGTATATTGGAAGCAATTGATGGTTTTGATTTCAGTTTTACAGGGGTTACAGTGAAGAGAGTGCCTTGAGAACTTCAGACCTTTAAACAGTGCTAAAACTGTGATAGACTATGGGGACTTTTGGTGTTGGATTGGATGCATTTTTTAATTATGATAGGGACACAAGCCTGTGGGAGTCAGAGATAGAAATGTGCTGCTTGAATAAGTATGGTCCCCATATATTTGAATGATTAGTCATTAGGTAGTAGCACTACTTGAGAGGTATCAGGAGGTATAACTTTGGAGTAGGTGTGACTTTGTTGGATAAGTATGTCACTAGAAGTGGGTTTGGGGTTTCAAAGGCCAAAGCGAGTCCCAATGTCTCTCTTTTCCTGCTGCCTGGGGATCTAGATGTAGAATTCTCAGCTACTTCTGTTCATGTGCCTCCGTGCTCCCTGCCATGATGACAATGGGCTAAACCTCTAAAAAATATAAACAAGCCTCAATTAAATGCTGCCTTTTATGAGATTTGCTGAGGTCATGTATCATATCCCAAAACTGATCAGCATATATCAATATAGACAATATACATTTTCATAGATCTATCATTTTGAGAAATAAGGTATTGGTTTCAACCAATTAATTAAAAAAAGCTCACTGAACTTGGAAAATAAATGACTTAGTATAATATTAACCTTAAAATAATAAAACCAAAAATGTAAAGGGTTAAATATTTATGTCCCCTAAAGTAAGATGTTCACAAAATACATATTCTTTTTCATTACTAAATGAGAAAAGTAGAAAATCCTTCTAAGAAGCAGCCTGAGTTCTAATTTCTATGACTAATCAGCATGGGCTGGGCTTGGTGGCACACACTTGTAATTCCAGTACTTGGGACACTGAGGTTAGAGTTTTAGAGAGTTTGAGTCCAGCCTTCATACATAAGAGTCTATCTCAAAAGAAATAAAGGAAAAGCCTAATGAATTTGTTATATAAATAATCAGAATATTCTCAAGGAAAATCAAACAAAAAAAAAGGAAAATCAAATTCTGATTGCGAATCAGCTACTACTGATGGTTTTATGACACTGACAGACAGAGGATGAACAGTGTCTTCTGTTAGTATTATAAAGGTTTAGAGATTTATTAATCAACTTTCATGTTGGCACTAATGGACACCATGACTTCTCTACTGCAGGAATGATGTGATCACCAATGCTAGATGCCAATTCTCACCATGAATATCTGCCTATCAGAGGTTCAGGGAGACACTGCCAGTGGCCAGGAGAGTGAGGGGTCGGTTCATGTTGGCAGCTGACTATAAGGTGCCTCCATTAAGCCTTGTAAACAGGGCAGCTCCCGTCACTGCCAACCAAGAACTCTTACACAGCTTGAAAAATAAAACTTACTTTCTCCAAATGACAAAAACATCCTTATCTGAGTCAAGAGGAACGACACGGTAGCAGCTGCCTGTGATCCCGCTGACATTTTGGAAGGCCACACATGAGGGGCATTAGAGGGGCCCGGGATAATCAAATCCCACATACACACTCAAACACACACATGCAGACATCCACACACATGCACATACACACCAGAAACAATAACCCAAACCCCAAAGAGCAACAGTTTTTCCCTTGCATTAAAATACAGAGCACAGGCAATTGTGAACAAGGCCCGCTGCTCTTCTAGAACTGAAACTTCCTGAAGATGAGACTGCTGTAAGGTGTCCTTTATTCTCTACTCAGCCAGAAATATAGACTGTCGGGAGAGGTTACGGAATCTGGTTTTTAAGAGGAATCATGGTTGGGCCATTGGTGTATAGATTTGGGTAAGAAAAGGGACTCAAAGTGTTTACTTAGTAAGACCACTTGCCACTAAGTTTTTTACAAAGCAACGAGTGTGAAGAGCAGTATCTTCCTTAGATATTGGTCAAAAAGCAAGCGTTTTATGGGAAGTCACTAAGAACGCAGAGATAAAAATAAACTACCCTCTGGTTCCCTTCTGGAAAGAGCTAATCAAATTTTATTATTACCACGCAGATTGTGACTATAATCTATCCTAAATCTGACTAAAGCCTACATGAGCTCTGGGCAGTGAAAGCACGAAGTGATTACAAAAGTCTGTGAAAAACTCTATGTTTAATTTGGTGGTCTCGATGTTTTAGAGGTCTTCACGGGCACACAGTGGAGGAGAATAAAGGGCTTGTGGGCCTCAAAGGAGATACTGATGATGAAGCCATGGCCGACTTCACCAGTGACAGCCGAGGCCCAGGAGCATCCTGCCTACAGCTGCTACTTCTCCTAAGGAATGTCTAAGCTAAAAGCAACCCCATAGTGTCCTTGTCTGCATTCCTTGTCTCAAGTACAAAGCAGACATATTTTCTAGAAAATCCAGAACTCTCACCTTCTGGAGGAAGGCTGATCCAAGGTAGGGATATAAAAAAACGATGCTACGAGGTGTTATTTGAGAAAGACAGCAATAGCTGAGGTACACTGCCAGCTCAATGATGACGTTGCATTTGTGACCCCAAACTGTTAGCATTTCTTGTATTAAAGACAAAAATGGGGCCTGGCTAACGAAAGCACAATGGTTAGGAGCATTTGCTGCTTTTGTAGAAGACGAGGGTTCAGTTCCCATCATTCCTTTGCAAGCGTCCGTAATTCCAGTTACTGGGGTTTCCGGCCTCCATGAATATCACACATATGCACAATACATGCAAATACATGCAGACAAAATGCTTATACACATAAAACTTGAGAAAGATAGGCAGGCAGTGGTGGTGCATGCCTTTAATCCAAGTAACTGTCAGACAATGGTAGATCTTGGTGAGTTTGAGGCCAACTTAGTCTACATAGCAAGTTCCAGTAACAGCTGGGCTACACAGAAAAATCCTGTCTCTAAAAACATCACGAATCTGGGAAAACAAAGCTGGCTGTTCCAAATTCTGAGACAGCTTGAAGGGATCAATTCGTTTTGTGGCCAATTCTCCTGGAATCAGGAACACTGTTTTTTTTTTTTTTTCTCAAAATCAACATTTAATTGGCTTATTAATCTATGCATGAGCCCAGAACCTCATCTCTGTTACAAAATGAACTCTGCTACTGAATATCCTGGAGGAGTTTTAATATTAGTTCAATTAAGTGCACACTCTGTAGCTGGATCATTAGGGTGTTGCTAGTTTAATGAGCTTCATCATTCGGCACTCCATTTTCAAGGGAGAGTCTTGATAAAGTCCTAGAGTTGATAGGCAGGTTTATAGGTAGATGCTTTTCCTGCTGCATGGTGGCTGGCTGATATAAGAACCTTTCTATGGTTCTCAAAGCTTTGACAGGCTGTCAGGCAATCAGAGAAAGGCCATTAGTTTGACTAATGGAGGGCAGTGGGCAGAACAAAGGAGCTACGCCATCTCAGTAAGTCACAATACACTCTCTCCCAGCTTTTGTCTTCCTCCCATACAATTAAATAATCTGATATTTTCTTCCTAAGAAAGGTGTGAGAACAATTTGACAAAAATATCCATACAGCATTTGGAATGATTCCTGCAAAAGCGAAAGGCTTCATTCACAGAAACTAACATTATTTGAAAACTAAAGCCTGCTTAGAAATTTGGCTCACCCCTCTTCCTAGATCAGTCAACAGGACACTCAACCCTCACTGAGCTAGCCAAGTATCTCCCCCTACATCTCTGCACTTAACGTTTTAAACAATCTACCCTGAACATCTCCAAAGATACTCTGTCCTCATAATGCGAACATAAATAAGCTTCAAGTTTACTTTGTCTCTCTGGGGCTGTGGGACTTCTCCCCCACACACCCAAAGTCAAACAGAAAGCCCTTCTGCAAAGCTCCAAGGTGACAGTGCTAATTCCTGCCTGGTGGTGTTGATGGTCTTCCTTCTTCTCCACCAAAGCCTTAACTTGGTACCCAAGGCCCTTCTTTCCCTTCTGCCTCATCTGCAGTCTGGCACCTTGTTCCCTAGCAACATCAAAGTCTAATTTAGCCTAATTTCCTGAAGAGAATGGCTCCCCTGCCTTTTGCCTAGATTGCCCTCATACTCTTGGGCCTGCTCTGCCTTGTTAGTCTGAGAAACCGTTATCCACCTTGAAAGAAATCGATTGAGCTCACTCTTGCGAACTATATCTTTCACATGGGACCCACAAAGCTGATGGGAAAAAATTCATATTTTATTAACCTTTTATTAAAATTAAGCATTTCCTTCAATTATGAAGGAATTACGTAGGCAATAAACTGTCAGCAAAAGCAATCTAATATCATCATGTTCCATTACAGTAAATATAGAAATCTCCGAGTACCATTGACATTACTAAGATGTCTAAACTGTGATGCTGAACCTGCAGCTACCTTTGCCTTTTTATATTTAATAATGAGGCACGAGTGTCATTCTATAGCAAGTTTATTTGTGAAGGATTTTAACCTGGCTGTAGTAGTGCAGGCCTCTAACCCAGAGGCTAAGGTAAGAGGACTGCTGGTTTGAGGCTGACCTAGACATGTTAGCAAGAATTTACCTCCAAATCAAATTAGGGAGGAAGGAAGAACAAAAGGGGGCGGTGCTGGCCATGTGGCTCTGTGGCCGAGAACTTACCTAGGACGCACGAGGCGGGTTTGATCCCTCACACTATGGCACATATACTTGGCAACAGAGTTCAACATACTGGTTTCTCTTGTGATTCCGTCAATTTATTTTACGTAGTTGAAAACATTGCTCTGTAAAGAGGTGGACAGTGGGGATGCCTTATGTGCAGTCTGCTGCAATGGCCTCAGGAGGCGGGGACTATCCAGGCCACACTCTGACGCCCCCCCCATCAGTCTTTGCTGTGCTTTTTGCATTTTGTTCCACTAAATGTAAAGCTTTTTCTTTTTAGTACCTGTGACCTACTGTAATGCTTACAAATGGTTTTTTAATAAAAAATAAGAAGCAACCCTAAGTAGACATAGAATGTTACCTTTCATTAATCTTCTCATTTATTTACTGATATATAGTTATCTTTTAATCAATACCGTTTACCTCTTCCTACCAGATCCATCTATTCAAGCATCAAGTCTGCCTAAGCCGTAGTGGTCAAAGCTACTTTCACTGAAGAGATTTCTTAAGTGGGTTACCAAAATTGTTTTAAAAAAACAAAGGTTTGGCTGGAAGCAGCTGTTGTTTTCCCACATGTCAGAGAGAGACAGCACTGGAGGGGACCTAGACAGCCTACTGGATATGAGGAGCAATACTTGAACTAACAGTCAGACATCTGGCTCTTGATATACAGCTTGTCTCATCATTCAGTCAACATGGCTTCTAAGATGGCAATTTTCATTATAAAATACGCAAAATGTAGAGTTCATTAAAAATCAATAAAAAAAGTAGATGGAAAAAGCAAAAAAAATGGTGTCAGGGCTTTTATTTAGTATCATTTATTACTTAGTAATATTTCCTTCAAGGTTGTGTTGGCCTGTCACAGTCAGAGTGGCATAGCTTATACCCCTTGTTCACATGTAACAGAATGGGGTACTATTTGTGAACAGAACTCGAAGGTAGCTTTATTGGTTCCATGTAATGACCAAACTCTTAAAACAAGAATCTAAGTGTTAATGAGTCCATGCCAAAACCAGTGCTGCTCTCCCTGCCCGCTGCCTGAGGATCAGGACGGAAAGATCTCAGCTGATACTCTAGTACCACGCCTGTCTGCTTCCCACCACAACGATCAAGGACTCACTCTCTGAAACTGTAAGCAAGCCTCCAATTAAATGCTTTCTTCTCTAAGTTGCCTTGGTCATGGTGTCTCTTCACATCAATAGAAAAGTCATGAAGACATTCGGTTATCTGAGACACATATATTTACTTGTCTTTTTATTTTCTGGCTCCACTTTGGACCTGACTAGGTAAGTTCAGACAAGTTTTTATGTATATATTTCAAGTTAGAAAGGATTAAATGGTATTGTGAGTAGGAATATGAGTACTAGAAAATGCTAAAATACTTGGCTGCTAATGTAACCCATTTATCCTGGAGAAAACGTTCCTAAGAAGAGGATGTTCTAGCCTGTTTTCCTGTTAATGTGACTCAACCTACCATCATCTGGGATGAGGGAATCTTAACAGAGAAAATGTCTCTATTGTACTGGACTGTAGACAAACCTGGGAAGGCATTTTTTGACTAATTATTGATATGCAAAGGTGCAGTCTACAGAGTATGATGCAAACCCTGGGCTGGTGGTTCTGATTTATACTAAAAAAACAATCAGTCTAGGTGATCTGAGTGGCATGCCAGTAAGTAGTGTTCAACCATGCTGATTTCCAGTTCCTGCCTCCAGATTCCTGTCTGCGTTCCTATACCGATTACCCTCAATGGCAGACTGTGATGTGGAAGTAAAAACCGAACCAACCCTTTGCTCCCCAAACTGCTTTGGGTTATGGTACTTAGATTAATCTGCAGTGAGATTGTAGATGCCAGATGGTAACCCCAACAGTCATTTGGAGAGGAGTTCATTCTCTCTCGGCATCCACCCAACCGCCCAGTCCTGCCATTTCCTTCCATGATACCTCTCAAGTTTGTCTCCACAGCCACCAAGATTATATTTCTTGTTGCCTAGGCTAACCTATATCCCTTCATCCTTTTGTTCTTTTCTGATTGACTCTAATCTGCAGCCATAGTGGTATTTTAAATATGTAAATTCTGTCATTTTTCATCCTATCACCCTTGAAGTCCTCTCATATTTTAGGGATTCACATGGCTTATGAAGCGAGGGATGGTTGTAATTTCACTTGTTCACTAAGACCAGGATCCTTGAAGAATCCACATTTTCTTCTTCCCTGAGACAGGATCTCACTATGTAGTCTTTGATGGCCTGAAACTCATTACACAGACGAGATTGACATCATGTTCTTAGATATCTGCCTGCCTCTGCCTCTTGAGTACTGGGATACCACCATGACCAATTTCCATACTCTTCTTCATGACCTGTATAGAAGACATAAAAGATGCTTCTTCTTGGAATATACTGCCTTTACTCTTTGCACACTTATTCTAAGATTCCTCTTTTTTTATATTTTCAAGAAGCATTTTTCTTAAAATAAGAAAGCATTACATAGCCAAGACTAGCAATGATCTGGAACTCCCGATTCTTCCACCTCCATCTCCCAAGTACACAGGTTATAGGTCCACAGCACCATGCTTGGATCCAAAAATCACTTTTTGGCTACAGAAAAGAAGCAATGTTTGAGTTCAGAATCTTCATGAATAACAGCTCTGCAAGTTTTTGACAAATTTCAAGTCACCAAAATAAAGAACAGTCATGGAGAACTAAACGCTGATTTGCCGTGTGAAGAATTCCGTTTCTTCTGAGAAGTACTATGCGGGCAGAGAGCAATCCTCCTATCAAGCCAGCAAGATGGCTCAGGAAGTAAATGTTTGTTATGTAAGTCTGAGGGCTTGAGTTGTTTTCCTGGAACCCATAGAAGAAAGAGAAAACTCCTAAAAGTTGTTCTCTAGTCTCTACACATGAGCTGTAGCACCGATCACTGGCACTCACGCACATGTGTCTCACACACACACACACACACACACACACACACACACACACACACACACCACAAATGAAAAGGATCCTTGCATCATTGGTAAAATCTTCTTCGTGTGCCAAATTCAGCAATAGGTGTGCCGCTAACAACAAAATATATATGCAATATTTCAGGATGAGGTTCCAGGATAAAATTATTCAGGCTTCCATTTCAACTCATTTTCTTTTTCAAATACCATTAATGCTTATTTTAATCTCAAATGGGCTTGTGGTTATTAGACAACACAAACTCATTCTACGGCATTTTGATGATCACTAACCTCAAGGCATATTGCCTTCTCCTAACAAGGTTAAAAATGAAACCTGGTTGATTTGAGAGGAAATCTGTAGGGAGGACTACAATAGACGCAGATAGAGAATTTCAACTCTGTAGAGTTATTAATTCACTGCCAGTTGCTAAGCATGACCAGAAACAATGAACACATTGTTACCATGGTGTTAAAATGAGGAATAGGAACAGATATAATTTTTGCACATTTCAGTGTTGCATAAACATATGATTGAATCTGACAGTATCATAACGCCATGTCAATGATTTAAGATGATCATACATGGCTAGAAAGGACAAGAAAACAGTGTAGTAAGTGTAGAAGTGATCTCAGAGAGGAGCAGGGAATGAAAGACACAGTTTCCCAAAACTAGCATCACTGTCACTGGGGGGTGAAGTCACAATTGCTTAGTTTAGATGGCTGAGAACTTCATTTCCAGAAGAAAACCTGGAGTGAAATCACTGCACAGAAGGAACCACAGTAAACATACAGCTTTGTATTCTTGACTTGGTGGTGTTGGAGAAGGGGTGAGGCGTGAGAGGAAGTTAGCATTCAGAGAAGACTCTGGGCACCTGATAGGGAGTGTCTGCAAACTCTGCCCCTCTCTCCTGTGCTTGTAAACACCCCCAGTGACGACTCTAGTCAAGGGTTCCAACTGAGAAACAGTAAAGAGAGAAGGGCAGCAGCTAGAGGGCCACTCTTCTGGTGAGGTTTGCCTGACACAGGGCATCCAGTGCAGTACGGGATGTACTGAAGAGGTGACGTGCCAGCTAGCATTGGCTTAGCGAAATCAACCCAACCCGCTAGGTCCATCTTCACTACCAAACTGCCTTCTGGGTCTATGGCAAGAAGACAAAGCCTGGAGGTGCTAGAAAAAGCAATGCCTGCAAGTCGTGTACTATAAAAAGCCCTCACATGGGAACACTACAGGAGAAGCCTAGAGAATAAGCAGTCTTCCAGAGTGTTCTGGAAAGAGGATACGATGTATGGAGAGTCCTGCATCCCTAAATGAAGAGAGGTTCAAGTTAGGCTCCAATAAATTCCTTGCCCACCATGAGTATGCACGACTCAGTGTTGGGAATAGAATACAGAGGATGGGAAAGTACTGTCCTTTGATGAGTGAACCATGGTGAAATCACAAAGGTAGTCAAGGTCTCAGTAAGCTCTGAGCTGTAAACCAGGTCTCATCTTACTCATCCCTTTGATAATTATGCATCCTTGATATGGTCTACTCTAAAACCCTCTGCTATCACACGGCAACACCCAACACCACCTACACAGCATTCTCCCACACTTCCATCTGCCCACAACAACCTACCATCCGTCCTCAGTCAGCGTCACCTCGTTTCTTGTCCACATTACTTTCTCCCTGGCTCCCCAAACAGATACTTCAAGCGTCCCCGAAGACTCCTTTCTCTTCTAGCTCCTGCTTAGTCACTAACTTATTTTTAATTCTTGTTGATTTTTTTCAATTTACTGAGAATCGATCTCACGTTTAAAATTTCTCAGTGTTACCAGCATAGTTCGGGCAACTAACATCTCACTCACAGACATCTGTAACAGTTGGCCTTCTTATGTGCATGCGTGACACTGGTGTAGCCACACAGTCAGAGAGCAGAGAGATGGTACAGTACGGAAATTTGGGGCAGGTCACTCCTCTGCTCACTGTCTCTCCATGCATGCATGTTCATGCTCTTGGACTGGAGAACAAAAAGCTCTGGCAATTTTGGGTGATCTGGCTTTTCCATAGCCTTCTCCTAGTTGGCCGTACCCTGGCTGGCCTGTGGTTGGTCTTTTTTTCTTACTCAGGTCCTGACTACCTGCACGGTCACCACATCTGCTGCTGCTGTTGACGGGCTTAGTTCCCTTCTCTTTACATGGCTCAGTTCACACGCCGCAGCCACAAAGCCAGTCTTTTCGGAGGCTTGGCATTCCCATCTTCCCCACTGTTGTGGGTTTTATTAATTAGAGCAGATGCTGTAGCCCGGAGAATTTACCACATGTAAGCACTGTGTTAGGTATTTTCTACATCTTAATTCATTTTTACTGCCATTTCATGGGTCTGCACTCCATAGACATTATATAGATATTCTCAAGTCCGTCGCAAATTAGTAAGATAAAACCGTAGATCGTAGGTGCTTTGAAATTCTATAACTTGCCTAAGGGAATAGCTGTATCTAAGGATCTTTCTCTGCTGGCATGCATATGTTAAGGCTGTACCACAAATACCCAAATAGTGAGTTTTTGAATTATCAAAGCTGTCCAGTCATTCTCTCATGAATTCACCCGTGAATTCTTCAGTCCACCTGTCAGCCCACTCAGCACTATAACTGGGTCAAGCACCTCATTGTTTTTTTCAATTTTTCATGTTCTGTATTTGAAGATTACGATTTTCACACTGATGATTCCTGACTACCCCTCCTGTCATGAGCCCTTCAGACACCAGGCTGCAAACTTAGGAGTCTCCCATTCATCTAAGTCTTAGAAATGCTACAAGCAAAAAATTATCATAGCTGTATTATGAAGAGGGAACATAGCAAAAATCTAACCTGTATCCGGTGCAGGTGACGTTTTGACCTGAAGGAGCCACTGGTTTGAAAGTGACCCGTGGGGAAACCTGGGCTGAGAGCAGAAATCCCAAGGCAAGAATAATAAGCGCTACTGTAGTACCTACAAAATATAAATAAACAAAAGCTTCTTACTGGGGAACATTGACAGCATTATTTCAACACAGACTTGGTTTATCACCATAGCTCTGAATAAAACTCCTTTACTTATCTTTCCCGGAATGAAAAACGCTTTACTATGTATACCATTGGTCAGAAGGCCTCACTAACACACACTTATTATAAGACTCAAAGAAGAAAAAATTCAAAGCCAATACAGTTGTTAGCCAGAAACAAACAAACAAACAAAACAAAACTGGTAATGATTTTCTAAGACCAAAGCAATAAGCAGCCAAAACCAAATAAAAATTAAGACTGCAAAATTGCTGATAAATCAAAAAAACAAAAATCAGTCCATGAAAATAAGCCCCTTTCCACCCTAGAGGCCTGACACCATGCCTCCCTCACCATTATGTTCTGACCTTTGGAACTAGAAGCTGAAATAAACTATTACAGAAGTTAAAAAAAGAAAGGAACAGAAGCCTCATCGTCAGGTCACGGCCACAACAGGAGCACAAAAGAAAAGAGATGCACATCACATGCTCCTGTCAGAGCGAGAAATTCTCCCAGCAGTATTTAATCAGGTAAGGTGAGAATTAGGAAAATAAAGTCCCGGACTGATCAGATTGATTATTTCTAGAGGAGGTGGGAAACACTGCCTATTCAACAGGGGCTGGCAGACCAAAGAGGACATGCCACATGCATTTAGCCACATTACCCGTGGACACTCGGGGCTGAACACTTGCTCTTTAATTTACGAAACAGTATTCATCATCATTTCTATCACTGAAAAGACCCAATTTCTCCAGGTGTGGTAGGAAGCTCCTGATAGTCTAGTACTTGGAAGGCAGAGGCAAGAGGATCCGTGCCAGCCTATGCTAAAATGCAAGATTCTGCCTCAAAAAACCATGTGCCAGGCCCGGTTGCAATTCAGTACCTGCCTAGCACAAGGCCCTAGGCACATCTGAATGTGTGTGCATGCATAATGAAAATGCACACACACATACATGTGCAGACACACACACACACACCTGCACACTCATACACATTTAGCTTTTAATTTCTGCTCCAGGCACAGAATTATAAGGACACATTTTTTTAAAAAAAAGCAACAAAAAGGAAAAGATTCTGTGTTAGCTGAAAAGCTGACTGCGACAGCATAGGTACTGTGTGGAGCTTAGGGAAAGAATGTGTGTGGCACTAATTATTTCACTGAAATAACAGGTAAGTCGTTTAAAATTCAACTGAACTTATTAAAGGGTTATGTAACAGCAGAGTCCTGGGAGTTCATGTGACCCCAGGCAGGAGGAAGCAGTTGGGCTGAAGTGGCCTCAGCTTTTTATTGGCCAGCTCTTGGTCTGGGCAGAGCGCATGGCCTTTCCCAAGTTAATTTTGCCTTCTTCAAATGGATCTTAATGGAAATATACAGAGTTTTAAATTTGAAATGTTACTATGTATTTAAAAGATGTTTTGAAATGCTATGCAATGTATGAAAACGTAAACTACTAGATCAGTCTCATTGTCTCAGTGGGTGGATGCACCCCTCGCGGTCCTGACTTTCTTGCTCATGTTCTCCCTCCTTCTGCTCCTCATTTGGACCTTGGGAGTTCAGTCCAGTGCTACAATGGCCTTGTGGGAAACTAGTCTCTTTGGATGTTCACCTTCCTAGACCTGGATGGAGTGGGGAGGACCTTGGACTTTCCAAAGGGCAGGAAACCCTGACTGCTCTTAGGGCTGGAGAGGAAGAGGGAGAGAGGGAGTGGGGGGAGTGGGAGGGTATTGGGAGGAGGGGAGGAGGTGGAAATTCTTAATAAATAAATAAAAAATTAAAAACGTAAACTACTAAACAATTGTTATTAGACTCAGCTGAGAAGCAGCAGAGTTTAAACATCAGAAAAAAAGGCTAACATATCTGTTATCTATTCCTTCCATATTTTCTCTAGGCTAAACACCTCTCTTACTTCAACAGTTTTAGAAATGATTGCTTAAAAACTTTCTCCTGTTCCTCCCTCGTCTTCACTGGGGACCTCCTGGCATCATCTCAAACCCTGGTCAACATCTCACCTTTGCTTCTATGCTGACACTTGAACTCCCGGGCACAGCATAGAGAGTACAGGAGCGGGAGTGGCCTGCTCACTCTAGGAAGGAGGGAAGACTTGAACTCCCAATAACTGAGTTTGGAAATAGGGATACATTTTCTCACCAAAAACTGTAGTTAAGTGCTAAAGCAGTTGTGTGAGATGAAATTTTATTTTAGATATCATCTTGCTTAACTAGAATTTGGTTAATGTTATTCTAGAATCTTTGCGTTTGGGTGTAAAACACACATTTGATTCCAGATATAAAGTTGTTATGGGGATGCAGCCAGGTGATGAGTAGAACTGTGTTTGGACACTGGGAAAAGTATTAGAAAATACCTGATGTCACCATGTGAAGACAATATTAAAGCTGGGTCCTAGTCTGTCCTGTGGCAGAGTCCTTTCCAGAGAAGTGTCAGGTGAAATGGCCAACTCTGAACACAAAAGGCACTTGTGTGCTTTCTTGTTTTACTATCACATAAAACACACTTGACCAATCAGATTTTACCCTAGATTCTAGGCCTGCTTCCTAAAGTCTTTCCTTGCTTTGTGAATGAAGATTCTAATATTTGCTTCCATACGATTCCAAAATAAAGACCTCAGCTTTGCAAAGTAAGAACATAAAGGGTAAGCTTTTCAAACAAGAACAGAGAGAACTGCGGTGACGCTCTTCAGTTCTGTGTCTCCGAAAAGCACTCCAACTGTTGACAGAAACATGCTCTCAGTCAGTTGTGTCCTTACAAGTCCTTTAGTGCCACAGTCGTGTCTCCAGCCACGTACCCACAGCTACTCAAAAGATCTTACCTGTCAAGTATTTGCTTTCTGTCTCATTCTAGTTTGATATTATTTGGCTTAGAATTCATTCTCAGAAGCCACTGTGTTCTTTTGGGAGAGTCGCTGTCACTATTAGAAGGTATTTTAAAGCAGGAGTCTATATCCAGGCACCTACCTGCCAAACTGCCAAAGGTAAGCTTCCTGCGACCCACTTTCTCAACGAGCCAGACTCCTACGAGTGTGAAAATGAAGTTGGTGAAAGCTGTCACGGAAGCCAGCCATATTGCAAGCCTGTCATCTTCCACGCCAGACATCTGCAGGATGGTGGCACTGTAGTACCTGTGAGCAAAGAACACAATGATTGTCGTTTGTAGTTAGCTAGTCAAGGAGACCGCCGATCAGACAGAAGGAGGCAGTCTCCTAAAAATATGGCTAATGACACCAACAGCATTGTTACAAGAATTCATGCAAGCCCTTTGAAGGATCACAATGGAAGAACCTTCCTCAGAGACTGTTATTCTGGAGAGAGAAGGCTGAGTGCCCCATCTCTAACACAGTAGCAGCCACCTGGCTCACGAAAGCCATCAAGGATAAGCTCTAAGACCATAGGATGATCCCGAAGCCAGTGTTCTCTGTGAATGCAGAGACTGAATATAATGTGGCAATAGAGGTGGTGGAACACGTGAAAGGCCTCTGTCAGGAAACTGCCTGAGAACGGGGTGTCAGGATGTATTTAGCTTTGTACAGGATGAGGCACTGACCTATGCAAATGAGGATGGCTCAAGGGTTTCTGGGAGGTTGTGCTCCTTTGTGAGATTGAATCTTGAGCGTGCTTTATTTTCCTATGTCAGTAGACTCATCTTATTTACACAAATTCAATGAGATGACCCTTTTCACATGAAACACTTTTCCATTGAAAGAATCTAAACACCAACATCCTGAACTGTGACTTTGCCTAGCTTTGAGGCATTCTAAATCTGACTATGGGTGTTTGAGCAGTATGTGGGGACCAAGCTGGTTATTTTCATAGTAAAAAAATCTGTAGTTTTCTAGCTATTTATCAATACTTACATAATATTTCAGAGATAAAAATCTGTCTTAAATAAGTCTCTTCGATTCATCAATGCTTGTTTACTAGCTTTTAAATTAATCAATGCTTGTATACTAGCTTTTAAATTAATGAGAAAGGGTCTTATATGAAATATTAACAGCATCACGGCTCATTCATCTTGATAGACTGTTTACCTTTTCAAAAATAGCAATCCAAATTTATAAATTACTGTGCAACAGGACAGATTTTCCTGATCACACTAACAATTACATAAGCCATCTGAAGATTCTGAATGATGCCAGCTGTTATAGACCCACAATCCACAGTAACTCACTATCATGAGAACTGTGAATGTTTCAGAGGATATAGTAATAAAAAAAATCTGTGAACGTGACCCATTCCATCTGAATAACGCTTTGCAATTTTCAAGTTCTACTGCACACACTGTTGTAGATAACTGCACAGCAAGGGCATGTGTGTCCTCCACTGAGGAAAATGAGCACCAGATCTAACACAGCAGAAGTATTCAGGAAAACTCAAGGATGGAGAAAGAACAATTTTTAATTGTACAGGTATAAGACCAATTATACCAATATACGGATCAATATAATGAATGAAAAGGAGTCAAGATGCATTTCCAAACCACAAATTAAAACTATAATGGTCATGTTTGATAATACTTAAAACAAATTAATTGAGCAAAAATTAAGTTTTCCTGAATATTTTATTTCTGTTTTATATTAAAAATATTTGATTGCTTAAAGTTTGTATAATTTTGTCTGTTATATGGACAAGATTTTGCATTTGAAAATAGTGAATGAACTACAAAGTGTAATATGCAATGCTGAAAAGGTTTGGTTTATGCTATGTTACTTAATGCTATATTCTTCTCAGAAGCCTAGTAACAAAAATGGAGACATTGAACAAAATCATTCTCAAAAAGAGTTATATATAGCTAAAAAAGGCCTATTTTAATGCTTTAAATTTTGATTTAAAGCTCATGAAATTGTCAGCTAATTTAGAGAATGAAAAAGAGAGTAGTACTAAACTAAGTTGTTTGAGTTTTCTTAAGATAAAACATTATATAGGTGCAAAAATATGGTGATACTGGAGATTATGGGGCAACCAGTAAACAGACACTGTCCTGTGATTCAAAAACTCACATTCCAATGTTATAATTGTGATATGTTGTCCATGTATTATTAACCTTCATTTGTTGAGTATCTGTTTATGGATTGGGCACTGTTGCCCTCAAGAGACTTACGGATTGGTGTTAGAGAAAAAAAAATGGAAACAAGTCATTTTACTTTACAATGTGGAATAAAGAACAGAACAATTTCATTTGTTTTGTAATGTTCCTTGCGGTCTCTGAAATCTAATGGTGTGCAGCCATGAAGGATCACAGGGATTTTCTGGCAGGCATGGCAATCTGGAACAGAAGTGAAGGAGAGCAACTAACACACACACACAAAGGATGGAGCTGTTTCATCTAGAATTGCAGTATTTGATATGTGTTAAATATAAGGTACATGTAATAAACAGAGGCTGCTTACCCCCCCTCCCCCACCAACATATACATGAGCAACTCCCAAATGCAATTATGGTTGGGATCTGCCTTAGAAGCGATGGAAAAATCAAATGGAATTAGAAGAGAAATCAGAAGAAGACATGTGTTCTGTGAGCAGACTGCTCTAGGGGACTTATGGGTAAGAAGACAGGCTAGAAACTGCCCTTGTGTGACATGGTGAAACAGCAGTACCAAGAAAGAAAGACTCCAGTTCAATAAAGGAAGGAGGATGAATATCAGAAACCTGCAAGAACAGCAGCAGGACAATTGCAAAGTACAAACAGAAGTGTCAAGAAAAAAGCCTTGCTGAACACAGCTCCAGCTATGTGGTTACATGGCAGGGGAGGGGCAGACTTCCCATCTAAAGTGCTATGGGCAACTTAGATCCTCCAAAATTCATAACACCTTACCTGATGATTTCAAAGGCGCCGAAATAGATAAAAAGCAAGGTCAAGATATCAAAATTGACCAAAACAAAAAAGACTAATGACTTCAAACAAGCAGATGAATAAAGCAAGGAAATCATTCAGGACCTGGAGAGTAAAGTCAGTAAGACATTAAAGGAACAAAGTAGGAAAGAAAAAAGAGTTTCGATCACAGGAGCATAGAAAAGAAAAAGAAATGTTATGAGAGGAATGTGTGAGTAAATGAGAGATAAGAAAGAGCCCATTACACGCAACACATCGAACTAGAAACCCACTGCCATCAGAAAAGTAGAAAGGAAGAACAAAGGGTCATCCAACCAGCTAGCAAAAGAACTTAAACTTACAAAAATTGGCGAAATATTTAAATTATGACTTAAATTCAAATAACCTCCAATCACTAATAAAAATATGCAGACTGGCTGGTTGAATTAAAAACAAGACTCACCTGACCTCTCCAAGAAACACACCTCACTGGCACACACACACACACACACACACACACACACACACACACACAGTCAAAGGAAGTCAGGTACCTTAGCAAGCACATAGAAGTTGAAAATAATCTGTCATCAATATTCTGACATCTGATAAAGTGGATTCCAAATAAAAATTAATATGATGGATTTGAAAAGACCACTGTATACTCATAAAGGAATAGTTCATCACAAGGACAAAATAGGTGTTAAATATATAGGAAATAAGAATTGGGACTCCCAAAACAATGACATCTTGAATTTTGCATGCAAATGGATGGAAATAGAAAACGCTTTACTGAGTGAGGTAAGCCAGACCCAAAAAGAGGAACACGGTATGTATTCACTCATAAGTGGATTCTAACCATAATTAAAGGTCTTTGAGCCTATTGTTCGTGATCCTAGAGAAACTGAATAAGAAGATGAACCTGATGAAGATTATTTAGCTATCCGCCAGGAGGTAGGAAATAGACAAGAGTCCCAGGTAACCTCGGGTGCATGGGGGGTGGGGTGGGAGGGTTGTTGGAAGGGGAGAGGGTTAGAGAGAAGGGAGTAGGAGAGGAATGGGGAAAGCTCGGTGGCCTGGGATGGGGGGGAGGGAGGAAGGATGAATATGGGATCAGGGAAGAATATATTTCAACTAAGGGAGTCATTTTAGGGTTTACAGGAGACTTAATTATGTATGGGATCCCAGGTCCAAGGAGAGATCCCCAGATTGTTCTCTGGACAGAGGAGAGGGTGCCTGAACCGGCCTTGGCCCATAACCATACTGATGAATATTTTGCTTATCACCATAGATCCTTCATCTGGCGAAGGACGGCGATACAGACGGAGACCCACATTGGAGCACCGGACTGAGCCCCCCAAGGTCCAAATGAGGAGCAGAAGGAAAGAGAACATGAGCAAGGAAGGCAAGATCAGAGGGAACCTTCATCCGACGATGGATGGCGATACACATGGAGACCCACATTGGAGCACCGGACTGAGCCCCCCAAGGTCCAAATGAGGAGCAGAAGGAGGAAGAACATGAAAAAGGAAATCAGGACTGCGAGGGATGCTATCACCCACTGATACAAGGGGACAGATCTAATGAGAGTTTACCAAGGCCAGTTGGACTGGGACTGAACGAGGACGAGATCTAACCAGATTCTCGGAATGTGGCCGGATTCTCTGAATGTGGCTGGCCCGAAGTCTTTCTGAAAAGCCATTGACTATGACACTGGGACTTGTTTCCTCTGCATATACTGGATTTTTGGGATCCAGTCTGTTTGGATGCTCACCTTCCTGGACCTGGAAGGAGGGGGGAGGAACTTGAACTTCCCACAGGGCAGGAAACCCTGACTGCCCAGGGGACGAAGAGGGAGGAGGAGAGGGAGTGGGGGGAGTGGGAGGGTATTGGGAAGAGGGGCGGAAATGGAAACTTTTATAATTTAATAAAATTACTTTAAAAAAAAAAAGAATTGGGACTCCCAGTTAAAAAGTGTTAGACGCTCCAGTTACAAAATAGAAGTGAGTCCAATACTCTATTCTCATCTCCAGAGAAGCATTTGAACTGAAATCTCAAAAGTTATATCATAAGTCAAATGGACTTAATAGATACTACAGACTAGTCCACTCAACAGACAAAAGATATATATCTTTTCATCAGTTTTAGAATCATTCCTAAAAGCAAGTTGACAAATACACAAGAATTGAAATAATTTCTTACAACTTATCCAACCACAGTTGGATAAAAGTAGAGGTGAACAGCAAGAGGAAACACAGAAACCACATAAAGACTTGGAGACCGAACACTGTGTTCTTAAATGACCACAAAATCAGGTAGAAAATTTAAAATTTCTCAAATAAGAACATTTTATAAATCACTAAAGGAGTTATAATTATCAATACTTACATTAAAAAACAAAGAACTGAATAAATACCTAAAGATGTACCTGAAGGTTTTATATACACAAGCCTACCCCAGAAGTAATAAATGGCAAGAAGTAATAAAGATTAAGGCAGAAATTAGTGAAATAGAGACTAAAAGAACAAGACATAAAATCATCCAGAGTTAAAGAATGAACTGACCGCCCCTAGCCAACATTACTCGAAGAAGAGAGTGAGGAAAACAGGCAAAGAGTAACAGAGTCTAAAATGATGTAGAGAGTGCAATGAGAAATTCTATACAAAAATGAAAAACCTCAAAGAAATAAATAAGTTACTAAACCCATGTGATCTATGGAAGTTAAATCAAGAGGATATAAACAATCCAAACAGAACCCAATTAGCAACAATGGGAGCAGCAGGAAAGAGTCTCCCAAAAAAGAATGGGCATATCCATTATTGAACTCTGCCAAATCTTTAAGGAAGAGCTAATGCCAATGGTCCTCAGACCTTCTCGTAAAATAGAAACGCGCAGGAACAACAGCTAACTCTTCCCATGAAACCAGTATTACCCTAAAACCAAAACCAGACAAATGAACAATGAAATCAAGTACTATATGGCTAAGTTCCTGATAGACATAGATGGAAAAAAACCTCATAAAACAGTTTGGTACCTGCACAAACAGATGTGAAAATCATCAGGAACAGAATAGATGACTCAGAAATGAACACATAGTTATAGCTACCCAGTCTTTGGCCAAGGTGTCAAAAATATACATGGAGGTGGGAGACAGCCTTTCCGAAAGTGGTGCTGGGAAAATATGTCAAAGGGTGAAAGTAGAACACAAGACTCATTCCAAATGGATCGAAAGTCTCACACTCTGAAACTGCAGGAGGGAAAGAAGGGGAAACACTTCAGGATGTACCAAAGGTAGGACTTTACCAAGTAATACTCAAACAGCATAATACGTGATTCTAAGGGATGACACAGGGAATTGTAGAAAATTATAAAGCTTCTGGACAGCAAAGGAAATCATCAATAAAGGTAAGGAACACTCCACACGGGGGAAGCGTATCTGCCAACCAATTACACATAGTACAAGAGATTAATGTCTACTCGCTATAAAGACCTTCAAAAATTAAATACTACAAACCAAATCATTCAATCAATAAATGGGTCAACTAATTGAATAAATGGGTCAATTCACTGAATGGACAGTTCTGAAGAGAAAAACATCAAATGGCCAGTGAATACTTGCAGAGGTGTTTACCTCCACGATCCTTCAGGAGCATACTAGATTGCTTTGAGACTTCACTTCATAACTTTTATTTTGAAAGGTCGTGGAACTGTAGTAGGAGGTAATTAATGTTTTAATGTGTGTGTAAATGCTAATGTTTCCATGAATAATGACATAATCCAACATTTAAAAAATTATTTTTTATTTTTATTAGTGTATTTTCTTTGTATAACATACTGGGTCCTCTCAGGATGTTCTCATACGAGGGTACAGTGTACTCTTGAGTGAACACTGCCCAGGCCCACCGTTGCCCATTCTCAACCCTCCCAAAGAGTCCTTGCTGCTCTCCTGGGCACTTCTTTCATGCCACATATACACACATGATTCTATTATTGGTTTATTATGACATTACATATTCATCTAGGAACACAAATGAGGGGAAGCATGCAGTATTGTCTCTAGGAGACTGGTTTAATTTGTCTAATATAATTGTCTCTTGCTGCATCCACGTTCCTGAAAGCAAGGTAACTTTGTTCTTCTTATTTCAGTGACCATATTATGTGATTGGTTACCCCTCAACTTACTACTTCCTAAACTTTTATGCAATAATCTGAATTTTCCAGGGCCTGGAATTTCATTTAAAACATAAACACATAGGGATGGAGAAGGTATTTACAGTTAGATTTGAAGCAGAACTCATTTCAAATTCATTTCCTAACATGAGTTAGATAAAGCATGATCTTCCAAAGCTCCCTGGGCCAACTTCTGTCATTTCACAAGAACCATCTCTTCCCCAGTGACAGAGAAGCCCCAGAACTACCTGTCCTCACAGAAGACTATTTCGTAGCTCCGTGGAGAGACTTTAGAAAGAAAAGGTAGGGGTAGGGGAGGGCTGATCATGTGCTGATGTTTCAGATGTGACATGTGTCTTCCAAGCTTGAATTTTAAGTTCCAGGCAACATATCTCTAAAATATACGGCAACTTTGAAGAAGAAGTGAAGGAATATGGGCAAGTAATCATGTTTTAACCTAATTTATATATTAAATCTGTGTATGTATAAAATATTTTTTAAGAGTTTTCAAAACTCTAATCCTTAGCTTTTGATATCATAGACTTTTCCATGTCTCTTAATCTTGCAGAGTAAACAGATATATTAATCATTTATTGAGTTAGTTAGATTTACCAAAAACTATCAAACATAATTAAGAATTCCTATAATTTAAGAATATTAAAAACCCACCAAGCAGGTTATATTTAGGAATATATATTCATATGCAAATACATATATGTGTGCAATAGCAGTTTGTGAACAAAGATGTAATGAATTTGAAGGAGACTGAGGGGTATGTATGAGGGTTTGGAGGGAGAAAAGGGAAGAGAGAAATGTAATTATATTATAACCTCAAAAATAAAAGAAGCTAATAGCCCAAGTCACTTGTAGTCAATGTGAATGACATGTAAAGGGAGAGTGGAATATGGTAATCTTTATCTATCATCACAGCAAGTAAGCCCTGGAAGTTTCAGTCACTGAGACTAAACAGAAAATGATAGTGATAACTTTCTGATAAAATGAAAAACCAAGTCTCCTATCATGAAACTTCGAAGATGCTGCTGCCATGGGTCAAAGCACATGGAATATGCACTTTCTGGAAGGAAGGGCTGTCTTAAGGTGGTTAAGTGCAATGTTTAGTCACAAAAACATTAATGTGGCACCAGATAATGTTGTCCCAGCTTTATAAGACAACTTCTGTCACCATTGTTGGCTTTCTTCTTATCTGAATGGGCTATGTTTGGACTGCAATGGGGTCTGGTCAACGAGAAGACCAAATTATAGAGTAGTTGATCAACTGTAAGTCCCAAAGAGTCGCACCCAAGTTTTGTTTTGGATTCCTTTAGTAGCTCTTAAGAAAACCAGTCTATTTTTATATGTCATATATAAGAGTATGAAATTGCCATGATGACAACCCTAGATTTGAGAAGACAGTCTTGGCTATAAACTAAGATGCTATCTCAAAACAAATGAATGCCTCTCTAAAAGAGCAAAGACATCAACAATGGCAATGAGAGGGGGGCGATGGAGGGAGATTATTTTAACTGAAAAATATTTTTCTATTGAAACAAAATAAGAGGAACTTCTATGAAAAACAGATCAACAGCTTTAAGAGTAAAAACTGTTTCAATTAAAACATAAAATGTTGTTTTAAAATTTAAAACATTTAAAGATATTTTATGTATTCTGCACAAAAATACTATAGATGCAAGATTCAAAGTCAAAGATAAAAGTTAGAAAACTAGAAATTAAGATTGAGCCTACATCAGATTAGGCCTGAGTTCTGAGCTAACATACCAGTGAACTATATATCATGATAATTTTAAAACAAGCCATAACCCGAAAATCATGGTAACTCTTGGAACATGTAATTAATAATCATATTTAATACAATATAATAATTTCCAAAGTTTAAATGCTTTTGGTAGTCTTTGCGCCAAATGAAGGAAAAATGTGACAAAGTTTGAGGGCCTCCTACAAGGAAGGGACTTCCTGTTGGAAGTTCTAGCAGTTCCTATTGGCATTCCACCTCTGTAGACTACAGGAAGTCGCTATATTCTAGCAGCTCCTATTGGCATTCCACCTCTGTAGACTAAAGGAAGTACCTCTATTCTAGCAGTTTCTATTGGCATTTCACCTCTGTAGACTACAGGAAGTCCCTATATTCTAGCAGCTCCTACTGGCATTCCACTTCTGTAGACCACAGGAAGTCCCTCTGTCCTAGCAGCTCCTATTGCCATTCCATCTCTGTAAACCACAGGAAGTCTTAACAGCTCCTATTGGCATATCTCCTTTGTAGACCACTAGAAGAGCACATCCCTGCCTTACCAGCCTGACCCTCCTTCATCTCTCATGAAGAACAAGGCAGAATCTCTCTAATCTGATCTTCAATTCACCAATTTGATAGAGCATTCTATTCATTTTTTTCCATAAAACATTTGTTTACTAGATCTAGGACACTGAACATTTGGGCCTCCACTTAGGCTCACATCTCCCAACTGCAGAGCTGTGTGGACACGGCTATGGGTGATTAATCCAAACCCATTTGTATGGTATTGGAATTATGTAATTTAACCATAAATCAATAAAATAGAAACACTAAAAGTGAGTTGTCTTAAGAACAGATCCCCGTTCTTTGGAGAGGCAAGGGGGATGACATTCTGAGGACAATATAATGATCAGGAGCAAGATGTGAGACAGAAGCAGAGAAATTTTTGTTCTGGGTTTCTTCTCAGGTTTATTTCAGCCTTTGTTCACTTAGAAAGAAGCTACAGCCTGAAACTTACAGACAAGATGGGTGTGGTTTACTCAGTAAAACCAACAGTGTTGTTAACATAACAGGCAGACTGTTGAGGGGTAATGGGAAGAGTCCTGGGGACAGTTGTGGCATGTCCCTTTAACTGTCTCAGTAAACTAGAGCTTGTGGCCCTAATTATATCAGATAAGAGGGCATGCCCCTTGTCCATGGAGTTTCAGTTTCTCACACAGTCTATCAATATGCAGGAATTCAGCTCTTTCTGATGACTTGGGGGCCTACAGGCCAGGCTGTTTTCCTTCAAGTGCTGTATTCCTCATGGCCTGAGGAGGCAAAGAGTAAACTGAGGCGAAGGACATGATCTTCCTTTCTACCCACACCACCCTTTGTTTACTTTCTGGTCACTTAGTATCCCACAGAGATTTATGGCCCAACTCACAGTTTTCTTTCCATGCTATCGTTGTTAGATTTTCTGGGGGTTGTAGCTGTATGGTGGGTCATACATACAGTAGCTAATGACCAGACTTCTCCAAGCCAAAGCCACCCTCTCAGGTCTGCTCTCAATCTCCAGGCACACTGTTCTCTAGAGACTTCTACCATAGTCCCCTCTTTCCACATGCCATCAGCACTACTTAATTTGCTAATTCAAGGTCCAGGATCAAGAACTTTCTATTTTGAGAAGTATTTAGAGGAGCTGTTGAAGCTTTGAAAACTTTGCTATCAGCCCACCTCAATAATCATTTTTGTATTTCTACCATATCTACAATTCTTTGTGTCTGGTTTCTCCACTTTACACTTCCATCTGGTAGCTGAAGTGGTCTACAGAAAAACAATGTATTTAAAAGTCTCCAGGATGCGAAATTCCTCACTCACTGGTGAATGATTTCAAGGCTCTCACCATGGTCTCTGAGCCTGAGTCATCCCTGACAAGCGTAGCAATCTGAAGGACACACTTTGACTACCAGCTTTCATACTTCATAAGCCCCAGTCAGCACTCAGATCCCCCTCCTATGAACTCATTAATATCTGCAGGTGATTAAAATTAGCTATCTCTTCTGCATTTGTGGCTTAAGAAATTTATTTGACTCTCCCTGAAAACGCAGATCACTTTTCTCTGACATGACAGTTATTTAAATAAATACATTTACATCTTGCACTAAACTAACACTCCTGGAAGAATAGCTCATGTGTGATTCACTTTTCCAACTGCTGTCACTGCTGCTGTTCTTTACAGGCATTTACTAAATGTTTATGCAGAGCAAGTGAATGAGATGATGAGATCATAAACTTCTTTCTTCCTTTATATAAATTTATATATCTTTATAGATATATAATTCACAGACCACAACGTTTTACCTTTATAAAATGCATAATGGAGTGTTTTTTAAACTAAAATTATACTTTTATAAATAATTGTAATAACATTGATAAAAAGTATTCCAAAAATCCTAAGGGTTTGCAGACATTAAAAAATTCTGGGGAATAGGATGAGATAGGAGAATGGAAGATTTGTCCTGAAGGCCTTAGCTTTTCTATCTGCTATGCAGTGCTGTAATTGTGTCCATTCAGTCACAGTCCTTTCAATATCACTGGCCCACCTGCAATCCCTGTATTCCCATGGACTGAGAACAGGACTTTCCCTGTGTTTCATGTTCCCTTGATATAGAAATGAATGTCTTACATTGGTATGGATTTTGGTTTATTGATACAAACTTAAGGTCAATTTTGCTATACTGTATATATATTTCTACTCCTATTTAAGGTGTTATGTTTATGAAGCTCATTTTAAAATGTAATAAAAATTAATAGTCATCTATAGTAAACAAACTTGTCACTGGGTAGTGGTGGTGCACATCTTTAATCCCAGCACTTGGAAGGTAGAGGCAGGTGGATCTCAGGGAGTTTGAGGCCAGCCTGGTCTACAGAGTGGGTTCCAGGACAGGCTCCAAAGTTACACAGAGAAAATTTGTCTCAAAAAACAAAAACAAAAAAGTCAAACTTGTCATGTTAGTTAGGTTTTTAGATGTGCAGAGATATTTCAGATGGATAGGTATTCTTCAAACACTTCAAAAGCCTATAGAATATGGCATTTAAAATGTTTTAACAATGTAGACACATCCGCCTCTGGCAGCATCAATTACTTCAAGAGGTTGATCTGAATCAAAGAGGCTCCTTATGGAATTTGTTTTCAATGTGGCAAGGCAAGGCTAGTCATTTGGACAAGAGACTGCTCTTGCCTTGACTGTTGACAGTGTACTGTATAAACTGGATATGCCAGACCCATAGAAAAATGAATGCTGAACTTGCCAAAACAAGATGGGACAGTCTTCTGGGGTTCCTGCTTCAGTGAGAAATTTGCCATACTCCAGGTTTATAGGCTGATGATGGAGCCCCAACATTACAGAAGAACTTTGGATGATTGTCCAGGCAAGAAATTTGGAACTTGCTTACAACACACTTCCTGTTTACTTAGGTAATATTATATTCTTCTGGGGTTGGTGATGGAGTTGAAGACTAGATAGTTATAGTCTTCCTTATTTATGATAAAAGATAACATAGATAGGAAACTTTAGAGTCAGAAAGATAGAACAGATGATAGATATTTTCTTTGTTTTTGTCCAATACAAATAGACAACATTTTATAACTATAATTCTTACTTGATACAGGTTTTGTTACATGAAATTTTACTATCTTAATGTTAAAATCTTACCATTTTAACTAGACAGAATATGGGAGATGATTATTACCACTGGTTAACAAAGAATCTGCTTTGGCCTATGACAGCAGAACATAGCTATGTAGAAAATCCAAGCAAAAAGAGAAGAAGATAGAAGGTGGAGTTAGGGAGATTCCAACAGCCACTGGAACAGTAAAATGTGAGGTCACAAGCCATAAGCCTTGGGATAAAGCATAAAATTATAGAGATGGGTTAATTTAAGTTGTAAGAGCCCAAGCTAACAGGCTAAACAGTTTGTAATTAATATTAAGCTTCAGAGTGGATATTTGAGAACTGGGGGGTGGGCAAGAAACCTCCAGTTACATTAGCTATGTGTTTGTAAGGATGTATGATGTATGTACACATGCATGGAAAAGAGAATGTACACATGGAAAAGATGGATGTACATATGTGGAAAAGAAAAGTTGACGTCAGATGCCTTTAGTCATTCCCCACCTTATTTATTTATTGGAACATGGTCTATCTGATCCTGTAGCTCACTAATTAATCTAGGCTGAGCAGTAAATTCCAGGCTCTGCCTGTCCCCACCCCTAGCCCAATGTTCATATGGAGATCTGGCTTCCTCATAGCATCTGGCTTTTACATGGGTACTGGGGACCAGAACTCAGTCTTCATGTTTGGACAGCCCGTACTTTACCAACTGAGCCATCTCCTTGGTTCCCAAGAACAGGCCTTTAAAATAACTATATATAACTTGTGAGATTTTTATTCTAACAGTTACAGAAACTACATTTCCCTTCATCATTTGTGTCTTTAGCTTTGACTTGTGTCCGTCTAACACCTCATTATAGCACAGAAGAGGGACAAAGGTGACAGGTCTATTTAGAATTCCTCTCAGGAGTTTTAAGAGTGGGAGAAAAGGGCAGGCCATGACATTTCCTTCAAGAAAAGCACTGCTCAGAGCACTGACCATCAAAGGGAATTAAAAAAAAATATTTTCGGCCATGATGGCCTCAAAAGTTTGTTTGTAAGTAAAAGTTTGCCAGAATTTTATTTTATATGGAAGCAATACTTTAGAACATGTTCACAAAAATATGATCATACAAAATCATATACTGACGCACGTACTACTTATGATTCAAAGTCTCTGGGAATCACAGACAGAGAACAGATCAAGAACATGCAGAAGACAGGGAAACAAAGGAAGAACATGCAGAGAAGAACCCATCTATTAAAACAGAGAAGGCTAAGCCTCCAGGTTCTATTTACTTAAGCCTATTTTTACTTTCCTCTGTTTCTGATGTTCTATGATGGGCACATATTACTTAAATTTTTCTACTAAACTGTAAATTTTCAAGGATTAGGACATGCTACATATTCAGGCACCCTCAGCCCCCAACACTGATCTAAATCTGCTATTAAGTAAAGCAAATACTAAATAAACACAAGGAACTGACACGTATATGTTTGTCTATGGATACGCTTCGCATTTTCTGAAATTTAAAATAGTCATTAAGATGCAGGAATGTTCATGATGATACAAATATATCTTAATATAAATGTAATAATAGTAAAATGCCTCAATTGGATGCAATTAAAATGCATTTTCTGGGACTGTTATGCATCAGACACAGTGGAAGATAGAAAGACGAAGGGGGACTTATGTTTTACTGAGGAAGACCACCAGGCCCCAAAAGCTACATGCTGAAAGAAAAGGCAGAGTGATCTTTGAACACGAGGACAGAGATTCACCCTGTCTTACTACCCAAACAAATAATTGGTGACTTTAATCAAGCAGCAGGCTCCTGAATGGGCAGCTGAACACAATGCCATGACATCCTCTTCCTCTTCTCTCCCATTCAGGCAGGGCTTGCGCACAGCTCACCTCCCATGATGGCTCATTCCCCAAACCTCCAAATTTAGAGTTTATTCGACTTTATTACCTTCCTATCTACTTAAGCACTCAAGCTTCGTTTAAAATGAGGAGAGTCTAAAATAAAGGAAGATTTTTTCAGCTAATACGGACGAATTTTATTTCTCTTTTCCCCAATATCAGAGCAAGAAAGCGGATCAATTTTTAATGGCCTGGGAAGTAGTTGAGCTGGAACAGCCGTGGGGAGAAGAAATGCAAAGAGAGACCTGACATGCCCATGCATTATTAAACAGTAAATTAGGCTGTCTGTTTGGTGTGGGCATGCTGACAGCACCATGCTCTTTGATGTTTAAACGGGAAAGTCCGAGAAGAGCTTGACGTCCTCCAATACACGCATGCCACACCGACACATGCTTGTACATGATCTGTATTAACCTCTTTGCTTTCTGCATACAACATATTTTCATTTTCAATTTCCTTTTCTAGAGGGTGAAAGCCAAGGAAGCCTATCTCTGCCCTGGGAACTCAGTGTCAGCAAAGAACCTCAGGTAGACTTTACCAGGGGATCCTGGCATAGGCAGAGAACACAGAGGGAAGGAAGCCATCCCCTCCTTCCACTTCATCACGGTAAAGGATATGCGGGGGAACTATCATATGAGTAGGAGTTTTGTTTACTGATTGTTTTGTTTGATCTTCTTGGTGTTTTGAGCTAACGTCTCACTCTGTAGTCTAGGCTGGCTTTGAACCCCTTTAGTTCTCTGTGGCCTTCCACTATATGACAGCCATCTTCTGACCTCTGCTTTCCAAGGGCTGGAAGCACTGGCGTGCTCCAGTATGCCCACTTCAGCTGACTGCTAGTTCAGGGTTATTTACCTCCTCATTTTGACACAGTCACGCTCTAACCCATGTTAGCCTAAAGCTGCCCAACAGAAGGCTTACCTTGAACTTGCATTAAATTCTGTTGCTTCTGTCTTGACCTCACACTCATGCCAATACACCTCTAAGTACGAGTTTTTCTTAAGACTCAGTACTCTTAGCTGCTTCTATTCTGATAACCAATTTTAAAGCCTGGGATAATTATTACAATTCCTTGGGAAAGTGACATTGTTCTGTTGTGAAGGTCATTGGTGTATTTTTCTGATAGCCTTTAAAAAGGTTTCTATTTTTTTCTTCTTCTTGGCACAAAGGCCAAGGGGTGACAACATCATTGTGTGAAGAAGAAGGGGCTTAGGCCTGGAGGAAAGAAACATGGTCCCTCTCACAACTCTTGAGATGCTCTTCTGATAACTTGTAGAGTGGGGTGCAGTGGGGTGGCAGTTTGGACAGACTAGGGATCAACAACCCCTTTCTTCTCATTTTCGTGTCCTTAAGATCAGCTTGTGCCTGCTTCCTCCTCAGAGCCCTAACCCTCTCCTAGCCTTCCACAGTGCAATGCTTGGAAATACTGCTGGGCTCATATAGCAAGTGTTGGGGGTGGGGCAGCAACAACAACAAAACTCCACAAAAAAAAACCTGACTGCACTGGAGCCAAAGAATCTCTGAGGCCATGCAGGAAACAGCGTCCACCTGGACAGTCTTCGATGCCCAAGGCCTGCTTTCCATTCAGCTTAGGGGAGAAAGCATCCCAAGGTTTTATCAAGACAATTTAGGGAGGTCTTTACGATTAGTAACAGGGTGCCACATTTTACAGTTTATAGAATAACTCAGGAAACAAATTACTAGGTCGTTCTAAATCAAATAATTATGAGGGATATTGAAAACCTGAAGTTATATGTGATGAATAAATAAACGGAATATATATTTCAATTTGCAGGACAAAGTTGGCCATCTGTTTAACTTAAAGAAAGAGAGATGCAATTAAAGACTGATGTAAAAGGAAACGCACGAGAGCACTGCCATTGTTATTGCTTTATTTATAGAGCTGTGGCAACAAAACACACTGTGGCAGATACAATACTGGTCTCTCCCAAGTTTCCATTTCCACATCACCGAAATGTAATGATGTTACTTTGTGGGGTAAAAAAGAATTAAGGTTTTCTATAGAATCAAGGCTGCTAACCAGATGGCACAGCGTTGAGATAGATTGGCCTGAATTATACAGCTGCTCTTAATGAAATCACAGGGTTTTCCCACATTCAAGAGGAAGAGAGAGGAAATCTAACTATGAAGACGATGACCACTAACTGAAGACAGGGCAGCGGTAGGCATGGGGCCACTGAGGTTGAAATAAATTCCTCCCATCTTTGGGCTAGAATGTAGCACTTCCAAGATAACAAATTTTTTTTTTGCTTATTTTGAAAACATCTTCCAGGTTTCTGATGCATAGGACTATATGATGAAGAATTGATGTTTTGTAGCGACAATTTGAAAAACTCAATATATCCACTAATAAGCCTGCATTATAGGACTAGCTACACAAATTATGGCTGACTTATACAAAGAACTACACAGATAGTAAATAGACATCCTGTAACAGAATGCTATTATGTGACTCGAACGCTATAAGTAAAGTATATACCCATACTTAAAAATAAAATCCCATCTATGAGAAGTGGGATCTTAAAATGATATAAATCTCCATGTTTTTCTAATTTTAAACACAAAAATTCTTAATACCTAAGTTATTAAGAATTTTCAAAGGTTCAAGCATTCTTCTTTTTAAATATAACTTTGGGAAACATTTAGGTGGCTGTGACTGAGCTCTCTCTGCCAATGATTTCCTGCCTCGGAAGACTGAACTTCACTGGCGCTGTGATGACCACAGCCATGGCCTGTGTGTCCATCACACTTGCCTCTTGCCTCAGACTTCAGCACTGAGCTCACAACATATAGGCTCCTCTCTTGCTCATCACGGCACATGCCCAGCCATTTACAGATAAAACATTCTCCAGTTCCTGGCTCCCGTAGGAAGCATGAATAGTTTCCTGGTATCTAACCTGAGGCTCACAGATGGATGTATCCAAGGAGGGACATGGGTGTGGCCGGATACAAACTCATGAGATATTTTGTGATTAGAAAAGCAAAAGCTCAGTTGCCCAATTCTTGAGTGTAAGCTTTGTCAATGACAGTACTACGTCGCAATGCCTTGGCAATACTACGTCACAAGGCCAAGAGGCCAGGTTTGGCTAGAGATGGAAGAAAGTGGGAGTTCTGTAGCTTGTTTTGAGAACAGCTCGAGTTTGTTACTGAACTCTCTTGCTGCTTCAGATAATGAACCACAGTAGCCCCAGATTATATCAGCCCTTCAGTTTTACACATTAGAGAGCTGCAGGCGGGGAGGGGTTAAGAACTTGTCTGAAGTTAGGAACGGAGATGTCCTCAGAACACATTCCCTAAGTCACACTCCCGAAATCTATGTGAGAGCAACACTTGCCTACAATCTCGTCTATACATTCACCTCAACGTCCATATTTTTATATAAATGTGTAGCTTTATATTGGTTTGATCATCACTATTAACTGTATCTGACTCTTTTTAAAATACTTCTACACACCCCAGTAGAACAATCTTTTCTTGGTAAATGAGTTTACCTGAGTAACCAATATGGGCTCCTGAGTAGTTGTATCAATGCCTGTTAACTCACACATACATTCTTCTCTTCCAAAAAGAAAATCTATTAATATTGGCCTCAAAAATTTGCAAATCACCAAACAAAATGGAGCTTACTGAAGCTTGCATTTCCATGTCTCCACACAGCAAGCTATTAATATTGTAAGTCAAAGGGGCGCTAGCTGAGATCATCAGGGATACCACGCTGACTCATATCTGCAAGGCTATAGGACTATCTCTTCTCACTCTGGCAACATCTTCTGTCCCAAGTACGGTGGGAGGATCTGACTCATGAGTGGTGTTACTGACCCCAAGGAGATCTACAGAACTGCTCGTTTGTCCCAGTTCCGTGACACCTGTGAGTATAAGCCTGCAATTCTAGAATGGGGAAGGTGCACACAAGAGAGTTGAGAGTCTGCAGCTAGACTTGTCTACACAGTGAGGCCTGCCTCAGAATCAAGACCACAGGGAGAAAGGAGAAAGAAGGAAGGACTGGTAACAGTGGGGAAAATATTCTTCTCTACAGACAAAATATATCAGGAAAGAGTTATACTAAGGAGCAGTCGTATTACACTGTTGTCTCTGTTTACAAACCAAAGTTCTAGGCAACATCTGGGAAATGAGCAAAAGAATGCAACTCTTGGCATCATGCTGGTAATTGACCAAAACACAGGATGAGGGAAAAAAAACTGTAAATTTAATTGATTCTAATTTTATCATCAATGTAGTTTAAGTTATTTTAAAACCAATTAACACACTTTACTATTTAGATAAAAATACCACAGTAAATCAAGGTTTTACATAAACTCTGCTGGGAAAGATGGCAGTGATATGTCTATCATATCCACTAAGTGGGAGATGCCAACGTGATATCAAAATTTAGAAAAGATCGCACATTCCACACAGATCACAATCATTCAAAATGCTCAGCAATGCTCAGAGTGGAAGATGGGGCAGATTTGTCAACAGTTCTTTATCCATGTTCATTTTATAGAAAAGAAGTTGCATTTTTTTGCTGGGCAGTGGCGGAATGCCTTTAATCTCAACATTTGGGAGGCTGAGGCAGGAGGATCTCTATGAGTTCGAGGACAGCCTGGTCTACAGAGTGAGTTCAGGAGAGCCAGGGCTGTTACACAAAGAAACCCTGTCTCGAAAAAAACAAAACAAAACAAAACAAAACAAGTTGCATTTATTTTCTAATAAAATCCATATTTAATTTAAAAGTCAGAAGAAATAATAACTAGAAAAACTGACTTTTTGTACAATAAAGATTATATATTTTTATGACGTGTGTGTGTGTGTGTGTGTGTGTGTGTGGTGATCTAGTTTCAAGTTTTCACTTTCAAATGACAAATGACACTTTATACATTTATTTTAAGTCCACCCAACACTGTTTTCAGATTCTGCTAATAACTGAAAATGTTGTTTCAGTTCTGAATGGACTTGGTAAAAACAAATGCATTGTTCTTATTGAACAGTAAACTAAATGTTACAAGCAACCATTGTATTAGTACCATAAATACAGAAAGAATGGATACGAGCCTCACAGTAAGATTATCCTAGATCATCTGAGCACGCTCAGTGAGGGTTTAGAGCATCACTGTAGGTGCTCAATACATTTGCCTTTCCGTAGGCCACTCAGAAAGATGATGAGTAAAGGCAGACATTGGTATTTTCCTTGGTTTTTTTTTTTCTGTGCTCCACTTTTAAGGAAAGAAAACCAGTTCAAATATACACGGCAGCAAAAATTCGACTGTGGATTTAGAAGGAAAACTAAAACGAAACCCATCCTTCATGGGCCTTTGCAATATACATCCCTGTTCAGGTCAAAAGCAGCACCAGCAATCACCCAGCTTGACCCTGGTTCTTAGTGGACAGTCACAAAAATATTACTTTCCAGACAATGCATCTGGTAAATACCAACTTGGTAAAGATTAGTTCATAAAGCGGGATGGGAGTGGGAGGAAATATAGAGGGCAAGAGAGCAGAAAAGAGAAAGAGAAGGAAGAATAACAAACGAAGATGAAAATATGGTATAGTCACAAAAATTCTTACTGACAACTACCAGGAAGCTTGCAAGCATTGCCCTATAATGACGCCGAAGACACTTTGACCACTCCTAAAGCAGCTGACGCCACAGCCAGAACAGCAGAGCTCTGGCAGGTGGTGGCACTATTGCTATCTGATGACCTTAGGGTGGGACTAAACAGTGCAACTATTTTCCAAAGAGAAATATAATGTCTACAAGAAAATAACAATGCTCAATGGGCTCAAGAATCACCCTAGTTAGAGCTTTTGATTATGTGGAAACCTCTGGAATAAGAGAGAGACTATGGCCTTAGGTACATCTTTTATGGGACTTAATTTTTTTTTACCGTTCTTATTATTTAAAAAGACGAGTCGGTACCCCAAGACTGAACTGGTTAGCCAATCACTTCGGAAGAATGTGAGGGTGCTTTTGTCAGCCTGTACAGATGGTGGAGTGGATGAGCTCAAATGAGCTCTCCATTTCAGACGCTCTCTCCAGACCCTTAATAGTGATCAGGCAATCACTGCCCGCCACTGCCTGTCCCAAGAGCAGCAGAAGAAGCAGATATATTCCAAGCAGATGTTGGATGGATATGTTCAGTGTTTCTACAGGGAATGGCTGAGGATTACAGCCTCTATGTCAAGTGCAGTGCTGTGTGGACAGAAACTCTCTGTGTCTGCTCTGCCCAGTCTGGTAGAAACCAGTCACAAGCAACTCCCGAGAACTGGAACTGTGGCTGAGATTTTATTTAATTCAATGTTTTATTCATTGTCATTAAAACTGCCACATGTGGCAAACAGCATAGCCAGAGAATTTATAATTAACTGACCAAATAGTAGTTTCATTTTCCAGCAATGAAAACTACAAGATATTTAAAAAACAATTTCTCCCTCCACCTATATATTTTGACATATTGCAGAAGTTTCTAGTGAATATATTTATATACTACAAACTGCATACATATTTGAATACATACTCATGTAATATGTTGACATTTTGTGTTGATATACACATCCAATCATTTTGTATTATTCTATAATAATACATGTGGGTTTGCTACATGCCTAGCAGACAAACATCTGGCAGGCACTGGGTGTTGTTAATTTCAGCAAGCATTAATAATCACTAAGTTGTAAGAACACTCTTACCTTGAGAAACCACCATAAAACTATTATTTCTATAGATTTATTTTTTTGTATGTGTTTGTATTTTGTTCACATACTTATAGAATACTTCGCTGGGATAGATATCTAGAAGTAGAAAGCATAAATGGAATGCTTCTTTTAAAGACTGTGGAGGCATAGGATTAAATTACTAACCAGAAAGAACCCATGAAAAAGTTGGCATTGCTTTGAAAATATTAGACGAGCTTCAGAAAATATTATATCTATGTTAAAATATTAAAGGGGGAAGATGATGATGATGATGCATATGCAGAGGAGATAATAAGTCTATAAATATCATCGTCAGTCTAGAAAATGTCTCTATTTTACTATAAATATCAGCGAACACAATCTGTGTGTTCATTTGGAGAGAAATGCAAGCTTCTTCCTTCACCACAGATGACTATCCCGGCACATCGACACCAGGAAATGACTGGCTCATCTTTTGGGGCCGTTTTATCTGAAACACCACTGTTTTTAAATTGAGAAATCCTGCTCAGAGCAGCGCGGTACCCAAACTGCTAAGAGACACAGACACAGACTGGGACAGCATAGGAAAGCACAGGCTGCAGTTCTCATCTTCACTGCTCAGTCTGGGGCGTGTGATCATGGAAAGGAACCAGAGCCACCCACACTGTCACATCTCTCTCTCTCTCTCTCTTTGTTATTCTCTTAGCGGGCACAGATTTAATGTGCAAATGGAGTGACATTACACATTGAGATCATTTTGATACTTCAAATGTCCTTTATCATTGCGCAATGAAATAAAAGGTGAAAGGAAGAGAAGGAGGAGGGGGAGAAAAAGAGGAAAGAGGGAAAGTGTGCATGTAGAGGAAAGAGCGATGGTTAGTGCCCTCCCATGTCCTTGTTCTCTCTGGCAGAGGGTGGTATACTCTTTAATACAACACTCCCATTGCTTACAGTGAGTCAGCTAGTGCTCTATCTCCGCTACATTCCATGGAAGACGTCTGGGTATTTTGAAGCTCTGCCAAGTATGTTTAACAGTCAGTCCCCTTTCCTCAGCCACAATAAAGTCCAGAAAGAACGTGTCTATAGTAGGTTTAATGTTTCAGAGGCAGAAACTTTCCATTAGCCTGATAGCTCACATACACCAAACAAGAAATCCTTATTTACCCCACTGGACAAATAGAAAAAAAAATGTGATCAATATAGCAATTTTATGGATACACAGCACATGCAATTTTAGCTGTAGTATGAATGAAGTCAATGGCACAGGCAATTCTCATTCAAAGCCAAAGCATTATACAATGGGAATAAAGGCTCTTTCGAGATCAATATCTTACAAACTGTACTGTATTTCCCACTGAGTGGCATACGGTAGGTTAGCCAGTTCCAGGAGACATTTGGTCATGAAGGGCTCATTTCCTTTTCTCACAGTGAACGGAGTTAAATTATACTTGGAAAATGTGTAATCAGAAAAGGAGACAGCAGTAAAAGGCCGTAAAAATAACTTCAGTACAATTAGCAAATTAGGGTGGAGAATTAAGGTTGGAATCCAAGTGGATTTGATGGGAATAATCTCAATTACTCACAAAAAAAGATGCACAATGTTAAGAACTGGATTACAGCGCCTAGTTCATTAATTTGGTATAGAATTCAATAAAAATACAAAAGGAAGATTTCAGACATGGGCTTTAAAAAGTCACCTCTTTTAGCAAAAGATTCTACTGGGCATTAGACACTTTGATATAAATACTTTCTAAAGTCCCACAAACACTGATGCCCAACAATACAGGTGGACCAGTGATTCCTGAGAGGTGGGGATTGGGTCAACATTGGCTGTAGTTTTGGTCTTTCAGGGTCCCCTCACCCCCACTCCTTGAAAATGCCTTCTAGAGACTGACTGGGAGAAATGGGGTAGCACATGCCATGAGCCCCCAAAGCCCCCCTGCATTAATCAGAGTGTGCTCACAGAGCAACATAAGCTCAAAAGCTCCATGTTTCAACGTGGGCCTTTCCCTGCTGGAGAGAAAAATGTGGGCTTTGAACATGCAAAGCTATCATTAAAACAAGGCACACGTGGGTTTGCACACATATACAAACCCACAGGTACACACACATACAGGCACACACATGCAGGCATGCATGCAAACGCGCAGCCACCTGGAAAGAAGGAGCAGAGCCCAGAAATAAAACATCATTTCAGCTGTTTGTGGAACTTGAAGCAAGAGCTTCTAGACCGTTCTGAGACTTCATGGATTCCTACTGAACTTAAGATTTCCTTTACTGATGACTAGTGAGAGCCCAGGAGAGGGCTGGCAGCTTGTATTCCTGTTCAGCTAGACCAACAAAAGATAAGACACCTTTAATGGCCAAACATCGTCTCCTACCTTTCAGATTAAACTCTAGATTCTGCCACTGTTGAGGATCCCAGACTACTGAGTGTCATTGATGCGCTAGAATGAATCACAGAATCCGGAGATGACCGTATCGATGATACTGACTGTATCTATGATGCTGACTTATGCAGAGATGACAGCATCCATGATGCTGACTTATGGAAAAGGCACGGGGCAGGGTCCAAGTGCTCATGGGGTGACGACTGGAGAAAACCAGGCCTGCCTTTCTAGGAGTGTTCCACTTCTGCCTTACAAACAGAGTACGTCTAACATTTGAAACAACAGTGTGACAGACACCTGTGAAATGCTGTCTACTAGGGAAGTGTCGAAAAGATTCGGTGCCAGGGTTGGAATCGGAAGCTGCGCGGCAAAGGTACCCATTGACTGCTATGCACCCCACCTCAGACTCCAGGCATGGAAACAGATGCTGCACATCAGTGAGAATGTCTGTGCAGTGTGGCCACAGTCCTGACACATGACTGTTCTCAGATGCCTAGTCATTGCCATTCCTGTCCAAACACCAGCCTGGAAAGCAGTCATTTGTACCCCCTTCCTGCTAAGGCAGCTGCCCTTGTGTGCCACACATGTGGCGGGAGTTCTCGCACACTGAAGTGGATGTGTCCTCAGCTGCTGTAGATGAGCTCTTTGGCTGACTATCTGCTCCCTTTCAGTGATGGGTGGACATGCCTTATTTCAGGATCTGGCTCTGCTGTGTATGTCTTGCTCTACTTTAGCCAAGTGCACTAGACTACCATCCCCTGGGAAAGAGGAAGGCACTTATCTTTATTAGCTGAACATTTTTAACACACCTTAACTCTTCAAAATATATTTACTAAGCGAATAGCTACTTCACATATAGAAAGTTTTCATGACCTGGGACTAGTGAAGAAAAGCACCACCCCACAACCCTACATTGCCATTCCTCTATCGCTGCTCCTTTAAAAATCAATCTCTCTCTCTCTCTCTCTCTCTCTCTCTCTCTCTCTCTCTCTCTGTCTGTCTCTCTCTCTCTGTCTCTCTCTCTTTGTCTCTCTCTCTCTAACAGGATGATTTTTTTTATGGAAATTGAAACCATGCATATTGGGCAAGCGCTCTACCATTGACATACATTGTTAGCCCTTTACTTTTAAAGACTAGGTCTTATTGCATAACTCAGAGAATATCCTGTCAAAGGCTACATCATGCCTGACAGCAGTGACATTTCCTGACCGACGCACATGCAAATTCTCATGTGGCCATAGAGTGACTGCTTTAGTCTCTCAAAGTAAAATCTGCTTTTTCCTTTGGTAACAAATCATTAAACTACTCTAGAGAACACGGGCATCCTTGAAGAACAGGACTGTCTTAGAAGAAGACGTCCTTGCTGGTCACTGGTAGAATGGTTCTGTTCTCTGTGCCATTGACACCATACCGAGGAAACGCTCCCCAGAAACACTGGCTTTTCGTCTCTGCCTTGATCCTCTGGCCACCTGCCGCCGCCGTCCCCAGCTGCGGTCTGCATATCCGCAACCCAGGATGCCGCTCATTCAAGCTGCACGGTGTGTTGGGAGCCTGGCAGCTTCCCTCGGCGGGACGCATGGCTGCAAATGACGGGATGAGAATAAAGCTCAGCTCCAGGCTGCGTGTCTCATCCGCCTTCTAATTACGTTTCTCGACGAGCGACTGCTTTTGGTGACTTTTCTCCCATTCTCATTTACAAACATGGTCTAAGGACATGATCTTTCAGTACGCTATTTGGAATCCGAGTAGGGTGGATGCACGTGAGTGCATTGTCTTCAGCATTAGTCCCGCAGGTGCTGCTGATTTTAATATGTGACACCATTATTCAGACAGAGAAGCCTATATATATATATATATATATATATATATATATATATATATATATATATATATATCCTAAGACATACTAAACATAGGGAAGTCTCAGGAAACAATCATGAGTATTCTTTAACTTAAAGAAGCAAGACTTCTTTTTCTAATTCAAGCAGGCATTTCCATGGTAGCAGGCCTATAAATTAAAATGCTCATAAGAACCTACTCCCAAGGGTAGCCCATTCTATTCTCTCACTGTGAGCTACCCTGTGGGATGTTTACTTAACAGCTCTTGGTTCTGATTAATAATAATTTCCTTTGGATTAAATTGTATCTGGCACAAAAAGAAGCTCATACTAGGTCTCGGGTGAAATGAAATAGCCTGTTAAGGGAATTCACACAGTCTGCAGAAAACCCTAAAATCTACAACCACCACAATTGTAGGTGGGTAAATTGTGGCTAAAATTTACCCGTGCTGGATAGTTTATTGTTCTCGTGCACAGGGAACTTTTATTTCTTTGGTCTGAGACGACCTCTGTCCAGCTTGTTGTTGGTGACATACTCCCAGTCCTCAAACCTGACCACCATCTCCAATGCTTATTTCCTGTCTTTATGAAAAACTGAAGCTCTGGGCAGACAGAATCCTAAATTCCTACTCAGTCTCTCCCACTCCATACAAAATGGGCAAGTCTGTCAGGGGAAGGTGATCAGATGAAATATGTATCACTGTTGCTGCTGTGGACTGCACTTATATTCAAACCACACACATACATGTACTCATGCTAAGTGTGAAAAAAAACTACCTAGTTTCCCTAAAGACTTTATCTTAGCTGAAAGAAACAATTTCATCCTATCAGTTTGTATGGTTCTAAGTCTCTTTTTCTGTCCTGCTGGGTCTAGCCTGCATCTGGTTGCTGGGCAACCAAAAGAAGGATGGGGCGGAGGTAGACAGTCTCAGCTGTAGTATTCAGGCCGAGTATTAAATCAGTTACTAAAACTTGTGTTAAGGTGAGCAGTGTTTAAAAGCACAGGGTTCAGATGTCTTTTGGGATTCTTTTAAATTTAAGGTCTATAAAGCAGAAATAATGATGCATTTTTCTTCCCCCTCCCTTCAAATATGAAAATAGACACACCACTTATGAAGGATGAGGTAGTTCATTTAAATGTTTTTTGCAGCACCCATTAGAGAATAAAATGAATATTTACATAGTGTTTATTTTTTAACAATTAACCAATTTCTTGTTGTTATTTAGTGTTTTGGTTTTGGAGAAAAGGTCTCACTTCTCTAGCCCAGGTTCTCCTCAGTTCCTGCTTCGGCCTCCAGGAGCTGGAATTACAAGTGTGAACAGTGTACAGGGATTAGTTTAAAATTTTCTATTTTAAATTTCTCCCTCTGTATGTAATGAGTTATTCTCCAGAAAAAAAATCTAGGCAAATTAGTCCACAACTCAGATTTATACATGTTTCAGTGTATCCATATGGCTCCATAATTGGTTGTAGCTATTAATTATATTTTAATAATCTTTCAGAATTTTCTTCATATTTTAAAGCATATATAAATAATACTTTAAGATGGGAAAAACATTCAGTCTTACAGACTTTTATGTGTGTATGGGGGGGTTGGAGTGTATTTAGCCTGTCAATTATTTATAATCTTATGAAGGTATATCAAGCTATAAAATGATGAAAGCTGAACATGTGCATTAGTTAAAGAAATAGTAAGCAATTTACACATGAAGGTTCAGGCTTATGAAGACAGAAAATGCTTGTTTATCTGATTTGTAAACTGATTTCCTGCTTACAGGATCCTAACAATTCACTTGCGCAGTGCTCTATAAGAATTTGGAAGTCGACCACCCAGCGATCCCACACACTAGGACTGGGCTCCCAACCCATGCACTTCCCTTCCCTGCTTACTTCATCCTTAATCTCAGCTTCAGAAGTTTTGCTAGCAGAGCCTCGATGGTAGAGGCTTCAGGGGAGTCATCAGGGTTGGAGGAGGGCATGCAGCAACTTTTATGAACAGCGAGTGCTGGCTTAGAACAATACAGTCCATTAGCTGCAGGGGCTGGAGATAGAGTAACCCATTTCTCACTCATTTCACCCCCCTGCCACTTCCCTTATTCTGAGTAGAAAGACAAAGTTACATGAGAGTGCTCTAGACAAACAGGATAAATATGTGGATACACAAAGAGATATTCAGGTATCTTTAATCATGACAAGGACACTTGAGACAGGAATGTTCTGATTCTGATAGTTACCTATCAGTCCCTAATTATTTTAGATAAAGTGGGGGAGGGGCAGCTGTGGCTGAGGGCAACTGTGAGAGGTGGAGGGATACAGGCCGAATGCCAGAAACAAGGAAAGCAGAATTGCTGAGATCCAGGTATCAGACATGTCTTTCCTGGGAGGGAGAGGAGGAGGGAGGAAGGCAGAGAGAGAGAGGAAGCGAGGGATGGAGGTGTCCACACCTATCCTAATATCCAGGTTAGTACTTCCACTACAGAGAGACCTTGGTCAAAAGAGGGGATGAAGGCAAGAGCAGGATTTGGTGCTTAGGGTAGGAAAAAAAATGAAAGCCCATGTGTGGAAGGGAATTTTATGCAGCAACTTAGAACTGCACATGGCTGGCAATACAGCTCTGCAGGTGAGTACGCTGCGCCCACACTCGGGAAGCAGAGCAGCACAGGAAATTGGACTGAGCTAGAAGGCTTCAAGGCCCCCCTCCCAGACCCACATCCTCTGTTGTGGCTATACCATTCTACAAAAACAGGGCCACCAGCTTGGAGCCAAGTGTTCGGTCACTAGCCAGACTTGGTCAATCAAATGAGATTTAAAAATGAATGCTAAGTATTTGTTCAAGAAACCGATTATATTAAATCAAGAGTAACTCTTGAGGGGCAAAGGTGAACTATACTCATTACTGTGTGACTAAAATTTACATATTTTCCACAAATGGTAACCTCTAGGATGGAGAATAAGAAATAAACTATTTAATTATCATCATTTTCACATAGAGATGAAAAGATTTTGTAAAACTCCTTCTTATGCACACTGCTGTGGGGCATAAATGTACAGTGTTTTCCAATAACACAAATTCTGTTGTAAATTATTTCTCTTTGTTTAAAGTTCTATTTTCAAGAATCTTTCTTTTCTGAAATGGGTTCAATAGGATTAAAAATATGGCATTTATATTTGGACTAACAAAAATCACTCAATAAGAAAATATATTTCATTTCTCAACAATATAGCAAAAGAAAAAAAAACCTGCCTTCCAGTTTCCCTGATCTCGAAGCTCCTTACTCTGACTGCTGTATGACAGAACATGATGACCTTTAATTTAGTGCTACACTATTATTAGATAAGAAATGTACGTGCAGACTAGAGAGAAGCATGTCCAAGAAAATACAAGCACGTATTCATGCAGAAAGGTGTTTTGAAGACAGAAATATGACAAGCATGAGATATCTTCAGCTGTGAGGTCAGCGTGGTCTAGGCTGTCAGGTCTGGAATGCAGCCTCATTTGCTATGCTGGGGGAACATTTTCTTCATCTCTCTAAATTGTTTAAAGGGTGCTTATGAAACACATGGAATTTCACCAAGAGATAAATGATAAAAAGAGTTTATAGGTACAATGAATACAATCTTTTCACTTATCTTCTTTTGGATTTGTTTTCTACTATGAAGGCACAGTAAATTCCACATTAAGTGGCTCCTTACAAATACAAGAGCCAGAAATGAGTGGGTCCTCTCGGTTTACTATGTCCCCAGGGGACAGCAACAAACAAACTGTAGCTATTGAGGAAGGAGAAGGGTGGGTAAGAAGGAACTCAGCTTTAACGAGATGATGAACATAATTAATGACAATAATATGATAAAGAAAATTAAGAAAAGAGGAAGGAAGGGTAGAGTATGAGGAAGAGGAGGGCTAGCGGAGGAGGGGGAGGGCTAGGGAAGGAGGGAGAGGGCTAGTGGAGGAGGGGGAAGACTATTGGAAGAGGAGGAGAACTAGTGGATGAGGGGTAATGGAAGAAGAGGAAGAGGAATAGTGGAGGAGGAGGAGAAGGAGGAGGAGGAGTAGAGGGGGGAGGAGTAGTGGAGGAGGAGGAGAAGTAGAGGGGGAAGAGGAGTGGAGGAGGAGGGTAATGGGAGAAGAGGAAGAGGAGTAGTGGAGGAGGAGGGGGAGGAGGAGTAGAGGGGAGGAGGAGCAGAGGAACTATAACTGCCCCCTTTTTAGAAGGGTCAGCAGATCCATTAGTTATTGCACTTTCCATTTGCCCTGTCACCTGTCCCCAACACAGAGTTGACACTGCATGCCCTGCAAATACATTTTCTTTCTGAAAAACAAGCACACCAATCTATCTTTAAATTTTACTATTACTCTGAACTAAAAAAAATCTTTTCTTCTACACTTAGTAGAGGATGAATGTTATACTGTAATCACTAATGTGTTACAATTAGTACTTGAACAAACCTGATTTTATTATATATGTGTCTGTCTATCTATCTATCTATCTATCTATCTATCTATCTATCTATCTATCTATCTATCTATCTATATCTCTATATATGTTTCTTTGTTTTAAATTCATTCTTTTAGAACTTTGCACAATGTGTATTATTATACTCACCCTCTGTTCCCCCTCTTCTCCAAGAGTCACCCTACTTGCCTACCCATCCAACTTTGTGTCCTGTTTCGCTTTTTTCTTTACCAACGCCAATTTGTGTTGCACACAAACTTTCAGATGGGTGACCACTGAAACTTCCACTGTAGCTTAGTCAACTTACCATGGGCTGCCCTATTAGAGAAAATGGACCCCCCTTTTCCCAGAAGTTGACACTTACCAACAGATCTTCAGCGAGGGGTCAGACTTTGAGCCCAACTCCCCTCTCCATGCTGGGATTTGATCTGACTTGGGCTTACGTGGATCTTATGATTCCGTCACAACAGTTGTGATTGCATGTGTGCTGCTGCTGTCTATAAATCACTGTTCCCATAGAGTCATCCACTGCTTTCAAATGTTAAACTCTTTACACCCCCTCTTCTGCAATGATCTCTGAGCCTTTGGAGGAGAGAGTTTAACATGTACTATAGCCTCTTGTTCTCTGCACCTTGCTTAGTTGTGGTTTTCTGTGTTGGTGATTCCCACCTGCAAACAGAAGCCTCTCTAATGGGACCTATGAACACAAGAATAAGCCGTTAGGAGTTGGTTTAATACTGTCTCCATTTAGCAGCATAATAGTAGACTCTCTCCTAGGGATTATGGCCTATCTAGCCCTAGGTTCTTGGCCCAATATTGATATCAGAAAGAGGTTGGTTACTCTTCTGACAGCCATACCATTATTGCACTAATGAGCTGTCTTGCCAGGACAGTCACTAATGTAGCTCACAAGGTTCACAACTTAAGACTGATGATAATTTTTCTCCTCTGTTACTGTGTACCTTCAAGCACTATGAAAGCTAAATAATACAGATAAAGCTTCTAGGTCAGCATCCATTTGATTGCCTCATGTTCTGAGGCACCAAAATGCAAGTGTTACAGCTCTGGAGGGAAAGGTATCCTGACTGTTGGAAGTCAGGCTGTACCTACATCTGTGGAAGGAAGGTTTCCTGGATACCTACAGCTGTAAGGAGAAAGGTATCCTGACTCTCAGGAAGTCACACTATACCTGTAGTGGTGTAGTGAATAGTGATCTCCCCACAGGATGTGGCAATCCTACTCCATTCTGAGAGAGAGAGTCATTACAGCTGAGCAGTGCTCCACTCTGCCAAGACAGTTTCCCAGTAGTGATGTTGGATGCTTCTCTGCTATGCTCCTTTAGAGTTTCCTAGAAGAAATGTCCATTGCTTCTCATCGCAAGACCAAACTGTTACTTCTCCGTTTCACTCTCCTAAGGGGGGAAATGTAGCCGTCTGCACAGCTCTGGTGAAAAGTTATTGTTTCTGCTCCACTCCACTAGGGAGTTCCCCAGTAGAGATGTCCATTGCTTCTCTACTCCGCTCTGGTTTAAGAAGATCCTCACTCAAAACTCATTCAAGACATTTATTGGGAGGGAGGAATCCAGGAGAGTGGCTGCCTCTGCCAGGGTAGAAAAGGGTTGCTGCCAAGTGAACAGGCACAGGGCTTATATAGGACTTCTTAAGGGCAGAGTTTTTCCAGAGTGGAGATTTTCTGCATGGGAATTGGTCAGATTTCAATCCCCTGAGCTTCCACAAGCTCAGAGATGGGCCGGATTTCATGTGCAGCGATTGGTTGGTTTCAAGGTTATAGATTGGTTGGTTTTCCCTCTTAAGGATTGGTTGATTTTGGGTTCAGTTTGTCAGGAGCAGAGTATGCTTCATCAGCTCTGGTTTCAAGGTCAAAGTGTGTTTCTTTCACTGGTCCATTTTAACCTTTTGGCTCTGGTTTCAGGGCCAGGATGTGTTTCCTTCACTGTCTCTGATCTCAGGGCCAAAGTGTGTTTCTTTGGTTCTGATTTCAGGGTCATGGTGTATTCCTTTGTATCTGAATTCATGGCCAAAGTGGTGTTTTCTCCACTGGCTCTGGTTTTAGAGTCAGGGTGTGTTTCTTTGGCTGACCCTTTTACCTTATATTCCTCCATTTTTGTTTATTAATAAACAATCATGGGTTGGAGAGGGGGCAATGTTATCATTAAGCTAACACCAATGCTGTCAAGTTGGTGGTCCCTACAGTACTGGAGCCTTGTTGTCAAGTTCTGTAGGCTAACTAAGAGTATGGGCAATATCTTGTAATGTTGTGGGTCAGTACAATTTCAGTGGCCAAAGTTTACAAGAGAAGCAATCCATTTCAGGGACTGGGAGTTTCTTATTTGTTAGCCTCTTGTGTCTAGGAGGGCACTGTTGCCCTGTTACAGGGTGTGGTGGTTTGAATGTAATTGGCCCCCATAATCTCATAGGGAATGGCACTATTAAGAGGTATGGTGTTTGTTGTTAAAGTGGGAATGGTCTTGTTGGAGGGAGTGTGCCACTGTGTGTGTGTCGGGTCAGGCTTTGAGGTTTCCTAGAATGAGGATACTGCCTCATGCCTCAATCAACTTCCTGTTGCCTAAAAGATGTAGCACAATGTCTGCCTTCATGCTGCCCTGTTCCTTGTCATGATGATAATGGACTGAACCTCTGAAACTATAAGCGAGGCAACCTAACTAAATGTTCTCTTTATATGAGTTGCTGTAGTCATAGTGTCTCTTCACAGCAATAAAAACTCTAACTAAGACACAGGGAAACTTCATTTGAACTCTTTTTATTTATGTATACAAAAATATTCCAGGAAGTTTCTTCAGTACTAGTTTTCCATATGATTTTTTTTATAAGAAAAGATTTAGTGTTATTTATCCCTTCCACTATTTCCTCCACTACTGTCTCCCTTCCCACACCAAAGGACACAACCACTGTCAAGACTTCCGTGAGTTCTAGGTGATACATTGATAGGCAGTAAGTGATACTTTGAAATTTTTTGGATGGCAGCATTGCCCGTGAATGCACTTGGAATATGAAAATGCCTGCCTCCCGTTACGTAGCGATTCTTTTCTGTTTTCTTGCCCACCATATGTCACAACCGAGGAAATCAACAACCCAGGGAAGTCGCAAAACACAGCTGACAGCTGCGGAACTGATTCACTGATGATGACAGAAAAAACATTCATCTCAACTGGGGGTACAAAGTGTATGCACTTTACCGAACCTGGCTACAAGGGACAAAAAAACATGCTTAACATTTTCTATATTAATCACAACTGTTACCTCATTGCTCTTTCAAGAGTCTCACTGCACAATTCGTTATGTTTTCCTCCTAAACAGAGCACATGGCAGAATACACATGCAAATGTTGGCCTTGGAAAGAATTTAAACTGAACTAACAATGGTATTTTGTATTTTTCAAAATTGATACTTGCTTTTTATTTAACTGTGGAACATTTGGAATGTCACCACTACCCGGATATTCTTTCCATTTATAAGAACTGCTAAGCTTAATATTCTGTTGTTGGTAATTAATTATAAACACTACTTCAGTGAGATGGGCTACTTATATATGAACATATTTGTGCACATATGTCTATATGAGTTTATGTGGACCACATGTGTACAAGGGCTTTTGTAGGTCGGAGGGAGTCAGATGCCTTGGAACTGGAGTTACAGGCTGTTGTGAGCTCCATGTGGGTTATGAGAACCAAAATGGGGTGCTTTGCAAGAATAGCAGTGGTGCTTAACTTATAAGCCACCTCTATAGCCTCTACTCCTAACTGCATTTTGTTTTTAAATTTTGGATAATTAGATCTAATGCAAATCAGCGAACCAAAAAAAATATGCATGGGTGTATGTGTGCTACAGCAGGAGTATGGATGACAGAGGACAATTCAATGAGTGAGTTCTATCCTTTTACCATGTGGAGTTTGAGACTTGAATTCAAGCTATCAGGAGTGGTGGCAAGTGCCTTTACCTGATGAGCCATTCTGCTGCCTTCCCCCCATCATTTGTTCAATATAGTAACGTACCGTAAATTCGCTGCTCCCCCTTCCCTTAAAATGGTTAGATTTTTGGTTTTTTGTTTGTTTTGCTTTTTGCCTAGATACAAGGTAGAGTCAACTGGGCAGATGGAACCTCAATTAAGAAAACATCTCCATTAGACTGATCTGTAGGCAAGCCCATGGGTCAATTTCTTGCTTAATAATTGATGTTGAATAATGGCTTAATTAAAGTTCTGGTTTCCCTGAAAAAAATTGATGTTGATTTGAGGGCCCAGTACATAGTAGGTGGTGCCACCACTGGACAGGATGTCCTAGGTTGCATAAGAAAACAGGTTGAGTAGACCATGGAAAGTATGTAGGTAAGAGGCTTTCTTCCACAGATTCTGTTAAAGCAAAAAGTCATACCAGTACACACCATAAGTGTAAAAAAAATGCTATTGTAAAAATGGAATTGACTGGCAGATGCTGCACCCTAAGGCTGTCCAGTTTACGTTATTTGTCTTCCGTAACCACTGCAGTGGCCATGCAGCAACTGCTCCTCAGTTCATCTTTGCATTTGTCCATCACTGTCTGGGTGTCAATTATGTTGTATAAAATTTTCTGGGGTGAGATGAAAAAACGTCTATTGATATCAAAAAGGGCACCAATATCTGACATAGAGAGCAACCAAATAAGTTATTGGGCTGACATACTGGAGTTACTTGCAAGATAAATCGACAACAGCTGAGCTACCAAAAAGTCTACCGTGGCAGCAGAGATGTCAAGTTACTAATGTGGCCTTCCTAGAGCTCTACAGAACCTTTAGTTCATTCAGCTAGCTAGAGTTTTTCTTTCCCCAGATACTGTTGTTGCTTAGGGAGAATCCTTAAGAAACTTGTAAGTTTCAGGTACTTCCTGAAAGGTAAGTTTATTTCCCAAATCTTGTTTCATTTGTTCCTGAATTTTCATAGCTTCCCTCCAGGAAAGGATATTTCATTTTGGAGGAAGTTACTACACAACACATTTTATAATATTGCTTAGTAGGTTTTCATTTCATAAAGATCCTCAGATGACTTGGAAGACTTTTCAGATTACCGGGGATTTCATTTGCATATTGCAACCTTATTGTGGCATATTTGTATACTGTGTAAAGATATATTGCTGTGATTGGTTTAATAAAGAGCTGCACAGCCAGTAGCTAGGAAGGAGGTATATGTGGGACTTCCAGAAAGAGATAGAAAGTAGGAGATGAAACCAGGTGCACTAGAGATGCCAGCAGATGTGGAGATGAAGCAGGAGGTGCAAGGAGTAAGAGAGGTAAAAGCCACATGGTAGAATGTGGATTAATTAAAAAATGGGTTAATTTAAGTTATAAGAGCTAGTGGGACAAGCCTAAGTTAAGGCCAAGCTTTTATAATTAATAATGTCTTTGTGTTGTTATTTGTGGGCTGACGGTCCCGATGAAAAAGTACTGTTATAGTAACCTATGAGACAAAGAACTGAATTCAAACCATGAAAATCTACACATTTATTATAAAACTGAGAACATAAATTTTATATAAATGTGGATAAATAATAATTTTCATAAATGTGCTAATTTTCATTTCTCTGTTAACACTATGACAATTCTATTGTCTCTTGAAGGATGATGCATTTAAAATTCCAAAATGACTCTCATTGACAGCTTATTATGGCCAATAGCAAAAATGAATAGAATGTCAAAATGTTGTGCTAAAAGCCCAATCTTTCAAGCATGCTAAGACTGTTCAAGTTTTCACATACGTGTGTAGTTGAGAACATGAATGCAGGCATGTGGCACAGGCATGACTGTTTATGTGTCAAAGTCAGAGGTTATCCTGGGCATCATCTCTCAGGAGTTACCCTCTTTCTGAGTCAGGGTCTCCTATGTGGACTTGAGGCTTACTGATTACTCTAAAAAGGCTGGCCAGTAATACAGGGAGTCACTCATCCCCATCTCCGTAGCACTGGAATTACAAGAATGTGTTCCCCATGCCTGTCTTTTTTTTCCTTTTTTTACATGAGTTTTGAGAATAATTCTCATGTCCTCACTAAGACAAACTATCTCTGCAGACCCCAAAGCTACCCTCTTAAGTGAATAAAAATGCTTCCACAAAATACTGCATGAAAACTAATATTGTTATCAAAAATAAAATAATAAAATTTGCTTAAACAATTACCATTCCCAGACACATGCATAAGAGAACTGGGTTGTTTCTTTATGTTAAGAAGCTCAGCTTTCATCTAGCAAGTTAATAGGGCTGAGAGCTTGTTGTCTCATAGCTTCCTCCAAGACTGAAGTACTCCATCCTGCAAGAAGCTCCTTAAACAGAAAGGGAAACATCTCAAAGTAGCTTCAGGAGTCCCTGAAACTTATCAGATTCACTAGGCCCCTCCCTGTCAGAGTAAGCAATAAAGGATGAAAGTTGCACTCAGACAGGGGATCAGAGCTGCAAAGAAGACTGTCGGAGAAGCCAAGCTGCAAGGAAAACTTTGAGACTAGACTAGCTACCTGGAAGCAGCAGAAACTGACTGAGCTACTTGGAAAAGGAGTAGACCAAGTGATTCCAAGTAGAATCACTTGGAAGGGACATTACCTCACCTGTGGAGCTGTCTGCAGGCTGTGACATCTGCTTCCAGCTCACAGATTTTGTGAGCTGTCACTCATGCTGGGGTGGGCTTTGATGATGTAGCTATATTTGAGTCATTTCTGCTCCTATAAGTAATCCCTCACCCATACCCATGCGAGTAACCATAGTAAAACTCACTGGTACACCAAGGTGGACACTGGTGGTGTCTGTACTTTGGTCTGTCATGGGTTTCCTATCTGGGCTGAGTAGACATGGGCATTGCATCTCCCCATGAAAAGATCTGTCACACAACAGAACAAGAGGACCAGGAAGTGTCTTCTAGATATGAAAGTAAAGCTATATCCATGAAATCTCAAAAATATATCTGCTTAAACAAAAACTGAACAATAACAATACCAGGTGACATGTCAAAGTGGAAGGGAGAAATTTCATGGGGCTCCGTCCCTAGGTAAAGTAGTACAGACAATGGCTGAAGAAAGGGGGATAGTTTCCCTCAGGCATGAGTCCCCTAAATGACTACTCAAAACCAAGTGGTCAGCCCTAAAAATATACATATATAAGTAGCACTAAACAGATTCAGAAGATTGCATTTATATATTCATTCAGACACATGCACATATGTGCATGTTTACACATATGCGCATGTTTATGTTTGTAACAATAATGATTTAGGAAAAAGAGGTCATCACATTTCCTCCAAATTGAAACAATCTTTTCTTATGGTGTCTCTTAAATTCTCTACAGAAATGGGGAGGGGCATGGTAGGGGTTAGAGAGATGAGAGAGAAATAATGATTGAATTTCAGTTTAAAAGATTAAAAGGACTCATCTATTTGTCTCCAAACAGTTATAAATTATGAAGTTTCTTCCTTCATTTACATTATTATACTGTTGAAAATCTACCAGGGAATTTTACTTTGAAACCATTTTGATGCTTCTTTATATCATCATACATGTGGGGAACTGTAATTCCTAATGCACCACTGTGGTGTTCTGAAGAATAGCCATCATAGGTTCTTCCTTGGTTCCCAGTTGATGGAGCCACTTGGCAAGAATTAGTTGGTGTGGCTTGGTTGGAGGCAGTATGCCACTGTGGGCATGCTTTGAGGATTCAAAAGCCTATGCCAGATCCAGTCAGGTCTAGTTTCTCTCTGTCTCTAAACTGCCAATCAGGATGTAAGCTTAGTGCCATGCCTGTGTTCCTGCTACCATGCTTCCTGCCATGATGGTCACTGACTCTAACTCTCTGGGAACAAGAGGCCACAATTTAGTGTTTTTACTTCTAAGTTGCTTTGGTCATGGTGTTTTGTCACGGGTATAGAAAAGTAACTAAACTCAGCAGTGGTGACACACGCCTTTAATCATAGCACTTGGGAGGCAGAGGCAAACAGATCTCTGAGTTCAAGGCCAATCTGGCAGCCTGGTCTACAAAGTTAATTCCAGGAAAGCTAGGGCTACACAGAAAATCCCTGTCTCAAACAAAACAAAATTTTAAAAAAAGGGAAGAGAAGAAAGGTCATGGCACGAGATCACATAAGTTGTCAGTGCTCTTAACGACATAGATACAGCACTGTCATTTGCACTTTAATGTTTTGCTACCATTGCTCAGAAAGCAATATTAAATGATGACAGGATAACTTAGCCATCAGGGAAGTGCAAATCAAAATGACTTTGAGATACCATCTTACACCTGTCAGAATGGCTAAGATCAAAAAAACCAATGATAGCTTATACTGGAAAGGATGTGGAGTATGGGGAATACTCTTCCATTGTTGGTGGGAGTACAAACTTGTTCAGCCACTCTGGAAATCAGTCTGGTGGTTTCTCAGAAAGTTGGGAATTAATCTATCTCAGGACCCAGCAATACCACTCTTGGGTATATACCCAAAGGATACACATGCATACCACAAAGATATTTGCTCAACTGTGCATATAGAAGCATTATTTGTAATGTCCAGAATCTGGAAACAACCTAGATGCCCCTCAACCAAAGAATGGATAAAGAAAATGTGATACATTTACACAACGGAGTACTACTCAGTGGTAAAAAAAACAATGGCATCTTGAAATTTGCATGCAAATGGATGGAACTAGAAAAAACTACCCTGAGTGAGGTAACACAGACCCAGACAGACAAACATGGTATTTACTCACCCATAAGTGGATATTAGACATAAAGCAAAGGATAACTAGCCTGTAGTCCACAATCCCAGAGAAGCTAGGTAACAAGGAGAAACTTAAGAAAAACATATATGGATTCCCCCTGGGAAGGGAAAACAGACAGGACCTCCAGAAAAAAATTAAGAGAGGGAGGAGAAGGCAGAGTAGGAGGGGATGGAGAGGAGGGAAGGAGAGGGAGGAGAATACGAGGGAATGGAATGCTCAAGAAGAGGGAAGGGCAGTGAGGGAGAGAGAGGAAAGAAATGTCTTGACTAAGAGAGCCATTAAAGGGCTGTCAAGAAACAGCACTAGGGAAAATCTCAGGAATCCCCAAGGATGACCCCAGAGAAGACTCTAAGTAACTGTAGAAAGGACACCTAAACCCGCCTTCCCCTGTAATCAGATTGATGACTACCTTAACTGTCTTCATTGAACCTTCAACCAGCAACTGGTAAAAGTAGATACAGAAATCTACAGCAAAACACTAGGCCAAGGTACCTGAGACCAGACCAAGAGAGGAAGGAGCAATCATATGAGCAAAGGGATTAAGACTACGATGGTGATACCCACAGAAACAGCTGCTCTGAGCTAGTGAGAGCTCACTGACTCTGGACTCTCTGCAGAGGGAACCCACATAGAACCAAATTAGGCCAACTGAATGTGGGGGGACAGTTGTGAGACTTGGGCAGTCTGTGGGGCCACTGGCAGTGGGACCAGGATTTATCCCTAGTGCTTAAACTGGCATCTGGGAGCACATTCTCCACTGAGGGATACTTTGCTCAGCCTAGATATAGGGGAGAGGGACTTGGTCTTGCCTAGAAATGAAGTGTCAGACTTTGTTGACTCCCTATGGGAAGCATTACCCTTTCTGAGGAGTAGATTGGGAGGTGAATTGGGGGAAGGTGGAGGAAGCAGGAGGATGGGAGGGAGTGGAAATGGGGAGAGCTATGTATAATGAGCAAAGATTGTATTAAAAAATTCTTAATAAGAAAAAAGAAACCATAATTTGGTCTAATCATTTTTATAACAGCTATTGGTTCTTATGACTAAACCAGCCCCTAGTATCTACTAGTGCCCTAATCACTTCTGATCCATTTGTGAGGACACTCCACTTCTGTTCAGAATTTATTTTTACCTATGCTTATAAGTCATTCTTTTTAAAAAGATATTCGGCAATTCAGACTAACGCAGATTTGACTGTCACTTCCTGCCAGCTCTCAACCAGCTCCCAAGGGCTCCTCCAATTTCATTGGTGGTGGACATACTTTCAGCTCTACCTTATCCAACTTTCCCATAATTCATCTGTGCCAAAGCTAATGCTTTACATGGTCCTACCATGAAGTTCCTCTTGGAGACAGAGTTGTCGCCCATGAACTTTTTTGTCTATAGACATATTACTAATCAACCCTTAAGTCATAAACATCTAAAGCCCTGACATTCACTTGAGAACGTTAAGGGAGAGATTTCATTCACCTTCTGTCTTATTCCCTTGTGTCTGGTGACTTCCACGCAGGTCAGCCTTAGACTCTCCTTACATGTCACTGACCGGAGTCCCCTGTCTCATGAAGGTCATGCTCCTTGTTCTTGATTTACGTCTTTCACAGCAGCACTTGCCCACGACTTTCCTAATGTAGGCTTCAGGAAATGTATATGTCTTTAGACATAATACGTATAAAGTCATTTGTATTTTGCCTTCAAATCGAACGAATACTTTGGGACGTGTGCAGAATTCTATTTGTGTTGGGGAAGGGGCTGATTCAGTAAAGCGCTTGCCTTGAAAACACAGGAAGATCTGAGTTTAGAGCTGAAGTATACTAGTAAAGAGTTGTGTGTGGTCCCAGAATTCCAGGGTGGGGAGGGAGAGACAGGCAGATTCCTGGAGCTCTCTGGTCAGTGAACTTAACTGAGTTGGTTAGTTCCAGGTTCATTGAAAGATCCTACCTTACCATTCAGGGTGTAGAAAACACCAGAAATCAACCTACAGCCTCCACATGCACCTGCGCACACATCTCTAAGCACACGTGCACACACCAGGATAAAATCACATATGGAATTATTCCCGAGAAAATGCATAAAAATATTGCTTCATGATTTGATCTTCTAATAGGAATTTTAAGAAATCTAATTAAGAGTATCTATTACCCAATATGCTTGTGACCAAAGGTGTTTCAATTTCCAGTCAGATTCCACAATATATACATATATTTTACAGATGTGTTTTCCTCAAACAAAAATCCAAAATGTTACAAAATCTGAATTTCTTGAGTTCCAGTACAAGGTTCAAACTGTCTTGGATTCTGGAGCCCTGAGATTCAAGTGTTCACAGTAGCACAGGGTCTGCTTGACCTGCACTATTTTCACCTGTTAGATTCTTTTGTATTTGATCTTCTTCCCACCCCTTGGTTGCCCCCTTCATCTTTGGAAGCTCAGAGATCTTTGATTTAATCGTGTGTCCTAAAGTTTCAAGCTGATATACACTGAAAAGAGCTGAATTTTCACTAAGCCTTTCTCATGGGAGTTTCCAGGATTTAATGAAATCAAATACACAGTCTTTTCTTTATGATGCAACTCAATACTCCATCTCAAAGCTGAAAACTAAACCAACAACAGCAAAAAACATGCAGTATTTTTCAATGTTTACTACTTTAAAACAGAGCATTTTCTTTTTTATGTAAATTAAACAGAATAGTTACTTAGCTCAGTTGTTAGGATGTCTTATGTAGATAGAGTTTTTGAAGGCTTTCATTAATGAGGGAGAATCCAAAGGAAGATAATGAGGCTGGAGCATGAAGTTCCCTAGGCTTAACACATAGGCAAAAATCAGTATACCCAAATGTTTTGGCATAGAGAAAGACTCGGGCACCCATGCCTCCTCTACCACATCCCTTTGTTGTAGCCCTGCCATTACCATTCAGCAGAACATATGTTTCTTTTATTTCCTTTTTTTTTTTTAAGCCTACTGTGCAAATAACCCATGAGATTTTCAATCCTTTGTGTCACTGAGATTCCCAGTTTCCTCTCTGCTCTGGACCACTTTCTCTCCAGGAAGTGCCTTCTTTCTCAACCTAAGGTCTCTGCTTGGGCCATGCTTCTTATGCCTCGTGGGTCAGTAAAAACCCTTGTTCTGGGACACGGGAACCGGCAAACCCTGACAGCACCAAATCAAAACTGTTACCTGCTGAAGTCAGTACAGTGCTTGCTTCTGGGCATGGATTATTTGAACGTTACTTGGTTTGACTACTAAAAGAAAAGTTATTTGGATGAGTTTCAGATAATGTTAAGAACATTCAATAAGCGAGTAATGTCGTTCAGAATACTTCAACTGTCTGCTGAAAACAGTAATTCTTCATATTTAACCATTCTACTTGAAGACAGGTTATATTTTATGAGAAGTGACTGACAGACATATTTTGAAAGTAATTAATTTCCCTTTAGTTTGTTTTCTTTCTGTCAACAACATCTGTACAACTCTCAGGTCTAAAAACAGAAAGATCCAAAGCATATATAATAACACCCTCTGTTATAAAGCATATGTAATAAAGTCTTTTATTATAGAGCATATGCAATAATGTATTTTATTATAAAGCTTTAAAGTTTATAGAGCATATATGGTTAACATTTACAATATTGCAGGAAGAGATCAGACTTGTAATATTTAAGATGCATGTTAGTACTTTGTCTATTGGTCTTTGATATTTAGCAAATTTTCCACAAACATTTACAGAGATAATAAAATAATCTTTGATTGCCAAAGTTAAACCAATTCTAATTTTAAATGTGAAGATTTGTAACACGGTTTAAGTTATGGAAGAAAATCTCTTTCTAGTGCTGTTTGCTTGAGAAAAGATTAAGATGAAACCTTCTGTGGGGGATCTTTGTATAACTGATTCAGTCCTTTAAAGTTAAGCTACTTACATAGCTCCGTATTCACTAACATCAGCCCCTTTCCATTTAATGATTTGTGCAATGTTCCTATTACATTTCATGAATGTTTTTTGAACCTTCAACTTACTTCTAACTTTGATGCTCACCACTGAAATTGCTTGCAGAACTCAAGGTTGTCTTCTATCTATAGAATGAGGAATATAGTTCAAAGCAAAGAAAATGGAACCTGGTAAGTCATATGAATTAAAAGTTTCCTGGAAATAGTATGACATTAATTAAAATGTATTCTTGGTATTACTCCCCAAAGTCATTTAATTATAAACCTGCAACAATATAAGTTAGCCCAGAATTCCATGATCCATTAAAGATTGTAAGATATTATTTCAAACAGCATTATCTATTATATGTGGCCTAAATTAGACTAGAAGTTGTATTTCTTAAGACTGAAATATCAGACAGGAATATTTTATTTATGCATTCAAAATAGTTTTTCAAAACTAAATATTCGTGCAATGCTGTAGTAATTCGATTAAGTCCAGTTTGTAAATAGTTAAAATGTGTTTATAGACTACCTTTGTATTTTATGGGTGTGAGTGTTTTGTTTGCATGTACAGACTGTGCATTTTGTGTAGTTCCCAGACATGCCAGAAGAGGGCATCAATTTTTCTTTAACTGAAGTTACAGATGGCTGTGAGCGGCCATGTGGACATCCTTTGGAAGAAAAACCAAGTGTCCAGTCACCAAGTGACTTCTTTTTTAATGTGACGTGAGGCGTTTCTGTTCCGGTTCTATTTGGTGTTTTCACGGAAAGGGGCAATTATAAACGCTAAAGGATATACTTTGATTAATTTATTAATCAAAATTATTAATGACAAATTATTTAAGCTTCCCTACAGTCAAAGTACTAGACCAGATATAAAAGACTGTTTTATTCCTATACTTAACCAGCTCCTTTAAGATTGCTGAAGTTTCCAGAATATAAAGAACTAAAACTAATAAGCTTTAAGTTAAATGGCTATATAAATATTGAGTACAGATTGAATAATGCAAATAATCATAAATCTAATTACAAATGTTCATGTTTTAAAAATTAATTTCCAATATCAAGAGTTTAATAGATTTTTAAGAGTTTATTGTTTAAGTCACTTGGACTTTTTCCTGCGTCAGCATTATCCCCCAATAGAAAAACAATGTTTTGTCAGTACAAAATCTTAGAATAATGTTAATAATGATGATGATGATAATTTACTTGCATATTGGTCTAATTTTTGCTTATGAGGTTGGAATAAAAGGACACATGAAGGTGTGTTACCTCTGAATGGCATCTACCACGCAATCTGCTGAGGTAAAGTTGAGACTCTGATACTCCTAGTCAGGCCCTGGTTGTGTTTTTTATGAATGGTGGGGTCAAGAGGGCATTTTTAAAAAACATATAGGTAGACAAAATGGAGCCAAGATACAGCATCCTGTATAAAAGAGATCATTTAAAGAATAAAAAATTGCTCCCCTACTCCCTTCTCTCTAACCCTCTCCCCTTCCAACAACCCTCCCAACCCCCCCCCCATGCACCCGAGGTTACCTGGCACTCTTGTCTATTTCCAATCTCCAGGAGGATAACTACATGATTTTCTTCAGGTTCACCTTCTTATTTAGCTTCTCTAGGATCATGAATAATAGACTCAAAGACCTTTAATTATGGCTAGAATTCACTTATGAGTGAATACATACCATATTCCTCTTTTTGGGTCTGGCTTACCTCACTCAGTAAAGCGTTTTCTATGTCCATCCATTTGCATGCAAAATTCAAGATGTCATTGTTTTTTACCGCTGAGTAAAACTCTAATGTATATATGTTCCACACCTTCTTTAACCATTCTTCTATTGAGGGGCACCTAGGCTGTTTCCAGGTTCTGGCTATTACAAATAGTGCTGCTATGAACATAGTTGAACAAATGCTTTCAACTATGGAGGAGGAGAGGGAGTGGGGGGAGTGGGAGGGTGTTGGGAGGAGGGGCGGAAATGGAAACTTTTATAATTTAATAAACTTTGAAAAAAAATAAAAAATTGAGCCATTTTTCAGATAGTCATATAGAACTAATTTTTAAGATATCCTAAGTCTGGTTAAACTTGGCAGCTTTATTTATTCGCTATCACTGCTGACAAAATCTGAACAGTACTTCAAAAAGCATTGGACTATAGGTGGTAATCAGCTTAGCACGGTAGAACTAAACCCAACTAAAATAAAGGAACTCACATGGAGCAAGATGACCTGTGCTAACTCTGGAAAGGACCAGCAAGGAGGTCCCAGATATCATAGACACTGTGAACTGGGCATTTGAAAACTATTTTGAAAAAAAAGAAAGAAAAAGAAATAAAACAAAGAAGGAAGCACTGAGTCTTTACTTAGACCACAAGACAGCTGGATCCAGGATAAAAGCCTAGGACTCCCGTGTCTTTTACTGTGTCTTTTACACCGCCTTACCTGTGTAGTATGGCATGTTGGCATGCTAATCACTCAAGGAACATCTTTCTACATACTTAACTTCCTCTAAGACTGAAAGGCATGAGCTGTTACAGTCCTAAATCTGCAGTGATTGTGCATTCCAGAAAGGGCAAACTTTGTAGGACACACTGCCACTCAGATAAGGTTAATTACTTGTGAGGGTGAGGCTGCATTCGGAAATAGAAAAATTATCAGCTCCTTAGAACAGGACGGATTGTCTAAGGGATGGCAAAGTAAAAACTTCTCGGGATCATCTTGCAGAACCAGAACAGAACAATGAGCAATCAGACCATACCATGACTACTTCATATCTATCTATATATCTATATCTTCCTGGCTATCTAGCTATCTGCCTGACTTTTTTGCACCCCTCCATCCTCTATTTAAATCTAAAACTCATCTCAGTATCCCAAATGCACCCCTTTAGTTTGTTCTTCTCTCCAGCGTGTCTACAGTAGATAAATATGATAAAAATGTCAGCACCCATCTCTTTAACTGGAGCACTGGACATGAGAGGCTGAGCTGAGCCGTGCCTGGATTCTCTGCCAAAGTCTAGGGCTTTGCTTTAATCACTCTGTTTACAAGAAGCTCACACACAGAGACTCTTTGGGATTCCGTGCAACAGTTAATTACCAGTCCCTAAGGTCACCAGCATCCCTTACAATACCCAGAGAAGACACTGGTTTCTTAGGCAGAGATTTGAAGACTACAGGCTCAAAGTAGGAACCATGATGAGAGCAGAAAGGCGTGCAGCGAAGATGAAGCTTTGAGAAACTGAAAATTCTGAAATGCCAAAGTAACAAAAGTTCATACAGTACATAAAGATTTTCATGGTCTGCAAACAGTCTTACTTTGAGCTTGTAACGAGAAATTATTACAAAAATTAAAAACACCAACTATGACAAAAAATAAAACTAAAAAGAGAAAACAGCTTTCAGGTAACATGGAACCTAACAGGTAAAGAGATCAAGGGAATTCCTACAATGATCATGGGGTGGATAAGACCCAGTCACAGCACACAACTGTTTGGAATCTCCAGCCTGCTGGGGTGGAGGGAGTGGGGGTGTTCCAGAAAATCCACCATCGGTGGCTCCAGCCCCAGAGATGCCCTGGATCACATCTACTGGCTACGTAAGACCCTACCCATAGATCAGCCACTTGAGCTCTCATGTCCCTTTCGCCTGCCTTCCTGAGAGTCACCCGAGGGTGCGCTGCTTTGCATTGCCTTGTTTATTAAATCCGGATTTGTTTAATTTGGTTTGATTTAGCTTATTGCATTGGCGACAGAGGAACCCAGCAGCCGGGATCTAATACCTACCAACAACAGAACTGGCTACATGAGAATGGCCTCCAAGTCATTCATGAGAGTCTAAACACGGAATTACATGGACAGCTCCCTCACGTCTTCCATTCAGTTTCCCATTAGGCTGTATCTCAGAGAAGGCTGTAGGCTGAGCAGTGTACAGAAGGAATTAGCAAGAAGAATGCCCAGTACTGAGAAATCTGCAGAATAAGGTCACTCCATACTTCAGGAGGGAAGATAATGCCGGGGAATCTATCAGCAGTTGACAGGCCAGCGTCTGGCACAGGAAGGCAGTGTGATGCGGAGGAGAGAAGGGTACACTGGTGTCTTAGTTAGGGTTTCTATGCCTGTGATGAAACACCATGAGCAAAAGGCAAGTTGGGGCAGAAAGGGTTTATCTGGCTTATACTTCCACATCATTGTTCATCAACAAAGGAAGTCAGGGAAAGAACCCAAACAGAACAGGAACCTGGACACTGAAGCTGATGCAGAGGTCACGGAAAAGTGCTGCTTACTGACTTGCCCCTCAGGGCATGCTCAGTTTGCTTTCTTATAGAACCCAGGGACGGCACAATGCACAATGGGCTGGGCCGTACCCCATCAATGACTAATCAAGTAAATGTTTTATAGCTTGATCTTATGACGGCATTTTCTCACTTAAGGTTCCTTCCATTCAAATAAGTCTAGTTCATGTACCAAGTTGACATAAGCCCAGCCATATTCTGATAAGTAATCTAATAAACTCATCAGTTCACGAAACTGGACCTTTGGTGGTGTCCTCACTTCAGTCTGTCATCAGCTCCTTAACAACCGAGGTGAGCAGGTATTTGTTCCTGTCTCCTCAGAAACAGCGACACACAACATGTTCAGAGAATTTGTTAGGAAGTGACACACAAGAACAGTTCTATGCTCTCAGAAATACTTTAGTCAGCATCTACCCCCTTTTCCCTACCAAGAACAAAGGACCGCATATTATTGTCAGGCTCTTACTACTGAAACTAACTATGCTTGCTGCAGTCCCTGCTGGTGCCAGTCATAGTCATGTCTATGGCCTGGCATATACCATACCACACCTATCGGTCTCCTGGGCACCTGTGCTCTCTAGTTTTCCTCCCATCTACAACCCGTGCTAAGGAGGACTGGCCTTAGAAGAAAATACAGTAGCAATTCTGAGTTCTATCTTTGAAGCTCTCCTATAACATCGTGAGAGAATCATGTGATTTCTGTTGGAAAATGGCTCTCAGTTTCTAACTAGATTCTAAGCTCAAACCTTTAAGTCTATTGGAAAATAGCCAATTAGGTTAGGAGCAGACTGTGAAAGTTAGGGTAAGAGAAATAGTCTCCTACAACAATGTCCAGAATATCCACTTATATGTTTATTTGGTCAGATGATTTTATACTAATTACTAAAATATTATGAGAGCTTAAGTTTCTTTCACATAAAATACACTCACTTTACTGGGGTCTGTGCATCCAAGCCTTACTTTGTTAGTCATGTAACTACACTATCTTATCTTTGTGGATTGGGGCAAAGTTGTACTATCTTATAAACTACAAACAGACCCTGTATAATACAACTCAGAAATCTTCTTCATCCGTTTTCTGGAAATAAAAGAATAGACCAAAAGGCTATGTCAGCCCTTTCTTCTACCTTGTTTTTAGTTTTGTTTTGTTTATTTGTATTTGTTTTTGTTTTTGAGACAGGGTTTTCTGTGTAACGTCCTGAAACTCACACTGTAGCCCAGGCTGGCTTTGTGCTTACAGAGATCCGCCTGCCTCTGCCTTCTGAGTGCTGGGATTAAAGGCATGCACCACCACTGGCCAGCTTGTTTTCAGTTTTATGCTTATACAATGAGTGGCATGCGACAGTCATATGCGTTTCCCTTTATCTTTCTTCAGGAGAAAGGGAATTTTTCTCAGTTGTAAATCAGTTCACTGAGAACTTGAAAAAGTCAGACAGCTAAATCAAGGTAGAATATAGTATGACTACACTTCCATTAACAATGGAAACAATTGAAAAATAATAAAGAGGGAATATTTAAAATAACCTCCCAAACATTTAGATTCCTACCTTCTAAAACTCAGAAAATCTTACTATAAATACAAAGACAACAAAATCAGCAAAGAAGAGGTGACCAAAGTCATCTGGTTACAGGAAATGGAAGGAAGCTGTGCTGGCTGCATTCTCGTGCCTCTGACATTTTCTGAGTGTCCACAGCGTGTGGGAGACATGAGTCAGAGAAGACCAATATGGATGAGAGTCCTGCTCTGAAAACTAATAAACATATTAAGAAGCAAAGTCAAGGCCACCGAGGCAGCAGCGTTGAATTTCAGGCATAAAGGATAAACCCTACCCTGCCTCTTTCCTGCCTCTTTCCTGCTCCCACTTGCCCACACTGGCATTGCCTCTGACTCCTCTCTTGCACTAGATGGCTGGCCTGCTGCTTTTCTCTTTTCTGTATGTATCCTTTCTAAGTCATTATGCACAGAGAAGCTAGACAGTCTCTTTAAAATGTCAAGAAGAACCCAGTTCACTACTATACAGATCACAGACTCTTCCTCCCATTTCCCATTCACCCTCGATCAACATGGTCACCCTCATTGGCTTCGTTCTGTGTTCTCCTCTATTCTTAAATACTTCACTGCTGTTCTTGCCGCCTGGGAAGAGGCACGTCTTTGCCATGACTGCAGTTGGTTCCTTGTCATTTTGTGCCTAAACTTTAACGTTCTATCAACCCAATTACACATAAGCTGAGTTTTAAGAATGGAGAAGACATCTACTCTTGTTGTACAACTAACCTATCAGCAAATAAGATGAAGTTTGACTCTGTCCAAGTCTGCCTGGTGCCCCATGACATCATAGTATAGTTATTAAGATTCTAGGAAATGTCACGTTAGGGTACATTAAACATGAATCAGGTACTTCTAAGATATTACCAGCCAGTTCCATGGTTAGCTACAACGTATTTCCTCTTCGTTGCTAAGAATGACTTAAACTAAGTGTGGTGATGCAATATTCTAAAAATATCTCTTACATTCTAAGAGACAAAAACACTTGCTGGACCTCACAGTCAAAGTTAATTAGTATACCCTGAGGTCGCCTAAGACCGCTACCCTACTGTGTACCCCTCATTTGTTACATCTGCCTTTAAGAAAACAATGTAACTATCAACCTTACTAGCCTTGGATTTCCCATGTAATCAACCTTTACTTCCTAAACTACTACATAGTTGTAATCTTAAATTATATTCTCCTCCATGCCTGACCTAGAAAAATGTGGGTGTCCTTGAAAGCAATCTTTTAAAATTAATACCCACTGCAAAAATTGAATATAACATTGGATATTCATTGATAAACAATGACACATATAATACTGTTCGTTATCTGGATCAGTTGGGGTCAGTTGGAGTTGACAATCCCTTGTAAAGTTCTGCTGAGGTATTCTATACAGTATCACTCATTCCTTCCACTTTTGATGCTTACTATACTGTTCAATAAAGAGAGCAAAGTCCTTTGCACAGACACACACATTTGCACAGCAGACAGACACATGCAGTCATAGACACAGGGTCGCACTCACAAGACTATTGTGGACTATTATTTTAACTAGGAAAAGATGTGCTACATCTGTTTATGCTGCGGAACATTACTTTGATTGTGTTAAGGCATGTTACATTTGTTTTCGCTGCCTTTGATGACGATGTAAAGACGGGTTACATTTGGTTTTGCTGCATTTGCTTAGTCATGTAAATATGAGTTGCATTTGTTTCACCTTGCCTGCCTAAGGCACCTGATAGATCTAATAAAATGGTTAACGACTAATAGCTAGGCAGGAAAGGGATAGACAGGACTGGCAGGCAGAGAGAATAAGGAGGAGGAGACATCTAGGCCAGAAAAGACCAAGAGAAGAATGAAGAGAACGAGGGACAAAGAGAGGGACATACCCAGGGCCAGAAGTCAGGCAGCTGCCAGTCAGACATGGAGATAACAGGAAAGTAAGATATACAGAAAGGAAGGAAGGAAGGAAGGAAGGAAGGAAGGAAGGAAGGAAGGAAGGAAGGAAAAAGGGGAAGGAAATAAAGAAGAAAGAAAGCCCCAAGATAAAACACAGATAAAGAGAAAGAGATTAAAACAAGAGCTAATATAAGGCTGAACATTCATAACTAAGTCTCTGTGTCATGATATGGGAGCTGGTTGGTAGTCCAAAAGAAAGTTTGCTACACAAGACAGCATTTAGGTATTAGGTCTCAAAGCAGGACAAATGGCTGAGATGCCTATTAACGTATCAAAGCAGATGCAGGTTGTCAGGTTCTGCCAGCATCCCTCAGTTTCTATGTGTTACAGGGTCCCGGCTGGCAGAGTCCAACCCCTGCCCTAAACTTCTACAGCCCAGGTACTGGGTCACACTTCTCTATATAATCCTGTCCCTTTGGCTTCCTGGCCCTTTTGCCCCTTTGACCTCCTGGTTTCCTGTCTCTCCCTTCTTCCCTCCCTGCTCTCTGCACAGGGTTCAGCTCAGGCAAGTCCACTCTGGACTCTCCCAGATGTCTCTGCTCTAACTATGCTCTCCCTCACATTTACAATAAACATTCTCCTCCACCACACCTAAGAGCACTCATGTCCTCTTTTTTTCTTTTTCTTTTTCCTATTCATTAATAGGTTCAGATTCAGACTCATAAAACCAAATGAGGACAGAAGACATGGGGAGCATGAAGAAGAGAATTCAAATCTGGGCTTGCTCTTGGTTATATGACACCAAGAGAAGTATTTTTTTTCTTAATGTGATGCCAATGCATTATTGGTGACTTGGAGTTTATTATTAAATGTGTAGAAATCAGCAAATAAACTGGCTATATTATCTTACCCATGTAATACCGACATTAAGGGTTTAAGGAAGGAGAACTGGCATGAGCTCTTGGCCATTCTGACCTATAGAGTGAAAAGAGAAAAAGGTGACGGTGAGGTGTTGGCAAATGGTAGCTTCATCCTTTTAGCCTCAATGAGTTTTAGAAAATGAAGTGAAGGTACTGAGTGAAAAAAAAAATAACTAGGAATGTCCAGAGCTACTGTCATCCCAACAACAGGACTCGATTCCCACTTCTAAAGTCAGAGTTATGTTATTGCCGGCTCTGTCCTCAAACCAGCTGTCCACAGAACATATAAAAAGTCCAAAGAAGAATATTCTCTGCAAGCTGATCCTCAGAATGTCAGTACAGTGTGAAAGAGTCAATGAACGCTGGCTGTGGATGGCAGCAGGGAATACGGAAACGAGAAGGGTTACATCGCAGCACCAAAAAGTAGCACAGACTCTTGGGCTCTGAACGTCAATGTGGAAGTTAACAAATTCTTTCTGGAGGAAACACGCCCAGAGGTCAAATTCCATCCTCGAAAGAGCCTTCAGCAACTGATTATATCCCTTAAGCTTCCTCTGAACAGGAAGAGGAGGGGAGCCTCAAAGAACTGGGAAGAACAGGATCTGCACAGGAATCTAGAGGAACAGGCTCCCAATTCTCTGCAAGAAGAAGACACTGAAGCTGTGCACTGAAAGAGACCTTATTAGGTTTCTATTCTTCTGGCACTTGGGGTTTCTTGAGAAGTGGAAATTGAATTATTTCATAGTCTCTTCTATATATTTTGATCTGTCTAGTAAAGTATAAATTCATTAAAATGAAGATGTTCTAGCAAGAGGTACTGCTCCCTCCCTCCCTACTGTGGATGACCTGTCATTAGACCATGTATCTCAGGGAGGAACAGCTTGACAATGTTGGGACCCTGAAATTCTACCCGCATAGTCACAAACCCAGAAAGAAGGAACCAAGAAGTTCGACTTAAGGAATAGTTTAACAAAGGGGTGCTATAATACAACTCCTGTACCTTAGGCTCAGGGATCACTGTGGAGAGAGGGACAAGGAGATGGAAAGATTGTAAGAACCAAAGAAGCAAGGAGTTTCCTGTGAGATTGTGTCTCCTAGGAATATCAGAAATAACACTCATTAAAGTCTCAACAACATGACTGCCCAGACATGAGCTGGACAAGAACAACAGGAATAGATATGCCAACAAGGAGGTAGGTGGGAGTCTGGGAGGCTTTAACCCTACACTGAGAACTACTGACAACTAAGCCATACTGAGAGAAATAGTCTCTCCCAGGGAAAAGCATACCAGTTGGTTATCCAATGCCAAATAGTCAGCCCTGGAAAAATGCATACAATTAACGTGATACATACCGAGCAAGTTGTACTTATATATTCAGGAGTGTGTGTGTGTGTGTGTGTGTGTGTGTGTGTGTAGCAACACTTACTGAAAAAAAGAGGCCATAAATTGAAAAAGAGCAAGGAGGGTTTGAAGGTAGGGAAGGGAGAAATTATGCAATTATATTTTAATCCCAAATATAAAATGACTAATTAAAAAAACTAAAAAGCTTCTCTAAAGCAAAGGACATGGTCAACAAGAAAAAAACAATAGCCTACAGAATGGGAAAAGTTCTTCACCAACCCCACATCAGACAGAGGTCTGATCTCCAAATATACAAAGAACTCAAGAAATTGGTCATCAAAAGAGCAAATAATCCAATAAAAAATGGAGTACAGATCTAAACAGAGAACTCTCAACAGAGGAATCTAAAATGGCTAAAAGACACTTAAGGAAATGTTCAACATCATTAGTCACCAGAGAAAAGCAAATCAAAACAACTCTGAGATTCCATCTTACACCTGTAACAATGGCCAAGATCAAAAACACTGATGACAACTTATGCTGGAGAGGTTGTGGGATAAAGGGAACACTTCTGCATTGCTGGTGGGAATGCAAACTGGTACAGCCCTTTTGGATGTCAGTGTGGCAATTTCTCAGAAAATTAGGAAACAACCTTCCTCAAGATTCAATAATACCACTTTTGGGTATATATCCAAAGATGCTCAATTATGCCACAAGGACATGTGCTCAACTATGTTCATAGCAGCATTGTTTGTCATAGCCAGGACCTGGAAACAACCTAAATGCCCCTAAATCACAGAATGGATAAAAAAGAATGTGGTACATTTATACAATGGAGTACTACACAGTAGAAAAAAAATAATGACATCTTGAATTTTGCAGGCAAATGGATGGAACTAGAAAACATTATTTTGAGTGAGGTAACCAGATCCAAAAAGACAATTATCACATGTACTCACTCATAGATGGTTTTTAAACATAAAACAAAGAAAACCAGCCCATAAATCACAATCTCAGAGAACTTAGACAACAATGAGGACCCTCAGAGAGATATACATGGGAAGTAGAAAAAGACAAGATTCCTGAGTAAATTGGGAGCATGGGGACCTTGGGGGAGGGTTAAAGGGGAAGAGAGGCATGGAGGAGAGCAGAGAAAAATGTAGAGCTCAATAAAAATCAATAAAACAAACAAACAAATAAAAAAACTAAACTTAAGGATCACTATCCCATATCACTACTTCCTGGGAGATTTTGTTTGAGTTTGGGTGTTAGATGTCCCTTTCCTTTGTAGATGCTTGTACAGAGATATTCCAGGGGTGTGGTTGCAGTGTGGCCAGATATGAGTAAGTGCTTGCCAAGACCTCCATGATAATAATGCATTCACGCAGTCATGAAAGCAAGGGCACCGTGTCACTGGATACAGGGGCTAACTCTTGAGCTTGTTTCCACTGTCCCCAAGACCAGCTGTGGTTCCTGCTTTTGTCCTAAGTGGCTACAGTGCTTTTAAAAGGTTCACTTAGAACTGGCCAGACCGGTGTGATTTCCAAATTCCACGGTGAGTTTGGAGACAAGGCTGAGCTTCATCCAGACAGGAGGCCTCACTCAGTGTGGGCTACATCACTGTATCTCATGGCGCTGTTTCAGCTCGTTTGAAACACTCTGTGTTGCTGCACAAGCACCACAATCATGTTTGTCACTTAGTACAGATGCTACAATCACAAGGATGATCGCTTACAGGTCTCTGGGTCTACAGTAACAAAACAGGACATTTTAGTTGAGGTTAACAAAAAAATAAAAACGAATGCTTTAACTCAGATTTTAAAGATTCCTGTAACAGGAGCGTTTATATGAATTATACAAGGAAAAGAGATATACGCAAGAAAATGTGTTCCTATCACTTCTGATCATGAATCTCCCATGTTTATCAGAGACTTTCTCTATGATGGACAATAAACTCAGTGGTACTGCAAATGATTAGCGTGTGCAAGGCCAAGTGTGTGGGCCCTGGCTTCAATTCCGAGTACCACAAAGGGGTGGGGATGAAACAAATGGGTCATGCTCTCTCACCCTCTCCACAGGACGCTTAAGCAGGCAGAGCCTGTCTATGAACACAAGTTAGAACACCGAGTTTACTGGAAGGCAGTAGAAGTGTTTGTTGTTATGAGGTAGTAAACACCAATGGGGCTGGGCTTTTGCCATTTCTGCGGATGCTTGCCAAGTTAGTATGCACTCGAGTATCACCTGGTAATCAGTGCGTATTAAGTGCTTTCTGTTAACCCTTGCATTACCACAGGATGTTTTCTGAAGGCCTCACTCATCTCTTGAAAATAAAAAGGGCGAAGCCTCTCTTTCTGATGTAGGCGGAGAAACTGTGAAGACAACCGAAAGCTGCCCACGCAGTGAGGCCACCCATCCCCCGGCTTCTCTCACTAGAAAAAGGAAGAGTAAAAAGAGATGAAGCAGTGCAATATGAATGACTGAAATATACAATAGAGGGGCTGGGGAAATGGTTCCGGGGCTGCTGCACAAACATGAGGACCTGAGCTCCTGTTCTCAGCACCCATATAATAAAACGCTGGCCATGGTATCATTCGCCTCGCACCGGAAGACGGAGACAGGAGGACTCTGGAGACTCACTGTTAGCCAGACCAGCTGAAACTCCAGGTACACTGAGAGATGCTGTTTCATCCAATAAGATGTGACTGGACAACACAATCAAAAGATGCTGTCTTTTAACAGCATTTGCATGGGCAAGTGTATCCCTCTACACACATGAACATACACACACACACACACACACACACACACATACAAAGACAAAGAATCCAAATGAGTTTCCCACAAAGACTTTTTTCTTCCATGAAATTTAAGGTAAAATTTTGGGTTTGAGTAATTTTCTGTGTTTTCAGGAGGAAAAAAATCTCTTATCTTCCACTGTCTGAGATGTTCTGATTCACCTTTGACATATGCATATCAAAAGGTAGATTATAATCCTTTAGAAGAATCAGGCTGTTAACAAGTCCACACAGAGCATTGTGTTTTCTACCGTCCGTCTGTCCTCTTCCCCACAGGTCAACACTCGCACAGGAGCATGCTGTGTCTTTGTGGCAGGAGGGGCTCATTTACTGACTGTCATCAATATCTCTAAGGTGAAAAATCATCAATACTATAACTAGGGCTTAGCATAAATTACACGGGGGTAGTTTTTTATTTTGTTACACCGATCATTGTCTGCATTCATTGTGCTTTCCCCTTTGCTTTTGAGATATATGAAACCATCCCTTGGTCTCACCACAGCCCCAACTCTGTGGCTGGAAAGCCAGCACTCTGTTCCCTAGGTTCTTTTCCCCTTGGAATAGATGAAAATAGTCACTCAGACACATGCTTGAAATTACTAAGTAATCAGACGATATTAGAAAACTGGTTCTTTTCTAACTTAACCGTTTTGTTTCAAGTTTGAAGAGGCAAGGAGTCCTCTGTTCAAAAAGAGTTAAAGATGAGAAAATACGGTCTAGGATAAAATCAAGCTACTGCTCATTTAAATTGGTATTCAGACCAACACAGACACGCACAAATGGCAGAGTGGACAGACTACTTCAAGAAGGGAATGTACAGCCTTGGTTGAGGTGGGATATCACGAGGCAAAGAAGATGGAGATAAAGTACCCCATGAGAGAGAAGAAACAGAAAACAGCCTATCACTAAGATTGTATCTGCAAATGGAGCAAGAATCCTCAGTATTTCCCCATATGGTTTCTATGAACTTTTCTGGGTGAGAATGAAAATATTTCAAATTTAAAATTCACAAAGACTTCAGGATAAAGTTATAACTTCTAAAAGGAAATGTCAGCTTCTATATTTTATTAAACTTGCGCTCAAATGCTGAAGAGCAGTGCTGACTTTACTTCTCATTAAAGGTCAGAAACCATAGGGGGAAAGGGGTAGAATTTCAAGTTTATAATAATGATATGTCCATGAGACTGAACCCTGAAATTAATAAAAAAATTTAAAACAAGGGAAAATACAGCTAATATTTCTAGCGAAACCCACAAAATTAGATCATTTAGCTACAATACAAAAATTATTTTAAACTGGAAATAAAGTTTATCAAATATACTGAATCTTAAGAGTAATGAGAAAGAAGGACACATACACTCACACACAATCCATGCACACCCTGCCACACGTGCCCCAAACAGACACATAAATGTACACACACAAACACACATCTATACACATGCATACATCCATTCACATTCGCACAGACACACACACACACACACATTACACAGCCACAAATACACACACATAAACACATGCACACACACGCACACATACATGCAGGTACATGTCCAAGCTCCCAACCCCATACACACACAGACACATACACTGAGGTTAGAAAGGGTCTGAGAAAACACAGCGTGAGAGTCCCTGACTTTTCACTGAGGACAAGCTGCACTGTGGTCATCCCTGCACTGATTTACAAGTTGCACAGGCTCTGAACGGGAATGTCAGAAGCACAGATATAACCACCAATTCTATCATATTGTGTTCATGTCCAAATCTCTAGCTGCTGGATACAGACATCTTTTTAGCATCTTTGAGAAGCTCAGTAGCTACTGTGCACCTAGTAGATGTGGTCTCTCTTCAATCATCATTACTTTCTTATCCCCGTTTTTCAGGATCAAGGCTCAAGTATGTTCTGTGGCTTATGGTACTTTTATCATGTCTAGCTGGTGATGAATAAAGCAGACCAATGACAGTCATAAATCACATGGAGTAGAAAGATGGTAATATCCCTTTGTCTCTAAGAAATGACGGAGGATTTATAAGGATGAATATTTCAAGATTGGAAACTGTAGTCAGTACAGTTTGTTCTAGGCACTGTCGGCAGATGAAGACAGCATTTCATCCAGCAGTTAGAAGCACACTGGCGTGAGCTACAAACCATCAATTAGAAATGGCTCTATGAATCCTATTTAAAAGAACTATTTTTTTTAAAAAAGGAACAATTCCTTTGTTTTCTGTGCCATTAAACTTGTCAAGTTTAAGAAACAGATATTTACAGAAGCAGACTAGATTGTGGCGAGGAGATCACCTCGCATGTTCATACAGGGCTCTCACTGCCTCTGCATTGTTTCAAAGTTTGGTGCTTGCCTTGCTGTAGTCCCATGCTACACCGCCGAGGAAGAAAGATGTGTCTCAGAATGATGGCAGACTACGATAAATATGGATTAAACTCAGATATGAGGCACCAGATGGGCCTTCAGAGGGTCAATAAAGGCAATAAAACCAAAGGTAACTTTGGTAGAAGGGAATACCAGAATCATTGGCAATGGGATTCCAGTCGGAAAGGGGTGAAATTGTGACAGATTAATGTCAAGTTCACAAAGGACATGGTTGCGATGCACTAGGACTCTGGATCCTAATGCTTGTTTGAGTTCATTTAAAAACTGTGTGGGGCTTACCATAATGGGAGGGCACATGTATGCCAAGGTGCATTTGTGAATAGCCAACATGGTAAAAGTGATTTTCTCCTTCTGCTTGTACACAGGTTCCTGACCTCCAACCCTGTTACCAAGTTTGCTTAGCCTCTTCTTGTCAGGTTCACTAATCTTTATTACTGAAAATTATTTTAACCTTTACACTCTTCTCAAATTATTACTAACTACTTAAATATATTAGGCGACTTTAAATGATAATACCATTAGTCTCAAATAGAAACAGTTTGATTAAATTTTACTGTACATAATCATTAGTTCCACTGATTAACTTTAGTAAGTAACTGGAAGGAAAACTTCTAGGATATGGATTTCCAAGATCTGTAGTTCAGAAAACATGGCTGTATTCTTTGTCTAGGAGATGACTCTATGGAAACATGGTGGAATCTTTATATTTAATTGTGAGTGTGTTTAATGTGTGTTTCCATCGGCCTATACAGCCATACATGCCAAAGCAGTTGCTTTTGTCTACTTAAAATTTTTTCAAACAATATATTTTGAGCATGTTTTCCTGCCCCATCCTCTCAACCTCCCTCCCCACCGAATTTTATAAACTCCCTCTCTCTCTCTCTCTCTCTCACACACACACACACACACACACACACACACAAAACATAAAATGAAAAACAAAATGCCAAGTCAAAAAAAACTGAAACAAAACACACACACACACACACACACACACACACAAAACAAAATAAAACAAAACAAAAACCATATGGAGTCCCTCAACACTCACGGATCTATGTGTTAGAGGAAACAGGAAGAATGTAGGAGCCCAGGGTGATGGACGACTCCAAGGAAACTGTCTTCCAGACACAACAGGACAGACAGACATAAGAACTTACAGAGACTGTGGCAGGATGCATAGGCCCAAAGCCTATGCATAGGCCCAAAGGCCCTTAATAATGAATGAAGCACATCAAAGAGTCTGCAACTTTAGTCTGCTTATCCCACAACACATACATGCTTAAAGTGGTAAATTGGGACCCTTTTGTCTTCCCTGCATCTCCAAACAATCTCTTCTCCTTTATATCCTGGTCCTAACAATCTCCTTTATTAATGACCTTATACTACATGATAATGCACAGCCCTAAAAGACAGGGATAAGCTCTTTCCCGTAATGCCTGGCAGTGTTACACAGCTGTGCTTGGCTGTTTCACAGTTCTGATGTTTCTCTATCCAGTTTACTTCTGTGAAATCCCTATTATTCTCACACACAATTCATATATTCCCCCTCTTGTCCTTAGCTCTTGTTACTTTTTCTCTTTTCTCTGTCTTTTGCTTTTATTTCTTACTCAAAAATATGTGGATTCAGGCACTATGCCAACCTTCCCTTCCTAGCTACTTTCTCCACCTTGACTTTTTTTCTCAGTTGCTCTAATACCCATCCACTTCCCTTCAATTCTGAATCTCTGAATAATGTGAACTTTGTATAGAGGGTCTACCCAGCAGTATCAGAGAAGGCTCAGCACTTAAGAAAGAGGACTGACTGGTCTTCTGAGGACTCAGATTTGATTCCCATCACCCATATGGTAGCTAAACACACCTGTAAAAGTAGTTTCAGAGCATTCAACATACTTTTCTGGCCTCTGAGGGTAACATGATTGTAAGTGGTATATAGACATACATATAGGCAAACACCTATATACATAAAATAAAAAAACAGAAATTAAAAATGAATACATCATAGGATACATAGAAAATCATGAGATACATAGGAAAACTGGAATAATTTTTTTAGATTGTACCTGACATTGTGGTGGAATAAAGCTAGGAATGAACAAGAGACACATAAACTATGTACAAATTTGGAGAGTGAAAAATACTAGTGGACCATGGGTCAGAGAAATTAAAAGATACTGGAAAATTCATAGAGACAGAGACCCACATCGGAGCACTGGACTGAACTCCCAAGGCCCAGTTGAAGAACAGAAGGAGGGAGAATATGAGCAAGGAGATCAGGACCGTGAGGGTTTGAGACAGTGTGCCTGATCTAATGAAAGCTCACCAAAGCCAGCTCTGGGACTGAACGAGCATGTGATCAAACTGGACCCTCTGAATGTGGCTGACAATTAGGGCCAACTGAGAAGCCAATGATAATGGCACTGAGATTTGTCTCTGTTGCATGTACTGACTTGTTGGGATCCTAGTCTATTTGGATGCACACCTTCCTAAGCCTGGATGGAGGTGGGAGGGTCCTGGACTTCCCACAAGGCAGGGTACCCTCCCCTCTCTTAGAACTGGACGGGGAGAGGGGCAGAAGAGTTGGGGAAGTGGGAGGGCAATGTGAGGAGGGGAGGAAATGAAAATTTTGAATGGTATTATTTATAAAGCGATAAAAAATAAAAATAAAACAAAAAAAATAAAAAAATGGGTAAAAATTAAAACAATACTCCAAACCTTACAAGATAAATAAGAGTGGGGACAAGATGGAAGCTGATAGTTACATATTTCAAAAATCAGAGATCTTAAATAAATTAACTAACAATATACCTTCTGAACTTAGGAAAATAAGAACAAACCAAAACCCAAATTAGACTATGGAAAGAAATAATCAACATTAGGGCAGAAATTAATGAACTGAAAAAAAATTAAACACAGTACAGGAATCAATGAGAAAAAGATTTGGAAAGGTAAACAAGATCAACCAATAATACTTAGTCAAATTATCAAAAGAATCAGAAAGCCTAAATCCACAAAGTAAAGACTCTAAAGGGAGACATTACAATAGATTCAATAACATTCAGGAAACCATTAATATATATTTTAAAAGCTTGTATTTCATTAAACTGGAAAATTGAAAAGGATGAGTTTCTAAATGAACCAAAGTTAAATTAACACAACATAAACAATTTAAGCAGACCTAAAAGTAACAAGACTGAAGAATAAAAATCCCCCAACTGAAGTCTACTGTTAAATTCAATCATGTCTATAAATAAGAATTGACAACAATGTTTCAAAAGCTATTTCTTCTATGAACTAGAAAGGAGAAGAAGAGTACCAAACCCCTTCTACAATGCCCAAATTACCCTAGTACCAAATTCAGAATGAGGCACAACAAAAAAAGGAGAAAATTATGTAACAAATTTCCTGATTAATATTGATTCAAAGATAACCAATATGATACTTAGAAAAAGCACACAAGTACACATCAAAACTTGACTATAATCAAGTCAGCCTCATTCCAAAGATCTATGGATGGTTCAGTCCATTCAAGTAAATGAATGACACATCACATGAGTAGACCCCAGGAGAGAAATCAAATGATAATTTCTCTGTAAACTACTAGAGGAAAATGTATAGGAATACTTAAGGATATCTGCATGGGTAAGCATCTCGGAAGGGCACCAGTTGCTCAAAAAGGAATAGACAAATGGGACTCAGTGATGTAAAAAACTTACATACAGCAAAGGAAATTGACTTAGGTGCAGAGAGAACATACAGAGTTAGACAGAAACTTTGCGAGTTGTGTATGTTTCTAACGTCTAACACTAGCATATACAATGAACCAAAAGATTCAAAAATGAACAATCACATCATTAAATGGGAGACTGGAATGAACAGAAAGTCCCAAAAGGTGAAACACAAATGGCCAATATACATGAAAATACATGAAAAAAAAGCTAACTTCACTAGTCATGGAAATGCATTTCTTGATATTATAATTGGAATGGCAGCCATCAAGAAAACAAAATGGCTCTTAAGGATGAGGACAACAAAACCCTTGTGCATTATTGGGAGAAAATGTAAGCTAGTCCAGTCACCATAAACATCAGCACAGAGGATTCTCTGAAACCTACAATGTGACCCAACTTCACCACTTCCCAAAACTCTAAGTCAATACATCACAAAGATACTTTATATCAATGTATAATGCATTGCACTGTGCACAACAACTAAGCTATGGAACTATCCTAGATGTCCATCAACAGAGGAATGGATAAAGAAAATATCATTTATATATACAGTGGAATTTGTTTAGCCATAAGAATAATGAGATTATAATGCTTGCAAGAAAATGGGTACAATCAGAGATTATCATATTAAGTGAATTAAGTGAGTCTCAGAAAGACAAATATCACATTATTTTCCCATTTGAGAGTCCTAAATTGTATATAAAATTGTACATAAAATCAAATCTATAGAGATTATATGAATGTAGGCACAAATCTGTCTGGGAAACAAGAGGGATATGAGGGAACATGGTCAAGAAAGGAATGCGGTGGCTACGGGGAAAGAATGTGCTCCAAAATCATTACAAGACTGCATGAAAATGCTCTGTGGGACTCTGCACAATAAATGAAGTTCAAAAATATGTCAGCTTGGATTATACGAAAGAATCAGAGGCATAAAAACAACTTATATAAAACATATACTAACGATAATATACCAAACACAAATAACCTCATGGTATCGAATGTGGAGTTTTTAACAATCATAAGACACGCCCAGAGGACATTCCTCTGCATTCAAGAGTGTGACAAACTATGGAGCACTCTCTCTTGTCTTCCCTGTGAATCACTCCCTGCACAGACTTTTCAAGAGCAAGCTGACAAGGATACGTACATGATGGTGTTGATGCCCGAGAGCTGCTGGAACATCTGTAAACCACATCCCACAAATAAAGCCCGGCGGGTAGGGGCGTAACTCAGCATTCTGCAGATTACAGGTCCAGCTGTTTTCACAAAGAAAGAGAGAAAGACCCGGCCATTACTTTAATATCCCATTGCAAATCTCTGTGAAATTAACACCATTGGGCATTTTGAAATACAACTTTTACGGAAATTTGGGAACAATGTCTTGCTTCTAAAACCTACAGAAATTTTGAATTGTAATTTGAGAGGCCACAGCAGAGAATTCTGATGACCGCATGTCATGGGTAATATTTAGACTCACAGAACTGAATCTGTCACACATTATTTATCCTTGAATTCTTTCTAGTTACAATGATTAATTATGCATTTTGTTTTTCTACTTCACAATTAAAAAGGACTTAAAATGCATCCATATGGGACCATTTACAAAGTAACTGGCAAAAACAATCACATGAAAAAGCATTTATCACAAACAAATAAGAATAAAATTCATCCCACTCTATTCTAGTGACCTCATGGAATTTAGGCTTGATATCAATTCTGGTTATGGATACACTGAAAATTATCAAAAGGAAATAAAAGAAAAATAACATCTGTTGTGTATAAATATATGTATGAATGGAAATGTTTAAAAACTGAGTTTCCCTCAAGAGGCATTCAGTGATCATTCAAAAATATAAAACAGAGGCTAGTGAGATGCCTTACCTGGTGCCTAAACCTGGTGACCTAAGCTCCATCCTTAAGACCCACATGACAAAAGGAAAGAAGTAATGCTTGCAAGTTGCTCTCTGATCTCCAGAGGCACACCATGCCATGCACAACAGGGACATGTGTGCGTGCACACACAAACACATACAGACATGTACACACACAGTCACAGATAAATGTAATAAAATATATATGGGATTTCTAACATCCTGGATCAGTTCTGCACAGCTGTGGTATCAAAATCACCGAGGCCTCTCATAAGGTAACTGGCCTGGGTCATGACATAGCTTTTACTCTTTAAAGGGTTTGCCACAGAGTGCCCTGGAAACACTACCAAGTGTTGTATATGGTATCCTTGCTGGACTAGGACATCTCTGCTGTGAGAGAAAATGGCTTGTCGCTCCCAGGATGCCAACCACTTAATTAAAGCACATTCCCTGAAGGTCATGCTTCATCACCAAACCCCAAATAAGCCAAGGGAACTAAAATCCATGTAAATATCACTATTTCAGGTTACAGAAATGATAAAGAATATGTGCAATGTCTCAGTAATAAATGGTGATATGAGATGCCGAGCCATAGTATTAATTAGAACTAAATGCTACAGGGCTAAGACTGTTCTGACTCCTCAAGAGTATGATTAAAACCACAAAATTTGACTTACTGAAAATGTTTCTGTTTCTCAGTGTAAAGACATGACAAATCAGCCTCGCGGAGCAGTAGAGTCACTAAGAGCTCAATAAAAGGATAACTCATTTAAAAAGGAGACTGAGCGAATGCCACACATAAAAATGACTTAGGCTCACTCAGGCTACAGGACAATCAACTATATCAGAAGGGCTGTGTGAGGCAAGGAAAGGTCAGGTATCTTGATGTGACAATGTTGCAAGACATATCAATCACTCGCGGGAAGGAAGGTGGGCTTCTGAGCAAATATAAATATCTCGAAGTGAACTTCACAAAGAAGGGATGCACACACTACTCTACGAACACCAACCTTTCCCCTACAGCCAAAACCTTCGTGTAAAATATCTCTTGCCCTGTGTATTAGGAGTAAATTTTAAATGGTAACCAAATCAAAGTCTGCTTATCTTGGTTTCCATAGGTCAAAGACTATCTTTTCCTTGTTCAAGAAGTCTATAACAGTATTCCACTATTCCACTATATCATGAACTGACGGCCAGGTAAGATCATAGGGAGAAAATTATAACAAGTCGGACCACAGTCTGCCATGCCTTAACATAAAGGGATGGGCTAGCAAGTGTGTGGAATATTACTTTAACTATGTAAGGATGTGTTACCTTTGCTTATCCTGAATTAATTTAATGATGTAAAGATGTGTGACATTTATTTATGTGGCATTGGTTAACGATGTAAAGATGTGTTGCTTTGCCTGCCTAAGGCGCCTGATTGGTCTAATAAAAAGATGAATGGACTATAGTCAGCAGTAGAGGGATAGGCAGGGCTGGCAGGCGGAGAGAATAACTAGAAAGAGGAATCTAGGCTCAGAAGAAGAGAATGAGAGGCGAGAACAGGCAGCAGAGGAAGGACTCTTCCAGGGCCAGGCAGCCACCAGTCAGCCACTGGCAGAGTAGGACATACAGAATGAAAGAAAGGTAAACAAATCCCTGAGTCAAAACACAGATGAAGATAAAGCAGATTAAGTTATAAGAGCTAGTAGGACAAGAATAAGATAAAGCCAAGCATTAATGATTTAGGAGCTACTACAAGTATGTATTTCTTTTCTAGGTCTTTAAAACAAATCTAAATTTTCTATTTTTTTCTTGTATTCTTTAAACAATAAGCAATGCTAATTCCCTTATTCTACCAGATATTTTTTCATTAATGTTTTGATCAGAGCAGTTACACATATGATCATGTGTAAACAAGTTTAAGAATTTCCTTTTGTTAAAGTCATAAACCTAGTTTTTCCATGGCAGCAGAATGGGCTGGATAAATCAAAACTATCATTAATCTTTATATCAAGAAGGTAAGCAGAATAAAAGAGAAGCAAAAAACACTTAAGTGTACTTATTGTCTAACTGTTCCTCAGCAAAATTCAAAATGCCAAGTTCTATTTCACTGTATAATTATTTTGTTTTTGTAATGAAATACAATTTTGTATATTCAAGAAGTTCATGTTTAATTGTTGTAGACATTTGTGTCTTGAAATGCAGAAATTTTCCACACACACACACACACACACACACAAACTAAATCTTATGACCAGCTAACTTTAAACATATTGGCAGTCACGAAGAGGCTGAGGAACCAGTGTGCTTTGCTCTGTTATTCCGTTTCAAACATCTCAGGCTACGTGCTGCATAACTCTTGTCTGATGTAACAGGTTTAACATGGGCTCAATGGCATCGAGAAAAGAGACAGTCTACCAGCTGCCCTTCCTATGGATAGGTGCACCGGTGGGATCTCAGCCTGCCGACTGCTTAAGAACACACAAGGACCCCAGTTGTATCGCACAAACCCTCAGCTTTTGACTTGCATTTAGCAGCTGAGACAGAATAAAGGTTCATCAGCTTTACTTCTCCACGTGAAAGCACTAAAGAGCCAGGCAAAATCCAGAAGAAAGAGGTTTCTATGCTACTGGGCAACATCCTACAACAAGGATCAACAATGTATAACATCTGGCAAAAAAAAAAAAATCATAAGTTTCAGAAGACAAGTAATTTCAGTGTCTGATGAAAATCAATTCATCAGGAGAATGTACCAAACCGAAATATTATCAAAATGTATGAAATAATGTTTGACACGTCTATGAGGAAGACAGAATAACTCAGTTACTCTCCAGTTTAGAAACAGGCAAGAAATCAGTGGGAAGCAGAAGACATCAGGAATTCTATCAACAAACTGTCTGCTATGGGGGGGGGTCACTTTGGGAAATGGGAATTTTGTTTAAGATTTATTTTAATTTTTATTTATGTGTATGTGTGTCTGCCTGTGTGTGGGTATACCGTGTGTGGAGGTGTACACCATGTGTGTGGGTATATGCCAGGTGTGTGGGTGCATACCATATGTGGGGGTGTATACCATGTGTGTGGGTGCCCACAGTCGAGAATGTCAAATCCCCTGTAGCTGGAATTGCAGGTGGTTATGATCTGCCCAACTTGAGGGGTTGTAGGTCCCAGGGAGTCCATATATCCAGAAATGGGCTCAAACTGGATTAAAGGAGGATTTTTAGCAGTTAGATAAAAGTCAGCATTCCTTAGGAACTGTACCCACCAAAAGGCAGTATTTTCCTTGCCTCTGGTATAAGGGACATATGGTTCTCTATCTCTCTACTGATATATACCTGTGGCACCTATCAGCTCACCTAAGCTCACTCTGGTCTCCAGGCTCTCTCAGTCCCAACTCGCAAATACTTCCTATGCATTTCAAAGTTCTCACAGTAGCTGCCTGGCTTCTCACCTCAGATTCCCGCTCTCTATACCCACTACGCACCCACGACCACTAGTCTCTATTTCTGCTATCTACACCGCCCTCCCCACTCCCTCACAGATAGTCCTGGCCATGTTTGGTATGGTTTGGTTTGGTGTGTTTTCATTTTGGGTTTTTTTCCCCTCTCTCTGCTCTCTGCAAGTTTCCAGATGCTTCTGGATATTTTCACTCTCTTATGCACAGATATTTCACTCTCTTATTCCCCCTAATGGGGCAGACATCTCAACAGCTTCTCTATAAAGCTCTTGTGCATAATGGTGTAGCTCTCCAAACCCTGAATTGTGAACCAGAAAAGGGCTATACACAGTCTTCAGTAACAACAAAACAGTTATGCTTTAATGTCTTCAAACGCATCTCCAAAACTACACTCAATTAATTTAAACGTACTCAAGTTGGAAATTACCAAGAAAATGTTCTTTGAGTATAATGCCTTTCGGAAATCAACTGAAAGGCACCTAGAGTGGAAATTCTTGGGTGATTCTACCAACCAAGGAACAATGTAAAGAGTGTGAAAGTCTATGAAAAGACACCATGTAAACTTTGTGGAATGGAGCTAAAAACCTTAGCTACAACCTTAAGAAACAAACAAACAAACAAAAAAGACAAAGGAAACACAGGCTAAAAATAACAGCAAAACCCACAAAGTAGCAAAGAGGAAGACAGTTGAACTGAACTAGTGAAGCCAGAAGCTGGTTCCTGGAAAAGATGAATAAATCTGGAACTTTCAAACCAGACTGTGGAGGCCAAATGAGGATCCCTTTGCAATGACCCTTGTCCTGAACTCTGCCCTCATGGCCAAAGAGTCCGTGCAGGTTGGTTCAAGGTGAGATTATACTGGATTACCTGGTCTGTCTGCAGTGAAGCCTCACAGGAAGTGCAATGTTCAAGACAGGGAAAATGACAGGGACTCGACTGACTTAGACATAGGCTAGGAAACATGGGATGACACCAAAGTGGGAAAAATCAAGGAGCAGACTGCCTTCGAGAGCCTGTGGAGGGAGAGCACCTAAGGATGCCTTCATTTCAGTTCAGTCACACTGGTCCTCAACTTGTTCCCAACAGAACTGGGGGACAACAAATGTACGGTTTTACTTCTGAAAATAACTTTTGAATTGGATGTATGTATACATGTTTGTGTGTATGTGTAGATATGCATGCCATTGATGTGGGATTCCCCTCTGTATACCATTAATTAATAGAGAGGCTTTAGGCCTCTAGCAGGGCAGAAAAGAACAAGGCAAGAATTCCAAGCAGAGGTAGAGGAAAAAAATAGGCAGATTCAGACAGACGCCAGGTAGCCACCGCCACAGGAGTAGACAGACGTCTGGAAGCTTTACCGGTAAACCACAAGCCTCATGGTAAAATACAAAATAGTGGAAATGGGTAAATTTAAGATATAAGAGCTAGTTAGAAATATGCTTAAGCTATTGATCAAACAGTATTACAATTAATATAGTTTCTGTGTAGTTATTTTGAGTCTGAGCAGCTGGAAAGGAAAGAGCAGCCTCTGCCAACATGCCATGGCATACATGATGAGGTCATGGAACTGTTGGCAGGAGTTGGTTTCCTCCTTCAATCATGTGGTTTTGGAGATTGAACTCAAGTTGTCAGAGTCAAGCTGGGTGTCAGGCCTTTACCCAGTGAGCCATCTCATGAGCTCAAAATGTCAACTTTTGTCGTCTGTATATAACAGACTTTCCTACTTACTCCACCGTGTGAACCCTCTTCCCTTAGAATTTGTTTACTCTCTTGCGAAGAAGGTTTCTATCCACCCCAAGAATGCCATGAGCAAAATGTTTTTTCCCCTTTCCTAAGCAATGAAGTTTCGTGAGCTCAAGGGCCTTATGCAAACAGTTCCCATATTGCCTTGGGATCTTCTGTATCCTGAGCATATTCATTGATTGTGATAAATATTCTGTTTTTCATTGTTTCTCTGTTCCTGTTTTGAACCCTGAACTGTCTTGGAATAAAAGCACTCACTCAGGAACAGCATCGTCTAGAGGGCCCTGGTTCTGAATCTCTGGCTTGACTTCAACTCCTCAACACCAGTTACTGGAGGGTTGTGATAGACTTTTTCAGTTACCGACTTTGGGGAATTTGTTACAGCAGCCATTGGAGACTAAATATACAGAAAATAAATGAGAGAAGACACAAATGGCCAGTGTCAGAAATAAAATAACTAAACTCAAAATAATAATAGAATAAGACAGTTATATATGATATATTATTCATTTTATATTCTTATACATATAAATTATATTGTTATACAATATGCATCACAATATGTAATCTAATTATTAAAATTGTATTATAATGATAAAATTATTAGGAATAATTTTATACCATCAAATATATCATCTTAAAGCAACAGACACATTCTCCAAAATATGAAACCTTCAAAGTTCAGAGAAGGTTTGAGTAGTCGAACCTGAAAGTTATAAGAAATAATTTATTAAAACTTTTGGAGGACTACAAGTTGGTTCAGTGGTTAAGAACATTTGCTGTTCTTCCACAGAACTGAGTATAGTTCCCATAATCATGCCAAGCATATCTATCAGATCCAACATTGTCTTCTGGCTTCTACAGGCTATCACACACATGGCATATACTCACATAGGCACAGAAGCACACACAGAGACACATAATATACACACATAATATAAAAATTCATGCAAACATACAATACACATACACACATAATCACATGTATATACAGATATGAACACACATGCACACACACATATATACATATACATACATATATACATGTACACACACACACACACATACACACACACACAGGGCTTTACCCTTAGTCCAAGTTGAATTGTGTCACTTATTGGGAGAGGTTGTCAAAAAGCATCACAGGAAGGATTTGGGAGTTAGAGGAATTTCAATTTCTTGATTGTTCAGCTAGTTTGATGGTAATTTACATATGCTGAAACTTGCCAATTTACTTGCTTTAAATGTGTTCTACTTATTGTATATAATTTATACTTCAATAGAGTTAGTTTTAAAAAATACTGAAAACTTCACCAACAGAAAAGATTTTGGGTACCAGGAAAACCAACACTGTGAAATGGATGGTGATCTTCCAAGGCTACAATCCCCTTAACCAGCAGCAAGAGGCCTGCCCATGCAGGGATTCAGAGGAAGAACCCCTCGGAGATGCATGGCCTTTACATCTGCAATATTTTGCCCACCCCTGCATTCCTCCCTGTTTGTTCCATTTACTTGAGGACTTTGTCACATACTAAAGGAAAAAGAAAGTGGACATTTTATGACAAACACATTACAAGATCTGAGGTGGAGAAGGTTCCCCACCACAGACGCTGTTCAGACTAAATTCTTTGTTGTAATGTAGGTGCCTCTGTGGGGAAAGCATGGTTGGATTGAGAGCAAGATAATCATCGCTCACTCGAAACATTAGTTTCCTCATCATCAATTTAGGAGTCTGTGATTCAGCTTCAATCATATACAGTGAGTTCCCTCCAACAGCACAGTCAGCTCAGAATGGCAGCTTGGCAAAGCCATTCTCATTCTGTCAGCTGTTGTCAAGAAAGGAGGACCAGGCCCTACAGTGAGCATTTCAAAGGCTTTCCTCCGTTCCCCTTGGGAGTCAAGAAGGGTATCCTGACATGTAGGTATCCATCGGCACATTGCAGAGGCCAGAAGAATTAGTTATGATTATTAAGCACCAGGGATATTAAGCACGGCACCATCCTGACAGCTTCACATTTCCATGTCTTCTCATGTCTGCCCAGTCCCGTTATCATCAGAAGCATCCTACTCGGGAAGGCTGCACAGGTGCTCTGACAGACACGAGGGAAGCTAAGCACAAAGTGGGCAAGCAGTCAAGAGGCCAACGTCACGCAGCCTTTCCCTGATCTTACCCTGACTTTATTTTGTACCTGCTCAGGAGACGGATTTTTGAAAGCTCCTAATTTCTTGAATAGTCATGTTTTTCTTGGCAACACATTTGAGACTTTACCCGACCCAGACCATGGCCCAGAAGCATAACCTAAACAATTGTGTTCTATCAAAACAAATGTCAGTAGGTTCTCTTGACCTACATTTACCAGTGATGTCATAAGTTTTTTGTTTTGTTTTGTTTTTTTGTGTGTGTCTTTATAAAAGCTGTACACCTGAGCTTCGGTGCCAAGTGTTCTCTTGGGAAAGAGCCTAATCTCAGTTGCTGGCTAATAAAGGACTCTAATTTGGGCTTAGAAAGTATGGCTGTCTATATCTTCCTTGCCTGGATTATAATAGTAGTTCTCCCAAGATCACAACAAACATTAAGTAAAGCTAGAATGTATGCTAATTGTCCATGCCATTGTTACGGGATATTTTAAAAGATATATTTGCATCAACTTATTTTCTAGTTAGAAAAAAAATGAACAATGTATAAGCATCCTGAATAAGAACTCTGTAAGATCAGAGCACTTTCAAGCTAAGGAGGAACCACATTCTGTGCCCATGTCAACATGTAAGGACGTCATCCCAATCCTATTGGCCCCCTCTGCTCTGAGAGGCAACCTTAATTATTCCATTCTTACATTCGGAGCGTTGGACTTTTCCCAAGAAAAAAATAGGAAAATGAGACACTATGGCCTTATGACAAATTCTTGTGTTTCTGAGCAGGCCCTCATTGCTGTCAGAGGACTCTTTGTTTTTCCTCTAATGGGATGTCCCACGATATACTCACAACATCTAACTTAAATACTACCTTGGGCATCCTATTGTTCCCTTCTGCCTTCCCTTGTATGTTTGCCACATGTGGAGAGCCCACCTGGAGTCTACTCTCCATGAGGCTCAGATGACCTTGCTCAATCCCCTTGTGATTGTAGCAATAGCGAAGGAATCATACATAGAAATCAAAGACGGTCTGTCACAATGGCACAAGTGACCTAAGAGTTTCGTGGATAGTATGCTGAGATTAAGGCAAAAGGTCCTGCCAATCACCCACACAAGACATCATTTCTTTTTTCAACCTTGTTCTTGCCCTTCATTAGCTAAGTGTCAGTAACTGAAGACCTATAGCTTTGGAACATCATTCTGTATTCCTACTTCCAAGGCTTTAATAGTCCAATTTAAATAGACTTCATTTAATAGATTTCATTTCTCACCCTCTGTAAAATACTTACTCTTGTTCTGTACCTGTGCCTTCTATGTCTCCCTCTTTTCCATTGCTGGGCGAGGCATTCATCCATCTCCACTAAGAGACTGATCTAAAGTGTCAGTGGAGCTTAAGCTTAGTGCTTAAAGACCAGCTCAACCATGACCTCCCATCTCTACGATAGTGAAAGATTCCCATGAGAAGGATTAGAAACAATAATGTTCCTGGCAACATTATACATTCAGTCACAGGCTTCACACACAGTTTCTCGGTCTGTACCCTTCTCCAGGCTCAGCCTGGCACCGCCACACTGTTGGCACAGCATCTGCTCATCGGTCAATCAACTCTAACCTGCTGAGCTTTCTGGATAACATGCCCACTACAATGCTTCACAGGGGCGCAGTGTCCACCCAAGCTACCTTTTCAATCTATTTTTACATCACTGCCCTCTATCAGGCAGTAGTCCGTCAACTATTGCGCAATCTGTGTTACCAAAACAAACCACGTTTTTATAACTGCGCCTTAAAAATGTTTATTCTGCCCGGGACAACTCTATCCCAACTTCAGATGGCTGATCATTTCTGTTCCTTTGCTCCTTGATAACTTCTTTTGTAAGTTCTGTTCTTTATCTCTCATCCATATTGGATTTTATTGGGTGTTCGGTTCAGATTTTGTCCTTGTTTCATCATTTTACTTTTCCCTGAACTTAGTCCAGGATCAGACCAGGTATATAGACAACAGTCAATAACTATTTGCTCGCTGGCTATGAAGAAGCAAGAAAGGGAGAGGAAAACGGCTCCAGGGAGATAGGACCACTGAGAAGCTGTGGATGGAGTGCGTCCCAAGCTGCTAAATGATGCTGTGATCAATTACAGGCTCCACGGTCTTCAGCGCACCCATGCTGTTCCCCTCCTCAACAGGAGCAGATGATATTTGTCATTACAAGCTGTTACCTGGCACACATTCCATTTGGAATAATAGACTGCTGCTATTGATAAATACAACCCATGTGGTGCAATTCCTTCACAGTCTGGCATTTATGCCAATACATTTTGAAATCCTGCAAGGCAATTGATTTGCCAAGGTGCTGGAATGGGTCTGCTGTCTATACGTGCATGCTTGCAAGCAGATCACTATAAATTAGGGTCCCAAAGCAATCTCTGTGTTAATCTACACATTATTTGCCAAGGAGGTTGCTAAAGTAAATACTTTTTTCTACCTATGAGAACAGATAATGAGAGGGCTTACTACTACTGAAAAACTATTTTCCAGAAAACTTGCATTATTATGACCAAGAATTCTTTTTAAACTTTAAAATATTTTTTAGTCAAGAGACCTAAACAAATGACAAGGCCATACATTTATTCTCTACCCAGTAATTTTCACATGTTAAATTTCAAATATTCTTAACAGCAGTGTATGATTGGTATGTAATTGAGAAAAAAGGTGTATTGAGAAAACCATTCTGGAGCAAAGAAAGCATCATGTTTTTAAAAATGAGTCATTTTAAAATACTAGTATTCTGACACTATTTTCCCAAACTACCATTCTTAGTAATAAGTTTTTTTTAACCTGTCTAATTTTTTCAAAAAAATAATATTACAAGTTAGGAAGTAAAACTACACTTGACTTACATTTGGTAACAGCATACTGATATAGGAGGGTCATCTGTCTATGTGTTACTTTCATTGGTTAATAAAAAAACTGCCTTGGCTTTTGATAGGACAGCAGCTTAGATAGGCAGAATAGACAGAACAGAATGCTGGGAAGAAGGCAATGAGGCAGACGCCATGGAGCCAGCCGCCAGGTCAGATATGCGGAATCTTTCCCGGTAAGCCACTGCTTCGTGGTGCTACACAGATTATTAGAAATGGGTTAATCAAGAAGTGAGAGTTAGCCAATAAGGGGTTGGAGACAATGGGTCAGGCAGTGTTTAAAAGAGTACAATTTGTGTGTTGTTATTTCAGGTGTAAAGGTAGCCATGTGGGAGCCAGGCAGGTCGAAAGGAGGCCTGCTCACCTCATCACTACAGCATACAACCCACAGTGTTGAATAGTGCATCTTCTACAATCAGGGAAAAGGGGGGCTGAATCCACTCAGCTATTCAGTATCCATGTGACAGGCCCATCTTCTGGGAACTCCATGCACCTCCCAGGTGCTGATTTCTGCTTCACCAAAGGTAAAGTATGTATGACATATACAGCACCCTAACTCAAACCCTGGAAAGCCTAAACATCTTCAGTGAACTCACTGTTGAGGGTTAACTGGTGCGCTGGTCTACACATACAATCCTCAAATTCAGGAAGCCAAGACAAGAAAACCATGAGTTTCAGGACAATCTGAATTACACAGAAGACCCCATGCCAAAAGTAAAACAGGATGGACAGCAATAACAACAAAAATGCATGTTTCTCTTCTCTGTTAGCAAATAAACAACCTTCACTTTTAGAATTCCATAAAAATAAATCAAATAATTCATGAGTATGAGTAACAAGCATTGTATAAGGCTATGGGGATCAAGACCTGCTCTTGAAATAATATTTAAAAAATTAAGGGTCAGGGACATAGCTTACTGGTAGAGTACTTGCCTAGCATGCATGATGCCATAAGTTCAGTTCTAAGAACTGTTTAAAAAACAAGAAAATAAAAATAATGTTTATTTACTTAACATATTTAATGTAATACCCCTACATAAAATTTTAATAAAGAATAAAATAAAAATCAATAAATCAATAAGATTTGTGATAGATCCTATAAAAATCAGTTTACCTAGTTCCCTGAAGTCCAGTTCAGACAGCATTCAGGTGAGAACCATCCCCTGCCTTCTTTTATGTAATATAGTTGCCCTCCAAAATAATCAAGTATTCCTACATCTCTATACAAATAAGATATTGTGAAATATGTATGCTATGCTTCTATACATAACTGTTTTAGTTTTAAAAACTCCATATTTGCATTGAAATTTCATTTGGACATTTGAAGGATGTTTCTTTTTATTTAAGATTAAATCACTTAACAAATAAACACTACTGAGGATTTTAACTTGCAAATGCAACAACTGTGATCCCTCCATACTGAGATTTATGTAAGATGGTTACCATGAATAAAACTAGCAAGATGTCCTATTATCTTGTGGTGGGGTGGAATACATAAAAGAAATTGCAACTGTCCCACTTAATTCCAGATATAACAATGCCACAAAAGCATGAGGTGCCCTGAAATACAACATCTTAAAGAATGTTGTTTTCTGTCCACACAGTTCTCAGAAAAATCATAATTATCCTGAAAATACTCAGGAACAGATATAAAAATGAGCCAAATACACAAAACTATAAATGAATTCTCCAATTCAAAACATTTCTTTTCTTGCCCCAATTCTTTCCCCCAACTCTTCTGTTACCTCCAACACAAAGAAGAAAAGAAAGAAAAGAACACAGGGGAGAAGGAGGGTGAAAGAGAGGCCGTGGGTTCAGGGCAAGAAGCACAGCACTGTGGTAGAGGCTTCCCTTGCATGGGCAAGGCTCTGGGCTTATCTCCAGCCCTGCAAAACAGCAATAACCCAACATGGCCTCCCATTATGCTGCCATTTCCTCCCAAAGGAAATGGTCTATTGTGGAGGGAGCAGGGAAGCTACTAAAACACAGGAAATCAGTGAAAGATGCTACCACAACTTAGAAGGTGGCCTGGCCTGATGGCATCTGGTAGAGAAACTTGCTGCCAAATAGCAATTCTGGGTGACCTCAATTCAATCACTGGGCTCCACATGGTAGAAGCAATGAACTGACTGAGACTCCTACAAGTTGTCCTATGATGTTCACTTCATGCTTCAGTATGTGTATACCCCCACACATGCATACACACCCACACTCACAAACACACATGGAAAATAAATAAATATAATAAATAACAAACAACCTTACAAGGTGCAGGATGCTCCTGAAGGCTACAGGATTCACAAAGCTCCTCTAAGGTATCCAAGTCATGACTGCTACGGAGTACCAAACCTCCAATCCCCTCAGGTCCATGGATGCAGATTTTATGAATCAGCACTTGCACCAGGGTGGAATTTTTGGTGACGTAGCTGTCTTGTTTCTAAGTTACCCATGATTCTATAGACAAATTCTTTTATATATTCTTACAAATAACTCCAAATACATTTACCACACTAAGATAGATTTGGGTGGAAGCGTTACTTTGGTCTTACTGGTGCCCTAACTAAGATGAATAGACATTTCTTTTATGCCCTTCTCAGGAAAATTCACACAACTACTCAAAATATATCAGTGTTGGCCATTGAACACAAAGGTAGAAATAGAGGTAGTCACAGAAAGGGCTCATGCTAAGCTCTCCATACTCTGGGAGGCAGTAGAGCATTATATCATGGAAAACAAGAGTTGATTCTACTTATGGGTTTAGGGGTATTCTCTTAGCTCTCCCTTAAAAATCACAACACTGGAAATAAGCAAGGTAATGATGCAGGAGATGGATCTTGGAAGTCAGTAAGAGAAAACAGCCGCAGTGAAAACTGCAAGCCGCTGATAAACCAGCCTGCCCCATCTTAGGCTTGAAGTCATCTTCTTGCAAAGACAAAACCAGATTCAAAACCAGATTGCTGTTTTTGATTGGGCTATGTCCCACCTATAACCTTAACTACAAATGGTTCTTTATTACCTGTTTCAGGAAATGGCAACTATACCTTTGTTTCAAAAGGTTATTATGACCACCTTTTTATTACTACCTTGAGGTGACCAACTTGCAACCATGTGTTTGTTTCAGGAGTTTGTTATGACCAACTTGTTATTCTTATGCTCTGCTTCTATAACCTAGCCTATGTTCCTGCCAAATCCCCTATTTCAAAAGCCCCTACCCCTGAACTATAAAACCCCTTATCTTACTTATATCCAAAAATGAGCTCTTGATCAGGAAGAGAAAACACATGTACCTGAATAAAAGAGATCACTTAATTAATTGATTGCTTTAATCATTTTGACCATGATGATTTGATTCTGTTGTAATGTGGAGTGGCGGGCTGCGTCCCGCCACCCGGCAAGCTTACACCTGAAATATTTTTTACACAGAAACTGTATTCATTTAAAACACTGCCTGGCCCATTATCTCTAGCCTCTTCTTGGCTAACTCTCACATCTTAATTAACCCATTTCTATTAAATCTGTGTATCACCACATGACTGTGGCTTCCCGGCAAGGATCCTAACCTATGTCCATCTAGGGCCAGAGATTCATGGCGTCTGCCACACTGCCTTGTTCCTCTCAGAATTCTGTTCTGTCTACCAATGCCATCTAAGGGCTGCCCTATCAACAGGCCAAGGAGGTTTTCTTTATTCAACCAATGAAAGCAACACATAGAAAGAAGACCCTCCTATACAAGATTCAGTGGTCTTTCCTTGCTTCTGTGGGATTAATGTCGCTCATATATATTACAGTAAAAACAGACTTAAGGACTAAAAGAAAAGCTAGGGATAAAGTCATGAAGCAAATAACATCAGGAATGAGAAGCAGAGAAACTTAGAGTGGGTATTAGACAGCCAAGCAGACTAGAAAAGAGGCAGGATAAAGTTCTGGGCTAACAACAGCAGGTCAACTACTTCCCCAGAGCACACTGTTGTCCTTTTATATATACTTTCTTCTAATACATCTGCCTCTTATATATTCCTTCTTCTAATACATCTGCCTCCTATATATTCTTTCTTCTAATACATCTAATTGCACCAGGCTGAATTAGAAGTAAGGACAACTGCTAACAAGGTACTTCCATCCAGGAGAACACCGGAGACCTCTCCATAGACAAGTACCTAAATATGACGTAACCATGAAAAACTGTAGCTCTTTCTTTGATATCTTTATAGATGTAACTCGTTGCCATGGGAAAGCTAAAGCTGATCATGTATGTGTGAATAAATAGAGCTTGGCATAGTGGCGGTACTCAAGTTGATTTAGTTGATGACTAAATGCCAACAGACAGTCAGGGTCAGTAGCTAACAAAAGGGGAAAGAGGCTTCAGTCACCCCTAACTGGATTGGCAGCACATGAACAGTGTACCATGATTAATAAAAATCCAGAGACAGATATTGGGGTTCAACATAAAGATCAGAAAAACAAAAGCAGCCAAGCCACAAGAGAGCTCTTACCTCCTTGAAGTCTTCAGACTGAAAGAGTGAGAGAGTTCCTTTCTCAACCTGCCTTATATTTCTCTCTAGTGCTGGAATTAAAGGTGTGTACCAATACCACCCAGCCTCTATGGCTAACTAGTGTAGCTGCTGGAGTCCCTGTAGGTGTGTAACCACTGCCTAGCCTATATGGCTGACTAGTGTGGCTGCTTTGCCCTGACCTTCAGGCAAGCTTTATTTATTAAAATACAATTAACATATCACTACATTTCCCTCTTTTCATATAAAGTAAAACAAGAAGGCTATAACTCATACAAGAAAAACTGTTTGCAATAAGTACAATAATTATATACAATATATACAGGCAATAAATACATCAACAATGTCTAGTCCATTAGCATTTGATAAATTCAGAGAGTTTGTCATTATCTATCCTATCTTGGTGAGTCCAAAGTCTTGTACCCATTTTACTTTCTACAATAACTTGATTTCTGTATTTGCTAAACAAGTAAAACTATAAATATAGTTATCTAGTCTTCAACTCCCTCAGAGATCCAAAAAGGCAATAATATTAACTGAGTAAACAGAAAGTACAAACAAGTGACTTCCAAAAATGTGAGAAATAATAGAAATAGCTGGCTTTCTAAACAGTCACCCAAAGTTCTGCAATATTGGAGCATCAATCTTTGGCCCAGAGACCAGGAATATCTGACAGACTTTTCTATGAAGCAGGGTTTTTGAAGCATGGTCCTACCATGTCTGTATAAGGTTTAGCAATCACTCTTTTTTGTGTCCTGCTTGTCCTAATGGGACAATGACAGATGACTACTGTCAGCAGTCAAGGTAAGGGCACTGTCTTGCCCAGTGGCTTATTTTTGCCACAAAGAAAGCAAATTCCATGTGGAGTTTCTTCAATTCCCATCATCTTCTCTGAAGTTGATTGGTGCAGCCAAAAGCAAATATGTCTCATTGTCATTAAAAAAAAAGAAGAAGAAAGAACCAATGTTCTTAAAACATATTAAATGCCATATTCTGTAGATCTCTGAAGAGTTTGAAGATAATTGTCTATTTAAAATATATCTCTGTTTGACCTTGAAAGCATACTTAATGTGATTACAAGTTCAATTGTAATAGGTAACTAATTACTAACCTGAATTTTTTTATTATCCTAACAAGTTGGTAATAATATCTTTCAAGGACTAAAATTTTGCATTACATTCTTAAATGAGCTATATAGGTTCAATACCTTGAAGAATAATAGAAATGTATGTTTAGTATGTTTTAACAAAATTAATCTCAAATTTTGCATCGGTATACAAAATCACTATATAATATACAAAAGTCCAATCCAATGTAAAGTATTTAAAATTAGTAATTGCTTTTAAAAGTAACTTCAATAATGTACCCTTTTATCTTATCATATCTGTATTCTTTTTTTCTTTTTATTTATGTTGTAATAAATAAAGCTTGCTTGAAGGTCAGTGCAAAGCAGCCACAATAGTCAGTCATACAGGCCAGGAAGTGATTGCACACACCTTTAATTCCAGCAGTCACACTAGTTAGCCATATAGGCTGGGTTGTGGTGACACACGCCTTTAATCCCAGCACTAGAGAGGAGTATAAGGAGGGATGAGACAGGAACTCACTCTCTTTCAGTCTGAAGATTTCAAAGAGGTAAGAGTTCTCTAGTGGTTGGCTGCTGTTACTTTTCTGATCTTCAGGTTGAACCCCAATATCTGTTTATGGGTTTTTAGTATTCATGCTACAGGGACAGCAGATGATCACCTCTCTGGTTGTTCCCAGGGTGGGGCATGCAGAGAAAGTGTGGGCCTGCCATCTTCTCAGTCCATGACAGGCCAAATTAACTCATCTAGAGTCTCTCTCTCTCTTTCCTTTATTTAATTTTGCTAATGGTGGTCAATTTTATTAATCTTTTCAAAAAGCCAATTCTTTGTTTCATGAATTCATTGTATTTTTAAATTTATGTTTCATTAAAATTCAGCAATGACTTTTATTATTTCTATCTATTCTTTTTGTTGTTGTTTTGTTTTTCGAGACAGGGTTTTTCTGTAGCTTTGAAGACTGGAACTAGTGCTTGTAGACCATGCTGGTCTCGAACTCACAGAGATGCGCCTGCCTCTGCCTCTCTAGTGATGAGATTAAAGGCATGCGCCACCATTGCCTGACTCTATTTATTCTTTTTGTGGGTTCTTTGTTCTTACTTTTCTAAGGCCTTTAGGTAAAATACTAAGTGATTACTAAGACATCTTTCAAATTTTAAATGTGGGCACTTGGTGCTACAAGCTTTTGCTCTGTGGTTGCTTTATAAAGTCCCATAGACTGTGAGATACTGTGTTTTCATGAGAACTCAGTACTAGTGTCACAACCTATAAGGCTTTGAGAGTGACCTAGAGGAGGCATGAAGGAATGAAAGAAGGACAGACACACATAGGAAAGCTGGGATCAGGTGGGTGATACATGCTGATAGAGATGCGGCAACGGTAACCTGGGAACTCAGCATATTTATTAGATATAGCACTAAGGAGGAGGAAACAGATGCAGATGTAGATGGTTTCTGTAGGGAAGTAGTCTCATATTGTAGTCACCTGGGACGAAGAAGCTGCCATTGATAGTTTACGCATACAGTGTCAATATGTGTGCTTAGACCAGGGGAAAGCTTCGGCATTCCCATGTGTCCCAGGCATTGGGGTCCTCTACCTGGCTCTGATCATTTTAAAAGCACACATTCACTTAGGACTTCATTTGCTCCCCACATTTGAAGAATATTTTTAATTCCTAATTCCTTCTTGTTTTCTCTTCTGACTCAATTTGCATTCACTGGTGTGCTGTTTAGCTTCTATGACTTTGCATACTTTCCACTCTTTAGATCGTTCTTGATATCTACTTCCATTCCTTTATGGTCAGACAGAGTGAATTTAAATTTTCTTAAACTTGTTGAGACTTGTTTTTTCCTAATATGTGAACAGTCTTGGAAAAGTTTTCATGGGTTGATTAGATGAAAAGTGTATTCTTCTGTATTTGGGGGTAGGAGTGTTTTATAGAAGTCTGTTAGGTCCATTTTATTTGTGATACTATTTAACCCCAGAGTATGTTGAAATTTCATTTCTTTCTGACCTCACTATTTGTTCTTGCTCTGGGCACTTAATGTTTTGATTTCTAAGTGATGTAGAGTTTCCTTTTGGGCCTCTTCTATTTGATGTGCTGTATGTGTCTTGTACCTTAATAAACAACTTTTTAATTTAGGTTTGGAATTTTTCTTCTAAGGTTTCATTGAATTTTTTTTTCAGTTTCCTTACATGGGTTTCTTCTTATTCTTGAGTTATCTGTTATTCATAGGTTTAGTCTTAATATAGTGTCACATATCTTTTTAATGTTCCCTTACTGGTTGTTTGATAATTTTCCTCCTTTTATTTTTACATTTAACTTTCTACCACCTTGTCTCAAAATCTACTTTCTCTTTTCTACGTGATCTATTCCATTAGTGATATTTTCCTCTGAGCTCTTTGTTTAACTTCTAGCAATTTTCATTTTGAGAAATTATTTCATTTTGTCTTCTCTTCAGAGATTCTCTTTACTTCATTATTATTTTGCTGTTTTTGTTTTGAGACAGGGTCTTACTGTGTTGATCTGGCTGCCGTGGAACTCACTTTGTAGATCAGGCTGGTCTTGAACAGCCTGTATCTGCCTCCCAACTGCTGGGACTAAAGACATGTGCCACCACACCTGGCTAGAGATTCTCTTTATTAAATCATTATTTCATGCAATTGTTCACATGAGTTTTCTTAATGTTCATTCAGGTATTTGTTCATATCCTCCTTGAGTTCCTTGACTGTATTTATAATTGTTATTTTAGTTGCTTTTCTTGGTTAATATTAAGATGGGGGAGGGATAATTTCTGGAGGAAATGTATTGTCTTGACTATTTGTGCTGTGTTTAAGCAACTGGACCCATGTACTTGGAACTAGGTTGTTGATGGTGTTTCTTGATTCATTGTATAATATCTTTTACATTCTGGCTATTAAGCCTTTATCAGATGTATAGCTGAAACATTCTACCCCACTCTGTAGGCTTCCTTTCTCTTCAGTTGTTCCCATTGCTGTATAGAAGCTTTTTATCTTTATGAGGTTCTATTTGTCAACTGTTTGCTTTACTTTCTGAACAAATACAATCCTAGTCTGAAGCCTCTTCCTACATCTAGATCTTGTAGGGCACTGCCTCAATTTTCTCCTAGAAGTTCCAGCATTTTGGGTTTCATATTAAGGTCTTTGATCCACCTGGAGTTACTTTTTGTTTGGTGTGATAGATACAAGTCTAATTTCATTCTTCTGCATGTGTACACCCAGTTTCCTTCACACCATTTGTTGAAAACAGTGCCATTTTTCCAGTGTGAATACTTGGAATCTTTGTCAAATATCAGACTCCTGTAGTGACTGCCCTCACGTTTGCACACTGGTTTGTTCCATTCGTCTTCATGTCTATTTTTGTACTAGCACCAGGCTAGATTTTTAATAACAGACTTAGTTCTGTAATATAGCTTGGATTCTGCTATGTTAATTGCTTTAACACTGCTCTTTTTTCCCCTCAGGACTGCTTTGGATCTTCAAGGTATTTTCTGATTCCACATAAGTTTTAGGATTTTATTTTCCTCTATTTCTGTGAAAAGTGTTGTGAGGATATTTTATTGGGGTTGCATTGAGTTTGGAAATTGCTTTTGATGAAATGGTCATTTCACAGTATCAGTTCTACCCATCCACAAGCATAGGTGGTCTCTTCTCCTTTATCTCTTTTAAATATTTCTTAAGAAATTTATATTTTCCATAGTAGGGGTCTTTCATCTCCTTAACTAGGTTTATTCCTATTTTAGTTGTGAGATGACATTGTGGGTGAGAACGTTTCCATAATTTTTTTTCCACAGCATGTCATCGGTATATAGAAGGGTTAGTGATTCATATAAGTTGATTTTTCTGTATTCTGCCACTTTGAGGAAAATGTTAGTCATTTCTACAGTTTTCTGATGAGGTTTCTGTGGTATTTAATGAATCTAGAAATTCATCCATTTGCTTTACATTTTCTAACTAAGTACAGTACAGGTTCCTTCCTTTCCTTCCTTCCTTCCTTCTTTCCTTCTTTCCTTCCTTTCTTCCTTTTTCCCTTTTGAGATAGGGTTTCTTCATGTAGCCTTGGCTGTCCTGGAACTGACTTTGCAAACCAGGTTGGCTGTGAACTTACAGAGATCTGTCTGTCTCTGAGTGTTGGGACTAAAGGCATGCACCACCACAGCCTGATTGAGTATAGGTTTTAAAATGCTCTCCTTACAATATTCTCTGATTCTTTTGGGGTCTGCAGTAATGATGTCCTGCTCATTTCTTTTACTTTTTTGTGCTTTTAAATTGCAAATAGATTTTTTCCATACAATATATTCTGATTACAGTTACACCTCCCCCAATTCCTCCAGCATCTTCCCCACCTCCTCTCCCATCTGAATCTACATCTTTTTTTTGCCTCTCATTAGAAAACTAATAGGCATCTAAAGAACAACAAGACAAAAAATCAAACAAATCAAAAAAAGGTCAGAACAAACTAACAAGCACAAGAAAAAGAATCAAAGATAGGCATAGGAAACACATATAGATGCAGAGACACATGTCCAAGCATGCAGACATCCTATAAAAACATAACATATGCACAAAGGCTCTGTAAGGAAAAAAAGAAAAAGCCCTGACAGAGCATGATGAGACAAAGAAGTCCTGAAAATGCCACTGTGTTCATTTAGTTTTGGGCATACACTGGTGGGTATGGGGTACCCGGTGAGACTCCATTGGAAAAAAAGAATCTCCCCATTGAGAGTAGTTATCAATTGTAGATTGCTTTTGGGTTAGGGATGGGATCTGGTGTTCACTTCCCCTCTCAGCAGTGGAACCCTCTCAGGTACAGACCTGTGCAAGTCCTGCACATGTTGCCACGGTCTCTGTGAATGCATATGTACCATGGTCCTGCCCTATTCAGAAGGCCTTGTTTCATTAATGTCCTCCATCCCCTAGAGATTGCACAATACCGCCCCCCTTTTACACGATTCCCTGAGCTCTGGTGGGTAGGGATTGATAGAGACTTTCCATTTAGGACAGAGTGTTCCAAGTTCTCTCATCGTTTATACATTGTCCAGCTGTGGGTCTCTGTATCTGATCCCATCTTCTTCAGGAGAAAGATTCTCTGATGATGGATTAGGAAGAAGGCACTGATCTATGGGTATAGCAGAATGTAGTTAGGAGTCATTTTATGGCTCCATTCCTTCAGCAGAACAGAAGTATTTGCTTTCCCCCTAGGTCCCTGGCCTATCTGATCCTAGGTTTTCGACCACTCCAGAAGTCTTGTGATGGGTTCCATCTCATGGAGTGGACCCTGTATTGGGATGGGTTCCATCTCATGGAGTGGGCCTTAAAACAATCAGCTATTGGTTGGTTACACCCCAGCCTTTGTGCCACTATTTCACTAGTGAATATTAAAGACAGGTTACCATTGTAGATCGAAGAGTTTGTAGCTGACTGGTGCTCATGTTTCTCCTTGGGTATCATGAAAAGTATCTTCCAGTACCATGAACACTAATCAATAGAGAGGTGAAGGCCATATATAGGCACCAGCTCAACTTCCTGCACTCTGTGTTTTCTGTAGGTGTTGTCTTCAGGAATAGGGCTGAACTTTAGCAACGGTGTTTTTATGGGATTTCTGTGTGTTTGAACATGTGTCTCTGCATCTATATGGGTTTCTTGTGCTTTATTTTTGGTCATTTTCTCATGTTTGGTAGTTACAGCCAGTTTGTAGAATAACCTGGGATGTTTGGGGGTTTCTGTGGAGCCTTTGGCCAACAACTGGTTTAGATGTAACTGATTCCTGAACTAGACGGTCATTTCTGATTCTTTTAACTTGGATTCTTTTCTCCTTTCTTTCTTTTAGTTAGTTCAACCAATAGTCATTCGATCTTCTTTGTCTCCTTAAAGAACCAGCTCATACATGAGTTTATTCCTTGTATTGTTTTCTTTGCTTCTATTTAATAAATTTATGCTCTGATATTTATTTCTCCCTCCTATCTACTGGATGTGGGTGTGGTTTGCTCTTGCTTTTAAAAATTCTTAGATGCATCATTTGGACCCTTTCTGATTTTCATAATACAGACACTTTTATAATACAGGCTAATGTTTCCCTCTTAGGACTGCTTTTATTGCATCTCAGAAATTTTGTTTTGTTTTCAATCTTAATTTAATTACAGGATTTTTAAAAATTTCTTTCTTGGTTTCTTCTTTAACCCATTCGTCATTCAAGAGTGCGCTGTCTCTGTGAGTTTGTGTCATCAGTAGAGCCTTGTTTGCTGATGACGCTAAAGTGATCAGTTTTTATTTTTAAATAAGTGAAGACATTTTGTGTCCTGGCATATATTCTATTTAATAAAGGTTTCCATGGGCTGAAGAGAATGTTCATTAGGTAGAATTGTTTGTCAATACCTGTTAGGGCCAGTTTTGATATTTATGTCACTTAATTTTAAAGTTTCTCTTTTAATCCTTTGTCTAGATGATCCATCTATTGGACCCAGCATTACTGGAGTTGATTTTATCTATGTCTTTAAGTCCAGTAGTAAACTTTTTATGAAACTGCCTGCATCAGAGTTTGGTGTGAATGTTTAAAATAGCAATGTCTTCTTGGTTAATTGTTTAGATTGATAATAGATAAACCAGTTGATTAGATTAATACTACGTGACCTTCTTTGTCTGCACTAATTAATTTTAGTTTCAAGTGTTTTTGTTTTTTTTTTTTTCAGTTGCTAGCAGCCCCAGTTGCTCTCTGGTTCCACTGGCTTGGAATACTTTCTTCCATTCTTCCCTTTCACCTTGAAGTGTTGCTTTCTTTGAAGGTAGGAAGAGTTTCTTGATGATTACAGAATGGTGAATTCTGGTTCTTTTTTGTTTGTTTTGCATTTGTGACACAGGGTTTCTCTGTGTAGCCTCAGCTGTCCTGGAACTCACTCTGTTGATCAGGCTGGCCTTGAAATCACAGAGATCCACCTGACTCTGTCTCTCTGAGTGTCTGGGATTAAAGGCATGCATCAACTCCACTCAGCAGGATTTTGTTTCTTTAATCCAACTAACCCGTGTCTTTTTGGGGGCGGGGGGAGACAAGATTACTAATGTTGAATGTTATTATAGGAAGTTGTGGGTTAACTTCTATCATTTTTTTGTTGCTTTTGTTCTTAGTCCTATTTTGTGTTGAAGTAATTATAGCTTCATTTCTCTTTTTCCATACAGTCTCTTGGCTAGGCTTATTCTTCTCTTCATTCTGAAGTACTGCTTCTAGGATTATCTAATTGGGCTGGTTTGGTTGACATTAATTGTTTCGGGGATGTCTATAAACTTTAAAGTTTTTCTTTCTCATCCAAATATGGCCAATGCTTTTGCTGGATACAGTGGTCTAGTTTGGAATCTGTGTTGTCTTAGAACTTGGGGTGCATTGTCCCATGTTCTTCTGTCTTTTGAAGAGCTCACTGTCTTTCCACTGAGAAACCAGATGTTATTCTGCTGGATTTTCCTTTCTGTAAAACTTGTGCCTTTTCTCTTAAAGCTTTCAAAAACCCCTCTTTGTTCTGTAAATTTAGAGTTGTATCTATAGGCTGTGGGAGGTGTTTCACTCCTGTCTACTTAGTGTTCTGTGTACTTCTTGTATCTTTATGGGTTTGTCTTCCTTTGATTTGGGGAAATTTTCTTCTATGATCCTGCTGAAGATACAGCTTATGTCACTAACTTTGGATTTTTCTCCTTCACCAGCTATAATTCAAGGATTTGGTCTTTTCATAGTGCCCCACATTTCCTGAATGTTCCTTTCTTGTGTTCTTAAAAAATATGTATCATAATCTTTGCTTGAGTGTTCTAGTTCCTTCACTTGATATCCAAGTCCTGATATTCTATCTTCTACATAATTCTACTTGTAGGGCTTTCCCTGAGTTTTCTAACTGAATTTTATTGAGTTTTTTTCCAATTACATCTTTATTTCAGCTTGAATTCTCTTCAATATTTCTATCACTTTACTAAGCTGTGTTTTCAAATCCTGATTTGTCTTCATCTTTTCATCCAGTCACATAACTGTCTTTTTTGGATATTCTAGTTATACATTATTATGTAAATATCTCATACATTCTAAGAGACTGGAATTCTAGCTGGCCCTCATGGTCAGAGTTAATAAAATATGTTGACATCACTTAAGACTGCTACACTACTATGTATTGAGCCTGTTTGCTTAGCCCGTCTTTAAGAGAACAATGTAACAATGAACTTTATTAGCCTTCGATTTCCTAGGTGATCAGCTTTTACGACCTAAGCTAATGCATAGCTCTACTGTTGAGTTATATCTTCTTCCATGTTCTTGACTCACAAAAATACATGTATGTATGTGTGTGTGTATGTATGTATGTATGTATGTATCGTTATGGTAGTCATTTGTTGAAAGCAATAAAGAGACTGAGAAGTGACTTTATAAAGCAAATATCCATCATAAACAAATATCCATCATAAATGGTGGAAGCAGAGTTTGGATATTACTTGATAGTGTCTGTTTCATTGTTGTCTGTGTCAGCTGCAGTCAGTAAAGTCTCAGTCCCTTGTAAAATCCTTTAAAGACTTCTATAAGTATCCCTCATTCATTCCCCTTATGTGATTCTGTCTGTCTGTCAAATAAATACAGTGTGATCACCTGTTGTTAAGGACACGTGGATACACACACACACGAACACATAGATATAGGAATAGATTTACGAGACAGCTTTCAGGCAGGTACAGGTTCAGACTTATGCAACAGATTACTGACAGGAGACGATGAAAGGCACAGGGAGATGAGCAGAGAGCTCAGTTCTGGATTTGCTAACAGTAAAAGTACTGCAAGGGGCAGTGCTTCACTTTTGTTTCCCTTAATGCAGTATGGACACATTTTGGGTACCTGAGGTTATTATTAATAGGTTTCAATTCACACAGGATATCCCTCAAGAATTTATTGTTTATTAAGTTCAATGAACTACTCATTCATGTGTTCTTTAAATTCCTTAAATTTGATCAAATGTATGGTTATTCTTTTAAATTCTGTGTTCTAGAGTTCACCTAAATAATTCTCAGAAGGTAATTCTATAGGACTACGGAGGTGTTTGTGAGCGCGCGTGCACACATGTAAAGGTGTGTGTATAAGGGGGTGGGTGTCATATTGCCTTGTTCTTTCATTGTATCTCTGTTTTTGTGCTGTGACTTGGGCATGTGGATTTCTCTTCTTGTTTGTGTGTCTGATGTGAGAGTCTATGCTCCCTTGGGCTGTCTGGTGCAGGAGGTTGATGACTAGCATTAGATTTGAGAGCACGTCACTATCATAGCTAGGCTTGGTTCTGAGTAAAACCATCAGGAAAAGCCAGCGCATGAGGTGTGAGTCTGGTGCCAGGCCTGGGATTGTGGAAATGGGTATATTTGGATTAAATGTGTCTAGTTGTCATTGTTTGTAGCAGAGGTTCACATAATAACTGTTACACACCAAGTTAAAATTTGTCACTATGGATTTTACAGTGATGCAAACTGGAATGCAAATTTAAAGCCTTTCCACAGTGGTGGAGCTAATTCGGAGCTGGTAGGTTTAACCCTTCTGTGTACCAAACCCCACAACCTGGTATCCTAGCCCACACAAGTTCAGTTTAATAGACACTGGTATTATTATTTCCCCTCCAAATATACTATGGCCAGGAGCACTTGGTTAAGTAAGCCCTCTCCTGAGAGCAATACTTCATATAAGTCAGTATTGAAACGCAGTTTTCTCACATCAATAAGCTAGTGCATTAGTCTTAATTTTTATAATGGTGCTATTTTTACATAAAGAATTAATCATTTCTACTGGATATATAACTTGATCTATCAGGTTAAAGACTCATCTTGTTAAAATTTACAAAATTGAAATGTACAAAGATAATCTTATGAGAAGGGAGAGTCTGGTGAATATGAATATATTTCAAATATTCTTTTACACTATTCATGATTCTACATTCAAATACAGCAATCTTTATAATTTACCTACCAAGAAAAAATTAATTTCCAAAATAAATTTTGACAAACTCTTACTTAAAGAGCTAAAGACAGACATTTGTGAGGCTCCATGCTTTGTAAAACTCAAGGTCTAGGATTACTCAAGGCATTGCAAGGAATTGTGAGAAATTTCAGCGACTTTTTTTTTACTATAAAGCCAACGCTCAGGAGTTCTTAGTCGAGAAAAGTCATTTCCTCCAGGATCATACCAAATGGTTTTAAAAGAACATAATATGTATCACACTGTATCTGAGCAGTTCCTCACAGAACAAATAAATACTACTCCGTGCAAGGAAAGCCAACATTCTCACAGAACAATCAGTATTGTTCATTTTAAGGCAAATGGGATAACCCTTCCATGCCCAGATTAACACTAACCGTGGACATGAACTGATGAACTAGGACAGTATGCCATCATAAGCAGCAGGGCTTGCGTATTTACAATGAGGGTCTTCAAATCCCCACTTTCCTTCGGTATGAGTCTACACATACATACATGCACATACATATAAATATGAACAGCATATGCATATGCATTTCTGTACATATATGCACATGGGGATAGGGTGGGGTAACAATGATCACCAGCACAGAATCCGTTACACATCGGAGCCCCATCCGCCTTACCTCGATGAGGAAAACAAAGCATCTCCGAAATCCCAATACAGTTCTTCCAAACTGTTACAAAGCTGTGTCTTCTTTAAAGGCATATTTCAACTCATACACACAAGCCCATATATTTAAATGCTCAAAATAAACACAAATCAAGCGGACAGAACCTCCGTGGAGAACACACACCCATGTCCAGCGTTCCTATTGATTACCCCTAAGTGTTTCCACTAAATCCACTTTGATGGCACAGCACAGGCTAGCTTATAAATTGCTTTGGTATATGATTTTCTGTCTACAGCAAAGAGTAACAATTCCAGAAACTGTTCTTCCAGATACCATTAGATTAAACATCTATGGGCATCTAGCCTTATTTCCTTTGCATTTTCTTTTCATTAGGCAGTTTAATCCCCCAGGCATGGCACAAAACATACTTTCACTTGGTATGGTTTGTGTTGTGCTTATAGATAAATATGGCTCTCTAGGGATGAAGTCAGTATTTTAAGATTTACATATGGAAGTTTTATTTTGGGGCATGTCTGCAGTTACCATATGGCCAATGGCAATCTGTGAAGGAGTCAGGATGTGTCTATTTAAAATATTGGCTAAAATTGGAATTTCCACTCAGAAATGCTTTGATATGGCTACTTTTTCTGAATGTTAAATCTTATTCTGCCTTGTTAAAACTCAACATGACCACTGTAAGATGTAATGAAATAAATTTTAAATATTTTCATTGATTAATACTTTGAAGTGGGTGTCTGTACATGTCTGAAATATGTATAACGGCTATATATTATCAGAGATATATAAATTATTCACTTTCTATTTTATTGTTTACCACTTTCATGTACTATAATTGAGTCTAGCTCATAATTCAATTTCTTTTGGTCGATTGACTATACAGTTTACAAAGAAGAGAAGCAGCGGCTCTCTACGTACCTCCCGTCTGTCCTCTAAAGCCTCTTACAACACCGGGATTCTATGCCTTTGACTTAAACTCTTAGTGACACATACATTAAAAACATAGGGATCCTTCTCCAACACAGACACGATGTGGCTGCTCCGCGGGAGCATAAACAAGGGCTCTGTCTGAGTGAAGCAGGGATCTTTTAAATTATCCCCACCCATTAGTCACCAAGTTACTATAAATGTTTTAGGAAAGGAGTAATGAACAATTTCCAGCACTTCCCGAAGAAGCACTATTTAGAACATTGGTATAAAGCCCATTAAATTTATTATTGAATGTCCATTTTGGTTTTCAATGCAAAGAGGGAAGGAACTGAGAAAAAATTTTTGAAGGAGTTGAATAGTGTTACAAAATTCAAAGAATTTAAAAGTATTACAAAGACCAAAAAAAAAATCAAAATTAGTCCTAAGTAAACAAAGCATCTATTATGCCCAAGGTGCATTAGTCAGGGTTCTCTAGAGGAACAAAATTTACAGAATGAGTCTCTCTCTCTCTCTCTCTCTCTCTCTCTCTCTCTCTCTCTCTCTTTCTCTTTCTTTCCCCAGAATGAATAAATCTTTATCTATATGTCTGTTTGTCTGTCTGATAGACAGTACAGAAACAAATATTGATAAAATATTGAAAGGGGATTTGGCAGAGAAAGTAACTGCTGACTTAATTAATTTCCTCAATCAAAGGCAGAAAGGCAGTATTTCAGGGAGTGGGAATGGAAGTATAACTTTTACTGAGGGCAGATAGATTACTTCCTCAGGTGAGATAAACTCTTGAGAATCTGGGTTCAAATTTCTCAGCTTCAATAGGTTTCCCCACACTTCTCCATCCCAAAGATTTCTTTCTATACAGGATTCATTCTTTACCACTTAATGTCCTTACTTTAACCACCTATACCTTCTAATGCTGGGACTTGAATTTTCTTAGTAATTGGGCAAGTCTCATAATGAGAACTTCTGTTTGGTTTTCCTGCAACTTGAGACCTGTGGCTCAATTCCATGGCACACTTAGAAACTTTTAGACTGTTCATGAATATATGGAATTGAACAATTTTTACCACTAAGTTCATTGTTCACACCTTCACTACATTCTGAGTTGGTAGAAGCTGGTTAATTTTATTGTGGCGTATATTCTTTTCCTTTATCAATTTGTCCAGAGATGCTAGAAGCAACCAACCAGCATTTTCCTTATTTTCTGTGAATTGTAAAAGTTTTATATAACAGAGTCACAATTAGTGAATCAGGATAATCAAGTACATTTGTTTCCTTAAGATTGTAAAATAGTTTGTACTGTGGGCTTCAGTTACTGTAGGTGTTGATAAACTGGAAAGCCTATTCTAGAGACTTAAAAAATTCATCCTTACTCTTCTGTTTCTCTAAAACTACCTTTGGTAACAAAACCTCTATTAATTGGAGTTCTCTAGAAGAACAGAACTTAAAAAATATAACATATATACATATCTATCTATCTACCTACATAGAGATAGATAGATAGATAGATAGATAGGTAGATAGATTGATTGATTGATAGATACTATATATGGGGATTTATCAGAATGGCTTACAGGCTGTTTTTCAGCTAGTCCAACAATGGCTCTCTACCAAAGGGAGGTTCAAGAATTCAGTATTTGTTCAGCTGAATGTCTCAGCTGGTCTTCCAGATATGCCAGATCCCTAAGAAGTAGGCCCTAATGCCAGTGAAGGAATGGACTTGCCAGTGAGAATGAGAGCAGGCAGGCAAAGAGAGAATGAAAGCTTCCTTTCCATATTATTTATGTAGGCTGCTAGCAGGTGTGGTCAGATTAAAGGTGGATCTTCCCACCTCAAAAGATATGGGCTAAAAGTGGGTCTTCCCACTTCAAATAATCTAAGAAAAAAATCACTCACTGCTATATTAAGCCACTTGGATTTTAGCTAATTACAAATGTGGTCAAGGTCACAACCAAGCATAGCTATCACACAAGACATCTCAATGACCTCAGAATCGTCATTTCTAATCATGGTATCTAGACCTCAAGAGTCCTGGTTTAAATGGATTCCTAGCCACAAAGTAAGAGAGGGATGCCTTGTTAATACCTTAACTACTTTAGAAGCCAGATTATGTAAATCCTTTAACGTTTCTTGCTCTTCAATTGCACCATGTGGTCCAGAAAAGGGAGTGGCTCTTTCCTCTTGAAGTCTCGGGGATGCAGTCCAGAAGACTTCCCATCTCCTCTGCTAGGATCATGTATGTGATCGTTCCTCTTTCTGCTCTTCTATGTTAGCTGCCTCAGTTCTACCGCTCTAGCACACTTCCTAAAGGAAGTCCCTATTTCTGCCACTTTACATTCCAACAATTTTGTTGAAACTATGCTTATGAAGTAAATTCCAATCTAATCCATCTTTGCATTTCTTACCACTGACTCATTGTTTCTGAAAACTCATCCCCTCCTGTGTTTCAATCTTAGGCAATCTTGTTTCTTCTCTTTGCCCCATTTCTTTGCTCCTTCCTAGGTACTCTACTTAGATTCTTTTCTTATGATAGCCTTAAATGCAGGCATTCTCCAAGGTTATTAATATACCATTCCCTAGACCTTGGCCATATGCTCTGTATCCCAACTGTTATATGTCAGCTTCTTGGAGTGTAGCACAATTAACAAAAACCCAGAGACAGGTATTGGGGTTTAACCTGAAGGTCAGAAAAGCAAAACAGCCAGCCACTGGCTCTTACCTCTACCTCAGTCTGAAATGGCAATCCTGCCTCCAGGAATCTCAGAATCTCAGAATGAGATTGTGTCTGAGCGCTGTCTCCTCCCATCTCTAGGGCTGGGATTAAAGGCATGCACCACTACCACTCCGTTCCTATGGCAAACTCGTATGTGAAAATAAAACTGCAAAGTCAACTTTCCAAAACTCCACGGTACTCTCGATCTAGTGTCCACCTGGTTTTCCTGTAGTAGTTCACAGAACGTCCACTTACAAGTAAAAATGCCTCTTATTTCCACTTCCTTACTGCCTGAGCTCTGTTTCTAATCTAAGCAGTCTTCCACCCCATACTTTGGAAAGAATGGCTCTTGTTAAGAGTTTCTACCACTACTACTTTGCGAATCCACTGATTGAATTTCTACAGTCATACCTAAACCAAGAACAATATTCGATTTGGTAGTTCATTTGTTCGCTGGATGTTTAAGTCTCTGGGTCTCATAGTTTGTCTGTCTGTCTGTCTGTCTGTCTCTCCCTCGCTCTTTCTCTCTCTCAATCTCTTTCTCCTTCCCTCCATCCTCTAATTCTCTCCCCCTCCTTTTTTCCCTTCCTTTATCCCACGCTGCCACCACTAGCTTCCAGAAGTACTTTCTCATGACTTTACTTCAGAATGAACAGCTACCTCTGCTCAGTCTCCTTTGCTGACCCACTTTCTTTCCCGACTTCCCCAGGGCCCAGGTGCTGTCTGTCCTTCTCAGGTAGCATTCTCGAGAGATCTCTCCCAACCTCATGAGTGCTGTACAACACCATCAGGATAGCCTCTCACTTGAGCTCACACAGGAAATTGCTTACTTCCCACTTGCACTGCAATGTACAAATTGTGCTGTCCAAAGCAATCCTCTTCAATCCATTGACCAGATGAAGCCCCACTCCCTACGCTGCCTACTCTGTCACTGCTCATACCTGTCAGGTAAGCCTACCCAGCAAGCTAAGTTTTATTCGTTTTCTTGCTTATCTCCTTTAGTAAATGGCCACGTACCCTGGGATCCTGTATTCTATATCTCATTTCTACAATGGTCCATAACTTGCCTATTTGCTGGAATAATTTTTCTCCTGGCAAAAATACAACTCTTTTGCCTCAGTCACAATTCCATGCCATTCTATGGGATCTTCTCCAGGAGCAGAGAAAGGGGAAATAGCACAAGCTGTGGAACTGGATGTCTCTGTTTTGCTTGTTTGTTTGTTTGTTTGGTTAGTTGGTTGGTTTTTTGTTTGTTTTTTTTTTTTTTTTTGAAACTCTGGCAAATCACCCCATCACCCCATCACCGCATCTGACTTACTTTTCTACTGCCATGATGAGCCACCAAGACCAGGGCAACTCACATGTCTATGTGGGTTTAGAGTTTCAGAGAGTTACAATCCATGACTATCATGGCAGGGAACATGGCAGCAGGCAGACATGGTGCTGGAGCAATAGCTGAGAGCTTACATCTTGATCCACAAGCAAGAGGCAGAACTAACTGGGAATGTCATGGGACTTTTTGAAACCTCAGTGCCTGCCCCCAGCGACATCTCCTTCAACAAAGTCAAGTTTCCTCATCCTACCCAAACAGTTCCATCAACTGGGGACCAAGTACTCAAATATATGAGCCTATGGAGGCCATTCTCATTTAAACATCAGACCCTCTAAGAGTCTATTCTCATTCAAACCATTATTAACCACATCATTATCTTCACCACTGAGAGCACAGCCCTCAGTAAATAACGTAAGTCACAAGCCATGCTGGCTTCTATACACAAGTACTACTATCATTATAGTACACACAAAATATACAGAGAACAGATCACTTTGTTGGGAATCTAACTCCAAAGCTTTTCTTCAACCACTACACTCTGGTGTAATGTAAAAGGAACGGCGGGCTGCTTCCCATTACCCACTTCCCAGCTGCCCGGCTAGCTTTACCCGAAATAATTACATGAAAACTGTATTCATTTAAACACTGCCTGGCCCATTGTCTTCAGCCCCTTATTAGCTAACTCTCACATATTAATTAACCCATTTCTAATAATCTATATTTCACCACGAGCTCGTGGCTTACTGGGAAAGATTCAGCATGTCTAACCCTGCAGCTTCATGGTGGGTGGCTCTCTGACTCTGCTTCTTTCTCCTAGCATTCTGTTCTGTCTACTTCACCCACCTAAGGGTTGGCCTATCAAAAAGGCCAAGGCAGTCTCTTTATTAACCAATGAAAGTAACACATAGACAGATGATCCTCCTACATCAGTGTAATCCCAGTTCAACAGCAAATACAAAGCTACCCACAAAGTTACTAACAACAGAAGACACAAGGCCGTGCCTTCCCTCACCCCTGTCCTAAGTAAACTACAAAGTTTACTTAGTAAAATAATGGTGAATGACGAGTAGCACCATTCCTAGGCAAGTGGGCTTAGACTGTATAAGCTCAACACAATCATTACCAAAATTCCAACACAGTTCTTCACAGAAATTAAAAAAAATTCTCTTACTTTTCATATGAAAATACAAAAAAACCCAAGACACTCAAAACAATCCTGAACAACAAAAGACTTTTTGGAGGTATGATCATTGCTGGTTTTAGGCTATACTACAGAGCTTTAGTGATAAATACAGCACAATATTGAACAAAAAGAGACATGCTAATCAATTTAATAGAATTGCATTCATGTATGCTCAGCCACCTGGTTTTTGAGAAAGGGGCCAGAAATACACACTAGAGAAAAGGTACCTTTAACAAATAGTGCTATTTGTGGTGAAACAGAATAGCTATACATATGGACTGAAATTGGTCCTTCTCTTAGAACATAGACAATACTCCAATTCAAATGGATCAAAGAATTTAACATAAATCTGATACCCTAAAACTGATCGAGGAGAAAGTATAGAAGACAATGAAAACTTCTGGGCACAGAGAAGGACTTTCCGAATGGAACCTTAGTAGCACAGACACTAAGACTAGCAACTAACAAATGAAACATATGCAACTAAACAGCAGCCATGCAACAAAGAATGACATCACCCAGAGAAGCGGCCGCTGCAGAATGAGGAAAAAACTACAGCAACCACATATTGGGCAGAGGGTTAGTACCTCGAACACACAAAACCTAGAAATTCCAACATCAAGAGAATAAACATCCAAATATTAAAAAAGAAGAAAAAAAACATAAATAAGCTGGGCGGTGATGGCACATGCTTTTAATCCTAGCACTCAAGAGGCTGAGACAAGTGGATCAGTGAGTTTGTGGCCAGCCTGGTCTACAGAGCGAGTTCAGGACAGGCACTAAATCAACAGAGAAGCCTCATCTCGAAAAACAAACAAAACAAAAAATATGAATAAACAGAATTCTCAAAAGATAAACACAAATAAAAGATTTTTTTTAATGTTCAACATCCATAGACATCACAGAAATGCGAATTAAGATCTCATTTTATCCCATTCACAATAGCCATGATGAAAAAAAGTAAAGGAAGACAGATGCTGGCATGGACACGGGGAAAAGGGGAATGCTTAGCAGCCTTTGATGGGAGTGCAAAGTGGTGCAACCTCTATGGAAATCAGCATAGAGGTTCTTCAAGAAGCTGGAAATAGATCTACCATATGATTCAGCTATATCACGCCTGGGCATGCACCCAAAACTTCTATAACTTACTACAGAGATATCTACTCATCCATTTTCATTGTTGCTCTACCCACAATAGTCAGGGAGTAGTAAGAGCCCAGATGCCCATAAATGGACGAGTGGTTAATGAAAATAAGGTTCGTTTACACACATACATGTGGATGTTAGCTCTATAGCTTTTCATATATGTGTATCATTTCAAACATTTGGAGGTTAGTAGGGGCCATGGAGGAGGAAGGATCTTTCCAGGAAGGTGAGATGGAGTGCAGAACTACAGAGGAATAATGGCATATAACATTACAGGAAGTCTTAAGTGGGGTTGGGGGTGGGAGGGCAGGAGAAAGAACAGAATAGAAAGGAGGGATAATTAACACTGAAGGGCATTTGAAAAAGTCATATGGAAACCTAACTACTGTAGAAGCTTCTTAAATTTTATTCACATACATATATTAAAGTTTTAAATGTAGTTATACTATAATAGATGGATAATACTCCAGCTGGACACTAAACATTGTCCAATTAAAAGAAAACCTCAGTACAACAGATGGGTTACCTCTTTTTGAATTGTGGGTTAACAGGAATCCCAAAGGCTATAACCACTGTTCCTTGATACCCTCCAGAAATTCACAGTAAAACCCTACTGTTAAAGATATCACTTATTTAAGTTAGAGACATGGAGGAATCAACTGGGTACTGAACTAGCTGGAAGCTTCACCCCTACTGGATATCTTTCAGAGTCCTGCAAGGTACATAGACATACTATCAGAAAAATAGACAGTCTCACCCAGATGTGAGCCCTGGGAGATACAGTAAAGACCCATCCAGAAAGACATGATCACGGATGTAAAAATGGCGCAGATGTTAAGGAAATAATCAACTACTTTTTTTTATTGAACTTCAGACTTGCTGCACAAGATGAGACTCATACCTGGCACAAACCAAGCAGGGCAAGAACCAGTGGCTAAATGGGTGTCATAGGCTGTGTGTATACTTACTAAATGATCACAGAATTAGAATGAAACTTTGCTTTGTGTTTTTAAACCACTTATGAGTGAATACATGTGATAATTGTCTTTCTGTGTCTGGGTTACCTCACTCAAAATGATGTTTTCTAGCTCCATCCATTTCCCTGCAAAATTCAAGATGCCGTCATTTTTTTCTGCTGTGTAGTACTCCATTGTGCAAACGTACCACATTTTCCTTATCCATTTTTTGGTCCAGAGGCATTTAGTTTGTTTCCAGGTTCTGGCTATGAAAACCAGCCCACAAATCACAATCCCAGAGAACCTAGACAACAATGAAGACCCTAAGAGAGACATATATAGATCGAATCTACATGGGAAGTAGAAAAAGACAAGATCGCCTGAGTAAATTGGGAGCTTGGAGACCTTGGGGGTTGTTGAAGAAGAAGGGAGAGGCAGGGAGGGGAGTAGAGAAAAATGTAGAACTCAATAAAAATTGATAAAAAAGAATTCCATAAATAAAAAATTCATGCTTCAAATTTAAAAAAAAAGAGAACGAATCCTAAAGACTCATTGTTACACCCATAGACGAGTGAATCTCAACCTTCACCAGAGAAGTGTATTCTTGGAATTGATGGTGATTAACACATATGTCAGATGTGGTTGATAATATCAAGCAAGGAGAGTTTTCTGAACACAAGAAGGCACATATAGCTCACTGCAGTTGTGAAATCCTTGCATGAAGGGGAGGTTGAAGACATGAAGTCCAACCCCAGATGAAGACCTATTGGCATTAGAGAGCTTCTAGGAGAGGTAGATAAGTTTTCTTTACTGGTGTGATAACTGTCATACTTCACAATGGGCCCCAAAACCAAAACTCCAGAAGCCATTGGCCAACACAAATTAGACTTGGTGGTGGGTATATGGAGAGGAGAGAAAGAGGAAGTAGATGGTGGTAGATCTTGGAGAATTTGTGAGAAAGGGGGACGGATATGACCAACATACATGGGATAAAATTCTCAAAGAATTAAGAACGTATTATTGTTTTTAAAAAGGAAGCTGAATGTGAGTCTAGCGGCCAGCTAGATAAGCATGATTTCTTCATTGCTTCTGCTTCAAGCCTTAAATTTCTAATCTTAGCTTTCCCCTGATGGTGGGTTGTCACACGAAATAAACCCTTTCTTCCCCAAGTTTCTTATGGCCACGGTGTTCATCACAGAAGCAGAAAAGCAAACTAGGGCAGAAGTAAATGCCCAGCAATGCTTATTTAACTATGATTTTGAGTTTCAAACACAGATCAAGCCCGGTTGTTACATTTGAACGCTGGATAGTTATATGTTCTAGAAGCAAACGGTGCTTCCTCCTGAGCTAAGGTTACAAGCACAATAACTCTTGCTTTAACTGTGACACACCTTCAGAAATGTGAGTCAGAGAAAAAAAAGCCCTGCTGTCAGAATGTCAACTTTACTCAGGAGTTCATCTTTGTCTTCTAACAGGGCTGAATACAGAGCTTAAAATCACGGCTTTGTTAGAGAATCACCACAGACACCTCTTACGACAGCATTGCATTTTTGTCCTCTAATAGGACTGAATACAGAGCTTAAAATGGCGGCTTTGTTAAAGACTCACCACAGACACCTCTAACGACAGCACTGAACTAGTTCAGGGACACATCTGTCCCCAGAGAAACGCGTCTGAGAAGAGGAGGGGAGGAAGCTGTTTCAGTTCTTCACATACTGTCATCTCTCCAGTTTTTTACCAAATACGATTTGTGATCGCCATCAGGGATCTACGCGAACTGGTAGATTCAGAGAAATCAGGCCAAGCCTTCACGAGCCTACACAGTTGTTAGATGCCACTAATCAAGGCAGAGGATGACAAGCATCACCCTGGGAAAAAGTTCATCATCGACAGCTAAGCAACACATTCTAGCTCAGGCACACCACAATGAAGCCCATCTATTGAATCCATGACTCACTGAGGCCAGTCATAATTTGTCAGAAAAAGTCATTCAGTCTTGCTAATCCATAATGGTTCTAAACTATAATAAGAAAGCTATCCAGTAAGAGCTTTATGTAAGAGCTTCCCACTGTGTACTTTTCACCTACCAAATCCAGAACTCGTATCTTTCAGGGCACTTAACTAATATGTTAATGCTTTTGGGCCTTCTTGTTAGGAAATAAAACCCACTCATAGAGAAACTCAATAGTTGTTTTCTAGCCCGAGCACTGAAACCACATGGAATGTGCTATGTTTTCCTAAATATTAAATTGGCCTCTTCTTTGTTTTATTCTTGCCCTTTGAAACAGGACCTTACTATGTTGCCGTGACTGGTTTGTGATGAACTACATAACTTTGGTGGTCCTTGAGACCATGGAAATCCTCCTGTCTCAACCTCCTAGGTGCTAGGCTAGCAGGCATGTGCTGCCACCCCCGTGTTAAAACTGGCATGTAAAGAACCAGGAAGGAAGTCACACAAACAGCACATGCAATTTTAGCTACTGGACTGCATTACAATTTGGCCACTGTGATAGACAGCGAGAGTGAAGAAATCAGAGGGAGACTGTTCAGCCCGTGTGCATATTTATCCCACCCCGCTAAACTTGAGCAATGTAAACTGACATTCCGCCCAGAAGGGGTTGTCCTATCAGTAGATTAGAAGACAAAGGTTCAAAACTCCAAAGCTAAAGTCAAAACTCCAAAGCCCTTTCCACATACATGCCAGAGTAATTTCTGATAGACATGAATCAAGGAACTGGTCAAAAACTGGTTTTGCCATCATCCTGCACGGCTCCCCATCTTTACCGTCTCAGTGAGGGACCTTACCTCTTCTAAGAAACAGAGACCGTTTTATACTCAGTATATTAGGAACAGTTAAATAACATGGGGAAAATTTGAAAACCCAGGTCAGACTGTATAAACTCATCTCAGAAGGAAGGTCAACAGCGCTTTAACAGTTTGGTTCCACCTCAGATTTTATCTGTGACTGTCCCAGCATTGTCACCCCAACAGCGATTAGCTCTGGACACCCTCAGGGCTTTCGAGTCTTCATCTTTTCCAAATGTCTCTGGGTTCTGGTAGTGTGGGCATCCGGAAGCAAACCTTATTTCAATTAATTTGAGAAAAACATTTTAAATAAGACAGAAAAGAGGTCAATAAATCACACACTATGTCATGCTCCTAGGTTTGGCTGCTATTGCCCATGCTTCTACTGACAAATGCCTACTTACCCTAGCATTCCTTATATGGCCATCCATCTCTCAGATGAGTTACCTCTCATGAAGATACATTTTCACTCTCTAGTGGTCTTATGATTACATGTCCAAGGACTGTAATTCTATGATTGGCATTATCTCTCCACTATACTGAAACTCTGTGAACTCAGGACACACGTGGCCCTGCTGACACTGTAGATTCATTACTGCATGGAACCGATGGAAGGTAGTATTCAATAACTCTTTTATTGAAAACCTAGTTTTGCAATAATACAACAGAAAATGAGTTTATTATAAAAATATGTATACATTTATATTCTAAATTTAAAACCTACTATGGTTGTGTCTAAACAGCCTATTGTTAACTCTTCACACTAGACTAGGCAATAAAAAATCATACATCAACAAACATTACCGGACCAGAAACATCCCAAAGAGCCATGGAGCTGCCCTCTATGGACAGGGTTGATTGCTAATCAGAAGTATTGATGATGGTAGCTCCAGTTTATCAAGTCTCTGAAAGGCTTTTGGGGTATACTCTGGATCCCCAGGAACACTACAGGAATCTATTCACTAGGACTGACTTGTCATGGGGTCCGATCCCCAGGGTTCCATCACACCCCACTTCCCACTTGCCATCCTCAGTGCAGCTGTGGAACTCAACATCCACTCCCTCTTCTGACAGGGAAACCCTTGTCTTCTCTACCTCACACGTCACCATGTGCTCTAGCATGCTTCCTGCCATTTCTTCCCCATGATCTACTTGACCACGTCCCTTGACTGCTATTCTCTGGATGGGTCCAGTGCTGTCATTTCTAACAGATCCCTGGTATCTTCAGAAAAACAAGGATTTTTCCAAGCGTTGAATAGGTTTACCTCTGCAGTGTTACTCAAACAGTGCTCTTTTCGGCAAAAAGCTGCCTAGAGATGTTTGTTGTCTTATCCATAGCATTGCAATAAATGTCAAATGTGAATCACTTGTCAAATATTGAACTCTGGACACAACTTCAGTGTGACCAGCTTTGCTATCCTGCTGAACACGAGAAACACTTTTCCGTTTTGTTCCAACTCATTTTACATTGTCAGCACTTCTGTCACTCAAGGAAGACGGGGTCTGATCATCATTCCACACATCCAGAACAAAGCTGTCTTTCTCACAGCTGTGCACCCCACAGAGCCAAGACTCTGTGGTTTGCTGATTTCCTCATCATTCTGATCATTTCTACTCTGCTCTGTTCATTTACTCTTGGCCTCTTCTTCCTCATACTCAGTGCCATTTATGGCCAGCTTCACTTTTAATAGTTTAAGAATACAGAGAAGACAGAACATAACCACGATCTCATTTTATCTTTCAGAGTTTTCTAAAATGAACCTATGACCCACAGCAACTGCTCAATGTCTCAGTACCATCAGTTTCAAGGATCATTCTCAAAGGCAATAATGTATGCCTTTGAGTGTATGCAATAATGGTTGTCTACTCCCAAGCTCCATTTTCCAATAGAAACTGGGCCATGAATCTACAGGATCCTTCAGTTGCCTGTCTTTATAACTGTATAACTTGATAATCATCTTAGTGTTGGTTTGAATGATCAGTTTCTTGGAAAACTATAGGAACTGTTCAGACCTGGTTTTCTACATCCATTATCTCCAATCCCAATGCTTGTCTGCAGGGATTGGGAGAGAGAGAGAGAGACGACAGCTTTCCCGTGAACTTGCAGAAAATTCGTTCTTGCCAGGCAGGGCCTGACAATAAGGTCCATGCTCCCTACCCTGTACCCTGCCCCAAAGGAATCTTATGCAGCAGCTGATGGTTTTTTAATAAGTGCCTGAAGAGAACAGATTGCTTTGTGATTCCAGAATGGGTTGTCAAGGTAATTCCAAAATACACAGAGTCTTTCTGAGCAACAAATGACAGCATCACTGAAGGATAGTCTATGAGCCCCACATGAGAGAAAAAAATTAATTGTTGTTTGGTCAAGAAACCAACTTTTAGTTTTAGAGTTACAATATTTACTCAATACATTAAATATAAAATATCATAATAGAGCAATTAAGAAAATAATTGTCTATAAGAAATGGACCTTATTAAATGAGAAAAAACAGAAACAATACCATATTTCAGCAGTAGTCCAAATTAAGATAAATATTCATTACCAGGAAACAAGATACAATAATTCACACGATAAATACAAAGCAAATATAATTACAAAATCATTGCTGTCACTACATATGATGCAAAATGCAGAGACTGTGGATTATAAGAGTCTATCCAGTAGCTACTACTTATTTTTAAGACTTATTTTATTATTTTACATGTATGGATGTATGTATGTGCACCACATGCATACAGTGTCCTGGAGCTGGAGTTGGAGACAGTTCTGAACTGGCATGTAGGTGTTGGGACCTGACTCTTCTTCTGATCTCCTTAGGAGCCTACATTCACACGCATACACCAACACACAGACATGCATATACACATAATTAAAGATAAAATAAAATGTTTATTGTTTTAAAATGCTGTCACTTACACCTAAATTATTACTTTGTAGTGAGGCAGGCTACCAAAAAAAAAGCATGTATTTCCTAGAGATACCATGATAAAGGCAATTGGGTGCCAGAATTAAATATCCAGAGATGATAAAATCTTAAGCTTTGACTATAAACTGTAAATTTAACAGCCCGTTTCCTTTTTGACAGCTTCTAAACTGTAACCTTCGGTTTTAAGAGAAGGAGCTTTCCCTGGCAAGACACTAATTAAGCCCAGTTGCTCACACCCACACAGAAAACAAGTCTGCAGTTTCACAGCATGGCCAGGCTGCCACGAGCAAAACATTCAAATATCAAGTATGATATTGTCTCTGGCTTCCAGGACCTCAATACAGATAGACAGATAAGCCACCAATAATGACAAGCTGATGAAGTCAATGCTGTGAGTGGGCGATGGATATAGACTCCGGGACATCTGCAAACTACCAATGCCTCACCGCTTATCCTCAAATTTGCTGCCTCTCCCGAACAGAAAACTTGCTTACCCAACTATCAGTGTGATGTTTATCACTTGGATATCTGAAAGGCATTTCAAAGGAAATGTGTCAAAACCAACTCCTGGCTCTCTTCCCTAAAATAATAATCCCCACCCCCCGCACTTATTCTACAGCTACTTTCAATTATTGCTACCAAGCCATTAACCTACTCAAGTCAAAAACTGTGAATCTGAAAATCCATTTTGTATAGATGGAATTTGGAATCCTAACTTTCGTACATGTATGCGTTTGGCTTTGTGCATGTGTGTGAGTGTGTCCATGTATGTATGGGGAGAGAACACACACATGTGGGGATGTACATGTTTATGGTTGCTGAGGATCAAACTCAAGTACTCTACTCATGTGGCGAGCACTTGGCTGACTGAGCTGTCTCCGAAGTCCTGTTTCATGGTTTGTTTAGTTTTAAAACCAAAAATCTAGAAGATGCCAAACGAAAAAGAAAATGAGTCCTAAAGTTTCTAATCCATATCATGATAAGTATTTAAGTTGCTTAATTAAAAACCTATTTAATCATCTCCCAATACTTGTTCTCACGCACACATCCACCACCAACTCTGTGCCCAGGCCCTGCTCAGGGCTGCAGAACAAGCACTCAAGAGTTGTCAGAGCAGGGCTTTCCTCGGTTGGAACTATTTCAGTGGCCTCCGGTATAAGAGATCTGATTGGACCACTGTTTCATTTCAGTGCACACCTGTCTACTCAATTCAAAGACCTTGTGTGCCTTCTGTTCTCACTTTAGGATAAATGCCAAATCCTTACGGGCCCTGCAAAATCTGCTGCTCCATCCTTACTCCTAAAGCTCTCCAGGCCATTTGGCTTCATATGCATGAATCATTGCCCTTTAGGTGACTCTTCCACCATGCATCCCTTGTATGACCTGCCTGCACCATCCTGTAAAAAAAATACTACCATCTCAAATGACAATCACTTTCTAGTCATGCTTTTTTCTATGTTTTCGTTCGTCATCTCTCCCCACCAGAAACCAAACTAGTAATACTTCTTTGCTCACTGTCCCCCACCCCTCCCTGTCTAATGCTCAGAATGGTGCCTGCTGTGGGACAGACAGGCAATCGATACACATATTGGGAAGGAATGAATAAATAGAGATGGAAGATAGCTCTGGCTGGAAATGAGGAGTGTTGGAAGGATTCAGATGACACTGAAACTAGCTTCAAAGAAGATTCAAATGTTTCTAGCATGGGAAAATATCACTGCTCTTTGCACAGTTTCCCCCCACAAAACCTTGCCGCACACAAAAACATTGTATGGGAGATAACTATTGTCCTAGTTGTAAGAATCCAAAGAAAACCCCTTAGTCTAGAATAAGGTAGGCTACAGAAGAAAAGGCAAGTGGCACACTGGTCAGGAAATTTCACAGATGAGGAATTGCTGTAAGCCCACCAAGTGATGTCCCAGTTCCATGTGCTCAGGGACCGCCTTGCCTGTCGCTGCGTCGATGTTCCCTTTTGTTCCTCTCGTGCTTGCCATAAAATCTCAGTTTCATTTGATGGATGGGATGGCCGGTCTTATTTTTACAAAGGAAGACAATGAGAAGTGAATAGCGTTTAAAGTCTATGGCCGCGCCCTTCACCAGGGCTCTGCCCTCCTCTATTCTCGGGCCACCTCACTTGTGATTTCACAGTCATATGCCTGGAGTATCCTCTCTTGTCACGGCTGCCAGGGGACTCAAGCGCATTTACTCGTTTATTAAAGTTATCTGTTTCCCTTTAGAAAACGAATTTCTTCTAGTAGAACAGACCTTGCCTATTTTCTCACGAAAAATAGGAGCGTAAGAAAGAAAATGAAAAAAAAAAAATAGGGAACTTTGTCTCTAGAGTGCTAAAAATGCCAAACACACAGATCGCCAAGTAAATAAATGAATGAATCCAATTCAAATGAAAAATGGGTATTTTGCTTAACAAGTTTAGACTCCAATTTCTAGAAGCAGTTTGATCAGTACATTTTCCTTCATATAACATTATCATAAACACAAGCATCACTGTGTCCGTATTTTATTGGTCTCTCTTATTTTCGGACAAAGCATTTCTGTGCCTGAAGGCTGGAGAAAGTCTGCTCTGATGTTGCAGCACTGGAAGGAATGGAGCAAAGGAAGGCAGGGGTGTTGCTTCAGCCATGACCCAGGAGCACACCTACAGGGCCTTCCTCTCAGAGGAGACGCAGGGGACTTGGATCACCCCGGTGCGAAGAGCCGAGCTAGGGTAGCTGTTCTAGTTAGAGTTGTGTTTCTGTGACAAATATCAAGACAACAGGAAATTGAGGGGAGAATGGTTGGCTTAAAACCTGTTGGTATTCTATTATCTCAGAGAAATCAAGGCAAGAACTTAAATGATTGTATCACACCCACTGTCCAGAAGTAAAAACAGAATAGACACATGATTCCTGCTTGTTTGCTCTCAGCTAGCTTTCTCTTACACTGTCAGGACCCTCGTGAATGGGATGCTGCCACACACAATCGGCCAGGTCTTCCAACATCAATTAAAATCAAAACAAAACATGTTTATACAAGTAGCTTTACAGAGCCAGAGCAGGTTGTAGCTGTAAATTTAGAATATATAGGCATTATGGAACAACAATTAATGAAAAAAGAGGGCATGAACTGGAAAGAGAGCTTTGCGACAAGGGTTGTATGAGAGGGCTTGGAGGGAAGGGAGGGAAGGGGGAAATGATGAAATTATATTATAGCCTAAAAAGTAAAAATAAAAAACCCATGTGCATGAGTCAAGGATAAGAGCATCATTTCCATCACCGTCCAGATTCCCATTAAGCTCAGAGTAGACCAGATTTATAACAGACTAATTTGTAATGGCAACAATAGGAATCACTACTTAATTTAACATCAAACTAAGTAAGAATAAAAATATTTATTTATATATCTTTTATTATATATAACTAAATATAATACATGTATTAAGATGCAGATTCATACTGTGAATTTCAAAAATATACTAGCACTGACATCAAGTTATTAACCCCATATAAAAAGATACTAGGGCTAAGTTGTTACTTTTATGTTTTTAAATGAGGGAAATTCACTATCCTAGAAATATCTTTTATTTTATATTATTTATTATATTATTAAAAAGCCTCCTAAAAAGCACATACTAAAATCATCAAGGCCTAAGCATTTTAATTTTGCTAATCTAAAGTCTTAAAATTCAAAAATACAGGTGCGGCTATGGACACATACATGAATGCTTGTGGTCCTTTGTATTCTTTAAAGAAAAGAAAGGTGCAGCATTTCTATGATTATCAAGTCCCAAAGCATCTAAAAAGAAGTTACCTCATTATAAAACATCTTATTTCTTTAAAACAGAATTTGTTCCATCTCCTGGTCCTACTGCCTGTCAATTAAAGATACACATTCGCACTGATGGTTACTCAAGAAATATGACCAATGATAAAAATCTCCAAAGATTTGAAGTTAATATTTTATCACTACTGCTCAATTTTTCATGCTAATCTTTTATGGCTGTTCTTTCCTGGAGGCTAATAAACATAGAGGGCAAGCTAGTAGTGGAAATCGTGAAGAGAGACGCTGTGGTTTCATTGTCACTTCTCAGATACTATTTGGAAGATACGGCACAAGTCCCTAATGACTTTACCTCAGCATCCGCAGTACGTGCGTCAGTTGCTAGGCAACATGAAAGTCAAGGATGCAGTATTGGGCCTCCTGCACAATGGGCCAGCTTAACACTCAAATGAATACTAACACATAACCTTAATAAGTTCTTGTTTTCCTTGGGAGAGTGAATAAATTATTCAATGTTAATTATTAAAATTTATCACGGAACTTTAGTGAATCAATTCTGGTTCCCAGTGAAAGAAAAAATAAAAACTGTAGATGGGATGACTGATTTCTGTCAACTTGACACAAACTTAAGATAGGTCACAGAAGAAGGCATCTTAATTGAGAGACTGCCTCCACAAGATTGACCTGTAAGCAAGTCTCTGGAGTTTTACCTTGACTTATGATGGATGAGGAAGGGTTCAATTCACTGTAGATGGCACCAACCCTGGGAAGATGGTTCTGGGTTGTATAAGAAAGTGGGCCGTGTTCTTTAGGAAACTGGAAATCAATCTACGTCAAAAATCCAACTATACTGCTCTTGGAAATATCCCAAAGGACGCTGTTTTCTACTAGAGAGATACTTGCTCATCTGTGTTCATGTTTGCTCTATTTGTAATAGGCAGAAATTAGAAATATGAAATTAATAAGTAAATGAATGGTGTTAGAAAAAAAATCATCCTGCATGACGTAACCCAGACTCCAAAAGACGAATATTGTATGTGGATATTAGCTTTCAAGTCTTTGATGTGTGTGCTATTTTAACAATAACCATAGAGGTCAGGTACCTAATACGGGGTTAAAGGGAAGAAAAGGATCTCCCAAGGAAGGGAAATAGAATATGTTATTATAGAGAGACAGATAGGAAACTAGAATAGTTAAACAGGAAGGAGGATGGAAGAGAAAAGGAGGGAAAAGTCTTTGAGTACTCAGCTTAGTGGGCCATTCTGAAGAAGTGTGGAAGATAAGAAATTGAGAGAAATTCAGACTACAGAGATCTGGCTTGTGAAGTTACATAAAGAAGCAATGACTCTATCAGGGCCATTTACGTTATAAAGTAAGAAGCTGTGGTTCTGGTCAGTTGGAACCGTAGAATCAGATGTGATGAAGAAGAAACCAACCAGCATCGTTGAAATGATATCTTCTATGAAGTGTTTCCTGCAAGTCAACACATAGCAGCTGTAGTCCAGAGGAGGCCAAAGCTACATCTTGTGATGGCGCCAAACTTGGTTATGTCGAAGAGTCTCCCATGTGGTACTGGTTTTGAAGGCATGACGGTGTAATGGAGGACAGTTAAGGCTGAGCACTATGAGAGGCCAGGAGATGCCACTGGTGAAGGTGCAGCCTCAGTTGCAGTAAAAACTCTAGAACTGAAGGGGTCATGGGGAGAAGTTGGTGCTTCTCACTATGTTTGCAGGACCTGAATCTCTGAAGAGAGCCTGGGAGAGGCTGTTGGTTAAGGTACAGCTCAGGTGGAGAGGTGAGCCCTTTATTCTAGAGATTCCAGGATGGTGGATGACGTCTTCGGACAGCAAGAGTTGTGGAATGCACCACCCTGAACATGTGAGAGGCGCTGTATGTGCTGTTTGACTTCCCTGAATGATGAGCTGTTACCCAGAAGGGATATAAAATAAATTCTTTCCTCCCTAAAGTTGTTTATGGTCATGGTATTTACCACACCAACAAAACTAAGACAGCAGATACTAGGAAACCTTTTTGTTTGTTTCACCTGGATACTACTTCTATCCTGTTAACATTAACAGCAATGATAGCAAAACAAGAAAACACACACACCTCTAGACCCCCATAAAGAAAATGACTTACTAGAGAATTATAAGAAAAGAGGGAAAATCACAAGGAAATCCCAACACACACACACACACACACACACACACACACACACACACACACACGAAGACACATGCATATATACTCCCACCTATCTGAGATTCATTTCTCAGCCTTCCTGTGGATGCTGTCTCGGGCATCACCTCCTTGTGTTTTCTACACTGTGACTTTGTGATCATTTATCTCATTAAAAGACGGAGAAGAAGAGGCAGGGGAGAAGGAAGATGGAAAGAGGAAGGGAGAGGGAGAAAAACAGGAGAGAAGCGGTGGAGAGGAAAGAAAAGGGAAGAGGAGGAGGGGTACGGGAAGGAGTACTATTGTGTCTGGGAGGTTCAGAGCATTCTGATTTCCCATACATACGCCATATACAAGCTACCCAGGGCTATAACCAATAATGCTACAGAATGACTAATGTGAGCAACAGTTCTGGAAGCGGAACTTTCAGGTTTGGTTTCTACAGAGGCCTCTCCTAGGCCTGTGGATGGCTCTTTGCCTGTTGTGCCCGACATAGACTTTTCTCTGTGCATGTGTGTCAGCAGTGTGCCTTTGTGTGCTCTACTTGGGAGGCACCAGTACACCACTTTATGCCTCACAACATGACCTCATTATCCCGCACCACTTGCTGAAAGGCCTCCTTCCAAATACAATAATCTTTTAAGGTACACATGGGCTTCTTTGGTCCAGAGAGCTCCAGTCCCTACCTTGTCTCAGCAGAACGCTAAAGACCAAAGAGCACTCACCAGTCTACTAGGTCAATACTCAGACAGCCCAAAGCTCCTCACGCAGAAGAGCAGGAAAAGCACAGACGTTCCGGAGAAATGACGCCAGTGCTCACAAACGTCAACACGTCTGGGGAACACAAGCTCTTGGCCTCACGAACTACCCGATGAACACTCGTGTGTACAGCTGTCCTCGGGAAGTAATTTGGCATTTACTTGAAACCACATTATTAAAGTCCAAGCTCTGGGTAGCAAAATGTCTCAGCAAGTAAATGTGTTTGCCACAATGGCTTATGGACCTGTTTGATGTGAGATTCCCCTCTGTATACTATGAATACGTTTTATTACTGGTGGGTCATAAAGAACCAGGTTTGGCCTATGGCATGGCAGAGTACAACTAGGCAGGAAAAGTAAACTGAATGTAGGGAGAAGGAAGGCAGAGTCAGAGAGACACAACGTCGCTGCCAAAGAAGCCAGATGTGAGGTAACGAACTATGAGCCTGGTGGTAAAATATAAAGTAATAGAACTGGGTTAATTTAACATGCAAGAGCTAGCTAGGAATACACATGAACCATTGGCCAAACAGTGTTCTAATTAGAAAGGTTTTGTGTGATTACTCAGGTCTGGGTGGTAGGGAAATGATAGTGAAGTCTTCATTTACACCTGCTCAATGCTAAACACTGGCAGACACAACAATGGCCAGCATCTAGGAGCTTCTTCTTGCCTGCACATGACTTCCATCCAAGCCTAACAAATGGCTCCCTGTCAGCTTTGTTAACAACAGGACAAGACTTGTAACTGCTATGGTTAGAGAAGCCAGACTTGTTTCCTAGCTCCAGTCAGAGCCTACTGTGTTCTCACACAACTGTCAAGCCCACCGAGTGCTATTTTTCAAAATAGGAAACAAAAGCAAAGTTAAATAACATTCCCCCAAACCCATATTTAAAATATGGAGGGGGGTGAGAGATATGATTCAGTAGTTAAAACACTCCATTTTTTCTTGCAAAGGGCCTGGGTTTGGCTCCTAGCATCCATGGAGTGGCTCACAACTATCTGTCACTCCAGGTTCAGGGATCTGACACCTTCCTTTGGTCTCCACAGGTACTGCATGCCTGTGGTGCTCTTATAAACATGCAAGCAAAACACTCATACCCAAAAAAAAAAGCAAATCCTTAAAATATAGGGAAAAGAATCTACAACTCAAAGTCTGCTCGTCCATCCACCCTGCTACTGTTTTCCTCAGAACAAAGAATTAATTAGTACTTCTGACAATGATGGCAGGCAGGGAAATGGGGCAGAATGGCATCAAAAATACCGCAAAATTTCTGATCACCATGTACAAACAAACGTAATGTCAATGAGATAATGGACAATGAGATAATTTTTTTTCCTCGGAAAGTCTTAGGACAAACAGTTATCACTTTATTTCTTTTATGGAGCAAAACTAATGATCACACGTTGAAAGCAACCCCTTCTCCTGCATCCTTAAAGGTAGGAATGAGAGGGCAGAAAATCTATGCCCTTAGGGTTCCAAAGCCCATGGAAGGAAGAGAGCGTGAAAAGGCAACTTCAAAGGCATCAGTGAGTACATGAGTGACGGCAAAGCCAGGCAGCACCAAGTTGTATTCCTATACAAGAAAAGGCACTGATTTCACAAAGCTGATTTGTACTTTTCCTCAAAGACAGTGAAATAACGGCACATTTTAAAGTAAAAAGTTAAACCTCCGGCGGGCCAAAATGAAGAAAGACCAAGTATATAACCCCCTATTAAGCTTTCACCAAAGATAGCATTGTCCCATCCTTGACCAGGTGCAGATGTGAGGCCATGTCCAGAACAAAGCAGATCATGCTCTCTGGTCTGATCAAGAGTTCAATCAGCTATTAGATTTAAAACCTGAGCTGGACATTAAGAGACGGTGAAAGTCTAGAGCAGCGGGCCTGTCAGGAGGTCCCTGGGCAGCACATCCTTCTGGGCTGTATCCACACGGGTCTTCCTGACAGTGTTCCTTACTGCTTCTCGTCTACCATGGTGTGAACTACCGTGCCACACCCTCACCTCCTTTGTCATAAATGGCTGAGACTCCTGGAACCAAGTAAAGGAAACCTTCCTGCTTCTGAGTCCTTTATGACAGGCAACCTGTCACAGCTGTAAGGAAAGTGATAAACACATCAGAGGATAAATGGGGGTTTGTGATAAGTAAAAACTAGCAGTAAGAATGAACAAATTGTACATCCTCTGGAATTTTACTCAAAATATTGTCATTTTTGAAGCAGTTTTAAGAAAAATATGAAAACAGAAAATGCAGATTTATTATTCGAAAATATGTTCATAAATCCACAAGCTACCTCACATCTCAGTCAAAGGCATTAGTCAGACAAATTGAATCTCAGATCCCAGAACCAGAAAAGCCTCAATTCTTTCCAAAAAAATAAATAAACTTATTCTAAATGGGTATTACTAATGTAACACTCATGTCCCCCCTTTTTTACTGGCTGTCAGCATATTATAGACTCCAGCTTCTTAAGCTGGTTGCCGAAATCCCACAGGGGGTGTACAACTAAATTTGGAGGTCATAAAAAATTGGAAATAGTAGAAGTTTTCTGAGTATACAATGATTGAAATTTATTCAAGATAAAAAAGTTCAATTAATCCAAAATGTTTCTGGTAGTGGTTGACCATGATGCAGTTGGGAACTTAACTGTAACCTTGGTTCTAAGCACCAAACACATACACTTTGCACTGTATATGCAGGTTGCCATGCCGTTCAATGTTAATAAAATACTGTCTGAAATTTCTTGGCTGAAGATTACTGTATGTTATAAATTTTCATGTTTTTGTTGTATTTACAAAGTGTTTTTCTCTTATAGAAATGTAAGAGTTTAATTTATAGGAGTCAAAGACTTCAACTATTTTCCTACTATAATTTTTTAGAATATGTCAAATTAATAGAGCTTTAGATTGTATTCTGTTAATAGATTTTGTTTTAAAAGTTTCTGTTTGAATTGTTGAGTTTCATGAAAATACTGTTCATTGTATTCTGGGTAGGGTACTACAGAACTGTCAACAACTTCTGAAACGATCTTAGATATACTTCTGCCATGTTGTGCTACATATTTAGGTGACATAGCTGTTTCAGAATTGATGAAAACATTAAAATATTGATGAATTCCAAAGCATGTTACAGATGCTCTGGTTCAGCAGAATTAAATGTCAGCCAAGATTTGGTTCTTTCTGCAATAAAAAGTCACCTGTCTCATTAGTATGTAAACTTGGTTTATAATTACATTTATGACAATAAATTGCTCCAAAATACATTTCTTTTTCTCATCAGTAAATATTTGTTTCATGTATGTGTTTCATGTACTGACATATCTGAGGTCATGCAAATACTTCTTGAGAGAAATAGGGTTACACGCATACAAAGTCTAAGGAATCTTGTTTTAAGACAAAGACATTGTTATCTATTCCCACCTACTTTGTTGTATAAACACACATTCATTTATTCTGTTAGATACTAGTTATTTGAGACTAGGGACTTGCACATGCTAAGCACGTGCCCTGCTGCCTATATTCCTTGTCCTCACACCTAGAGGAATTTAAGAAGATTTTTAAAATATAGTCATGGCCACCCTAGGGATACGTCTGACAAACATGTGTTTAGCCATTGCATGGCTGCAAATAGCATGGAATATACCTATAAAATACTACACGGGACTTGGCGGTGGTAGTACACAGGCCTTTGATGCCAGCACTTGGGAGGCAGAGGCAGGCGAATCTCTGTGAGTTCAAGACCCATCTGGTCTACAAGAGCTAGTTCCAGAACAGGCTCCAAAGTTACAGAGAAACACTGTCCCTGTCTTGAAAAAGCAAAAACAAACAAACAAAAAACAAACAAAACAAAAATCCTACATGGTATAACCTACTATACACCTAGGCCATCTAGTATATAATATTTCTAAAGCTACGATGAAGAGTAACAAATATTAAATCAAGCATAAGAAACAGTTCCACGTCAAGAAAAGTGGCAGTGTGAGCTATATGGCGCTGTTATGCTAGCATATCCAAGGTTTCGCAGGAGGATTATTCTCTTTATAGGAAATATACTCTAAACTATCAGAGAAAGTGCAGTAGAGACCTAACCCAGTAACCTCATCTGCCACCACTATCATCACATCTCTGTGTGGTACCAAATGATAGAGCTACAACCACATTAGTGTATATGCAATGTGTGTTATACAAACAATAGGCAATAGACTTTTCCAGCTCTACCATACCCAACACACACACATATTGGTGATAGAACCTAGGGCTGCATGAATAATCCCATGTACTAAATCCTTAGCTCACCTATGATCGCAGGACCTCCCACTATAAACATAGCCTAGGGCTGATGAAGGCTTCTAGATATGGCTTATGACAGTGTCAGTTTTCCATCACTGGGACAAAGCGTCTAAGATAAATAAAGGTTTATTTTACCCCACAGTTTCAATGGCTTAATTACACCGTTGCTTGGTTCCATTGTTTCTAGAGTTATGGAAAGGCAGAATATCATGGTTGGGAGACCTTGGTAGAGCAAAGCTCATGCTCAGGAAGGAGAGAGAGAGAGAGAGAGAGAGAGAGAGAGAGAGAGAGAGAGAGAGAGAGAGAGAGAGAGAGAAAGAGAGAGAGAGAGAGAGAGAGAGAGAGAGAGAGAAATGAGGACAGAGTAACAACAATCCCTTCAAGGACATGCTTCTAATGACTTGACTGATTCCAACTGACCCTCACCTTATAAAGATTTCATCACCAACTGAGCAGGATGACAGGGGCTCACAGAGACTGCAGTGATAAGCCAGACTCTGTATGGGTCTGAGCTAGGTCCTGTGCACATACCTTACGGCTGCGTAGTTTGATGTTCTCTTGGAACTCTCAACAATGGGAATGGGGATGTCGCTGACTTCTTTTGTCTGCACTTGTGATCCTTTTCCTCCTTCTGAGTTGCCGCGTCCAACCTTGTATGAGAATATGTGCCTAGTCTTATTGTATCTTCTTAGGCCATATTTGGTAGATATCCCTGGGAGTTTTTTTTTTTTAAAGAAACAGAAGAGGAGTGGATCTGGAGGATGGGAGGCAGGGGAAAGAGACTGGGAGGGAAAATTGTATGTTTAAAAAAGAGGTTTCATCACCCACCAGTGAATTACCCAGCTTTCAGCATATGAGCCATTGGGGAGCAATGAAGCTCCAAACCTTAGCACTAAATAATACTCAAAGTATTGCATGTGTTTTGAAAGAAAATGGCCCCCAAAGGGAGTGGCAATATTGGAAGGTATGGCCTTTTGGAGTAGGTGTGGTCTTATTGAAGGAAGTGTGTGACTGTTGAGGTGGGCTTTGAGGTCTCATTTATGCTCGAGTCATGCCTAATGAGACCGTTCACTTCCTGTTGCCTTTGGGTCAAAACAGAAGGACTCTCAGCTCCAGCACCATGTCTACCTGCATGTTGCCTTGCTTCCCACCACGACAATCATGGACTAAACCTCTGAACTGTAAGTGATCCACTCCATTTAAATGATTTCCTTTATAAGAGCTGATACGGTCAAAGTGTCTCTTCACAGCAATAGAAACTCTAAAACATAATGAAATACCAGTTTGAATATCTGATTCTTGCTTTCGCTCTATAGCTAACTGCCTGACTATGTTATCAATGCATATGGAAGAAACAGAAAACCAATTAAGAGCTTAAAAATTTGTACGAGGTTTTAGATAATCAACTTTTATAGAATACAGTATCAATACTTAGAAATGTTCTTGGACATTGCTCTTTTCACATGAAACATTCATTTGATATTCATACACGTTCAGCAGTTTGCTTGTCTAAGTTAAGCCTTTCACAAGGAACCTAGAAATGCTTCCTTAACACCCAGGAGCATAGACAGTTACCTAGGGTAAAATCTAGCATGTCCAGACTCCAAATGGATCTGCATATATATCCAAGTCCATTCTGGCCAATACATGCTCTTGACCTTGATGTGATATTTTGTTTGTGCTTTAACAAACAAAGCTTGCCTGAACATCACTGGGCAGGGCTAGCCACTAGCTAACCATAGAGGGCAGGCAGTGGTGACACACACCTTTCATCCCAGCACTTGAGAGCTCATGCCTTCCTTTGATCCTTCACGTCTCTGGCCATTCAGCATTTACCCCGATATCTGACGTTGGGCTCTTATTATTAAGACTAATTAGAATTTGCACTACAATGCCTTCCTGCCTGCAGGCTGACCGTCCCTCAGAGGCACTAATACACAGCAGTCTGTTGTCATCCACCATGACTTTCCCAACAACAGGGGATGCTACACCCATAGAATTTGCCATGCGGAGCATTTTGACTAGCACATTAGTAACAGAAAAAGGGCGCAGGACCTTTTAAGACACATCCTTCCAGATTGACCTTATTTGAGAACACAGGTGGCCCTACCAGGGCCTATGGCTGAAGCTGAGCAGAAAATGGTATAGAAAAAGAGGAGAAAGTCCAAGGACCTCAAGAGGTTTCAGAGGGAACTAACAACTGGGCTAAAGCCCTTTCTTGTGATATTTTGGCAAAGAAAGTGGCTTCTTTCTTCTGTCATAAGAATTTACTGGACACTCATTGAAGAATTTGGGACTAATTTCATTAGCAAAAAGATTTCACGGAAACTTAATATTGACTACGTCACATGGTTATCACTGATCACTCTTATGTAGCTCTACAGTGAAAAAGAACAAGCAACCCCCAAAGAATAAAAAATGTTAATACAGTTAAAGGAGAAAAAAAACACCAGGACATTTAACATTGGAGCCAAGTCTAGTGCTCATGGAGATGAGAAGGCTCAGAAAAGGCCTAATGCCAAATGAAATAAAGGGATTGGTGCCCTCAGGGGAGGACCCCTCCCAGATAATCCTGTGGCTTGTGAAAAGAACATGGCTAAGGAATTATCTGTCCCTAAAGAGCATCAACAAAGCAAAGCTTATGCCAATGTAATTAAAGTAGGGCCCGGTTCCATTACAAGAAAGCAGATGAGTTTAGCAACTCCAGCCACAGCAGTTCTGACTTTAACATCAAGGATACATAAATAAGGGGCTGTGGAATCTTCCTCCAAGCTTCAGGAAAGATGCTGAGGCCAGATATGTGGCGCACAGCAGAAGAGTCCCTATATGGAGGTCCAGAGAGGCCACTGTGTGAAGTTCTGAAGGTGAAGTCTGCATTGAGTTGGAGACCCCAAGACGCTGAAGATGACAGAGTCCCATGTGGAGGAGAAGCTCCAGATAGCAGGGAACCAACCCAAGAGACAGAGAAGTATGTTGCAGTCAACAAAGACAGAAGAAACAGAAACATCTGAAAAGCAATCTCCTTCCCGAGTTTTGCTATAAGTCCTTTTAAAAGTTCCCACATGGGCAGCTCGGCATTTCATCCCAGGACACCCACTCCTGAGAGATGGGATATTCACATTCTACTCCTTAGGATTATGTGGCAACAGCAAAAGTTATTTATTGTTTGAACACCGTTATGTTTAGCAATGTTTTAAGGCATCTAGATACCTATTAACTAACCATGACGCATTCGGATGCGAACACTGATCCAAAACAGGTAACTAAATCATAAACGTCATTCAGACTCTTAATGGAAGAAACAGCCTTTAAGGCTAGCGCAGTTTCTCTGACTTCTGAGCGCATGCTATACCCTCTCACCATCCTGCTTCTCAGATCTTGGGCCATGTGTTTATTTAGACATTGATTTATCGCTCCTCAGGGGAGTTTCTGTCCCTGCCATAAACAGCTGATTCCTAAAGACGAAGGAAAGAAATTTGAGGAAGACAAGAGGCTCCTAGAAAGCAGTAGTTGTCCATGGTCCCTACCTCAATTCCTTGGCTCGATGTGTTTAACCACTGATCAAGAATAAGATCACTACCACAGTTTAAAGCCAAATTTGAAGCAAGACTTAATTAAATACTGGCCAGGTAGATGGGCTCCAGTCCGGCCCATCCCTAGGTTTCCAGAAGATTGCCCTGAATCAGGGTTTATAGCACCTTAAGTTTTTCCCAGCAGGTTCATTCAGAGGCAAGCATACATCCAGACATGCCTCCAGCCTACGTCCAATCAGGAACAAGCATACATCCTGATATATTTCCTGCCTGTGAACCTCCTGTGCACATGTGTTCAGCACATCCGGTACAAATGAGTCAAGTCAACTTGTTGAGGGGAGCGAATACATGTGGCTTGTCATCTCCCATAAACAATAATCTCCAGCATTTCAGGAACTATCTGTCCTTGGGCAAGGGGCTTGCAGATCAGAGGCATTTTTGTTTCAGGGATCTCTTAGGCATAGTTGTTAAAACTTAAAATACAACTTCGGCTCTCACAGATGATTGTAGGGAAACCTGCACCGAAGAATGATTGTACATCAGGCCAGCAGGCAACCCAACAGAGGCAAGGATGTGAATCAGGAACTCTGAAATACATTTCCTACTCTAAGAAAACTTGTAGGCAGTGACCTGGATTCAATAACAGGGTGTAGACTTGTAGAGAAGGTTCAAAAGGATAATTGCCTCTAGGTATTATAGAGGACCTCAGGACCAGCTGCCATAGTTCATGGAATAGTAGAGTTTGGAAGTCTGACCTAAAGTATACTGTAATGTAATAAAGAAAGCACAGCTTCCCCAGCTAAGGATTTCCAAGTTGCAATCTCAGAAGCTGTTGGCCATCTTTCTTTTACTGTGGATTTCTCTTATGTTTTTCTTACATTTTACAGGAAAGAAGGTTTTGCCAGAGTGAGTCAGGTTTAGAACTTCTACAAAGAGAGATGATCTTAGATAATCTGATCTCAAGCCTAGCATCCTATCCTAAAGCCAAAACTGAAGGGAGAGGAGTCACAGTCAGCACGAGACAGGTAAAGAAGCCGAGGCAGGAGTCAAGCAGAGCATCGCAAGGGATGAGAACTCACCCTGCCCTTGTTGCTGTGTAAGATAGAAACGGGGACCATGAACCAAGGAATGCGGGGCGGGGGGGGCTCTCAAAGCTGAGAAGGAACATGAGCAAAAAGCCAGGGACCATAAGACTAAAGGAGCATTCAGTAATACCGTACTGCAGGGTGTATACACTGTTTATCACTAATTCTAATCACAAGAAAAAACACAAGCAAATCCAGGTTTATAGACTTCCATACATCATCTGACAAGTCCTGTTCATACCTGTCAAGAAATATCTGAAAGCCGACACAATCCAGAAAAGTCGAGGATGCCGTTATAAGTAAACAGAGTGTGGTATCTCGAATGGAAGCTTGGGACAGGAGGCACCACTAGGGATTAGCAAGGGAAATGTGAGTATGTGAGTAAAGTTATGCAGTTCAGTAAATGATGTGTAAGTTTCAGTTCATTAATGGTACCACACCTACCATACTAATGCAGGCTGTTATTAATATGGGGCACTGGCTATGGGACAAATGGCAACTCTTTGGGCTGTACTAGCTTTGCAATGCTTCTACACTTCTAAAATTCTTTTAAAATGATATTTGGGACCAGTGCATTGGCAAGACCTGATATTTGGTGGAATACATTCAACGTAAGTAAGTACCAAATCAATTAGCCTTTAAGGATGCACCAATAATATAAAATGGGGGAACAACAGTGCAAGGTACATTAGCAAAAGGAGATGGTATACAGAGAAGATGTCAGAATAAAACCCATTATTACATGCTAAATAAAGGATAAAATAATAGCAGATGGAGAAAGGATCACCTCTAATACTAGGTGAGCAAACTGGAAATACACACACACACACACACACACACACACACACACAGGACCCCTATTTTAAACCAGACACACAAAAATCCCTTACAATGAATTAAAGACTTCAGTGTACAGACCTAGGGCTGTATAAACTCCTAGAACAAAATACAAAGGGCAAGCTTCATCATCCTTGTTATGGAAATGATTTCACAAAACAGAAGTATAGTCAACAAAACAAAAATATATTAAAAGATACTACATCAAATTAAAGTTTCTGCACAGGAGAGGAAACAGAAAGGGTAAAAACATTTCCTATGGAATAGGAAGGTATTTGCATACCGCAAGTTAGATATGTGATTAAAACAGGTTCTAAATTCTTAAAACTCAATAATGAGAAAATAATAATAACATCAATCCCTGGGCACGCACTGGCCCTTGTAGACCAAGGAATCAGGTAGGTGATCTTCTCTCTTCCGTCTGCCCTCCAATTCCAGCCCTCCAGCCCTCCCAGCTTTGTGGAGCACCACCTGCTGTATCCTCCCTTTCCACTCTGTAGCCATTCCTAGGGCATCACCCAGATCTTTTACCACAGCCTCCCTCTACTCCCCCCATCCCTTTCTCTGGGGCACCAACTCCCTCAGTCTCTCCCTGGAAGCCCTCCAGCCACACCTGCCAGGGAATCAGGTAGAAGATCTTGACTGTCTCTCCTCTCTTCCAATTCCAACACCCTAGTATTATTCCAGGCTTGCTGCAGATTAACCGCCTTGGCCTCTCATTCCTCTCTGTCACCACTCCCAGGGGTCTATGCGGATACTTTGGGAGCACCCTGCTTTCCTCCCTTCTGCAGGTCTTCTCAGCCCCTCCCCCATCATTCTAGCGCATTCTGATCTCTGGCTATCAGCTCCCAATACCTAGAAATACATTCTAACTGGACCCCAAGAGCCACACCTGGCTGTATCTCAGAAGCATTTCCTACCAAGCAACCCACAGCCACAATACTCTCCTAAGAACCAGAAAGGACAGGATCAAAGAACACCCACCAACAAACACAAACACAAGACCAGATATCAGCACCTAGGGTTACAATCACCCCAAACCCAGATCCTTAGATGCCAGGGTAAAAATACAACACACACACACACACACACACACACACACTATATATATATATATATATATATATATATGAATGAGAGTGAGAGAGAGAGCCAAGACATATGTCTCTAGAGTCCAGAAATTCTACTACACTAAGCCCTAAGAAATGCACAATAGTTGAATTACAAGACAAAAACTTCAAAATATGCTCAAGGACCTTAAAGAGGATATGAATAAATTCACTAATGTAGAAAACTGTTAAGGGCATGAAAGTAGAAATGGAATTAATAAAGAAAGCCCAAACTGAAGGAAAGCTGGAAATGAAAAATGTAGGCACTCAAACAGCAACAGTAGAGACAGGACTCAGCAGTAGAATACAAGAGATGAAAGAAAGCTTAGGCGGTGAAGATAAAACAGAAGAAACAGATACCTCGGTCAAAGAAATGTTAAATCTCAAAAAGAAAAAATCCAGGCACATAGCATCCAGAAAATCTGGGATACTATGATAATACCAAATCTATGAATAATAAGCATAGAGGCAGGAGAAGATCTCAAAGTCAAAGACATAGAAAATACTTTCAACAAAACCACAGAAGAAAAAATTTCTCAACTTAAAGAGGGATATGCCTACCAAAGTACAAGAAGCATACAGAACCTCAAATAGACTAGATCACACACACACTAATCAAAACTAGAACAAAGAAAGAATGTCAAAAGCTGCGAAGGAAAAAGACAAAGTGACATAGAAAGGCAGGCCTATTAGAATAACAATGCCTGGCTTTTCAATAAGAGCTTTTATCCATTGCTGGTGGAAGTGCAAACACGTACAGTCACTCTACAATCAGCATAGTGCTACCTCAGGAAGATCGCAATCGACCTGCTTTAACATCCAGCTACACCACAGCTCTTTGGCATAGCCCAAAGGACATTTCATCCTGCTACAGAAATACTGGCCCAACTTTTTTTTATTGCTACTCTATTCATAATAGCTAGAAATTAAAAACAGCCTAGATGTCCCACAATGGATAAACAGATAAAGAAAATACGGTACATTTACACAAAGCAATATTAAATAGATGCTAAAATGAAATCATAAAACAGACATATAGAAAAATGAAATGGAACAACTCAGACACAAACACAAGACCCCAAAGCTGCTAACTGATTTTTTTATAGCATTGCCAAAAATATGCATAGGAGAAAAGACAACTTCTTCAGTAAATGGAGCTGGCAATACTGGGTGTCCACGTCTCACCTCAGAGACAATGAAGTCCAAATGAACAAAAGACCTTACTGCAGAAACTCTAAAACTGGCTCTAAAAAAAGAAGGAAAGTCACTTCAAGACATAGGTGAGCACCTTCTAAATAGGACTGTAGATGTCTAGAAAGTAAAGTCATCTACTAACATGAGATTTAAAGGCTTCATGTCCATACAGCAAAGAAAACAGTCAACTGAATGAAAAGACAGCTTACAGAAGGAGGGGAAAACTTTGTTCTCTATACCTTTTGCAGAGGATTAAGACCTAAAATTTACAAAGAACTAAAAAAGAAAAAATCACAACAAACTAACAACCAAGACAACTCGATCAATAAGTACACCAAAGAAAGGAGCAGATAGGTCTCTAAGACACAACACATATGTCCAATAAAAACATGAAAAACCCTTCAACTTTAGGACCCATTAAGGAAAGACAAATGAGAGCTACACTGAGATTCCATCTGACCCCATCCTAAATGGTAGTCAATAAAAAAAGGTGAACAATGAGAAATGGTGTCAAGAGCGTGGACAGGGAGAGCTCTCACACACTGCAGATGGGAATGTAAATTATTCCAGTCACTATGGAACACAGTATGTAGGTTTTTAAAACAAAAGCAAAGCTAAACTAAATATAGAGGAGCTAGAGGAATGACTCCATGGTTAAGAGCATGGGGGCTTCTCTATTCTCAGCACCTACATGGCACCTTTAACAGACCACAACTCCAGTTCCAGAGGACCTGATGCCTTCTTTTGGTCTCGCTGGGCACCAAGGGTGCACATGCATTCATGTGGGTGAAGCAGTTATACCCATAAAATAAAAATAAATAAATCCTTTTACATGGACCTATCATAAGACCCAGCTATACCATTCCTGGCTATTCACTCAGAAGAGGGCAGGTCAATGTGTCACTGGGTTGAGCTACATCACTGCCCACTGTAGCATATCCACAATATCTACATTACAAACCAACCTAGGGGCCTGGTGATGGTGACAAATACCTTTAATCCCAGCACTTGGGAGGCAGAGGCAGGCAGAGCTCTGTGAGTTCAAGGCCAGTCTGGTCTACAAGAGCTAGTTTCAGGACAGGCTCCAAAGCTACAGAGAAATCCTGTCCTGAAAAACCAAAAAAAGAAAAAAAAAAAGAAAGAAAAAAAAGCCTACATAAAGAAAATGTAGTCTGAATATACATCAAAATTTTTTCAAGGCTGATATAGTTTTATACTCTGAAGAAAAGTGAAGACAACTGGAGATAAATGCATCCAGTAAATCCAAATCTAAGTTAATCTGAGACTTAAAAATAGTTCATATTTTCCTTGCATTTGTGGGTTCCAGAGTTTATAAATACATAAAACCACACATATGTAGGTGACATAACAGCAGCAACAAAACTGACTATGGGAACAAAGGACATGAATGGCAAGGGGAGGGGAAGGACATGGGCAGGTACATTTAGGATAATCCAACTTTCATGAAAATTTCCTTATGTTACCAGGTAAAATATAAACAATATATGCTTGCACTTTGAAACATTTTATACCTAAGATTATTTTGGGATATGCTTACGTATTTCATGTATGTTTTGTATTTCGTGTATATTTTTGTTTTATTTAAAGAGGGAAGGCTTATTCTGTTTTACTCTTAAAGAGGATACCGTCTCTTATGGCAATGGAGGCATGGTATTGGAAACGGGGGGCCGGGTGGTCACATGGCATCCACAGGCAGGCAACCGAGAGTGATGGAGGCAGAGTTATCGGCTGTGCCACGGTTGGCGTTCGGTTCAAGGAAGTTCTTAGTAGAGGTACTGTTTCGACATTTGCAAGATTAAACAGCAGACAAAACAACACTTTCCCAAGACAACCAAAAAGGGCGCCAGACATTGCTAAGTGTCCACTAGGGGGCAACAGTGCTCCTAGTTGAGTCACTCGAGCATGGCTACTAGCGTTTTCAGCTGTAGTAACTTCCTTGGCGTCTTCTCCTCTGGCCCACAGGAATTCTTTGGGGTCTGTCGTGAATCTCTGAAGTCCACATAAGCCATCTGTGAGCAGCCAAGACTGGTGACAAAATTCTCAAGCCCAAGGGCCAAATTAAAACACAGGCCTCTTGTTCAAAATGAGCCATGATCGTTGACAATGATTACATATGCTGCCATGTAGGAAATCAGCTAAGAAGTTCCCAGGGTCAGATGCTTGGTACTATGGACCTGCGAAGCATTCAGAAGACTTTTAATCTCCAAGATCAAGCAATTTCACAAGTTAATAGACAGATAACATTAAAAGACAAGTGAAACAAAGAAAAACCAGGTAACATTGAAGAGTCGATTCTTACATAGAAAATGTTGAGCTAACACAAACACTGCTTGTATAACATTGGTCTGCCTTCCTTCTTCTTAGGAACTGCAAGAAAGCTCTGCGAATAACAGCTTAGACATAGAGCCTGTACTCAGCAGCGCATGTGAGGCCATGGGTTCAATCCCAGCCGAGCGAAGACATTGTTTCACAGATACAAACACATTGTCCTCACAATATGGGTTGGAAAGATGACTACGCAAAAGCTAGTTTTCATTTATGAATTTCAGTAATACAGTTGCTTTCCCAGATGGGGCACTGACTGAGCCAAAAGCAAAAACACCACTTATTTCATACAAGCACAATGGCTGCCTCCTCGTTCGCTAAGGAAACTACTACACGCCTGACTTCTTTGATACTCTCTCATCTTTGCCAGGTAAGTTTCTGAGAAACTAGGAACTAAGCCTTTTCCTGTAGCCGTAACACATGGCAACTATAGATATAGTAAATTTCTACTTCCACGGCAAACATATCTAAGGTAGGTGAGACAAGTAAAGCAATAAACGTCTTTCCTTAAATCTCAAAGAGGGAGGAAGGGGGAGAGGGAGGAGAGAGATGGAGGGGGGACGGAGGAGTACCTACCTGACACAAAGAAGTCAATAATGAGAACCGCTGACATAAACTATAGTCAAAGAGCTCAGGGTATCGCACATTGTTGTTGGTAGTCAAACAGGAATATCTTCCTTGACTTGGACTCTGTGTGCAGGCTGCCGTTATATCGTGTTGTTGCTTCAAGGCAATGCCACCTCTACCACTGTGATGATGCGGCAGCAGGCAAACAAGCACCTTCCCTTACTCAGTATGCATGCTCTAATTCTAATCTAGAATTCGGTTTCCCCACTGCAGACACTAAAGTGGTGCGGGAGAATTATCTGTATTCTGTCAATCATGTATTTTAATAAAACGCTGATTGGCCAGGCAGGAAGTATAGGTGGGTCAACCAGACAGGAAGTGGCGGCAGGGCAATGAGAATAGGAGAAGGCTAGAGAGGAGGAAACTTCCTCAGCCACTCCTGCGCAAACCACTGAAGAGGCAACATGTAAGCTGTCACACTGAGAAAGGTACTGAGCCCATGTGGCTAACATAGATAAGGATAATGGGGTAATATATGTTATAAGAGTTAACAAGAAGCCTGACCTAATGGGCCAATCAGCTTTATAACTTATAGAGTTCTCTGTGTGATTGATTTCCTTGGGGTTTGCCAGCTGGGGGGTACCAGGCGGGACAGAAACTCCAACAAGCCGGCCCTCATGCTACACTAAAGCATGACATAATAGCATTTGAGAAATGGGCAGGAGCAGGATGTGCTCCTAGATTGTCTTCCGCAATTGTCCCCTCAGCAGACTACAAAATCTAAGAAGACTATTCTTCACCTTCTCCCCTAAGGATTCTCATGACAGATGTCACACAGGAAGGTGTCGGAAGCTGAACAGCCCTTGTCCAGTTGCTGTAGTTTATCACAACGGTATCATAACATCTCCTCATAAAACATAACTATCCATACACACTATTGGCCACGTCTTTGGGTCTTCATTTATGAAGACCATGTAAAACAGTGCCATGTAGAACGTACATTACTTGCATACACTCTCACAGTTCAGAATCTCACACAGCAGGAGAACACAGACATTATTAACTGCAGAGGTCACAGAGGCAGGAAGCTAGCCCCAAAGGGCACCCTGTGCCAGGTGAGGACGAAGTTCATAATTCCTCACCTTCTTCTCACTAACCTGACGGTCATGGAAATCTCTTCACTCAACTGAGTAGACATTTTATTATTTCATGTTTCTAAGATTTCTTTACCACATTTTCACTGATCTTTCTCCTCTTTAGCAAAAGGAAGTTTGTTTAAAATAGTAAATAAAATTACTTCATTTTTAAACAATAGGACTTTGTCAACAGAAACCTACCTAATTAGATTGATTATTCAAATATTAGAACTATGAGATAATATGCGTTTTGTTGAAAATAAGCATTGGGAGTTGATTCCCACTTATTGGTAGCATCTGTCTCCTGTATTGGAATGCAGAGAAGGTAGTAATGATGTTCCTTTGCCATTTGGAAGCAGAACCACTTTTCCCCAAAACAGGCTCTTGATTAGTTCTCTGAATCATTCTTTCCATTTGCCAAATGTTTGAAACTACAAGCACAAAAATGGCCATTGTCTCTTCAATGATTAAGGGAGATTCATTATTTACATAAAATTGAGAATATACATTGCTTAAAGATGAAAAATCCCTGCTCCTCTGTCTCTGTCTCTGTCCCTCTCTCTCTCTCTCTCTCTCTCTCTCTCTCTCTCTCTCTCTCTCTCTCTCTGTGTGTGTGTGTGTGTGTGTGTGTGTGTGTGTGTGTGTGTGCCCATAAGCAACTTAAAACCTACCTCTGGACTGCCTTCAGTTCGGTCCTGCCTGCCACACAACATCCTGCCTTGACCTTCTGTTATCTTGCCTTCTCTGTGGCCAGCATTCTTTTGAATGGAAATCATCTAAGCAATAATGGCTACTTGGTAAAGTACCCTCCAGAAACAAGTAACATTCAAAATAACAAATTACAACCTCCTAGGAAGTATCTGGATTCAACCTCACTCCTTAGAATTGGTAGTGCCACGGGAAACCATGCTCCAGCCATTGAGCAATGGCTAAAGTTTGAGCATGTCTGACTCTGGCAGCTCCATGACTTCTCCCTGACTCCACCTTCCTTCTCCCATGCTATGGACCAAACCAGTTTCTCTATTCATCAACCAATAAAAGCAACACATAGACAGAAGGACCTCCCACAGCAGCACAACTCAGAAATGAGTGGTCAGTAAAGATGGAAGACTGGTCACATCCAGTTCCATGCCTCCAGGGTCTTAACTTGAAATGTGGCTAGGAAAAATTACCATAAAGGTATTTTAGGCATAAAGTAAACTTTAAGAAATATGCAATGGTATCCAGTTTTTAAAAATTAATTTGTCAAAATTAACAGAAGACAGATTCTTAAAAAAAACTAGTAAAGAGGGCTTATGAAATTGTTAATTGTTTCTCTTCAATGGTGTTCTACAAAGGCTGAGTGAAGTCTAAAGGTTAAAAAAATTTCTGAAAAATTGGATGGATTGTATCTTTAAATTGAGGATCTTGTTTATCCCCTCTTCTCCATGTCTAGCATGTCTTTCCACAGTGCTGAGACCAGCATACTATGCAAGGATTCACTGCCGTAAACTGACAATAGTGGGCCAGCCAGTCAGACACTAAAATATATATTAATATGTCTCTAAATCACAATGAAGAGATGCTCACTTGCAATTTCCTTTGAGGTGTACTTAACTTGTGCTGGAAGTGAATTATGAGAAGTCCACTTTAAAAGGTATCTTCCTACACAAAACCCTATGTGGGAAGCACTGTATATGTTATTCTCATGTCCTGTGAGGATCTGAACGTCTTCTTTTCCTGAATTTATAGCTGAAGATGAAACCTAAGAAACTAAGATAACATCTTTGCAAAGGTTGCTCAGGGTTATACTGAAACAAAACTATATGCTTTCAAGAGGGCAAAATGTAGTCAATACAGACAAAGTTGGATCTATCTAGAACACATCTGTCCTTGGGACACGACATAGTGTCACCTTCTGTGTTTTTCTTCAGGGGTTTGTTTTTATCTAGCAAATTATAAAAATTCCCAAAGGGATAAAATATTTTTGAAGTTTTGTTACAAAATATTCTAATGTGAACTCCACATAAAGAAGAGCTAAATGATGGAAAGATATTATATGCCTGAACCAGAGGTGTGCAAGCCTCACCACGCTGTGTCTGTTATGCCAAAGAAGTAGCTAACTGTAAAGTCCAAAGCCAACATCCGTGAAGGGCACTAGACTAAGCATGGAAACTGCCAATCCCTATTTTAAAAAGAGAAAGCATGTAAACTATTGATTTTATAACAGGAAAATCATTTCTGAATTGCAACAGATGAATCCTGAAAACATTACACTAAGAGAAAATTATTTTATTAAGACAATTAAAATATTGCTCTTTGTGATTTAAAGTTTCCACAAAGCATACTTTATAAAGGATGTGCCCCAATTAGCTACTCCATATGTAAAGTAAGATTAATATTAGATTAGATTAGATCCAACAGGGTTTTTTAAAGATTACAGTAAAAAAATTCTATGTAATTAATTAATTGTGTTTGGGTGATGGGGAAACTCTATCAACCAATCACATCTAGTTAGGGTGTGGCTCCCTGGGGCCCAGGTAGAAAAACTGGGAAAAACCAGGTACATTCTCTCTGTGCGGTGCCCGCCGGACAGATAGGACATCTTTGAAGTTTCCAGGAAGAAGATGGGGCCCCACATCAACAACTCCACCTGGTTAATATGACATCATGATACTGATAGTGCTACTACAAGATCTGTTTTGGGTACCAGCTGCACAAGACAGTTCCAACTTGGTCTCAAAAACCAAATGGCCAAACAAGTCTGCATTTTTTTTTTAAAAAAATGAGCTCAAAATCACTAATCATAAGAAAAACGAAAATTATAGCCATAATGAGACATCACCTGAACCTGTCAGAAGAGATAGCATTCAAGAAGCTTCAAGCATAAAATACTAGTAGAAATGAAATTTAGCACCCCACTATATGAAATTTCTTTAAAAAAAAAAAAGCTAAAGCTAGAAGCTCCATAGTACTCAGCCATTCCTTTACTGGGTGTATAACCAAAGTAATGGCAGTTTATGTGATGAGGAGACATCATCATTTTCATAGCTTTTATAATAGTATTCATAGTCATAGCCAAATTATTAAATCAATCTCAGTACAAATAAAGAATGAATGACTATTTGACTATTTGACTCTGTATTTCCCGGATGACTAAGGATGCTGAACATTTCTCTAAGTGTTTCCCCAGCTGCTTATGTTTCATGTTTTGAGAACTCTCTGTTTACGTTGGCACCTTAGTTTGGCTATTTGTTTTCTTGATGCTCAGTCAAGTTTTTTTGGTTCTTTTTATATAGCTTAGATATTAACCCTGTATTGGATGCATACTTGGTAAAGATCTTTTCCTATTCTGCAAACTACCACTTCATCCAGATGGTGGTGTCCTTTGCAATACATAATCTTTTCAGTTTCATGAGGTCCCATTTGTTAATTATTGCTCTTAGGACACGTGCTATTGGTGTCCTATGGGGAGAGGAACAGAGCGTGAGAGCAATGAAAGACAGATCTTGATATAGAGAGACAGTATAGGATTGGTGCTAGGGAAATTCCCAGGAATCCACAAAATGACCCCAATTAAGACTCCTAGCAATGGTGGAAAGAAAGCCCGAACTGGCCTTCCCCTGTGATCAGATTGGTGAATGTCCCAACTATCATCTTACAGCCTTCATCCAGTAACTGACAGAATCAGTTGCTGAGATCCAAAACCAAGCATCAGGATGAGCTCTGGGAATCCAATCAAAGAGAGGGAGAAGGGAATATATGAGCAAAAGAGGTCAAGCTCATGATAAAAAAAATCTACAGAGACAGCTGAACTGAGCTGGTGGAAACTCAGGAACTCTAGATCTGTAGCTGTGGAGCCTCCATGGGACCAAACTTGGCCCTCCATATGTGGAAGACAGTGATGTAGCTTGGGCTATCTGTGAGGTACCTGGAAGTAGGACCAGGATCTATCCCTGGTACATGAGCTAGCTTATTGGAGCCCATTCTCTGTGGTGCGATGCCATGCTCAGCCTTAATGAGGGGGAAAGGGACTTGGTCCTGCCCCAACTTAATGTACCAGACTCTGTAGACTTCCCATGGGAGCCCTTACCCATTGGGAGGAGTGGATGGGGAGTGGGTTTGGGGAGGAGTGAGGGGGTGGCAGGAAGAAGGGTGGAAGAAGGATTGCTGTGGATGCAATGTAAAATGAAAGAAAAAACTAAAATTTAAAAAGTAAATAAAATAAAAAATAAAGTCTTGCCAATGAGTTCAAGACTTCTCAGCAAATTCTCTTCTATCAGATTCAGTGTATCTGGTATTATGTTGAGGTCTTTGATACACAGGGATTTAGTTTTATGCACGGTGAGAAGAATGGATCTATCCAGTTTGACCAGCACCATTTGTTAAAGATGCTGTATTTTATTTCCAGTGTGAATTTCTGACTTCTTTGTAGTAGGGAGCAGGTCCTTTTGTTTTTCCCGCCCGGCTAGCTTAGCCCCAAAATAACCACACAGAAATTGTATTAATTAAATTACTGCCTGGCCCATTATATCTAGCCTCTTCTTGGCCAACTCTCACATCTTGATCTAACCCATCTCTATTAATCTATGTTCACCACAAGGTCGTAGCTTACCAGGAAAGATTCAGCATGTCTGACCTGGAAGCTTCATGGCGCTTGGCTCTATCTGCTCCTTTCTTTCTCCCGGAATTCAGTTCTGTCCTTCCCGCCTACCTCAGTTCTGCCCTATCACAAGGTCAAGGCAGTTTCTTTATTCAACCAATGAAAGCAACACAAATACAGAAGACCTCCTACATACACCATTTCTTTGTCAAAAATGAGATGTTTATAGGATTTTGGACTTCAACTCTATTCCACTGATGAACACATCTGTTTTTATGTCAATACCATGCTGTCTTTATACTATACCTAGGTAGTACAACTTGAGTCTAGGAATGGTAACATCCCCAACAGTTCCTCTACTATTCAGGATTGTTTGAGCACTCTTGGTTTTTTGTTTTGTTTTGTTTTTGTTTTTTGTTTTTATTGCTTTTTTCTTTTATCGTGTGTGTGTGTGTTCCTGTGTAGCTGAAAGTGTCCTTTCAATTTAGGTGATGAAATGAATGACACCAAAGAAATATTATTTTCCAAACACAACAGGACAGATACACATATGAATGCACACAGACAGTGACAGCATACACAGGGCCTCCATAGGCCCAAGCCAGATTAGGTCCCAGTGCTCAGATGGAGAAGTAGATATGAGGCCCATCCCTAACCCAGAAGCTATCTCCAACTGTCAACCAGTCACAAAGGAAAAATAAGTTTTCTCTAATGGAGTCTCACTGGGTATACAAACCACACTTAATGGTGGGTCTGACATCCAATAGTAGAGGGTCAACACAAAATAAACTCAAGGGTATTTTTGAAAATCTTACCTTACATTGCTTTATTTTAGCCTTTTATTTTTTTACATTCCCAGTCTTTTGCTGGTATATTATGGTTCACATTTTTGTGTGTTATGGTATGTACGTGTATCTCTGTATGTCTGAATGTATGTTTCACATGCTTCTTTTTTGCTTGTTTTTTCTTTATTCTAATCTATATGAGTTTTTTTATTTTCTTGTTTGTTTTCTAGAAAGAGAGAAAGAAAACATGGAGTTGGAAGGGTAGGGAAATGGGAAAATATAGAAGGAGATAAGGGTAATGAAATCATGTTCATAATAAATTGCATAAAATGTATTTTCAATATAAAACAAACTCTGCTTTGGGAGAAGCTAAGTAAAAGCAAACTCAACACAATAATGAATGACTAAGAAAAACATGATGATAGGTGATAGGCAGACAGACAGAAATGAATACACACACACAAGAACACTAACCATGAAAAAGAATGATACCCTATCATTTGCAGCAATATTCACGATCCTGTTAAAGAAAATAAGTCAGGTATAGAAAAGCAAATACTCCATGGTCTTGCTCACCAGTGGAACCTAAATTAGCTGATCTCACCTAAGTGAAGAGTAGAACAGTAGTTAGAGCAGCTGGGAAAGAAAGCAAGAGAGATATCAGAGAAAGGGCTGATTATCAGTACAAAACTACAGCTACTACCATTTTCAACTTGGATCACTGACTTGATGTCTACAGCCATCCAAGAGACAGGTCTCTGGGTATTCCTTGGAAGGATTATCCTGATCAGGTTAACTGAGGTGGGAAAAGTCACCCTAAAAGTAGGTGACACTATGTCCTAGACTTGAATCCTAGGGCTCATAAGCAGGAAAAAAATAGCTGAGCATGACTCTCCTTCCTAACTCTCTGCTTCCTGACTGCAGATTGAACGCCAGCCTCTGCATTGTGAACTCCAGCCTCAAGCTCCTGCCACCAGTAATTCATCACTGCAATGGGCTGCACACTCAAACCGTAAGCCACAGTAAACCCTTCCTTCCCTAGGTTGCTTTTGTCATTTTGTTACAACTACATGAGAGACACACAGTACAATTATGTGAACAGATTAAATTTCAGGGTTCTCTAACAAGTGACTATAATTAATAACATTGTATTTGTTGCACAACAGTGAAGAGTGATTTTTGAATGTTTCAGCACAAAGACACGATGTTTGAGAGGATATACATAATAAATACCCTGATTTAACTAATAGCATGCACACTATATACCTGGGTCATGCTATTACACTGAATCCTAGAAATATGCACAAACGTTACATGTCAACCAAGTTTAAGAAGAAAATTATTCTTTACTGCTAGAGAGATGATTCAGTTGGTAAAGTGTTCACTATGAAAACACAAGGATTTGACCAATACTCCCAGAATCCAGGCTTGATGGTGTACCCTAATAAGCCCAGTGTAGCTTCCTGACCAGTTAGTCTGGCTCGACTGGCAAATCTCAGGTTACTAAAAGACTCTGTACAAAACAAAAAAAATAAAAACAAACAAACAAACAAACAAAAAAGGCCTGGGTAGTAAATAGCAAGATGGCTCAGCAGGAAATAGCAGCCATCCCCAAGCCTGAAAACTTAAGTTCAATACCCAAGACTTATATGGTGGAAGGAGAGAGAACTCATTCCCTCAAGATGTCCTCAAACATCCACATGTACACCCTGATAATGTACATGCTTACACAAAACACACACACACACACACACACACACACACACACACACACAAAGTAAATATAATAAAATTTTAAAAATAAGAGTAAAGTGACCATCATATAATGAGCAACACTTAAGGACCTATGAACTACACACACACAAGCACACACTTACACTCTCTCTCTGTCTCTCTCTCACACACACACTACAAAAATCCTCAATTACAGTTTAAATGGTCAAACATCATATATTTGAAGCCTCGTCTCTTGAGCAAACCTTCTGGAGTGAACTGACTAAAGTAAATTACTTCATGGGCAAAGACTTTAAAATGGAACCTCTGCACATACATAAAATCAAAGGTAAATCAGCACAGCTCGGCTTTATAAATGGTGCTCATGTGAACATGTCTGCCATAACTGTAGGTTTACTCCATGCAACCCTGGGTTTCTCTCAATCCATTAGTAGTCCTAATCTCAGCAAGTTAATCCAGCCTCTTTAAAAACTGAGAAATGTCTTGTTGCCCCACTAAATACTGCCTGTGAGCAATTTCTGTTAGATGATAACATGATGCAAGTCAAGAGGAAATTTTTTTTTATTAATAACCCTTAATTTAGGTACTATAAATTTCAGGGTTTTAAACATCCACAATAAATTCACAGAGGCCTTCCTACATTCACAAACTTTTGCAGAATTTACTATTATGTAATTCAAGAATACTTTCATTAGCCAAAGACATTCCCTTTCTTAATACCTTCCATTAAAATCCCACATAACTATTAATCTATATTTTGTTTTGTCTGGTGACCTATTCTAGGGACTTTATCAATACTATCAATTAACATGAGGACTTCTTTGTTCTGGTTCCATTATGTCGGCACAGTCCTTTTCTCAGCTCACCCATTTGGCCATACGCTATCAGAACAGTCATTGTTTAGTTGTGTGCATCATGTCGCTTTATTCCTTAGCTGGTAAACACATATGTTGTCTGTGACTTCGCACAATGAGCAAAGCTGTTAGGACCATCAAACAGTGTGTTTGATCAGTTAATGTCTGTGGGTATGAGTATGGGAATGGAATGGGGAAGATGTCAGGTTGCTCTTCACTGAACCTATCAAGTTGTCTTCCCAGCATGCTCTGTCTTCAGCAGCAGTTTCCCTAGCTTACAATTCCTCCCCATCCGCTGCAATACTTGTGCCTGTTAATTTTCCACTTGTTATGAATGAATTGCATTCATTACGATTCTGAATTGTATTTCAATACTGTGAAAGAAGCTTAGCATTCTTTTATGTGCTCCCTGTGCCTTATGTGGTTTTCCACACTCATCCAAATCCTTTGCCCACCTCTTTATACTGGATTCTTAGTCTACACACATTTTCATGAGCATTCATTATACACTTCAGACATAGAAGCTTTATCGGATAAGACTGAAAAATGGTATCTTTCTGCAGGTTGTCCTTACACATTTTTGTTAATGCTCTTTGTCATAAAAATCAAAACTTGATCAAGCCCCATAGATCTGCCTTTTTCTTATCTGTGCTTTGGGTATTACATGTTCATGAAATCATCAAATACTCTGTCTTAGACATTGTCCTCTATTTTAAGACTTCTACGGTGGTAGCTCTCCCATACAGGTCTTTTAAAGTTAATTCTGAGTATTATATATGAAGCAAGATTAATTTTTACATGGTCTATAAGTTTTTCTGTTGCTCTGATAAACACCATAACCTAAAGCAACTTGGGGAGGGAAGGGTTCATTTCATCTTATAGCCTGCAGTCCATCATGAAGTCGGGACAGCAATCTGGGGACAGGAGCTGAAGCAGAGGCCATGGAGGATTGCTGCTTGCTGGCTTGCCTCCACGGCTTGCTCAGCCTGCTTTCTTCTAGAACCCAGGACCACCTTACAGATGAGGTATCACCCACAATTGACTGGGCCCTCCCATACCAATAATCAATCATGAAAATGCCTCACAAGCTTGTCTACAAGCCGATCTTTTGGGGACATTTCTCAGTTGAAGTTCCATCTTCCCAGATGACAGGGGTTTAGATCAAGTTGACAAAAGCAAGCAAGCAAGCAAGCACACAAACAGAACCTAGTAACTAGCACATGTAGTTATTCAGTTGCCCCAGAGAAATTTGCTAAAATCCTGGTCTTTATCCTCAGAATTGTTTAGCATCCTAGTTTAAAAGCCATTGATCAGGGGCTTAGAAGTTTATTCCTGGATTCTCATTTCTGTCTGGCTAACCTATAAAATCTCCCCGAATGTCATAGCCATGCAGTTTTTGTTCCTGTAGTTTTGTACATCTTCTTATAGCAAGAAGTATTAAGTTTCTAACTCTGCTCCCTCTCTTTTCAAGATGGCTCAGGCTATCCTGAATCCTATACATGTAATCATGAAATATAAAGGTACAGATTATTAACGGTTTCAAAACAATGGCATTTTGATAAGAATTTTTGCTGAACCGATAGAGCATTTGGGAAGTATTGCTGTCTTAACGACAATGTCTACCAAGATGTGACTATACGGGTTTCTCCCCACACCCTGAGATCTTTAACTTCTTGCAGTAATGTTTACTTTTTAGTTTGAAAGTGTTGTGATTATCTGTCATTAAAATCTGGTATTTAGAGAAGAACCAATATTACTTAAATCTTCATCTTCAGTACATTACCATATAAAATCATTTAAAATACAAAAGTAATCTAAAAAGTGTCTTTTATTTAATGTTGAATATAACTACCGAGAATGATGATATTTTCAGAGCTGGAGCCAACACCAAGGAATGTGTAAATGGTGTTAACCCTGGAAGACCTCAAATATACACAAATGTTGTCCATGAACCTCAGAGGGGCATGAGGAAGTAACTAAGAAAAACAGTAAATGTCTTTCAGCCACTTGAGATTTGTCTGTTGCAAGTTCTCTGTTTAGGTATAAATGTTCATGGCGATAGATCTATTTACATTCTTTTATATGTGGATATCCAGTTATGCCAGTATCATTTGTTGAATATGCTTTCTTTTTTCCATTTTATATTTTTAGTTTCTTTGTAGAAAATCAGGTGTTCATAGGTGTGTGAGTTGATACCAGGTCTTCGATTTGATTCCATTGGTGTTCCTGTCTGTTTTTATGCCAATACCAGGCTGGTTTCATTACTCTAGCTCTATAGTAGATTTTAAGTCAGGGAGGTGATGGCTCCAGAAGTTCTTTTATTGTACAGGATTGTTTTGGCTATCCTGGAATTTTTGTTTTTCTATATGAAGTTGAGTATTGTTCTTTATAGGTCTGCAAAGAATTTTGCTGGGATTTTGCTGGGTATTGCATTGAATTTGTAGATTGCTTTTAGTATTATTGCCATTTTTACTATATTAATTCTATCTATCTAAGAGCATGGGAGATCCAAGAAATGCAAATCAAAACAACGCTGAGATTCCATCTTACACCTTTCAGAATGGCCAGGATCAAGAACACTGCTGACAGAGTATGCTGGAGAGGATATGGAGTAAGGAGAACTCTCCTCTGTTACTAGTGGGAGTGCACACTTGTACAGTTGCTTTGGAAATCAGTATGGCAATTTCTCAGAAAATTAGGAAACAATCTACCTCAAGACCCAGTTAAACTGCTATTGGGTATATACCCCCAAAATGCTCAATCATACCACAAGGACATGTGCTCAACTATGTTCACAGTAGCATATTTGTAGTATCCCAAACCTGAAAACAACCTAGATGTCCCTCAACCAAAGAATGGATAAAGAAAATGTGGTACATTTAGACAATGGAATACTAGTCAGCAGTAAAAAAATAATGGCATTGAAATATTCATGCAAATGGATGGAGCTAGACAAAATCATATCAAGTGAGGTAACCCAGACCCCAGAATGACAAATATAATATGTACTCACTCATAAGTGCCTTTTAGACATAAAACAAAGAAAAAACAGCCTATAATTCACAATCCCAGAGAACCCAGAAAACAAAGAAGATCCTAGGAGAGACATGCATGCATCTACATAGGAAGGAGAAAAAGACAAGATCTCCTGAATAAATTGGGAGCATGGGGGTGATGGGAGAGGGTAGAAGGAGAGAGGGAAAGAAGGGAGCAGAGCAGAGAAAATGTACAACTCAATAAAAAAGGAAAAGCAAACAGTGAAAATAAGGTTTCGAATACTGTGCTATAACATGAGTCTTTTTTTAACTTACACATAAGTTAAATAGACATACTTAAGGACCACAAGGAAAACATAACAAAACACCATGACCAAGGCAACTTACACAAGAAAGCATTTAATTTGAGGCTCACAATTCCAGAGGGTTGGAATACATAACTATCATGGGTAGGGGAGCATAGCATCAGACAGTCAGACATTCATGGACCTGGAGCAATAGTTAAGAGCTTACATCTTGAGACAACTACTTAAAAACACTAGGAATTGCTGCAAGCTCTTGAAATCTCAAAGCTCATCCCCAGAGACACAGCTCCTCCAACAAGGCCTCACCTCATAAGCCTTCCCAGAATAGTTCCACCAACTGCAGACAAAGCACTCAAATACATGAGCCTATGGAGTTCATTCTCATTCAAACCAGCACTGACACTGATATGGATTGTAATATGTATTTTATAATAATAGATAAAGCCAAATTAATTTGTGAGCAGTGTTGCGAATTTAGATATTAACAAGACTTGTCTTTAAATAATTCTAACCGCCAGGTGTGGTGACACATGCCTTTAACCTCAGTACTTTGGAGGATGGATTTCTGTGAATTTGAATGTGACCAGGTCTACAGAGAAAATTCCAGAACAACCAGGACTATAACGTGAGATCATGTCTCAAAAGTAAATCATTCTAATAAATAATAAATCACAATAGATTCTATATTTCATATTTGAGTGTCATTATACTGACAAATACTTGACCCCCCAAAATAAATTTTGACTTAAGTTCAACGCATATTGGCAACTAAAAGGCAGTAACTTCCTATACCGGTTACAAATGTTAGACGCCACAGTAAGATTCTAAGCACATTCCTCTCTATCCCTGAATAGGTCCTTCAACAAACACTCAAGGTGCACCCAGTCAGACCTCCTCAGTGAGCAAGCTTCCTAAAGCTTTGGAATGACCGAACTATCCAAAATGGAAGTAGTGGTGTGCTACAAATTGCTTCTCTTCCAAATCTCAGAAGTCAGTGATCAAACATCCTCCTCCAAGCCTCCAGCAGGCACTGAAAGTCAAAGGAACATCTAAGTCTCTCAGCAGGAAGCTGTGGGTGCAGGGCGGTAAGAATACGCATAAGTAGAGTTAGGTTGCCAGGGGAGGCAGGGAGATGCAAATCTTAATGCAGACTGAGGAGCTGGGGAACTTTGGTCATTGCAGACTAGAGAAAGGGGGGGGGGCTTCTTGTCCTCTTATTCTGAAACAGGACCTTTCCTCCAACTCCACTGTTTTTTCCTAGGGCTTTACAACCTCAGTGCCTTTCTCTCTTCTTTGACAAGTTCCCAATTAAACAAGATCTTTCTCCTTATTACAACATCATGAATAGGTAATCGATAGGTAGTTCATCTAGGTAATTGCCCAGTGAGTGCCATCCAAGGAGAGAGAAGAAACACTGCTGTCTATGTAAGCACGAAGGGGTTAAGGAGCTGTGATGGGCTGCCAACACTAGCATCAGACGATACCCAGGTTTTGCTACAGCATTTTGCTTCTCTCGGTTCTAACCAGCTCAACTCTGATAATGTGTTGTAGTAGGCCTGTGCAGACATGGGTTTGCCCAGTCTTTGGGAAAGTAGCATGCTTGATCTCCTAAATGTCTGTCATTTCAATTACCCGGAGTCTCTTCGGCAAAGCTACCCTAAAGATTCTCCTGTGGCTACACACTAGATCACACTTACATATATTCACGGCTCCATAACTGCCATGTGCACAGCAGCAAAGAAGACACGCCCACAAGTGAACAGCAGACTCTGGGTTCTTAAGAAAAAGTAATTCAGTAGCCACCACGAATTAGATATGAAAAGAAAATCTGAGTAAATTGATGGATACATTTCATGTCTGACTAAAAGAAAGGGTTAGCTATAGTCCATGAGTCAAACCCGGCACGATTCTTTATATAATAGTCATACAATTACATACATACACAGAAACACACACATTAACAGGTACAAAATAAGCATTATGTGCTACTGGACAAACTATACCCATCCTTTCATAGACACCATATATCGATTTGTGTGATGTAATAGTCAAGAAAAGCAGCTACCTATGACACAGGTCATATGGTCACAAGGAAAGTACTATAGGAAAAGTCTACCAACTCCTAGAATAAAGCATCAGAATCACAGGTTGCCAGCAAGGAGTGGTCCTAACACAATTAAATCATTACCACCACTCTTTCAGTTAGTTCTTTTTTCAGAAGAAACATAATTCTTCCAATTCGTACACTTACTACTTTGGGGGCAACACTTTAATAATGCCATTGTATACTAAAAGAAACATTTATGTACATCTATTTCAATTTAAAAGAATATTATGCATGAAGACAGTACGAATTCAACTCATCAAGCTACCAAAACCAGGAACATGAAGATGGGAAGGGCATGTTGAGGAGGTTCTGGGAGAACAGAAGCGGGGTGGATATGATCAGAAAACACTATAAAAATGAGTTATAGTACTTCAGTGGTATACAAAGTTCTTAGCACACAGGAAACTACTACAATGCCATTATTCTCAAATTTAACAAAAATTTATAGTCATCACAGTCAGACATTTCTTTTGTAGGGTTCCTGGGTCTGAACCATTTTATGATTTGTGCTGGCTTTCTTCCACACTGCACAATTCCCCCACACCGCACAATTCCCCCTCCATGAGCACCAAGAGGCACTGATGTCTTTCTTCTCCCCTAGTCTGCTGAAAAGACCGGACTCTCATGGCACAAACTTGGGAAGTCAAAGGCAGCCTGTAAAGGCTCATAAGAAGTTTCTCAACGTATGTGGGGGAAGAGAATACCCTATGTATTTGCAAACTCTGAAAGTCATGGAGGAAACTAGATGGAGAGGAAGATGCCAAAAGCAACAGGCAGACAATGGTATCTATAATGCCAGAGACTTAACCACCCCCCGCCCAGGCCCAATAATAGAAAGGGCAGAAATAGGAAACAGATGGAAAATGCTACTGAGGGAGACACAAAATGAAAAGAACCCTTCTGTCAGCTGACATGGCCTATGGCTGCCTTGTTTGACTTCTGTTTCTTACAGCTGCTGGGATTCTTCCTTGCAGAAAAGAAAACCCTGAGGAAATCTGGTGCCTTCTAAGCTCTTTCAATTCACTGTTTTCTTTTTCTTTCAGTACTTACATATAGCAAAAGATGTAGGCTCTGGAGACGGGGAGGGAGTGGGGCTCAGATCCACCCCTAAGTTCTCAACATAACATAGGGCATCATCTCTAATTTTCAGATTTTTTTGAGAATTGTAGACAGAGGGAAAAAATGTGTGTGACATTAGTAAACAGCAGTTGTTACTCCCAGCTCACTACTAGAACCTCCGAGAAACCTTACCCATTCTAAGGAGTGAATGTAGGGTGGAGAAGCGATGGGACAGGAGGGGAGAGGGGGTAGAAGCGGGGCTAGCTATGTTAAATGAGAAAAGATTATATTAAAACATTTATTAATAAAAAATGAATAATGAATGTGAAGAGAGTACTACAATGCCTTAGTCAGTAGAGTTTGGCTTTGACAGGTGTGGTGGTATACACCTATAACCCTGGCTCTACAGAGGCTGAGGTAGGACCACCATGAGCTTGAGGAAAGTTTGGGCTATACAGGAAGACCCTATCTCAAAATAAAAGTCATGACAATAATAGTAGTAACGATAGTAATGGTAACAACACAAGTTTATTTGAAAGTCTCTGGGGTTCATCACACATCCCTGAAAAATAATGATTTTATCTAGTTCTCTAAAATGAAGAGTTTTGGGGTTATTTTGTCTAAGAGATGTGCAGTGGAAGCCATTTTCAAAAGCACTTTGAAAACAGTCTCTGTAGCAGTTGATTATAATTTTAGCTTTGTAAACCTAATTTTCTCCTCATCCTGGCACGCATATACCTCATTCTTGCACACTTCAAGGAATATAGGCACCGGTAAGCAACCAAAGTGAAGCGTGCATCCATGATGAGGTTCCCAGTGGAATCCAGACTGCAGATGTTGCTCCTGGAGATCCAGAGCTAGGAAGCGTTGTGAAGTATGATCAGAGTGGGGAGACAGATGGCATGAGAGTTCCTGGATCCAAAATACAAACTGAATTCAAAATAGGAAGGAAGAAATAATCTCCTCCTCCTCTTCTTCTGAAACATTTGCTAATGTCTGGCAGTAAAGAACAGCTGGATTTCCTGAGATAGTGCAGAAGATGCCAATTACAGGCACTGAAGCCTGGTGGCAGTGGAAATAGTTTAGTGTTCCTCCTCATATGTGCGTGTGCGTGTGTGTGTCTGTGCATGTATATATATGTATGTATATACACGCATATCATATACATAGACACACATATATGTATCATGTGTGTGCAATATATTATATATTATAGATATATATTTTATAAAGGAGACTATTAGCTGCACAGAATGGATTCACGCTAACCTGTAAAGGAATTACCCTGAAGAGGAGCTCATTTGAAATGCCTGTCCTCTGGGGACCACCTCTTCTTTGGTTGAAATGTAGACAATTTAAAAACAGTGTGCACCTCACTCTGTGAATTGATGTGTGCATGGGGGTGGGTGATTGACACTAAGCTCTTTTAGCACAGATTTTCTTCTTAGAAGATTTAGGTTTACATATAACGTGGCAAGAAAACAGAAATACACAATGCTTGCGCATTACCTCTCCACACACTGAAACATTGAATTTCAACACAACTGAAGGGAAGTGGCTGGGAGGCCTACAGGTCATCAGAAAGGATGCCTTCTACAGGTGTGGGGGTGGAAAAAATCTCTGCTGCTCTTCAGCCCACACAACAGGGCAGTCAATCACATTTTAATGTAAAATCAAGGACGATTCCACTCTTTAAAAAACCCTTTGGGGGTTTAGAAAAGCAATGCAATATTTATTTAAAGCAGCACTGAAGCAAGCAGCTTCTGAAGTCAGCCACCATGACTAAGAAAGCCAGTTTGCTAGAACGCCCCACATTGCCCCAGGTCCTTCAGTGGCAGGCAACGGTGACCTTCCTTCTGCTTCAGTGCATGCTCTACCACGATGGGTGCCTGTGACATCCAAAGGGCTTTGACAGTTCAGCGAATATTGCAACAATATTTAGAATTTTAGATGTAGAACTGTCACCACTTCCAATGTGCAGCAAGCCAAGGGTCATTTTCCTAAGACACTGTCAACATCTGTTTCAGTTTATGTAATGTAGGCAACCTACGACCATTTTGCAGGGAGGGCCGCTTTCCTCTTGGGGAAGCCGATGACAACGGCAAGGAGCCTTTCACCAGAAGGTCATCATTCAAGATTGGATTTCTAAAGAAGCAGCAAAAGAATTTCTATCAAGCGATGATATTGGCCCTCCCTGCGAATGCCTCTCTGTAAAATCTGAATTGCTAAAATGGCCATGCACCACAGCAATTCGCTGAAAAAGAAAATGGTTTACAGGAAGACTTATGACCTAACTGCAAATTACTAGAGAAAAGGAGAGAGCGAGAGATGGAGCCACCTGCTCCTAACACAATCATCATGACCCCAAAAAGCTGGAGAGACATTCAAATGAGCACACGGGGAGATGCAGAATAAATGTGCCTTTACACCACATTCTTTCTTTCTAGGCGAGAGACAGAACTCCCCCACCAAAAGCAAAACGGACAGCCAACACTGACCACTTCAGTGAGTTCACAAACTGATGAAATGGAAATCTTGTTGACTTAAATGTTTTGGTGGTAAGTTGGACATGGCATTACTTGATTCCCTAATACAGAATAGGTAAATCTGCATCATCTCTCAACTTGGAGGAGTGCCCTGTGGGGCTTCTTCACGTGGACACTGATATTAAGGCTTTGGCTCAGTAGTATAGTACTTAGCTAGCTTGGATGAGGCTTTTAGCTCCATCTCCAGCCATGCAAGTAAATAGATAAATAGAGGAACAGGTCAATAAATGTGAAGACATATTTATTAAATATATAAATGTATTAAGCTAACATATTTACATATATTAATATTTTAGTGTTCAAAGTACGAGGCTCATTTTCTGGCTTGTATTCTTCTATTTAACAGGTTTGTTTTGGAAGTATCTAGGATCTAGATGAGCTACATCATCTTGCAAAAGAAAATTCCTATATTTATTTTAATATGGGGGCATTACTTCACATCCTGAAGACTGACTCTATGTCACAAGTGGTTCCACTGCGCTGTAACGGTGCACTCTCCCCTGCCCTAAGGTCTCCAGTGGCTGCCACCTTGCCTCTCTTCTCTGTCTGCCCAGCACTGCAGATATCCCAACAACCACCTTGCTCTATATCTGTGGCCATTCATGGCTGCCTATAACAGTGTGTCCATCACACTTTGTTGTTTCTATAGTAAAGAAACCTTTCCTTATGCACATCCCTTGTGCCTGCCCTGATCCCACATTGATACCCACTGTCAGTCAGCGTGGAAAAGCAGAGAGACACTCTTTCCTGTGAAATCCTCTGTATGCCCATGGGGCCCCTGCCGCAGGGTACGGGGGCCACTGTCATCACAGAATGGCACTGGTAGCTTCTGCATTCCTTCACCCGCTCCCAGGAATACACTTCTTATCTTCCAGTAAATGATAGAGACGAGGAATTTAGAAAGTCACCGGGGCCCCATCCACAAGGTGGCAGACAGCATTTAACACTTGAAATTCTTCCTTAAAACTTTCTTCTAGGTAATTAAGCAGGTGAGGGCACTTGTCACCAACCTGGGCAACCTGAGATTCATCCTTGGGACAAACATGGTAGAAAAGGAGAACTCATTCCCACTTGTCTTCTGACCTACACAGACAGACACATAGACACACACACATACACACACTAAAATAAATACATAAATACGTAAATAAATGTCATTTTTTTGAAAGATTGCCTTCCAAAGAAAGGAATATGATCTCTGGTTGTACTTTCCTTGTTACGGGAGAAAGGCACACTTTGCCTTTCTTACACTCTGTAAAGTACGAGAATGCCATTCACACCTTATTCCCAATACCTTGATGAACACATCGACCCAAACAAAAAACTCCAACTTCTTCATATCTGGGATGAACAGACTTGGGGTGATAAGTATACAAAGCCATTTAAAAGATATTGTTGGTATTTAGAAAAATGCACTTAAAATACCAAGTACAATTTTATATTACAAAGTAGAAGGAAAACTTCTGTTAATATCCAAAGACAAATGGACAAGTTCAAATAAGTTTTGAACTTAACATAGCTGCAGCTTTCTATATAATATTCCGGCCCTATATGCCTACCTTTCTGCAACTTTGAGGCTAAGGGAAACAGTCAACCATCACTACTTGAAACAATTGCCTCTGTCTCTCCAAAGCTCCCGTCTAGGTTGTATATTTAACTCACAACTTGGTACATATTTATGCAATGAAAACAAACTAGGAAAACAAATCATAAGTGATATGCAACAGAAACGACGAGCTAATTCTTGACATCTGATGTGTACTATTTGTGCTCAGATATGCTTTAGACTTTCAATGCAATCATCATATCTCTACTAATTCAGAACTGATCCAAAGTCATCTGGGCTAGAGTCAGACCCTCACAGAGGGTCACAGCTAATTTTAGAACTATCATCAGTGTGGTTCATTTAATAATGCAGATGACCAGGTCACTCTCTCTTCCCAATGAACGTCTCCAGAGGCTTGCCTCAACCACCTGACCTAACGTAGCGCCCTTTCAGTGCTTCTGTCAGTATCTCAGTAGTGTCTATTTCCCATAAACAACTACATAATTTGCAGGTAACAGTTGCTGTTTTCTTTCTCATTTGACCCTACAGGAGAGACAGACAATAATCTCGTGTTTTGTCTACTTAGCACACCTGCACCTCCACTGCCAAGCAGTACAACCTTCAGAATGGAAGTTGGCCTCCCAGCATTTTCTAATCAACAGAAAGCATTCCCCACACACCTCTAACACTCTGAGTAATTCAGATCTTAGAGCTCTCAGAATCCGCTCCTCTTTTATATATTAAAAGGCACCTGAGGCTCACTCACTGTCTTTCCAAGGTAACTTTAGGAGTACAAGTTTAGGATGGAGCCAGGGATAGATTTCCATCTTCCTGTATCCGTGTCCAAGTGGCTTTCCAAACCAAGTTGTCATTTCCTCTCACCTTGCTCTCTTGTCCCTACAGGATGTGGGAACCCTGTTGAACACACGGGGAAATCTAATTCTCTGCTTCTTTTCATAGAAACGACCTTTCCTGTTGTAATTCTGCCAAATATAATGGAGAAATGACCCAAGACACTGAACCCTGTGATGGAAGTTGACCTGTTCTATCATGTGGAGGGGAGAGGAGACGCCATTATAATCCAATCCTATTCCTTAGTGACCTGGAAGCCCAGCTGTGCTGCCAACACAGTGACAACAGATTCTGTGTAGTCATGACAACAGCGGGATTTAACCTGGAGGGAATATTTTCTGTTCTGGTCCCATCACACATCCACAATACGAATGAGTGCGGTGAACAGCACCTATACACACTTTTCTCAAATAAGTTCCACTTTTGGTTTAGGAAAGTCTTTTTCTGGAGAGGCTGAATATTGAACACTCAAGCCAGTGTCTTCTTGTGTGAGGTACATGATCTCTCACTGTGCTATAACAGTGGTTCTCACCTTCCCAATGCTGCAACCCTTTAATTCAGTTCCTTGTGTTGTGGTGATGCCCAACCATAAAATTATTTTGTTGCCATTTCACAACTGTATTTTCTACTGTTATGAGTTGTAATGTAAATATCTGTGTTTTCTGTTGGTCTTAGGTGACCCCTATGAAAGGGTCATTTGGTCCCCAGAAGGGGTCACAACCCACAGGCTGAGAACCAGTGTGCTAAAGTAGTGGATCTTGACTATTGGAAAACATATTTCTGACGGTCTTAGGAACTGAGGCACTACTCAGTAGAGAAAGTACAGTTGTGAAGTAGCAATGAAAAAAAGTTATGGTTAGGGGTTCCTACGACAATTGGAAATATGTGTTTTCTGATGGTCATGACTCATAGGTTGAGAATCACTGGTCTAAAGGTTAGGTTTCAACTGAAATGATCAAGAAAAGAAATATATATGTATATGTGTATGCGCGCGCGCGCACACACACACACACACACACACACAAACACAAATAGGAGGATGAGATAGAATCAAACATAAAAATAAACTGAGCTACCAGGTACCATGTAAACTAAGCTCCCATGTCCATAGAAATATTTCCTCTTTAAAAAAAAAAAATGAAGGTGCCTCATCATCTCCCTAACCTCTTGGAACATCTGATTTGTTTGTCTTCCAGCAAGCTGTCTCCTTATGGCTCACAGCTTCCAAGCCTGAATTCATAGTTCACACTTCACGTCCCCAGGTTCCATTGTCAGATGAATGGGTCATGTCCTAACACACTGATTAATCATCTCTGTGCAAGGACATTTCTATTACTTTCAAGTTAGCTGTTATTACCTCTGTCTATCTAGTCTTTTGCTCTTGACTGTGGAGAGATAGAGGGCCAGACCCTCAGTTTAAGTCTACATTGAACCCCACTTCCCATGTATAGTAAGACTGTCTTTTGCCTAGACGTAACAGTGCCTACTGCTTCTGTAGACATATTTGTCATGCTCAAGTTTCTTTTCTTCAGTTTTCAATGAACACAAGAAAAGATATATTGTATACATTCAAGAGATACTTGTGATGTTTCTCTGCATATGTGCACTGGGCTGAACTTTTTTTTTGTTGTTTTTGTTTTTTCGAGACAAGGTTTCTCTATGGCTTTGGAGCCTGTCCTGTAACTAGCTCTTGTAGACCAGGCTGGCCTTGAACTCACAGAGATCCGCCTGTCTTTGCCTCCCAAGTGCTGGGATTAAAGGTGTGAGCCACCAACTGCCCGGCTGGGCTGAACTTTTAAATTAAGCAAGATGACAGTACATCACATACTGCAAATCCAGAGATGGGCTCATCTCATTACTTTGAAAGTTTGGAAGATTCAAACATGAAATAAGCCGCAGTAGATCATATTGCGATATGTTTTTTTAAAAATCTGTCCAAATATACATCTAAAGCAATGATGGGAGAAAGAACATTTTTTATTTATTATTCCCAAAGGATGCCCTCTTTTGCTTCTAAAAATCAGTGACAAAAACAGAAGCAAAGGTAGATAGCTTCAGTCACAGGGGCTCAAGCTTCTGCAGAGTCCCCTTGGTTAGACATTCCCAGCAGTCATGAAGCTGTCATGTGTTAGTGTGCACTGTCAGCAACTGCACAGCTCAAGGAGAGATATTTGTAAGCAATCGCAATGAAGCGATGTGCAAGTTGGGCATGGTGACACACGCCTACATTCCCAGAACTTAGGAAGTACAGGCAAGAAGATCAAGAGTTCAAGGTCAGCATAATGGGTGAGTTCAGTGTCATCCCAAGCTAAATAATGAACTCTAGGCCATTGTGAGCTGCATAAAATCCAGTCTCAAGAAAACAAACAAACAAAAAGAATTAGACCAAATTTTTTTTTAAAAAAAAAACTTTGTGCTTAATAGTTTATAGTAAAAATCAGCAATGTTCTTGCTCTGGAAAAGTTTTTTTTTATTAATTAATAAATATATAAATTCTACACAGCATTTAATTTAATATTCCCTAACACTTTGTTTCCCACTCCAATCCCATAGAATTAACACATAGGTTTTAATTGTACTGATTATTTAAAAGAAAGCCTCATATTTCAATTGAGGTACTACTACAGGGAGAATTCAGACTAGAAAAAAATAAGTTATTTCTAATTTAAGGAGATATGTTTAAATAGTCCTTTAAAAAATGGACATGATATCGAACACATTTAAGAAGATTAATTTTGTGAAGAAAGTCTCCTTGTTTTGCACTGAGGTGTTTCTTTAGCAACACCAGCCAGACACACAACAGATGCTTGCAAAGCGCTCAGAAGCAAATCTACTGTAGCCGGGGCTCTGGTCTGAGCAAGAAGGCAGTGGCAGCAGGTGACTGTGCTTTAGCACAGATACAGGTAAATCACAGCACACGCATTTCTGCCAGTGCAGAAACTGGATGCTGCGGGAGTAAAGTAACCATCAGCTCTCCTGAAAATGGGAGCAAAGGACTTGATGACACCTAATACTTGTGCTTTACAAATACCAGCACCTTTACAGTGGCGTCTGCCATTTTCTCAGGAATGAAAACTAACATTTGTATCCATATGAACTATCAGCTAACGCAGAACGAAACCAAAGTTGAGACCTTTTAAATACGAAACTGAAGACAGTAAGTTGGGCATGCTAATTATTATTGCTCTAAAATGTGTCTCAAATACCTTTATTCTATTGGTTTTATTATTTTTAATAAATGGTTATATTATTCTAAAAGTTAAATATATTTATTTTTGTTTGGTGATAAGCACAAAGCCATGCTAGGTAATACTCAGACAACTCAATCTCTAAATACAGCACAGTGCAGTTCTCCGTTTCATGCAGCGGGACATGCACGTACCTGCGCCAACTTCCTTTTCCTCCTCCTCGATGCTGTTTCTGATGCTGTCATACTCCTCATCAATAGTCTGATTGCCACGCATCTGAGACAAAATTCTGCGGGCCTTCTGAGTCTGTCCTTTCTGAATGAGCCACCGAGGGCTTTCGGGCAAAAAGAGAAATCCAAGAAACTGTATAACAGCTGGAATTGCTGCAAGTCCCAACATGTACCTGCAATAAGAAACACGCCAACACTGTGAAATCGCTCTGAGAGCACTGAGTACATATTCGCTGTGGAGCCTAACAGCACTGAGTCCACACTTACCACGGAGACTAACAGCACTGAGTGCTCGCTCATTCAACAAGAAATGTAAATACATAGATTATGTACTTCCCAGAGTCTCACAGCACTGAGTCCACACTTACCACACAGACTAACAGCACTGAGTGCTCACTCATTCAGGAAGAAATGAAAGTACATGGAGTATTTAATTCCTGGAGCCTAACAGCACTGTGTCCACACTCACCAGAGAATCTCAAAGGGTTGAGTCCATATATAAACACTGTGTGTACACTCCCTGAAGTCTAACTGCACTGAGAACATATATGCCAGACTTTTTCTTTTGGGCCACCTACTAGCTCCCAAATCATCACATGGAGACTATTACTTATGAATGCTCAACCTGGCTTAGGCTCGTTTTTGCTAGCTCTCTTAACTTAAATTAACCTATTTCTCTTTATTTACTCTCGCCTTGGGACTTTTTGACCTTCTTTCTGTATATCTTACTTTCACTGCTTATCAAAAAGCTGGTGGCTGCCTTGCTTCTTGCCCCCAGCATGTCCCTCTCATTCCCCCTGTTCTCCTCTTTCATTCTTCTCAAGCCTAGATTTCTCCTCCTATTTATTCTCTCTCTGCTGGCTAGTCCTGTCTATCCTCTTTTCTGCCTAGCTATTGGTCACTCAGCTCTTTATCAGACCAATCAGGTGCCTTAGGCAGGCAAGGTGAGACAAACGCAACACATCTTTACATAATTAAACACACATCCTTCCAGCGTTAAACAAAGGCAGCATAAACAAATGTAACACACCTTTACACAGTTAAAATAATATTCTGTTGCAGCATAAACAAATGGAACACATCGTTGCCTAGTTAAAATAATATTCCGCAACATACATACTTACACAAGAGTCTAATCGAATTGAATACACACTCACCAGAGTCTAGCAGTATTGGACACACACTGACATGAGTCTAACAGTGCTGAATCTTCTTTCACCACGGAGCCTAACAGTACTGGTGTATTCTCATGTACCACAAGAGTCCAAAACACCTTGTGTACTCCTCAGAGTCTGCTATAACCGAGTGCACACTCACCATGGTCTAAAAATGCTGAGTGTGTACTCCTCGGATTCTAAGAGCAATGTGTACACACTCACCATGGAGCCTAACAGCACTGAGGGCATGTTTGTTCACCAGAGGGCCTAAAATCACCGATTGTTCACTCCCAAGATTCTACCAGAATTGTGTGCACATCACAGAACCTACCAACACTGTATGCATAGTCATTCATCAGAGTCTATAAACAGTGTGCACCCCCAATGTCTAACAGCTCTGAGTGCACACTTGCCAGAGTCTAACAGCTCTGAGTGCACATTCACTCACCAGTGTAAAAAGATAATACATTCCTCAGAGCCTATAGGACTGAGTGCACACTCCCTGGAGTCTATCAGCAGGGCACACTTACCTCAAAGCTTCAGAGCACTGCGTCCACACTCACTCTGGAGTCTAACAGCAGTGACCACACACTTACTTAGCAGAGTCTATAACCACTGTGTGAACCACTCTACACCAGTGGTTCTTAACCTTCCTGATGCTACGACCCTTTAATATAGCTCCTTGTGCTGTGGTGACCCCAACAAAAAAATTATTTTCATTGCTACTTCATAACTATGATTTTGCTACTGCTATGAACCATAATGTAAATATTTTGGGACTTAGAGGCGTGCCAAAGGGGCGGCAACCCTAGGTTGAAGATTGCTGCGCTAGAGTCTAGCAACACTGAGTACACACAGGCCATGGAGTCCAACAGCACTGAACATAGACTCATTACAGAATTTGATGTTTGTGTGGGACCCAGCAATATGTAATAATTAATCAGGTTTTATTCACTGAAAAGGAAATTTTATTTTATGCTGAACTGAAACTGAAAATGAAAAAACTTAATAATTTCTTTCATTATTATTTTGCAGGAATAGACAAAGGCCATAATTATATTTCCACATTCTAAGTCAAACAAATCATGCAAAGCACCATGATTGCCCGCCATATATATGTCTAACACTAATATACACAACAGAACTATGGTTTCCAATACCTCTGTGTCTTGTGCCCATACAAATCCCATGCATATATTCCAAGGCAGGTAAAAATGGAGCTGCTATGGTCTGGGCAAGTGTCTCCTAGAAGCTCAATGCTGACAGCTTTACAGGCTATGTTGCTCTTGGGAGAGGGCTATCCTCTAAGAAGTGGCGGGTAGTGGGGGAATGTAGAAGGCCGCAGCCACATTCTCCATTATCAAGATGGCGCTGACATCCGGCTTCACCACCAGGTAAACGCACATGTGCTCGGTAATTTCCCACTGAGTCCCCGCCTACTCCCGAGGCATCACCTGGGACTGGGAACAATGGACCTATCCAAGAGTGACACGTCCAAAGCAGGGTCTGTTTCCTATATAAGGGATGGGTTCCATCTTATCTGGGTCTCCGCCATGTTGGCTGATGCCCGCTCTCCCAAGGGGCATTAAAGCTTTACTGCAGAAGTATCCTATGTGTACCGCGTGGTTCTTGCTGGCGAGACGGTAGCGCGGGACATCTGGTGCCGAAACCCGGGAAAAAGAAGAACTTTGCACCACCGGAGACCCCTTGGACACAAGGAGGATTCAGAACTGTAGGCATGCGTGCTCAGAGAGGTACGTTCTAAAGTCCAGAGAGCATATCAAAAACTGAGCAGCAGTGGGAGGTTGTGCACGCACCCAGATAAGTTAAAAAGGACCCCCCGATAAAGAATGGGGGAAACAGAAAAGAAAATAAGTTAAAAAGGACCCTCCGGTAAAAAATGGGGGAGACAGAAAAGAAAATAAGTTAAAAAGGACCTCCCGGTGATTTTGGGAGAGTGGAGATGGGGGAGAAGGCTGATTTGCAGGGTCAAAAGCTTTATGTTGTGTTGTTCATGTTGTCTTTTGTGTACTGGATGGGAGAGGGATATTTAAACTTGGAGACTGCTGAGGATGTGGTGTTTTGGGAGGGAGGTTCTGTTTTCGTTTCCACGGAGGGGGAGAGCCTAAGGGTATACTTGGGATTTACGTGGTTTGAATCACCGAGACCTCCTGAAATGTTGTAGTGTATACCCCTAAGAATGCAGCGGCCCAATAACAGCAGAAAGCAGCCAAAGAGACTAAACGACGCCCAAATTCCCTAAAAGTTTAAATGAGGTCCTTTCAAGCCTGCTTCTCTGAGTTCAGCTTTGCTCCGTACACCGGTTTGGGCTCGGAATGGGTGCAGCTGGGGCTGGAGGGCGGCTGGAGCGGAGCTTTGCTCTATGGCTATGGTGGGGAGCACATTGCGCCGGCTCAATTGGTGCGGCTCGGTTGGTGCCTGGCCTGGAGGATGTCACAGCGGTGCCACAGGCAGCCGGGCCAGAAGGCTTACAATGTACCTAAAACTGTGCTGGTCTCTGAGGGTAAAATGGCTCTGGTTCCATTTGGCTATGCTAAACTATGCTAACTTCAGGCAGGGCTGGTCGTATTTATCATAATAAAAGCGCAATTAAGGTTTAAATGCAGTAAACAGGCAGTACCGTATTACATCTACATAGTGCGACTTAAGTTTTTAAGAACTGCTTAGCATTTTAAGAACTCAAGTCCTCCTGAAAGATTGCTGTGTATACGCTTGGCTCGTCTGATGTTTCAGGATCCGCAGGGAGGTGGATGCGAAGGGCCCTTGGATTTTGGGGTGATTGGGTCGTTGGCTGGATCTGTGAGAGTTTACAGTCGCTTTTGCTGTGGCACAGGTGTTGAGAGTTGGCTAGTAGGGAAGCGGCCCTGTTCGCCGCCTCTCCCATTGGCCCCTTGAGCCGCAGGCTCTGGCGCGGACCTTGAGTTATTGCCGGCCTGTGCAGCCTTGGTCTGGGTGTCGGCTCCCGCCACACTCCGCCACCAACACAGCCTCAGACCTCAGAGAACAAGGCTAGCCCCGCGGGAAAGGCAGGGGCGCCTGGGGGTGGAGCCGCCACTTCTTGGCTTGGGACACAGGGAGCTGCGCAGTGAGCAGGCCCAGGGCCGCACACAGCCCTTGGATAACGGGCGGGCTCTGGAGCCCGAGGCCACCGTACCAGCAAGAAATATGGGAGCCAATAAATCTTAAATCTAATATCAACAAACAGGGCCTGGGTTTTTCCTAGGCCCCACTGGGGCAACACGGCCCATACCGTAAAAAACAGAGATCCCCATATGGGTTCCCCAATGGCCACGTCATCTTAGGACTCCAGGCTGAAAACAGGAAAACGGTTTTCTCATATTTTTAAAACAATAATCTCATCTGTGCCAGATTTAAAATGGTTTAATTCTAAGGCCTACTATAATGACACAGACAAACAAGATTGCTCTTTAGAACAGAGACCTATAGGTCTCTAAGTTCAAGACCAGCCTACTTCCAGTACTGACTGTGCTAAATTTTTACACTGAGTTTTTTAATACTCTTAAATGTTATTTTGGAAGAAGAGTTTGTTTATGTTTTTTTCTAGAAATGCTGACATACATCTACTGACATTCATGCTGTGGATTCATCTGTCCAGAGGCCTGAGGACAAAGCCTCTGCTATGGAGCTGTCTGGCCTGATTGCTGCGGAGCTGGCAGGTTCCTGAGGGATGGTCCAGCTCCTGCCCTTGGTCTGTCAGTTATTGCTGTGTTGTTGTTGTACATTGCAATGTTGTTGTTGCTGTGCCATTGCTATGCTGCTAGATTTCCCCTTGTTTTGTCAGTTATTGCTTGCTATCAGTTTCCCTTATCCTGTCAGTTATTTCTGCTAAACACTATGGGTATCTTCAAAATAGGTTACAAAATGCCATGGTTATTTAAATTAAAAATTGGATAAATATCTATTTAAACAAAAAGGGGGGGAATAATAAAGGAACTGCCCCCGATGCCAAGAATGGCCATCGCCATGGCTCTGTTCACCATAAATTTTTAAAATTTGGATGATAATGGCCAAAATGCTACAACACGACATTGTTCGGATCCGCAGCGGCCCAAAGATTTGGTTAAGTGGAAAGATGTGCTTTCTAATGAATGGAAAGGCCCGGATCCCATCTTATTGAGATCCAGGGGAGCTGTTTGTGTCTTCCCACAGGATCAAGAAAGCCCATTCTGGCTGCCAGAGCGATTGACCCGAACAGTGAAGAGTGATCCACAACACACGGATTCGCCTGAGGACCTGGCTGCTGTTCCTCCTGCCATTTTGCGGATGGATGACAGAACACCGATGGAGGACACTCTCAGCCTTCCTGAAGCTGTTACCAGTCAACCATAGGATGGCGGTGTCTCCCCGATTTTTTACAACCAATAAGACTCTGGGCCCCCTCCCTACCGTCCTAGAGATGATTTATAAGCTTGGCCGTAGGACTCCTGTCCTGGGCCGTATCCCTCATTCCCCTACTTCAAAGAATGGGTGGGGGTGGAAATGTTTTGGAACAGTCCTATGCTATGGATTAGTGTTTCTCCTCTGGATGGTCTGCTGACTCAAATCCCAAAATCGTAGGGACAAAGTGGTTATTGCACAAGCGCTGGCTGCCCTGGAACAGGGGCCTCTACTGATATGTGGCTATCTATGTTAAAGCAGTAAGGTTTAAGCCAACCAGCTCCTGCACCCCTAGGACTGTGGTCCATTACACAGGGTGGAGTGCTTGGCTTAGCTAGCCCTGAAGGTTGTCGAGCTGAAGAGCATCGCACAGAGAATGGCCCTCTCTGAGAGATAAGTCGCTCTGCTTAAGGGTTTCCTGCCGTATATTCCCTTTCCCAGAAAATTGGCAGAGGGCAGGCTGGATAGGTTCCAGGTGTCATGAGCCTAGGGACAGATTCCGTGCAAGCCCATTTTAATGTTTTCATTTTGGGAAGTGCGACCTCTATCTTTACCTTCCTAGGGAGTTGCCTTTCTGCAAAGAAGTAAAATTAGGGGGAGATGTAGAAGGCCGCAGCCACATTCTCCATTATCAAGATGGCGCTGACATCCGGCTTCACCACCAGGTAAACGCACATGTGCTCGGTAATTTCCCACTGAGTCCCCGCCTACTCCCGAGGCATCACCTGGGACTGGGAACAATGGACCTATCCAAGAGTGACACGTCCAAAGCAGGGTCTGTTTCCTATATAAGGGATGGGTTCCATCTTATCTGGGTCTCCGCCATGTTGGCTGATGCCCGCTCTCCCAAGGGGCATTAAAGCTTTACTGCAGAAGTATCCTATGTGTACCGCGTGGTTCTTGCTGGCGAGACGGTAGCGCGGGACAGGGGAAATTTCATTGACTGGGGAATTCTCTGAAAGGGTTTATTTGAGCCACAGATCTTTCCTCTCTTCTTTGGCCTCCTAGCACCCATGAGGTGATCAAGTGTCTTCACACTGAACTGCCACCATGATGTCCTACCTTGACATAAAATCCTTGCACTCAAATAGACCTTTCCTCCTGAAGAGTGGAATATCTAGGGTCTGCTGTTGGCACAAGGGCAGAGAGCTAACAGGGGACTAGGAGTTATATGACATAATGTAGACTTTTCACGAGACTAGGTGCCTGCAAATGCTCCTTCTGTGTTGTTTTAAGGCTTTGTTTTGTTCTCATCTATTGTCTGAAAATGGTTCTGCTATATGCAGCCCATGCCGACTTACAACTTGTGGTCTCCCTCCCTCTCTCTCATAAGAGCTAGGATCACAGAGATACCTACTATGCCTTGCAATAAATTATTTCTTAATAGTTACTTCTGCTCTTTGAATAATTGTTTTTTTAAAAGCAATTTCTCTATTTCATTTTGCCGTGAGGCATCGGGTTCGCCATGATTAAGGTGTAAATGGCTTACAGCAGGGAAAACAGAGGCAGAAACAAATAATTGTAACCAAATGGCTAAAAGCAGAAAGAAATTAATTATCTATCATTTTCTTTTAAGTGTCTACTCTTAATGACTTAATGACTGGTAAAGTGATAAATAGCACATAAACATGTAGTTAAAATTCATCGAAGAAGGAATAAATATTGTAGCATGAGTCCAGGTGCCCATGTCAAGACCTCTCCAGAAAGGTCTCGTAATAACCCTAACTAGAGGAGCTGGGTTAGCTAAACTCCCAGATCTCTGCAAGTGGAATTTCCATGAATACAGGACACCTTTGGGTATCCTGAGGATACGGATCCCACACACATGCTCCAAGGCAGTTATGATGGCACGTGTGAGAAATCCAATCCATGCTCAGAAGCAGTCCTAACCACCTCAGTTACAGCTGGAAGGTTCCCTGGTTTGATGTGCGTTGCAAAGATAATCTACTTTTTAAGTCACGCTAACCCTATAGTAAAGCAATTTAAAGACTCCCAGAGATAAAGCTCATGATACAAGGCAACTGCTTTCTACGCAATTGTGTTTTAGTTCTAAAAACAAAAGAGGAAGTCAAAAATAAAATTATGACTTGGATATTAAGAATGCCACTTACTATAAACTTCACCTATAAAACTTCACTTATAAATAAACCTATAGGTAGAACCAGGAAAAAGTAAGAACAAAGAATTTATGAATGAGGGATGGAAAAACGATATAGACTTTACTGCCTATGTTGTGTGACTATATCAATGATTCAGAGAGCAAACAAAGTATTTATGAATGAGGGATGGAATAGATGATATAGACTTTACTGCCAACGTTGTGTGATTATACCAACACTTGTTCCCTCTGTGCAGTTCACAGAGGATATATATATATATATATATATATATATATATATATATATATATATATATATATCACAGTTTAGGTAAGCTCCTCCACCTCACCTCTGTCATCTTAATTTTCACACTCGCTCACTAGCTGATTACCCCATGAAGCACCTTGAACATAGATGCATCTTGTAAGTATGTTATGAACTGAAAGGACGACAGCTATGCACTGAAACCTTTGTGTGGTTACACAGAAGGCAACTCTCTTTAGACTCATGGAGCAGTATTTCAGGCAGCAAGTCTTCCAGACCATTTATCTCTGCAAACTTCCTTGCCCAGTACCCTTCCTGAACAAACCATTGTCACTCTAGATATGATCAGATCCTCTCTCTTCCAGCAAGGGTCTTCAGGTGAGAACAAGAGAGATCAACTCAGAAAAAAAAAATATGTGTTTGGTTACTTCTACAGATGTTAATGTATATGATGAAATTTCTTATTTAAATGATCATTATATCGCTGTAAATGAATGGGAGTTGTGGCTTCTCTTCAAGAATTTAGAGGAACTATGGAGCCAGAGGAGTAGTTCAGAGCTCTTGACCAGTAAGGCCCAAGGTTCGATTCCTCAGCATCAAAAACAACTAATAAGCAACAATAAAAAGAAATGTCTACCATATACTATCAATTACTAAAATAAGCAGACTTTTTTACATTCTAGTATATATTAAATATATTGGGTATGGATTAAATAAGATTCACCCTGTAGATGAACACTTTCCTATTTCCATTTCTGTCCTTTGAATGATTAAAGACATGCAAAAGTAAAACCAGAACTTGCATCCTTTTCAGATGCAAAACTGCACACACAACTCTCTGCATTTTGCTACTTGCTATTAAACGCCAGAGCATAATATTTTTATAAATGTAAAAGAAACAAAAGAGAAGAGAAGAAAGATAATAAAAAGAAAAATGCAAACTTAATATTAACCCATGCGTAAGTCGGCTCTGGAAGCCAGAATGGACCCAGAGTCCTTTGCACAAGGACAACCCAAGAACCTAGGTGTAAAACTCTTTAAGCCTGGATAGCAGGAGGAGAGAGATCTGCAGCCTCTGCCAGTCTTTCTCTTTGCAAAGACTAGTCCAGAAAACTAAAAATACTGTACACACTAATATTGGATACTGACTTTCTAAAAGTAAAAACAGGGGGAGTTGTTGACTCTACTTTAATTATCCTTGCTGATAAAATATACTCTAACATCCACAGCTTTGTAGAAACCCACTGCACAGGGTGGGTGAGTGGCTGGGATATATAAACAGCAAGAACAGACTGGATTCTATTTCATTCTATGGTTCTATTCAGGGCCACCCTAGGCATGTAAGTCAGCAACTGGTTATGCTACTGGGTGGTGATGAAACCTTCAGGAGGCAGAGAAGTTCTGGAGGCATGGCTGGAGGACCTTGTCCCTTTATCAGGCAAATAGGTTAGGTCCTAGAAGCCCTTGAAAGAGCTGCTTCCTGTCTCTTCCTTCTCAGCTGCAAAGAGGCCAACGTCTGTCCCTGTCAAGTCACTACGTGACTCCAACCATCCCTTTCTGTCCCACTCAATGCCAAAAAGGAACGGCTCAGTGATTATGAACTGAGACCTCCAAATTCATTCCTCCTTTTAAGTGAATTATCTCAAGCATTTCGTTGGCTTAACTGGAGGCTGATTAACATAGCTCAGATGCACTAACCACAAGACTCCCCTGGTCACATTACCTATCTATGCACACAGGGCCATGTCCTGTTACCTTGCACTGCTGGGGGAAGTATGTGATAGGCAGTTCCTCGTTCACTTAGCAAAGTGGATGCTTAGCCAAAGTATTTCCACTCCTTGGGGTGCCCAACCTTGTGAGCAATCCCACATAGAGGTATTATAGCTGTACCCCCTCCTAATCTCCAGCGGGAATAACTATCCAATATCTATCTCTGCTATAAAATTATTCTTCTGAAGATACATATACTGGCAAATAGGGAGGATTGCCGCTATGCTGATGAAAAAGTCAACCCAAGATAAAGAAGCAGAGAGCCATACCCTTAGCTAAGTTGTATCAAAGGGTGTCAATCTTCCAAATCCACAGAAATTAGGAATCAGATGAGTGACAAGAAGGCCTATAATAAAAACTAAGCTAGACAATCCCTAGTGACCAGGATACCTCATTAGCAGAAGCTAAAGCAAGGGTTCTGGATAAAGGATTCACGTGCGAATCCCCCAGGGGGCAGTTTAAATACACCAGGGGCTAAGCCCCACCTTTCCCCAGGATTGTGATTAATTGGTCTGGGCACTGAGCCCAGAGAATTCTATTTCATTAAAAGCTCTCCCAGTGGTGCTAATGTGCAGTTGAGGCCAAGAACCACAGATCTAAACATTTTAAAATCCCAGCGGTAAAAATGAACAACAAACACCCGCGATCTCAAGGAAAAACCATTTATCTTTAGGAGGTAAAAAGGTGCCACAGGCTGATAGGAGAAAAACTGCCTGACTCTAGAAAAAGAAAATGGGAGCACTGATGAGTTTGGAAACTTCAAAATATCCTTAGCATCATGGCAAGATATCTCTTAAAATACACCAACCTAGACGTTAGCAGGGTCACAGTTAGCGGTACCATCACCACCTGCCCACCAGGAAGTGAAGTCTGGAGTAGACTCTCCGGGAGGATGTGAATACTTCCAGATGTTGTCAGCCCAAGTAGAACAAGCCCTTCTCACTCAGAGTAAATCCAAAGGACTGATTCTCTGAGAATTCTACGTCCTTCACTGCTGGACCCCAGCTGCCTCACGGGGATCAGATGTGCCACAGTTGTCACCATCGTATAGCCCTACACCAAACTACACCGTTGTTTTAAGGGCAGCACACTGTTCCTACCTGTGCAACTCCAGAATCTCTGACAGGAGGCCACTTAAGGCACAGGATTGTGCAGTCCACAGTACTAGGCCATGAACTAGGCCAGGGTGGGTTCATGAACATGATTCATAGCCTTCGTCTTTCCCAAATACATGAAAATCTACTTGGATGCCCATGCTCAGCTGGCTCACAGAACACTGGACAGCAGCAATAGGAGCTAACAAAGGTTACCAGCTATGTGCCAAGCACGGTTCAAAAGACTCCAAGATACAGGGCACCTACCATCTTCGTAACAATCCTAGGACTGCCATAACTAACCTCACTTTACAGATTCGAATATACAGGAGACCCACATTTTCATAGTGAAAGACTCCCGTGGGCGTCTTCCTCCGGGAGAGATCCCATGCCCAAAGATCAGTCGAAAACACGCAGCCGGATGCAAACAGCAAGAGGTTTATTGGATACGCAGGTACCTGGGGCGACAAAGTCTCTTGGAGGACTTGCGCGCCCGCAGGTTGGGGGTGAGGGGTTTTTATAGGAGAGCAAAAAGCGAGGTTTACAGAAGCAAGATGCGGGGTGGTAAATTCTTAACCTAAATAACAATGAGAGGACTACTCAGCGGTTTACTGCTCCTCTTATCCTGTCCCCCTTTCCTGGCTGGCGACCAGATGTCTGATTGCACAGCCCCTGACTCGTGATGAGCCCCGCTTTATACGTGACTCAGGCCTCGCAATCCTCTCTTTCTTTTTTTCTATGGCCAGTCCATAAATCCCCTGTCTTGCAGCCAGATAAGGCTGTCCTTGCTCTAACCTCAGGTATCTTTGCTCAGCATTCCAGAGGCCCTGAATTAAGCTTGTTATCTGCTCAGCATTCCGGAGGTCCTGAACTGAGCTTGTTATCTGCTCAGCATTCCGGAGGTCCTGAGCTGAGCTTGTTATCTGTGAACCTTTGCAAAACGGTATAACTGTGGTTAAAACGAGTTGGAGTCCTTCAATAGCAATGCTAGGACTGTCATTATCTGTAGGTACCAAGGTCTTTTTCCCTTCTCCTTGGCGATTCGTGGGGCCGTGGGACCTCCGGCTACCTGGAGATTCTGCACTAGCACTGGCTTGAGGGGATAGCTTAGGAAGAATTTGGCTCTCTCTTTGTTATGGTGATTCCACCTGTAATCAAGGTTCTAGCAGTGGGCCCATAGCCTGCCCCTCCCAGCAGATTCTGCCTGAGGTGCCGGGGCCTGTAATCTCCTTCTCCTGCTCCTGATGGGAGGAGGCCTTGCCCTTTTGATCCCCCTTGCCTACTGGTATAAATACCCGACTTGAGTTTAATAAAGTTGCCATTTACTCTTGGTAAGTGAACAAGGTCTCTTTTGTGTGTGTCTGTTTTAAACCCTCAGGACAATCGTCCATTTTCGTGGGCCCGAGTTCGGGAAAGTGCGCGCCTCGATCGGGTGTGGGTATCCACAGGAAGGCAGGGTCCTACAATTATCAACCTTACTTTACATATCTGAATATATAGGATACTTTCCTTCTTCACAGCCATCCTAGGACTGCCATGAACAACCTCACTTTCCAGATCTGAAACACTAAGGAGAACCATAGCTAGGAAGGGGTAAAAGATACAAACAAAATCCAGGCAGTCTGGTCCCTAGATGTACTTACTATGAGCCAACCTATAATAAATTTTTATTAATTACTTAGTAATTAGTCATGCTGAACTCATTAAAAATTGCATTCATTTACTTCAACTTCAGGTTTAAAGAATTCCAAGGATTTTTTTTTCCCCGAAAGCAAGATTCACTCACACCTGTGCACCTAAAACCCTGAAACAAAGACAGAAAGTGGGGAGCGGCGAGGACTCTGAATCATCCTCTGCACACTGTGTGACAGTCTCCTGCATCGGGCCGGGTAACTGCAAGCCAGCAGGAACCAGGCAGCTAGCCACAAAGGAGACCACATTATTCCATCAGCACCTCTCTTGACTAAACTGGAAGCTCCTGAAGTTATTGCCATAGCACTGCCAGCCCCCAGTTCAAAGAAGCTTTGTTTCTTCGACACAGGGTCTCCCTCCGCAGCCCAAGCAGGCCTCAAATTGGCAATCTCCTGCTTCAGCCTCCAGAAATGTCTCTTTAAATTACATAGGAAATGATAGAAATAACAATTTTTTTCTGAAAACAAAAATCATTGGGAGCAAAACAAAGTTACACAGGACAGACATGATCGATCAAAAGCTGTTTTTAATGTGTATTCTATTTTGCAACCTGAGGCTAGCGAAATTCTCCCCCAGCCTCAGCCTTTCAGAGGGAATTGCACACGGAGCTACATTGTACGTTCACAATCTAATTCTTTTCCCCTTTCCTCTTTTGTCCTTCCACCACTCAAACAATGTGGAAAAGTGGTCGTGATCACGTGCAATAGAACTCCATACTATATACGTCCATACATACTGTTAAGTCAGGAGTGTAACCCTGGCCTGGGAGTTGCATTGGTCTGGACTCCAAATCCCAGCATGCCAAGTCCTGACCCCACCCTGTGGGAGGGTCAGGACCACTCCCACAGGGTATTTAAGTGGGCTCCCAGTGGAGGAAGGCATGGTTCCTGGTGTGCATGTGCTCCTTGTTTTCCTGTCTCCCTGCCAAGCGCTTGGCCACCCGAGAGTGCTGTATTTAATAAAACAATGGGCATTTTAATTTGGTTTAATCTGACCTAATTGGATTTCTTTGCGCTGGCAGAGCGGCTCGTCTTAGTATTTTTTCCTAACACACACACACACACACACACACACACACACACACACACGTAAATATATTTAATGTATATTTATATATATAAATATATAAATAATATATTTTTAATATTTAATGTATTATTTAATTCTTAATATATTATTTATTTATTATTATAATATTATTATATATTATTTATATTATATTATATTTTTAATATATTATTTAATTTTTAATATTTAATATATTATTAATATATATAAGTAAATATATTTTATATATATGTATATATACACATAAAATAGAAGTCAAGCTGTAACAGAAAACCATCATAGCTAAAGGATATTGTAGTATATTTTCGAACTGATCTGTGTGTAAGTATTTTTGCAGCTCTTGAAGACCTTCCTTCAGCTAAGAAAAGGGGTCACAGTCCACCTGAAGAAATAAAAAGCACTCAGATGACAGCTGCTTGGCCCATTACCCTACTGACCCGGAGAGCATAAAGGCGTGCAGTTCAAGCAACAACTCCACATGTTTCCCAAACTCATTTTGTCAAAACCACACCTTTCTTCACTGGGGCAGCAGGAAATGTGCCAGGGAAGCAAGAACACAGCCATGAGAGGCTCCCACACAGAAAAATGAAATTCATTTGAGCAAAAACTTCCAATGCATACTGATTTCAACACCTACGGAAATGTTTTCTTAGGTTTAGCCAGGTAGGAGCCCAGAGGTCACTTCACTATGGCTATGGTAGAAGGGTCCAGACTACATCTGAAGTTGCCAGTAGAACTGGGAGTGTTAGACCCCAGCGTCTGTGTTGAGTGATATATGGTACTTTGCAGGTAGCTCCCAACAGTCCTGTAGCTCCCAGGTCACTACAGGACAGGTTAAGCGAGTCAGGAACTAAGCTTGGAGACTTAAAAACACATAGGCACACAAATAGAGAGAGACAGGGAGACAAAGATACGGGTCACTTTTGATACAAGAGTGCCAACTTTATTGAGCTCAGGGGAAGCTTTATATGGGGATCCTTAACTGATAGACACACCCCAGCTCTCTGGCTCTTTCATCTGCAGGCAGAGAACCCACTCCCCTGCCATCAGAATCTCCTGCTCAGAGCAGCTGCAGCCGGCTCCAAGCAGAGGAAAACAAGTTGTTTTGCTCAGAGAAGCTGCAAACACAGGAAAAGCAAGCAGATCACAGGGAATTCAGGGTCCAGGGGGCCACAGCCCCCAATAGCTCCCAACAGTTGTCTGCACAGTACTGTATTGCAGGCATGGAAGATGAAAGTGTGATAAGGGTATAGTGGCTTCTACCAGGTTTCCCCAAAGCCCCCAAGGTCGGTTCCTGTGTGGCAGCAAGTTCCCTGCAGGGAGAGGCCGCTGTATTAAGCTGAGAAGGAAGAGCCTAAATTGCAGTGGAGGCCCGGGCAATGGGAGATCATAGAAACAGGAGTCTTCATAGTGAAAAATGGCAGGTACAGATAGCCCAAGAGTGACCACATATGACACAGGCCCCAGCGGTGAAGATACTGAAGGCAAGTGAAACTCAGAAGGTCTAGCACAAGTTGCAGATGTTAACATGGTTCTATAAGACTAGGTACTCGACCTGCTGAGTCAGTCATTCTTAGATCTCTATTTCTCAGTCCTCCCATTTGGAACAGGAAGCTTTTACTCTGTATCACTGCATGTTAGAAGTATGGAACTGTTTCGTTGCTGTTGTTTTTTAAGGGGGAGTCCAAAGTTAGATTTTCCAGAATCTTAAACTTCAACTGCCTTTTGAACAATTGGGACTCTAAAACTATAGGGACTTTTAAAGTTAGACTGAGGTTTCACCGGACCCCTCCCTGCCCCCACTGCCCTGCACTTTTGTCTCCTGGGCCCTGGGAAGACCAGCTATCCCTGTAGCAGTGCTGAGAAGTTCTACCTGGAGAGGTGAGTGGGTGCTAGCCTGGGCAGCCAGCCCTGGAAGAGAACACAGCCCCTCCCCCCTCAGCTTCTGCGGCAGGGTCTTCCATGTTTCACCAGACCCCTCCCTGCCCCCACTGCCGCTGCACTCTTGTCTCCTGGGCCCTGGGAAGGCCAGCTATCCCAGCTGCAGTGCTGAGGAGCTCTATCCAGAGAGTGCTGAGGAGTTCTATCCAGAGAGTGCAGAGGAGTTTCATCCAGAAAGGTGGAGATGGGCAGGCGCCAATGCAAGAATTCCGCCAACAACCTGAAAGGTAACATGACATCTCCAGAATCCAGGGAGCATGAAATGAGAAGAACTGAACACCCTACTCCAGAAGAAATAGAAGAAATCGACTCTAAGCGGATCTATATGAAAATAATAGAGGAACTTAAACAGGAGGTGAAAATCTGCCGTAAAGAAACGGAAGATAAGTATAACAAAAAGATTGAGGAAATGAGTAAAGAAATGGAAGAGAAATATACCAAAAAGTTTGAAGAAATGAGTAAATCCGTAAATGAAATTCTGGGAAACCAAGAAAAAACAATCAAACAGGTAATGGAAACAGTTCAAGAGTTGAAAACTGAAATGGAGTCAGTGAAGAAATCACAAACCGAGGGCCGGCTGGCTATGGAAAATCTAGGTAAACGAACAGAGACTTCAGAAACAAGCATAACCAACAGAATACAAGAGATAGAAGAAAGAATCTCAGACTCTGAGGACACAATAGAGAAATCAAATGCTCTGACCAAAGAAAACAGCAAATCCAATAAATTCTCATCACAAAATATTCAGGAATTGTGGGACACAATAAAAAAACCAAATCTAAGAATAATAGGGATTGAAGAAGGAGAAGAACGGCAGATCAAAGGCCCAGAAAATATATTCAACAAAATTATAGAAGAAAACTTTCCCAATCTAAAGAACGATATTCCTATGAAGGTTCAAGAAGCTTACAGAACACCGAATAGACTGGATCAGAAAAAAATATTCCCTTGTCATATAATAATCAAAACACAAAACATACAGATTAAAGAAAGAATATTAAGAGCTGCAAAGGGAAAAGGTCAAGTAACTTATAAAGGTAAACCTATCAGGCTTACACCGGACTTCTCTATGGAAACCATGAAAACCAGAAGATCCTGGATAGAGGTACTGCAGAAACTAAGAGACCATGGATGCAAGCCCAGACTACTATAGCCAGCCAAGCTATCATTCACTATCAATGGAGAAAACAAAATATTCCAGGATAAAAATAAATTTAAACAATTCGTAGCCACAAATCCAGCCTTACAGAAACTAATAGAAGGAAAATCGCAACCCAAGGAATCCAACATTGCCATCACTGCCTACAATAACCCAGACATCTAGCGACCCTTCACAACCACAACTCAAAGAAGAGAAACACACAAACTCTACTACACACACACACACACACACACACACACACACACACAAAAGTAATAACCGGAATCAACAACCACTGGTCATTAATATCACTTAATATTAATGGACTCAACTCACCTATAAAAAGGCGCAGACTAAGAGATTGGATATGAAAACAGGATCCAACATTCTGCTGTTTACAAGAAACACACCTCAAACACAAAGATAGACATCTACTCAGAGTAAAGGGTTGGGAAAAGGTTTTCAAAGCAAACGGACCTAAGAAACAAGCTGGTGTGGCCATTCTAATATCTAACAAAATTGACTTCAAACTAAAATCAATCAGAAGAGATGGAGATGGACATTTCATACTCATAACAGGAACAATTCATCAGGAGGAAGTCTCAATCCTGAATATGTATGCCCCTAATATAAAAGCACCCACTTATGTAAAAGAAAAACTTTTAGAACTCAAGGCAGTCATCAAACCACACACACTAATAGTAGGAGACTTCAACACACCTCTCTCACCAAAGAACAGGTCAATCAAACAGAAACTCAACAGAGAAATAAGAGAATTACTAGAGGTAATGAATCAAATGGACTTAACAGATATCTATAGAACATTCCACCCAAATAGAAAAGAATATACCTTCTTCTCTGCAGCTCATGGAACCTTCTTGAAAATTGACCACATACTCGGTAACAAAGCAAACTTCCACAGATACACAAAAATTTTAATAACCACCTGTGTCTTGTCGGATCACCACGGTATAAAATTAGAATTCAATAACAATTCAAACACCAGAAAGCCTACAAACGCGTGGAAGTTGAACAGTCAACTACTGAATCATCCTTGGGTCAAGGAAGAAATAAAGAAAGAAATTAAAGTCTTCCTTGAATTTAATGAAAATAAATACACAACATACTCAAACCTATGGGACAAAATGAAAGCAGTGCTAAGAGGAAAGTTCATAGCACTAAGTGCCCATTTAAAGAAAACGGAGAAAGCACATATTGGAGTCTTAACAGCACACCTGAAAACTCTGAAAAAAAGAGAAGCAGACTCTCCCAGGAGGAGTAGAAGACTGGAAATAATCTAACTGAGGGCTGAAATCAACAAAATAGAAACACAGAAAACAATCCAAAAAATCAACGAAACAAAAAGTTGGTTCTTGGAGAAAATCAACAAGATTGACAAACCCCTAGCCAAACTAATCAAAAGGCAGAGAGAGAACACTCAAATTAATAAGATCAGAAATGAAAAGGGGGACATAACAACAGACACAGAGGAAATTCAGAGAATCATTAGATCTTACTACGAAAGTTTATATGCCACAAAGTTGGAAAATGTACAAGAAATGGATTGGTTTTTAGATAAATACCATTTACCAAAGTTAAATCAAGACCAGGTGAACAATCTAAATAGACCTGTTAGTCACGAAGAATTAGAAGCTGTTATCAAAAACCTCCCGACCAAAAAAAGCCCAGGGTCAGATGGTTTCAATGCAGAATTCTACCAGAACTTCCAAGAAGAGCTGATACCTATACTCCTTAAGGTACTTCACAATATAGAAACAGAAGAGTCATTGCCAAACTCTTTTTATGAAGCTACAGTTACCCTGATACCAAAACCACATAAAGACACAACCAAGAAAGAGAATTACAGGTCAATCTCACTCATGAACATTGACGCAAAAATTCTCAACAAAATCCTGGCAAACCGATTTCAAGAACACATTAGAAAAATTATCCATTATGATCAAGTAGGCTTCATTCCAGAGATGCAGGGCTGGTTCAACATACGCAAATCTATCAATGTAATCCATCATATAAATAAACTGAAAGAAAAAAACCATATGATCATTTCATTAGATGCTGAAAAAGCATTTGACAAAATCCAACATCCCTTTATGATAAAGGTGTTGAAGAGATTGGGGATACAAGGATCATACCTAAATATAATAAAAGCTATTTACAGCAAACCAACAGCTAACATCAAACTGAACGGAGAGAAACTCAAAGCCATTCCATTGAAATCAGGAACAAGACAAGGCTGTCCACTCTCCCCATATCTCTTCAATATAGGGCTAGAAGTTCTAGCAATAGCAATACGACAACATAAGGGGATCAAGGGGATTCAAATTGGAAAAGAAGAAGTTAAACTCTCGTTATTTGCAGACGATATGATAGTATACATGAGCGACCCCAAAAACTCTACCAAAGAACTCCTACAGCTGATAAACACCTTTAGTAATGTGGCAGGATACAAGATCAACTCCAAAAAATCAGTTGCCCTCCTATACACAAAGGATAAAGAAGCAGGGAGGGAAATCAGAGAAACTTCACCTTTCACGGTAGTCACAAATAGCATAAGATATCTTGGTATAACTCTGATCAAGGAAGTGAAAGACCTATTTGACAAGAACTTTAAGTCTTTGAAGAAAGAAATTGAAGAGGATACCAGAAAATGGAAAGATCTCCCTTGCTCTTGGATTGGGAGGATCAACATAGTAAAAATGGCAATTCTACCAAAAACAATCTATAGATTCAATGCAATCCCCATCAAAATCCCATCAAAATTCTTCACAGACCTTGAGAGAACAATAATCAAGTTTATATGGAAAAACAAAAAACCCAGGATAGCCAAAACAATCTTATACAATAAAGGAACTTCTGGAGGTATAACCATCCCTGACTTTAAACTCTATTACACAGCTACAGTATTGAAAACAGCTTGGTACTGGCATAAGAACAGAGAAGTTGACCTATGGAATCGAATAGAAGACCCAGATATTAACCCACAAACCTATGAACACTTGATTTTCGACAAGGGCTAAAGGTATGCAATGGAAGAAGGAAAGCATCTTTAACAAATGGTGCTGGCATAACTGGATGTCAACCTGTAGAAGAATGAAAGTAGATCCATATCTATCACCATGCACAAAAATCAAGTCCAAATGGGTTAAAGACCTCAACATTAATCGGACCACTTTGAACAAGATAGAAGAGAAAGTGGGAAATAGTCTACAAGATATAGGCATAGGAGGCCACTTCCTAAGTAGAACCCCAGTAGCACAGACAATAAGAGAATCAATTAATAAATGGGACCTCCTGAAACCGAGAAGCTTCTGTAAAGCAAAGGACACCGTCAGTAAGACAAAAGGGCTGCCTTTTGACTGGGAGAAGATCTTTACCAACCCCTCATCAGATAAATGCCTGATCTCCAAAATATACAAAGAACTCAAGAAACTAGACACTAAAACTCTAATTAACCCAATTAAAAAAATAGGGTGCTGATCTGAACAGAGAATTCTTAACAGAAGAACTTCGAATGGCCAAAAGACACTTAAGGTCATGCTCAACATCCTTAGCGATCAGGGAAATGCAAATCAAAACAACTATGAGATATCATTTTACATCGGTCAGATTAGTTAAAGTCAAAAACACCAATGATAACCTATGTTGGAGAGGATGTGGAGAGAGGGGAACTCTCATTCATTGTTGGTGGGAATGCAAACTTGTGCAGCCTCTATGGAAATCAGTGTGGCAGTTTCTCAGGAAACTGGGAGTCAACCTCCCTCAAGACCCAGCAATTTCACTCTCGGGAATATACCCAAGAGATGCCCTATCATACCACAAAAGCATTTGTTCAACATGTTCATAGCAGCACTATTTGTAATAGCCCGAACCTGGAAACAGCCTAGGTGCCCCTCAATAGAAGAATGGTTAAAAAAGGTGTGGAACATATATACATTAGAGTTTTACTCAGCGGTAAAAAACAATGACATCTTGAATTTTGCATGCAAATGGATGAACATAGAAAACGCTTTACTGAGTGAGGTAAGCCAGTCCCAAAAAGAGGAATATGGTATGTATTCACTCATAAGTGGTTTCTAGCCATAATTAAAGGTCTTTGAGCCTATTATTTGTGATCCTAGAGAAGCTAAATAAGAAAGTGAACCTGAAGAAAATCATGTAGTTATCTGCCTGGAGATTGGAAATAGACAAGAGTGCCAGGTAACCTCGGGTGCATGGGGGGGTGGGGAGGTTGTTGCAAGGGGAGAGGGTTAGAGAGAAGGGAGTAGGGGAGGAATGGGGAAAGCTCGGGGGACTGGGATGGGGGGGAGGGAGGAAGGATGGATATGGGATCAGGGAAGTATATATCTCAACTAAGGGAGTCATTTTAGGGTTTAAAAGAGACTTGATTATAAAGGGGATCCCAGGTCCAAGGAGAGATCCCCAGATTGTTCTCTGGACAGAGGAGAGGGTGCCTGAACCAACCTTGGCCCACAACCATACTGATGAATATTTTGCATTTCACCATAGAACCCTCATCTGGCGATGGATGGAGATAGAGACAGAGACCCACATCGGAACACTGGACTTAACTCCCTAGGTCCAAACGAGAAGCAGAAGGAAAGAGAACGTGAGCAAAGAAGGCAAGACCAGAGGGAACCTTCATCTGACGATGGATGGTGATACAGATGGAGACCCACATTGGAGCACCAGACTGAGCCCCCCAAGGTCCAAATGAGGAGCAGAAGGAGGAAGAAAATGAAAAAGGAAATCAGCCCGCGAGGGGTGCCATCACCCACTGATACAAGGGGACTGATCTAATGAGAGTTCACCAAGGCCAGTTTGACTGGGACTGAACGAGCACGTGATCCAACCAGATTCTCTGAATGTGGCTGGCCCGGAGTCTTTCTGAAAAGCCATTGACAATGACACTGGGACTTGTTTCCTCTGCATATACTGGATTTCTGGGATCCAGTCTGTTTGGATGCTCACCTTCCTGGACCTGGAGAGGGGGGGAGGAGCTTGAACTACCCACAGGGTGGGAGACCCTGACTGCTCTTGGGGATGGAGAGGAAGGAGGAGAGGGAGTGGGGGGAGTGGGAGGGTGTTGGGAGGAGGGGCGGAAATGGAAACTTTTATAATTTAATAAACTTTGAATAAAAAAATAAAGTTAGACTGAATGTATTAGACATTTTGTGACAGGCTATAGAAGCCAAGGACAGAATCTTAGGGTTTAATATGAAATCTTCCACATGTCCACGCGTTTGAACTCTTAGTCCCCAGCTGGTGATGCTGGTGGGTGAGGAAGGGGGCACATGTGAGACTGGATTATGAGGCCCAGAAGACTGGCCTAACCCCAGATTCTCATATAAACTTCCCTCTGTTTCTCATCTGCAATTGCAGGATGCCAGACACAAGCTCCTGCTGCTGCAGCTGCAGACCCAATTGCCATGCCTCCCTTTCAGGGCACTGAGTGCTCAATCAAGCACTCTCCAAACCTCTGCTTACTTTCATTGCTGCAGAAAATCCTGATGGGATTTCGCAATTCTAAGATCCCTAGTGACAGTCTTTGAAAGTGTGTTTTGAGTGTAGTTAGGACGTAAAGAAGATTGTCTAATAATTTCCAGCACTGTTCATATAAAACTGGAAAAAATAATCAAGTAACAAAATTAGATTTGTAGTTATAACTGTTTCATTTCAATTTTGTGTTTATACCCATTTGCTGCTAATTAACCAATCAAGTCCATGCTAGATCAATCTGGATGGCTCGAATAAATTATAAGACTACTATAAATAATCAGACACTATCTATGCTTTATTCTCAAAACCTCCTTCATTTTGTGGGCTTCATGGTGCTGCCCATAACAATTCACACACTACCCCGGAGCCTGTATGTTTCCAAATTGGCAGGACTTCACAAATAACAGTAAACAAGCTTTTTTTCTTTTCGCTAAAAATAAAGAGTCTGTTAGAGTCAGTAGATTCTTTGAAATCTACTGAATGAAGATTTATGTTAGCTTAGAATGCTGCGCCAGGATTTTTTATGTTCTCTCTGAGTCAATACTCAGTGTTTATCTGACAAAAAAATAATCTTCTGAATGTATATGAAAGACCAAGAACTAGGCTCATCACCAAGCACAGCAAACAAATTTAATCAGAGATGGTGCAAGGCTACATAAATCTGAAAATAAACTTTCTGGTTAAAACAGAGTAGAGTAATTCCAGACCCCTGAAATCAATACCCAGGAATACTGTATGTGCAGCTCTGCATTCAGAGAAAGTTACTCAATGTTCCTGTGGCTGTGGACATTCATCTACTCCTCATATACTTTAGCAATAACTGTACAGATGATCTGTTTACTGAAAGTGCTCTAGCATAGACCAGCGGGAAAATAGCTACCCAATAACATTGCCAAAAAGATAACACTGGGTTTTAGTCACCTGATATATTATACAATACAGAAAGTTAATTGATGATGGGTTTTAAAATTTCTTTTATTATCTCATAACTCCATTTTAACAGTATGCCGTTGAAATAAGAAAATTGGGCAAGAGGAATGACTCATTGGTTAGGAATGCTTTCTGTTCTTCCAGAGGCCCCGAGCTTGGTTCCCACACCCATATCAGAAGGTTCACAGTTGCTCATAACTCCAGCTCCAAAGGATTCAACATCTTCTTCTGGCTTCCCATGCACAGACATGCACACATAAATAAAATTTCAGAATCAATACATTTTAAAATAAAAAAAACTGCCAAACTGAGATTTTGCTGCATTAACTTAACTCTCCCTTGCCACCAAAGACCATGTAGAAGATCATCACTGCTGACTGACACATGACAATCATGTTAACTAATCATGATGCAAAGACTGGGAAAGGGGCTGCATAAAGAAAACATCTCCACATGTCATACCTTGAATATTTCAATTTATTTCCTACTGATTTATGATCAGCAAATAAGCAATGCTTGTGCTACCTCAAGACCGATTCTGTGACCTCAAGACAGATTCTGTGTAAACTTATAAAACAAACACCACCAAGTAAACAAATAAATGCAATGAAGTGTGCTTGGTTTACAGGAAAAAAAATCCTAAAATCTTATATCAGTATTTGGTGACTCGGAAAATGTTACTTAGAGTCTTGTGGTTAGAGTGGACAGGCATACTCTGACAGAAACAGACTGACTCTGTTGAAATCAGCGAGGCATTCTGTACATGTTAGTTTCAAACTAACTGGCAAAATACATGAAGATTTACACCAAATTCATAGAATAGCATAGGGTAGTTTCTTTAACATCTAATGTTCCAGCTTTCTAACAAGCCTCTCTCTGCATGTGTGTGTCTGTGTCTGTCTCTTTCTCTCTGTGTGTGACAGAGAGAAATATTGATTGATTTCTCCAAGCCTCTGACAATCTTTCATGCAAAGTTTAAAACTAGAGATTATAGAAGTGTGGTGATGATAAATACCCCTTGTGTCATAGAGTCTATGTACCAAAAATTTTGAACAAAAATAAGACAATTTAATTGCATGCTGGGGCTTTTAAAAAGGACAAATATTGAAAAACTTCTTTCTATGGGGGCTGTTTGCATGAGAAAGTCAGACATTTGGCATGTGTCTATAATTCCAGGAACTTCAGAGGTGCAGGCAGGAGGATCATCCACTCAAAGGCTATCTCAGCTGCATAATAAGCTCCAGACCTTGTCTCAGAAAGACAAAAATAAAGCAAAGGAAAGGAATAGTGTGAGGGAACCAGTATGAGGCTCTTGGTAACATTTTCCCAGTACTGGGTATCAAAGCCATGCAAGGAACTCTGCATGAATTATCAGGAAATGAATGAACCCTGTCAACAGCAGAGCAGACAAGAACATTTCTACCACTCAAGAAACTTCCTTTGCACTCACTCTTTGCCGGCTGATCATCATAGCCAGGGCCAATGGCTGGTAAGATTTATGTGCCTGTCATTTAGTTTGCTTGCTGATGAACCTCACGTAGACCCATGGAGCACAAGCTACTTTTGTTCTGTCGTCTTTTAGGCAGCAAGTCTTATTCTTCCCTGACCTGGGCTGGAGTGGAAATGGGGAAAAGTGCCTATCCACAATCCCGCGGGAGAGAAACACTACTTTCAATCTTTTCTAGAACTTGCCAGTGACATGATCTGGCTGGTGGGCAAAGAGTCATGCTTACATGTATTTAGAAATGTAAAGAATTTTGTATTTTCCATTTTAGCTGGTGTGCGTTTTTGATAAAAGTGTGACCATAAAGTAACATGCCCATTCCAACTTGCTAAAGTTACTGCTTAGAAAATTTTAATGGTATTATAATATCCAGAGGAATGGCACCCGCTCTTTTATTCTTGGAATTAATAATGCAAGCTTTTGTGTTTTTTCTTAGCAAACTGAGTCATAACCACCTCATTAATTTTATTAATCTTTTCACAAATCAGCTCTACTGCCTTTCTATTATTATACCTTGGCTTGTTTTACTGTTCTAATCCTTACTTTTGAGTTTTCACAAAGTCAAAAAATATCTCCCCCTTCCCCAGCTCAACCTTCTCGTTCTCCTGTTCCTCCTCTGACAGGGTATCACTGTGGTCTGCACCTCATTGTGCAGAACTTGTAGCCTAGAACTAGTTAAGAGATCTTCCTAGCTCTGCTTCTCAGTGCTGGAATTAAATGTGTAAGCCATCAAATTCGCCATTATTCTAGTTTCTTTATGTGAAAGTTGGATCACGACTTTAAGCCCTTTATTTAAGATCATCAGTTAGAACTATGTGTTTTTATGTACTATAGCTATGTATGTTATATATTTTATTTTCCATTTAACTTTTTCCAGTTTTTCCTAGAATGTGTTTTAGTTACTTTTCTCTTGTTTGGATAAGACACCACGACAAAGGTAACTATAAAAATGTATTAAATTTGGGCTTATGACTTTAGAGGCTTAGAGTCCACAATGACAAAACAAAGTACGGCAGTGAGAACACTTCAGGTTGCACCTTGATTGAAGCAGGAGGCAGAAAGAGACACTGGGAATGATGTAAGTCTTTTGAAACCGCAAAGCTTGTCCCCAGTGACACACCTCCTCCAACAAGGCCACAACTTCTAATCCCTCCCCACAAGTTCCACCAACTAAAAACCTATAGTGGCCACTCCTATTCAAACCACCACAGATCTATAGGTTACTTAGAACATGGTGCTTCAATTTCTAAATATTTGGGACTTTCTTAACAATTTTATGTTTATTAATTTCTAATTTAATAATGTGAGCACACAGGCTCAAAATGTAATATAATTTCTTTATTTAAAACCTTATTAACATGGATTTTATACTCATCACCTGACCAATGTTTGCAAAGAAAGCCTGAGAGAAACTTGACAAATTATAAACATTGCTGGATGTGGCAGTCAAAAGTCAATCAAAAGACAAGGAACTTAATAGTGTTATAGTGTTTCTATAACACATTACCTAATTTGTTTAATTGTTCTATCATTTGGTAATAAAATATTTAAAAAATCTTAGAATAGGATCTAGATTTGCTTGTTTTCCCATGCTACTACTTTTTATTGAGATAAAGCACAGATTTTGCCATTTTGAAGTATGCATCTGTACACCATCACGCGCTTGCATGGTGTTAGGTAACCAGCACCCAGTCCCTTTTGATTTCCCTAGTTTGAAGCTTTCACCGTGTATTCCGTGTATTCCGCATTGTTATCACCACTGGTGCTCCTGGCTAATGGGCTCCTGATCAGTATGACCCACCCTAAGCTCTACTGACAGCACTGCAGCCTACTCCACGATTCCCACTGCACCCAGTGTTATTTCCATATTCCCATCTTTTTTGATTTTAATCTAAAGCACAAAACGCTTATCACTTAGGCAATGTCTATTTGTGTCCTCATTTGGGTATACAGTTATAGTTTTATACTTCTAGACCTACCTTTTAACATTTAATGTAAGGTACTTTGCTAAAGCTACATTTTAAGTGCACTGTTTGGCTATGTGCTTTCCATCCGCCCCATGTGTTATTTACACCTGCGCTTTTCCTACCTTACATTTCTATGGCCTATCAACCTATTTTAAGTATTCTATATTAATCCTCATAATGGTTTCTTAGCTGTTTCCTTTATTATATTCTAGTGATTGTTCTAAGAAAAAAGAATGAGTTATCTGTTGGTCCACCCAGCACTAATGTACAAACCACAAAAGCGTAATTCCATTCAATGTGCCTGCTTTGTTACTGTCATCTTACAATGGATGAGAAGGTACAGAATCTCCCATGCACCCCTACTCTCCTCACATGCTTCCTCCCCTCTTATCAACACCCTCACCAATGTGGCGCATTCATATGATGAATCAGTCAACTGTATGGAAATCGACAATACCCATAGTTCACTCTTGAAAGAATCTAGTCCATGAGTTTGAATCAATATATAGAAGTGTATCTACCGTGATGCTATTGTACAGCTAGTTTCATTCAAGATCCTCTATGCTCTGGCCATTAACAGATTTTTTTCACTCTGTCCATGGTGCAGAATGGTCTTCTTCAGGGAGATTTGTCTTCTACAAACCTCTCTCATCATTGCCAGCCTTCAGTTACTTTTTACTTGGGGAGACTCAGAGAGCTGAAGGTGGGAGTGGTTTTTATTAACAGGATTAGATTGATATAGAGGCTGAAGTTAATGCTTTCTGAAAATAACAGCAAGTACTGTTTAATATCATTTAAGAGTTTTTAAAGAATTTTCATAGCTATTCACTCACTCAGTCCATACAATAACACCACTGCTGAATTTACCAGCTATCTAAGGCTATGAGACCTTAGACTAATCAACTTACACCATGAAAGTGAGCCTTCCACTCTATTTCCTGGTACACTGGAATATCTTTATCTATCTTCTATGTCTTAATTCTACCAGTAGTATATTATAGTCATCTTAAGCATTCAGATTTGTAATCTTATCAAGCTATTAACCCATAATTAATATGTTTTCCAAATTAATTCTGGTTAAAATGGTAATTTAATGATTTTATGATAGAGCTTAACTCAAATTATATTATTTCATATATAGTCAGTAATTACTAATTATCACAAATTATAAGGACATTTCTTGAGCATGAATTTGTTTTCAGAAAGCATTACCATCCAAATGATATACAAATAACATTTTTTCAATTAACATTCAAATAACATCTCACTGATGAGGCTTTTAAAACTGGAAATAACATAGGAGTGATTCTGGAAGAGAGGAAAGCTCACTACTTCACCAATACAATCAGTTTCTTTGAAAAATTATGTAAGGAGACTCACATGCATTAAAATAGAAGAATAAAAATATATGCTAAAATTATCTGAGACTTGTAGATAAAATCAAACTTACAATGTTCTTAAAACAATGGCTAACTATTTAATTAAAAAAAACAAGATAGAGCTATGCCACCAATGGTTTCAAAGTTCTATTCACCACATTGCAGACTAGCCTCACATTGCCCCTACTAAATTCCAAGATGGCTGAAGCTCCTCCTTATCCCCTCCCTCATTGACCAGATGTGACTGGCTCTGACTGACAGAGATATATATATATATATAGTGCAAATGACATTTTCCCATCTGTGTAGACAATGCTTTCTCCAAGAGCTAAAGACCATCTAACAAACACCCCAACACCAGGCATGAGAAGCCCCTCTTTTGAAACTTTGGTCAAAGTCCTCTAAGAACCTCCCAAAACATTGTAAGCCACTGCTATTGGCCTCAGTCACCCCCAGTGGTGGAAGGTAAGTCTCTATTGTTGAAGACACCATGCACTTCCGACTTCAGACACAGGGCCCAGAAGATCCAAACTGGATCTGACCTGAAACCCTCCTCACTGAGGATTAGCTTTCACAGTATCAGAAGGTATCATGCAAGCTTCCAAAGGAGAAAAGCAACCAACAGTCCTAATCAGCCATGAGACATAGGAACAACAATAACCAGCATGGCACAATAATTCTGAAAATGCATTAGTGGCACACACACCTTGTTGGTAACCAACAGCTCTCCAACTGGACTTAAGACCCATTCAACAAGACGGAAAGTGTGCCTGATACTGGAAATCTAACATTGGCTTGATCCAGGGCTAGTGACATCACAATCTCAGAGGAGAACCTACAACTGCTACTTTACTGAACCAGCATTGTCCCTACTATATTCTAAACCCTGTCCTCAAACCTTCGGGTGAGTGTCATCCTCAGCCACTGTCAAGGAAACTTCTCTTTGCAAAAGATGAAGGAAAATCACTACAGAAAATCACAGCCAATCAAAGTACAGAGTTGTAAAGCCAGGTCCCAGCTGATAAACCGACAACCCAGTTCCTTCACACAAAGCTCAGGGATCATTGCTGAAGAAGGGGTGAGAAAAATTCTAAGAGCTGGAGGAGTGTGAGATTGTGTCTCCTGTGACCGTCAGAAACGACAAAGTCTCAGCAGCACAGACTCCTAAACCCGACTACTGGAGGACGACATCGAGAAACATGCTGAAGCAGATGGGGGAAAGGGCGTCAGGCTGCAACCGTGCATAAAGAACTACAGGCAACTCAGGAATGCTGAGTGGGAAAATAGTCTTCCCCAGGGAAGAGCACACCAATTAGTTACTCAATATTAAGTGGTCAGCTATGAAAATATATGTGCCAGTAACATATATACTGAGGAGGTTGTATTTATGTATTTAGTAATGTATACAAACACATATATGTAACAATTTATGAAAAAATGAGGCCATGAATTTGAAAGAGAACAAAGGAGGGTATACAGGAGGATTTTAGAGGAAGGGAAAAGAATGAAGAAGTGATATGAATATATTATCTCAATAATAAAAATAATGAAAATACAATTACAGTTCACCTATAATTTTTCAGTTTAAAAAAGATGCCTCCATATCCAGCTGATAACACTAGGTACTAGAAATTCAGCTGTTTTCTCTAGTATTTGTTTCCTTAGGTACCCACAACATAAGGTATGGTCAATTTCTCACATGTTTGGGGAGAAATTAAGCTCAGACGGATCACACACTTTGTTTCAGATCTGTAGGTAATGAATAAACAGTTGAAGGACCGATTTGGATTTGGGGCTAGGATTATGTACCTACAACAGTTACAGTCATCTTCCCTCTCTGGGGATTTTCTCTATCACCCTATGCTACACCCTCAGCCGCAAGCAAATACAGACCACAAAGCGTTTGTTTTCCTTTAGCTTCTTTTGTGACATAGTAACAGTGGCACTCACGCATCAGAACAGTAGAGAACTATGAAACTCATTTATGAAGTGCCTACTGTTTACCAAACACTGGATTAGATGCTAGGAATATGTTTTAGTTTCTATAATGATCTCACAAAGTTAACTGCTTTATTTTTTGCTTCCACATTTTGGGTAAGAAATTAAGCGCAAAGGGCCAGCATGATTTGTCCCAGGTCTGTAGGCAATAAAGGAGCAGTAGAAGACAGATTTGGATTTGGGTTGGATTTTATCGCCCACCATTAAGGGGTAATAAAAGGCTTGCCCCAGTGACACCAGCTTTTCAGAAGTCTCCCACACTCAAAAATATTTTACTGTATGATCCTCCTTGAGATCCTAACCACTACTGAAAAAATGTTAAGTGGTCAGCCTTTCGGTAGAAATGTGGCCTGAATATTATAGATATTATGTACTTCAATATATATCTATATTGGTCACAATAAAAGTTTACCAAAATGAAATAGGCGACTTAGAGTTGTATTTGTACATGTAAACATTGACTTGTAAGTTTCAAATCGAAGCTAAAAATACCAAATTAAAACAGGAGCAGCAACAAACTTCCTCTTTCTTTTCATCGACAGAGTAGAGAAGAAAGAACAAAGATTTTACAGCAATTTCCCAGCAATGTCAAAGCCTGTAGAGACCAACTCTTGCAAGAGAAAGCTAGGGAGCAGATCTTTATTCTAGTTGTGTATCTGGTTGAGTGAGCCTTGAGAGAGGCAGACCCTCACTGACTTCAAGGGACTTCTCAAAAAACTTTGTCACAATGTATCCTAAGCCATACAACTGTTTGTAAAGCAGTTCAGGTCTTCCTGTCCCCACCACACGGGAACCATCCCCTTGAGTTGCTTGAACGTCACAAACACTGTAGAAGCGAGGACCCAAGTCTCTCAGTCAATATTTTTACAGAACATTCTCACATAGTTCATGCTGAAAGAGTATTTGTTATAGTAAGCAAAGACACAAAGATAAGTTAAACAACACTGCATTGCCTGATGTGCCTTTAGTAACAATTTCCTGGAATGCTTAGACGAATCTGCTATTTCAAACACTATAAAGCAACAAATAAAAATCCTGCGCCCTCATCTTTAAGCTTTAACACAAATTTGTTTTTACAAATATGATTCAGATATTTAGCTCTAACATTTATCTTCATATTATCATTCTCAATTATTTGGATTCAAATTATGATCTAGGAATAATTTTATATTTTAATTTTACATAGATACCTTTTTATATTACTATGAGAATGCTTTTTCTTCCTCCCCAAAAATTACATCTGCAATTTATAAACAGCTACTCCTGTAACTCAAAACCCCCACGTATATCTGTTACATTATTAAATGTGTGAAAGACTAGACACAGTATGAGAAATATCACCAAAATGCTTTATAAAAGCCAGTCTTCTGCAATTATTAATGGGAGATTTCTTGTCTATCATGAAAATAAATATTACTTGACTACTTTCAATTTTGCTGAATGCCACCTACTTAGACATTAACTACAATGATTCAAGATATCTCAATTTTTCCAATGCCTCAGCATTGTAGTTTATCTGAATCCAAGGTAAGAACTATTTACCAACCTCCATCCATCCTTCTGCAGATAACTGAAGGCTCCATCAACCACACTTGCAAAAAACTGTCCTCCTGTGATGAAGAGAGTATTGATGGTGACCAATCGACCTCGCAAGTTGGGTGGAGAAACCTCAGCGATGTACACGGGCACTGTCATGGAAGCAAGGCCTGCAGGGAAGAACCAAAGCAACCATGAGACATCCAGGCAAGCTCAGCCGTCAATACACGTACCCATGCTGGATTAAAACACACACATTGATTCAAGCTTTCACTCCACTCTGGACTCCGGTTATTACATGCTCAAGATTTTGTTTGTGACTGACATGGGAGTACTGCATATAAGTAAAGAAGTATGTGAGGTTCCAATCTCCGAATACTGCTTTTCTATACTATTACTTAAAATAATTTATTTTTGGTTTATGTTATTTAGTGAGGTCTTATGTAGCTGGTCATGAAAGCAGTAGGTAAGTAAGAATGACTTTGAAATTCTGATCCTCCTGCCTCTACCTCCCAAATTCTTAGCTCACACTATCTTTCAAAGCCCACATACAGAAGCGTATGAACAGTCCTACAAGGACATTAATGGGATAAATATGGTTTACAATTTTACAGACTGTAGATATAAAATTATGTTCCAGAGAAATGATGCAATTGCTAAATTATTTTAGTCTATATGGAAATGTAATCAGACAACAGTGAGAATAAAATACTATTCAAGAATTTATAACAACCATTCGAAGTCTTTATTTAGAAGAGACATAGCAAATCTTTAAAATGATTTACTGATAAGAATGTTTTATTAAGTCAAGTCATGCAATTGCCCACTCGTATATTTCTGAGGCAGCTTAAAATGATGGAATGCTTAGGAATCTGCAGTTCTGAAACACAGATGATATTTTAATTGATTTTATTGAGCTATACATTATTCTCTGCTCCCCTGCCTTCCTCTTCCCTCCCCTTCAATCCTCTCCCATGGTCCCCATGCTCCCAATTACTCAGGAGATCTTGTCTTTTTCTACTTCCCATGTAGATTAGATCCATGTATGTCTCTCTCAGGGTCCTCATAGCTCTCTAGGTTCTCTGGAATGGGAAATTGTAGGCTGGTTTTCTTTGCTTTATGTCTAAAAGCCACTTATGAGAGAGTGTAATGGAGCTGGGGATGTGGTCAGTAAAGTGCTTAGGTTGAACATCAAAACTGCACAACAGACCCATGTAGAACTGTTTTTAAGGGACCGGTTTGTACTGAAGAAAGCACCCAGAAAACTGACACTTCCAGTCCAGGGGCCTTGCATTTCAGGGCCCCTGAATCTACCACCTTCCATATTCAGTGACAGTTGTATGCAGTCGCTGACAGTCATACGTGCACTTCTCAACCGACAACTGATTGTCCGTAGTGACAGAGATGGACCCCAGGGATTCATGCAGACTGGACATGACCACTAAGCCATCCCTCTCCTCAATTCATCAGCAGTTTCTATTTGTCCGTCATCAACATAAATCACATAGTTCTCTCTCACATAAGTACTGCAAACTAATTGATAGTACCCTGGAGCTCTATTCTCTCTCATTTTCTTCCTTCTCTAGACAGAGGCCCACTTCCACCCAGTGTTTTCAACTTCACTAAACTCCCTGATGATATCATAGCAGTCTGCAACCTTACCAATTTTACCTTTTGTTAAGTTTTAATTAGCCTTATACATCTTTGAGTCAGACAGCAAGAATAAATAGACAAACAACAACAAAAACCTGGAAAATTCACTGCATTGAAGCAAATATACAAGCAGTTAAGCTTTCCTGGTGCTCCTTGCTCCTTTAGTGTCTGCCACCATATGTAAAGACACCTATGGTTTAGAAGCTTTACAACATAAGCTAGAAGGAGTATTAAACTAAATCATCCCCATCTTAGTGTAGTATTAGTGTGGTGTAGGAGGTCCTTCTGTATTTGTGTTGATTTCATGATGGAGGAGGGTCATCTGTCTATGTGTTAATTTCATTGGTTAATAAAGAGACTGCCTTGACCTTTTTGATAGGCCAGCCCTTAGATGGGTGGAGTAGACAGAACAGAATTGTGGAAGAAAGAAAGCAGAGACAGAGAGCCGTCGCCATGAAGCTGCAGGGATAGACATGCTGAATCTTTCCTGGTAAGCCACGAGCTCATGGTGACATACAGATTATTAGAAATGGGTTGAATCAATATGTGAAAGTTAGCCAATAAGGGGCTAGAGACAATGGGCTAGGCAGTGTTTAAATGAATACAGTTTTCATGTAATTATTTTGGGTAAAGCTAGTCGGGTGGCGGGCGGGAACACGGCCCACCACTCCTTCTACAACAACTTTATTGGTTGAATAAAGAAGCTGCCTTGGCCTTTTGATAGGGCCAAGCACTTAGATAGGCGGGGAACACAGAACAGAATGCTGGGAGGAAGAAGGCAAGCAAAGAGCCGCCATGAAGTCGCTGGAGTCAGACATGCTGAATCTTTCCCGGTAAGCCACGACCTCGTGGTTCTACACAGATTATTAGATATGGGTTAAAGCAAGATGTGAGAGTTAGCCAATAAGAGGCTAGAGATAATGGGCCAGGCAGCAATTCAATTATTAGTGCAGCACAGACTACTCTAAAATGCCTTCTGTGGAATTGAGAAATAAACATTTTCAAAAAATATCAACAAGTTGATTGTTTATTCTCCTTATTTCTTTGACTATGGAACCATTTCCATAAAATTTTATAAATAAGCACTAATTTATGATTGAGAATTTTATATACTGGTCTAGTTATAAACAATCATTCCATTTCTCTCTTACCCAGAGATCTGTGTTTAGCCACATAACCCACAAAACATGGGAAATCAGAACCACACACTTAAGCAATACATTCTTGTCTCCATACCACAGATTTTACAGGACTAGAAATGCAGACATGCCCTCAGGCCTTTAGAAAGTTTGATGGCTTCAAATGAATACCAGAGTGCTGAAGGTAACAGAGGACAGCTGAGAAAGAGACCAGAGAACTAGAAAACCTTAAAGCCATTGATAGATAGAGTTAGAAAGAGCCCTGCAAATCTATCCCATAATTATTATTTAACAGTATTGCTGTTAAAACTGCCTAATTCTGTTAGTTAGGAATTGTCCATGTCATGGTTACAGCCCTTTTCCTCAGCCCATCTCCACTGAGAGCATGTAATCACCCCACTTCACAGAGGACATTATCCTGGGGAACACAGTGAGTCAAAGAACCTAACAGGGGCCAGAACCCAACTTTAATGGCACACACTAAACTAGCCCATCACCACGGATGACAATGGGTTCAGGAACAATAGGTTTCAAAACCCACCAGACCAGTTACGAGCTGGGTAAGTCAATACAAGTTAATTAACCTCTTTAGGCCTCCAATTTCTCATCTATGGAAGGAGATTAAAAGTCCTTCAAAGAGATTGAGATATCTCAGTGGATTAGCAGGGTAAAGCACTTGAATACAGAAGGTAGTCAATACTAGCCATGATCAGATTGAAGTACAAGATAAAGTCTGAGACAGCTGAACTCAGAAGTGGCCCGTGAGGTATGCAGCAGGTTGTTAAGTATAGCTCCCTGAGGATGCTGGGGGTATAGGTTAGCTACATGTAGTGTTCCAGCAGCCTGCCTGTGCAGCTCAATTCAGAGTCTGCCAAGATAGCTCGCCTCTTTCCTTCTTCCCCCTGTATTGGAGAATCTGGCCTTGTCAGCTTAGATCGCATATTATGTCATTGTAGACAAAAAGAAAATGTGGGAAATAGAAAAATATATGAAGACAAAATAAACCTGATTTGTGGAGAGAAATTCAGATTAAAAAAAAGACAGGAGAAAGTTTTAAGGAAGACACTTGGGATGGGTCTGGGAAAAAAAAATGCAAACAAGAACTCAGCTTTGAGGGTGGATGTGGGGGTGACATATTTTGAGAGCTGCTAAGTTACAACCTACTTGCTGTTCCCTGCAAGGCCCGGACTGATTTTCAAGGGCTCTGAATGCTTTCAATTGTAGGACAACATTTCTTTAAGTACAGCTTCAAACTGAGACTAGGGTAGGAAAAGCTGGAAGTCACACAAATATGCAGGGTTCCAAAGGTGATTGTGTGAACAATACACCTAATTGTGATAGCAGCAGTAGGTTACTCTCAGAAAGGACATGTGAGAAGAACGCTGAGAGCCACATCCTGAAAAAAAAAATCTGTATTTAGGGCAGTGTTGGATGGAAAGTCAGACGGTGAATGGTAAATGGTACCTTATCCTTGAATATCAGAGCATATGTCTAAAAGTTTCTCTATCAACAGGTATTTGATAATGAAAAGCAAATACAAGTTGCAGAAACTGACACAGAGTTCGGTTTTGTTTTTCAGAATATAACACAGATGCTAATATCAAAGTGGTTTCAGGGGCTCATGTCGTCAACTTTTCTTCAGTGCTATTTAAGAATGAAGGGGCACACCTCTGCTGAGAACATGATCCTGAGAAAATAGCTCAGAAACATTTTATCTTTGAAGAATGTGGTCTCTCTTTTCTTTCCCTTCTCCCTGCAGTATGATTTCCTGCCACCAGGTAGCATGTTAAAGAGATTAGATCAATCTGTAGGAAAAATGGGAACTGAGTACAATGAATTGTCTTGTGAGCTAGACAAATGGTGAGCATACATCCAACAGCTCTATGAAATTGGAGAACGAGGAACCTGATGCTCACTCCACTCACTGTGTTCCAATGCTCATACATCACATGCAAGCCCTGTCAATCAACAGTCTGCTATTAATGAAGCAACCCAAGCAAGCAGCTGATTTATAGATTCCAAAACAGCATAAAGCTCAGTCCTGAAAAGCCCCAGACATTTCAGTTATTATTAAGTTACCCTAAAACCCATTTCCACTCTTCAGAAATAAATAGCATCTGTCCAGAGACAATTCTCAATGCTCTAATGAAGGACTGCTAAGTAAAACCAGCAAATGTGAGGGTCTGTTTGAATCACTATGATGTGTTTGTATAATTTAACTATAGATTTCAACAAAACACAAGAGCATTCACATAAGCAATAACTTTATTATTCATACAACATCTGTTGTAAAGACAGTGTATTGAAGCTCATATTTCTGCCCTGTTGTAACCTAAAGATGATAGCCTAATATTTCCAAAATTAAGAGTTAGATGTTTCTGAAATATATATGTGAATGAGGCAAAACTTTAAGGAGCAGTCTATGAAAAATTTTATTTTTCCCTCTATTTGAATTTATTAACTACATAAAATCTCTATCTAATACAATATCAAATTTTATTTTATGCTGTGTGTGTGTTTATCTTGTATGTGCACATATTCGTGTGTGTGCACATGGAGAGGTCAGGGTGGAGGTCTGGTGTCAGGTGTCTTCGCAGATAGCTCTCCACAGTTTTATATTTTTGAGACAGTTTCTTACGCTAAACCTCACCAATTGGCTAGACTGACTTGCCAGTAAGACTCTGGAATCAACCAGCCTCTGCCGTCCCAGCACTAAGAGGACAGGTATGTACCACATACAGGTTTTTTTTTTTACAAGGATACTAGGGATACAGGTTCTCAGCTTATTTAGCAAGCATATTACTAACCAAGTCAACTCCTCAGCTCCCTCATCTAATGTTAATAGTCCAAATGAAACATACGAAGTTAACTTGAAGAGTTACATCAAACATCAATATCTTTCTAGAGTAAATATAACCACAGAAATCCATGTTGGTGTTGTTTCCTGGTATTAAAAGCTTAAATTCTTAAAAAGATAAGGATACATCAAGGGAACCTGTCATCACGCTTGACTTGAGAAGCATGACCGAGACACCGCACCTGGGTCACCGCTGTGCAAGAGCATCCCCAGCGGCAAGCTGACTCACCACCTGCGTAGAGGGAACGCAGAAGCTGCCTTCCACGAACTGCTGAAAGCCCTTTCAAAGGCTCGAGTCAGAAGCATAAGCAATTTCATAACCAAACAGCATTAGCAAACCCTGTTGTGATAGATAAATACCCATGAATCACAGCAGTATCTCAGCATGATAAGCCATGCAGCAACTAATTAGCTTCTGAGAAGTGCCTAAGCCACCTCCCAATAATAACGCTTCTGGAATGAGGATTGTGGTGGCCTGAGTTCATTTCCAAAACCATGACATTATTGTCTGTAAAGAGGGAACCTTAATAAAAGGATGCAGGTTCTAAGGGAGGAGGAGCCCAGAGCAGTTGTGACCGGCTGGCTGTTACCCCTTCATTCTTCTCCGTAGATGTGTCTACTGTTACCAGGTGGCTATCATGACTTACAATTCAGCTTTAGCTTTTTACTAAGAAGGTTTAAGACCCAAAAGATGGGCAACAACTTCCAAATGTGCTGGGACCTACATATAACACAAAATGCCTGTAACGGAGTCAGTTGTGAGAAAAGAATACCCCGGGGATATCTCACAAAATGAATTATTGGACACTTTCTAGAGAGTCCAATAGCCCCGAACAAAACACCATATACTTATCATCAGCCATTCAGCTGCATACCATCTCTCTCACTTGCCCTTTTTAAAAATCCCGTGTGTGTCGGGGAGGGGGCTATGTATTCCTGTCCACCTGCCACAGTACGTTGGAGGTAACTTGTGAGAATCAATCCTCTTATCTACCATGTGAGTCCCAGGAGATTGAACTCTTACGTATGTGGTATAGGTTCTTGTTCAGCTGACAAAAACTAGCAAACACAGATGAAAAGGTGCATGAATATCTCAAGAATGTGACAAGTTGACCAACCAGGCCCATTCCATGACCCAGATTATCAACCCCTACAATAGGACCCTTGGTTACAACCCTTTCTTAGGAATCATTTTGCAATACAGGAGCTCTGCTTCTTTCCTGTCTTTTAATTTGTCACCAGTAACAAAATCCTTTCTAAAACGCACCCTCCAGTTGTCCCCGAGACTAGTGTCCCTTCACGTTCACTAAAGAAAGGAATGAGAAGTTATTGGCCTGCAATGTCTTTGGTGGCCATGGCTTTTCCAGCACCCTAGTTCCCCAAATTACGGCTCAGTTTAACAGAGAAAGGCTTCGCTAACTCACAGGCCCCAAGTTTTCCCATACTGATGTAGAATGATGAAAAGGTGGCAGGGAAATGGATATGGAAGGCATAGCTAAAGAATATCACAGTCTACGTTCCGATGTCAGCTGCTATCCTCCTTGCTAGGACCAAATACCTAACAAGGAATAAATTCAAGGAAGTATTGTTCAGGGCTCGCTGTTTGCATGGATATAGAACAGACAGCAGGGAGAGGGGAATGCTGGCCCTCTGCTGGCTTTTCATCCTCCCTTTAATTCAGTCCTGGGTCCTGGCCTATGGGATGGAACTGCTTACGTTCAGGATGGATCTTCCGTCCTCTACTGAACCTCTCAGCAAACACCCAGGGGTGTATCTGAGATCATTCCAAAGCCAGTCAAGCTGGCAATAAAGAAAACCATTCTAATTTCCATTCCCTTTCCCAAAGGGTAAATCAACTTAATGAAAGCTACTTACATTTTTGAAAAAAAAATTTTTAATTTCCCCATTTTTGGTATTGTGGAAATAAATGAAATCTTTAAGAGATTTACTTTCTTTAGATATTTACTAATTTTTAGCTTCATCTTGTATTTTATGAGAAATTCAAAATGTAATTTTCTTACACATCCGTTTTCACAAGAGCATGAAGGAAATACTGTTGTAGTTTCCTATAGCCAACCTTTTATTGCTGATACAATTTATCTATTGTGTCACAACTGACTTCTCACTAGCAAGAACAGAGAATACCTTGGCACTTGTGCCTCCTTGGAGCTGAGGAAAAAGCGTCACTCCTCTGGAGCTGCCCTGAGCAGCTCCTGACTTCCCCCTTTTACATCCTATCTGCCTCTCCAAGTTCACTTGTATCCCTGTCCTTTCACCAGGCTTTGAAAACCATCGAGAGGAGCCCTATGCAAAGGGCGAAGACATTAACTGCTAAACCTTATACTTATAGAAAAAGGAACAGCTGGCAGGCTCTGCAATACTTCCTGGTAGACCTTACTTCCGTGTGTTAACTAACAGAGAGCTTTGTCGTAAACTGCTGTGAGTTCCAATGCGTAGAAAAGTATCATGCCTAAAGAGGACTACAAACCCTGGAAGGTGAAGTTCTATTGCCATGCTCTGGAGAAAGAGAGAGAGAGAGAGAGAGAGAGAGAGAGAGAGAGAGAGAGAGAAGATAAAAGGAAGAGGAGGAGAAAATGGGAGGAGAAGGAGGAAGAAAAATGGAGGAGGAGGAAGGAAAAAGAGGGGGAGGAGGAAGAGGAGAAGTAGAAACAGTGTGGTGGCAGCAGTAGTAGCAGTAGGAGAATGAGCTACATGGCGAGGGCATGGGTGAGCACACAAGCCTTTTGTCCTGCCTCTCCCCTGCCTCCTCATCAACTCCTGAGAGGTCCAGAGCCACCTCAAGGTGCACCTACAAAGTAAGTAGCTCTGCTACCTTACCAAGATTGCTAGCTTTTGAATCAGTGCCATTGCTTCCTGCCATCTGTGGGGTCCAAAATACGGGTTTCTTCAAAAGCTGAGACCCTAACCTATTCTGGCAACACTGAGAAAAATAACTGTGAACCTAGATTTGTGAAGCCGAAAGGAGAAAAATAATCTGTTTCCAACACAGGGTAAAATGCCTAAAATAGAAATCTAAAAGTTTGTGTCAGAGAGATGATGATCTCAAATGGATTATCTTAGGGTTTCTGATGCTGTGAAGAGACACCATGACCATGGCAACTCCTATAAGGAAAATATTTAATTATGGTGGCTTACGGTTCAGAGGTTCAAGTCTATTTATTATTGTGGTGGGACATGGCACCATGCCGGCCGGCATGGTGCTAGAGAAGGAGCTGAGAATTCTACATCTTGACCCATAGGACACCAGAAGTGAAATGAAACACTGGGCATGGTGAGCACATATGAGACTCAAAGCCCAGTCCCACAGTGGCACACTTCCCCCAAATAGGCCACACTTATTGCAACAAAGCCACACCTCCTAATAGTGCCATTCCCTATGAGCTTATGGAGGCCAATGAGAATTCAAACTGCCACATGGATAATATAAGAATAGAGATGTAGGAAGGATTAAAGAGCACAGAAAATATAGTAAAATTATAACAATCTATGAACTGTATTAATGAAGAATTATTCCTATAAGGAAAACTTCAACTCTAGATGTCTTCATTTGATTAGTTCCACAATATGCAACCTGCTAGGTAAAATTCAATATCCATCCATATTTTTAAAACTCACTTAAAATTTGAAAGGGCTGTTTCATAAAAAAATATGCAACAAACGTCATATTTAGCCAATTAAAGTATGTTATGAGCCAATAGGAACAAATCATGCATAAATGTTCTTCAACTTCTCAATGGAAAAGTTCTAGCCAGTGCACTAATGCAAGAAAAGTGTTCCCCAGCACTTGGGAGGCAGAGGCAAATAGATCTCTGTGAGTTCGAGGCCAGCCTTGTCTACAAAGAGAGCTCCAGGACAGGCTCCAAAGCTACAGAGAAACCCTATCTTGAAAAACCAAAAATAAAAAAAGCCAAAAATACATTTCTGCAATTTTGTGGGGAAAATCATTTATAGATGATATAATTGCAAATTTTGTAAAAATAAAAATGTGCTATGGACATTTTATTTATAAAGGGTAGGGAAAGGAAAAAGGAAAGGGGATACAAGCCTGCTGAAAGAAACATGGCAAAGGGGTCGTGGGGCGAGTGCATCCGCTTTTTAAAGGTCGTTCAGTGCATGCGTAGAGGGTCTTCCATAGCCATGCCATGCATATATAGAGATTACATGGCCACGCTGACCATGCACATAAAGTCCCTAGGGTCATTAGGCAATTTGCCTGAATACTAATGGCTCATGCACAGCTGTGGACCCCGAAATGCTAACTCCTGGGGTGACTAAGCATTCCGCCTGAATGCTGACGGCCATGGCACCCCGGATATGATGGCAATGACAACTCTTTCTTTTCTTTCTCCCCACCCCCACCCCAAGCATGTTTGTGCATGTCTCACAGGTAGGCACCTAGTAGGCTCTCTCCCATGAGGTTACTTGATTGACTGACTCTATTTGACTGTGAGATGATAAGATCTCCCGGCACAACCCAGTTTAGCCTCTAACTCTGGGTGATTCTCAGAGCTTAGACTTCCAAGTACCAGGATCAACATGTGTGATATTAAGCCCTGATTTCAATTTGTTTAAAAGTTGCGTTTGCTTTTGAAATAGGCTCTGATCATGTGGACCAGGGTGGCCTTGCTTTTCTCATGGCCTTGAACTCAGAGTCCTCTTTCCCAGTCCTGGGAACACAAGCATTATGCACACCATACCTAGCAATGATACTCTAATTAGAGTTAAGTAATGCTGCTTCATTTTAAAAAGAAGAAAAGATAAAAGACTTGCATGGTAAAGTGTGCCTGTAATTATACTACTCAGGAGGCTGAGGAAAAGGGATTGACTACTTGAGGTCAAAGTTCAGACAGCCTGGAAATAGAAGAGCCATTAAGAAGAGAAAAAGAAAAGAAAAAGAAAAGGCTAAAACACAGTTTTATTATATTATTACATGTCTAAATACTAGCAGCAACTTTAAAATAGAATTTCAAAATATGCTATGCTATTAATGAAAGAGTTGCTTAGAAACATTTCTTTTCCCTTGGACCCACTGGATAAAGGAAAGCTTGGCATCACTCACATGATTTCGCATCTGACAGTCTCCTGTACTCTGGCTGGAGGACCAGTAATAAATCACTGTCTCTAACACTTCCTAAGGAGTCACCTTGAATGCCAGGAAGGAAAAACCTCAAGGAAAGAGTCTTCTTCAGACTGAGAGGTGACAGCCGTTCAAGCCACGGATGACAAGAGTAAGAGCTTCTTTGGACCACCTCAGAACACGAACTGAAACAACAAGAATGACCAAGAAAACCACACCTAGTTATGTATTTTTGTTCCTCTTCCCAGGATGGCCACAGCAAAGAAATCTCAAGACAAAGGGTTGAGCCCAGTAGGAAGGGTCTATAGAAGAGGCTTTTGCTCAATGAACTGTTTATATCAAGAGCTTGAATACTAACATCAACCATTTTAAAAAGTTAGACTATTAAAGAATACCTAAGTATTTACAGTATAGTATGTTTATGCATTCAGTACTATAAAGATGTAAAGACTCAGAAGCATCTTAAATGTGAAATAAATGTTTGTTTCTATCAAGGGTAACTTGCCACCAAGAGCCCAGTAGTGCTTAAATCTTCCCCATCTTGTAAATAGTTGTGCATAGTATTTCAAATATTTGTAAAGCTTGTATGTTGTGTGATATTTTGTTTGTGTTCTGACAAATAAAGCTTGCCTGAAGACCAGAGGGTGGAGCTGGTCACTATTTAACCATAGAGGTCTGGAGGTCTGTATAGACAGGAGAGAGAAAGTGATAAGGCTGGGTGGAGAGTAGAAGTGATAAAGAGGGTGGAGACAGGATCTCTGTGCCCTTTCAGTTTGAAGGTTTGGAGAGGAAAGGCGTCTGTGGTGGCTGCTGCTGTATCTCACTGATCTTTCAGCTTTTACCCCAATATCTGACTCCTAGTATTTATTGGTTAAGACTAATTAGGATCAAGTTTCACTTGTGTGCAAATATTTTAATCTCCCTTACTAAGGCTCTGCTTCACTCCCAGGACTTGACAGCCTGGAATGATCAACCAACCCCTCCCGTTCCCTTCCCATCCTTTGTGCCTGTTCTTTTAAAATTAGCCAATCTTGAAAGACTGTGAGATGAGACCCCAGCCAAGGAGGAAAACAGAGTCACCACCTGGTCTGCATCAGAATTAAAAACTGTGTGTGTGTACTTGCAAGCCCATATTAGGTCATATTGTACTGTTTTTGCAATAAGACATTGTCTCAATGAGTTAGTTACTTTAACATTGTGAGTTTCTTTGTGTGACACCAAGAATATTCTCTGTCAACAGATGGGGACTGGGAGAAACAGACCATTTGACAAATAGAAGTATCCATAAGAAGGGTTTTCTAAGAAGAAAGGGACTAGTTGATGGCTCACCAGGTCATGGAGCCTGACCTGAGTTCTATCCTCTAAATTCGTCTTCTATAAGAAGACAACTGTGATTGACAATTCTAGTGAAGACCAGGACCTTCACCTTCACCAAGGCTGGCTGACGGATTAGGAACTTCAATAACTGCAGAGAAGTTAGAATGCTGAAGGAACAGTCTAATTTTTATATACATGTAAATATAAATACTATGTTATACATACATATATTACTTATATACCATATATGTAACATAACAGTTTATGCACATATATTTAATATATAGTATATAAATGTCATATATAAATTAGAATATATAACATATAAGTATAAATAATATTTATATATAATATGTCAAATATAAACAATATAAAATTAAGCCTGGTTCCTAAGTTATGATCATTCACAACTGGCTCCAAATAAACTACCTTCTATCCTCTTTACTCATCTACATGACAATACACCAGTTAATGTAAAGCCCTGACTATTGGGAATAGTAAGGAAATACATCAGCAGAGGCATACCTTCCTTACACTAATTCTTCTTTATGTGGGTGGAGGTATGGTGATGGCTAATCTTGGTTATTGTGGTGGTTTGATTAGGAACTCCCCCTCACATTCCGGAATCATATATTTGAATGCATGGTCATTAGGAGTGACTCTATTTGAAAGGGTTTATGGGTTGTTCCTTGTTGGAGTAGGTGTGGTCTTGTTGAAAGAAGTCAGTTAATGGTGGTGAATTATGGTTTTCCAACCACTATGCCAAACCCAGTGACTCTCTCTCTCTCTTTCTCTCTCTCCCAGCTGCTTGTTGATCCAGATATAGAACTCTCAACTTCAGCACCATGTGTAATTGTATGTCACCATGATATCTCTCCATGATGACTATCGACTAGGCCTCTGGAAGCACTAATGAAGTAGTTTCTTTTACAAGAACTGCTGTGGTCATGGTGTCTCTTCATAGCAATGGAACACTGACTAAGACAGAAGGATCAGGAGCAAGCTATTGCTGTGACAGGGAGACCATGCTGCTTGTTGGTGGAATGTGGACTTTGGAATCTTGTATTGGAAAAGCAACTGAACACATTAAGCCATCCTCCTAGGAGCATGGAAGATGTGCCGAGGGTGATTTGCACTGTGAGGGCCTGGCCAAGCAGTTTCAGAGGGGAGGAATATTAGGAAGTGGCCTAGAGACCACTCTCGAGATAGTTTGGTGAAAAAAAAATGTGGCTGCTTTCTGCCTTTGTCCAAGCAAATCTACCTGAGGCTAAATTGAAGAGTATTGGGTTCAGGACAAAGCAGCTTAGTATTGACTCTGCCCGATGTCTATTAGTGGTTACTGTTCTGCAGATCTACGAGGAAAAGGAGCAAGCTGAGGAAGTAAAAATACAAGATGTACAGTTTGAGGACAGAGTGAGCACCAGGAAGAGTAATGGAGCTGTAAAGAAAAGCCTGGTCCTAAATGGAAGAAAGGGAGTGGTACCCTGGGGCAAGACATCACCCAACTAAGCTTCCAACTTGAGAAAGCAATTAAAGGAAAGCTTAAGCAGTAAGGAAATCATTGAAGAGAGAAATCCGAAATGCACCGTATTTACCACATAACACACAAAGGCCTGCGAACAGATGGGACCTAGAGAATGAATGACTGAGAACTATGCAGGCCCTGGTTGCCCACCCCAGGAAACAATTCCAAAAGAGGGAAGAGAGCATAGTGAGGAAATACTGGACGGAAGCAAGACCAAAAATCAGCAGGGTGCACTCCAGACTCTGTATCTCTGTGTCTGATGTCAATGCACTCTTCAGAACTCCAGACTCTGAGTCTCTCCTTGGGCAGCTCTGTTAACTGCAACACACTCCTCTCTCTTGGCCCGGTCCCACATGCTGTTAGCAGCTCTCCTCGGCAGGTACCCCACAACTCTGCCATCTCTAACTGCTTGGGGTCTCTCTGAAGCAATTCAGTCTTCACCTTCACTGCGTCACAACATGGTCTCTTTTGGCATCCATGCAGGAACATCCATGACACACACCTGGCCTCAGGTCGCTCAACATCATCACCTCAGGCTGGGCTGAGTAGACGACCCATATGCCACACTCATCCACAGAGAAATCAATGACTGAGTGGCCATGCCATTTCCAGGGTGCCGTGTCCTCACAGACTACAGCAGGCAACAGTGCCAGGGCGACCATGAAGCAGTGCTGTGGGTCATTTGATGGCGTTCCTAGTTAAGGCACGGTTGTGGGAGAAGGCACCCTGATACAACACATGGTTTGTGCCTATCAAGTAGGATAGCTTGTGCGTGTTACTCCATTGACTTTGTTGTAAATTCTCCAGGTTATGAAATTCCACTGGGCTGTTTCCGTAGTAACAGTTGGTAATGTAGATCCTGTCATCTTGAGCTGTGAGGTCCTTGTAATGATATGTTCTGTCCCTTTAAGAGACGAGTCATGTCCACTCCCTCCCCCATCTGCTGAGGCAGTCAGATCTTCCTTCCTGCTTGTAGCCTGAGTCCTTTTCTGTCTCCCTCTTGAAGTGGCAGCTTCTGCCTCTCCCCACTTCTCCCCTTCCCCCACTTCTGTCTCTGTCTCTGTCTTCCCCTCTCTCTGCTCTTCTCCTTCTCCCCCTTCTTTTCCATAACCCACTAAATAAATATCCAGCCTCAGTCTGCATGTCAAGTCTATCCATCTGTCTCTCATCCACTGCCCAGAACCAGCCGCCTTTGGCCTTTGGAGACCTATGGTGTGGTCTTGTGTGCCGTCCCTGCCTGGGACTGGCTGCTCTGGGGCTTGCTGCCTGCCCCTGCTCGGGGACCTGCAGCATGGCCCACTGTGGCCCACTGCCTGCTGCAGCCACTTGGGATCTTCAGCATTTTTTAATTAATCCATTACCGTCCTTCATCCAGGCACCCTTATGGCACCAATAGCTATGGTCCACAGCTGTCACAGCTACCCTCTCTGTCTTGGCTGGGGGCTTCTGGATGCAAAGGTAGCTCACTGGTTTGGGGAACAGTGACAGGAGCTATGAGTGGTGACAATGGTGATGTTGAAGATGCCACGGAGCACGGTGACCCCTTCTCACGTCTGCAGTCTGACTTCGACATGTTTGCCAGTTAGATTCAGTAAGCTTGGCCTCCATATTTTATGGTAGCTTCTCCAGCCAGAAAGTGCCCCTGAGGATATTGTTAGCCATGGCCTTGGATGCTTTCTGGCCTCCTGCCAGCTCAGTGTAGAACCTCAGATCACTGCCTGCTGCTAGCTCAGCTGTCGAGGACCAGCCCCAACATAAAATTCCTTGCCAGCATAGAAGCGTGGGAAAAATGAAGATACAATTCACACAACAGTATTGGGAGGGAGTTTCAGGAATTATTCCGATCCAGAAATCCCCGCGTTTATTTTTCAAATAGCTTTTATATCAAGGTAAACGGAGGGGGAAGTTATCAAGAACTTCATTAGCATTCTGTTTCCTAGGTAGTGGGGAATGACTTAAGTCACATCCAGCATATGTCCATTTTGTCATGTAGGCTGAAAACGCCTCTTCCCCAGGTGAGCTCATAATTACAATAGGAGGAACAGAACCACATTAGCATATCCTGACCACTTTCAGCATGGCGCTGGGTTTGCTTTATTATCAAAGGAGCTGGGTGACCACCTCCTATGTTGGAAGGTGCCAGAAGCACCAGTCAGTGTCACAGCTACTCCAACCATCAGACAAATGTGGGAAATGGCCCACTTTCTCAGCTCCCACAGTCAGGGCACACAGTCTGACTCTGGGGCAGGGTATTCTGCCCTTGATGCTCTCTGTCTTCAGCAGCTTCTCCTTAGGAGGCTTTGCAAGATCCTTGTCTGAGAAGCTCTTCTGTATGCTGCGATATTCGTTTAGGTCTTTGCCTTTCCCCCTAACTATGTCCTAAGCTTTACTGTCAGGGCTTGGGGCTGGGAGAGTGGTGGGGACAGCAGCCATATCCCTCTGCAACAGTTGGAGGCCCAGGCTGGACAGCTCCTTCTCCATGTTCATCACGATGACCAACTGGTTGCCATAGCTCTTCAACTGCTCACTGAAATGGCACGCGGTGTCGTTCATCACTTCATTCTCCCTGCTCAGGTAGGCCTTGGTGCCCTGCTCCAGTGTGCTCATCTGGGAGGCCACATTATGCATGTAAGTTTGTACTTTCATCAGGTCCCTGCTGTCCAGGAGATCCAGCTCAGATTACAGCTTGAGGAGCGTGGGTGCCTGCTTCTTCATTTTCCGTCTTCCACTTGTTCTCACAGCGGTTGAGTGAGGGGGAGGAGCAGTGTGGGAACAGCTTCAGGTGGTCCCTAATCTCAGCGTCCCCACGGTATAGGAGTTCTTTACCCATGCTCACTTCTTCTGTACCCTGCTGAGTGCAGCCTTGTTCAGCAGCTACATGATGCATTTGAAGTAGGAGTCAGAGCCCTCCTAGGTCCTCCAGCCCTGGTCCACATCACTGAACATCTTACTGTTGGGGAGAACAGGACCAGCTTATAGCAAAAGCAGCAGCAGCAACAGCTTCAACTGGAGACAAGCAGGGAGAGCTATGGCAGCATTGGCAGCATTGCAACTTCCAGGCTGGAACTCTGCTCGGCTGCCTGCACAATACCCTTGCCAGTTTCTTTTGTTTGTTTGTTTATTTATTTGTTTTTCAAGACAGGGTATCTCTGTGTAGCTTTGCCGCCTGTCTTGATCTCGTTCAGTAGTCCAAGCTGGCCTCGAAGTCACAGAGATCTGCATGCCTCTGCCTCCCAAGTACTGAGATTAAAGACATGTGCCACCACTGCCTGGCTTAGTTTCATTTTTTAAAACAGCTGAGTAACATCCCACTGTGTTGTACCACATTTTCTTTATCAATTCATCTGATGACATAAATCTAGGTTGCTTCCAATTTCTGGCTCTTATAAATATAGCAGCAATGAACATCATTGAACAAATGTCTCTGTGGTAGGGTGATGCATCCTTTGGGTATATGCTGAAGAGTGGTATAACTGGATCTTGAGGTAGATCTATTCCCAACTTCCCCAAGAAATAATTTCCACAATTGCTGTACAATTTGTGCTCCCAATAGCAATGGATGAGTGTTCCCCTTACTCCACATCCTCACCAACATGAGCCAACATTTTTAAAAAAATGCTCTTGGCCATTCTGACTGGTATAAGATGAAATCTCAAAGTAGTTCTGATTTGCATTACTTTGATGACTATGAAATGTCGAACATTTCTTTAAGTGATTTTCAGCCATTTGTGTTTCCTCTTTTGAGAACTCTGTTTACATCTATATCCCATTTATAATGGGGTTTTTTGTTTTCTTGAGATCCAGTTTTGTTTTTGTTTTCTTGATCTATATATTATATATATTGCATATATAGTAGATATTAACCCTCTATCAGACGGGTAGTAAAATTTTTTTCTCATTACATTCTATAGTCTACCACTATGTCTGAATGATGGTGCCATTTGTCATATAAAAACTTTCCAGTTTCATGAGGTCCATCTATTAATTGTTCTTAGTGTTTTTTTGTTATCATTGTCGAGTTCAGAAATTCCTTTCCTGTGCCAATGATTTCAAGACTATTCTCCACTTTCTCTTCTATCCGATTCAATACATCTATCCTTATGTTGAGGTTCTTGACCCATTTGGAGTTTTGTTGCAGGTTATTATGTATGTACTATTTGCATTCTTCCACACGTAGCCAGCTAATCTGACCAGTATCATTTGTTGAAGATACTGCCTTTTTCCTCCTTAATCTCTTTCAGCTGTCTTCTTGCTCGTGCGAAGACTTCTAGTAATAAACTGAATAAGTAAGGAGAGAGTAGACAACCTTATCTTAAGCCTGATTTTAGTGGAAATGCTTGGAGCTTCTCTTACTTTGGTTTAATGTTAGCTGTGGGTTTGCCGTAAATAGTATTTATTAAGTTGAGTATGTCTCTTGTATCCCTAGTCTCTCCAGGATTTTTATCATAAAGGTGTATTAGATTATGTCAGAGGCCTTTTCTTCATCTAATGAAGTGATCATGTGCTTTTTGTCTTTCAGTCTGTTTATATTACATTAACTGATTTACATATATTAAGCCGTCCTTTCACCTCTGGGATGAAGATCATGGTGGATGATTTTTTTAAATGTGTTCTTGCATTTGGTTGGCAGTATTTGGTTGAGAAATTTTACAACTGATTGGAGAAAGTGAGCAAGAGGTAGAAACTACTCTGAACCAACACATTGGCAGACAGTAAATAACTCCAACAATCTAGCCACAGTGTAATTGCAAAGGGTCCAATGGTGTATGGGGTATGTTGAAATATTTCTCCTACGATGAAGGTTAAGTTATTGCATCTGGTCCATCCCATCAACAAAAAGAAGTACAGTGCTTACTGGGGCTATCTGGATTCTAGAGAGAGCATATTCCTCACTTTGGTATGTTATGCTAGCCCATATACCAAGTAACTATGAAAGCTGCTAGCTCTGAGTGGGTCCTAGGACAGGAGATGGCTCTGCAGCAGGTACAGGCTGCTGTGTAGGCACTTGGCCCATATGATCCAGCAGACCTGATGGGACATGAGGTATCAGTAGCATAGGTGGCTCACAGAGAAGGCCTTCAGGGTTTTGGAGCAAAACTTCACCATCGTCGGCAAAAAACTGTTCTTCCTTTGAGAGATAGCTCTTGGTCTGCTAGGGGGCCTTGGTGGAAACTGAACATTTTTCAATAGGGTCACCAAATTAAGATATTACTTGAAAGCTGGGTGGTGATGGCGCACACCTTTAATCCCAGCACTTGGGAGGCAGAGGCAGGTGGATCTCTGTGAGTTTGAGGCCAGCATGATCTACAAGTGCTAGTTCCAGGACAGGCTCCAAAGTCATAGAGAAACCATATCTTGAAAATACTAAGAAAGAAAGGAAAAAAGAAAGAAAGAAAGAAAGAAAAGATATTACTTGAGTTTCTCACCATGAGCATTGTATTACCTGACCAACCAAGTCATGAAGTTGGATGTGTAGAGCAACAACCCATTATCAAATGGAAGTGGTATATATGTGATTGGGCCCATGAAAGACTGGAGGGTACAAGCAAGTTACATGAATAAGTTACTCAAAGGCCTGTGCTTTCTATTCTTCTTACATTGCTACCTGCTTCCAAGCATGCACCTCTAGCCTCATGGGTGTGCCCTGTGTTCAGCTGACAAAGGAAGAGAGGATTAGGGTATTGCTCAGTGACGGTTCTACAGGTTATGCAGGCACCACACAGATGCCAACAGCTGCAGTATTATAACCCCTTTCTGGGACAACCACGAGAGACACCAGCAAAGAGAAATCACTGCAGTGAGCAGAACATCAGCTTGTATACATGTTTGTACTTGGAGGAGAAATGGTCAGATGTGCTCTTGTTTACTGATTCTTGGGCTCAACCCACGGGTTGGCTGGCAGTTCAGGGACTTGCAAGCAGCATGATGGGAAAATTGTTGAGGAAGACATTTGTTGAAGATGTATGGGAATAAATCTCTTTGAATGGGTGAAGGATGTGAAGATACATGTGCCCCATGTAAATATTCATCAAAAGGTGACTTAAGAACAAGAGGAATTCAATAATCAAGTAGATAGGGTGACCTGTTCTGTGTAGTCACCCTCTTCCCTAGCCATTCCTGTCATTGCCTAATGGGCCCATGAACAAGATGGCCATGATGGCAGAGATGAAGGTTATGCATGGCCATAGACTTTAACTCACAAGGCTGACCTAGCTACAGTTGCTTTAGTGTGACAGATCTGCTTCTCTCTTTTCACTGAACTTCCATATAGCACCATTCTCTGGGATGACTGGTCAGTGAACTGGTGGTAGGTTTACTACACTGGACCACTTCCTTCTTAGAAAGGGCAGTGCATTGTCCTTACCAGGATAGAAACTTAATCTAGTTACAGATTTTTCTTCCCTACACATAATGCATCTGCCAAAACTACCATCTGAGAGCTTTCTTCTCTTATCTACCAGGATGGTTTTCCACACTGCATTGCTTCTGACTAAGGAATTCATTTCATAGTCAGAGGAGTACCACACTGGCTTCACACTCATGGAATTCACCAGTCTTATCACATTCCCCAGCATCCTGATTAAACAGTGGTAGAATTGCCTTTTGAAGACACAGTTACGGTGCCAATTAGGAAGTAGCACCTGAAGGACTGGAACAGCATTCTCCAGAAAGCATTCTATGCTTGGAATAAGTGTATAATGTATGGTGTGATTTCTCCCTCAGCCAGTATTCATGGGCCAGGATCAAGGGATAGACAGACATAAGAATGGTTCTACTCACTATCACCCCCTAGTGACACACCAGAAAAATGTTTGCTTCTTGTTCTTTCGATCTTAAGACCTGCAGGCCTCCAAGGTTTGGTTCCAGATGGAGGAGTACTCCTAGCTGGGTACACAAGAAACATTCCATTGACCTGGAAGCTCAGAATCCCCAGGATACTTTGGGCTTCTGATGCCATTATGCCAATAGGCTAAGAAATGAATAACAGTGTTAGGAAGGGAAATTTGTTCAGGTTACCAATGCAGAAATTGGGTTGCTTCTCAACAATGGAAGTAGGAAGATTCCATCTGGAGTGCAAGTGATGTTTTAGAGCATCTTTTGTTGTTACCATGCCTTTTGATTAAAATCAATGGGAAACCACAACAACCTAATCCACGCATGATGGCAAAGAGCACAGACCTTTCAAGAATGAAAGTATGAGTTTCCAGGAAAAAAAAAAAGACATGATAAGGTGCTTGCTGAGAATAGAGAAAATTTAGGATGAGTACTAGAGGAAAGTTGTTATAAATACCAGCTAAGGTCATATGACCAGTTGCAATAACAAAGCTCACAATTGATATGTATGTTTGTCATATTTTGTTAGGAATGTGTTTGTTTATACGCACACAAACAAAATTCAAATATTTGTGCTTTCTTTCCTCCATATCTTTGTCGTGTAATATAATGTCAACTGAAATAATATTCATGGTTATCATATTTAAGGTATGAGACACTAAAAGAATATCCCTCAGGAAAATTGCCACCTATTATAAAATAAATAATGTGTTTGCAGTTGTAGGTGGGAGACATATATTGTTAGGCATAATTATAACCTGGTTAAGTATATAACATGTTTACAATAGTACATGTGATAGTTATATTACATTAGGCATAATTATTACCTGGTTATTGTTTTCATTTAGAAATTAATTGTGACATAAGAAGGTATTATTGAGTGTCAAGTTGACGTGGACAAGGGTGGACTTGTGATGGCTGATCCTGACTGTCCATTTGACTATATCTAGAATCAATTAAAACCTAAGTAACTGGGGACAGCTGTGAAGGGTTCTCTTGATTGGATCATTTGAGTGTGAAGACCTTCCCTGAGTCTGTTTAGTCTAAACCATTTTAGATCAGAAGACCCAGCCTGAATTTGAGCCACACCTGGTGGCAGCCTACAGAAAGGAAAATGGGAGAAAGAAGTTCTTGCTTTTTCCCACTTGTCCTCACTCATACTGGGAAGTTCCCAATTCTGCGCTGAGGCATTCCTTCGCTGGTATTAGAACCTAAGTTTTCAGAATTCCAGCATAGACAGATCAGCTGAAACATTCAGCCTGTGGAAAAAAAGAAGTATCGGATTCATGAAGTTTCTGTCAGAAGACAGCCGTTGCTAGATTAGCTGGACCATAGTCTGTAAGATACTCTAATATGTCCCTTTTAATGTATGTAGATTCTACAAGTTCTGTTCTCTACAGAACCCTGAATAATACAGATATACACCCCACAGCGGGTCATCTGAGTCCTGTAATACTATTTTTGTTTGTCATTTTTGGACAGTGTCTCATAAATAGCCCAGGCTGGACTCAAATTTGTGGCAGTCCTCCGTAGGCATAGCCACCATATGTGGCTATTTCTAATTTTAGTTTTTAAAGAAACCTCTTTAGTATTTTTATAATGGCTCACTTTCATTTACAATCCACATAAGTCTTAGATAAGTTTTAATTTCTTTACATCCTTACATTCTAGAGGGTATTTTTTGTCATTCTGACAATATAGCTTCTAATTAGTATGTAAAAACTCATAGTGGTTTTAATTTGGAAATCCACAAATGATTTAATGATGTCCAAAACTTTTAATATATGTGGCAATTTGTATGTTTTCTTTTGAAATCTCTATATTAAAAACAATTTCCATTTTAAACTTTCTTATTCAGAATTTCTGTCATTAGATATGAAGAGGTGTTTATTCCTTGTAAATTCTGAATACTACTGGTTAGCTAAGAAGATAGTTTGTGAATGGATTCTGTTTGTAATTTTCCTGCTTTATTGGGCATAAACATCTGCTTACTATTGCTACATTGACTACATTTGCTTTTTCTATTTATGCTTTAGAGAGTCTCGCTCTCCCCACTCTTCCTGCACTCTCTCCAATTTCTCGTCACTTAGTCATTTTCACTGAAAAGATGTGTCATTTTATTTGTGAAACTAATCTTAAGTGCTTTGTTTGTTTGACTTTGTAGCTAACAGGATTACATCCTTGGCAGTTCCTTAATAAGTTCACCATGGGTGAATAAAGATTGTGCTGACCAACCGGGTGGTGGTGGCGCACGCCTTTAATCCCAGCACTCGGGAGGCAGAGGCAGGCAAATCCCTGTGAGTTCGAGGCCAGCCTGGTCTACAAGAGCTAGTTCCAGGACAGGCACCAAAAACTACAGAGAAACCCTGTCTCAAAAAACAAAAAAAAAAACCAAAAAACAAAAACAAAACAAAAAAAAAAGATTGTGCTGACCATTTATATAGTGATTTTTGTAACTTGAAACCAATGAATTATCATTTCTAACAGTTACCTTTATAGCAACTTTACATTGTCCGACACATAAACCACTGCATGCAAAGTCTAAGTGCCGTGGTTTGAATGAGATGTCTCCAACAGTCTCTGATATTTTGCACTTGGTTGCCAGTTGGTGAAGATGCTTGGGGAGCTTTAAGCGGCGCAACCTTCCTGAAGAAAGTGTGCCACTGCAGGGGAACTTCGAGATTAAAAGCCCTTTTGCTCTTTTGAGTTTGCTCTCCCAGCTTTACCATTGTGTTTGAGGATATGAGTTCTCAGCATACTGTTCCAGCCACCACGCACGCTACTTGTTGTCCTGCTTCCTGACCATCCTTTCTCTAACCCTGTCTGGCACTATTAAACCCAAATAGACCTTCTGCTATTACCTGTCTTGGTCACGCTACTACCCACAGCAACAGAACTGATAAACAAAAGTGACATGACTTCCCCCTTTCCTGCTTAGATTTTCTTAACTCCCTTCTCTTTACTAATTATTCTGAGACCGCTAGTTCTGTGTTGAAAAGGTGTAGTGGAAGCAGACATCAAAATTCCTCCTTACTGGACCTGACTGCATACACCCTTAATCTTGGTGGGTAGAGGCAGAAAGGTTCTGAGTTTCAGGCTACATAGTGAGTCCCTGACCAGCCAGAGCTACACAGAAAGATCGTCTCAAAAACCAGTCAACCAACCCAACAAGTCTTCTCTTCCTTGTGAAAGCTTGCTATTTTTCCTGCTCCACCTACCTTTATAAGAACTCAGGTGATGCAAGAATAACAAGTTACTGCCTCTCATTTTCAATCAACACTTATGAACAATCTTAACATGGCCCCTGGGGACACGTTCCTCAGAAACCACCAGGTTTATGGATATTTAACCCATGATACATTTATATCCCTCAGTAAGGATTAGCCTAATATGCAGCATAACATAGTTAACAATGAAATAGTTATAAAATGAACTAATTATGAAAAGAATGTATTACTGTCATTGGAAGAGAAGGATGGAATGATAATGAGAGGAAATGAGCAAAAGGTCAAATTACCTGACGCTGTAAATGCTTTATAGTATCCAACAACAGAAATGTTACATGAAAAAAGTAGATATAGCTTAATGAAAAACAGTACATTATACTTATCCCATATTTATAAGTAACATTGTCCCTGGCATTCAGTCAGAAAATTAATTCCCTCCTAATACAGTTAAATATGAACTGTGCATAAAATACCTGTGAATCCTACCATGCATCAAGCAACAGGATGTAAAATGAAGTCAAAAAGAAAAGAGATAAATAGAAGTCTCCTAGGTTATGCCCTTCAACACAGCTGCTGACACTTCTGTAATAAGATCTTTTTTATTTTAATCCATTAGCAACTACTAAATTACAGACATCTACAGATGCTATCTTGCTACCATGGCAATGTAGAATATATGAATTAATTAAGAGTGGTTAGAAAGGGAAAGAGCTGCGGAGCTCCTTCAGGAAGCAGTGTCTTTCCATAGTTTTCCTATATTCCAAACGAATTCCCCATCCTGTCAAGTTTCGTAATGACTTCCCATGTTAGCCTTTTTTTCTGATAAGCCAGCAGTCACACATCATTCAGTTGCTCTGACTTTTCACATTCTGGGCTTAATCACCAGACTCCACACTAACTCATCACTGTGCATCCTCAGTTCCTTGATCTCCTTTTTTCTTCTTACGCATAGTCATTTAAAAACAGTGACTTGTATGCACTCTTTAAAAAGCCACTATCGTTGCAGCTCCTTTCTCAAGGGGTGTTCACAAACAAACCCTTGAATGGAGGCTCCCAGACGCCAAGATGACTCTAAGTGAAATAATGAAAACTCATTACCTCAGAAAGGCAATAAGAGAATTTGATATGGCTCTTTAATAGATTTATTAGTTAGAGACTAATAATTATAATAAGTTATAATAACTTATTAGTCTATAAACAAAGGATACATTATTAGAAAGCCAGTTACTTATATAAAAACTAGGGCATCTCTAATTCAAAAATACAAATTCCAAATCTCTTGGAGTGGCAACGAAGTATGACAAGTGGAACACTACACATCTGATTTCATGTGATTTGTTAATCAAAGCAGAAGCTCACTAAAAGTATTGTATAAGTCCATGCACATAAGATTTATAAAAAAGAATAAATTTTATATTTCCATCCCCAAGATATTTTGATACCTAAATAAATATTGCAAAATACAAAAAGTTCTCAAACATTTCTGGTCTTTAAAATGTTTGGTAAGAGATACTGAGCCTATTCCAACACTAAATTTACCGAATTATGGCATATATTCTAAGTTCCCAACCCAACCTGCTTATATCAGTTTCATGAAAACTTCAGGTGTGTCCTGCAGTCAGTTCCAGAAATTTTTACCAGTGACTGTATTCTCCAGCAAATGGAAAGTTACAAAGGTCTGGCTATTTTGAACAGCAACTGATATTACTCGCTATTTTTTAAAACGCACTTTGCAGGGTAGGGATCACTCAGTGGTAGAGCGCTTGCCCAGTATGTGCAAGGCCTAGATTTAGTCTTCAGTCCCCCATCCACAAAGCAAAGGCGCCTCTTTGTTGTGTGCGGTACAGATATAAATATGAATCTGGGGTAACAAAAGGTATTCCAATAATACCAGTAACAGTGAGTGCTGTGTTTTAAATACTGGCTATCTGAGAGCCCAGAGATGTCTCAGAGTTCAAAGCCCTGCTGCTCTTCCAGAGGACTCAGGTTCAGCTCTCAGCACCCACACAACGGCTCACATCCACCTGTAACTCCAATTCCAGGGCACATGGTGACTTCTTCTGGCCTTTGTAGGCATAGGCACCAGTCATGCCCATAATGCACAGGGACACATATAGGAAACACACCCACACATAATTTAAAAAGCAAATTGAAAAAATAAATACTGGATATTTGATCAAACGCACATTAGTGATATCTAAATGTAGCCAGTTACAGATGACATATAACAAGCGACATCTCAAATCTGCTTCTTACATACACTTCACACATGAAGTTAGTTGCTCAAATACTTTTGCTACTGGACAATCATTTTGAAACTGTGGGTTGTCTTGGATTGGGTGAGCTATGAAATCACAGCACTGCTTTTTTCATGCAACTGCTTTCCAATGAAAAAGCACATTTTCAAAAACTTCACTCTTCGGCTTAAACCACTAGAAGCGAACAAAGGGCAAAACAAGGAGGCCTGGCTCAGTCAGCTGGCTCAAATTACAGAACTGAACCTCTAGCAGGTCTTCGGAAAAGGCCACTTTCCAGGGTGGATAACAGCAGTGTAAGGGAGAAATGCAGCAGCCTATTCAAGGGCGATGTTTTAGAGTAACTATCAACAACAAAAAGGATGCCATGCATGGCTTCTCCTCGTCTGACTAGGATCGAGTTTTCAAAGGACACTATCAGGATTCTGTGTCTTCCACTGAGCAGTCTGCATGGATACCACTGAGACAGCGGAGAGAGATCTACCCTTCCCATGCAAGTGTTGAATATTGCCAAAGATCTGCTATTAACATCAATAAATGCTGTGGCTCAGACATGGTGGTCACACCGTACTTGGAAGACAGAGGCAGGAGAATCAGTATGTATTCAAGGCCAGTCTAATCTATACAGGAAGTTCCAGGCAAACCAAACTACATAGCAAAAACCTGCCTCAAGATAATTTTTAAAAGCTTCTTATCTTTTTTGGTATTCTGTTCACTTCTGATGTTAATTTTCTTATATGTGAGCAGACACAGGAAATGGGGCAATTTGACTTCCTGATTAGCAGCTATTGGGTTCTCTCTTGCTGGCAGGAATTACCTTGAGCAAAAAAAAAAAAAAAAAAAAACAAACAAACAAACAAAAAAAACACCTGCCAGTTAAATAGCAAAGAAAAAAAGCTATGGGAATCCAGACAAAACCCTACAGGTTCTGATCTCCACAGAAGCTCCCAAGGTCCAGTTGAAGAGCAGAAGGAGGGAGAAGATGAGCAAGGAAGCCAGGACCATGAGGGGTTGGTTCACCCACTGAGACAGTGTGCCTGAGCTAATGGGAGCTCACCAACTTCAGTTGGACTGGGACTGAACAAGCATGTGATCAAAGTGGACCCTCTGAATGTGGCTGACAACTAGGGCCGACTGAAAAGCCAATGATAATGGCACTGGGATTTGTCTCTACTGCATGTACTGGCTTTTGGGGATCCTATTCTATTTGGATGCACACCTTCCGAAGCCTGGATGGAGTTGGGAGGGCCTTGGATTTCCCACAGGGCAGGGTACCTTGCCCTCTCTCAGGACTGGAGGGGGAGGGTATAAGGGAGAGTGGGTGGGAAGTGAGAAGAGGGGAGAAAGTGGAAATTTTGATTGGTATTATTTATAAAGTAATAAAAAAAGAAGGTCCAAAGAGTTGTTGAGTTTTCAAAACTAACAAAGACTTTCTTCAGCAGTGTCTGCCTACCGCTGCAGCCCAATGGTGTCAGGCGACAGCACCTGTGTGGAACCAGCTTTGAGCATTGTCTTGCCTACCTACGATTTTTATCTAGGTATAGCACAAGAATCTCAGCCAGACCATTGGTGGCATCAGGGTTGAGCTATCCTCTGGCTATGTCTGACCCACCCTGTTTTCTTAGTTCATTTCATAGTGAATCACAGTATAACCTTTTCTCTCCTTTTGTTTGTTGAATGAAGTGCTTGTAACAGAATAAACTTCACAATTTATCATACTTCTTTTCAGAGGTTGAACCAAATTCGAAAGCATTAGTAGGCTACATGTGAGACCATAAAACAGGATTTAGAATCTCATACACTTTTCATTTTATCTACTCATAAAAACCAAATATAATATTCATTGCCAAGATAAGAGAAAATGTTGTTAGTGCTGTTTTCTTGACATGATGTAAATAATAAAATGACACTATAAACTGAATTCAAAAGAACATAGAAAGATCATTCACGATGCTCATGTTGACTTTATTCCAGAGATGAAGGGATATCTCAATAGGTGTATGTTAGCAAACAACATAAGTTACATAAATAGACTCAAGGGCAGAATCACATGGCAGTCTTGTTAGAAGCAGGAAAACATCCCTTCATGATAAAAGTCCTGAAAACACTCAAATAGAATAAACATATCTCATTATAATAAAAGCAATATATGGCAAACCTATAGCCAATATTATACTAAATGAGGAAAAACTCAAGGTACTTCCACTAAAACCTCACCAAACAAACAAAAAGGGGGACTACTCTTATTCAATAAAGTAAAAACAACCCAATCAAACCATGGGTTACAGAATTGGATAGATACTTTTCAAAAGAAGAAATATATATGGCTAATATATGTTTTTTTAAAAAAAACTGTTCAATACCATTAGCCACCAGGAAAATGCAAATAAAATCTACTACAGTCAGAATAGTATCTTTAAAAATAAATAAAAACAGACAACAAAAACAAGGAATGAGACGAGCGCTGTCAAGGGTTTGGGGAAAAGACGGCCTTATCCACCGTTGGTGTGAGTGTAAATTGGTACAATGAGTATGGCCCACAACAGAGACACTTGTGCATCTGGGTTCATGCTGCTTTTATTCACAGCAGTCAGGAAATGGAACCAGCCTAGACATCCATCAACTAACGAGTGCATCGTTAATTACGCCCAATTGTCAAAAATGAATTCACAGGACAAAGCCTACCAATGGGAAATACTGTACTCAGTGAGGTCACCTGGGGTGGTGGTTTGAATGAGAATTCTCTTCGTAGGCTCAAACATTTGAGCAGCTGGTATCCAGTTGGTGACGCTTTGGGCAAAGGTTAGGGAGGCTTTAGGAGGTGACCCTTGGTTGGAGAAAGGAAGCCACTGGCGAAGAGCTTTGAGTCACAGCCTGTCTCTATTTCCTGTTTTCTCTGTTTCCTGTATGCAGACGAACATGTGATTTGTCAGGTCCCTGCTCCTGCCGCCATGCATTTCCTACCTCTGGGCAGGCCTTCCCCACCATGTTGGACTCCATCCCTCTAGAACTAGAAGTCAAAAACAAACCACTTCTCACTTTGAGTTGCCTTTGTCTGGGAATTTATCACAACAACCAGAAAGTAACTAAAGTACTGAGGCCCCAAAAGTCAGGTTCTGCACCTTATCTCTCAGATGTGGATCCTAGCTTCAAAATTGTAAATTCATCTCTTTGATTCAGAGTGTCTGTAATGATTAGGAAGATAGAAATAGCACACAAATAGGGAGATGGGGAAAGGCCTTAAGTGGGAAACAAAGTATCAAAACACATGTGACATGAAAGTAGAGGGTAACGGAGGTGGAAAGGTTTAAGTGGGGGAACCGAGTTAGGACTGGGCAAGAGGACTAGACGGGAAGATACTGGTAATGGAAAGGCTTGGGTAGAGACTGGATGATGAGAGAGTTACCCATAGCTAGAGATATATGAAAAGCCATATGGTGACCTACTACGTTTAAATTTTAGAGTAAAACTATAATTAAGGGACTAGAGAGACCGCACAGCAATTAGGTGCTTGCTCTTCTTACAGAGGACCTGGGTTCAGTTCCTAGCACCTATGCAATTGCCTGGAACTCCAGTGCCAGGAGATCTGATAGCCCTCTTCTAACCTCCAAGGGCACCAAGCAGGCACATGCTTAGCTGTACAAACTAAGCAAGCAAAAGACCCTAGTACACACACATAGAGGCGGGCACTCAATAAATTATCCATACATATTAAAGTTTAAATGTAAGTATCCTACTTGCATGAGTGCACAATGCTACTACCAGCAGCTAATGCATTATTAAATGAAAATACCAACACCAGGAGTGGCATACCTTCAAGCTGTTGTTCAGGGAGACCCCAAAAGCACCCCCAAAAGCAATATAGACTAATGCCATTGCTAGATCATACTGGTGAGAACACCACTCATTTTGGTTGAAAAACACAAAGAAACAAAGCTGGAACTGATCTAGAAGCGTCCACCCTACTAGCTAGCTTTCATAATACCAGAAGATGCTATGCAGTCCACTGGAGTGAGGCAGACATCTATGGTACTATCCAGATGTGAACCCTTCATGATGAAATGCCACGATGCCCAACATGTATCCATGTGGTGTGATGGTAGCATGAGGGTAACAACTCTTCCTAGCTTGATTTGAGGACTACTTCACGAGACGGAATTCAAGCCTATACCTAGTACTATAAACCTGGTCAAAAGCCTATGACTGGAGAGGTCGAGGACTCAAGTAAAGTGTGGTGTTTGTCTGTTTGATACAGCTGGAATCATGTGGGACAGGGATCCTCAGCTGAGGAGTCGTCTCCATCAGACTGCACTGTGGACAAGTCTGTAAGGCATTTTCTAGATGGTTGACTGACGTGGGAGGGCGGAGCAGCCCACTGCAGGTGTTTGCCACTCCTGGGCAGCTGATCCTAGTTGTACAGAAAAGCAGGCAAGGCAAGCAAACTGGTAGGCAGCGTCCCTCCATGGTTTCCAGTTCCAGTTCCTGCCGCCAGGCTCTGACTTTCATTCATGATTGCATGCTGCGAGGCAAAATAAATCCTGTCCTCCTCAAGTTGCTTTTGGCCATTGTATTTTTATACAGTAACAGGAAGTAGGAAGGTGGGGAACCTACTACTATTTTTTTTAATAGCATGTCAAAATGCCTTCTTAGTATTTACATTTATGCCCATAGACCACTACCGCTCTGGACCTTGATCAGAGAGATCAATTTTGGTGAAGGTCAGTGGTTAATGAAGAGATTTCATAACTGGTGACAACTGTATCAGCCTTCATCTCCAAGGCTCAGAGAACACCACGGAAGAGCAGAGGGAAGGGGTGCTGTGAAACGCTACCTTTCAGACAAGATGTGGCTATTGCACTCCTGAAGTCATAGCAGCTAATGTCCCCTGAGAAAAGCCCACCCACAAAAGACGGAGCTAGTCAACATTCCAGGTAGAGACGCACTTCTCCTGAGGAGCCACTGAAGTATATGGCTACAGGAGGAAGGAGACACACCTATCCTCAGTGACGTAGCCACTGGTGAGCCAGCTATGATTAGCAAACTACCTAATTCCCATGCTCATGCAGCACCTCTAGTTAAAGTCAATGTATTATTTTAAAAATGTGTGCATGGAATAAATTAGAGAAAAGAGGGTGTTCAGAGGAAGTGGGTAGAAGTAAGAGAGAAGAATGGGGGAGGGGTAAATATGATAAAATGTATTTTATATACATGATCGCCACTACAAAAATTATTTTAAGAGGAAAAAATAATGTGACAGAACTCAACCTGATCTGAGAAATAAAACAGAACTAGCCGATAAACTGGGCATAGCGGTACATGTCTATAATCTGGATTTCCTATATCAGCTACTTCTTCATTCCTGAGATAATATTTGACTAATGCAACTTAAGGAAGGGTTTATTTCGGCTTACATTTGGAGGGCATAGTCCGCCATAACAACCACAGCAGCAGGAGCTGGTGTCTGCTTGTGTCATTACGTCCAGTCTCTGGAGATGACTTCAGAAAAATTTCCAAATGTCCTTCCTTTCTACTCGTTCTCCTCCTTAGTATCCTCATTATCTACTCCACACATATTTAGTAAACACCTCATGTATGCCAGGAGAGAGGCCAGCCTTTGGTTAAGTCTACACTGCCCTAACATTAGGAGTTACCTGCCTCATGGAAGAAAGCCAACACTACAAGAGGTTTACATTATTGACGCAAATCCATGTCTTTTCCCCTTTATTTCATGTACATGGGCATTTTCCAGGGGTATGCCTATGTGCACCTTGTGCACGTCATTCAGTTGTAAGCTATATTATATGTGCTGGGACTTAAATCCTCATCCTCTGGAAGGGCAGCCTGTGCTTTTACCACTGAACCATCTCTCCAGCACCATGAATCATTTCTCCTTCCATAATACTACCTAATTACTTCTCATAAAATCACTATCAAGTATATTTGAATTTTCTTGTTAACTGGTTATCAAACTCTGCGAATTCCTGAAGAGCTCATACTATAACTGTATAACCATCCTTTAACACTATTCCATTGGAAAAACATATGGTAGATTGCAATAATAAAAACTAAACAAGTATGCTCTTTACCATCATAAGTCATAGCATGGTATAGTAGTGAAAAACCCTGACTTTGGAGTTAAAATAGGTGATTCAAATCTCACCTCCTTAAAAAAAAAAAAAAAAAAAAAAAAGGAAAAAAAACGCATACACATGGGCTAACTCCCTTTCTCCCTGTGTCCAGATTCCCATTTGCAAAAAATAAGAAAGCATGCACAGCTTTAGAACCATGTTGGGAAGCACTATTGAGAAAAGAAATGGACCAAGGTGAGTCAATTCAAAGAAGACTACAGGTGGAAATAATGCCATGGCTTGTGTCTAACTCTTCCAATTTTTCCTTGCCCTAGAATATTCAACTTTTGGCTAGGGGAAAATAATGAGGGAGGGAAGAAGGGAGAAATCTTATATTTCTTTTAACATAAAGGCCCCAAATGCACTTTACTTAATAAGTTAAAAGGCATGGTAGCACAGTGCTTCTTTTTGGACACAAATTTCAAAAGAATTGAAGCTAAAGACAGTAGATAAAAAAGTATTGATGGTTCTTTCTAAGTCAAAAACAAAACCAAAATTGTTTTCTCCTAGGGTAACCTGAACATTTCATAATTTTCTAAATGGAGAAAAAGATTACATCTAAATACTGGCCTTTCCTAGACCATTTTATTTTAAAATTGCATCTTTCTGCCTGACCTCAACATCACACATTAAAAATAATTACAAGTTAAAAGAAACTGCTCCTAAGTCATCCAACCATTTGAGAACTAGATCATTAATTTTTCAAAATACATTTCACTTATTGAAGATAATTAGTCAACAAAGCTGACTTCTAAGCAAAGGTGAAGGCCTCTTGCACAGTTCCATCCTTGCAGAGATGAGTTAGGGGAACCAGCCTAGCTGTAGAAGAGCTGCATCAGCACACAGGCACACTGTAGATATACGGTAACATGCGGGCAACCTGTAGATATACAGTAACACACAGGCACACTGTAGATATACAGTAACACACAGGCACACTGTAGATACAGTAACATACAAGCACACTGCAGAAATACAGTAACATACAGGCACACTGTAGATATAAGGTAACATATGGACAATCTGTAGATATACAGTAACACACAGGCACACTGTAGACATACAGTAATATGCAGGTACACTGTAGATACAGTAACATACAAGCACACTGCAGAAATACAGTAACATACAGGCACACTGTAGATATAAGGTAACATATGGACAATCTGTAGATATACAGTAACACACAGGCACACTGTAGACATACAGTAACATACAGGCACACTATAGATATACAGTAACATACAGGCACACTGTAGATATACAGTAACATACAGGCACACTGGAGATAGAAAATAATATACAGGCACACTGTAGATATATGGTAACATACAGGCACACTATAGATATACAGTAACATACAGGCACACTGGAGATACAGTAGCATACAGGAACACTGTAGATATACAGTATGTCACATAGGAGAAAACATGGCAAAGCTTTCTACAAAGCTTTTATTACCTTCACATAAGACAAACAGCTAAAGATCAGACATAGTGGACCTGGAGCAGGAGACAAAGGACAGGAGATGGGGGGAGGGTTATGGAGTCTAAGCCCCAGCAGAGAGATGACGGGATGGCTGGCATTTGTTTTGACAACATAGTTTCTTAGATGTGTCTTTATCTTAGCACCATAAAATACATGGTATGTTTGTTGTACCTACTGGTGCTGAGGGTCTATTAATCTCCGAATATCTTTTCTAAGTAGCTCAATTATAATTCAAATGAAGAAATAATTTCTAGTTTCTAGAACTGGAAAATTCACCTAAATGTGCTTCAAGAATACAAGATTATTTGCAAGTCAATCACCACAATAGCATTACATAATTGGCTCTCTGGGGAAGGGTCAGGTAAGCGGCAGAATGAATCATTTAAATTGTCAAGAGAGAACTGCGAAGCTCCAGGGACAATGGCAGAGATACATGACCTTCAGAACTGTAGTTCTCATATTATGCAAACTCTCCTTTCAAAGTGGGCATCATGAAATGTCTTCTTGCTTTCACGACAGACCTAAAACAGATTAAAGGTGGCAAACGGATCATTTGAAAAGCAGGAGCTGGAAGCAATAAAACGAAATGAGTCAGAAATGGGCGTAGTGGCTGACTGTGATCCCAGCACCTGTGTCCACAGAGCAGACTGCTGTGAATTGAAGGCCAGCCTGAGCTACACAGGGGAGTTCCTGGACAACCTAGGCTGGAAAGCAAACCCCTATCTCTGAAAATCAAACATGAGTAAACAAACTGAAATTCAGAGACCGCCAGCGAGCTGAGCAACGTTTACTAAAATTGCCCAGGAAGTCAAAGAAAGGGGACCCTCCTTCTCAGTCTCCACCCTGCAATGGAAAAGAAATCTCAGCTGATTCATTCCATTTCCAGGAATGTGTTCACTACTAGATTTGGCAAAGTCATTAAAATTCTTATTATTTGTTTATTATTTAATGGGGTTGGGGCATGGCCAGCTGTGTGGAGGTCCAAGGACAACTTTCTTCCACAGCGTGGGTCTTGGGGATCAAACTTGGACCATCAGACTTGGAGGCAAGCACTGTCACTGTTGGACCATTCCACTGGCCACTGTTTCCTTATTGACTGTGATCCCTGAGGACTACATATAATTTCAGGATCAGGGGATGGTGGGATAGGAAGTTGAGGGCTGTCTACAGAGATGTTCTGGTCAGTGTTTTCATACAGAGCAGACTTCTCAACCTCCCAGACCAGTGGATCTCAGCCTTCCTAATGCTGTGGTGCTGTGGTCCTTTAATACAGCTCCTCATGTTGTGGTGGCCCCCAACCATAACACTATTTTATTGCTACTTCATCACTGTAATTTGCTACTGTTAAAAACCACAATATAAATATTTAATATGCAGGATATCTGACATGTGACCCTTGTGAAAGAGTCATTCAACCCCCAAAGGGGTCATGACCCACAGATTGAAAACTGTTGTCCTAGACACTATAAGGACAGGTGACCCACTGTGTAGAATTCTAGAAACTGCACTACACATTCACTGGCAGCAGCTTGTTCCACTGCTGAGTCAGGTGTATGTACAGACCAAGGGAAACTATGCAGATGGGGTAAAGTGTGAAAGATACATACTTAGGTATACACATTAGAGAAATGTTTCATGCTAATTTCATTTTTTTCTTATTTTAATAGACTTCTAATATCTTGACCTTCATTTTTTTTTTAAATTGACTTTGTTATCAAGCATCACCACTATCTGCTCTCCATTCTACAGCCTGGATAGTCTGACCGCAGAATCTGGGATACTGACAGAGCTCTTGGCTGTACCCTCAAGAAGCCCTACCCAACCAACCAAGATATGATTTCAAAGAAAAGTTGCATGGGGCTAGGGAGATACCTCAGCGGATAGGAGAGCTGGCTATGAGAGACAAGACCTGGGTTCAAACCCCAAGCAGCCACATAAAAGCTGGGCAAGACCATGGATGCCTGTAACATCAGGGTCAGGGGCAGAGACTGCAACTCTGGGAGCTCACTGGTCAGGCAAGCTAGCCAAACCTGTGAGCTTGAGGCTCAGTGAGATGTCCGTCACAGAAACTAAGGCCTAGAGCAACAAGAGAAGATGCCTGATAACCTCCTGTGGCCTCCACATGAGAATGTACAGGCTGCACATGACCTCCCCCCATGATGTAGGAGGGTCATCTGCCTATGTGTTACCTTCATTGGTTAATAAAGAAACTGCCTTGGCTTTAGATAGAACAGCAGCTTAGATAGGGAGAGTAGACAGAACAGAATGCTGGGAAGAAGGCAATGAGGCAGATGCCAAGGCTCTCCTCTCTGAGATGGACGTGAGTTAGAATCTTCCCGGTAAGCCACGACCTTGTGGTGATATACAGATTATTAGAAATGGGTTAATTAATATGTGAGAGTTAGCCAATAAAGGGCTGGAGATAATGGGCCAGGCAGTGTTTAAAAGAACACAGTTTCCATGTAATTATTGCAGATAAAGCTAGCCATGAGCCGGGCGGCAGGAACACAGCCCGCCACCCCAACTACACACACACACACACACACACACACACACACACACACACAAAACAAAACAAAACAAAAAAACTAAACTTCTGGGAGTTGGTTTTCTTCCACCATATGGATCCTAGGAATCAAATTTACATCATTAGCTTGGTGGCAACTGCCTAACAAGCCATCTTGGTGGTTCCCAACCCACATTTCAGATAGTATGGTGAATATGCACTGAGTACGTACTGACTGAGGACAGTGTATTATTTCAGACACAACACCGGTCGCTTGGAAGGCAAGAAAAGCATACTTTCTTAATGGGCTTGATTATAAATTTAACAGAGAAATCATACATACAAAAGCATTTTAATGAGAAGCTTTTAAAGTTGGTATTAAACATGAGAATTAAAAAATAAGTGCTATCCGATACAGATTTTATATTTAACTTAGCCCTTTGACAGCTTCATATATGTGTGTAATACATTTTGATTCCTTATTGCCATCTTTTCTCCTCTCTCCCTTCACTATCATTTCCCCTTCCTTCATGCCAGTCCATTTCCCACCACTCATGACTTTTGGTTGTGTCTTTTGGACTCTTAATTCAACCAGCACCATCTGCAGGACCACTGGCTTTGGACCGTTGAACGGAGCCTGGTGGGGTCACCAGTGGGTACAAACCTTAAGGCTATGTTTAGTAAATCGCTTAGCGGGGAGGATCAGGGCCCCTGGAGCACTTCTTCCCTTCATGCCCGGCTGTTGACAGACCTATTCTTGTGCGACACAGTCCAATGGTGCACGGCTGCCATGGTTTCTTGACTGTGTTGGCAGCGTCTTGCCAAGAAGACGGTATTTTACAGCCCTTCCTCTCATATTCTGATGCTGTTCTGTTCCCCTTTTGCAGCACTGGCAGAGCCTCCGAGGGGACGGTACAAATGTCTTGTTTAGGGCCGGACACTCGAATGCTTATTCTTAGCTCCCTGTGCAGCCACGAGTTAGCACGCCCTGCCCGCGACTGGAAAGAGAGCCTTCTCTGATTAAAGCTGAAAGAAGCGTTTGAGGATCGGACACCTGGGATAAAACAGTTTTCCCTCTGCTCTCACATCACAGCAAGCTCACAGGACCAGATGTGTTCTCCCCATCCAACAACCCCACAGCCAGTTCAGTAGCCTTCACAGACTGGCTGTACATAGGTGCATTCTGCCATCGGAAATCCACAGCTTCCGAGCGCAGTCCCCAAGACTGCCGCCACCCTGGCACCTTCTGAAAGGGGAGCCTCAGAAACCTAAAGAAGTGGGAAGCTAGAGTTCCCATGGTGCAGGAGGAAGGACTATGGTTTCTTTGGCCTGCCATGGGAGGGAAAAGGAATAGACAGAAAAGGAAGGGGCATGGGGAGAATGAGACGGCTTTCTGAGCTAATGTGCCCCAGGTTCATGGCTTAAGAAGAATGGTGGTTCTAGCCCCTCATGAAAATGTCAAAGTCAGGGTATCATCATCTGGGAGTCGTGTATGAAAACCGCAGCACTCATCCTAACACCATGATCTTGGGCTTTGCCATCTAAGTGATGTGGACTTTCGTTCTCTATATGGAAAGCTGAGATAGGTTGAAGTGACGTCAGTCTGTAAAACTTGGCAGCAGAGTAGCACTCCTGCTAGTCTGGGTCATGCTCATTAAAATACTGGTTTTAGGATTATGTTGGAAGCTTGTATTTTGAACTCATTTCACACAAATGTGAATATTGGTTAGGCAAAATAATTAACCTAGGAACACCCAACCTGAGTCAGACCTTTACTGCTGACGATGGTTGTTTTAAACCTTCCAACCCTTCATACCTGAGAAATGATCCACACACACCCACAGACCTTTTACTCTGCCTTTCTCTACCCGACTTCAATAGCTGCCCACATATGATACCCACTTGCAGAAAGAAACAGAACAACATGCAAGGCACAGTCACACCAAGGCTAAGAAATTACCTGGAGCTGGCAAGCACACTACAAAAATCTGCCTTGTGAGGTTTTTATGGTTAATGAAATATTTTCTGTTAAAAATTTAGCATAAGTTGCATATTGACTTGAGGAAAGGCATAAGTAAACCTAGCACTTAGAAAGCAGAGGCAGGGGGATTGCTGTAAGTAGGAAGGCAGTCTGGGTTACCAAACTGACACCCTGTTTCAGTATACCAAAAGGATAAAAGTGTAGCAGCTCCTGGTACTTGCGACGTGCCCAGGCACATTAACTATCATTTTTGCTGTTTTTAACCACCATAGAAAATATCGAAAATTTAAGAATACAGAGACCCTACCCTATCCTCACCTACACTTTTAATTTGCAAGGTCTTACCCATTGCCCCATGGGCTTCTGGCATCTTTATTCAATTAATCGATGATGCCAGTCCTCCTTGTCTCAGGTTTCACTATGTAACCCTGGCCAACCTGGCATGTAACTCAAGTATATCATGCTGGTCTCAAACGTGCCCCAATCCTCCTGCCTCGGCTCTGCTGGAAGATCACTGACATCCACTCCCACACCTATTCCCTCGAGGCAGCATCTGCATCTCTGATTGGAGGATGAAACCAGACTAGGTTGAATTTAGTTTTCTTGGCATGAAGGTTGAGAAGCCTCCCGTAGGCCTCTACTTTTTAGATTAGACAGTGATTCAGATCCACAGTTCCTAGGGAAGGAGAGAGAGTGATTCTGGAGTTTTCATAGAATGATTTGAACAATAAAAGAGGACAGGGAAGATGGAATTCCCTACATTAAATATACAACACATCACTAGTTCCTGTGGCCTACTGACCAATGTAAACTTTAATTGCTGAGCAAACTTCCCTTACAGTGCCCAACCACAAGGAAGGATTCTGGAAGCAGGGTTTGATTTTCAGACTAGAGTTTTTTCCTTGTTCTGGGGCATAAAATTTTAACTGTGTCAACAAAAATACTTAAGAGGTACTCACTGTGGGGGGAGGGTGTCAGTGGTGGGTTTTGTCCCAAGGTCTGGCATCACAATGGCTCTGAGACTGGGTTTCACACCATAGCCCTCCTGCCGCAGAGTTCCCAGCGAGACTATGGGGTGTGTGCCACCATGCTTGACTTCGCTCTGTCAATTTCTAACTCACTGTACAAAGTATGCTTTGGAGTGAATCTGGGAGATCTGACTTTAAAAACACAGAATATGTGTGTGCATATCCTTACCAACAGTCTCTTCCCAGATAGCCTTGATCGTCAGACTTACTATTCCCAGGGTTTGGTTTGAGACAGAACCCCCACCCCCCTTCACTCTAGCATAGGCTGGCCTAGAACTCACTATAGCCCAGGATAGCCTCACACTCTCAGCAATCCCTTCAGCCTCCCAATCACCGAGACTGCACACACTGATGCCCCATCCACCTGAGACATTCTAAAGCAATAACTACATTGTGTTTTCTGAGAGGTAGGAGGAAACACGCATGATGTGCAGAATGTTATTTACTGTGAATGAGTAAGTTTATGAGGAAGGGGGAACAGGCATCATCATGCTTTCTTAAAAGGTCTGTAACCTAATTAAGAAAAACATGGGTTGGAAAAGAAATGTATAATTTTGTCACATTCATTTATAATTATTAATTCATTTAATGCACATCTATGTAATACATCATTGTGGATTAATTCATTTTTAAAACTGTATTTTTTTCTTTGTATAGTACTTCTTATACAATTGTACACATTGATGGGGTTCAGTGTGACATTATGTCCTGACAGTGTGATGCTCAGATCAGGACGACTGGCATTTCTGACATCTCAGACAAATGTCATTTTTTTTGCGCTAGTAACATTCAAGATTCTCTCTACTAATTATTTTGAAATACTTAATTTAAATAGTATTTTCATCTATTCTAAATTTAATTTTGGTAGGCATTCAGAGTTACATCTTTCAGTAAGCACCGACAATTATAATGCATTGCTGTGGCTACTAATTTCTTTTTTCTAAGTAAATGTCTGACAACCTTAATCCCACTTGAGTTCAAAGAATTTGTAGGCATGAAGTCAAAGCCACTGTCGCTAAATTTAAAAGATAATTTTAACCAGTCTTGAAGATGAGACAGTAAGCTATTTCATAAATAGTGTCTTAATTATTCAAAATGGAATGACTTTTCAAAATTATGCATTAATAAACATGGCATTAGTTTCTGGCAAAGTTGTAAAATATTATTAAAAGTGCAGAGGATAGGAACATTTGTGATTTACCAGGAAAAAAAGAGACTCACTAAACAAATCATACTGTGTGGGGTGTGGAATATGCATATGTGCACATGGACACATATACACATGCAAAAATAAATACCAAAAATGAAATACAGTTTGACTTTTAAGAAGAAAACAACAGATTTCAAATTCTGTATTACTATTCTCAAAAATCTGTGAGTTTTGGAACCATATCTTCAGAGAGATGATGTGGGGCTCAGGCAAATGGACCAGGCCTCTAAAGACCTGGTAAGGCTCCAGTCCCTGCTCCCATCCCCCCCACACTTCTGATTTCAGCCTCCAAGTTGCAAAGATGCAACCATTCCCATAGGGAGCTCTCATCCCACAAACCCTCCCCAACAGAAAAGAGGAGGCATTGAAGCAACACCGTGGTTTAGAAGGATGCTCCCCTGAGATATGCCGGCATACCACTACCATGTTGTGTCACCAATTCAAGTTCATCCCAGAGATTCTGAGTGCTTTTTCATCCTCCAATCTACAAATCCCAAGACAGAACCATCTAGTTCACCCAAATACTAACAGTAATGTTTGATTAAAAACTCAAGAGCATTTTCTCCATCCACTCAAAAAATAAATAAAAGAGTTGGAAATTATACAATGATCAAAATTTGGGGAGGGCATTCACAGGATGGAAACCACCCTTGTAAAGGGCTGCAAGGATGAGCAGGGTTTTCTGAGACCAGGGCAGCTGGAACAGAACCAAAGGGAAGGGAGCTGGAAGTAAGATCCAGGGAGCAGAGAGGAAGACTGTGGCGCTGAACCTGACCAGCTCTCACCTGGAAACTGGGCATCACAGGGGTTCTGAGCAGCGAGTATGGCAGGATTTCTATTCTAAAGGCATTCTTGCTGCTGTGTGTAGAGAAAGAAGCAGCACAGTGTCCTGTTAGGGGCCAGAAGTTCTCTACACTGATGCTGATAGATGTCTAGATACAGCGAGACACTCCACTCAAAGCCTCTCCTAGCATACCTAGGCAGGGTGCTCCTACCTAAGACAGTGAGCAGAATAGTTAGCTGAGAAGCTGCATAGGGGAGTTTGGAGATGAAAAGACACGGGCTAAAATGTACTTGTGGGAAACTCCGCACACAGGCATTTCAAGCATGGAGTAGGTTGAAACCACAAAATGAATGAATGCAGGGAGGAAAACTCTGAAGAGTCGTCCCTGGGAACAGTGCAGGGTAAGACCCAAGCAAGGTAAGGAGGAATCTACTCGAGAGACCAAGAAAGAACAAGGCAAGCATCCATGAGCCTGCTGTCCCAGAAATGGAAGAACTTGACACCAAAAGGCCTTGTTTTGTTACCACCTCCCTTCAGCTGGACAAGAGTGAGGACTGAACACACACGGGGCATGGTATGAATGACAAAGAGAATGTTGGGGAGACAGTGAGGTAAAAGATTACCCAGAAAGTACTCAGGGGAGAATGGAGAGGCAGTGATGAGGGGTGCAGGTCAGTGCATTACACAAAGAAAGGAAATCACAGGATAGTAACTATAAGGTGAACAGAGTGAAAAAATCTGGCAATCACCAATCTCTTGGAGAGTTTTCTCTCCCTTCTCTCTGTCTCTGTCTCTGTCTCTGTCTCTGTCTCTCTCTCTCTCTCTCTCTCTCTCTCACACACACACACACACACACACACACACACACTTGTTTATTTATTTAAGTCTCATTTTGAAGCCCAGGCTGGCCAAGAACTCATAGTCCTCCTGCTTCAGTGTCTTCCATGATGGAATTTAATCTAGTGTGTGCCATCGTACAAAGCCTTAGCTTGGATGGCCACCATCCCTCAAAGGCCCACTGCTACAATCATGGTCACAGCCTGTGGGGTTATCAGGAATGGTGCAATCTTAAGAAAGTGGGATCTAATGAGAGGATGTACATCATGGTGGATGGTTCTGATGAATATCCTGAGACCATAATCACTTTCTTACTCTTCTTCCTTATTGCTTATTATGTAACTTGGGAACCTGAACTGATGTCCTCAGCACCTATAAAAACAGTACACGGCAATATGTATGTAATCCAAACACTGGGGTTGGGGTAGAGACAGTGGGACTCGATGGGACTTGCTGGTCAGTAGTGAGTTCTGGGTCCAAAGACAGGTCAATAAGCATCCTTTTCTGTACCATCTCACCATGATGTAATTGGGCTGCTCCAGGCTCAATGCAATGGGGGCCATGTGACCATGGACTGAAGTCTCAGAAAACAATGCTCACCTCCTTTTAAAAGTTGATTTATCTCAGATATTTTTTCAGAATGACAGAATGTTGAACAATTAGTTCTTTCTAAAATGGCAACACGTGTGGATTCTCAGGAGAACGGGCCAATAGAATGAACTATAAATGAAGAGTAGCATAAGAGGGAGGGGAGGTAACCAGCATGGCAGCTTTAACAGAGTGCTACAGTTTGGGTTGTAATTACTTCTCAAAGGCCAAGTGCTAAGGACTCGGTCTCCAGCCAATGGTGGGCCTACTGGAGGGAAGTTAGGTCCATGGAAGGCATGTTTTTCAAGCAGGTACTGGAACCCTGATCTCCCTACATCTGGGCTTTCCACCATGAGGAGAACAGACCTCCTTCTCTATGTCCTCCCTTTCATGAGGTCTGTCAACCACACATCCAAGTGGCCACAGTCTGCAACAACTCAAACTGTTACCAAGAGAAACCTGTTCTTTTCTAATTGATCTTTTCTGGTCATTTTGTCATGAGGACAGAGAGCTAGAAGAAGGGATGCTAACTTTGACCAAAGGCATGGACTATTCTCCCATAGTAACAGGAGGAAGGAAATGAGGGATAAAGTCCAGGGAGAGACAACTGAGAGAACGCACAGCAGAAGGGAATGCGGGTTTTGAGAAGCGCTGATGCTGCGCTGCCAAGTAAGCAAGATTACTTTTTGAGAGAAAACAGCAAGAGCTAAGATATACACTTGATTTAGGCAAGGAGTTAAGACCGCACAGGGAACTACGCCCATGTAACTGTTAACAAATACATTCTTGATAACAGTTTTGACATCTCTTAAAATTTCCATCCTGTATACCCACACACTTAGAGGTGAAATAGACTGTAGGGAAAGTAAACCGCGTCAGTCTTTTTCTATGTATGTATCTGTATCTTCTAAAGCAAAGCAAAACAAAACCCCCTAAATTCTAAGTAAAGACAATGACAGATCAGAAGGAAGAGTAAATAAAACCTTAGTTGTGGGAGGCGGAGACTGAGCGTTGGCTCAACCAGTCAACTGCTTGTTATACAACATGGAGACCTGAATTTAGGCCCCCAGCACCCACAGAAAACAGTACATGACAATATATATGTAATCCTAACACAGAAAGGTAGAGACAGGGGGATCTGTGGGGCTCGCTGGCCAGCTAAAGTAGAGAATTCCAAGTTCAATGACAGATCTGATCTCAAAAAATAAGATATAGCAAGACAGACAAAGGTATCTGTCACTGTCATCGAGACTACATACACGTATACATTCATGGGCATCCACACACACAAACGAGTGTACACATACCCACCACACATCCAGACTCACACAGAAGACCATTTCCACATATGAAAACTATACAGTCATATGTCTGCTTCCAACCTTTGTTTAGCCATGATTCTTTTCATCTTTGTGTATGTGTTTGCATCATGTATGAATATGATGTGTATGTATGTGCATGCATGTTCATGTGTGTGAGAGTGGGGGGTACCACAACACACATATGGAGGTCAAAGGACAACCTCAGGAGCTAGACCTCAGGGTTTCTCATTGTTCACTGGCCCAAGACATTCCGGGCTTCCCCTAACTCCTCCCAGCATCTCGCTTGTCTGACACCTCCCACTTAGATGGTTGCAATTAATGTGTCCATACAGCAAGGTTCAGTTCTTCGCAGAATTGTTTATGGGCTTTATGTGCAGCTGTGGCCACTCTCCAAGACCAACAACAAGGTCCTATTCCTTCACCTACCCATCTCCCAGCCACTAGCACTTGGAGGTTTGCTCCATGACTTTTTTAAGTTACAATATATATTGAACCTCTATCAATTTATTTATGAAAAATGACCCTTTTATTTCCTTCAATTATAATCCGTGAAGTGAACCTTCTAAGCCAAATAGTAATCTTCCCCAAGAACTGAGCATGCACAGATCTCCCCATATTCCAAATAAATTCCAAGTACTTACTTAAATATCATATATTTCACATATATACAAATATATTTATCTCAGAAATTCTAAAATGTTTGTTAAATGAATTAAAGAAAAAAATGAAGAAAATATGTCAGACATGTCTGTTTATTATCTAGAAAAGTCTCTAGAAGTTCTTTCCCATTTCATAATCAGAAAAACTATCTAGTCATGTTTTCTAAGGAGATCCACACAGCCTTTTACTCTAAATTATCATCAAGGCTAAGCACTTTCTCAATATTTTTTTTCTAACTAGGTTTTTTTCTTGACATAAATAGTTTTTAAAACATACTTTACATAAAATAATTTATTTTAGTAATTAATTTTACTCAAATATTCCTATTTGAAGTCTTGCTTCTATAACCTGTCTAGAGATTATTTTTTATAATATGCAATGAAGGATATTGGGTCTGGGGACAAGGCTCCCTGGGTAAGGAGCTTGTAAAAGCATGAGAAACTGAGTTTAGATCTGGACCCATGTAAAAAGCCAGACATGGTGGCTTGCATTTGTAATTCAAGGGTAAGGAGATCGAAAAGGAGTCCTGGGGCTTGCTAGCCAGCTGCTCCTGTGATTTGGTAAGCTCTACAGTCAACAAGAGATCCTATTTTAAGAAAACATGGTAGAGACCAATATAGGCAGATATCCAACATCAAAGTCTGGGCTCCACACGTACAAACATGCAGTTCCCCTCCCCAGAATGTAACTAACAGATCAATACAGGAAAATCAGGGACTGCAAAGACGGGTCAGAAGTAAAGAGCACTGGTTTCTCTTCCAAAAGACCTGGGTTCGACTTCCAGAACTCACTTGTAGGCTCACAACCATCTCTGAATTATGGTACATGTGCATATATGTAAGCATGTGGTCCGTGTGCACATATGCAAGCAAAATACAAATACACAGAAAGTAAAAATAATCTAAAGATGTAACAAAGGGGGGCTTGTCCTATTCTTGCCTTTAAAACTTCCAAGACTTTTGAATGAAGTGAGATTCACAAGAAGACTTCACTAACTCTACCCTAGTTCATGTTCTTAGTGATTTTCTTTGCTGCTTAAGAAGCATTCCTTTTCCATGTTATACTCCATTTTTTGTCCCAAATCAAAACTCTTAGAACACTGAATGTATCACTGGAACTTCAATTTTGTTCCATTAATCCTTTTGATTTTAATATACCAGACATTTATTATTCATTTGGAGCAATTTTCTACCTTGAGTTGCCGTCTCTCGTTACAATATTATTACTACTTTGTCAAAAGCCATTTTGTTAAGACTCTAGGAAGTCTCTCGCTGGGCCTTCATTGCTCCGTCCACACATGTGTGTGCTCTGCTCTTCCCCAGGCTTTGTCTTCACCACTCAGGGCAGGGATTCCCCCGTATGAAGACACGTGACTCTCAACACTGTCTTAGCAGGCTTGTTCTACCTAACATCTCAGCACTGCCTTTCGCTCATCCTTGACCCCAGCTCTGTTCAGAGAGAAGTGCACATAGGAAATATCCATACACAGTATGCACTTTGGAATCTACTGCAGTTGATGTCATACCATACCTCTACCTCAAGAACGAAGATGAGATTTCTCTGATGATCTGGGCTTCCAAGAAAAAGGATAATGGAATATTAGCACCCTAATCTCCTTGCATTATTTGACTAAATTGTGATGAATTTTAACATGAGAAATCATCTTCAAAGGATGGACACAAGTAATAAATGACTAAAAATCATAAATATTCCCCAAAAGTTTACTGTTGACAAGTGAAGCAAAGGCCTCAGCCGGTTCTTTATTCTTATATATTTACCAGCCTCGCCAGTTCAAATGTCAGGCAGGCCAGAGGGTTGTGGGTCCTGTGGGGTGCTTTGGGATCCAGACAGTCAAACTGTCTCCCTGAAAAAAATCACAGGTTTAATGTTCTGAACAGGCCTTCATGGCAGTACATGTTGAAGCAAGGAAAGTTTGACCATCGCTGAGTAGATGTTATGCTAATATTAATTTTAAAATGCTGATATTCTAAAACTCGTGAAACCCATTGACTGACCCACTCACAATTCATTTTCAGCCTCTATACAATTTTTCTTTCAAAACTCTAAGCAGTTGCTTGCTAGAAAGTCAATGGTTAGCGTTTAGACTTTCCATCCAAGAACTAACTAGGCCTGACCCTACCGCTCCTGAGACCAGATAGATCAGGCCTGTTCAGGAAAATATGGCCATAGGCGAGAGTTTAGTTACATGTCCTGGTTTCAAACGGTCTGTGTTGTACATAACAAGCTCCTCATCTGAAGTCATAAACTCATTTCGAAACAGTAAAACTGAGTTTTATATATATATGAGAACTTTGATTTTACAACTCCTTTGGTTGCTTTGTTTTATTAACATCATCCTTGGTTCCCTAAAAGGCTGACATATCTCTTCCACTGAGAGTATTTTACTGATAAACATAGACAATAATTACAAGACAAGAGTGGTCTAACATTGTGGTTCCAGATGGCCCTTCCCTAGTAGCCATGACGACACTTTAACAAACGGGTTCACGGCTTCACTGCTTTCTATTAAACAAACCCTCCATGTCTCTGAGAAAGGGATACTCACACTTTGATACTTCGTGTCTCCTCCCACTTTCCCACTAGAAAAGGCCCCTCTCTCATAGTGACTATGGTTATAAAGATGCATTTGAATACCCCATCACTCTTGCTGAACATAAACTTAAAACATATAAACTGAACATGGGAAGACAGGACTGTCCCACCTTCAAGTTACTCACTGTGTCTTCCAAGTTGGCTCAAACTGTATTATAGAAGAGCAATACAAATCTATTATTAGTTATAAATAACATTGAAATGACCTAGTTCATTATCCTTGGCTATAAAAAGGTATAAAAAAAGTATCGACAGAGATGCACTCCCATTTACAAGCATTTATTGTCATTTATTGTCTGCTGATGTTTTGCGTTTGGGTGGGGACAAATGTACATGCATGTGAAGGCCAGAGGACAGCTTCAGGTGCCATTCCTTAGATACTGTCAACTTTCTTTTCCCTGAGACGGGATCTCTCCCTGGTTTACAACTCACTAAGACTAGGCAAGAAGGCCAGAGAGAGGCTTGCTTCATCAGTATCCACCTCTGACCACTAGGGGCACAAGTGCCTTGTGAAGCCTGAGTTTCCTTCCTTCTTTCCTTCCTTCCTCCTTCCTTCCTTCCTTCCTTCCTTCCTTCCTTCCTTCCTTCCTTCCTTCCTTCCTTCCTTCCTTCCTTCCTTCCTTCCTCTCTCTTTCTCTCTTCTTTCTTTCTTTCTTTCTTTCTTTCTTTCTTTCTTTCTTTCTTTTTTTCTTTCTGTGTGTTCTAACTGAACTCAGGTCCTTGCAAGCATTTTTTTTTTCAAGTGACAACCTCCCCATCCCCATAGCCAAGCATTTTTTTTTTTTACCTACATTAACTCACTTAATTTCCACAAGAGCCTTTTATAACTGCCACTATGCCATTCCTTTATAGGCCTCTTCGTAACTGCCATGTACGGTGGTATAGGCTACACAGATCATAGAGAATGCTTAACTACGGCTGATGCTTTAGCTTGGCCAGGCACACAGAACACACTTTACAAATCCAAGTACGCTTAATCTTCCTACAACCCTCTGAGCCGGGTACACTTGAAGACACTGGAGCAGAAGGGACTACAGAATCTGATGCAGTCACTCACCTTGTAAGCAGCCAGCCACTGGGCATCCATGCATTTTGGATTCCTAGGGCTTTGATAACTACCACTCCTGATCAACTACGCTACAGCATTCAGCTACAGCATTATCCCACTGGGTACTCCACAAGTTTGTTAGTTTTGCTATATAGTCAAAAGATTATTACGCAAAAGGTATGCTCCGAAGGGCAATGGGAGGACAGAAATACTATTTTATTAACACCTTATCATCTCAACCCTAAACCTCTGGTCTCCTGGCAACCAGAGGAAATCAACTGTGCTCAAAGGATGAATTATCTCAAGGAGCGAAGGGCCAAATGTCAGGCCCACGGTTCTGAGCAATGCTGTGGTGACGGAGTTGGTCTGGGAAGGAGCACACACACATGCTCCACTCCCCTCCATAACGCACACAGCGCCGGGATCTCCTGTTTGCCTTCCTCTGCAGCACGTCAGTCCTTTAAGAACATCGTCTATTTTTATCTTTGCCTTCTCAACCCCAACCAAGGCGTCACTCAGGAAATGGCTCCGGACAAGATGCTGAGAGAGTTCAGAAAGAAGTGGCAGAGGAAACAGCTACGCATCTCAAGAGAGAAATGGGAAAAGTGCGTTGGGTACCGTGGTTGCCACATCCCAGCAGCATCTGTGTTGTCAAACCCCTAGAAGCCATTTCCAGGGGTCTGGATAGGATGCCCCTAACACAGACCCAGAGTAATGGATCCCTGAAGGTGTTCAGCATAGCACCCCAGCTTCCCTTAATGGGAGGTAGCCTATGTGTGAGCCCTGAGCCAGGGAAGCATGCTCCACCCTGGTCTGTCTTCCTAATTGTTACTCCTAAAGGCAAGTCAGTTCTAAAATCCTGAACAATTAAACACGGGCACAAGTTAAAAGGTTTGAGGCTAGGGGAGATGGGGTTGTTCTGTTTAAGAAACAGGGCGTCCCTATAGTGTTCAGACTTGCTTCCAACTCCTGAGCTCAAGAAATCCACCTCCATAACTCAGTCTCCCTCAGAGACGGATTACAGACATACTACTACCATGCTCAGCTAAACATCTCTATTTTAAAAGTAACGTTCAGAGGGAAAAGTAATCTGTGTGACGAGGCAGTAATGGGGACCCGGGGTATACACTCGGAGAGAATGAACTGGACCCTAACTTAGAGCATGCACACAAATGAACTAAAACAGGTTAAAGACATAGCACCTAAAACTCCTGGAAGGAAAACATAGGGGAAAAACACAAGCACAAGAGATTGGGCATTATTGCTTGGCTACTACAGCAAAGGCTTAGGCGATAAAATGAAAATAGGCAAATGGGAGGAAAGCAAGCTTGAAAACCACACAAACGGGGCTGGAGGGATGGATGGCTCCGTGTCTGAGAGCAGGGAGCGCTTTCGCTGTCCACCCAAATGCGCCTTCCAGTGCCCATGTCAGGAATTCAAAACAGTGTCTCCCTCCTGGCCCAGTGGATCCAGTGTTCTCCTCTGGACACCGTGAATGCTGACATTCACCCATGTACATCCTCACACACATAAACAAAGAAAAATTAAATAACTAAAGAAAAAAGAAGCCTGTACAAAGAAAACAACCACCAGAGTGAAATGGCAACTTATGTGATGGGAGAAGTTATTTGGGGGAAATACAATTAATATTATATATATATACATATATACATGCACACATATGTATATGAATCTACAACCTAACAAAAATGACCCCATTAAAAAACTAGAAGTAGAGGCAGAAATATCTGGAGTTCAAGGATAGCCTCAACTACATAGTAAGTTTGAGGTCAGCCTGGGTTACACAAGACTTTGTGTAGAAAAAAAGGTTTTAAAAGTGATATAAGATTCGAATACTTCCAAAAAGAGATCTACACATGACCAACATGCATAGGAAAGGTCTTCAACATTGCTAATTATGAGAGAAATGTAAACTGTCCCCCGATTAGGATGCCCACTATCAAAAGAAAGGAAAATAAGAGGTAGCGGTTAGGACACACAGGCCTTAAACTCAGGAGCACTGCTGGAATGCAAGCAGGTGCAGCCTCTGTGGAGTAGAATGTAGAGGTCACCAGAAACCTGAAAATAGAGCTACCATATGTCCTGGCAGTCCTATTTCTGGATATGTATCCAAAAAAATTCAGAGTAGGATCTCAGCCAGATCCCTGCACTCCTGTGCCCAACTGGTCAACTATGCACAAGGCAAAGATGCGGACACAACCCAAATGCCATCAGCAAATGAAAGGATGAAGAAAATCCTTTTTATCACACACACACACACACACACACACACACACATGAGTTATAACAAGAAAATTCAACATGGATAAACCTTTGTGCTATGTAAATTGAGCCAGTTACAGAAGGACAAAGGCCAAGTACTGAAAGAGTCCATTTATATAACCTGAAGTCATCAAAGCCATAAAACAGAGGGAGGTGGTTAAAGGGGACATAAACTTTCAGTTTTACAGGATGAAATCGTTCTAGCAATCTGTTGTGTGATAGGAAAACAGCCTCCACGCTACAAAACTACACACTTCAGAATGGTCTGTGAGGTAAATTAAATGTTTAGTATTATGTAATTTTAAATTTTATTTAAATGTATTTTATATATATTTATAAAACATCACAATTTTAAAATATCACATTAAAAAAGCTACTTTGTTGGGGCTCAAGAGATGGTTTAGTAGTTAAGAGCACTGGCTACTTGCTCTTCCAGAGGACCCACATCCGGTTCCCAGCACCCACATAGTGACTAACAACTGTGTAGAATTCCAGCTCTTGATGATCCAGTGCTTTCTCTGACCTCTGTAAGGACCAGGCCTGCATTTGGTGCACAGACTTACATACAGACAAAAGATCCATGCATGCAAAATTTAAGCTTTTTCATTTCATTTTGTTTTGTTTTCTTTTTTGGAGACAGGATTTCTGTACATAGCCCTGGCTGTCCTGAAACTCACTCTGTAGACCAGGCTGACCTCGAACTCAGAGATCCGCCTGCCTCTGCTTCCCGAGTGCTGGGATTAAAGGTGTGTGCCACCACCACCCAGCTTTAATTTTAATTTTTAAAAGATATGAAAATAATAATTAAAGGGACTCCACTTTGAAATAAAAATTAATGTTTCCATGGGATACACAAAGAGCAGTGACATTAGATTCGAAGACACAGCAGCGTGGTCCAGTGCAGACACACTCTTGTGGGTGGGCGTGAGCTGTTCTCTGCGGGGCATGTGTTTGAGAACTTGGGTCCCAGCTGGTGGCACTGTTTTGGGATGCATGAGAATCTCAGGTGGTGGAGCCTCACTGGGGGAAGCAGGTCTTTGGGGCTAGCCTCGGGGCTTTACAGCCTGGTCTACTTCCTGGTTGCTCTGTTCCCTTTAAAGCCTGGTCCACTTTCTGACTCCTTCCTGGTCCCCCTACCATCTGTTTCTCACCACAACTCCCTGCGTCCTCAAATCACGACCTTTAATAAACTCTTCCTCCCTTCAGTTGCCTCTTGTCCGGTATTTATCTGATAACAACAATGAGGAAAATACCTGGCAGACACTTCGAAGCCCCACGACCCCTTAGATGCCGGATGGCCCTTCCTACTCTGTGACTAGAAGGAAATCATTCCACCTTTTCTGCTGAAGTCCGTTCATCCTCAAAGTAGCAATCATATTCTCCCACTCAGTTATTGAAAAGACAACACGAATTTGTATACAGAGTGCATGAAGCATAAGCATTCAGCAAATGATCAATTCTTCGATGTGATATTCGCCCATGAAAAATCACTGCCTAGATTCAGAGCAGAGGCATGTTGAAGGCAATACGGACCAAAGCTCACGGCCCCAGTCTCTGGTGACACACCTTCTCACTGCACAGCCTGCTATGAAAAGAGACGACTCAGTGTGGCTTAGGGCACAGAGTGCTGACTACACGCCTCGAAACTGTAGTACTAAGTTAATAGAATGCCTGTCCCCAGCACAAACACGCACACCTGGGGACAGCAAGTTTTAAAAGTGGAAAATTCTGAGTGTTTGAATATAGATGCTTCTCAGAACAAGAAGTATTTTCTGTTACTAGCAACCTAGAAGTGTGGCTACTAATTTTAGACGATAACAGAGGGAAAGAGAGAAGAAATGGAAGAAAGCTGTAGAAAAGTGATGTAGGAGGGTCTTCTGTCTATGTGTTACTTTCATTGGTTAATAAAGAAACTGCCTTGGCTTTTGATAGGACAGCAGCTTAGATAGACGGAGTAGACAGAACTGAATTCTGGGAGGAAGAAAGCAGGGTCAGAGAGCCGCCCACCATGAAGCTGCAGGGTCAGACATGCTGAATCTTTCCCGGTAAGCCACGAGCTCGTGGTGACATACAGATTATTAGAAATGGGTTGAATCAATATGTGAAAGTTAGCCAATAAGGGGCTGTAGACAATGGGCCAGGCAGTGTTTAAAAGAATACAATTTGTGTGTTGTTATTTTGGTGTAAAGCTAGCCGTATGGGAGCCGGGCGGGACGAAAAGCAGGCCTCTTTGTCACATTACTACAGAAAGGAGAGACAGATAAAGAAAACAAGTTCATTCAGAGAATGAAAATTAAAGTCATGTATCTGTGTGGAGATGGTATGGGCTGACTGTCACGTGTATCTGTCACCAGTATGTAGTTAGTTGACTTTGTGTGCGTAACACAAGAAAGGGGAATACAGAAGTCTAATGAACAACCTCAGATAACTCATGCTAACCTTACTTGCAGAGAATGTCCTCCTTCTATAGACAAACATTATCAGCCCCTAATTCACCAGAACTCTGCAAGGTCGAACCCTCTGCCAACAGACTGGACAAAGAGGGTGTGAGGTAGTTTGCATGTGTGCATGCATTCAAGGAAACACTGGAAGTCAAGGGGAGCTCCATTTATCCATGTTTCATATCAACGGGAAAAACAAGACCAACAGACCACAGAAGTCCAGCTTTAAAAACAGAACTGTCTGAAGACAACTTTTTAATGTGAAAAGAAATAATTTTTACCATGCTGTCCTCACCACAGAAATATGTTCACGTTAGTTGCTTATTTGAAAATCCAACTGCTTCAGGTTAACCACATTCAGCCTAATGAGAAGCATCTACATTATTCTCCATCTTGTATGACATTTATTTTGATCAAACATGGTCTTACTTTTGTTTTCAGTAGGAATAGGAATTTAAAGAGACAGTGATATTTCTGAAAGTATTACTCAGTAGATTATATCAACCCCAAATTGCAACAGGAAGCTGTTAACAGAAGTGCTGACATACTGATATGGAAACTGAGGTAAACCGAAGAGTAGTTCCACAAATCTGACGCTATATAGACCCTGTGATGTCACTTCTGACTCTATATAGACCCTGTGATGTCACTTCTCTGACTCTATATAGACACTGTGATGTCACTTCTCTGACTCTATATAGACACTGTGATGTCACTACTCTGACGCTATGTAAACACTGTGATGTCACTTCTCTAACACTAAGTAAACAGCTGTGATGTCACTTCTCTGATGTAAACTCTGTGACATCACTTCTTTGACACTGTGTAAACAGTTGTGATGTCACTTCTCTGACGCTATGTAAAAACTGTGATGTCACTCTCTGATGCTAAACACTGTGATGTCACTTCTCTGACACTATGTTAACGGCTGTGATGTCACTTCTCAGGAAAGGTCTGAATAGTAATGAATCTCAGAATTTCAATACCTTGATATTCCCCACAAGAGCACTACAACACCAGTACCAGCTGTGGTGAATGCCAGCTCCAGGTCAGAAGTCTTCTGCATGTGTGGTTATAGTACCATGTGTTTACACTCTACTGTCTCCATACATGAGAAGCATGAGGAGCACAGGGCCAGAGAAAACGAAACAAACAAGCAAATTCTCACATTCTTTCACTACATTCATTTTTATTATTTTAAGTATATGTAAGGAGGGGGAGCATGTGTACATACATGCAACGCCCAGATGGTGATGAGCTGTCCAACATGGGTGCTGTGAACCAAACTCAGGTCCTCTGCAAGAGCGGTATATATTTTTGATTGTTAAAGCATCTCCCCAACCTTCGAGTTGCTTTATTTTAAAACATTATTGTAAGTATACCCCAGTATACAAAAAAACCCAAAAAAACCCAACAACAACAACAACAAAAAAAACAAAGAATAAAAACACCTACAAAATGGACCTTGTGTGAGGGGCACACGTAAATAGGATTATTCTGTTAATTTCAGGGATCAAACATATGTGTCCTGTTTGAAGTAAATCTGAACTAAACCTTCGGGTTTAAAAGCACAAAAAGCAGGGGACAATAATGAAGTCTGGTCTCTGTGCTGAATGAGGCAAAATGAAAAAGCAGAACGTATGCTCTGTGCACTACAGCACTTGGTGCATTATTTTGCTGTAACTCATCAAGAAAACTGATTTCAGAAGAACAAGGAGGAGAAGGAGAAGGAAGAGAAGGAGGAGAAGGAGGAGAAGGAGAAGGAAGAGAAGGAGGAGAAGGAGACGAAGGAGAAGAAGGAGAAGAAGGAGAAGAGGAAGAGGAAGAAGAGGAAGAAGAAGAGGAAAAGAAGAGAAAAAAAGGCACAAGTCCCCTTTCTTTCTAATGCTTGTCTTGCAAGATGCATTGAACAGAGATCAGCAACAACTCCATGGTCGACAGTTTTCCTTCTTAAACGTCTCTATTGAAGAGACCAAAGGGTCTTCAATCCATTGTTCACTCTGTGCTCACCAACTCTGCAAAGAATTTCAGACACTAACATTTTTCTCAGGAGACAAGGAAGGAAAGAAGGAAGGAAGGAAGGAAGGAAGAGAGAAAGAAAGAAAGAAAGAAAGAAAGAAAGAAAGGGAGAAGAGCTAAAAGGCAGAATGGGAAAAAGGCAAAAAGGATTTCAGGAAGCTTCATGGAACTACAGCCATTCCTGGAGCCCCCAAGGCTGCAGAGACCAAGCCTGCAGGCACAGCCTTTAAAGAGACTCCTGCAGACCTGCCAGGCAGAGGATCTCCTCACAGCCTCCCAGCTACACTTCAAAGTCTGACTTCTCTGTGCCCTCACGCCTACGGTGAGCTCCACTTTGAATGTCTAGTAAAGTCAGACAGACACAGTAAAACTTTGAAGATCTTGCTCACTGAATCCTGATTTTGTATCCATGACCTTTGCACGTAACTCCTGGAAAGTTTCCACATCCAGCAACAGGAGACCTTGGCAGAGGGGAAGAGCTAAGAGGATTAGATGACATGGCATAAGTAAAGAATTCTCCTGTGCCCAGGACCTACAAGACAGGACTCAGCACTTCCTCACTTCCTGCTTACCTCATCTGCTGGACTCCTACTTATCTTTCAACCTCTAACTTAAATATTGTTTCTGTAAAATCTTTATTAATTCTGCACCCTTTTAGTTGTGTGTGAATGTGTTTGTACGGGGCTATGCACATGTGGGTGCAGCTGCAGCCACTCCAAAGATTCCCCGCAACTGGAATTATAGGTGACTGTGAGCTGCCCGACATGGATGCTGCTAACTGAACTCAGCTGAATTCAGCCACAGCAAGAGCAGATGACGCTCTTACCTGCCGAGATGTCTCTCCAGCCCCTCCAGTGTCTTTTCTATGCACACAGCCAAAGCAATTGCAGACCTGCTCTCCCCATTCTCTGGTACTTTAGAGAACGCTCTATTGCAATTGCCTACTAATGTGTCTTCCGCTCCACCTGAGAATAAACACCTCCAACATAGGGTTTCTGTTTAGCTAATTACTCCCTATTCCACATAGAACTGAAGAGTTGAAAGAATGATTCCATGAAAACACAATATCGGAACCTTTCAATGACCTTTCAAATATTTTGACAATGCACCAACTTTATTTTTAAAAGAGCAACTTTAAATAAGATTGACAGCACACCAGCCATGGAAGTTGAGTTTGTGTGTTTGTAACATTTTTGTCATCGCTCATCCAAACATTCAACATGTTTATTCTAGTCTCCAAGAATACAAATTTGTAAATCTGAACAAAAATAATAAAATCCCTGTCCCAAAGGGCCTTAGAATTCCCCCAGGACAAATCTATGGATAAAGGACATTATGGAGAATTTGTCTAAAAGTGGCACAAAGCATATTTCGTTACTCAACATTTATTAATTGATCACAGGAGAAAACAAAAGAAAACAAAACAACAACAACAACAAAAAAAACCCCTGCTGACCACATATAAGGATCACCTGTTTTAAAAGACCATGAAATAAGCCCAGATTTACTGTACTAAACAGACGAAATGAATTTATTGTCTCCCCAAACAAACAACAACGTCAACAAAACACTCACGTTCGGGACCTATTTCCTAGCACCTAACACAGACCTCTGCGTCCTCTTAGAAGGTTAGTGATCTGTGAGTCTGCTTAACCACTACTTTGAAATGTTTTTTTTTCTGAGTCTTACGGTTTCTATGTCAAAGACTGTGTATGACTTCACACCTGCTCCCTTTCTGAAAGATGCTACAGTTCCCACTTAGCTGTTCTCATGATGTCGTCTCCCCTTCCTCGAGCACATTTTCCACTTCCCTTCTGTAGTCACTGCCTTACTTAGATGATCCTTTCCTCATCGCCACTGTTCAAATCCTCCCGGCCTGTCAATACGTTACTTCCATCAGCAAGCCTCTCCACCTAAGGCACTGGTTCTCAACCTGTGGGTAGAGACCCCTTTGGGGGTCACCTATCAGATATTTACAATTCCTTAAAGTAGCAAAATCACAGTTATAAAGTAGCAATGGAAACAGTTTTACGGTTGGAGGTCACCACAAATGAGAAACTCTTTTAAAGTGTCACAGAATTAGGAAGGTTGAGCACCATGGGGCTAACGAGATGAGAGCCAGCTCTACCTGCCTTTAGTACCATTTGCAAAGCTGATTAGTCTGCTCGCCCCATAGCTCTGCATCCTACAGCTGACAGGACCCTCACAAGGACTCAGGACTCTCGGGCAAGAGTCAACACAATGCTTCAATTTTCATCTGATACTCAGAAGACTCATTGAGACACATCTGCGAAACAACGGTCTCAAAGTATCTGTCTGGGAGTTAATAATGAGACCTTGACCGAAGGGTTATTTCTATGCCAGGGAAAGAAGCAGAGGGCATAAGAGAGGCTGGGATTCTGGGGAACAGATGATTCTGGGGATGCTGACAATAGTCTATGGCAGGTTTATTTATTGAAGGATCCCACGGGCACAAGCCATTTTTACACAGAGACTGAATGGCCACTGGTTTGTCTCTTTGGTGGCCATTTGGGGATTCATTTGCCAAACCCACATTTTACAGAGACCCTGACCCAGTATCAATAATTAAGAGTAAAAGAAGGTCGGTGATTTGGGATGCAAGTACAGTGAATCACGGTTTAAGCTCATGGTTCCTACAGATAGAGTTGAATGAATGAGTTTGCTTCTCCCTAGACCCTATCTGGAAAACTGAGAACAGGCGACGTCAAATAGCAGTGAGTGGTTTGGCTCATGGAAGCTCCAGGCATTAATCAAGTCCGCCCATAAGGAAACAATACTTCAACGACACCGTACAGGGAACGGAATGATGACAGGAAACATTTTTAAAAAGCATCATCAGTGTCTCCCGGAAAACTGCCAGCGAGATTTAAATCGCAAGTCCCCATTTTCCCTTAAAAGTGCTTTCTAATAACATTGGCCACTTCCCAAATAGGTGCCTCTGCCAAGAGCTCACTGATAGTACCTCCCCCACTCAGCAAGAAGGTTGAAAAAAAAAAAACCACAAATCAATACCCAGAGAACCTAAATCTCTTCATTTCTAGAGTAAATGCAAGGATTTATCTTGCTGGGCAGTTATCCACAGGAGTTGTTTCTAAATGAATTTAGGAAATGAATATGACCTTTAATAGATAATTTGGTTCCCCAGTGGAGAAAGTGGGGAAGGCAAAACCAGAATGGTGAATGTTGGCCCAAAGAAAAAGTTCTAATTGGGGGCCGGGAGTGGGAAGAGACTTCGTCTAGAAAAGAGGAAAGGCTGAAAGTAATACCAAAAGTACAAAGCGGCGGAGAAAATAGTATTCCATCTATTGGAACGATGAGCCCGTGCAGAACAGACGGAACTGGAGCTTAGCAGAGAGATCTCGGAGTTCAAAACTCCTTGACTCTACAAATAATCGTATTTTGCCTAAAGCTGGCTGGGATGAACATCCTCAAAGAGGGCTATCACTCGGCAAACCACTCCGAGGCATGGCAGGGAGGTGGAGACCCTCCTAAACTCGACAAGCGGCCTCCTGTCAGTCAGGCCAGATGAGGGGAAAGCTGGGCTTTCTGGAATTGCTCGAGGTCATCGGGCGCTCACTGACCCTCGGGCAATTGCAGATTCCACGTGGGCACCGGAAAGAAGAGAGTGCATCCTCCACAGCCACCAGGGCGCTCGTGACACCGAGCCCCCGAAGAGCCGCGAAGTAGGGGAGTACGGGCGGGGGTGTCAGTGGGGCTCGCGGGCGCGGCCACTCACCGATGCCGAGCCCCACGACCAGGCGGCCGGCCAGCAGCGTCTCCTTGTTGGCGGCGGCGGCCAGCACGGCGGAGCCCGCGGTGCACAGGGCGCTGGCAAGCAGGATGGCGCTGCGCCGGCCGAGAGCTCCGTTCAGGGCCCCTCCGGCCAGCGCCGCGACGGCGGCCGCGCCCACCGCGCCCGACACCAGCAGCTCCTGCCACATCGCGCCCAGGCGCATCTGGCGCCGCAGCAGCAGCATGGCCCCGGACACCACGCCGGTGTCGTAGCCGAACAGGAAGCCGCCGAGCGCCGAGAAGGCGGCGGCCGCGTAGACGAAGGCGGGGGTCTCGTCGCGCTGGAACTGCCGGCGTGCGGCGCGCTCCAGCTCCGCGCTCTGCAGGCTGGTGGCCGACTCGGCGGCCAGCAGGCTGCGCTCCCCACCCGGCGCCCCAGGCTCCGGCTGCCGGCGGCGCCGCTCGCCCATCAGGCTGCTCAGGCTGCGCAGCGTGTACTCCACGTCCTCGCTCGCCTTGCGGGACATGAGGGAGGTGAGGACAGACGGCTACCGCCGGGACGGCTGCTGAGAAGTTCCGTAGGGGGACCGCGCACTCGCTCGCTGCCAACTGCTGAGCCGCTGAGCCTCCGTCCACCCCAAGCGCCCGCCTGGCAGCCTCTGCTAGGCTGGCTCGGGGGCGGGGTCGTGCGTCACTTGGCCGCTTAGACAGGCGGGGCCAAGGGAAAACCGCCTCCTTTCGTGGGCGGGGAGAGGGAGGTGCTCCTCCTGTGGGTGCGACCCACCTCCCTCCGTGGGCGGGGCCAAGCGCCGGCCCAGGAGGACTTGCTTTTGCAGCAGGCACTGGTACCCATGCCCCATGAAGCCTGTCTGGGGGCTGCCGCGGAGCTGCTGTCCTGATGACCGAGGCCCACTGCAGGCTAAGCATCAGATAAAAGTCTCTAAGCCATACTGCTCGCCTTCCAGCAATCAGGGGTGAACAAGGCTGGGACTACATGACACTACCTAGTTCTGTCCTGTTGCAGTGTGTGTCCTACGGCTCTCCTGCAATTAGTTTAGTTTGAAGCAGTTCATGGCCGCATTCTCTGGTTTTTCTAGTTTCCTTTCTCCCTGCTAGCCCTTCCTCAGATTTCGCCCTTCTAAAAAGCCTGTTACATCTTGACTCTCTGCGAATAGAGGTAACTTATCTCTCAATGAGTCCCCAACTTCTTCCTGTGGATTCCTAAAGGGAAAGGCAACTTTGGGTTGTTCTTAAGGAACCAGCGGATTCCACAAGGAACAAGGAAACCCCACAATCTGATTAGTGGTGTGACAGGTAATTGCCCCCTTCCTTGCCCAGCATGGCACCCCAAAAGGATACCGTCTCTCCACAATCCCTGCTGCTGCCCCTGTTTTGGAGAAGTTATTTTAAATGGCCCATTTGCCTGAAACAAAGTAATTTCAAATTTTCTTTGCTAATTGCCAGTTATTGCTTGATTTGGAACCCCCGCTTCCCCTTGATTTAAATATTCTGTAAATTATCTTATGTTGCTGGCCTTCAGGAGATAAAGACTAATGAGCCATCTTTCTGGGGCAGCCTCGTTCTTTAGGCATAAGATACCAGATTTAAATGAAAATATATTTAAGATCCATGGTTTTCTATCCACAGTCCCCACTCTCATTTAATTCCCTTATTTGAACAAAAGTTTCTCAGCATGAGGCCTGTTCATGAAGTCCGAGATTGTTCTGTTTATAGAAAAAGGTTCCCGCCATCCCTATTACACTATGAAGTTACTTTATTTGCCCAAGTTCACTTCACTTTGACACCATAGCTCCGTAATATCGCACTTATCAGCAACGAAAAAAGTTGGGAAAACACGAGCTCAGAGGAATAGCTTTAAATGTATTGTGTAGCTTTAAAGCAAGGCTTTGCCATCTTCCTAGGGACAGAATAAGCACAGCCTTAGATTCTGAAACAATAAAAACTAATACTCACACAGTCTACAGAAGATTCAGGGGAGAGCTGGCAGGCCTTTGCAGAGAGACGACTGCAGCAAAACTGCGCCCCCTGGTGGTCATCTGATCATGCGCGTTCTGCAGAGAACTCCCCAGATGAGGTCAGTTAAGAGTTTCTTCCTGTTGAGATGAAGTAAGCCAGATTTCAAATTCAGCTGGCATCGTGAACACTGTGACTCCTCCTCACTAGCAGCTCCAAATTCAACGTTGGAATTCAGAGCACTGAACTACTCCTTAAAATGATCTAAACCTGGTAGCGTAAATTTCTGAGGTCAGGTTACCTCAAAAAGAAATGTGGCATTAGTAACACATCAGAAAGCCAAACAGTGCTTTTCAGGGCTCTTGGCAACAGCCAAGTTCATTGAATTAGGCACCACAGCATTCCTGAAATAGATTTCTCTATATCCTACCCCAGCTTAATGCCATGAGGAAGTAAAAGTTCGGGCCTGAGACAAGGCAGAGTTCATGTTCACCAGTGTTCCACAGAATGTTTAAAAAGCCCTAAGTTTATGCACCATTTCAATCATTTGCATGTGCTCATTGGCCAGAGTATGAGAAATCATTTTTAAATTACAACAATTGTTAATAGAGATAAAGTAAAGGCACCATTATTGATTTACTAACTCAGTTCTAAATCCCAAAGTTTAAGGACATTTATCAATACATCACCAAAACACTAAGACCCACTGTAGAAGAAGACTATCAAGAGAGCTTTTGGATATACGAATGCACATCTGAACATCCAGCAGAAACGTTGGTAATTGACCCAGTAAAAATGCTGTGTGGCTGGACTAAAGATGCAAGTAGAGAATGCTGGCCTAGCACGCATCAGCCCCCAAATTCAATTCTCAATACCACACACAAACGTTGATATGGGGTATTGATTTGTAAGAAGGGCTGAGGAGTTAGGAGCACAATATTGTGCTTACTGAATGTTTATTTTTAGATACACGAGCAATCTATCCTTATTTTAAAAAACAATATAGCAATAAAGACATTTCCTCCTAAAAAGTCTTTCCAAGGTGTGGTGGTTTGCAAGACAATGGGCCCCATAGGCTCAGTGTTTGGATGCTCTGTCCTCAGTTAGTGGTGGCATTGTTTAGGAAGGATTGTGTGGTGTGACTTTGCTGGAGGAAGTGTGTCACTGGGAGTGAACTTTGAGGTTTCAAAAGCCAATACTATTTGGAATTCCTTTTAGTTCTCTCTGTGCCTTGCGTCTATGGGTCATATGCAGCTTTCAGATATGGGTTCAGTTATGCCTGCCTGCCTGCCTCCTGCCACACCATGATGGTCCTGAACTAGTCTGCTGTAACCCTGAGACTCAAATTATATGCTTACTTTTTGAAGTTGCTTTGGCCATGGGATTTTGTTATGGCAGGAGAATTGGAGGGAGAGACTGGGAGGTAGATTTGATCAGAACACATTACATACATATTGACATTCTCAGTAAAAAAAATCTTGACAATTGTGAAGCTATAACTACGTCAATACACTTTCAATTAGCAGCCTATGGTCTTTGAAAACTCCTTTTGACTCTTTACAGAAGACTAGGAAAGTTATGTTAGGAGCTTTTCCAAAATAAGTCAGTAAATAACTAAAAAGGAAGCTTCCTATTATGAAAAATTACTCCTCAAAATACAATGTTTAAAAAAATGCATTCCTGAGCTGGAGAACTAGGATAATTTTATTATCTTCTCTAAATCATTCATTTATTACAAGTATAGAAAAACTCCATATTGTCACTAGCTAATCATGACAGATCTCCCTTGGGGAATGATTTGGCAAAGAAATGAGAATGTAATCATGCACAGACAAGGAAAGCAAAGTCAATTCTTCCTTGTGATCTTTGTTTTCCAGAATGGTGATGAAATTTCTGCGCAGGAGCCCGAGGGCAATCACAGTTATTTCTCACCGACATACCAGCTAAGTGTACCCTCAGCCTCCAATTACTATGGTGATAGATGAGAAGCTCCCAGTGTGAAGAACAGAGGGGGACATAGTCAACTAATATATAGAGCATTCACAGAATTATGAGTGTGTTTGCTTGCTTTGCTTTTTTTGGGGGGGTCATGTTATGTACCCCAAGTTAGATTAAAATACTACACCCTCTGGCCTGGTACGTGTCACAATGCTTGTAGACTTAAGGCCCCTTTTATATTAAAATTGCATTAATATTAAGTTTAAGTATGCAGCTGTACTTTGTGACCCCCTCTGTGTGTTATATATAATATATATATATATTTAATATTTATTTATTCATTCATTTTTTATGTTATATGGTATATTAGTTTAGATTTCTATTGCAGGAATGAAACACCATAACCAAAGCAACTTGGGGAGGAAAGGGTTTATTTCAGCTTATTCTAGGTAAGAGCTTATCATTGAGGGAAATCAAGGAAGGAACTAAAACAGGGCAGGAACCTGGATGCAGAAACTAATGAGACAGTGGAGGGGTGTTGCTTACTGGCATGCTCATCATGGCTTGCTCAGCCTGCTTTCTTATACAGCCCAGGACCACCAGCCTAGGGATAACACCACTGGCAATGGACTGGGCCCTCCTTCATTGATCACTAATGAAGAAAATGCCCTACAATCAGATCTTAAGAAATTATGTTCTCAGTTGAGGTTCACTCCTTTCAGATGACCTTAGCATGTGTCAAGTTGACATAAAACTACCCAGGATATATGGCGGCTTGCATTAATGACCTAGCTGGCCTGGAACTTGCTATGTAGACAAGGCTGGCTTTTCACTTTTTCAAACCTCCTCTTTCCTCCCGCAAGCATGGTGGGATATGGGATACATTTTTCATTTACATTTTATGGTTGCCTATATCTCTCTGGCTCAGGCAATCCTTTTGATCCTTGCCTACTCAGCCATGTCAAGCAAATCAAACCAGGTGATCAGTGAGATAACAGATGTGACAGCAGCTGGGTATCACAAGCCATTGCTTGTTTTTAAGGCAGTCAGTCATCACAATATAGCCCAAGTTGGTCTTGAACCTGTTATCCTCTGACCTCAGTCTCCCAAATGCTGTGAATCTTGCACAGGACTTTGGGTTTAATTTAGAGTATCCAGTTCAACAAAGGCATACTTTTTATTACGTATTTAATTTAAAATCAAGACCAGAAAGTTCCCAACATTGAGCGCATGCCTTTAATCCCAGCGCTTGGGAGGCAGATGCAGGCAACTCTCTGTGAGTTCAAGGCCAGCCTAGTCTACAAGAGTCAGTTTCAGGACAGGCTCCAAAGCTACAGAGAAACCCTATCTCGGGAAACCAAAAAAAAAAAAAAGAGGTTAAATAATACTCCTCTGAATTAACCATGGGTCAAAGATGGAACTATGAAAGAGATTAGAATATATTTTTAACTGAATTAAAATAAAAATGTAGCAGATGAAAATTTGTGAGGTACCTCTCTTTCAGAGCTCTTAGAACTTGGTAGCACTAAATGCCTATAATAGCAACAAAGTACCTTGAGTCAATTGTCTCAGGTTTAACTTTGAAAAGAAGAAAAGAAAGAGCAAGCAAGTTAGAGAGGGAAACAAAGAACCAGAAGACAGAGATGGTCAATAATTCCTTAAAAGATTAATATTTGCAACCCTCCCTGAAAGACCAGGGAAAAGGGGAGGGTAAAGAGTAGCTATCAGGAGTGAGGGAGGAAGCATCACTACAAATACTGTCAAAAATGTCTGTCCACAGTTTTATGCAGTGTATACACTTCCTATAATAAACCGCCCAAGGTCAATTGTCTTAATTTTTATTACTGTGATGAAACATCATTGAAAGCAATTTACAGAGGAAAGGGTTTATTTCATCTTATAGCTTGTAGTCCATCAGCTAGTGAAGTCAGGGAAGGAACTCAAGGCAGGAGGAAGCTAGAGGCAGGAGCTGATACTGAGTCCATGGAGGAGTGCCGCTTACTGGCTTGCTCCTTGTGGCTTGCTCAGCCTGTTTTCATATACAGTACACGACCACCGTGGACTGGAACCTCCCACATCAATCAAGAAACTGCCCTATAGATTGCCTACAGGTAAACCCAACAGAGGTGTTGTCAAAGTTAATAGTATTTCTTCAAATGCCTCTAGCTTGTGTCAAATTGACAAGCACACCAAGAGAACAAACAAACAAATAAATGAATACTAGACAAAAATAACAAATAAATTCTGGGCTGGAGAGATGGCATAGAGGTTAAATGTATTTGCTGCTTTTCCAAAGGATCTGAGTTCCAAGTGTCTGCATGATTCACAGATGCCTATCACTCCAGTTCTGTAAAAATCCAACTCCTTTGACCTCTGAAGCATTTGCACTCACTTACACATACCAGTAAGCACACATGAGTGTGCATGTGCACAACTGTGCACACATGTGCTCTCTCTCTCTCTCTCTCTCTCTCTCTCTCTCTCACACACACACACACACACACACACACACAAGTTGAAAGCAATACAAATATTTTTTTTTTAAAGAAAGAAATTTTACTAACTGAAGCAACAAGAGTTAGGTTCTCTTCCAGGAGGTTTTTTTAGCTGTCAGGCTGTGTTTTTTTGTTGTTGTTGTTGTTGTTTCTTTGTTTATTTGAGTCAGAATCTCACTTTGTAGCACAAGCTAGCAGTGACCCTCTTGCCTCAGTCCCTATCACGTTCTGGGATTACATGCATGTACTACAACACTGGGCTGCTTTTCTTAAGGACAGTCATAAAAGAATAAACATTTTTTTTTTAAAAAAACAAACAGATTTGTAGACGGACTTTTTTTTATCATAATTAGAAAATGCTGATAGTTTAAGAGGTACTTTTTATTTTAATTAAACTTCTTTTTAGATAATGGTAGATTCCCACATTTAACGTCTTAGTTAGGGTTACTTTTGCTGTGATGAATCACCGTGACCAAAGCAACTTTGAGGGGAGAGGGTCTGTTTGGCTGATCTATCTAGCATCATAGTTCACTGAGGGAAGCCAAAGGAGGAACTCAAACAGGACAGGAACCTGGAGGCAGAAATTGATGCAGAGGCCATGGAAGAGTGTTGCTTACAGGCTCGCCCCTTGTGACTTCTTCAACCTGCTTTCTTATAGAACAAAGGACCAACAGCCCAGGGGTGGGTGAAGCAGCATTAAGAATCTAACGTACAATCTTGGAATGGAGGACTGGTGAGAAAAACAACAATAACAACAACAAAAACAACAACAACAAACCATGGGACTTGTGGTCTTCTGGCTGCGAGGTTAAGTGGCAGGATTCTTCACTGTACTTATTTTTCCCTAGTCTTATGAAAATTCTTGTGATACCTCATTGCGCACCCACATGTGTGTGTATGTGTGTGTGTGTGCCTATGTGTGTGTATCTATGTGCCTTCCTGTGTGTGTTCCTGGTGCTTGAACCTAGGATTGTTAGATTCCAGTCAGCTATTCCCATTGAGTCACATTTTCTCCAGCACCCACTGTATTTTACTAAATACTTCGATACTTCATCATTTTGAAGACTGTCAAATATATATAGCATGTATATTTAATATTACCACCCATGCTTTCAATGTTAGTAAATAGAGATAAAGTTAAGTTTTATATGCTTATTTTTTTTAGGATGTTCATTAATAGTTTTTTATTTCAGGAGATTGAAGGCAGGGATAGGAACAAGGAATTAATCATCACCTTTGATCATCAATCAACCCTAGCAAGAAAATATGTCAGCTAGTAACAGCTGACTTTTAAAAAAAATTTTTTTTTAACCTCCGCTATGTGTTGTAGGAGGCCGCTAGTTTGCTCCCAGCTGCCCAGACCCAAAATAACCACACAGAAACTGTATTAATTAAATCACTGCTTGCCCTATTAGCCTGGCTTCTTATTGTCTAACTCTTACATTCTAAACTAGCCCATCTCCATTAATCTGTGCATCGCCATGTGACTGTGGCTTACTTTATATGCTTATCTTATATAGATCCCTTATTAGTTCCAGATGTTTTTTTTTCTCCAGAAAATACCTTTAAGAAAATCAAAGGACAAGTCACTAGAGGGGAAAATTACAAACTGCACACGAGAGAGAGGACTCATATCCAGAACTATTGATATTCAATAATGAAAATGAGAATGAATCAATTAAAAGATAGGCTGTGTATTGGGACAACAGTATCCATGATTAGTTAGACCACATGAATCACTGCCTAAGATCTACTAGTTATTAGGGGCATATAAATGGAAATCATGATGAGGTATGACAACACCCCTAATCAAAGAGCTCAAATGAACCGCTTGGTCGTATGAAATGCTTTTGAGGGTGTAATCGGACTGAGGCACTCATCTCCAGATAAGACTATAACATGATACAATTATTTTTTAAAAAATAACTTTGGCATTTTTTAAAAAAGGCTCAGTATTTTATGATCCAATCATTCAACCTGTTACTATTGTTCAGAGAGATAAAAACATTTATCAATACAAAATCATTATGGTTCTTTACTTACAGTAGACAAAAACAATCCAAACAAACTCAGATGTCTCTCACCAGATGAAGAAATAAGCTGTTAATATCGGTATGTGAAAAACTAATCAGTAATCATTATAATGCAATAAACTGTAGATGAATTTTAAACCAGCTAGCTCTCAAAATAATTATTCTGTGAGAAATAAGGCAAAAACAGTACACGTTGTAAAATTTTGCTTGTATACAGTGATGTTAATGAAAGGTAATCTGTAGTAAAAGTAAATCAGGTATCGGTGTCTTCTGGTTGGCTTTTATGGCGCACAGGGAAAGACAGAGATCTCAAAGGAAGAGGGGAGAGAGTTCAGAAAAGCTGAAGGACCCTGTTTGACTTGTATGCTCTGTTTATTATCGGGACTGGAGTGGGAGCAGCTGCCTGAGGGTTTTGCTACGTCAAGGCTGACAAAATCATAGACTGAATAAAATACCTTCGTAAAGTCACTTTAAAACTTCCATGTTTGCGTGTTGTATTGCTTAGTTTTCTGTTGCCATGATAAAACTCCATGAGAAAAGCAGCTCATAAAGGAAAGCGTTGCAATGGGCCTACAGTTCCAGAAGCGTCCAAGATGGCAGAAGCAAAGCAAAGAAAGCAAAGAAGGCGTGGTGGCGAACAGCTGAGAGCTTACGTTACTGGGTAAGACTATGGTTTAGTAGAACTGAGTGTCCTCTACGGATACAATCTTTAGAAAACATTGCTGATTCTTTTTAAAGTTTTCCTCTTCCTTCTTGATCTTTTGAACTCTATGACAGGTCACCAGGTCACTCCTGTGGGTTTCACTGTGCTCCCTGGTACTTTGCTCTTGATAGTCCCCCCCACTTTCTTTTGTTTTTTCAAGGTAGGGTTTCTCTGTAGGTTTGGAGCCTGTCCTGGAACTAGCTCTTGTAGATAAGGCTGGCTTTGAACTCTCAAAGATCCACCTGCCTCTGCCTCCCAAGTGATACCGATGTGGATTTATTCTTGCTACTTTAAACAGTTCATTAGGTTATTCAGGCTAGACAAAAACTCACAGCCAATTTCCTGCTTCAGCCTCCTAAATTCTGAGATTACAAACCTGAGCCATCATGGTGGTTTAAAAGCTATTTTGAATCCACAAGCCATCATGCAATACTTACCAATCTATTGTTAACTGGTTCTATTAATATAGTTTCATTTAGAGTGACATAACTTTTCAGTTTATAGAGGTTAGTTGGTATTAGGAAGAACCAGGCAAACAGTGCCTAGGTCTCAAAAGATGGTTCGGTAGTTAAGAGCACTTTCTACTCCTCCAGAGAACCTGGGTTCTGTTCTCAGAACCCACCTCGGCAACAACTATCTCTAAATCCAGTTCCAGGGAATTCGATGCTCTCTACTGATTTCCACGGGTATAGACATGCAACTGGTACATGTACATACATGCATACAGGCAGAATAACCCCACATATACAATGAAATTAAAAGCTTAAGAAAAAATATCCAGGTAGCTTTCTACATAAGGAACTGCAGGCAACTGAGTAAGCTGGGAGCAGGAGAGGTTGGTCCTGCCCAAAGAAGAGAATACCAATTGGTTGTCCAGTGCCAAATTATCAGCCCTGAAAACATACATACAAGTAACATTATATGGACTCAAAAGGTGTTATATATGAATATGTGTATATATGTGTGTATGTGTATGTGTGTGTGTGTGTGTACCTAAACATAATAAATGTAATGTACAGAAAGCCAACAGCTGATATTAAACTACATGGAGAGAAACTCCCAGTGATTCCACTGAAATTAGGAACAAGACAAGCTTGTCCACTCTCGCCATATCTATTCAATATAGTTCTTGAGGTTCTACCTGGAGCAATAAGACACCAAAAGGAGATCAAGGGGATACAAATTAGAAAAGAAGAAGTCAAACTCTCACTGTTTGCTGATGATATGATAGTTTAGATAAGCGATCCCCAAAATTCTACCAAGGAACTTCTACAACTCATAAACACTTTCAGTAATGTAGCAGTACACAAGATTAACTCAAAAAATCAGTAGCCCTCCTGCACACAGATGGTAAAAGGGCTGGGGAAGAAATCAGAGAATCAATACCTTTCACAGTAGCCACAAATAGCATAAAATATCTCGGAGTAACTCTAACCAAACAAGTGGAAGACTTGTATGACAAGAACATTAAATCTTTGAAGAAAGAAAATGAAGAAGACACCAGAAAGTGGAAAGATCTCCCATGCTCTTGGGTAGGCAGAATTAACATAGTAAAAATGGCAATCTTACCAAAAGCAATCTACAGATTCAAAGCAATGCCCATCAAAATTCCAGCAAAATTCTTCACAGATCTGAAAGAACAGTACTCAACTTCATAAGGAAAAGCAAAAAAAAAAAAAAACACCCAGGAAAGCCAAAACAATCCTGTACAATAAAAGAACTTCTGGAGGTATCACAATCTCTGACTTCAAACTCTACTACAGAGCTACAGTACTGAAAACAGCCTGGTATTGGCATAGGAACAGACAGGAGGACCAATGGAACCAAATAGAAGACCTGGATATCAATCCACGCATCTTCAAACACCTGATTTTTGACAAAGAAGCAAAAACTATCAAGTGGAAAAAAGAAAGCATAACTGGATATCAACATGTAGAAGAACGAAAATAGACCCATATCTATCAGCATGCACCAAACTCAAGTCCAGATTGATCAAAGACCTCAATATAAAGCCAGCCACACTGAACCTTGTAGAAGAGAAAGTGGGAAATACACTTCAATGCATTGGCACTGGAGACCACTTCCTAGATAGAACCCCAGCAGCACAGACACTGAGAGAAACAATTAATAAATGGGACCTCCTGAAACTGAAAAGCTTCTGTAGAGCAAAGGAGACAGTCAACAAGGCAAAACAACAGCCTACAGAATGGGAAAAAAAATCTTCACTAGTCTCACGTCAGACAGAGGTTATATCTGATCTCCAAAATATACAAAAAACTCAAGAAATTTGTCACCAAAAGAACATATAATCCAATAAAAAATCGAATACAGACCTAAACAGAGAATTCTCAACAGAGGAATCTTAAATGGCTGAAAGACACTTAAGGAAATGTTCAACATCCTTAGTCATCAGAGAAATGCAAATCAAAACAACTCTGAAATTCCATTTTACACCTGTAAGAATGGCCAAGATCAAAAACACTGATGACAACTTACGCTGGAAAGGTTGTGGGGAAAAGGGAACACTTTTGCATTGCTGGTGAGAATGCAATCTGGTACAAACCCCTTTGGATATCTGTGTGGCAATTTCTCAGAAAATTAGGAAACAACCTTCCTCAAGACCCAGTAATACCACTTTTGGGTATATATCCACAGGATGTTCAATTGTGCCACAAGGACATGTGCTCAATTATGTTCATAGCAGCTTTGTTTGTCATAACCAGATCCTGGAAACAACCTAAATGCTCCTCGACTGAAGAATGGATAAGGAAAATGTGGTACATTTACACAACAGAGTACTACACAGCAGAAAAAATAACAATATCTTGAATTTTGCAGGAAAATGGATGGAGCTAGAAAACATTATTTTGAGTGAGGTAACCCAGACACAAAAAGATAATTTTCACATTTACTCACTCGTAGGTGGTTTTTAAATATAAATCAAAGAAAACCAGTCTACAAACCACAATCCCAGAGAACTTAGACAACAATGAGAACACTATGAGAGACATATATAGATTACATAGATCTAATCTACATGGGAAGTAGAAAGTAGAAAAAGACAAAATTTCCTGAGTAAATTGGGAGCATGAGGACCTTGGGGGAGGGTTGAAGGGAGGAGGGGAGTGGCAGGGAGGGGAGCAGAGAAAAATGTAAAGCTCAATAAAAATCATTTTAAAAATATATGTATGCAGTTACAATTAATGAATTAAAAATATATGTATGCAGTTACAATTAATTAAAGAGGTGATACAGCAGGTAAGGATATTTGGGAGGTGGAAGGTAGAAAGGGAAAGGAGAAATGTAATTAGATTATAATCTCAAAATAAGCAAAGAATAAAAATAAAATTATAATTAAAGATAAAATTATAGAAAGTGGAGTGTTAATCATTTCAAACTCCCAGGTGAATATATTTGTCCTCTGCATGTTCTGATCTACAAAGTAATAAAGATGCTGGGCAGATTAATGAGTCAGTTGGAAGTATTCAAAGCGGTGAATAGATTAAGAGAGGCGATTTATATCATTTCATTAGATTAGACACTGTTCTCCTCTGATATCTTTTGCAAAACTGCTTGTGGGAATAAGACTTTCTTAGCATCAGCTGGAGCTTCTTGTCGCTCTGTTCATACCTAAGGCTGGGAGGATGTGTAGATATGTGTGGATTTTTTCTCTTCCCTTTCTTTGCCAAGGCTGACCTTTTCTATTTCAGTGGTCGGATGACTCCGGGCTGATTCCTAGGTTAGTCATGTGTAAGCATCCTCATTGACGCTAGACATCTAATTTATTACTCACAGAGAAGTCCTTATGCGGACGTCTAACACTGACATTTCCCAGGTGTTGAAAAGACAATATCGATGTGCGGTTGCCATGGAGTTCCTATCTGCTTGTAGCTACATTCCTTCAATGCAGCATAGGACAGTTCAATTATCTGGGGAAAACATTGCTTTATCCTGGTGAGATAATTCGCCAGACTTTGAAACAGCCATATAAGTCAATGATTTCCTTACTTGCCAGCAGGCTCATAAATTTGTGGTTACCAAAGAATATTACTAGCAGTTTACGAGAGCAAGTCACTATTGTTATAATTCTGCAGATACTCTATGATTTATAAAGAGTATGCATTTAATTTTTAAAAGTCTTAGAAAAGAAGAAACTCTCCATTAAAGACAAACTCTTTGAGAAATCCACCTGAGTGTCTTTTGAGTGTTCTGTCAATACCTGTATATTGGTAAAAAGAGACTAATATCCCAATGCCTTTTGTGCCTACTCTTCCTAAGGACAGGAATATAATGACAGCTTAGGTACTGCTGCTGACCCGTGTTGTATTTCTTAGTAAGTTGAAGGTAACACCGAAATCAAAATAAATATATGTGTCAGAAAAAAAAAATCAGGGTTGTCCTCACTGTTATTTAAAACTATGAAAGATAAATATAAATGTTACAACTGTATCTCTTCTCTTCAACATAAACTTCTGTGTGCATGAAGGAAGAAAGAACAGGTTGACTCACACTGTAAATTAAAGGTGGGTATTTATAAACAATGGGTTGGAGAGATGACTCAGCAGTTACGAGCACTGCCTCCTCTTCCAAAGGTTCTAAGTTCAATTCCGAGCAACCACGTGGTGGCTCCCAACCATCTGGTGCCCTCTTGAAGAAGAGACCTGGTCAGTCATCCTCATCAATGTAGACCATGATACCCAATATGGACAAGTTCAACAGAACTGCCATAGATGAGCTGCCCATGCATGTTTCAACACTGCCAGGGAATAAATTTCATTTCATTCATTCAATTCATTTTTAAGCAATAATATATCCATGGGGAAATGGCTAGAAATGAGAGGCACACACTTTCTTTCTTTCTCCATTCCTCAAATCACTATCAGCATCTTTCTGCAGAAGCAATCAGTGTCAAGGACATCTTGATAGTTATTGAAGATGCTATCATGGATACACTTTACCTATTACAATAGAAATCTGGGCTTCCTGACTCTATGGATGCAAAGGTTTTCCCCAAACCTCATGAGTTGTTCCTATACATTCAAAAATATATATACCTTTAAGATATATGTATACCTTTAAGATAAAGACTACAGATTTACAAGTCTATAACTGCTAGGTTCTCCCTAGGGTCATGGGAGGGGCAGGACAAGTGAAGCATCCTGTGGCCTCACAGTCATGGCTCCCATTTTGAAGTTTCCAGGTTTATCAATATCGTTGGACAGTATTTGCTGACTGTGTATGTAACACTAGAGACATTAAGCATACTCATACACCTGTCATTTCTCTCTTCTGATCTACTTCATGTTTTTTCTTATGCAATTGCATTTAGAGGCATAGTTTTCATTGTCTAAACTTATACTTTATGGATTCATTTTAAATCTACTAAAACATATTCGATATTACTCTTATACATACATATAAGCACATACATAGAAATGTAGCAACCTTTTTCTTTTGGGCCACCTACCAGCTCCCAAATCGTGACACAGAGACTTATTATTACTTATCAATGCTCGGCCTTAGCTTAGGCTCATTTCTTGCTAACTCTTATAATAACTTAACCTGTTTCTCTTCATCTGTGTTTTACCTTGGGGCTTTTTACCTTTCTTCCTTTCTATATATCTTACTTTCACTGCTTCGTGTGTCTAGGCAGCTGCCTGCCTTCTGAACCTAGGCATGTCCCCTCTTTCTCCCTCATTCTCTTTCCCTTCTCTCTTGAGCCTAGGTGTCTTCTTCCACTTATTCTCTCTGCCTGCCAGCCCCACCTATCCCTCTCCTGCCTGCTATTTAGCTTTGTATTGGACCTATCAGGTGCCTTCGGCAGGCAAGGTGAAACCATAACACATCTTTACATAATTGAACAAATGCAATGCATCTCTACATCCTTAACAAAGACAGTAGGAAGAAATGTAACACAACTTCATATAGTTAAAGTAATATTCTGTCGCATAAACAAATGAAACACATCTTTGATTAGTTAAGATAATATTACACAGCATAGAAATATAATATTCTCATGTGTCCAGGCTGTGTAACTTGACGTGGATTGAAAAAAGCTCAATGTGGTACCATAAAATGTTACCACTATCGAGCAAATCATGCAAGCACCTTAGATTTGTGAACAGTCTTAAATATTCTATGTTGGTTTCTTCTGAATAAGCCTTATTTCTTCTACCCACTGCTTTGTCCTTTTAAGAGTTCATTATATGTTATGCGGATTAACTCATCAAATAATTTTAAACATAGTTTATTACTTTATATTTATAGTACTAAGGCTTGAACCCTAGTCCTCTCGCATGCCACAGTTTTTTTGAGACAGGTTATGACGGAATTGCTGTCTTACCTAGGCTAAAACTTGCAATCCTGCTGCTTGAGCCCTTGAAGAGCAAGAATGACAGGTGTGTTTCAACTAGCCAGGTTTTTTAATAGGGTTTTGTAGGAGGCTGTGTTTATAAATGTCCTTCAAATGGGATGATTTCACAGACAATTGCTAGTTTCATAAAGGGTCTCTTTTTTTTTAATTTTCCATTTTTTAAAGTCAGGTTGTGCTTCATTTAGTTTTTCCTCCTGTATACTGGAGTAATAATAACATATCCTCAGAAAACCCCCCAAATAAATGATAGGTATGACGGGGGCATGGCAGACTCGAAGCGCAGCCTGACTTTGTGTTCACTAAAAGACACTTACATGCATAAAAGCAGATAAAACAATCGGCTTACTATTTTCTAAACATTTTTTTCTTTTTGAGGAGTCTCTCATTTTCTCAGCATTCAGCTGGAGAACAGATGTGCTCTGCAAATAATCAAGCTCTGTTAGTTTGCAGTTCAGAATGATGAGCAGCAGCCAGGAGCTCCAGCAACTTGCCATAGCAAAGTATCCAGCCTTTTTGACAGTTTGTGAAACACACTGAACTCTGCTGCCTGAGGACCATAGCCAGTTCTGCCACAATTAAAAACACTCTCAAAGTATTGCGTTTACAACACAGAATCAATTATAGCTTTCTTCTTGGGAAGTTCCAATATTCAATATTGTATTTCAGTAATCAATACTGCGAAAAAGAAATCAACACTACTCTATGGGATGCTTTTGCACATGTGTAAGAATGCATTCATAAATTATTATTCTGCTGAATTTCAGTAGGCCCAGATGTTTTTCTTCACAGGTGTGTTTGAACAGACACAAGTTGACATGACTGTCGTCATTGTTTCGTGCATTTTTTGTTCATCTGAATAAGTGTTCCATGGAGAATGATAGCTTTTCCTGGACACAGTCAGTTGAAGCAGAGTGTAAGGGGAGATCTTTGTCATTACTTGGTGTTTATATTAACTTCCTCACCTATCAGCCCAACCCTTACTATCTTTTCCATATTTTTTCTCTTTTTTCCCATTTTTCATTGATTTTTATTGAGCCCTACATTTTTCTATGTTTTAAGAGGTTATAAATCAATTTACTATAGAACATGTATATGTACTTATTACTAAGAGAAACCAAAGAGTCATAATAAAAATGCCAGGGAGGCAACATTCTGTTAGAACTAGAGATCACCGTGTTGAATTGTGCATTGGGGGCTGTCAAGGCAAGAGTGATTGGGTAATGAGAAAAGTCACTGCGTTTGAAGGTTCTTTTTGTATTAGCAGCAGAAATTGTCCATTTGGCATTGAAAGGGGGTTAGAAGGAAGAACTTAAGATCTTGACAAACTTGCAGAAAGACTAGACCGCTCCCCATGGAACAGCAGTCTCCGGGGGTAAGCTGCCTGAGTATCAAGAGCAACATGCGTTGACCATATAGAAAAAATGCTGCCTGTACTTGCTGGTTTTGTGCATCAACTTGAACACAAGCTAGAGACATAAAAGAGAAAAAGGAGCCTCAGTTTAAGCAATGTTTCCATGAGATCAAGAATAAGGAATTTTCTCCATTAGTGATTAATGGGGGAGGTCCCAGCCCTGGGTAGGTGGTGCCATCACTGAGTTGTAGATTTTGGGTTCTATAAGAAAGCAACCTGAACAAACCAGGGGAAGCAATCCAGTAAGCAGCTCCTCTCCATGGTCTCTGCAGCAGCTCCTGTGTTCAGGGTACTGTCCCTCTTAAGTTCCTGTCCTGATGTCGTTGAGTGATGGGCTGTGATCTGGAAGTGTAAGCCAAATAAACCCTTTCCTTCCCAACTTGGTTTTTGGTCATGATGTTTCACTGGGGCAATAGAAACCCTAACTAAGACACTGCCATGGAATAATGATGTTATCTGTTTCCCATCCTTTGCCACTCAACTTACACACCAAACTCCCAGGAAATCAAATACGACTGTTCTGCCATAAGTGAAGTATCAAATCTTTGGTGTGCAAACGAGGTCATAGATCTCCAATCTATGAACATCAGGGAGAAGCTTCAGCTTTGCCTTGATGGGATAACACAGAAGTCAGGTGTTGAATAACCTTCCTCTGAGTGGTGTCTCTCCTTTTTAACTACACCTCTGCTCATATTTTGCCATGACCAAATGACAATGACAATATGAATAATTCAAACTCTAAATGCATTTCCCATTTTCACAAACTGTTTAGTACCTTCCACATCCTAGATGATGCTTGTGTAAGCAACACTCCTGAGTGGGGTTCCATTTGCTCTTCGGTAAGTGGCCCCCTCAGCCACTTCACTTTCTTATGTTTTCAGATTATTGTGAGGGCAACGACCAGTTCAAATAAAAACCCATCACACATGCACAAAGTAAATAGAGGCTTCTCTCTGAATTTGAACTATCTATTCTTGAACAAAGTCATCTGAACTAAGATGAAACATAAATGGTTAGTTAGGCTATATCCTGCTCCTCTGCTAATTGAGTTTTCTTTGGCTTTGAAACTTCCAGCAGTTATTCTTCGAGCCAGTATTGGGGGATAGTATGTATCTGTTTGAGTAGAAGAAAGCAAGCTGTATTGCTTCCTTTTCTATCACTATGATAGCACATGACAAACACAACTTGTAAAAGAAAGAGTTTCTTTGGGTGTTTTTGGTTAGGTCTGTCCAGAGGGTTAGAGTTCATGGTGGTGGGAGCAGAGGCAGCAGGAAGTAGAGAGTAGGTGGCTGGGACATCAACTGAGGGCTCACAGTTTGAAACAGAGGTCTTTTGAAGCCTCAAAGTCCACCTCAGGTAGCACACTTCCTCCAGCAAGGTCACACCTCCTAATCCTCCCCAGACACTCACCGACTGGGGACCTTGGAGTCACATGACTGAGACCTATGGAGGACAACTCATTCAAATAACCACGTGTATGGAATTTTCTGAAATTATTTATGAGAAGGTGTCAATTAATATTATCTTGTGTTTTAGAACATGTTCGTCCATAGTTGTGTTTTGTTTGTATTGTAAGTAATTGGAAGTTTGAGGTCAAGTTTATATGTTCCCTGCTGCTGTTAATTAGACCACTTGTGACCTTGAGCACTGTTTTGAACACCATGTTCAGTATTACCTTCTCAGTACCTTTTCGCCATCTTGTCTATGGTTATATTTGGACCCTTATTAGCCCTAAAATTGCATAGCAAGTAAAGAAAAACTTTTTATATTGGTAGGAGAAAATAGCCAATTTTGTTCTACCCCGAGGAGCTCTGGTTTCTCCTACACAGTAAAGGCAAGGATATAGGTTTGGAACCTACAGGATCAATTGTGGATGGAGAATTATAACCACAGGCAGTGAAATAAAGTACATACATCCTTTAGCGATAGCCTGCTTACACAAGAAGCATAAACCAGCCAAGATGTCAACCCAAATGAGAGAATTCTAATATTGGTTCAAGAGATAAATATTACCAATGTTGACTTTATGAGACCAGGGACTGAGGCTTATTCCCTTCATTTTCTTGCACTGAGTCAGCAGCGATTCTAGCTGCCTACATTTTGAAGGGGACTTTGTAACGGATTGGAGTTAGTGGGAGGCAGAAAGAGGTGCAGCTGAGCAAGCATTGTGTGTGCTGCCTCTAACCCTCTTATTCCAAGTAGGCTGTGAAGGCTGGATACCTGTCAGGCTTTGGAGTCACTGAGGTACTGTGTGGCAACACCACTTCAGGGGGACCACTGAGTCCTACCAAGTTCTCCTTGCTTAAGGGCTTCAGTGACCTACATATGCTCACGAATTTTCTCTGTGTTTGCTCCTCCGCAGGAGAGCCATCTAGCCCATGATCCATAGGCCTGATCGATAAATGCATCCATTTTCTTTCCCCAGTGGGTCGTTTCTAAACTGCATTTCATGAGGCTTTCACGTGTTCTCAGAGACTGAGGTCTAAGTCACCCAAAAGTGATAACCAAACCCCTGTACACTTCCTTTTCGCTCCCTCCTTTTTCTCTTTTCTCTCTCTAGTTTCAGTGCTGAAGCCAGAAACTAAGTAAATTCCTCTCAGAGAGACTCTTCTCTGCAAGAACACAGGATAAAGGGCAAATATAATTTGTATTCATTTAAACCCTGTTAAAAACACACTGTGGGGGTGTGATTTAGTAAGCTCACACACTTGTACCCAGAACAAAACAAAACTATCTAAAAAGATTGACCACAAAACACTGGCTGATGTTTTATTAGAACCTTTTTTAACTTGGAAAAAAAGAAAGGAAGGAAGAAAGGGAGACAGAAAGAAAGAAAGAAAGAAAGAAAGAAAGAAAGAAAGAAAGAAAGAGAAAAGGTATTTATCCATAACATTTAAGGTCAAATATCTGACATCCCTTCATATACATACACACACACACACACACACACACACACACATACACACGATACTGCAACACACACACACACACACACACACACACACACACACACCTTGCAATTCTCCTGCTCTGTAGCTCAGGTTTTAAACAGTGGATCACAGCCCACGCAAGTGTCATGAGCTGACTATAGGGTTCCAAAAACAATTGGCAGCATTAAAAGGTTTCTAAATACTTAGCAGCCAGATCACTTCAAAGTTAAATGTCTAATAGATCTGGAGTGTGTCTGGTTGCTTACTAATGTCAAATTGTATGACTTTACAGCAGCCTTGGTTCTGAGAACATGTGTGTATTGTGTCTATCATCATGTCTGAAACACCAGCAAATATCACCTGAGGCCCCTCACCTTAGATCAGAGACGATTCTATGTTACATGTGTTAGGTCTCGAACCCAGGTCAAGTCTCACTCGGTACCTGTGGCCCCTCTCAGCACTCCTCATTCTGCCTCCTCCTAAATTTCCCCTTCTCGAGGACTGGGCTTCAGTTTCCCTTCTCTAGTCTGATCCTTCTATAACTCAGCCATTTTGACTATACCATCCTTTTGGCCAGGACTGCCTTTTAGAGGCTCCTCTCTCCTTCCTTCCCCTCTTAACTCTCATGGTCTGGTTTAGTCTGCCAGCCATGTTCAGTCTGGACTCATCAGTCTGTCTGCTTTCTCACTTATGTCCACAATAAAAATATTCTCCATACATTAGGAGTTAAGGCCTCCTCATTTTATTTCATTGTTTCCATTGAATGTATTATAGTGCTTTTACTATACAGAGCTTGCTTCTCTTTTAGAAACATTATAAGTTGTTCATGAGAAACAAGTCTTTTAAAGTTTGTTGTTCTCAACATTTAAGTGTTAAATTTGAAATCTTTTGATTGTGTCGTGTGATAATGTTAAGTTTTGAAGAATTGCTATCTGAGATGCTCACTTCAGTTTCTCTCTCTCTCTCTCTCTCTCTCTCTCTCTCTCTCTCTCTCTCTCTCTCTCACACACACACACACACACACACACACACACACACACACATCTTTAAATGGATTTTGGCTTGCAATTAAGACCGAATTCCCAGCAGTTTCTAAAATGGCACTAAACATACTCCTTCCATTTTATGCTACAAATTGGGTTCAAAGTGGTGATCTCAGCATTGATGAAACAAAATCAAAATATCAGTCCCCTCTGGCAAGCGCTGAAGGTGCCCCACATCCTGACCTACCAAGTACTCAGTCGAGGTTTCATTCTTTATGAGAAACAAACCCTCACATTTGTCTCATGAGTAGTTACATTTGTTTCCGTCTTTAATAAGCAATAAAGTTATATGGAGGTCCAAAAATTATGAAGTATTTTTTCTCATGGTTTATTGTTAGTCATCTCAAGATTTGTGCACCTATTTCAGATGTCTAGGATTACATAAAAATTTCTTAGACAAAATAAGCAGCAAGTGAGAAAAAAAATGATAAAACCTTAATTGCGACTGTCTCCCTCCCTTCCTTTCTCCCTCTGTCTATCACTTTCATTTTCTTTCTATTGTCAGCTATTTATTCAAGAAATTTAATCCCTAATTATGCTGAATTTTCTTGTTTTCTGTTCATCTGATTGCCCCTCAAGTACCACTTTAAAGATCAATTTATATCTCTCTCCGTATATATGTCTGTGTGAATGCATGTGGGTATGTGCATATATGCATGTTGCTAATGTATACATTAGGTCATATGTATGTATATATAAACATAAGTAAACATATGTATGTGTGTATATGGTACGGGTGTATATACAAACATGCACACACCCATACACACAAACGCACACACACACACACACACACACACACACACACACATATTGCAGAAATAACTGCTTGCAAATAATGTGATGCAATTTGGCCTGAGAGTAGCCTTCTCTGCTTTCTTGGTGCAGACTCTCTCCTTTCAAACTCCAGTGCTTCGTGTCCCCTGATGTGCTGAGGTAAAACAAGACTCATTTCCTGCTCCCTCCTTGGAGGTCAGAGTGACTCATTTATGCTGGAAATAGATTTCAATATTGAGACATACCCAGCCATTGATATTATATGTATTATTCCATCCAGATTTGAGGTGTCATACACAATTTCATGAACATTAAGAATTTGTAAATATGCATTAAGTAAAGGAGGACAAAATTCAGGCAGTATTTTAAACAGAATGATGAGCACTTACATGCAGAATCCCCTATAATCTCATGCGACAAGGCAGCCTTTGGGAAAAGGGGAGCTGCTAAATGTGGGAAAGTTGGTCATGACTCTTTTTAGGGATATGTTGAGGGTATTGCTTGCATTAATGGGGACTATAGTGACTCTGCAATCCATCTTTCTTTGGGTTTAGGATGTATCCATAGGGTGCTAGGGCAGTTCAGATTTCTTTTTGTCCCTGAATTATCTACTTCATGTAAGGCCAATTATCTCCACAAATATTCTATTGTGGGCTGGGCTGCTGACTGAGCAAGGTTGTTTGTAGGAGTCCTGTCTATGACCAAGGCATTCTATCCCTTTCTGGGAATTAACTGCCTAGACATTGGTTGTAGATAGCATAAAGAAGTAAGTCCATAGGCTCCAATGGCTTAGTTTCAAGGCTAAGACAGGAAAGAAAAGTGAAACATCATCCTAACTCCTGGAAATTACCACTCCCTCTTCCTTCTATAAAAGCAGCTTCCTTTAAGAGAGGTGCAAAAGAAACAAGATGGCGGATGGTGCTCAAGATGTCAAGACGCCAGAGTCTCCTGGGGATAATCTGAACAAAAGCTAAAAATAGTAAAGGAGGATGCATCTTCATTAGTGACATCAGCACAGGCCATTTAGGTCAAAGCATGTAATCCAAAGTAAGTAACAAAAATGAGATGGAATTTCGGTTTCTCCTTCAAGAAGTTTGGCTGTAATGGTAGTTAGAATTTTTAAATCCTGGGTGTGAGACTGAGGGAGGAGCTCAATAGAGAGCCTGCCCACCTCTCTTTACACGCTACATTGGAGTCCCAGTCCTAAACCAAACAATCAAACAAAGGATTGGTCTAGCTGGGACTATAAGAGAGAAGACAGCAGAATTTTATTGACTTCTCCCCAAAACGCAAAAGTGCTGGTGGAAAAGTTGTTAGGTTGAAGAACCCAGGGTGGTAGTAGGAAGCCTGCAAGAGCTAACAGGACACGGGCAAGAGTTCCAGGCGAAAAGATGATGGGACTTGATACCGAAGGGTTTCCCATAAACTCGTGTGGTGATACTGTGCTGGCAAGCTCTGGAACCTTTACGATGTGGGGTCTAATGGGTAGAAGTAGATCACAGGGGTGTGTCTTTCAAGATTATAGCAAAGAACAGTCCTGCTGAAATCCTGCTCTCTGCTTCCCAACCCAATGCCATAGGAGCTGCTCTGCCTCACACTCTGGCCTCCATAGATAAAGAATCACTGGACCACACCTTCCTTCAGTCCTGCCTTCCTTCAGCCATGCTTTACTCCTATAACAGATTAAAACCCAGAAGGTGCAAGTAAAATAGCCCCTTCCTCCATGCTGTTGTTTCTATCAGGCATTTTGTCAGAGTAACATAAAAGTAACCAGGGCAGAAGGAAAGCAAGAAGAAAACAGAGGGAATTATGGCCTTAATTGGATAATCCTCACTGTCAAATGGGGAGGAAGGTATGTTTGAGTTATCTGACATGGGCAGCTACTCACGACTTGAAATGTTTTTGTTGCAAGAAGGAGACATACTAATACTTGATGCTATAATGGGAAGCATGGCAGAAGGGCTGGGCACATAGGACATGGTAGACCAATGGATTCATCTTCACTACCCCCAAAAGAAAATAGTAAGCAGGTGGCACACACCTTTCATCCTAGGCAGGGCTATCTAAAGAGAACCTGTCTCAAAAAACACCAAACCATATAAATCCATAAATATATATTTAATATTTTTAATTAAGGTAATAAGTAATTTAGGTTAACTATGTAAGTACGGCATATGTAATGAATGAAAGAAGAGAAATGGAAATGGTGGTGAAAAGACAGTGGAAGTAGAAAGGAGCAAACAATCAGTTTGAGTCTGAGATGTACTGTCTGATTATGGATGTTTGTAGAAGATGGATACATGGGAAACTGTAACTCGTAAGAAGAGGCCAATAAGGCAGCTGTCCTGGGGAGAGCAAAGCAGGAGCAATGTGGATAGTTAACAGAGAGAGCTGTGCTTATAATGGTTTTGTTTCAAATGCCTTGTGACAACTAATATTCCCCAGAAGCCATTAATGATCTTACTCATTAAGAAGCTTGTCATGTTTTCCTTGGTGAAAATGTATTCTTTGTCACAGCTGATATCTTACCAACATCTGGACAAGACTGATGAAAATGTCTGTCTTTTAAATGAAACTAAAATAACAAGCCTAACATTTAATATATTTAATTTGCGTCTATCTCATGATCAACTAATGACTATTTTTTTTTTGCTATGGAAATCTGGAAGAAAATCCTTGGGTATGAAAGGAAATCATATATAAATATCTTTTAAAATATGTTCCATAAATTATCATGTTAGAAATGTATCAGCGAGATCTTAATGTCAGGATAATGTTTTTCTTAGAACTACAGCTTTTCTTTAATAATGGAAATTGCTTTGTAGATTCATTACAATTGAATTTTCTATTGAATCACCTTATAGATATCATTTGCTATGGTAGCTGCTATGATACAAACTCCTTCAGTACCACTGAATTGTGCACTAAGCATACAAAGTTGGTAAGATGGTAACTTCACAGTAATTATATGATGTTACAACACAAGCACATTTATTAAAGAATTTAACGCTCCTCAGTCTGGGAAGCATTTTTGGTGAAAATAAGATGTAAATAATAAAACACCGGCTTTGAAGTTGAAATGAAAAAGCAGTTGTAGATTCAATGGCATCTGTGTCCATCAGAGAAAACAACATCCCTGCCTATTTCTACTACTCTTTGTTAAAATACTTTGGGAAATGACTGTTTTTAATTGTAATGCATTCCCATAGCTGGACTAATGAGATAGTTCAGCAGATTAAGGCACTTGCTGCCATGCTTGATTAAGTTGGATCCCTGGGACCCACGTAGAGAAGTGGTTCACTAAAATCATTCTCCGATTTCCACACACATATTATGACTTCCTTAACCTGCTATTCAGACACCCACACACACCTACACCCTCATCCACAAAATTAATAAAAATCCCTATAATGTATGAGGATTAATGTGTACAGAATGTTAATGAGGGAGGTTTATAAGGTCAAGAATTAACACAACACTTAATGGATCTCTTCTTTTTTAGTGTATGTTTGTGGTTGCATGCATGTTTACAGGTAAGCCTGCACATGTGTGCACACAGCTGGAGGTCTGAGATTGACCAAGGGTCTTCCTCCACCTTATATATCAGGCAGAATCTTTCTTTTGGACCCAGAACTCATCATTTCAGCTAGGTTGTCTAACTAACTTGCTCAGGGATTCCCTGTCTCTATCTCCTGTAAACTGTGGCTACACAGTCAGGGATGGGAGACTGTCTGGGCCGCGGGCAGGCTAGGTTGTTAGGCCATCCACCCGGTAGGCATGGAGTCCTAATCCACATGGGTTCCAAATGTGGAAGGACGCTTAAAAGAAATCCCACACTAGCTCAGAACTGCAAAGTAGATGGTTATTTATTTAGGGGTAAACTCACAAATCAGAATTCTCTGCTTCAACGGAGAACAGAAACTGAATCTAGCAACTGGAAAGAGCACGGATGCATGCTCTACATTGGCTTATATAGTATAAGAGGCCACGCCCCAGTGTGAGGGTAACCACTGGCTGTAAGACTTCCTACAGCACCACCTGTCATTTATGTGTGTGCTAGAAATCTAAAACCTTACATCATGCCTGCATGGCAAGTGCTTTACCCAAGAGTTGTCTACCTAGCCCTGACTGATACTTTTCTTTGGAAATTTTCTTTTTCTGTTTTCTCAGAAGATAACATTGTTTCTTGTTTCATTCCTGTTGCTGTGATGTAAATAAAGTTCTTATAAAAAGCAACTGGGGCCTGGAGAGTTTATCTTGGCTCACAATTCCAGGATGCAGTTTGTGACAGGGAAGTCAAGGTGTTGGGAACAACAATAACAGCAACAACAACAACAAAGTGTGTCACATCCAAAAGCAGAGGTAAATGAATCCATGCTCAATTCCTTGGTTGTGCACAGCTAGATTTATCCATTCTTAGACAATGCAGGGCTCCCTGCCTAAGGAATAGAGCCACCCACAGTGGGCTGTATCTACCCACATCAATGAACTTAATTCAGACCTTTTCCTACCCAGCAAGGCTATAGACCAATGCAATGTAGACAAGCCTCATGGAGACTCCTTCCTGGTGACCCTAGAATGTGCAAAGTTGACATTACAGTTTTACCACAGTTGGCAAGAATACACATTTGACACATTTGGAACAAGTTATGGAGCTAAAGTGGAATTCTTACTCAGAATTCTTAATGTTGTTTTGCTTTTTGAGACAGAGTTTCCCTGTGTAACATGCCTGACTGTTCTGGAACTTACTTTGAAGACCAGACTGATCTCTAACTCACAGAGATTTGCTTGCCTGTGCTTCCTCAGTGCTGGGATTAGAGGTGCTTGCTATCACGCTTGGTCAGATTATTACGGTTTTTAATATGAAAGATTTCATGAGTTCAGGTTTGAATGTTTTGTTTCCATCTGGCAGCACTGTTTTGGATGGTTCTGAAAATTGGGAAGTAGGGTCTGGCTGTAGGAATTAGTTTGTTGAAGGTATATCCTTGAAGACATCTCTTTTTTTGCCCTCTTCCTAGTATTCTTTCTTTCTCTCTCTCTTTCTTTCTTTCTTTCTTTCTTTCTTTCTTTCTTTCTTTCTCTCTCTCTCTCTCACACACACACATATACACACAATTCACACACATGCACATACACATAAACACACATGCACACACATATATATGCACAATACACACATACACATACATACAATTCACACACATGCACATATACACACATGCACACACATATATATGCACAATACACACATACACATACACACAATGTACACACATACACACAGATACACACACATACACACATACTTATACACATGCACACACATACACACACATACACACACATATACACACATACATAAACAGACATACACACATACACACATACATAGTTTTTCCTTTTTGTGTCTGCTGTGCTTCTGGCATTTGTCAAGGGTGACCGCTGTGAGAACGGCTGCCTGTCATCATGCTCTTGCTATGACGGACTGAGTCTTCTGAACTCATGAGCTAAAACAAACTTTTTCCCTTTTAAGCTGTTTACATGCTCATTTTGGCCACTACAAGTGGCACAATTGTTCATTCTAGAAGTGAACCCAGAGTACTGGGTCACTGTCCACCATCACCCCCTTTCCAAGTCCATGTGATGCACTTGACTTTGTGGTCACTCAAATAACAGACAAGCTGGGGTTGAGTGGTTTGTGTGCTTTGCCCAGGGACGCACCAGCCGCCCAAAACCTCTCAGCGGGGTTACTACACACCACTTAGTTGGAGGAGGTGGGTTTGTTGTACACAGCTGAACAAGAGGAGAAAAGAGAAAGGTTTTCATTTTGGTAGGGGGTCTCTATAGGGAAATAGTTTTAGGCTGCAGTCATCTGGAAGAGGAAGCTGTGTTTCACACTTTCTGCATACAATGGTTTTAGCTTAAAGTCAATTGTTGCTAACATCAGTCCATGGACCAGAAGAAGACTCTGCCATTCCCACGTTTCTGAGGCTCTGGGGTCCTTGACATGGTCATGCTCCTGTCAATAATCCACATTCATTCAGACTTCATCTGTTTCCTGTAAAACACCCAGTCACTTGCTCAGTCCTGTCAATGTTTAGAATGTTTTCATGAGCACAGAACCTACATAAGAATGCCACCTTTAGCAGCTACTCCTCTAAACTGATTGTTTTCCAAAATCATCCACACTTCACACCCTGGACTGCTAAGGTAGAAACTTCACAGTGAGGCTGTACTTTTATATAAAAAAATATGCTGTTAACGTGGTGTAGCTATATTAGTGGTGATGCTATATTAGTGATATTTTCATCTGGATAATACTTTTCTTCGCATTCACCTTGGTGGTCTTGTTACAACACAGCTCAGTTATGTGCTGAAAGGGCCTTCAGCCTGTGAGATGGATTAGCTCATAAGCTGCCTACCATTCAAACATAAAGACCTACATTCAGATCCCCAGAACCATGTGAAAAGCTGGCCATGGAGAGGAAAGCCTGTAATTCCAGCACTGTAGGCAGGGGTGGTGTGGAGAAATAGGTGGAAGTTCATTAGCTAGACAACTTAGCTGAATTGATGAGTTCCATGTTCAAACGAAGATCCAGCCTCACCTCAAAAGAAAGGCTGAGAGCAATGAAGAAAAAACAAAAGATCAAACTCTGAACACCTAGTGTATGTGCACCCATATATACCTACACTAAACAGTATGTGCAACACACACACATACACACATGTACACACAATACACAGCATATAGACACGTGCACATATACACACGTATATGCACACACAGTTTTTTGTTTCATTGTGTACCCACTGTTCTTCTGGTAGTGGGGTCCAAGCAGTGAGGAAAATCAAATTCTTTCTTTAGGAAAGCTTACTTGCTATGATGGGCAACAAATTGGTTACAAAGAACTAAGAGGAACGTAAAGCAGGGAAAGAATTAGGAAGATTCAAAAAAACAAACAACTTCAGAATATGGTTAAGTGGTGCTTTTGTGAGTCACAATTTGAACAGAAATTTTAAAGGAGAGAGACAAGGAAAGTTCTAATGAAAATTTCAATCTATACAGAAACAACAGAGTACAAAGTCCCATTGATCCAGTCCGTCTTGAAGAGTTGAAGAATACGGAGCCAATCACTTTTTAGGAAGTCTAGGATGTGTAAATGCAGTAAAAAGCAAGACAGGGAAACCAAAACACTGTATGATAAGTGTATAATCACTGTATGATATGTTCTAGATAAGACCTGAAATGACCGTGGGGTTCTGTGTAGAACACACAGCTAGTATGCTCAGTGTTGGGGCAGAGGCTATGACTGTGTGCAGTCTCATTGCGTGATCAGAGGACGCTCGAGAACCTTTCGGAGATTCACAGCATCAAGTCTGTTCTTACGGCACATAGGACCACACTTGACTCTTGTGGTATTGACGTGTGTATTGTTGCTAAGTCAAGGGTGACAGTTGGAACCTGACTGAGAAGGAAACAGGTATGCTCAGACTAGAGTAGTAGTTATTGTAGTTTTCATGGGCACAAACTCATCGCCAAAAATAAAGACCTATTCTGCAAGTGTATTCTTGATAGAGTAGTACAAATAATGTCCACTAAATTTCAGCCCTTGAGAATGTTTTGGTATTGTTCTATGTGACAAATTAAAGAGTAGACATTCTATGGCTTAATAGAGTATTATGGTTTGCTAAAGAGAAGTTCTTTGTAAATTGAATGCGCACTTTCATAAAACACTGTCTAAAGCAGTGGTTCTCAACCTTGCTAATGCTATGACCCTTTAATAAAGTTCCTAATGTGGTGAGCCCCAACCATATATTTATTTTAGTTGCTTCTTTGTAGCAATAATTTTGCTACTGTTAAAAATCATAATATAAGTATTTGATACGCAGGATATCTGACATTTGACCCCTCTGAAAGAGTTGAGAACTGCTGCTTAAATGTATGGTGGGTTGTGGAGTAGCTCAGCAATAAAGCATGCATGGTGGGTTGTGTTTAGCTCAGCAGTAGAACACTTGCCTATCATACTCAATAGCCTGGGTTTGAGTCCCAGCATGGGAATGAGTATTCAGATTGGCTCTTGAATGAACCTCTCTTCAAAAGGAAAAAAAAGTGATTTTACTTTAAGGAAAATAATGAACAATTTGCTGCCAGTGATGAAATCTAAGTTTTCAAGGGATAGGAAAAAATGTGTTTGTCAATATGGACCTAAAGTTTCTCTACATCTAAACTCACTCATGAAATTGTATACTCTATTGGGTCAACATTCAAAAGATCTGTAAAGTTCAGTGGACTTTATTATTTCTAATGAGTAATAATACTACTAAATCATCATCCCACATGAGAGAAAAATGGATTTTTATGTAATAGCAAAAGATTATTAATGTGAATTTTACACCCACACTGTAACAATTCTTTAAGAAAAATGATCACCTTTCCAATTTTGGTATATCAAAGAAAAATACATTTATCTGAGAACATTGAAATATACTCCTTTTTATAATCAAATAATAGAATAGAGTTTTTCACATATGTCAACCAAATTAACAACAGGGCCAAGTCGGCAGTTGGAAACAAGTTATTGCTCATATATGTACACTGTGATGCCTACCTTACTGTCAAGTTGACACAGTCAGTTAGCCATATTGTTGGTTTTTTTCTGAATCCTCCTAATTCCCTCCGTGCTGTAGGTTCCTCCTTGATTTTCATAACCAGTTTGTTGTCCATCCTAGAGAGTTAGCATCCCTAAGAAGACAGGAAGAGAGTTTCCCTGAGTGGTTGCCTATATCAGGTTAGCCTCTGGTGGAGTTATCTCGATGTTAATGAATGTAGGAGGAATAAAAGATATGATGTGAATTTGTACTTTTGAAGACTCCCACCTTTATATTTGATGTTGAATCATACAAAAAAATCTTTTAGTTTGATCAGAAATACATTTACAAGTACCTCTCAGTTTGGGCTACATATCTTTGTTGTTGCTTTTTGTTTTTGTTTTTGAGACCCCCATTTCTGTACCCATTTAATAGGGCCAACAAAAGGTTCATTGTGTCTGAAAGTGCAATTTATCAGCAGTGGAGAACCAATTACAGCTGAACCCACAAAAGAGGCAGATGGTTGACAGATCCTTTTGTCCAGCGAGAACATGAGCGAGAGCTAACATCATGAGGAATATGGTTGTGGGGGTGAGAACTCTGCCTGTCACCTGGATGAGATGCTCAACCTCTTGTGCAAGTTTATTTTTCCAGTTCTTCCCAAGTGGTTGGTGATGGTTGCAGTGTGCAAGGTGTACTTTCCTCTTTAGGGCTGGTGATCCCATCCATTCGAACAATGCGTTAAAAGATCCTCATAACTGATAGTATGTTGCTTCATGACAATATTTTGACCTTCTCATTTCCCGCTTCAAGGGGCTGTCTATACCGTAGTTTTTTCTTGTACAAATGGGGCAGGAATCTGCAATGGCTGAATACTAAGGGGATCAGATTACAGAGACCAAATATTTAATGGGATCATTGCTCTCCATTGACAAATCTGTTTCAAAGAACGCAGAAACTTTCCATTGCTTCCTGCACCATGTTCCCTGCGCTAACAGCCTGTAATGGTATATGTTGAAATGTTCTGACAGGTCTCAGAAATCTTGTTTTTGTGTTTTCTCCTCAGATCCTTTTAACATCATGGGCATTAAGAGATTGCAGTCTTCCCTTGTGTTTTTGGTTTGACCCATGGTTACCCCAGCATCCTGGAGAAAGTCCCCTGAGCACTTACCAGGACCTCGTGTTTCTCCATCATTATTCAGTATGTTCCTTATGCTTTAGTTGCATCCATTTCTAGGGTGCCATATATGCTAACCACCATTGATCATTGTGAGGAACTGAAGTTTGAGGTCTTGATTCAGGACCAGGATGCTCTAGGCAATGCTGCTCCACAGTGAGTGCTTTACTGGCATCCTGGGCAGCTTTTAGTCTATATTGCTCTGGGTTCAAAGTAGAAACAGGGACATTGAAAAACATACAGAATTTCTCATCATTATCAATGGATGTGCTCAGGATACAGAAAGCCTCATGGCCAAATGGGGACTGTCTGCATAATGTTCCTGAGCTCACTAAGCTGCATTGCTGGGGGTGGAGGTCTCTGTAGGACACAGCTTGCCATTGGCATTCCTTCGGCTGGCAGAGGCAGTTCTCCCGGGAGTAAACAAGTGTCTATGATAACCAGATTCGCACAGCATGATAATGTTGGGAAGTTCATTACATGTGGGCCGCAGTGCATCCTGCACGTGATCAGAAACTTGGAAGGATTTGGGGAGAAATAAGCTTCGACTGAATCATAGAGAAACCGTGTCTTTACACACAATTCACTCAACGGTCAAGTAAAGGCCCCTATCTAGTCCCCCGTTTCCCACAGAATCCATAGCACCACAGCTCAGAAAGATTTAAATAAAATTTAAGAAATTAGTTTAAATACTTCAAAAAATGGAGTCCTGCTCCCAAAGCCTCTTGAGTAGGATAGAGAAAAATCCTCACATCGATTAGATGTCCATGTTTGTGGATCCTAGCACTGTTCTTGGCACTCACGTGGTGGACATCTGCTTGAAGTATTTTTCTTTTGCAAAACTCTGCTTTACCCACAGGAGACACATGTCTTGGCCCAGTTCCAACATAATTTTCCCCCAAAGATTTTGAAAAACAAACAAAAGTTATTAAATTGCCAAGGAGCATAAAAGGCTTTTAACAAATCAATGAAAGGAGATGCCTGGCATTAAGCCTGTAAAAATACTTAGAAATTCCATGCACAGGGACTGGAAGCTTAAAGAGTAAGAACATGCTACGATTCTTTAAACCATTTCCGTTTCTATTTTTGTACCAGATCGGAGGCTAATATTTATAGCAAATGAAAAGAAACAATAATGATAATAAAACTGAATGAAGAAAGAGTTTACATTCAAACACATACAGGGTGTGTGAGCACCTTGGGGAAGCACAGCCAGTGGAGCGGAATATGCTGAGAAGGAGAGCAGAGACCAGAACTCTGCCAGAAGCAGCTGAGAAGAGGGAACTGTGGGGAAGGCATTCATGTAACATACTATTTCATACCAGGTGGGAACTATGCCTTAACCTTGGTGCTACTCTGTCGGAGGCAAACTTTCCGAAGAACTCAGAACTCAGTATTTTTATTGGGGAGGGAAAACCAATAAGTAGAAGGGTTTCTGAAATAATTTGTAAATAGGCTCACAGATCTGAGAAAAGTGAATGGTAAATGCTCATCTATTTATTTACTCATTCACATGTGTGATCTAAGAAATTTATTACACACTTCCTATGAGGTGCCTTCCAGGCTTGATCAATTTCATGGATAATATGTCAGTTAAACTTATATTTTCCTTAAAGTTATTTCATATATTTCATACTTATGTATAAAAATAAATAAGTGAAATTCTTAGGAACAAAGTTAACAATATAGTAAATGACCCTTGCAAAAAAATGTTAAAGCACATTGAAAGACAGTTCTAAACAAATACACTATACACACACGCACACACACATACATACATACATTCCTATATATGAAATAATATATGCCCAATGGCACCAAGGGTTTAATGTCATAATTGCAAGAGCAGCAGGAGTCCTAGTGGAGAACGAGAAGGTGATTCTAAACAGGTAAAGGACCTAAGGGTTTAAAAGAGTTTACCATAGTTGATTAACTTGTTGAGAAGAACCTAAGACTCGACAGACCAGAAACCTAGGAGGAAAACAAATACTACTGTTCCACTAAAGAAACAGCCAGGAGGAAAGAAATCAGAGAAACAGCACCCTTCACAATAGCCACAAATAACATTAAAAAATCTCTAACCAAAGAAGTGGAAGTCCTGTATGACAAGAACTTTAAGAACTTTAAATCTTTGAAGAAAGAAATTGAAGAAGACATCAGAAAATGAAAAGATTTCCTATGCCCTTGGGTAGCTAGAATTAACATAGTAAAAATGGCAGTCCTACCAAAAGCTATCTACAGATTCAATGCAATGCCCAGCAAAATTCTTCAAAGACTTAAAAAGGATAATACTCAACTTCATATGGAAAAGCAATAAACTCAGGATAACCAGAACAATCATGTACAATAAAGGCACATCTGGAGGCATCACAATCCCTGACTGGTATTGGCATAAAAACAGACAGGAGGACCAATGGAACCAAAAAGAAGACCCAGATATCAATTCACACATCTATGAACACCTGATTTTTGACAAAGCAACAAAAAATATAAAATGAAAAAAAGAAAGCATATTCAACAAACGGTCCTGGTATAATTGGATATCAACATGTAGAAGAATGAAAAGAGATGCGTATCTATCACCTTGTACAAAACTCAAGTTCAAATGGATCAAAGACCTCAACATAAAGCCAACCACATGAACCTCATAGAAGAGAAAGTGGGAAGTACACTTGAACTCATTGGCACAGGAGACCACTTACTAAATATAACTCCGGTAGCACAGACACTGAGAGAAACCATTAATAAGTGGGACCTCCTGAAACTGAGAAGCTTCTGTAAAGCAAAGGACATGGTTAACAAGAGAAAACGGCAGCCTACAGAATGAGAAAAGATCTTCACCAACTCCACATCAAACAGAGATCTGCTCTCCAAAATATACAAAGAACTCAAGAAATTGGTCATCAAAAGAACAAATAATCCAATAAAAATGGAGTATAGACATAAACAGAGACCTCTAAACAGAGAAATCTAAAATGGCTGAAAGACACTTAAGGAAATGTTCAACAGCCTTAGCCATCAGAGAAATGAAAATCAAAACAACTTAGAATCTCTCTTTCTCCTGTAAGAATGACAAAGATCAAAAACATTGATGTCAACTTGGAGACATCAGTGGAGAGGATGTGGGGTAAAGGGAACACTTCTGCATTGCTGGTGGGAATGCAAAGTGGCACAGCCCCTTTGGATGTCAGTGTGGCAGTTTCTCAGAAAATTGGGAAACAACCCACCTGAAGATCCAGCAATACCACTTTTGAGTATATTCCCAAAAGATGCTCAATTGTACCACAAGGACTTATGCTCAACTATGGTAATAGTAAAATTGTTTGTCGTAGTCAGAACTTGGAAACAACCTAAATGCCTCTCGACTGAAGAACGGATAAGGAAAATATGGTACATTTACACAGTGGAGTACTACACAGAAGAAAAAAATAATGACATCTTGGAATTTGTGGGGAAATGGATGGTTCTAGAAAATATCATATTGAGTGAGGTAACCCAACCCAGAAAGACAAATAGCGTATGTATTCACTGATAAGTGGCTTTTAGACATAAAACAATGAAAACCAGCCTGAAATTCACAATCCCAGAGAATCTAGACCACAATGAGGACCCTAAGAGAGACATACATGGATCTAATCTACATGGGAAGTAAAAAAAAAAAGACAAAATCTCCTGAGTTAATTGGGAGCATGGGGACCATGAGAGAGGGTAGAAAGGGAGGAGAGTAGAACAGAGGGGAGTGGAGAAAAATATATAACTCAATCAAATTAAAAGAAAGAAACAGCCACAAAATGACTTCTAATGATATTTTTGCTGTAAGTATAGATCTGTGTTTTGCTCAACCATCATTAGAGAAGTTTCCTCCTGCAGCGGATGGGAACAATTACAGAGACCCACAGTCACACAATATGTAGAGAGTGAGAGACCTTGGAGCATTCAGTCATAGAAAGGATGTCTCCATCAAATCCCTCCCCTTAGGGAGGAAAATGCTGTGAAAGAGGAAGCTTAAAAAGTGTAAGGGCCAGAAGGGATGGAAGACAGCAAAGAATTAATACCTAGACATCTCAGGACTGGTGCAAATATGAACTCACAGAGATCAAGGCAACATGCACAGGGCCTGCACAGGTCTTCATCAGGTGAAGTCCTAGAGCTGAAAGGAGAAGTGAACACAAGTCCCTGTCCCCAACCAGAAGCTGTCTCCAGTTGACAGTAGCCTGCAAATGAAAAATTAGTTTTCTCCAAGGGAGTCTCACTAGAGTTACAAACTGTTAGCAGGACAGGCCCCACGTCTCGTAGTACATGGTCAACACAAAACAAACTGGTTGGCATCTTTGGAGGTTCTTTGTCTCATAATGTTAAGTCAGGACGTTTTCCTTTTTTACCTTTACATATATATTATAGCTCCGGATTTGTGTTTCTATGGGATTTTTCTGCGTGCAAGTGTGTGTGTCTCGGCAACTATATGCATTTCTTGTACTGTTTGTTTGGCTCTTTTTTATTTTTTTGCTTTGTCATGTTGCTTTTTGTTTGTTTTTTATTTATCTTATCTTATTATTATTCCATAGATCCCTGTTTTGTTTTTTGTTTTTTTTTTCCTGAGAGAGACAGAAAGGTTGCGGATCTGAATGGGAGGGGAGGTGGGGTGGCACTGGGGAGATTAGAGAAGGGAGTACTGTAGATGGAAGTTTCTGTCCCAGCCGGTCCTGCAGCCAATCAGTCCCCCAAACACAGAATGGCTTGTATTAATTATAAACTGTTTGCCCTATGGCTCAGGTTTATTACAAACTAGCTCTTACAACTTAAAGTAACCCATAATTCTTGTCTTTTGTTTTTGTTTTTGTTTTTTTTGGAGACAGGGTTTCTCTGTAGCCTTAGAGCCTGTCCTGAAGGTAGTTCTTGTAGACCATGATGGCCTTGAACTCACAGAGATCCACCTGCCTCTGCCTCCCAAGTGCTGATATTAACAGTGTGCACCACCACTGCCCAGCTGAGGGTCTATATCATAATATGATATACTAAATAATTACTGACTGGTATTTAATAACACACAAAATCATGGTAACAGACTGGTTCTAAATAGCTTGTCTCAGTTCTCTATTCAACACAGCAGACAGCAGGAGCCTACCTAAATATTAGTCACGCTCCCTCATGGGCCAGTGGTCTGGGAGCTGGTAGTGGTGGTACATACCTATAATCCCAGTATTGGGGAGGCACAGGCAAGAGAATTTGGAAATCAAGGCCCACTTGGGCTCTGCAGGGGGACCTTGACTCAAAACAACAGCATCAGCAGAAATAGCAGCGAAGAGTAGAGGTCTGGGGTGAGTGGTCTTAAGCTGGGGTATTTTCTAAAAGATCCATCCATCTTTCTCCTCTCCCATTCTCCTGATGCTTGATGGTGCTGTTATAGAACACAGCTGTTCCACCTCTGGATGTCATGAGCATGCCTTATTTGAAAAGAAAGAGCAGAGCAAAGGTAAAAGATACGTTGGATTGGGGGAACTAGAATGTTGTGCAGAAATCCTGGGTTAAAGTGTCTAGGGAGGAGGCTTTAGTTAAATCTCACATTTTCATTAGCCCTGAGATTTTGGGAGTGGAGAACAGGTGTATAAATAGTAGGTAAACAATCAGCAGTGTTTGCTTGACCCATAGGTCAAGAAACTTTGCTTAACTAACAGATAATTGTATTGCAACATCATTATTTGCAGCTAAGCAGGGGTCATTATTTACAAGAACGGAACATGCCATTTAGAGTCCTCTAATAGCAGGAAGCAAATGTCAAGACTTCAAACAAAGGTTCTAATCTAGTTATTCTAATTAAACCCGTGGTGCTAAATTAGTATGGGAGATGTCCGTATGAATCCCTGCCTGTCATTATTATTTCACCCGGGCAACCACCCATCTATCTTCTACCTATAGATAGAAATAAGTATGGAAAGGAGGATAGGTTGTCCCACGGAGGGAACTTGGGAGCAGTGACACTCTCTAGGAGTGGTTTTCCTTCTTCTTAATGCTGTGAACCATTAGTAGAGTTCCTCATGTTGTGGTGACTCCCAACTACAAAATTATTTTCTTGCTGTTTAATAACTGTATTTTTGCTACTGTTATGAATTGTCATGTAAATATTTGATGTGAAGGATAATCAACACTTGACCTTCAAAGGGCTTGCAACCCACAGACAGAGAGCCACGGCTCTAGAGCAAACCCCACACTAAGTACACAGATCTTGCCTTCTCAGTAAAAAACAATTAACAAATCTTTCAATAATGACTAATTTTAGTGTTGAGGCAGTGTAGATGCTAGTGTGAACTGGAGTACCCACCCGGTAGGGTCAGAACGTAAGAAAATGCTCAAAATATGCTACTTAAACCACAGGAACAAATAAACCTGCAAAAAATTCCAGTGGCCACAGCTACACCAATTTGGGCAATGAAATAAAGCAATATTTGGTTATAACCCAATGTTTAAAATGGTATGTATGCTGTTATAAATTATTTAAAACTTTGAAATAATACAGGTATACACTGTTTAAATACATAAATGAGGGAGAAAGAGATAAGCTTCCACCGTCTCTCTTGGACTCCCTTTGGGACATGCCATGTAGACCAAGCTGGCCTGGAGTTTGCTATGTAGCTTAGGTGGGCCTCAAACTGAACATACTCCTGCTTTGGCCCCACATGAGCTTGGATTACAGGTGTAAGCTATCAAGCCCATTAAGATAAATTTTCTATGCAGAGATTTTACATAACACATGCAAACAAGACTTTCCCAGAAAATAGGACTTAATTCTCACTGCCCTTTTCATATTGAACATAAGCTTGCTATATTGATTTTCTCTAAAAGAGTAGTAGGGAAGAAAATCAAACTTTCTGCTGGCAAATCTAGCAGACATTCCCTTAACCTAGCATTCAGGATCACCATTACCTTGCATGACTTACATTGACCTCACATCACATACCTCCCTAGCACACAGGCTAAAAGGGGCTCGTTGCCTTTTAAATATTCTAGGCAACCTCCCATAACTCCAGTCTAACCAGAAGCAAAAAGTCAGGCAATACTACATTTCTTAACTTCCTACAAAGTATATACTTCTCAAAGTTGGCATGGTCAGAAGCGAAGGGTAAAGATGGAAACACTCACAGACAACGCAGACTATGGAGATACGATGAAGACACCCAGTGTGGTGTCCTGGGACCTGGGATGGAAAGCAAACCTCAGAGGAAAGACTACTAGAACCTGAAGAGGTTTTGGACTTTGGTTCATAGAGATGTGTCAGTGTTAGCTTGGTAATTTTGCCATAGATGCTAACAGAGGGGACATATGTTAACTTTACACTGAATTCTCTATTCTGCTTTCCAAACTTTCTGTAAAAGTTAAATTATTACAAATTTTAAAAGTTTCTAAAGTTCTCATATAATTAAACCTGGAGAAGGTGTCCTTTTAATGAGGTATGATAACAATGTTGATGGCAAGTAACTATTGGATTCCAAAGCATCTCAGAGCCAATAAACAGGCAGTCCTCAAGCTTTTTGCAATTATAAGTCGGAGTGCCAGATCCTAGCAGAGACTCCACTGCTAAAAGATTCAATTTGAAGTAAACAGAACTTTTAATGAGACTTGGGGACCTCTGTAACCTTTTCTAGGCCAGGTGAAAGCTTCTAGCAGGTACAATTAATCTTTCTATCCAACAGTGAAAATTTTAATTAAATCCTATGTCATTTTCCCCACAAATCACAGTTGCCTGGAAAAAAGCCCCAACTAAAAGTTACTTTTACTGAGAACATGCCTTTTTGGTGCAACCACTTGGCAATCACCTATAATCAACACCTAAAATCAAAATTATAATCTTGCTTTCCAACTCAGCCTTTAAATTGCCTTAAAATTTTTACCTGTCATTTTCCATAGCCTCTAAATGAGGTGAACAAAATCCTTTAAGTTAATCCAAAGGCAGCAATTACATAACCATCAAAAAGTTACTTGAAATACAAGTCATAAGAATATTGCTTAGTGGTGGTGGCGCATGTCTTCAGTCCCAGCACTCAGGAGGAAAAGGCTGGCGGATTCTTGTGTTTTTGTACCACTGTGTCATTTTTTTTTAATTTTTATTTTTCCATTCAATTATTTACACTTTCTACCCTTCTCCCAATCACCGCCTGCTCCCCCTCCTCCCTCTCAGGCCCTGCTTGAGAGAGGGCAGGAAATCCTGCCCTGTGGGAAGTCCAAGGCCCTCCCCTCTACATTCAGGTTTAGGGAGCTGTGCATCCATATAGACTAGGGTCCCCAAAAGTCAGAACATGCCACACAAACAAGTCCCAGTGCCTTTATCAATGGCTTCTCAGTCAGCCCCCATTGTCAGCCACAATCAGAGTCTGGTTTGATCACATGCTTATTCAGATCCGGTCCAGCTGGATTTGGTGAGCTCCCATTAGAACAGGCACATTGCTGCAGTTGGTGGACCAACCCCTTGCGGTCCTGACTTCCTTGCTCATCTTCTCCCTCCTTCTGCTCTTCAACTGGACCTTGGGAGCTCAGTCCTTTGCTCTGCTGAGGATTTCTGTCTCTATCTCCATCCATCGCTGGACGAAGATTCTATGGTGATATTCGAAATAATCATCAGCGTGATAGTGGGGGTCATTTTTGAGGGACAAGTGTTGTTCCATCATGCGTGTTGCACCTCTAAGAGGTCCACAAGAGGGCACTATTTTCCTGATCTTCTCTATACATTTCAAGGGATAAAGGTTTTATAATACTCTAAGTTCTCTTTTTTTCTCATATCTTTCAGTGGTTCTGCCCTAATCAGTTTTTTTTTCCTTTGCTGCCTTTATTCAGGTGAATATATTCTATTGTGCTAAAATATACAGGACAGTGAAAAATTTACCACTGAAACCATACCAAAATGTACAGTTGGGTGTCCTTAAGTCCTGGTCCTTTCACTTCCTGAGCATCCACCAACATCGTCCTTGTCCTGTGCTTGTCCGTGTTGCCAAACCGTACTCAACAAGGATCAACTCCTGTTTCGCTTTTCCCCCAGCCTTGGCAACTCCAGTTCTAGTCTGGGAGTCTCAGAATTTGATTACTCCCGCTGCTTCAGGAAATGGCTGACTTTTCAAACTTCACACTTAGCCAAAGTTCACTCACATTGCCCAGGATGACACTTCTCTCTACTCTTGGTCCACTCTCGGCATTGTAGAACACACCCGTTAAATGATTCCTGTGCTGGCATTCTTGTATCTGATTTGCCATTTGTGACCATTTTCCTTCCTCCATCTGTGTGCATTCCCCAACTCCCCAACTGACTCATCAAATTCCACCAACCACATTCTTTACAAAACTCATCACCAAATCCAGGTCTTTGTCACATGGGCCTTGGCTCTCACACAAAGGGCTGCTCATCTCACATCCGCAGCAGAAAATGATACCAGTCTTTTATAAGGGTTCAGAAGCCCCAAAGAGCAACAGTTGAGTGTAAAATCAGTCCTGACTCAGTAGATAATAATGAAGACAGGATAGAGGGGAAGGGGGTGGGCAGTGTCTGAGTGAATTGTGTCAAGACTTCTTTAACCTCACACTAGATACCCTACACACACACACACACACACACACACACACACACACACACACACACACGAGAAATAAAAGTGAAACTTCACGTAAGAATCAAAAAGAATGGCTGCTGAAAATGAATGCTTATTTATTACTTTTATTTATTTGTTTGATTGTTTGTTGTTTTATCTTTTTGTTTGTTTTGTTTTTGAGATTAGATGAATAAACCTCTACTCCCAGGCAAGGAAGAGACACTGCAGTCTAGGACATCCAGAGTTAGCAAACGACCACTAACAAGCCCACAGCCCTGGCTTGGCAGAAATACACAAAACAAGTAACCAAATTTTAAAAGAGCCTGTTTAAGCTGGGCGGTGGTGGCACATGCCTTTAATTCTAGCACTCGGGAGGCAGAGGCAGGCAGATCTCTGTGAGTTCGAGGCCAGCCTCGTCTCCAGAGCGAGTTCCAAGACAGGCTCCAAAGCTACAGAGAAATTGTTTCAAAAACCAATAAATAAATAAATAAAATAAAATGAAGAGTCTGTTTAAGACAGGACACTACAAGGCATCATACAATTGCTTCCTCCACATCTGCCCTCTTGTGGCTACAATTATAGTCTCATCAAAATAAATTATTTGGATGACAATATTCAGATGTTTGTTGATGTCTAAGAGATAAAATGTAATTAACTCTTTAGCCATTTTATTTTATATTTATTAAAATATCACACAATTCTCTCCCCATCTCTTTTCTCTCCAGTTCTATCCACATCCCTTCCCTTATCAAATGGACTCTTTTCATATATGAGCAAATTTATAAATATAACCTGCTGAGTCCATTCAATGCTGCTTGTGTGTATACATTTCTAGGGTAGACTCATCCCTGGAGAAGACAAATCTCTCAGTAATGGTTAGTTGTTCGTAGTTCTTTATCTAGGAGTGGGGACCTATGAGAATTTCCCCATCCACATTGGCATGGCAACTGGCATTGTTTGGGTCTTGTGTAGGCAGCCATACTGTTGAGATTCTATGAGTGAAACTTCCCTGTCATATCTAAAAGTTGTAACCTCAAAACAGATTTCCTGTTTTCTAGCTCTTCCAGTGTCCACCCCTACCTTCCAGCATGTTCCCTGAAGCTTAGGTATAGGAGGTATAGAGGAGATATACCCATAGGCCTGGCACCCCACAGTCTGTACTCAGCATTTTGACCAAATTTGACTGCAGTTGATATCATATTATACATATGAAGTCCTAAAAATTCCAACTGGAGGTTTTTTTTAAAGATACTTCTTGAAGTGCCAATCAGATTTCTTTGTTTTATTTTCTTCCTCTATCATCTTTGAGAAAAGCTAGACTCTCACTTGAAGGTTCACATAAGTGTTTCAGGACAAAATAGAAACTATTTCTTAACTATGTATTATAAATGATGACTGTTCTCCATCAGATGAAGTTGTTCAGAATTTATGATACTCTTCTAAAAGACAAACAGGAAAGAATTTTAAGGAATCTGTATCATCGGTGTGACCATGCTTTTAAATATAGTTTAAAGTTTGGAAGTTTATTTGACTCTATAGTTCCATCAAATGTGGGATGCTCCAATGTCTAAAAAGTACAGCTAAATTTGTCATCTTATGACTTGATAGCATGGGGTATTCTAGACCCCAGAATAATGGTAATTACTAATATAACTTGTGTAAGGTGAAATTTCACAAATATTATGTGATTGTCTCATGTGTCCCTCTCAATGACTTTGTTGGCACGGAGGATTCTTATAGCTTAAAACTTGAAAAGTGGGTTGGACAGCTATATCACATACTCGACACCTTGGGCTCTTAAATCAGAATACTCTGTTGTTCCCCTAAAGTAATCAATCATCATTTGAGTAGGAAGTCCCTGCTCTATTCTATATTTGCAGCCAGATAACTGTTTTCTAGATTTTGATAAATCACTGGACGTGAATTTCAGACCTATACAGCGAAGGTCTTTAATTAAAGAATTTCTGATGTCATCCCCCCCTCTCCTGGCCTGCTTTCTTGCTTTTGACATGAGGGAGTCTTCTGCCTGAGTATTTTTCCATCACTGTGTGGCTGAGAATTTGCCATTCACCTGTAATTCACAGTGTAGCTCAACCAGCAGAATATAAAATCCTTCCTTCTGCCAGGCAAGAAGGAGCTGGTGGCTGTCGGTTTTGCATGTTTGGGGGAAGCTATTTGTCAGTAATAACCGAGATAACACTGGTGACTGCAGCGGGAGTTCTCCTTTGACATATGGTCTGTTTAGATGCCTACTGCTGCCTCATCTGTGAATACTTTTGTTATTCACACCAATCTGGTGAATATAAAAGTAGAGGTAAATAAAAAAATATGAATATCTGAATCAGTAAGCTGGACTTTCATCTCTCTGGTTGAAGATTGTGAGCTATAAATACTGCAGTAGATGTTTGGAGCTTTAAGATAGAGGAGGTGGGATGCAGATATTGGATAATTCGGTTGCTAAGCAACCATCTCACGATTATGTAAGCTCTCACCATTGTAGGTGATATGGAGGGGGCGGTAAAGGATGCTGACGCAAAGAGCACACAGAAGATATTTTTCATGCGACAGTGCTGGCGTCTCAGATCTGGCATTGGAGAATATATATAGGTAAGAAGGAAATGCCACAAGCTACAAAGGCGTGCGTTCAACAAGAATTGTGGGCTTATGTCATAGAGTCGGATGTGCAGAAGCTTACACATGACCTCATCTGCAAAGAAGGAACCCCGTTTGGCCTTTGAAATCAGGACATGCTCTCACAAAACCCAGAAAATATGAAAAATATGAAGACTTGGGTTTGTTATTCTTAATTATTACCCCTTAGCTAAATAAACCTTTAGGGTAATCTGGTAAGGCCGGTGGTGCTATTCACATTATGTAAGTGAGAGATGTTTTGGGCCCTGCTCAAGGACACACTGGTTGGGTGTAAGCGTGTAAGGACACGCTGGCTGGGTGTAAGCATGTGAGGACACGCTGGTTGGGTGTAAGTGTGTGAGGACACACTGGTTGGGTGTAAGTGTGTGAGGACACGCTGGTTGGGTGTAAGTGTGTGAGGACACGCTGGCTGGGTGTAAGTGTGTGAGGACACGCTGGCTGGGTGTAAGTGTGTGAGGACACGCTGGCTGGGTGTAAGTGTGTGAGGACACGCTGGCTGGGTGTAAGTGTGTGAGGACACGCTGGCTGGGTGTAAGTGTGTGAGTGCAGGACAGCGTTCCTAACTGCATGTGTCCTATTCCCTCAGGGTTGCTTTCACATTATGTCTTTTCTCTCTCACGTGTTCCAGTAAGATTAGACTATTCTCTTACGAATATTATTTCTTTTCCTATGAAAGGATTTAATTCCAATCCTTTGTGGTTAGCTTACAGAATTTCCAAAGAGACTATCAAGTTTTGAATCTTTTCAGACTATTAAAACAACTTAGTTAAGAAAGTTGTACATAGACTAAGAAATAAGAAAATTTCAGGTTACTGAACATGGCCTTTAATTTAGTTAGTCCAAATCTCTCTCTGACTCCTGGACTGATGTGACGATATGTGTCTGTTTGCAGAATCAGTTGAAGTTGTATTACAATTAGGTAAGTCTGAAGTTGTAGGGAGAATAGGAATTTTTAAATCTTTGGTTATGAGCTTAGCCTCTAACGAGTGAGCCATCTCTTCAGTCCAGGATTTTTTACATGATTTTTTTATTCCTTGAAATTCACCAGAGGTGTACAGTAACAATATCCATCTACCGCTACCTCCTCCCAACTTCCTCTAGTGCTGCCCATCCCTCCTTCCAGCCTCTTGTCCTATTTTAACTTTTGCTGTTAAGACCCCTTTCAGACCAATTAGTGTTGCCCATATACTCACTGGTGTGTGTACATCTCCTGGGTAGGAGTAACCTTAGGTAGGATCCTCCCTTAGCAGCCATCAACTTTCAATTGCTTCTCTAAAAGGAGTGGTCCCCTTCATCCCATTTATTCTAAAGGTATGCAAATAAACAGGGACTTCCGTATCAAAATCAGACATTTGGTTGTAGCATTTGGGAAAGTCCTGGAAGAAAATTCTAATGCCGAACCTAAAGTGTGTACAAAGCAATTGTTTGATAATTATCCAACTCAATTCAACAGACTGCATCGTAATCACTGAAGTGAAATCACAGAATTAGGTATTGTGAGAGACAAAATAGATAAAATACTGTCTGCTCTTTCAAACCTTGCTAATTGTGAGCAATAGAAGCTATTCATTGCTTCTTGCTCTTTTTGTTGATGCACCTACATGAGCACCTACACATGACATTCATTCACCCAGACATGCATATGAATAAATAAAAACAATGAAAATCAATCTTTAAAAACTGAACCAAACCAAAGCAACAACAAAACACAAGATTCCTAAGTCCTCTGGCCTTACTAATCTTTCTCTTCACTTTAAAAAGCCAAACAGGCTTTGTACCACCCACTATGTTTGCCTATAAGAAACAGTCTTTTAATCATGCCCTGATATTTTTTAAAATTCTCAAGAAATAGTCAGATACCTTCATGAGCACCTGATAGACCCCTTCTTGCTCTGCTCGGGTTCTTTACCTTGTCCACTTGTAACATTTTTATCATTGCTTTGTCTGAGTTTATCTGGAGATTCTGGCAGAGGACAGCTGCTTGGTAACTCTTGACCCAAGAACACTTTTCCTTTTCCCAGGAAGATCATCCTCCACTACAAAGCATGCAGTTTTTGGTGAAGTGTGTCTGACGCACCGAGGGAGGAAGGGGACATCTTTCTAGCCAGATAGATCATCCAACTCCACTCTGGTGATCATTTGGGTGATAGGTACAGTAGCCGAGTTGTCCTCACATTCCCATCATTGCTTCCTCTACCGGGTGCTGCTCAGCTCTTCAACTCACTTTCCCCTTAAGCAGTTCTACCCCCATGCTGAGTATCAACTCTGTGCTGCTGCAGCAGCGTGCTGTTGTAACCACGAAGGCTCCAGGACCCAGAACAATATGCATGTTTCGTTTCTTGTGTTTTGGTTGCTCATCTTCATGGTATTGCTGGCCACCGTTGGGCTTGCTGTAACGTCTAAACATCACTGTCAATCATTTGGTGTAGAAGACTCTTGGCAGGGGCAACTGGGGAGGATGGCTTGGGCTCTCCACATCATTCATCTTCTGGACATTTGCTGTTGCTCTTTTTTTATGGCAGTGATGAAGCTAAGAGCGTGCACATGCACTTACACAACTGCTTCTCAAGGTCTGCCTGTGTGATATCATCTCCATTGTCCAAAGTCGCATGGTTGACACACAATTAGAATGTAAGGGTACATTTAAGTTCCATGAAAAAGGCCATAGATCAAATAACAAAGCAAGAAAAAGAGTTTTAGTGTCTAGTTTCTTGAGTTCTTTGTATATTTTGGAGAACAGACCTTTGTCTGATGAGGGATTGGTGAAGATCTCCTCCCAGTCAGAAGGTAGCCTTTTTGTCTTACTGACAGTGTCCTTTGCTTTACAGAAGCTTCTCAGTTTCAGGAGGTTCCATTTATTCATTGTTTCTCTTATTGTCTGTGCTACTGGGGTTCTACCTAAAAAGTGGTCTCCTGTGCCTATGTCTTGTAGACTACTTCCCACTTTCTCTTCTATCTGGTTCAAAGTGGTCAGATTAATGTTGACGTCTTTAATTCATTTGGACTTGAGTTTTGTGCATGGTGATAGATATGGATCTACTTTAATTCTTCTACAGGTTGATATCCAGTTATGCCAGCACCATTTGTTAAAGATGCTTTCCTTCTTCCATTGTATACATTTAGCTCCCTTGTCAAAAATCAGGTGTTCATAGGTTTGTGGGTTAATATCCGGGTCTTCTATTCGATTCCATAGATCGACTTCTCTGTTCTTATGCCAATACCAAGCAGTTTTCATTACTGTAGCTCTGTAATAGAGTTTGAAGTCAGGGATGGTAATGCCTCTGGAAGTTCCTTTATTGTATAGGATTGTTTTGGCTATCCTGGGTTTTTTTGTTTTTCCATATAAAGTTGATTATTGTTCTCTCAAGGTCTGTGAAGAATTTTGATGGGATTTTGATGGGGATTGCATTGAATTTATAGATTGCTTTTGGTAGAATTGTCATTTTTACTATGTTGATCCTCCCAATCCAAGAACAAGGGAGATTTCTCCAAAATATACAAAGAACTCAAGAAACTAGACACTAAAACTCTAATTAACCCAATTAAAAATGGGGTACTGAACTGAACAGAGAATTCTCAACAGAAGAACTTCGAATGGCCAAAAGACACTTAAGGTCATGCTCAACCTCCTTAGCGATCAGGGAAATGCAAATCAAAACAACTTTTTTTGTTTGTTTGTTTGTTTTTGTTTTTCGAGACAGGGTTTCTCTATAGATTTGGTGCCTGTCCTGAAACTAGCTCTTATAGACCAGGCTGGCCTCGAACTCATAAAGATCCTCCCGTCTCTGCCTCCCGAGTGCTGGGATTAAAGGCGTGCACCATCACTGCTCGGTTAAATCAAAACAACTTTGAGATACCATCTTATACCTGTCAGAATAGCTAAACTCAAAAACACCAATGATAGCCTATGCTGGAGAGGATGTGGAGTGAGGGGAACACTCATCCATTGTTGGTGGGAATGCAAACTTGTGCAGCCACTGGGAAATCAGTGTGGCGGTTTCTCAGGAAACTGGGAGTCAACCTCCCTCAGGACCCAGCAATTCCACTCTTGGGAATATACCCAAGAGATGCCCTAACATACTACAAAAGCATTTGTTCAACGATGTTCATAGCAGCACTATTTGTAATAGCCAGAAAATGGAAACAACCTAGGTGCCCCTCAATAGAAGAATGGTTAAAGAAGGTGTGGAACATATACACATTAGAGTTTTACTCAGCGGTAAAAAAAAACAATGGCATCTTGAATTTCGCATGCAAATGGATGGAAATAGAAAATGCTTTACTGAATGAGGTAACCCAGACACAAAAAGAGGAATATGGTATGTACTCACTCATAAGTGAATTCTAGCCATAATTAAAGGTCTTTGAGCCTATAATTCGTGATCCTAGAGAAGCTAAATAAGAAAGTGAACCTAAATAAAATCATATAGTTATCCTCCTGGATATTGGAAGTAGACAAGATTGCCAGGCAAACTTGGGGGCATGGGGAGGGGGTTTGGGGAGTGGATGTAAGGGGAGTTGGGTAGAGAGAAGGGAGAAGGGGAGGATTCGGGATAGTTTGGGGGAATGGGATGGGTGGGATGGAGGAAGGATGGATATGGGAGCAGGGAAGTAAATATCTCAACTAAGGGAGCCATTTTATGGTTTGTAAGAGACTTGATTCTAAATGGTGTCACAGGCCCAAGGAGAGGTCCCCAAATTGTTTCCTGGGCAGCAGAGGAGAGGGTGCATGAACTGGCCTCGTCCCATAACCATACTGATGAATATCTTGCATATCACCATAAAACCTTCATCTGGCAATAGATGGAGATAGAGACAGAGTCCCACATTGGAGCCCTGGACTTAGCTCCCTAGGTCCAGATGAGGAGCAGAAGGAGGGAGAACATGAGCAAGGAAATCAGGATCACAAGGGGTGCGTCCACCCACTGAGACGGTGGGACTGATCTAATGGGAGCTCACCAAGGTCAGCTGGACTGGGAGCGATGGAGCATGTGATCAAAATGGACACTCTGAACGTGGCTGGCAACGAAGGCTGACTGAGAAGCCAAAGACAATGGCACTGGGTTTTGATTCTACTGCATGGACTGACTTTGTGGGAGCCTGGTTTGTTTGGATGTTCACCTTTAAAGACCTGTATGGATGGGGGAGGACCTTGGACTTCCCACGGGGCAGGAAACCCTGACTGCTCTTAAGACTTGAGAGGGAGGGGGAGGTGGGGAGGGGGAAGAAAAAGGGAGGTGGGGAAGAGGTGGAAATTTTTAATAAATAAATAAAAAAAGATAAAAAAAAAAAATAAAAAACAAAGCCAGAAAAAGAACAGAAAGTATTTGAAGACATTGAGAAGTTCACATTTCTTTCATTTTGAAAAATACACCATCTGACAAGATAAGAAGTACATTTTTAAGGTAGGCGCCATCTAAATTACATGAATTTTTAGTTTACAATAAATAGCTATTTGTCAGTTAGTTGAAATACAGTACAGATGAACCCAGCTATTTAGTTCCTGTTTTGGAAAATAACTGTGACATCTTCAATCTTAAGAAGTATTTTAAATGTAATGTGGTTATTTTATAAACTAGTAGTGTCCTCCTTAGGAAGTTCTTGTTCCTCTTATATCCTGAAGTTTCTCTTCTAACAGTTTCAGATCTGAAGATCTTTGATTCGTTTTGAGTCGATTCTTTGACAGGGTGACGGATATGAATCTAATATTACGTGGAAATCCAGTTTTCCCAGCAACAGATGTTGAAGAGACTGTATTTTCTTCTTTGGGTATTTTTGACATCTTTGTCAAAAATTAAATGTCTTTATGCATGTTGAGTTTTCCTGCGTTCTCTGATTTTTTTTTTTTTTTAGCTCTGGTCTTGATATCCATTTGTGTGTGTGTGTGTGTGTGTGTGTGTGTGTGTGTGTGTGTGTGTGTGTGTATGTGTGTGTACTTGTGCCATGCTTTTTGCTACTTTGCCCTGCAGTGCATCTCTGGAAAGGGAGCAAACTCTTTTAATGGTTGAATCATTTCTCCAGGCCCTAATGATTATGTTTAAAATTACAACCATTTCACAATACTAATTTTGCTGGTCCACAAGCATGTTACATAGAAGTTTCCATCTTTTAGTGTTTCCTCTTTAGTTTTTTAAATTTTTCATTATAGATATATTTTTCCTTCCCTTTTTTTTTTTTGTTTTTCAAGACAGGGTTTCTCTGTAGCTTTGGAGCCTGTCCTGGAACTAGTTCTTGTAAATCAGACTGGACTCAAACTCACAGAGATCCACCTGCCTCTGCCTCCAAGTTCTGGAATTAGAGGTGTGTACCACCACTCCACCACTGGCCAGCCAAATACATATCTTTACACTGTTGGAGTGAGATTTTTTCCCCTTAGCATATTTGTTATTAGTATACAAAAAAATCTGATGATTTTTTATTTGTTTATTTGTTTTAGTGTTAATTTGACATCCTGACACTTTGTTGAAAGTGCTCATGAGAGCTGAGAATTTCTTGTTGTAGAATCTTTTGGGTCAGTCTCTTAAGTATAAGATCAATTTGTGTATTAATTTCACTTTTTCCTTTCTTATTTATGCCTTTTTTTCTTGTCTAATTGCTCTGACTAGGACTTTAAGGACTATATTGAATAAGAGCAAAGAAAATGGCCCTACCAATCTTGTTCCTGATATTAGTGAAAATACTTTATAGTTTTCCTATGTGTTGTAATTCAGGATTTAGGTTTGTTATATATAGATTATACTATGTTGGTATAGATTCATTCAATTATTTTTGGGGGGAGTTATTTTCATTTTTGTTTTTATAAAGGAATGTGGTGGGTTCTGACAAAAGGCTTTTATGTATCTATTGAAATAATGGTATGCTTTGACATGTATAGAGTGAACCATCTTTATATTCTTGAAATGAAGCTCATTTGCTCATGGTGAATGACCTTTTTGATTATGGTTTATTTTAGCTTGCAGGCATTTTATTGAGAATTTTTATGTCTTCCTTCCTTTCTTCTTTTCTTCCTCCCCTTTTTCCCTCCCTCCCTTCCTTCTTTTCTTCCTTTCTTTCTTCTTTTCTTGGGTCCTTAGATGGATTTGGATCATGCCTTTGTTGGCTTTGTCAAATGAGTTTGCTAGTGTTACTTTCATTTCTGTTTTATAGGATGGTTGAAGGACTTTGGTGTTAGTTATTATTTGCAGATCTGGCAGAACTTGGCCATGATAACATTTGGGCCTGGAGTTTTTCTTTTTATTTCCTTTTTTTAATTTGGGAAATTTTCTGGGTCAATCTCAATGCTTATTGTATATTTGTATCATTTATATCCTCTTGTTTTACCTTGGCAGGTCAAGTTTATCAGTTTCTTATAGATTTCTAACTTATTAGTATATACATTTCAAAGAATACCCCAGCAAATGATGCTCTTAATTCTATTGGTATCTATTGTGATATTTTCCTTTCATTGTTTCATTTCTTTTCCTTTTTTTTTCCAAAACAGAGTTTCTCTGTGTAACAGTCCTGGGTGTCCTGGAACTCATGTCGTGGACAGTGCTGGCTTTGAACTCATAGAGAAATACACCACCACTGCCAAACTAACAAAGGCTCATTTCTAAACTTTTTAATTTGAGACAGGGTTTCTCTGTATAACTCTGGCTGTCCTGGAACTCTCTTTCTAGACCAGGTTGGCCTCAAATTCACAGAGTTCTGCCTGCCTCTGCCTCCCAAGTGCTGGAATTAAAGTTGTGCACCACCACCACCTGAATCTTTTCTAATTTTATCAACAAGCAATGGGAATAAGTATTATTTAGGACAAGAAGAACAAGATTTTGACATAGCAGTTCTTTTCTGTGACAGTACCAAAAGGGATTGATTAGTATTATTTATCCCTTACCACATTTCTTATTAGGGCACTCACTCTCATTGGTGTTCTAGGATGGTTGAAATATAAAGTGATATATTAGAGTCTTTTGATTAATTAGAAAAATCTAGTGTATATTGACGTCCAGAAGATGCCTTAATGGTGAGGACTCAAGTTTGATTCTTTTCTCGTGATCTACATAGTGGAAGAAAAGAAGTGACTCTTGTGAGTTGTTCTATGACCTCCACACTTATGCCATGTAAGTACACTTATGCCATGTACACACACACACACACACACACACACACACACGCACGCACGCACCCAATAAATGTATAAGAACAGAATTAGTTTAAAGCATAAAAATAAGAACAGAAAATACTACAGTATTGTCTTTGAAGTAGGTTTACTTTGGGACAAGAATATACATAATAATTTTTTTAAAAAATTCAGTATATCATACATGTGAGTTGGTTTCTGATGCAATTCCAAGTTGATTTCTGCTTGTAATCATCAAATTATTTTGTATTTTGTTTTCTTGTAAGCTTGGAAGTTTTTACAAGGTGAAATTGAAAATCAGCCAATAATTCTTTTTTAACGTAAAGTATAGAAATGAATGAATAAAACGTGGAAGAAATGCCTGGAATAATAAAAGCTAAAGTTCCTTTACCACACAAATGAGGAAGGAAATAAGCACATGAAATATAAACTGATCTCCATTTTAACCACTTTGTAACCCTTTGTAGCACTTTATTCTCCTATGCCCTGCATCTTAAAGTGATGATGCCAGGGAGCCAATCAATCAGACAAAAAGAGAAGGGCTGGTTATGTACAGGATTGTGATGAGAGATTTAAGGCTAAAGAAAGCCACTGCTGTGAGTAATACACATGTGGAGGGCAGGTTATTCCACCCTAGAGCTCTGAACACTGGAACTAACATATTTAGTAAAACTTTTTACAATTGAACAGATCCATAATCTTTCATTTGGGAAAGTAACTATATCCTTAGTTATTCAGTGGAACAACTGTATTAGTTGTAGTTTGTTTTGCTGCTTATTGCATTGTTTATTATCGATCACAAAACAATGTGAAGAATCACTTAATATAGAAGGTCTACTTGACAGTGTTTCGTAAATATGCTTATGGGTGCCACCTAAGGCGTGTGAAGAGCATACTTCTTGGAACTCATTTTCTATTTGACAAGCTCTCAGAACTTCTGCTTCCAAGCTTCACCTTGGTCTTTCAGTTTCTTGCTTGTTCTCTATCTCTTTCTTTCAAAATGACCAAAAATTGAAAAGATATGAAAAAGTGTGGTCAATGGGTAAATTTTTAAAGTTAAAACTGTAGAGATAGCTTCATCAGTAAAGTGCTTGTCATGTAAGCATGAAGGCCTATTTTGAGTTTTAGTATCCATCTATAAAGTTGGTGCAGAGACCTGTGTTCATATGCCACTTTCATGGTCAGTTGGGTGATGACAGCTCAGAGACAGGTGGGTCCCTGGAGCTTGTGGGCCAAGCATTCTAGCTGAATCAGCAAGTCCTAGATTTAGTGAGAGCATCTCAACAAATAAGATGGAGAGAAACTGAGCAAATATCAGCTTCTTGTCTTTACATATACATATGCACACACCATAGATACACGCACACACACTAACATGTGTACACACACTAAGATGTATACACATGAACATATGCACACATACACTATCATGTATACATATGAACATGCACACACACAGAGAGAAAGAGAGAGAGAGAGAAAGACACACACACACACACACACACACACACACACACAGAGAGAGAGAGAGAGAGAGAGAGAGAGAGAGAGAGAGAGAGAGAACTCATTAATGGTAGCATGCACTTGTAATTCCAGCACTAAGGAGACTGAAGGCACAGGAGGATTTCAACAAGTTTGTGGGTTTGCAGTCAAGCGGGGCTACAGAAGTGAGAGCCTGCCACCACAACACTAATATTCACTAGACTTTATTTCAGATCAGACAGTAAAGAAGTCCTTATAAACCAACTGACTCTAAAGTACCCCCACACCCTAAGATGTCACACAGGAAGTAGATTTTAAACTCCTATGCAGTGCCTTAACTTCCCTACCCTTCCCCTGCTCTTAGATTTCAGGAGAGTTCACTTTACAAAAAGTTGTAATGTATTTTTAAGATTTTTACCCCTTCTAATTCAAAGCACTTGAAGGGCAGAATGACTGACTATTGGTAGGCCATCTTCTGATCAGGCTGTCTCATGTCCGCAGAGTCTCTGCTCCGACAGTTTACTTACTTTTCATGGCTGTGATGCAACATGCGGTGAACACCACCTCAGTTTGTGACCACAGTTGCTTGCCAAGAATATGAGGAATTTAGGTACTTACATTTCCCCTTTCTGAGTTAATACCGACAGCAATAACTACTACTGTGCTTGAAATAACAGGCTTGTTGATTCATCTGCCTCCCACCATGGACACTGAAGAAATTACAGCGCATGCCTTGTCTTTCTCTGCATTTGATCGATGCCATGATATATTTCGTTACTTTGACAAGACCTCTAATTTCATTTTAATGGAGCCATGATTACTGCTCATGACTCAAGTTATTAATATTGTTACTGGGCTTCAGTTCGGCCAGCCAGTGCAGGCGCAAGAGAGTCAAGGGCTGGAGATCTCACTGCGGGATTCCGTGTGGTCTGAAAAGAGGATCTCTCTTAGGTCATGGCAATTTTGTCACTTGAAGGATGATTTCTTTAGTGTCTGAATGGAATGGCTGTTGTCTAATATTCTTCAAAATTTTGCATCTTTGGGCTGTGCTATCATATGTGGGATTTGGGGCGCCATTTTGCTTTGTTTTGGGCTTTTAGTTTGATTTTCTATAGAGCGGCCTCCATGCATGCCATATGAGTGGTTTGTCTCTGAGTTCCACTTCTTCATTTAACTGTTTTTAAGTTTTTATAGAAGTGTATAGTGCACATTAAGCTTATCGCCCCACCCCTGCCATAACAGACGAGAGAGCAGTGGTAGGTCCGCAAAGGAAGCCGCTATCCAGTTCCTTTCAGTGAGGTTAATTAGAATAACGGGGCTTAAGGCCTGATTGGGCCTCAAGAAGGGGAAAGAAAAAGATAGAAACAATTCTGTATATGGAGAGCTAAATGCGAAGGGGCTTTAAATGAAGAGGGGGCTTCTCATTAAAGCACGGCACTTCATTAAGGGAAGCAGGGGAGAGAGACACAGTCTCCATGAGAGGGATGGGGAGTGAGGGGGGAGTTTGGGATGCCAGCCACCACTTCAGAGAGCCGCCTTCGTCTCTGAACCAAAAGCCTCCCAAAGAAGGAAAGGGCTGATATTTAGTAACGTTTTAGGGGTGTGGAAAGTTTCACGTCACATAATTAGCTAGCTCGGGGCATATGACAGGGAGTGTGGAGGGGGCGGGCGCTGTAAAATGAGAGCTGTCAAGCCACAGTTAACACTGCTTATTACCTCTGTCTCTAAGAGCGATGTTGCAGGGAGTGTCCATAGTCAGGGTATGGAATCCGCCCCAACGGTGCAGGTCTGTGTTTGACAGCTCCCAACACCTACCTCCTCAGCCACCCAGTCTTTTAACTCTAGCTCCTCCCATTTACCCCTTCTTCCCTGAACATTTTCACTTCTTCCTTCTAATTATGTACAGATATGATTTTAATCTATGTGTCTTTCCGAGGATGGCTTCATTGGCCATACATGAGCAACTCCAGTTGTACCCATATAATATGTTTTTTATGACTAAAAGCGAAAATTCCCTTGCGTTTCATGGCAAGTATCATTTATCTGTTCTATTTTGGGCAACTAAGCTGAAAAATACCCATACTGATTGCTAAAGAGGTTGGGAGGGTTTCCGAGCTTGAGGACTATAGAAAAGTCTTTGATCATTTGGGGTGAGGTTTTGTGCCATATGTGGGACAAGGGTTAAATTTATTCTTTTTTATGTCACTGTCCAGTTTTGCCAGCACCATTTCTTGAAGATGCTGTCTTTTATTCAATACTTATTTTTGCATTATTTGTTAAAATACCAGGTGGTTGTAACTGTGTGCATTTTTGCGTCCTTCCTTAGTCCATACAGTTGAGCTCTATGTCTGTTGCTATGCCGGGATCATGCCCCCATAGCTCTGTAGTATAACTTAAATCAGCATGGTGAGACCGCCACTATGTGGTGATAATTAGGATTGCTGTGCATACACAGGGGGCTTTTGTGCTTCCCATGAGAGTTTGAAGGATTGTTGTTCTACGTCTGTGAAGAATGTATTGAAATTCTGATTGCCATTTCATTGATACAGTAGATTGCTTTGGGTAAGATAGTCATTTTCACAACATTCATTCTTCCAAGCCTAGAAATAGAGAAGACTTTCTGTTTTCTAGGATCTTCTTCAGCTTATTTCTTTAGTGTTGAAGCATTCATTGTACACGTTTTACATTTTCTTTGTAAGGTTTATTAAAAAGTATTTTTTAAAATAGCATTTTATTAATTCTTTGAGGAAAAGACTTTCTGAACAGAACACTGATAGTACAGACACCAAGAACAATAATTAATAAATGTACCTTATGAAACTGAAAAGCTTTAATATGGCAAAGGAAACCATCATCTATCATCTGGACAAAGTAGCAGGCCACAGAATGAGAAAAGATCTTTACCAATTACACCTCCATTAGAGATTTTGTATCTAAAATCTATAAAATACTAAAAAAAAATCAGCATCAACTTAAAATGGGGAACAGACTAAGAAGAGAATTTTCAAACGATGAAATAGAAATGACTGAGAAATGCTAAAAACATGTTCTTAGTCATCAACAAAATACAAATTAAAACTCCTTTGAAAGGTCGTCTTACCCCAGTCAGAATAACCAAGGTCAATTAAACAAATGACAGTGTGCACTGGTAAGGGTCAAGGGAAATGGGAAAATGCCAGCTGTGGGGTACCGGGCAGGACGGAAACCCCAACAAGCTGGCCAGTTAGACTTTCTAGATGTGCATAGATATATTTCAGATAGGCATTCTTCATATCTTTCAAAGACTACAGAATATGGCCTTTAATGTTTTAATAACTTAGGGCTTTTCATGACAATGAGGCAAATCTGCTCCTGGCAGCACCAATCTACTTCAAGAGGAAGATGGGCATCGAAGAGGCTCCTTATGGAGTTGGTTAGCCATTTGGGCAAGAAACTGCTCTTGCCTGGACTGTTGCATAAACTGGACACAAAGAACCCACAGAGAGAGGACTGCTGAACTTGCCTAAAGGTGAGATGGTCTTTCGGGGTTCCTGATTCATGAAAGAGTCTGCGAGACATTCTGCAGGACACAGCAGATAGTGACTGAACTGCCTTTGAAATTTCCTGCTTCATGGAAATGTCTGCTGGATATTATGGGCCTGAAGGCCGAAGATGGATGCCCCAACAATACAGAGGAACTTTGAATGACTGTCCAGGCAGCGAGATGTCTCTGTCATTTCTAGAGTTTTGGAAGTTGCTTACTTCTTGTTTACTAAGGTAATATTATATCCTTCTGGAGTCTTTGAGGAGTTGAAGAATAGTTAGTTATAGTTATAGTTTTCCATTATTATGATAAAGATAAAATAGATATAAATATTGTAACTGTAATTCTTACTCGATAACTGTTTTGTTATATGTAATTTTACTATGAAAGCCTTTTTTTTGTTTTAGTAGAAAGGGGGGAAATGATGTGGGTGGGCCTTCTGTCTATGTGTTATTTTCATTGGTTAATAAAGAGACTGCCTCGGTCATTTGATAGGACAGAAAATTAGGTAGGTGGAGAACACCGAACAGAATGCTGGGAAGAGGGCAATGAGGCAGACGCCATGGAGCCAGCCACCAGGTCAGACATGCTGAATCTTTTCTGGTAAGCCATCACCTCATGGTGCTACACAGATTATTAGAAATGGGTTAATCAAGATGTGAGAGTTAGCAAGTAACTAACTCTCTAGAGATAATGGGCCAGGCAGTGTTTAAATGAATACAATTTGTGTGTTATAATTTCCGGGGCTAAGCTAGCCATGCGAGAGCCGGGCGAGACAAAAAGCAGGCCTGCCTGCAGCTCCTCACTACAAGAAAACTTATTCACTGCTGGTAAGATTGTATAGCTACTGTGAAAACTGCTGTGACACATCCTCTAAGAGCTGATAATTGATCTACCCATGCTTGGGCATGTAATAAAAAGAGTCTCCACCAGAAGTTCTTGTTCATTTATGTTCACTGTTTCTCTATCCATAATAGCCAGGAATCAAAAACTACCTAGATGTTCAGAAACTAATAGACGGATAATGAAAATGAATGAAGTTGGGTGGGTAGGAAGGTAGGGAGGATCTGGGAGAAACTGGAGAGGGGAAGGGATGTCATCGAAATTTATTCTATGGAAAAAAATTAAACAAAAAGAAAAAAACACGTTTTTGCTTCTTTTTTTGGGGGGGATTCATTGCTAGGGACTGAACGCAAGTCCTTGTACATACTAAATATATGTAACATTTATCTATCATTGAGCTGTGCTCAAGTTTTAATATCCTCCCTCCACAAGTGGAGCTTACGTTTGATTTCCTCGATATTGCACATGGCGAGAGTCCAGGCTTCTGAGTGCAGGTGGTAAGCCAACATCTGGAGCTGTGCGATTCTGTTTTGGTTGTTTGCTGGGACTGTTGGCCGATAGCCCACTGGGTATCAAAAAGACAGTCAAGCATCTGGCAGTAGTAGGCTCACATAAAAACTGAGGTCTTCTGCCAAAGCCAGCAACAACTTGGCAGCTACTCGGGGAAGCTGCCGACTTGTGGAGGAATGGAGCTCTGTTTGCTAGAGACTACAGCTTCTTATAAAAGCTCAAGCCCAAGCTGCTTGGCAAAGCTGCTCCCCAGAGCCCTGGCACAGATGTTATGAGGAGAGTTAAGTGCTTCTTAAAAGTCACTGAATTGGGGGACAATTGGTTATTCTCTGCTAGAGTACTGTCTGAAAACTGAAAAGTAGAAGTAAAAACAAACTTTGCACCAGGCATGACGGCACACACGTGTGACCCCAACGTACTGGATGCAGGGCAGGACAACTTAGGAGATTAGGGTCAACTTGGGCTACATGAGCTCTGTCTCAAAAACTCAAAAGAAGTAAATAAACATGTTCTAATAACTATAGAGTGATTTCTGAAAACCCATTTAGCAATTTTCACATCATAATTGGCTCATATTTTATGAGTTCAGTTGGTCATAAAAGAAAAGTGAACTCAACTGTTAGGGAAACACAAGCAAAATTTCCATGCAAAAAAGAAAGTGTAGCTAAGTGTTGAACACACCTGCAATCTTAGTACTAGGTAGGAAGATTATGCATTTGATCCCATTCTGGACTACACAGTGAGTTCAAATCCAGCCTGGACTACTTGGTAAGACTCTATCTCAATAACAAAATAAAGCCAAAGATAAAAAATGAAAAATGCAAGTCGAGTTTTATTATAGGTCCTTAATAAAAATTAGTTTTATGATCTCTTTAAAGCATAATCCTTTCATTTATTTTGCTGGCCTTTGTTAATTTCTTTTCTTAAAATATTATTAAAATATAAATAGTATGTACTTCAGTAAAAAAATACAAAATATTTTTACTATTTATTTACTTATTTTATGTCTATCTGTGAATGTTTGTCCATATGTATGTGTCACTCGTGTGTGCCTGATACCTACTAAAGCCAGAAGGAGGAATCTGCTCCCCTAGAACTGGTGTTAGAAAATGTTGGGAGAACCAGGTACAAGTTGGAAACTGAATTGAGGTCCTCTGCAAGAGTAGCAAGTATTCTTAACCACTGAGCCATCTCTCCAGCTTTCAAAAGCATTTTAATCTATTGCACATGAGTAGAATTACTTACATGTATGTAACACACACTGCCTAAGAAATATAATTATTTAAATAATGAATTTCTTTAAATACATGTAGAAGTGGGCACAGAAATTTGACCCTATCTTAAACTCCTCTAGTCTGTCTCCTTTCAGTAAGATGCCCATCATACCTGTGTGCATAAGGAAGTATCATAATGTGGCTGTGCTGCCAGTATGGCTTCTGGCTGTTTCAGGAGGCCAAGCATTTAAATGAATATTGTGAATAAAGTGCTATAACTGCTTAATGGCTTGACATAGACCCACTGCATACTTGGAACTGGGGCAATGTGCATGGCTTGCAGAAGCGGCGAATGGACTTCCACCATGTTGGACTATGCAGAGCAAGCAGGCAGGGTTGTATACACCCCAGTAACACTGCAGCTTAAGATTTTAAGAAGTGCTAAGCCTTTTAAGAAGTGCTTCTGGCCAGTAAAGAACTACTGATACATAATAGGACAGATTCAGACATTTAAAAAAACCTCTAAATGAGTCACAGTGTGGTAGAATGTACAGTTGTATATATACAACTGTACATTATACAGTTGCATAATATACAGTTGTATATGCACAGTCTTGGAAGAGAGAAACAAAATACAGATAGTCATAGATGAAAGGAGTAAAGATAATAAAATAAATATTAAACTTATAGAAAAAGTAATAGAGTAATAAAAATAAGCTATGTACAGATAGACTATACTCAGAGAGTCTGGATTATGTATATTATTGTGTTTTCTTTGATTCTTTGGACTGTGAAGGAGCTAAGAAATCAACACATATACTCTAAAGGTATCTTGACTTCAGAATTTGAGCCTAAGGATATGTTGCTTTGGAAAATAGGTTCTTCTTTTGTTTCTACAGAGGATGAGAACCTGTGGATTCATTCCAGGCTAATGTGGTTTGATGAACCAAGATCCCTTATCGCCATGAAAACCCCCCAAAAATTACTTCGCCGAGCTGCTGACTGAGATGAACCTAGCACACAGGATACAACATAAGACCTAACTAACAGCGTCCCCAATCAGTAGGAAATAGTCTAGAGAACTACACCGAAATTCATAAATATTGCTTATAAATCTTTGTTTACACTTAAAGAGGGATATGCTATAGATATTTGCATTGGTATGGATCTTGGTTTGTTGATACAAATTTAAGGTCAATTTTGTTATGTCTGTGTGTGTGTGTGTGCTCTTGATTAAGGTGTTGTGTTTGTACAGCTCATTTAAAAATGTGTATAATTACAAAATATAGGTTAACAGATAGTCATCTACAATAGTCAAGCTTGCAGTTATTGTTGTTAGATTCTCTAGATATAGAGAGATGTATTTCTGATGGATAGACATTCTTCAAACCTTTCAAAGTGTATCAAAGATTACACAATATAGCATTTAAAATGTTTAAGAATTTAGGACTTATCATGACAGTGAAACACAGCTGCTACTGGCAACACCAATCTACTTCAAGAAGAAGGTGAGCATTGAAAAGGCTCCTTACTAATCTGTTTAGCCATTTGGGCAAGAAACTGCTCTTGCCGGATCACATGATGGTATGTTTGGTGAACTGGATGTGCAGGACCCACAGAGATATGGCTGTTGAGCTTGTTTAAAGGTGAGATTGTCCTTCAGGGTTCCTGCTTCATGAAAGAGTCTGTCAGACATTCTACAGGGTACAAAGGAAAGTAACTGAAAAACTGCCAAAAGAGACAAAACAGTCTTTCAAATTTCCTGCGTCATGGAAAAGTCTGTCAGATACTATGGGCCTGTGGGCTGAAGATTGGATGCCCCAATGATACAGAAGAACTTTGGGTGACTGTCTAGGTAGTGAAAAGTCTCTGTCAATTCTAGAGTTTTGGAAGTTGCTTACAATGCACTTCCTGTTTACTTAAGTAATATTATATTCTTCTGGAGTTTTTGATGGAGTTGAAGAATTTATGGTTATTATTTTCTTTAGTTATGATAAAAGATAAAGTAGATATAAATATTGTAACTAGAGTTCTTACTTATACCTGTTTTTTTTATATGTAATTTTACTGTTAAAGTTAAAACCTTCCTTTTTATTTAAACAGAAAAGGGGAACTGATGTGGGATTCCCCTCTGTATGCTGTGATTACCATTTATGAATAAAGAAACTGCTTTGGACATATAGCAGGGCAGAACTTATCTAGGTGGGAAAAACTAGACTGAATGCTGGGAAAAAGAAGGGTAGAGTGAGGAGTAGCTGCACCAGAGTACACCTGCTGGAGACAGATACGCTGAAACATTGCTGGTGGACCACAACCTCATGGTGATGCACAGATTAGTGGAGATGAGTTAAATTAAGATATAAGAGTTAGCCAATAAGAAGCTAGAACTAATGGGCCAAACAGTGATTTAAATAATATACTTTCTGTGTGATTATTTTGGGAGTCTGGGTGGCTGGGTGGCTTTCCTGCAACAACATTGGGCATGGAAAGTGGTTTAAAGATTATTTTTGATCTTAGAAATATCACATATCTTCATTACTACTCATTTTATTTTCAATTGATTACCAGAAAAACTGTGGTGGTTTGAATGAAACTGGCTCCCATAGGCTCAAGTTTGAATGCTTGTCCCTACGTTGGGAGAACTGTTTGGGAAGGATTAGTAGTGTGTGCAGTGGTGTATTATTTATATTTTGATAAATAAACCTTGCCTGAAGACCAGAGGCAAAGCTAAAGCTTCTAGAGGCCAGAGAGTGGTTTCACGCACCTTTAATCCTAGAATTTGGGAGACAGATTTAAATGGATCTCTGTAGATTCAAGGCCACTCTGGGCACCCAAGATTAATTCAGAAACAAATCCAAGTGGTGGTGGCTCATATCTTTAATCCCAGTCCTAGGAAGTCACACACTTTTAACCCCAGCACTTGGAGGAATATAAAATGGGAGGAGAGAGAAGTTTGGTCTGTTTAGTTTGCGGTCACCCAGCCTTGGTAAAGGTAAGATTTCTCTAGTGGCATGGCTGTCTTGCTTTTCTTGTTTTTTGGTTGAACCCCAATTTCTGTCTCTGGGTTTTTATTAATTGTGCTACAGGTGTGGTCCTGTTGGAGTGTGGTCAGTAGGGGTGGGCTATGAGGTTTTCAAAAGCCCATGGAAGGCCCAGTCACTCTCTCCCTCTCTGCCTGCAGCTTGTGGGTCAAATGTGAACTCTTGGCTCGTGCTTCAGTACTACGCCTACCTGCCTGCTGCCATGATGCTCATGGACTTAGTCTCTGATACTCCAAGCAGCTCCCCTAATTAAATGCTTCTTTTCAAAGTTGCTTTGGTCATGGTGTTTCTTCACAGCAAAGAACAGTAGCTAAGACAGCAAATATAAAGAAATAAAGACTCCAGGTACACCCCCCACACACCTGCACATAGCCACACACAGACACAAAATTAAGCCCACAGTTAAACATAAAGGCAAATCTTTAAAATGCATCTGGAATCTTAACTTTGCTGCAGAGCCATTCACAACACCCAAGGAAGGCCAGCAAGTAGGACCTGTAACTGGCATTCCTGCAAAGACAAGACGGGACACAAATGTGGTGGGCGGCTATTTAGTCATAAGAAGAATGAAACCCTGTGAGCTGCAGTGGTGTGGGGAGAACTAGAAGCCATTATGGAAGTGAAATAAATGAGGAATAAGACACACACCGCATGATCTCATGGATCTGCGGGCTCTAGACTGTTGATAGAGAGGTTGAGTGCACGGTGGTTGTTACTAGATCCTGGGGCCAGGCTGTGTGGGGAAAGGATGGGATGGCAATCAATAGTCCTCGATGACAGGTAGAAAGGAGCAGAAAGTTCTGGTGAATTCAGTAAGGTGACAGATAGTATGTTTTAAAAGTGCATTTTACAGCTGAAAAAAATGGGAGAAAGAATTGAAAGCTGACATCACAGAAAACCTACACCTGAGGAGATGGACATGGTTAGCCCTCCTCAAACATTATCCAAGGTGTACATGCACAAATATTGAGTCCCTCCATGAGTAGGCACAACTTTTACGTTCCTTCATGTCAGTACAAATAAACTTAATTTAAAGAAAACATCTGGATCAAGAATTGAGACTTGGGGATACAGCTCCACATCAGAGCACACAGTCCTGGCGTGTGCAAGGCCCTCGATTCTCTCCCTTGCTCAGAGTGGGGCACACCAGACAAAATAAAAACACAGAGACATTGAAAAGAATCAAATCTCAAGATGTTAGCAGGACGGAAATTCAGAGGCCTTTCTTTGCTCAGCGACTACACACATCCTAAGCAACCTGTCGAGCGAGTTACTACTTGCGTTACAGTATCACGCTGCTACTATGATGGGACAAGAGACAAGGTCACAAAGAACAAAGTAGAAAGGAAGAACTTCTGAGTCTATTACGCTTGTTTTGTTTTTGAGATAGAGTCTTGCCATTCAGTCCTGGATGGTCTAGTAACTACTATGTGTTCCAGACAATTCTGCAGGTTCAGGGTTACAGAGTGGTGGTAACCAGGTTAAACACCCATAGGACTTATGCTGCTACAGACATAGGACACTCCGTGTACAATAAAATTAACCTCTGCAACTGGGTAGCTGCCTTGGGGGATGGTGAACAGGTCAGGACCCGGACAGCCCATTCAGGAGACATGAAGGGAAATGCAGTTAGAAAAGAAGACATTAAACTTTCTTACAACTGAAATTCACCAACTGAAGGAGTCTTCCTGTGAACTTAATAACATTAACAAGACGTTCTCTTTTTTTCTTATTGGTGCTAATGATATTATTTTAGTGGACAGTCTCTGGGGAGTATCTCAAGACTAGTAGCTCGGTGTGTTTTCAAAGAGGAAATAGAAAATGGAAGTTTTACGTGTTAAATAACACACATCTCAAGCAGACAAACCTTCAAGTCCCCTGGGGCTCATGTTGAACCCCCGACTTCCTATGCCACAACACACACATGCACACACACACATACAGACACACACACACACTCACACACACAAGCTTCATGAGAAGCAGGCTCATGCTTGAAGGGAGGGGATGGCAGCTCATGCACAGACTTAACTGTTTCACCCAGTGAGATAAGAGTGAATTGAGTGTTAGGCTGGACACATGGCTCAATGGGCAAAGTGCTGGCTATGCAAGCGTATGAACGTGAATTCGAGTGTCAATGTCTATAAACTCAAGCGGGGTGGACAGACAGGTAGATAGCAGGGGCTCACTGTGTTCGGTTGCAACAATGAGCTGTAGATTTAGAGAGAAATCCTGGCTCAAAATAAATACGATGGAGAAGTGATTGAAGAAGATATCTCTTGTCAGTCTCTGGTCTCCATGTGTGATTGGTTGATGAGACAGATGAGAGTGAGGGAGAGAGAGAGAGAGAAAGAGAGAGAGAGGGAGAGAGAGAGAATTCAGAACAAAGCTCTCTGCCTCTATAGCAGGTTAGGCAATAAAGTTTCTTTCCTTCACTGGTCATGGGGGGGGGGTCTGGAAGAATAAATACTTCTAGTTTTCTCTCTAACCCATTCTTATTTGTCTTTCCCTTAGTTCTGAGTCAGCAACAATCACAGGACCAGTGAATTTTTTTAATGGGCACATCAGCACACACCCTTGTTTGTTTGCTTGTTGTTTTTCCAAGACAAGGTTTCTGTGTGTAGCCCTGACCTTCTTTAGACAGCTTTAGACACACAAAAACCACCTTCCTCTGCCTCCTGAGTGATGGGATTAAAGGCATACATCACTACCGCCTGGTCAGGACAAGTGATTTAAAGCGGCATTCCTGCTTCCTAGTTCTGGAAGTTGGGACCCCGAAGCCATGGCCTTGCTTGGCCTGTGTTCTCCCTGAAGGTTCTAAATTTCTTCCTCACCTGTCTTTAATCTGGGTGCTGCTGCCAATTGAGATTCTTGGCCTTAAACTGTAGCGGTCCATATCCTCAGAAAGCCTTCTCCCTCCATGTGTATCTGTACCCAGATAAGTATACATGTCATAGCAGTAGGCCCACCATAATCCGGTATGCACTCTTACACAGCATCATGGTCACCCCTTGGGTAGGCCCTGTTGTTTAGGGGGATACACTTCAGTGCACAGCAAGCACTAAGCATGGAGATGGCATTTCCACTCATAATGTGACAGTTATAGATGCTCGCAGATGTGCTTTAAGTCCTGGGCAGGGTCTTCTTATATTCTGGTTGGGACTTCTTGAAGGGGCATCACACATGATTCCTGCATTCGGGTTCAGGCGGCTTCCCTGTGCTTCCCATAGCTGAGTGTCACAGTCAGTGCCAGGCTGGTTGGCCAGTACGGAGACAGAAGGACCATCCTGTTCACAGGTCCCACATCTCCCTTTGCTCAGGCAAGCCGGCCATGTCCGCCTTGCATGGTGGCATGTGCTGCGCTCACTTCAACCATCAGACAACAGCGATCTCACAGCTGCACCGTCCTCTCCAGGAAAATCAGCTATGCCTCCATTCCTGAGGCCTGCCACAGCCCTGGACAGACACCTTCCCAACTGCTGTATCACACTGAAAGAAAAGGCAAGCAGAGGATGACCTTGGACATCCTGATGAAGGCTGGTAGTGCAGGCGCAGGTGACCTGGACAAAGCAGAGTTCCCCTGAGAGCGAATGAGGTGAGAAGTGATTAGTAACAAGGCCAGAGAGAGGTCCAGAATCTGAGGCGTGGAAGGTTTGATGGGCCAGGTAAGGTAGTTCATTAGAGGTGCAGCAGGGACTCCCCACATCTTCTGAACAGTGGCGATGTCTTTTCCTGAGTCCCCTTTCCCACAGTGTGAGTGTGGGCGGGGTGAGGAGAGAGTGCAGCTGTCACTTCTCTCTAAACAGTCTCCATTTCCTGTTATAATGCAGCTTTCCAGTGCATTCCTTCCACACTCATGTAAGAACTAGACAGCTGTGGACCATGGATTCTTCCAGACACACTATGTATGAGGGTGTCCTCTTCAAAGAAAGCCTGTGCTTTTCTAGGGCATATGTTTTGTGCCTGGAGGACTCTGATAGGGAGGGTATACCCCGGTTAAAAGGACACTAAGAACGTAAAAATGAATTCAGTAAAAACAAGTATGGATTTAAAAATAGTCCATGGTATGTATTTTAAAACTGTATCCATTGTCCTAAAAGTTGGTGTTCAGTTTGGTGTAGCATGATCACACACGTGGACTGATCAGGTGTGAGGTCTGAGTTCCCTCTCTGACGGTGGGGAAAGAGTAAAAAGTTGATGTTCAATGGTATCATTATTATTATTAATTTTTTCTGTGACCTGTTTGCTTGTTTTGAGACAGAGTCTGGTGGAACCTAGGCTGGCACTGAACTCACTACATAGTCAAGGATGATCCTGAACTCTTGTTTCTCCTCCTCCCACTTTGTGAATGCTGAGATTACAGACATACATCATTGTGTCTGGTTGCCAGTGTCCAGTGATTTAAGGAGAAAGACCATATTCATAGTTTCCTGGTTAGCTGCAGTAAATTAGAACTGATTTCACATAAAAATTCATACACAATTATGAATGACTTTTAAAAACACATCTTTGTGAATACACCGGTATCCCCCATTTTTGTATGAACTGACTTTCCAAATTGATGTTTCCTCATCCAATTGGGAGAGCAAAGTCATGACCACATTTTCTTTCCTCTCACTTGGAGCCAGGCTCTGCAAAGTCAGATGTGAAATTATAAGTTGTTCTGAATTGGTATCACAAGATATTCTACCATCTTTCTAATAAAGGAGATCATGCCAAGGTGATGCTTTTAGTGACCTGAAAGCTGTCAATCAATATTGAGACGCGTTCAGTGCTCCTCACTCACCCTTCCACTGACTCACATAGAGTAGTCTCTCCTCTCACTGTTCAACAACTCTCCCATTCTTTCATTTCCGTGAACAAGATGATTATTTTTTCTTGACTTATATTCACTATATATTTGCACTAGTCTAGCTTTGAACTTTTGAAAATTCATACTCTGATAAAAACAAGAAACTAGTATTAAACATAGAAAGTCATTGTTTTGAACAAAGCTCCTATATCAGGCCCCTACAAAGCAGGCTAGAAGTCCAAATGGAGTCACCAAGCTGAAATAAAGCTGTTTGATCTCACTGGTATATCTGGTCTGATTTGATCAAGATTGATGTGCTCACAGTCACATTTCCAAACAGGTCAGGTCCATGGAGCGCTTCTCCCTTTGCCTTATCCTCACATAGAAGGAAAACCAGAAACATCCTGTGTCAGCCAAGCAATTGCCTTTTTATAGTGTTCATTTCTCTGTCCACATTCTTACAGGGGACTGACTTTGAAATGACCTGTCTGCTTTAGTTCTTTTCTTTCCCCTTTCATCAGCTTCTCTGCATTTAAAAAAAAAAACAAAACAAAAACAAAAAACCCCAAAGCAAGGTGTTCCTCCAGTCCATCAGGCCAGTGATTCCAGCTTACAGATTCTACACGGGAAAGGAAAGCAATGGAGAGTGCTCAGCTAAATTGCTGCAATTTTGTCATTTGACACTGGAAACAGAGTCTATAGTAGTGAGGCCATGGTCATAGTACATTGGTCCGCCGTCCATCTGGCCCAGTTCACATTTTAGAAAGCAGACGGCAATAATGTCAACGGTTTTTCATGTCTAGGAACCTGATCTTAATGGGCCTTTGATGACAGGTGGATTTGATTAGAATCTGAAGAGTAAGTACATGGCAGCCTAGGACAGATGTGCTCAGCATATCACAGTACGAATGGATATGAATGGGCCTGGCGTCTCCGGATGTCAAAGAAGTTAGGAATCAGAAATGGGTGGAAGAAAATAGACTCATTTACAGTTATACCAAGTGAGCATTGCCTCCCTGTTGTGCCCTTTTATTTCTTAGGATTTAGTGTATTCTAAATTAGGTGCATGTGTTTCTCTGTGTGCGGGTATGGGCATGCGAACGCAGGTACTTGGGAATGTCACAAGAAGGCATCAGGCACTCTGAAACTTGAGGTTTGGGGCTGCCTAGTATGGGTGCTAGGAAGCAAACTGGAGTCTGCTGAATTAAAAACATGCTGACCCATCTCTCCATCCCCTCCACTATTTCTTAAACATTTTAGGAAGCTATGAGACAAAAACTAGGATATATGTATACATAACCATGAGACAGGTTAATTAGCGTGTGGCAAGGTACCTGGATCCTAGATTGACAAATTCTCTGCTACAGAGAAAGGGTTTTACTCAATGTGAGCCAAAGACAACGGGATCTTAAATATCTCTTAGTTTCTAAAGAGAAACGAATTTGGGGTTCGTTGTGAAACCTAAAATTGTCACTCGCCCTGGGTCTGGTAGAGTCCTTTGTCCCTAGGTTCCTTGTTTCGTTAGGACAGAGGAAGGTCCTGTGTGCCTTTTGCTTCGGCCAGTTTTACGCTGCTCACCTATTAAACAAACTAGTTTTGCAGGATGAAAAGGACATACATAGCCCACAAGTTCAAGGTGGGCCCAGTGTCTCCTGCTGGACAGCTGCATAGGGTTAAGGCTACAGGGACTTCAATTCATTGGCTCTTTACTGACTACATCCCATTCCAGAGGTTGTGATGTTTGTTCTCTTGATAGGGTGTATTCCCAGAACCACAATTTCAGCCAGGCTTTTGGTATCATTGGTTATAAATATTACTTAAAGGTTTTGAATTACTTACTTTTTATTTTTAACATATATATGCTAATATATATATACTAACACACATACACATATATATGTATATATATGAAAATGAGAGTTTAAGTTTAAAAAAAAATCTATTACTGGACCTAAAGAGATCGCAGCTCACGAGAGCACCTGAGTTTGGGTCCCAGCACCCACATGGCAGTTCACAATCATCTGTAAACCCCATGGTACCAAATGTCCACTGCTGGCCTTCACGGGCTCTAGGCATGCACACAGTGCGCGTACATACTTACGGGCACAACATTCAGACACATTAAAAACCTCTTACTTTATCTCACAATTTTAGACAAATTTATTTTGCTTACTCATACCCCTGGTGAGCCTTTAAATTGTAATTTTAAATTAATTTATTTTGTTACTACTCAGCATAGTGGGTCTCCTTATGATACTCTCATACATGCATCTCATTTGATATTGGCACCCTTTCTCATATTGACTCTCTGATACCCTCCTCATCCTCCCTCCTCCTCTGACTGGTCCACTCTCCCTTATAAAACAGTCTCCACTCTACATTTGAGATGATAGATTTCTCAGATGAGGAGGAATATGCAATGTTTGTCTCTCTTTCCCCTCATTTTCTTACTTTTCGATGCCTTCCTTTCTACAGAGCACCCCCACACACACACTCGAGGCTGTTGGGTGTGTGCCCCAGTGCACACAGGAGAGACAGCACAGCTACTCCCATTAGTAGACTTGGAATGGGAAGCAGAAGTGTGAACATTGCATCTAGCTGTATAACCTCAGTCATGTGGCTTTTCAGAGCCGGCTCCTCAAACTCATTTCCTTTTGTTTTATTTATTTATTAAAGTGCCTCAGCTCACTTATTCCCCTCAGAAGGCGGGACAGCAGAGGCTTCAAGCAGTTTCTCCTATGTTCATTTGCTAATTAGAAGTGGTTCCTTTCATTTTCTTAATTGACCCTAAAAAGAGAAACAATGAGAAGGGCTGAGACAGAGTGAAGGAATGTGTGTGTGTGTGTGTGTGTGTGTGTGTGATAGTTGAGTAAATGCTGGAAGAGGAAATTCAAGAGATGTCAAAATTACTAAAAAATAATGACAACGCACAGTGCAAAGTTGCCTCAGGTGCAGCCACTGTAAAAGCGGAAGGAAAGGTTGCCCGTGTAGATCACGCTGAGTGTAAGGGCGGCATTGTGAAAGGGCCTTCTTGGAAGACGGCATGCTCAGTGGGTGGGTATGCGTGAGTTCCTAACCCAGGGCGGCCTAAGTCGTGTCTGGAGAAGATGAAGGAGAACGGGGGATGGGGGTGATCAGTAATGCATGATGGAACTTGAAAGACCTAGCTTTGTGCCGTTGGATGTATCTCCTTAAGTCCCTTTTATCTTTCTACATCTATATGGCTATATTAAATCATGAATGCTTTTATGAATAGAAGTAGGTAGATTTAAAGCCACTCACTGCATACATGTACCTTTTATTAACCCTTTAGTAGGACGTATTATTAGTGTCCATAGCCTAGAAAACCTGTATTTACTGTTCACTAATAAGAAAAGTAGAGACTTATCACTCAAACCTAACTAAGAAAGTTTATCTGCAATTTCCTTTTCCTTGATATATTAAAAAAAATAAGTTATTGAGCACCCTTACACTTAAGAAAGACAGGCATGCAGGGCAGCATGGCACATGCCTTGAATCCCAGCACTTGGGAGGCAGAGGCAGACTGATCTCTGTGAGTTCAAGGCCAGCCTGGTCTACAAGAGCGAGTTCCAGGTCTCAGGACAGCCTCCAAAGCAACACAGAGAAACCTTGTCTCAAAAAACCAAAAAAAAGAAAAAAGAAAAAAGAAAAAAGTAAGACAGGCTGAAATATTTGTGAGTAGATTGCCATAACAGTCTCAAGGTAAAATCATGTGTGTGGGGGCGTGTGTAACACACATATTGTGTGTTATAATTGCCCTAAATTTTTGTCCTCTTAAACATTTCCTCATGTTAAAATTATTTTAAATAATCCTGACAACAGTTATCATGCATTTGGTATCTATCTGCTATACAAGGACCTGCACACATACTATAGTTTCAACGATTTTGAGGTCACCTGTCTCTACCTGCCCTTGATCACAAGCAGCTGCCAATGTTAGTGTGAGCGTTTGTGCCACGATTCACCAGGCATTATTTTCACATTGCCTTGGGCGAGATTGAACCCAAGGCCTTGCGCGAGTCAGGTGAAGGCTCTCCCATTAGGTGCTGTCCCCTTCACAGGACTCTTCTAACCAATGACAATCTCTTAAAACCCCTATTTCCAGGCCGCATGAGCAGAATTAATGAGTTCTGCTGCTTTTTATCTCCACCTGAGTTCACAAAAACAAACGTATCGGAAGCTGACTGCTCTTCAGAGACTGCAGGCAGGTGCATTGCCTTCTCCGGCTTTATCAGAAGCGAGTCGAAGCACAAATGCGTGGTTGATGGTGCCATTTCAAAATTTCTTGGCATTTACCTGCTTCTTCAAGTTCCTGACACTTCGAGTGTACACACTCTCCCCACTAAGAGGCACTTTCTTCCCATAATGCAAAGCACCAACTCTCCAGTCAACAAGTATTTACAAAGTACTTGGGAAGGGTTCTGCACACAGTGAATACATTTCCTGAAAATCATGACGCAAGCGTAACCACATTTTTCCTCCACCAAAAACGGCAATGTACATGGCGTTTTTCTTTTCTGTCTCAGGATTTGATAGTTTCTCAGCAATGGCGAAACCTACCCGGGGGTGATAGTTGTTTGGTTGACTGTTTTTTGTTTTGTTTCTTTTTTTTTTTTAACATAAATAGCCATCTATAAGGTACGAAGTGACCAAGAAAGAATGTTTATGTGTACAGTTCAAGAAATTCCAGAACATTTTAAAATAAAGGTTATTCTTGCCTTTGGGACAGTTTTAGAAGATGCAGCACCACCTCCACTGTGTACATTTACATGAACGGTAGGTGATAGGTAAGCGGTAATCAGCTTTTGATATAGGACTGCGTGAGCAAAACCATATTTGCTTGTACTCTTGTTCACACAGTTTCAATCTCTGACCGCAGTTATAGCAGCGAAGCATCTGGAATAAATACTGTCCTCAACCTCTGAAGAAATGAAATGTTACCAAGAGTTTCCTTACCAACAGCAGGAGGAATCCAATAACACACTTCTCCGCAAGACCTTGGCTTGAAATGCCAGCTACTTACTCATCTGGAGCATCTTTTCGATGGTTTGGAGACAAATACACGAAGGAAGAGTGAAGCCGGACTGCGTCACGGTTTGCTTCCTTGCTGAAAAGTGACTTGCATTTTGTTGATTTCTGTGACTCTGAGACACCCCACATAGCATTTTTATAGCCTGCCTATGTGCCTAGCTGCCATTGCTAAGGAACGAGTCAGAGCCACTGTCTTCCTACTGGATTTGGATTGTCTTCTCTTGGACCAGCTCTGTGGCTTTTGCTACCATGGAAGATCTGTTACTTTGATGCTAGGCTGAGCCATCCCACCAGCAAACACTGCTCTGCCACCTCTTTGGCTCAAACACATCCTGAGGAGGACTCAGTACTGCGGCAGTATATCTTCGTTTTGAACTTGACAGGATTGAAAATCACCCAGGGAACTGCTTGCTTCCTGGTTGGCCGGGATATAAACCATTCCATCTTGCCCTGTCTGCCCGCCATGACTGGCACTGCAACTGCCACTAAGACAAACCTTCCCCCACTTAAGTTGCCCCAGGCAAGCGTTTTGTCACAGTGATAAGGAAAGTAACTAAAATAGGAACAGTCAAGATGTTCCTGCTCAAAGCAAACCTTGTAGTTTCACCTTTTTCCCTCCCTCTGTTCTTCATGGTACCATAAATCTTGGCACAGTTGCTAAAGAGTCCGGGAGTCAGCCAGATGCTTAGACCCTCTTGTGTAGCAGTTCCTTCTAAAACATCCTCTTTCCCAGGGAGGTACCTTAAGGCAGAAGGTAAACAACTCAAGAGAGCTTTGGAAGTTCCTGATTACCCCGTCAGAGTAATCAATAAAGATGGCTGAGAGTCACTCTCAGGAGCCAAGCTGCAAAGAGGACTCTGAGACCAAACAGCTGCCTAAAAGAGATTTTGACCAACTGAGTCACTTCGAAAGGACAATTTTCTTGTGAGGTCCCTATAAATATCAGGAACTGGAGGACCAAAGAGGAGGAGCAGATACTATGAAGGGAACTAGAAATAAGAGAAGCTGTTTTGGAATCCCAGTTCAGTGAGTCAGAGAGAACGATGCTCACAGAGGAGTTAAACAAAGTGTTGACTCAACATTGAGACTGGTATGGATTTAGCAGCTTTGCTGAGCCATTTGGTGCAGCAAGATCTTTACAAAGTAGGAAAGGCTTAGGCGGACCTCGGTGACTTAGATGGGAATGTAAAGAGAGGGCCTGCTGTGAGAGAGAGCGACCTAGGAGAGAGAGGTGAAGCTGAGGAAGAGGTCTGTCCTGTTTATCGGAAGACAAATATGGCAAGATTTGTGTTGAGCCGGAGTTCCCAAGGAAAAATTTTTTATAGAAAGCCAAGTTGTGTCTACGGAGCCCCTGGAAGGCCAAGGAGCAGTTCACAGAAGATACCCTTGAGAGAACCTTACAGATGAAGATGACCAAGCCTGTCTGGGGTAGTTAATTATCTCCCTTGAGTACTGAGCGTGCATTTCTTTCCCAGCATAAGGTTATGCGGGGAGTGGAGATGGTTTGCCTAGGCGGGAACTCCCCCTACAGCCAGGTATGGTGAATGGGGGAGCCAGAACTGTGCTGATTCATGGCCTCTCTCACCCAGGGAGCCAAAAAGCAGAGCATGGAAGAACCATCGAAGGACAGTGGCCGTACATAGGTCTGAGAATATTAAACCAGGCCCACAGAGTTCATCATGGTAGGAGGAAGGTAGGGAAGCTCCATGGGAGAGCTCCAGGATATGGAAACATTATGGCTCAGAAAGAGCAACTGAGAACTACATAGAGGTAGCTAAGATTCATACTTTGAATATTCAAAGGAAGCAATGAATCCAAATGGATAAAGCCCTTCCATGCTGTACTAGGCCTTGTTTGTGTCTGACTTAAATATCGTTTTTGTTATGAACCTCTGAGATCACCTGACCCTTACTCAGAAAAGATTATGACAGACTTTCAGAGTGTTTCACCCCGGTGGACTTTGTAACTCTACCAATTGTTGTGAATGACGGTTCAGGATATTGTCTTGTCCTGCCCATCCTCTGCAAAAGGTATTATTAGATAGATGACATGCTAACTTCTGAGTTTTTGCAGCTCTGGAAAGCCATTGGAGAGACATCTAGGTAAAACTGTACTTCCACCTACCTCATCACATAACCTACTGAGGCTTGGATAATGGACAGGAAAAACAAAATCAAAACGTACCCTATATGGGTGGAAAAGGACATTTCCCAGAGGCCAGAAGGTTACTGAATAAAAATCCTAATGCCAGGGTGGGGCTACTTCCCTATTAGCTGTTGTCCAGGGAAGCCCCCCAGGGCCTATAAACCATAAAGGCTGTTTGCTACTGATGTAAGTTTTATGCCAAAACTGGAAAGTAAGACCTTACTGCTGAAGATAACTCTGACTGGAGAACATGGAGAAGAGAAGAGGGAGCTGAACTGGAAACTTGCACCCCTTGGACTTGCTTTCAGCATGTCGGAGGGGTGGGGCATGCAGGCTGTGGAGAACTGTCACCAACATTTCTGCTTGGTTATGGACCCTTTGGGCTAAAATCCTGACATGCCAGATAGGATGTGTCTGCTTGTGCAGAAGTAGCTCAGTTATCATTGGTGAAACAACAGCCCTCTGGTGGGGTTTATGGGCTACCAGAACAGGGAGTTCACATCTGGTATTGTAACCCAAGACAATAATCTGTGGCTACGGAGGTCATTGCCAATGGAGAAGCTACTTCTATTGCTTTACTAGTTGGATGTGATGTGCCTGTCAAACTGTCCTCAAAATGTGTATGTTCATGCCCATAGATGACCACTGCTGTCAGCCTCAACCCCAACTCATAACAACTTGTGAAGCTCCTGAGAACAACCAATTGTTGTATCAGCATGGTGGCCCAATTCTTAGCCATAGGCAGACATGTATAGTCACCCCTTCCAAGATTCTGAAACTGAACCATTCTGTCTCTTGGGAAAGCTCCTTAAGACAGAAAGTCAAGAACTCAAAATAGCTTTAGGAAATCCCTGAAACTGATCAGATTCACTAGGCCACTCCCTCCCTTGTATTGAGAAGCAATACAAACAACCAAGCTACAAAGAATCCTCTGAATCCAGACCAGTTTTCTTACAACAAACAAACAAAAAAGGAAGCGCCCCCTAAGCTACCTAGAAGAGGTTTAGATCAGTTGAATTGCTTAGAAAGAAATCTAACCATTGAGCTGTCTGCAGGCTGGGAAGCACGCTCCAGGTGCCCAGCTTTGTGAGCTATCACCATGCTTAGGTGATCTTTGGTGATGAAGTTGTCTTTGAGTCATTTTTTTCTCCTTTAGCTTCTCACTCATGTTTCAGAAAGTAATCTCCAAAACATTGTTTGGCATTGGTCTGTCATGAGCTCCCTCTCTGGTGTGAGGAAATGTGTGGTTTGTGTCTCCCCAGGAAGTTTTGTTACACAACACTCCCCATGTAAGGAGACTTGAACTTTGGCATGTACAAGAAATGTGATGATATTTCTAGGCCTAGACTGGAGGTTTTGTGTAGGTGACACTGAGGTGACCCCACCCGTGTGCTGAATGAGCTACTGTTATAGATGTAAACATTTCACAAGAGAGTTCTATGTCCTAGTTAGCACCACCCCTGCGAAGCCCTGCTGATTGTCACCATTGTGTGACATCTATGTTTCTCCAAATCTTCTGTGGTCACAGTCTTGTGCTGTATTTGCTCTATTCCTCTTTTCAGCATGTTTTTGCAATTTTGGAAGAAAAAATAAGGTTAACATTTTGTAATATATATCAAATGAGACATGAATTCAGAGTAGAATGTGAAATAAGAGCTTAAATCATTTCCTCCACATTTTCTTTTCCTTTCTTTGCCCTGCTCTACTGCTGTTTATCTTGGGCTCCTCCTGCATCACAGATGAGATAGGAAAGACATAGAGATTAAGAGCAAGGTGGCTGGAAGGCCACCCTCAGGGCTTTTTCTTTGCAAGGGTGAGTCCTTCTGATCAACTCTTAATATAACAACTTGACTAGTGAAGAAGCAGTGCTTATTGAATTTAGGTTTCTTACTAAAATGTCCATAAAGTCTCTTATCTTGTCTTACGGAACCTATAAATCTATCTATCTTTCTGTCTGTCTGTCTATAATATGTCTATATATATATAACGATTCGTGAAGAAGAGGCCATGAATTAGAGAGAGAACTGGGAAGGCCATGTGGGAGAGTTTGTAGGGAGGAATAGTAAGGGAAAAATGTTGCAATTATATTATAATATTAAAAACAAAATTAAAAAGGAAAGCCTTTAAAGTAGAATAGATCAAACACATTATAAAATATCAGGACTCAAAGATCAAGTAGAGGTTCTATATCAACCAAACAAGAAATATGGAATACATCATCAACAACAAAACACAGGAAAAGAACACACCAGAGATATGTGACACCATGCAAAAACTAAACCTTGTCCTTGGAAGCAAGAAGGCCATCTTCACTCTCCTTCCAGCCCTCTTCTGCAATTCCCCCAGTCCCGTTCCCAGCCCTGTAGCAATCTGCTTCTGGGGGTTTTCCTCTCATTGCTTGGTTTCCTGGGGGGCTCCACTAAACCATACAGTGGACCTGGCCTTCCACCTTCATGAAGACACTCTCAGACCCCCCACCATCTCAGTCCCAGTTCCAATCTATCCCCTTTCCTTCTTGTCATCCCCAAATACCTAAAAGCACTTGGGACCCCCAGTAGCTAGACCTGGCAGGAATTCTAGTAGGTGTTCTCACTCTCCTTTCTGTCCTTCAACATCATCTCTCCATTCTCAACCCCAACTCTGGTTAACAATTTGCTAGCAGGTGTCCCTCCTCCAACCTCAACTTCATTCACTGGAGAATCCAGCTCTGGGTTCAGATCCAGGGCCCTAGTTAGCCCTTTCATCCATTGCCCCAGATAATTCTTTGGCTTATTGCACTTTACTTGCACGATCTCCTCTTTGAAATAAACCTCCACTTCCTTGTGCACACTAACTTTTAGGATCCCCTCAACACTCCTGAAGCCTCTCTTGACATTTTCTCCTAAACCACTCTTATTTCTCTCTGCCACCCATCAGTCCACAGAAACACTCTCTGACAGGCAACCCATCTCCTCCCACTTCCCTAAGATGCAGAGAGGGCAACAGAAACCAAGAAATGGAACCTCTACCCATCAAAGGAAAAAACAGATATCAACACCTAGAATGACAATCATGCTAACCTAGATACCATTACAAAAGTACGGCAGTTAACGTCAAAGACAATCATGTCTCTACCAGCATAGCAGCCATATGACAGTAGGGCCTGAGAAATGTAACACAGCTGAAGGTCAAGACAAGGACTTCAGGAAAGCTGTTATGAATATGCTAGAACTCCTTAAAGAGGATCTGAATACAGCCCTCAACGGAGTCTGTGAAAACACAAACAGTGGAATGGAGCGACAAAAGCAGTTCAAGAAATAGCAACATGGAAGAAACCCAAACTGAGATAAAAACTATAAAGAAAACTTTAGGAAGTCAAACAAAAATCTCTGAGGTAAGCCTCACCAACACAAAGATAAAATAAAGAATCCAAGGCATTGGAGACAAAGTGGAATAAATGGATAGCCCAATCAAATGACAAATTTAAAAAAAAAAGATAAAATAAAGGAAAGGAGAGAGAGAGAGAGAGAGAGAGAGAGAGAGAGAGAGAGAGAGAGAGAGAGCCCAACAAAAATTATCAAGTAAATCTGGGACACTATGGAAAGAGCACAGTTGTGAATAATAGAAATAGAAAATGAAGAAACTCAGGTTAAAGGTACAGAAAGTATTTTTCGACAAAATCACAGAAGAAAATTTCCCTAAGGCAGGAGGGCCTATAGCATACAGAACACCAAATAGACTGGACCAGGAGAAACACCACATAACATAAAAATCAAAACACTGAAAGTACAGAATAGATAAAGAATATTAAATTCTAGAATGTTAAAAATATCAAAGCACTGAATGTAGAGAATAAATAATGAATATTAAATACTAGACTATTAAAAATGGTGAGTAACATATTAAGACAGACATATTAGGATAACGCCTGACTTTTCTATGGAGAATCTAGAATCCAGGAAGGCCTTGACAGATGTTCTACAACTTTAAGGACTAACAGACACTAGTCCAGACTACTATACCCAACAAAACTATCAATCACCACAGATGGAGAAAGAGAAACATTCCATGATAAAAACCAAATTTAAGCAGTATCTATCTACAAATCCATCTGTACAGAAGATTCTAGAAGGAAAACTTCAATCTGAAGATGTTAACCACATCCAAGAAAACAAAAGGAATAAATAACTCCAGAGAACTATAAGGAACACATTAAAAATTTATACTCCCCCGAATTTAAAAGCCTATCATAAATAAATAAACTTTCCTGATATATACCACCAACCAAAGTTAAATGAAGAAAAGATATGCAATTTAAACAGACCCATAATCCATACTGAAATTGAAGGTGTAATTAAAAATTCCCAAACCACAATAACAACAACAAAATCTCAAGGCCATATGGTTTTAGCACAGAATTTTACTAGCGTTTCAAAGAATTAACATCAACACTCCTCAAATTATTCTGCAAAATAGAAACAGAAGAAGTATTACCTAATTCCTTTTTTGAGTTCACATTTACCCTGACACCTAAAACACACAAAGGACCAGCAAGGTAAGAAAACTACAGAGCAATTTCCCTTATGACCATAGCTACAAAATATCTCAATAAAATATTTGCAAAAAGAATATAAGAATACATTTTAAAAGATCATCTATTATAATTGAGAAGTCCTCATCCAAGAGATACAGAGATAGTTTAATATATGTAAATTGATTAGTAGAGTCCACCACATAAACAAACTGAAAGAAAAATAAAACACATAATCATCTCATTGGATGGATGCAGAGAAGGCCTTTGACAAAATCCGGCACTCTTTCATGATAAGTCCTGGAGGGACTAGGGTTACAAGGGCACACTCAACATAATAAGCATGAGTTACAGCAAGTCCACAGGTAACATCAACTGAACAGAGAGAAACTCAAATCATTTCTACGAAAGAACAAGACAGAGATGTTCACTCTCTCCGTGCTTATTAATATAATACTTGAAATCTTAACAAGGGCAATAGGACAACTGAAGTAGATCAAGGAATCTACAAATAGGAGAGAAAGAAGTCAAAGTATCTTTGTTTGCAGATGATATGATTGCATACAAAATTGACCCTAAACGTGGCACCAGGAACTTCTCTAGCTGATAGACACTTTCAACGAAGCAGCAGGATACAAAATTAACACACAAAGATCAGCAGCCTTTGTGTACATAAACAACAAACAGACTGAGAAGAAAATCAGGGGAATAATGCCTTTCACAATAGCCTTGAAAAATACCTTGCTAACCAAGCAAGTGAAAGACTAGTATGATAAAAAAAAATTAGGATATTGAAGAAAGAAATCGAAAAGATAACAGAAAATTGGAGGATCTCCTGAGTTCATGCATCAGTGGGTTAATAGAGTGAAAATGGCCATCCGACCAAAAGCAGTCTGCAGATTCAGTCCAATCCCCATGAAAATTCTACAACAATTCTTCCCAGTAATTGAAAAGGTAAATTTCAACTTCATATGGAAACGCAAAGCTCAGGGTAACTAAAAACAAGCCTGAATAATAAACGTGCTACTAGTGGCATCACCGTCCCTAATCTCCAATTACACTGCACAGTTATAGTCATGATATTGGCATTAAAGCAGATGTGCTGATATGCAATCAAATTGAAGTCCCAGCTACACAACTCGTACAACTATACGTAAACACTCTATATCATACCTCAGAGACACGTGCTTATCCATGATCATTGCTGTTCTCTTCATAACAGCCAGAAAATTGAAACAACCTGGATGTGCATCAACAGATGAATGACTGAAGAAAATATGGTACCTTTGCACAGTTGAAAAATGAAATCCATAAATAAATGGGTGGAGCTAGAAAGGATAATCCTGAATGAGGTAACACAAACACCAAAACAGACATATGGCGTGTACCCACAAGTAACTCTTCTTATATACAGGCTATACTAAATATAGATTCATTATTCAAAAATGTAAGCAATACAATAAACATAAAAATAGACAAAAGTCTTCATCAAGTGTCAAAGAATATATGCTTTAGCTTTCTTGGAACTATACAAAGTTTAATAAATAATTATATCAATAATTTTCCCATTCTTTTAGACATTGCACTAGGTACACACCCGTGTTACTATTTGTTAGTGTTAATCTCATCATAGGTCAATAACAAATTTTGAGATTGAACACTTTGTGAAGTCATGATTTTATCTACTTTTGTCTAACCATCTTGAAGGATTTATCATTGGTGGCGTGACTGGTGTATTGTTTTGTTTTCTTTTTTACTTCTTCAGTCTGAGATAAAGATACCTGTTGGATCTGGTTTAATTGGAAACTCAGCAATTTAACTCAGCTATACAGAGAGTGCTTTTTTCTGTCCTTTTAAATAAATCTTTTGAAAGCACATGTTTTATTATAATGGATTTCTGTCCAGCACTAATGTCTGTAAATACTTATTTGCAACCTTTGTTGGTAATTTTCTGTCAGCTGTTGCCTCTCCAGTGCTTCACCCAGGTTCTCAATTGTATGGCTTAATAAATATCTATCATTTATTAAAGGGGCAGGGCTTATAGGGAAACAGCCTCCTCAAACCCTTGCTGTATGTATTAGTTTTAATCAAGAACATAAATTGATTTCTATCAGTTCCTGTTGGAGCTAGGGCCTGCTTGTTCGTCCCGGCTGCTTAGCCTCGAAATAACCACACAGAAACTGTACTCATTAAATCACTGCTTGGCCCATTAACTCTAGTTTCTTATTGGCTAACTCTTACATCTTAGTTTAACCCATCTCCATTAATGTGTGCATCACCACAAGGTTGTGGCCTACCAGTAAAGTCTTTCTCAGGTGGTGGATCCATAGTGTCCCATCACTGACTCCACCGTTTTTTCTCCCAGCATTCAGTTCTGTCTTCCCTGCGTACCTAAGTTCTGCCCTATCAACAGGCCAAGAAAGTTTCTTTTCTTTTCTTTTCTTTTCTTTTTTTTGTTTTTTGTTTTGTTTTGTTTGTTTTGTTTTTCAAGACAGGATTTCTCTAGCTTTGGAGCCTGTCCTGGAACCAGCTCTTGTAGACCAGGCTGACGTCGAACTCACAGAGATCCTCCTGTCTCTGCCTCCCGAGTGCTGAGATTAAAGGTGTGCGCCACCACTGCGAGGCCCAAGGCAGTTTCTTTATGCATTAGTGATAATCAAACACACAGAGGGGACTCCACATCAAGTTCCAGCAAGTTCAAGGTCAAAGCACCAGTATGTTTGGTGAGGGCTTCTTTCTTCTTCCTAGATGGGAGCCATGAATATAGCATCCCCTGAAGAAAGGGCCATGTTCTCACAGGCAGAAGGGAAAAGAGGGCAAAGCCCTACCACAGTGCCTCCTTGGGTATAGTCCACTCTAATCTCAAACCCGTCATCTTATGCATTCTATTTTTCAGCATCATGTGCCATAGCGGCTGGCCAGACTCTTTCAAAGGAACTTCCATTTGGAGCGTCAAAGTAAAGTAGTAAGAAGTGGTGAGTTACAGTGTTGCTTCACCTGTGCCTCACAGATGGTCTGCATAAGCAGCATAAGCATTCAGTCTCAACAGGGAGTGAGGCTCCTCCCTCTCTGAGAGAAGTGGATCTAATGATTCACTACAGTGTGTCCAGCAACCCTAACAGAACTCTAAGCTTACTCTCCAGGGAGGAGGTTGGGCTAAAACATGAGAAGTATCTTTAGCTATGCAGGCCCCCAACACTGAATGCCAAATGCCCTCGCAGAACACAAGCCCTGTAGTTAATAGTATGAGTGAGGGGAAAATGAGGACCAGCGGGATAGCACAGCCACACCCAGGACTGCACAGCCACACCTTACAGAGCAGAGCCAGCACAGTTTTTTATACACTATTCCTGTTTTTTTTTTTCTTGCTAGGGTCTTACATCTTACGTTGCAACCCAGGCTTGCCTTTAACTTGCATGCGTGCCACCTTAGTCTCATAAGTGTGTGCCACATACTAAAGTATTTATGAGTTTTTTAACTGTCTATATGACGACTCCAAAGTAGCTTTACTGAAGCTAAGAAAGTTCTTATATAACCAAAGATTAGATAAATTAATAAGCTAACGCAAAATAAATAGAAACACGCAAATCAAGTTTCCTGTGCATGCTTTGTTTTGCTTTATGGTTCTGGATATCAAATCCAAATGTGTTAAACAAATGTCTACCTCTAAGATACTACAATCCTAGTCTACCATTTTCTTTGAGAAATAATTGTATTCCTTATGTGGTTATGACATAACTGGTTTTGTTGCTATTGTCTCAAGACCGTTTCTCACATTGTAGTTACCTCAGGCTGCCCTGAAACTCCCTATTGTAGCCCATGCAGGCCTTGAACAGTAACCTTCCTGCCTCAGCCTCCCAAATGCCAGCATCACCAGCATGCACCATGGTACCTTGCAGCCATAGGTTACGGTAAACACTAGCTTTGCCTGGATCACAAGGGTGCAACACCACACCTCATGCCCCTCGAGTACAAAGCATGGCTTGAGATGACCTTTGACCCAGTGCTTACTCCTAAAAACTTCTAGCTTTCTCTAAATGCTGGGCTTGAACTCTGCTTCCCACTGTGGGTGTTAGAACAGCTGAATAAAGCAGGTTTTCCATCCAACTGACTTGAACAGGCAAAGTGCTCCTTGGAACCCTAAGAGACCTTGCAGACTGAATCTCAGCTATCAGTAAGGCTGCAGTCTATGCTGGTGAATTATGCATAAGTCGTTTAAAATCAAGGACATGTGCTCAACTATGGTCACAGCAGCATTGTTTGTCATAGCCAGAACCTGGAAACAACCTAAATGCCCCTTGACCAAAGAATGGATAAGGAAAATGTGGTACGTTTACACAATGGAATGCTACACAGAAGAAAAAAATAATGACATCTTGAAATTAGCAGGCAAATGGATGGATTTAGAAAACATCATATTGAGACCCAGAATGACAATATAATATGTACTCACTCATAAGTGGCTTTTAGACATAAAGCAAAGAAAACCAGCCTACAGTTCACAATTCCAGAGAACCTAGACTACAATGAGAACCCTAAGAGAGACATACATGGATCTAATGTACATGGGAAGAAGAAAAAGACAAGATCTTCTGGGTAAATCGGGAGCATGGGAATCATGTGAGAGCACTGAAGGGGAGGGGAGAGGAATGGATGGGAGCAGAGAAAAATATATAGCTCAATAAAATCAATAAAAAAATAAAATAAAATTCCAAATGTTGATGGTGTGGTTGAGAGATAACCTAACCTTGCTCACATCAGTGAGGAAGACTTAAATTTTCCTACTGTTGAAAAACCTGTTGGCAACAGCCCAAGTTGAGCTCTGAGTTGTATAGTTAAACACTGAGCACGGTTGAGTAATGTGTGTGTGTGTGTGTGTGTGTGTGTGTGTGTGTGTCTGTGTGTGTGTGTCTGTGTGTGTGTCTGTGTGTTTGCAGGGTATGGGGAACATGATACTTGCTATGCAGGCCTGACTGGCTTCTCCTTGAACTTGCAGCCATCCTCCTGCTTCAGACTCCCACATTCTGGGATTATAGATGTATACCATCAGGCCTATTCTTTTTTTTTTTTTAAACGAACCCACGTGTACAAGTTTATTAAAAAGATTATGTGCACGAGATCACTGAAAACAGTGTGGACAGAGGGAGGAGAAGAAGAGAGCATGGGAATGGCGCATTTAGCTTTTTTTTAAATTTATTTATTTATAAAAATTTCCACTTCCTCCCCTCCTCCCAATACCCTCCCATTCCCCCCACTCCCTCTCCTCCTCCCTCTCCAGTCCTAAGAGCAGTCAGGGTTTCCTCCCATTACCCTCCCATTTCCCCCACTCACTCCCCCTCCCTCCAGGTCTAGGAAGGTGAGCATCCAAACAGACTAGGATCCCAAAAAGCCAGTACATGCAGATGAAACAAGACCCAGTACCATTGTCAATGGCTTCTCAGTCAGCCCCCATGCAGGCCTGTTTTTAAACAGAGCAATTTTCAGATCAAAATACTAAATGTTAGCAACATAAACATATGTAAAAAAGTTGAAGTCAGTTTCCCCTTTCTGGTTTCACACAGAAGTGGGTCCAGGCTGCTTGACTGAAGAGGATGTGTGCTGTTGGCCAAAGGAAGCAAACCCTTGCTAGTGTTGATGGGAGGGGTGATCAGGGGTGGCTCCTGTCAAGCCCACAGCTTGGGGCACCGATTGACAGGACAGCCCCAAGCTTAAACCAGAATGGCAACTGAGTCCTTCATTTCCTGTATCTCAGCTCGACCACCCTGACTCAGAGATACCAGAGAAGGGTCCATCCCTAATTGATCAGATCAAATCTCTGGCCAGCCTGTTGACAAAGGAGTTTGGTGTAAGAATTCAGTTAACTTAATGAAAATAGACAGTGTTTGCAACAACTGCATGTGTCCTCTGAGATCTGCTTCTGCTTCTGAGAGTTCTTTTTGAGTGTAAGAAAGGATGAGAATTCTTTAAAGTTTGTACACTGAACTTGCTCCTTGTAGAAATCTTTACTGAAGTACGCCTAAATGGCCAGCGTTTGAGATAAACTGTAGCCTGGCAGATATGCCATTGCTTGCAGCCTGGAGGCAGGTAAACCAATACAGAGCCACTAAGCACCGTATGCTAGGGATGTTGACAAGGAGAGGCCAAAGGAGATAGAGGAGACTATTTTGTTTGAATGGAGGAAGTCAAACAAGACACTTTTCTTCCAGGACAGGTCTGGAGAGAAAAGGATGCACGTGAACATGAAGCAGAGAGTAGAATGAAGCTAAAGATGGAGTGTGAGCAGTAATGTGTCTCGAAGGAAACTAGGGTCCAGGATGCCTGAGGCTCTGCATCACAGTGCTGGAGAACTTGCTTGGGCAACTGAGTGTCTGCTCAGCCTCCACTAGCTCCTCCTCCTGTTGGGTCTTGTGTATACATTGCTACAGCTAGTGCTTCTCTGGGAAAAGCATCTCTGATCTGGGAATTTGCTGCCTTGTATCTCAGTAATCTTGTATCTTGGATACCTAAGTGTTCTCAGGAGGAGGACACAGTTTCTAGTTTGGTCCTTATCTTGAAAAACCTCCTTTTCCTGAACTCTCTCTGCCCCGCTTCACTTCCTTTGTTGCAATATGAAATATCCCCATTTCAGTTGCCCAGGTCCACTTCTATGTGAAATAGGAAAGGGGAAATGTCTACTTTCAATTTATGCTTGCCATTAGTGCTTGGTATTTTGGTTTGGAAAGGAGTCTGCATTAAGAAACTGATCAGCTTGACTATGGGACAGGGCAGAAGTCTGCCAAACCATTCAGAAACACAAAAGTCCAGGGACTTGGGTGGAGCCCTCCTGGGAGGTATGCTCAACAGGAAAAGAAAGATCCTCCTAAGATACTAACCTGATGTGGTCATATTTAAAAAGTCATCTTCTACCAATTAATGTCATCAGCAATTAAAAAACTAAAGACAGTATAACATCAACTTTGTAGCCAGTAGCTCAAACGCAAGGAGTTTTATCTTACCAACAGCTTAAATTTCCATCTCTGTGGGCTGCTACCATTCATCCATGTGATATTCATTGAGTATCTGTGCGGATTTAAAGTCTAGACCAACTCTTGGCATATGAAGTGGAGGAAGACTCTGGTGTCATGGAGTTTGTGATGCCATCAGTGGAGAAGAGTTAAGCAGTTTCCTACCTGGCAATCACAAAGGGGCTTCAAGAACATGTGCCTCAAGGATTCTCCCAAGGCTTATTTAGAAGAATGTAGTGGTTAGTTGATGGTGGGGGAGGAGGGACTGTCCCTAAGATGATGGTTTCCTGCTATGATCTGTGTGGATCCCCCCCTCTGGTATGGGACCCACTGAAGTACAATGCACTGAAAGACAGATGTCAAACTTTAGAATACCTTCTTATTATGCTGCCTCTGAACTAAGAGTCAGAGATACTAGCCTGTATCTGTATCTGTGAAGACAAGGCTCAGCACCCATGTAGTTGGGATCGCATGCCTCAAGCACTTCTTGCCTGTTGGCACACAGACAACTATGTATTGTACAGTCCTAGGTAGCAATGACTATGTCCAAATCAGAGTTACTGATTTAAATTTCATCTTTACTACTTACCAAGGCATTAATCCTCAGCCTTCCTAATGCTGCAACCTTTTAAATACAGTTCTTCACGTTGTGGTGGCCCCCATCGACAAAATTATTTTTGTTTCTACTTCATAACTGTAATCTTGCTACTGTTATGAAACATAATGTAAATATCTGTGTTTTATGATGGTCTTAGGGGACCTCTGTGAAAGTGTCTTTCATCCCCAAAGGGGTTGCAACCCATGGGTTGAGAGTCACTGTACTGTGATGGGCAAAATCCTGAAAAAGCGGGTCACTAAATCTAAGGCTGTTTAAACCAGCTATAGTTATCTGTTACTTAACAGTCCAGGTATATTAAAGAAATCTGTACCTGGGAATTTTGTTGTTGTGTTCACATCAGTGTTCTTGGAATATATATAATAATTCAGCCACACAAGCCTAGATGGCCCAGCCTACAGCACACCTAGGCTATGTGGTACATACTGTCTGTGTTCCAAGGCTTCAAACCTCTACAGTGTGTCATGACAGTAATAGCTTAGGCAATTATTGCATGATTGTATTTGTGTATCTAAAAAGAGGTAAGATAGGAGAGGTGGTATAAAGATGCAAGGTGGTACGCTGCCATGCCTTCACCATGTGAGAACACATTCGTCTCCTCTACTGTGTGTAGTTGTAACAAAAGGGCATGGTCATGAGTGAGACCTCAGCAGACACCAGATTTGCCTCTCCCTTCATCTTGTACTTCCCAGTCTACAGGACTCTGAAGACCATTCTAAGGCCCTAAGCATGTTGACAGTCAAAGTGGGTCTTGGAGCACTGTCCTAGGTACTGATCTTTTCCTACAGTATAATTTTCTCTGGAGGATTTAATATACTCCTCTCTGGATCAGTTATTGGTTTTAAGTTGTTTTAAAACTTATTTATAGCCACGTTTTGACTCTTAGTCTTGACCAGCACATGGAATCATTTACCAGTTGGATGGGACACAGAGACGCAGCAGTTAATGATTCTGAAACTAAGCATGTTCTCTATACTTCTGGTTAATGCAGATTATCAATACCTTACATTTGGAAAGAACTAAGAGACACATCTCTTGGACTGAAGACCAGTGATCCTCCAGAACTTCTCAATGCCATCAGCGCCAGCTGGGGACTGCTGAGACATCCAGTTTTTTTTGTAGTCCATGCAGCTGTGTTCTCAGGTTCGACAGTGTGAAGAGAGTCATTGTTGGACTCTGTGGCACCTACGGATTATAAGCCATTATGGTAAGTCCCCTTTATAATATATGCATATTCTATTGGTTGGCTCCTCTATGCTTCACATGTGGTGGGCATTGGTTTAGTGAATGTATCAGCCTCATTCAATGCATAAGTTTTCATAATTTGAACTGCTCCATCAAATCCACAAGTTCATTCATTCTATGGTTGGAATGTATTTTCCAACCCTACCACACAACCCCATTCAGCCTCCATCATCTTGTTCTAGGATTCATTCCATAGGCTTCAAACATCATCTTTTTTGGTATTTTCCTTTTCAGTCCATTATTTTAACCTTAAAACAATAATCCCTTTCACAGTCATTACTTGGAAAGTACAATCTTTCATGCCGTTCTCTCAAGCAATACTCTACTCCACAGCGGCCAGCCTGTGACTCTTGGGTAAAACCCAGATTGCCTAACAGAACTCCAAAGATCCACAAGGGGCAGGCTTGGCTCATGTTCCTGGATCTATTTGCAATGTCTTAGAATCACGCTGCAGTTCGATCACAACTACTAACTCTGCCTGCAGAGTGAAGGCTGTACTCTTGAATCCAGTGTCCCTCCTGATGGCAGTCAGGACTCTCAGAGCTGTTTCCGCTTCAACAGAACTGTGACCTTCCCTTCCTTGGGTCTCATTCTTCTGTCTTTCCTGGACATTTGTTCCTTTGTCCTTCCCATAGCTTTATGATCCCCTAGAAGACTACCAGCATTCCAGTTATACTGCTATAAAGAATACAATTAACATAACGTAAGCCCAGAAAGTCATCCACACTCAGAGTCTGTCTTGGGGGAACTGGCTTTGTAACAACTCTCTGGTTCACATTCCTTCCTGTCTGTAGCCATAATAAACACTCTCGGGTTCCTGGAATCCTTCACTATGTCTTTTGTCTCCAAGACATTGCTAGGAATAGTGATTAGAAGAAATCTTCCCCTCAGTTTGCTTTCCTATTTAAAACATTTCCTTTCCATTTTAATTTATTTAGACTCCAGCAATTTTCTATGTGCCTATTCTGTTAACTTCCACTAGTGTTTCACATTTAACAGATTTCTTTCTTTGTTGAGGCAGCATCTTATAATATAGTCATCCTGGCTTTCTGGAACTCACTATGTAGACTATGTATCACTATGATTTGCCTGCCTCAGCCTCCCAAGTGTTGGGACTAAAGGTACATCATCACACCTGGTGTAACATGTTGTTAATAAACATTTGCCAGCATCATTCATTCTTTTATTCTTTCATTTCCATCTTAGAAATAGGGCAATTTTGCCAGAGGATTGAAAACCTATGTTAAGTCTATGGTCTCACTCTTCCCTCAACCCAAATTAACCTTAGTACTGGTTTTCCTAGGTAGGCATTATTCAAGTTTGTCTCTTGTTTTCTGCACTCTCATGGTTTAACCTCTCCTAGATAAGAGGATTTATTCTTCGTATATGTCAATGCATTTAATCATTAGATGCAGTGTTCAGGAGTCTAGTGAGATGGCTCAGCAGTTAAGAACACTGGCTACTCTTGCAGAGGACTCGGGTTTTCTTCCCAGCACTCACACAGCGGCTCACAGTCATCTCTAACTCCAGTTCCGTGGGATATAGGGCCCTCTCCTGCCCTGTTCAGGCATTAGATGCAAGCAAAACACACACATAAAATAAAAATAAAGTTTTTAACGGTGTCTGTTTTGACTTAAGTACCATTGCTTTCCTTCAAAGTGATTTCAGGGATTCCTTTTGATCTCCTTCAGCTTTTCCCCTGAGTTCTGTGGGGTTTGAAGTCTGCACATCCTGGATGGCAGCAGCAATATGGTCTTTTAGTGGAGGGAACAATTTTCTGTTCTGGTTTAATAATTATCTTCTTGTGCAATTGAAAATATAAATTTCCCAACTGTTTGTAGCAATGCACTTTTAGTTTTCCTTCTAGTAGGACGAACTTTCGGGGTGACGAAATAAGACGGCATAAGAGTGTAGAAACAGTAAGAAGCAAGTGAGTCAGAACCCATTCCAAAGTTACTTTAAGCATAAAATGTTATCTTTCATCGAATAACCAAAACACCCAGAGTCCAACCCCACTTGTAAATCTTTTGCTATTCCCACACAGACACGTTGGGGGAGGGGCGGATATTCTGCAGAGGACCTTTCAGGGTCACCTTGGTGCAGATTGTTTTCAGGGGAGCATCTCTGTTACCCAATCTCAAGACCAGCTTCCGGCTCTTAACCTTGCTGGGAGACACTCTCCACACTTCCCCTTGAGTGTGCCACCTTCTCTCCTTCCTCTCTACCCACCCCTTTCTCTTCTTCCCAAGTTCCTCTTGACACCTAGCATTCCTCGCACGCTCAGTATTTAGTGTTATAACCATTGCTATGTGATAGTTTTCCTAATTCACAGTGGGATATTTCGGCATAGAGACAGATTTTGGGGTTCCCCCCAAAACAGAGCAAAGTCACGGTGTGTATATAATAGCTACCAGTCTAATAGCTGGATGCTCTGAAAGAGCTTGTTTTGTAATAAACTTTTGTCCTCTTATTAATCAGTATAGCTACTCTAAGGTAATTAACCAATTAAATATTAAATGTCCTACAAAGATGTATGCTTCTTATAGTGAGATTAATTCAAATTTTTCATTTGTGATAACAGGTAACATCCGAAGAAGTTAGTAACTATGGGACCAGTGGGAAAAGGTTAACATCTGTCTCTATTTGCAAAGTAAGCACGTCTGTGCCTTTGCTTTACAACGATCCTTAAATATAGTAAGAATATGTAACTACATTCTATCATTAAATCATTAACTTGTAAAAACAGTGTTTCTCAAAAGAAGCTTCATATAAATTTTACTCTAAGGAATGCAATATAAAAACTTGTAATCTTATTCATCTTCATATTATTTTAGCAGCAGAGATTAAATACCACCATTGATCATACCATTTCATTTAATCTAACAAATATCTATTGATCACCTATATTAAATACAGCAAAATGAAAGCAATGGCTTGTTTAGGGGAAAACTGATGTATGATATTTCTCTCTGATACTCTTAATATTCAAATGCAGCAAAAATATTAATTCCGCATTGTGGCCAATGCCAACAAATCCCAACACTTAGAGCTGGAGCAGGAGGTCGGAGCTTTTAAGGTCAACAACTCTGTCTCAAAAGGAAAAGAAACAGCACAAGCAAACAAGAACTTATCACTGGCATTTAATTCTCAGAGATGGCAGACACTCTCATGTTCTACTTCCAGAGTGTAACTCGTGTTTGACTGTAAAAACATTATTTCTGCCAGCATATTGAAAATACAACTCAAATGCAGTTATAAATGTGAGCCACTGCATAAACTGGAAAAGCTGCTTTCAGAGAATGTGAGCCTCATGTAATGGCTGGATGGCTTCCCTCTGGTTTGAGGGAAATTAACCCAGAAATAGAAAGTCATTGGAACTGCACTGGGGCCTGAGATCCCATTATCATGTAGTTCAGTTCTATCTCGGAGTCATGTCTTGACGAGTTATTTTATCTCCTGATCCCCACTTATATTCCTTTATCATTCAAGTCTCTATTCACGAGGTGGCTGCTCTGTCCTGGGGACTGCTGTGGAGAGTGGGTAGAGTCAAATGTAGGACATCATCGTGAAGTTGACAGTTCTCCATGAAGGTTTTGAGAATCAGGCAACTTTGGCTTGTTTGTAGTCTATTCAGTGTCCCTCAGGGAGTCAAGAAATTCTGTTTGAGTTTTTGCTTTGTTTGTGTTATTTGTGTAAAACGTTTCTTAGTATGTTGTGTTGTCAAAGTCAGATCATACAAATGAGTTTTTCTCAGTTCAGCCCTCACTCCCCTCCCTTGCTTTTGTTGGTGCCTAAGACAGCATTGAGAATGCTCTGTCCCGGGAGCCACATCCAGTTCCAACTTTTCTTACATTAGAGCAAAAAACTGTGTTTTCCAGTTTTCTTTCCATTACTATTGATATCATTTTGCAGTGCTGAGGATCTAACCTAGAGTCTTCCCAATACCAAGCAAATGCTCTAGTGTGTGTGTGTGTGTGTGTGTGTGTGTGTGTGTGTGTGTGTAAAACATTGCAGGTACCTGAGGAGGCCAGGAGAGGGCATCAGATCCGTTGCAGCTGAAGCCAAATAAAGCCCTTCCTCCCCAAGTTGCTTTACCTAGTGGTGTTTCATCACAGCAATAGTAACCCTAAGGAGGACACAATGCAGCTGCTCCCACCCCTCAAGAACTTAGATTTCAGATGTATGCCACCATCTGGCTTGAGTTGCATTTCCTGGAATGCTATCCCATAAACAATTTTAATATATTTACTACAGGAATATGTTTCTTCAAAGTGTGTGTCTTAACTTGCTTTCTATTGCGGTGATAAAGATCATTCCCAAAGCAACTTGGGGAGGAAAGGATTTATTTCGTCTCACTACTTTCAGGTCATGATATATCTCTAAGGGAAATCAAGTCAGGAACTCCAAGATACAGACCCTGGGAAGCACTGCTTACAGGATTGTTCCTCATGGCCTTGTTCATCCTACTTTCTTGCACAACTCAGTACAACCTGCCCAGGGGAAGGACTGTCTGCTGAGGGCTGAGCTCTCGCACATCATTGATTAGGAAAATGCCTCACAGACTTTCCTAGAGATCAAACTAATGGAGGTGTTTTTTCAACTGAGGTTCCTTCTTCCAGATGTCCCTAGCTTGATTGAGTTGGCAGAGCATTAACCAGCAAAGGATGAGATCATGCACGTTTTATGCTATTAAAAATACTGTTATTATGTGACATTTGTCCCATCATAACTTTTTATTATGGAACAAAATCAAGACCTAAGCATGCACACACATCACTTAGGCCACTTTGAGTTGAACAAAGATGCCAAAAACACAATCTGGAGAAAAGAAAGCAAATTTAACAAATGATACAGAGTAAATAAGTTGTCCGCGTTCAGAAGAATGAAATTAGACTGATGTCTATCACTTCACACAAAAACTGACATCAAATGATCAAAGACCCAAATGTGAAACCAAAGCACATTGTGAATAAGACTCTATTTGTCCAAGAATGAAGGCCAACAATTGACAAGTGGGACTTCATTAAACTAAAAAAACTACTGTACAGCAAAAGGAGGAACCAGGCAGGTGAAGAGGAAGCCCACAGAATGGGAGATCATCTTTGCCAGCTAGACATCTGACAGAGGACCACCATCCAGAATAAATATATGAAATACTATAAAGACAATGAATTAAAGAAATGATCCATACAAACATGGGCCTGGAACCTGAACAGAGAGTTCACAAAAGAAGGAAAAAACTTAACTAAGAAATATCTTTTTAAAATGTTCATTATTCTTAACAATTAGGGAAATGCAAACCCAAACAACTTCGGGATTTCATCTTAGCCCAGAAATAATGGCAAAGACTAGCAAGACAACAGACAACAAAAGCCAGGGGAGATGTGAAGAAAATGAACCTGCATTTGCTCCTTTGGGGCTTTCAAACTGGTGCAGTCACTAAACCAGCATAATCCTGAACTACATTCCAAGTATCTGTCATTATATTCACAGATAAGTGTAGTCTTCACCCCTCATTGAAGAAACTTCTCTTTGCAACAGATTTGAACCGATACATAAAATTATAATCAAAACACAGAGTTGTGAAGCTCCGATCCAATGGATACATCTACGAAACACATCAAAATCTCAGGCTTAGCAAGCATTGCATAAGAAGAGGTGGAAAGATAGTAAGAGCCAGAGGATCAGGGAGTTTGCTGTGAGATTGTATCTCCTAGTGAAGTCAGAAGCTATGCCCATATATTCTCACCAATGTGACTGCCAAACCTGAGCAGAACAAGGACAACAACAATAGACATGCCAAAGTGGATGAGGGAAAAATCATGCACTCCAACTCTACAAAAAGAACTATATAGGCAAATAAGGAATGCTGAGATCAAGAGAAATACTCTTCCTCAGGGAAGAGCACAAAAAAGTAGTTATCTAATACCAAAGGTCAGTTATAAAAACATGCATGCAAGTAACATTATACAGACTGAGTAGGTTATAGTAGGAATATATATATATATATATATATATATATATATATATATATATTCCTCCCATCTGTGTAGTACTTGTATTGTGTTACTGGCCTCTCTTTGCTGTTTCAGTGTTCTCTTTATGTAGCTGTGCCAATGACACACCAAATAATCTGATGATAAGAGAGGGCCTCGTGTGCTGTATGCACTGTGTCCTGTTTAGGGTTTTCAGGATGGAATGTGTGGAGCCTGAAATCCGAATCTAACTAGGTAGCCTCTGTGTGTCTGCTGGCAATGAGAACAACAACTGCTCCCGATTCACAGGAAGTCACTTGAGCTGGATCAACTGTGCTTCCTGGGCCTGTCCCTCCTGTGACCCCAGTGGCACTCTTGTGTCCCTGGATCAGGCCTAATTGAGCAGTTCTTTCACCACAAGTTGGTGAGCTATGCTAGCTTAGGACTGGCTGTAATGTAGAGGAGTATAATTAGTGTTACATTTTTGCTACTGTTAAGAGACAGTATCTTTTTTAATATTTCATCGTCTTATTAATATGATATACCCACTTGCTTATGCCCTTAATAAGGCTTGACCATTTCTTTGCAAAAGTCCTGTATATATTGTGTTAGAATTACTTTCATTATTTTTCTCGTTGCTATTTCGCATACAAAGCTGCTGTGATATTTATGAACACATCATAAAGATGAGCATATTTTTCTTAAACTTCCTGGTCATTCACAGCAAATTTACATTTTTTTTAAAATGTCCATAGGGTTCTTGGCACTCTTCTTTGAGTGATTTATCAAAACCTCTTCAAGTTAATTACTTTTGCCATATGTAATTCCCTTCCCCATTGACCATTTTCCTTTAGTTTATGTTTTTCATTGATGGCAGAAAATATGTTCTAATGAATCGCAAGTGTTAACGTTCTGTGTCTCTGTTCCTGCCTTTGCTCTGTAGGCAAGATTACATAACTTTCAATATATATATATATTTCCCCTAGTTATTTTTGTTTTGCCTTTTAGCCCATCTGGCGTTGGTTTTGGTGCTTGTTGTGTCTGGTGAGGTCAGTTTTCTTTCTTTCTTCCTCAGAAGTTAGGCAAATGTTTACGGTTGTTTTATTCCCCACTGAATTCTGCCCTAGTCATGGATTTCTGTCTAGAGTCGTCATTTCCATTCTTGTTGGCTAGGGAGTTAATGAGTCTTGGAATTTTAGTCAATCAATTCAACACGTTTAAAGCTCGAGAATACTTTGCCCTAAGCTGTAGTGGCTTCTGGGAAATGTTTCCAGTACTGAGCTCAGACAGAGCCCACCCAGTTGGCTAGCCTGGTCAGTGTGGAAGCCTGCAGGTGGGTGAAGGAACTGAGGAACTTAGGAATTACCTTGCGATTTAGAACAGTATGGAGGCCTATAGGTTGGGTGACAGGGTTAAAGAACTTAGGAAATACCTTGTCATTTAGAACTTTCTCGTAAAGGGAAGTAAGCCTCCGTTTTTGGCAACTTTTTGTTGGTTTGTTTTGTTTTAAATGAGAAACCGAAAGGAAAAAAAAAAAAAAAAAGAAAGTCTAAGGTGAGGCCTTTTTTCGGTCCTCGGAAGTTAAAAGAAGTCCAGAAAGCACATAGGACAGGATATGTTGTAAGTGTAGTAAAAGTCATGAGTTGAGATTTTTGTTTCAATGTGGGAAATTACACACACAGAGACATGTAACCCGCCACAGGAGCATCTCTAATCTTCTACAGTTCCCGGTTCCAAAGCTGTTATTTCATTTCTACTTCTTCCCATTTCACCCCTCCCCAAAGCATGGATTACATACAAGCAAACTATAAATATTTTGTCCTTGCAAATGTAAGCATTCAGTACCCATCTGTAAAAAATTAAAAGCCCTTGACAGCAAAAAGAACTCCATATCCAGGCAGATGTAAACTTGCTCTCCCATCCCGCTGAAATTAGTGGAGTGTGGGCAAACCTCCAACCTGGATTGAAGTCTTGGCTGTCAGCAGCCCCAGCACACACACACTCTCCCTCTCCCCCTCTGTGGTTCCAGCAAGCCTTCACTAATCAGTCCAAAGGTGCCTCCCCTGTAGGAAGAGAATTCTCATCCATTTTGGAATTGTCATCAGGGCGCTGACCTGGAAATCATGAAATACTAACTTGATCTAATTCTTCTCCTGTGTAAATGACCTTGAGGACAGGTCATTTGAAGGGCATAGGTCATCTCTGTTCAAGCGTAGTCAACGGCACTGATCCGCAGTACTCTTGAAAAACTTTGGCCTTTTCTTTTCTTTTTCTTTTTTCTTTTTTCTTTTTTTTTTTTTTGAATCCCAAGCCTTCCTTCACACAAGCATTCTAGCACTGTACCTTTCAGGTCCCTCTTCCCTCTCCCCATCTCTCACACCTCTCTCTCTCTCTCTCTCTCTCTCTCTCTCTCTCTCTCTCTCTCTCTCTCTCCTTCACTCTCCCTCTTTTTCCTACCTCCCTTCTCTCCCCTTTCTACCCTTTCCCTCTTTCCAGATAGGATCATTAAGCCCAGACTGGCCTTGAACCTGCTCTGAGGCAAGGATGGCCTCAAACTTCTATGGTTCCTGCCTTTACCTCCCAGGTGCTGGAATTACCAGTTGCCTGTACTTCAGATTCCTCTTTTAACTTTAGACGTCTGGACATGAGGATTAATAACTAGCTCTGACCAGGGATGACATTTAAGGGCTGTTTCTTCCATCTTTTTGTTTCACTAACATATCCTATGTTCTCTTAGTTCCATCCTTGAGAACAGGGAGCTGAATCAGAAGGACTGGATCCTGCCTTGCAAACCTCAAACAACCGAGAGGCCTTTTGGCAACCAGTGCTTCAGATAACTAGCAAGCAAACAACTCATGTCTTTCCCCGCAAAAGCCACAACGGCCACCAAAAAGTCTATGTAGCTGGCCGATTTTGATTGTTAAATGCGGCATCCTCTGGAGAAAATGACTACTCTCCCTATAGAGGGAACCCTTAAAGAAGCCATTTTCCTAAAACGGGCCAACTGGGCGGTGTCCTCTTTTCCCAACGCCCCTTTGCTATTCTTAGATCGCGATCGCGGGGTGGCTGCTTTCGCTTTTCCCCGGCGGAGTTCCCGGCGCTGCGCTGCGGCTGGGCAGGCCAGGCTGTGGCTGGGCCGGGACAAGTCGCGGTCGCCTTCTGGGCGCGGTCCGAGGCCGAGGGTTGGGCCTGCAGCGGAGGCTGCCGAGCAGCCGAGAGCAGCAACCTTCCAGGCTCGCCCCGCAGTCCCCGCCACACCATGGCCAGTGGCGGTTCGCAGAGCTGCGAGGAGGAAGAGGAGGAGGAGGCTCTGAAGAAGTTGATAGTCAGGCTGAATAATGTCCAGGAAGGCAAGCAGATGGACACTTTACTCCAGCTCCTGGAAGACATGCTGGTGTTCACCTACTCCGACAGAGGTACTGTCGGCAGCCCCTCCCTCCTCTGCAAACTTTATCCTGCACTTGGGGTGCTAATCTTAGGCATTCCACTCCTTTCCTTCAGGGAGGAAGGATCTGGAATCCCGGGAAGGTCGAAAGGATGCTGTGGGTTGTGACTTTGTTTTCTTCCCCCACTACCGTCTTCTTTTCCAGCCTCCAAGTTATTTGAAGGTAAAAATTTCCACATGCCTCTGTTGATCGTCCTGGACTCCTACATGAGAGTCGCCAGCGTGCAGCAGGTAAAGGGACCTTCCCTTCTGTTCTGAAAACCCTTATACAAAAGGACTTATGGTCCAGGTACTTGAGATTAGCTTTAAGAGGGAAACCTTGTCGATTGTTAGCAGAGGAAATGCAACTTTATTAACGGACAGAATCTAGATGGTGGGAGGAACAAAATGAAAACAGTTCTCTTATTGGCAAGGTGAGTTCATTAACCTTTCAAGCTATTCTAAGAATTTTCCTAATATACAGTATGTTGTAAATAGAGCATTGCTGTGATTAGTTCCAGCAAAAGGGGGCGGGGATTAAGTTAACACGGGGTGGGGGGGGTGTCAAGTATATTGCAAACTTTCGTAGGCTCAGCTTGTTTTTATGGTTTTAAATGAGGAGACAGATTGCATGGCTTCTCCTGCAGAGTACCCTGCAGTGTCTAGAGAAAGTGATGTTTCCTGAGTTCCCCTGGGTTTACACGTCCATTCTGCAGCTATTGCCACACAAAATGGAGTGTAACTTCTAGGATCTGTGTCACAGAAAGCCCAGAGGTAGGCTAAATAATTAAATGGAACTTTCAAAGCAGGCCCAGATAATCAAGAATCTCTTTCGGCCAAGACGGAATTACTCCTGAAGGTGCTAACTTCCTTTGGAGTTTTGCCATTTGGGGAATTGAAATCAGTTTTGTCATCCAAATACTAAGACTTGTAGGGGAACTCTGTGGAGGGGCAGCGAAAATACTCCTTCATGTTTATTCTAGTGACTAGACAGAAGTGAGGCTCATCCCACCCTCCAAATTCCCCCTTCCTCCTTCAGGTTTCTACAGTAAAGTCCAGACTGCCTGGAACTTGCTTTCTTCCTGCCACAGCACTCCTCCCCCCTTTACAGTGATTACAGGTGTAGATAGCCACACCTGGCTTTAGTGTTCTTTTATAAATCATGCTTATATTTGCAACAATATTTTTTCAATTATGAAATACTTTCTGACTAATAATTTTTAGGTTATTAGAAAAAACAAAGTCAAGAGAAAGATGGAGGCACGATAAAGAAACTGTTCTTTTTAGCACTCAGGGTCTGAAATTTACCCACGGAATATGAATCATTTTTAAGGAGATTTCTGCTCTCCACCTACAGCATCCTTCTTGCTTCATATTCAAAAGTGTCTAATTCTGGTTACCTATCCTGCCAAGGGCTATACTTGGTAGACTCACTCCTCCTTGGTAAAAAACAGGGAAAATTGGACCCTGTTTTTCAGTCAACAAGGCCTATAAGAGTAGCAGAATTGAGAACCCAGGGGAGTCTGGAACACATCCCTTGCTTAATTCTCTCTCCTTTCTTCTCTTCCTCCTGCTCCTGTCTGTCTATTGCTCCCGTGTCTGTCTGTCTCTGCTCTAACTCTGTCTCCTTACTCCTCTCCTACTTACTCTGTGCTGAAGATCCAAAATACAGGACTTGGAATGTGCTGGAGCAATTATTTTGATTACTGACCTATATCCCTAAACATTCTAATTCCTCCTTCCTGACCTCCACTTTTTCCTCCCCCTCCTTTTTCTTCTCCCCCCTCTGTTTCTACCTCTTCCCATTCTCTTTTCTTCTTTATCCCCTTTTCTTCCTCCTCCTCCATTTCCTCTTTCTCCTCCCCCTCCTTCATTCTCAAGTGGTTTGAGTGTGTGTGTGTGTGTGTGTGCGCGTGCGTGCATTCTAGGAATTAAACACAAGGCTTTAGACAAGCACTCTACCAGAGAGCTAGCTACACATCCAAGACATTCTAATTCTTGATTCTAGAAATTGCTCAAGTGTGGGCTCCCTTGTCTGCAATAGTCATGATGTTTTTTGGGTGAGTGTGGGGGCATCAAAGTGTGTTAGGAAGGAACAACCTTTGGTTTGATAACTTAACAGAATAAAATCAGTACTCTCAGTGTTCTATATGCATCTCTCTGCAAAGGACTTTATGCTTGTTACATTGGTAGATTCTTACTGGAATCTCCCTACCTTTGAAGAAATCTGACCAAAGTTCCTTCATATCAACTCAGTTAAGAGTGAGTAGTCTCTGAGCGAGCTTGTAAGAGAGTGAGGCCTCAAATCCATTCATGCCTTCAGAAGCTCTGTCAGCTGGTGCTGACTTCATAAGATGTTGTATAAGCAAGTAAAAGCAAAAGCACAGATACTATGAGCATGCACAGTGGTCACATCATCATTGGTCCTATCAAAGGGGATGTAGAAAGGATTATCTCTCTGCCAAGATTTCTACAGTCTACAGGAAAGTAATATTTTCTTTTAAATTTCTTTACATAATTGGTGTAGTTAGTATGAACATCCTTTCCTATTTCTGGCATCCAATTATCTAGCAGTACCAAATAAAAAACTCTTGATGAATGTAAGGAGTTTGAAGAGTTCTCTTCAGAAATATGAGTTAAGGTTTCTTGTTAGAGTCATCTACGATGATATTCCAGACTCTGGATTTTTACACTTTTCTTTATTTGTGCTCCTTTGCAAATGCAGATCTTGGAGAACTGCTGCCAAGCATGCCCTGTGTATTCCTTTCCGTGTATGTCATTTTCTTTGGCTCCTCAATTTTGCTTCTCTTTTCCCAAGTAGTTCCAACCTTTGAAGAAGGAAACCAAAATAAGTAAAAGTGGGTTAAGTGTTTGTGAATGGGATGCTTGAGCTAATAGAGCAACTATAATAGAGAAAAATCTGTGACTAGCAAATCTGTGCAGGGCAAAATCTTTCTTTCTTTGAAAGATAAGTTCCTAATTGAAAGGTTAATGCTTCGCTTGTTACCCCTGCTTTGTTGCTGGAGACTTCACTTAGTCTCTGAAGCTCCACTCATTGATTGCGGGCTCAGCTGCTTGAATGGATCTTTTCCAAGCAGTTATTGATGCTGTCGTCCTAACAACCTGAACAAAGTAGCCTTTCTCAGCGAGTCAGCCGTACAGGTATGGACAGGAGTTCAGCATCCTAGAACACATTTCCCCACTAGAAGCCCTTGAGAATGCAACTTTCTTAAATGCGTGGCAAAAAGGCTTCATATAGGTTTTAAAAAAATCTCCAAAGCAGTTGGTTTCCATGACATCTGGATTGTTACTATCTGTTCTGCTTACCTAGAGGGAAGGAGAGTATTCAACTTAAATATAGGTTACAAAAATGACAGGCGTTTCTGTCTTTTAAAGGAAGTTGTAATTATTTGAAGGGAAGTAGTGGCAACATAAGGCAATGCATGCTTAATTCAAAAACAGTAAAGAGACTTTAGCGTGTCCATGCTGTAAATAGATGAAACTGGAGAGAACATATGGATGTTTATCTTTGTGAGATGCCTCCTTTCTTTCCTATATACATGTGTGCTACTGCTCCATAGCAAGCGAATGTGAATTTCTCACCTTGCCATTCAGTTCTGTGCATCATTTGTCTTCACTTCCCTGCCCAGCCTTATCCAGCTGCAGACTCCTCCCCTGTCCACAATTCTCGTCATGATCTCCCCACCCATCCTACAGCTCATGAATTTTGAACTGTGGCTGGAGTCTTACATCTACCACATTGTGTCTTTCTTTGAGGAGTTCTGACTCACAGTGAGTCTTCCTTCCAGGCTTCATATACTTTAGTATTTATCGCCAGTCATTCTTAGACACCTTTGCATTGACTGTGCTCTGCCTTAATGGAAATTTTCTGTTTCCTGAGCATATTACGTATAGCTCTTTAGCACATGGGAAGAATGACAGATGTTTCAGATTTACAGAGGTAGTAGAAAGGGTGGGTTGATCTCTGAGTGGGAATCATGGGTTCTTATCTTTTTCAGAGTGAAAGAATGACTTGTTGATGTTGGGGTCATGTGCAGCGAACTGTGCAAAGGCATTTGGAAATGGGGGCTGCATAGATGGCTCAGTGGTTAAGAGCACTTGCTACTCTTTTGGAGGATCCTAATCTACTTTCCAGCACACAAATGTTGGCTTTCAACCCTATGTGTAATTCCATTACCAAGTGTACTTGCTAATTTTTGTCAACTTGGCGCAAGCTAGAGTTCCTGGGAAGGGAGAACCTCAGTTGAGGAATTCGCTCCGTTGGACTGGCCGATGTACAATCTCGAGGGCATTTTCTTGATTAATGATTGTTGGAGGGCCCAGGGCCCTATGAGCAGTGTCTTTCCTGGAGAAAGAGCTTATGGGTTGTAAAAGAAAGCAAACTGAGCAAGCCAATGAACGGCTTTTCTTCACAAGTTCTGATTCAGTTCCTGCCTCCAGGTTCATGCCTTGAGTTCTTGCCTCAATGTCTCTTGATGGTAGATTTGAAGCCATAAGATGAAATAAACCCTTTCCTTCCTGGGTTGCTTTTTAGTCATAGTGTTTGTAATAGCTTAAGAGATGCTAAATAGAGCATGGAAGATCTGACACCATCTCCTGACCTCAAAGCATCAGACACAAAGGTGACATATATACATACACACAGGCAAGACATTCAAACACATGAAATCAACAAATCTTTAAAAAATATATGTGTTAAATGCACCAATAAGCTCTGACATCGTACATTAGTATGGAGAGTTTTAGGGTACTTGTGACCTCACAGTTCAGAGTCAGACTCTGAGGGGCATGTAAGGGGCACTTAGGTGTTTTACCTCCTATTCTAGCTCCTTTTCTTTTCCCAGGAACAGATGTAGGTTCAATTATAGGACACTACTGTTCATAGGCCCATATTACCCAAAGCCAGTCATTTCCTGTTGCCATGAAAATCTCCAGCTTAGATTCTCCATTCCAAGTTCCCCTCTCTTTTTATAATCAAAATCTTGAATTCTTGGGAAAGTTTATGTCAGATATTAACACGTTAGAAAAGTAATAAGGTTATGAGTATAGCCATTCTTGCTTGATAATTTTAGTATGCCCTTAAAAATTGTTCTTTATTTTGTTTGATTTAGATGATAAGGATATCTATTTGGTATTTATTCAGGAATGCCATAATACTTTTGTGTTTGAGTTACATGTGGTTTTAAAGCAATGTGTAGTCTTAAATACACACCTCACTTTCATTTCTCAGAAAGCATTTTAGGACTTTGTTTTGTCTTAAAACGATTATTTAAAATGATATAATGATCTGTTCCACTAAAACCAGACATTCATTATTGGCTCATAGAGCGTGAATCTTTAAAAATGTGGATATGGGATTGGGGTCATAGTTTAGTTGGTATAATGTTTGCCTGCTGTACAGGAATTCCTCAGTGGGATCATCCTCAGCATCACGTAAACAGGGAATGGTGGTACATGATTTTAATACCAGCATTTTGGATAGGAAGGAGGATCCATGGCTACAAAATGAGTTCAAGGGTACTTTGGGGTGTATAAAACAATATCTTGGGGAAAAAGTAAATGTTTATCTTTCTTGCTTTCAGGTGGGATGGTCACTTCTGTGCAGATTAATAGAAGTCTGTCCAGGGACCTTGTTGAGCTTAATAGGACCCCAGGATATTGGAAATGATTGGGAAGTCCTTGGTATTCATCGGTAAGTATGACAGATGCATGTACATAAGCTGCACTGAAAAATTATATGTGACACCCTTTGCCCATCCCAAACCCTTCTGATATATTCCTTAAAGCAGATACGTTTTTCTTAAATCAAGATTGTAGAAATCGTTAAACTTTGTGAATTAGAAAACTAAGATGGTGAAATATCAGATGAGATGGTTTTAATAACACAGTTCTATGATTATATAAATGGTGAAGTTGTAGATCTTTGAGTATGACTTAAGACAAAGCAAGACAAGCCTTTTACTATGAATGGTGGAACTGATACAATCCACGAGTTTAAAAAAAAATATATAATGTCTGAGAAGTCACTTCGGTAAGCAATTCATTTCAAGGTTCTGCTCCACTGCCTTCCTGTGCACATTTGCAAGTATCTGTGCATGCTAATCTCAGTGAAAGTAGACTGGTTTTCAAGAGGAAGAGAAAAGAGGAAATTAATTCCTCTCAGCAGCTCTGAAGCCTAATCTATGTGACTATTTACCAGCCATTTGGCTGCAGCTGTCAACATAATGTCTTCAATAAGACCACATTCATCGCCATAATTAGATAAAAATTTTTGAAGAAAAAATTTGTTTCTGGGAAAGTCCTTTAAAAAATAATTTAGCTTCTGGAGACTGATAAAACTATCTTCTGTCATTAGGTGCCCTCATACATAGGACTACAGTTATGAAGATATTTTACTTCCAAAGCTACATTGCTTGAAAAAATACATTTTATTAAAAACTGAATATTACAATACTTCCCAGAAAATGTATATGGGGTAGAACACTGTTCTGTCCCTAAAGGAGTTATTATAGATAGGTCTTAGTGTTTGCAGGTTTCTCCAGTTCTAATATGTAGCTGTTGCTAGTTTTTAGTTTCTACCATCTCAAGAGTATGGTTTGAGAAAAACAGCCATTTACAAACTAATGTTTGAAAGTCCCTGTGTCAGTTCTGTAATATATGTAGTGTATACATATGCAATTAGTCACTCTGATTTTAATTTCCTTTTGGTTTGTTGGAGAATTCCAGTCTTCTCAAAGTTTATTTAATCTACCATATAAGAGTCTGTTGGAGAGCTTCCCTCCTCATATTCCAGAACAAACCAACCCTTTGCGATAAAATTGTAAAACTATTTCTATAGAAATGATTGTCTCATTCATTCTCTTGCTTACCACTCAAGTTCATTCCTCCACCTCCATTCATTGTCTACGCTCCTGCTCTAAGTGAGATCTGGGCCTGTGACCAAGGGAGAAACCCTGTTCTCTACACTAGAACATTTGGGGAAAATATTGTAAGACGTTTTTCTCTGTGGCCAAACTTTTCCCCTTCAAACTTGACCAATACCGAAAAGAAAATCCTTTCTGTAGTAGTCATGTGAAAGATACTGAGAATGTGTTTACTGTTCTAGTCAACGATGTGGGTAGAGCCTAAAGTTGAGGCAGACTAAAGTCTGCAATAGGTACCTTGATTCAGAGCATCAGACAATTTATGCCCCGAGGGTCAAGAAGAGTCACATGAGTATAGTGTATAATCATAAGGACAGCCACACATGGCAAAAGCATGTTTCTTTATAGAGACAAATAAACAAACAGCAATAGTCAGTTGTAATGAATAATTTGAAATAAACTCACTCTTATCTGCTATTCATGAGAAGGGCACAAAAACATGTTCCAAGAAAAATTCCATGTTTTTGAAGACACTGAGGTCACAAGACTCTTGTTCTGTTTTCTTGGCATTTTTTTTACACACAATCTGAATTCACCTTGCATGACTCCATTCCTGGACTGTGTTCTGACAGAATGGAACAGAGAGGGGTAGGACGAGAATAAGTAGGTAGGTAACTGGCAAGATATCAACAGTACTTCACCTTGCTAGAGGACCAAAAGATACATCTTTTTATATAGAAGAGGCTGTGGATGAATCAGCTCTGTTTTCTTTCAACAATATAAAAATCAAAGACCACTAGGTAGAAAATGGTTTAGAACTGATCACACAGAGATTAAAATCTAGTAATTTGAGAGCAGGTAGTATTGATATCAGTTCATTATCTAGTATGGAATATTACCTTATCAAAGATAGTAGCAAGCAATAATTTTATATTTAAGTAAATTCTTATGGCTATATGTAAATAAATATCTTTATTCAATCTTCCTGTATGTTAATATATCAACATGTGTGACGTATAGTTCATAGGTTCTTATGACATATCCAAGGCATCTCCTCTGATGTGGATACTCTTTGTGGTGCTTTGTATGTTAATGATTAAGTAGGGGCATTTGGTGGAATATAGTCAGGACTTAGCTTTTCTGTAGAGACATAGAAAATGCTCTCCTGCGAAATCTCCCCCGAATTTTTTCAGTTTATGGGTCAATCCAGAGGCCTTGTATCTTGTAGGAAAGTTCTCTATTATTGAGCTACATGCAAGAATAAATGTTTAGGTTTCTCCCTCTGGTTCCTTCAAACTTTAC